>NC_137456.1:5442253-7842253 GCF_964235325.1 Thermobia domestica | reverse complement strand
GTTGACTTCCTTAATTGAAAGTGTACTAATGGTTGTTCAAATTAATTTTGATGTTACAAATTTTCGTTAAATGTGTTTTAGCAAATAGTTATCAAACTGGAATATCACTGAAGCATATCAGCAAAAAAATAACAATTTAAATCATAAATATAAGTGACCCTTAAAAAAAGTATCACTAGTTATGTAATTTGTAATCACTGACAAATGTTTTCGAATGCAACACTATGTTCATTTCTTTAATTTAAGATCCTCAATAGTCACAACTTTATTTTGAATTTTCTTTATGCAACGATATACGAACAAGCACCCTGGTGCAAATATTATGCATACACATGCGTACTTATTATATTCTTTACTTCCTTTATCAATCAAATTCGTAAATGCATTAATATCTTATACCTTTCATATTCTCTGGAGTGTTTCCATTGAATATTCATGTTATTATCTTTAGAATAAAAAGAACATTATTTTCAATAATTTTTTTGGATCCTTAGTCAGTTAGATCAATTTGTCTTAATGTTATAAATGAGAGTATAAATATGAGTTTATGGACTTACGAACTCGGTTGAGTAGTACCTATGTGTAATCAAATGGAAATATCCTAATTGATTCTTCGATTTACAACTTTACTGTATGCACCTTGCAAATCTCCCACATATTATTTAATACCTAGAATTGGTGCTTAGAGATTTGCTATAAATTTGTTACAGACGCACCATACAGATATGTGAATATGTCATGGGATCCTCGTGGCGCTCTTCGTATGAAGGAACTTCCCTGGGGTACCACAGATTTGGAGCTACCAACTTTTAAATGTACATTTGGAACATCAGAAATGGACGGAAAAGAATTGACACGTAAGTAATAATAAGTGTATTATTGTATTTACAACACATGAAAGGGACTATGATAATTGTCATCATATAACAGAAAGTAAATTAAAATATTTCTAAGTGTAAAATGTCATTCTTAATATTACTAACATCCATTTTTACTGTTTTGGCCTTTGCCATTATAAATGAAACACCTTAATACGACCTACCTGTGAAAACGTTTTATAAATATTTACTGTTTTTATCTTTTACGCAACGTATAAGACACATTACTCGACACGATATCTATAGAATTTTCTTTTCATTTTACTGACCAGACATTTTATATAACATATGATAGAAATTAATACAGTATATGAGAAACATTGCTCATGAGAAGCTTTAAGACTTTTATGTATTAACAATTTCCCCCTTATACTGATGGATCCTTTTTCTCGTTCTCTTCACAGCTGAATACGAAAAGGATTTGTATTTGACCATCTATTTACGCCGTGATCTATCATCTCATTTATTGATGACGTACTTTCCGAGTGCGCTTTTAGTGCTTGTCTCATGGTGCAGTTTTATCATCAACCCAGAATCTGTTCCCGGGAGAAATGCTGTAGTCATGACCTCTTTGCTTACATTGGTCACTATGTTCAATTCTCTTAGGTAACTATAATATGCTATTGTGGCAGATAAGAATTCAGAGGCTTTGAGAATGAATCCTAAATACCTATCACAGACTTTGTATTGTACAGCTCAATTATTTCAGCACTAATATATGGTGTGTGTTTGAAAAAATAAGGTTACTCAGAAATACTGTGGAAAGGAAAGTAGCTTAGTTCCTTACGGAGCTATGCACAATATAATAGTGTAGACACGTAGCACCTCATAATGTATGTTACATTTTAGAAAAAGTTACTATCATGCTCTTATTTTTATGAATAATTCATTGAACTTCAAATATTTAATTACCAGTAACTCATTCTTATCCTTTTCTCCTTTATCCTCCTTATTATGTTTGATGTAATACAGTGAAATTTGAAGAATTTGAGTCTCACTTACTAATATTTATGTGTGCCGCAATTAGCTCTTTCACCGGGATACAGAAAAGTTAAAGGTTTTTTCACTGTATATGTACACTTATCTGCGACCCATTTTCACAATTTAACAGGTTCAGTACAATATACAAAAATGTTCGATATTTAATAACACAGCCACACAAACGCACAAAAGAAAAATCAGTGCTCCGGACCCCATGGTTGTATTCAATGTATTTTGTTACACAAAATCCAAATTTCGAAACGCCAAGACGATCGATCTTGTCAATTTTTTACGGGGAAAAAAACTTAACGCTTTTAGATAAAGAGGATACGCGTAACACAGCCATACAAAAAATAATGTTTCTCTGCAGCGTACCCCATCGTATGAATTCAATGTATCTTGGTGCACAGAATCCTATTTTCCAAACTCCAGGACGATTGGCCATGTCAATTTTGTTTTATGGGCGAAAAATGAATGTGCTGTCTTACGAACCAAAATTCGCGCCAAAATTCGCTGAAGTTTTTCGCCCATAAAAATAATTGACACGGTTGATTTTCTTGGGGTTTCGAAATTTCGGTTATGTGTATAAAACACATCGAATGTATAACCTTGGTACTCTGAACAGAACTTTTTTTGTATGGCAGTCTTACGTGTATTCTGCCCATGCAAAATCGCTAAAGTTTTTCGCTCATAAAAAATTGACATTGTCGATTGTCTTGGGGTTTCGAAATTTGGATTCTGTGTAACAAAATGCAGAGACTCCATAGTCTGGGTTCAGGTGCACAGAACTTTTGTGTGTGACTGTGTAATTATTCCGTTAAACATATCAGCGCCTGTTTTACTCTATTTAGTATTTTAAGTATAATTCGGTAAACTTTTAAAATTATGTCTTCATTTTTCCATACATTTGCATCTCCTTCAGATAACACATTTTGTTCGATATAAGATATAAAATATTAAACATTTAATAAGATTTCGCTTACATTAATGAATGTAATTATTTAAAGTTTTAGTATAGAAGGTGAATGGAAACTTAACCTAGAGCTAATATAACATAAAGCTAAAGTAGTCAACCAGTATCTGCTACCAGTTATTGCAATAAATGAATTATCAGATGCTGCAGTCCAAGGAAGAGTACATATCTTCAACATCCGCGATCAGGTTGAAACAAGAAAACAATTGATCACCGCTGCACTTTTTGCAGTTCAAAACTATGGTTCCAACAACAATTAAAACATGGATCAATGATATTTGTAAATTAGTTTTACTACAAAATCAGGCATCTCTATAGTTGTTTCCTACATGCCCGGTTTACGTAAACTGGACGCCCAAAGAGTCACATTTTCCGGATTGCCTGACATACCACTAAACACGGAGGTAGTCTATGTTGGGTGGAGCGCAGTTCCATGTTATTCTACTTGTTGTGTTGCTACTCTGAATTGACGCCACGATAATAATAGTGCCAGTAATTTGTCCTTATAGCACGTTATAACTACTGCGCAGACAAATTAGTGTTAGTTAAGGTGTGAAAAATTAGGTAACTGGATGAATTAGTTTGGTACAGATGTTGATTTGTATTAAAAACACAGTTTTACACACTGGCAATTCACTAATATACCTTATGAAGCACTCTCGACGAATAGTGTGATTTTCAACACCTTCTTTGGCTCTTTCTTTCCCAACATGAGCAATACTAAACAACTGTGCAAGTTTTTAGTGAGCAAGTTTTGTACAATTTCTCCTATACATGTGCTATAAATGTGTTATTGTTGTTACTTTAGTTACTTCAGAAATAGTTTCAGATTGGTATACTTAACAACATATAGTTCCTCGTCTCACAGGCAGAATCTGAAACCTTCTTTCAACGTGAAGCCCATTGAAATATGGCTAATCGTCTGCATGATCTTTGTCGTCGGGGCTCTGGTGGAGTACGCATTGATCCTCTTCGTAACGAGATGTAGCAAACCTTCGAAGAAGACAGTCAACAAAGTGGTGCCTGATGTGCAAGTATTAACTGGTCTTTTCAACGTAGTAAGTCTTTCTATTCTTCTATATTTAACCTTGATTCCTTTCTCCAAACATCCATATGTGGGTCATTCCATGTCAAATCACCTAGAGCACCGTGCTTCAATGTCTCAGATTCTCTTCAATTTTTTATACATAAATACAAATGAAATTATGCTAAATGAATTTTTTCAGATTTTTTTTGGATGAGAAATGGACCGGGCAGAAATTCTTGAAAAATATAAATTTTGCTTCAATTTCACTTTTTGGCACTCAGCATCATGGATCTAAATTACCATAACTTCTTTATTTTTGAAGTTATTGGACTCATCAAGGTGTCAAATGAAAACTTTTACTCATTCAGTGGATCTTAAGTAATCTTGCAAAAGGTTACACTGTCAATCATAATGGACTTACAAAACAAATTTTAGAGTTTTTACAAACTGTACCATTGCTCAAAAGTTACAACTGTGAAACATATGATTTAAAAAAAATCATCATAGCACGTATATGATATGGTTAAAAAATAAGAAGTGGGATTTTGGTATTTTTGTAATTATTATATTTATGGTATTTTACATGTATGAAAATTTACAGTTTTAAGTTTGTTACAAATTGTGTCATTGCTCGTAAATTACAACTATGAAATGTTTGGAACCTTTTAAATAAAATGATCTTAGCACATACATGATATGGTTATAAATAAAAAGTGTGCTTTTGGTGTTTTTGTAATTATTATTTTTTTGGTATTTTAGATGTTTGGAAATATACAATTTTAAGTTATGTTACAAATTGTCATTGCTCGTAAATTACAACTGTGAAACTCTTGAACCCTTTTTATTGGATCATTTTAGCATATGCATGATATGGTTTAAAAAAATAAAAAGTGTATTTTGGTATTTTTGTAATTATTATTTTTGTACCTCACAGTGCAATTCATGAATCGCTCTGGTCCTTTTATATCCTACTGGCGAGAAAATAAAGACTTTTTGTTGGAAACTTTCTGAAAATATCATCTGAGAAGTTACTGTTCCATCTCTCACAAACCAGTCAGCCCGAATTTACGCAACTGAAAGCAAAATTAAAAGAAGACATCATATCATCAATGAAAAGAATGAGCTGTGAAATATAGCACCCAATAGTTTGTATGTAAATCTATGTAATGCTAAGAACTATTACTGATATATATGTTTATTGTTTTCATCTCTATACATTCGTCTATTATATCTTATTCCGTTGATAGCTTTATGTAATAATCTCTGAAACCCTTACATTGCTAGGTTTATATTTTCCATTCACAAAACCGCAATATTATTACAAAGAAGGTATCCCTTTCTGTTATTTAATCACGCCTAGTACATGAAAACTAATCCAATAAAAAGTTACAAAAGTTTGATAGATGTAAGCGATGGAACAATTGGAAAAAAGTTGAGTCATAGTTAAAGTACAAAAATATAATATTATGGTAATACCAAAACTACAGATTACACCAGGTCTATTTTTAAGCATACCTAACATTTATTAAGATGATTATTTGAAAAAGTTTCAAAGTGTGACAGTTGTCACTTCAGAGTAGGGAAGACCAAACTTTTCCGAAATCGGAAATTTCACTTTCCGGATTTTGTTCCGAATTCCAGCGAAAGCACAATCTGTTAACAACACTAAATCTGTATGTTTCTATACATTTAAAACGCTAATAATAATAATAATAATAATAATAATAATAATAATAATAATAATAATAATAATAATAATAATAATAATAATAATAGCAAAAATACCAAAAGCATCCTTTTTATTTTTTACTATATCATGTATGTGATAAAATGACTCTATAAAAGATGCTTTAAGATTGTCATAGTTTTAACTTATGAACAGTGACACAATTTTAACAAAATTTAAAACTGTATATTTCCGTACACGTAAAATCAAAAATATTACAAAAATACCAAAAGTACACTTTTTATTTTTAACCATATCATTTATGAGCTAAGATAATTCTATTTAAAAAGTTTCAAAACTTTCATCGTTATAACTTACAAGCAATAACACAATTTTAAACAAAACTTAAAATATACATTTCCATACATGTAAAATACTATAAAAGATAATAATTACAAAACTACGAAAAACACCCTATTTACTTTTTAACCATACCATGTACGTGTTAAGATGAATGTACAAAAAGTTTCGAAAATTTCATAGTTGTAACTTTCTAGCAACGGAACAATTTGTGAAAACACTAAATGTTGCTTTGTATGTCCATTGATGTTTGATAGTGTAATTGTTTGGAAGGTTTCTTAAGGTCTGTTGAAAGAGCAAATATTGTGGTTTTATTTGACACCTGGATGGGTCCAATAACTTTAAAAATAAGGAAGTTACGTTAATTTTAGTTGCATGATGTTGAGTGGCGGAAAGTGAAATTCAAGCAAAATTCACATTTTTGAAAGCTTTCTCCCCGGCCAATTTCTCATCCAAAAAATTAGAAAAAAATAATTTAGCATAATTTAATTGGTATTAATATATGAGAATAATTTGAAGAGAATATGGGACATTGAAGCACGGTCATGTTTCAAAATTAGGTGATTTGACATGGAATGACCCATATGCTTTATTATAATTGATAAACTTCGGAAACCCGGTTCAGTTCAGAAGAGAAAAGAAAGTGCAACCAAACACCCATAAAATGAAACTAAATTGCATAAACAAATTTTATTGTTGAGAGAAGGATAATACAAGTCTGCAAAAATAAAACAATTACTTAGCTGTTTCGGTTTAGTTAACTAATTCGTATGTGTTGAGGTGCACTGAATCCAGGAATGACAACCGTTTTGTCCTGGGACGACTTGGTTTCGAACAAACGAGTGGTCATTGTTGAACAAAAATATAAACACAAATATGCGATTTACAGAAACACCATTAACAGCGTAACACAAATTAATGTACAAAAACACGCGCACACGTGACGACAAAAAAAATAATACCACTCTCATTCAGATTGCTTGTGAAATCGTCTTTTTTTTTAAAGTCTAACTTCGTTTGGAACTTGTTCTTTTGTAGGTGGCTGCGGAAAGATCCATAAACAACATCCAGTAGTAGTCTGCCATCATTGTAACACTCCAGGTCCCCTGAAACCGTCGTTTCATTTCTTTGATATCTTAATGGAAACGCTCCCCACTGCAATTCGCTCACTGCTCCTACATTGTCAAGAAAGTAGTGAAGATGGGAGTTGAGAAAATTTACTTTTAAGGTCATGAAGCAACCAAGCTTGCGGAGCGCGTGCAACATTTTCCAACCATTTCCTTGTACTGTGGGTCTTTTCGGTTTCCCAAAAACGTTTTGATGATCACAGTAAAGGCAACCCAAGCCACTTTTGAGTTGGAGTCATCTAACCGATGAAGTCTTTGTCGGATATGAGTTTTCTAATATCAGGGTCAACAAACACCCGCGTACTCGCGTACTGGTAGTACTTTTGCAACAAACAGTGTAGCCAGATCTTCTTACCAACGTTTTACAAATCTAAGGCGTAATCTTACTAAATTCATTTTATGAACAGATTTATTGTTTTCTAGTTTTCATTGTAATCTCGTATTCTCATTCATTACGCATTACGATATGTGCCAGTGGTCCCCGTCCGGAACAATATACATGTATTTTCACGTTTCGGGGAGCACAAATATATTTACTCTTCCATGTTTATTTTTATTTTCTTGAGACGCATTTGCAATTTAGCGATTTCCAGCTACTTGTTTGACCACATTACATTTCGTTTGTGCAAACACTTGACGTTCCAGCTAGAAACGGGGGGGGGGGTATTTTCGACTTCTGTGCACCCAGAAGTGTAAAAATTAGTTAAACTTATGCAAACAGCCTTTTGGTTGCAGACCTATGTACTTTATCTTTAGTTGCAACTTGTGTGATGATAATTGAGGCGTTGAATGGCAAAGTGGCGTAAGTCAGTTTTGAAACATTTTGAGATATTCAGATTTTTATTAGAATCGATATAGAAAAATCGAACAAAAAGTATAAAATTATGTTGTGAATACTTTATATTGCTAAGGTATGTAGCCAACTCGGAAAGTGTAGAGTGTGATGATATATATACAGAGTTCTTGTATTTTCAGTGAAATAGCACATAATTGAGGGGCTGTAAGGCTAAGTGGTCTGGTCATTTCTAGTTATTCAGATACATATTAAAATAAATAACATGAAATTCTTCAAGTATTATAGATTCTTATCCCTATACAACGACGTTTATCTCTGAATAACATACGTTTGTAGAATTACCTGTATTTACTCTAATAAACTCATCAGTACCTCAAATAACGAGTAATATTGAGTTCCACCACTTTGCCACCTAACCCCTTGAGTAACAGAACAGTATGTTGAACAAAAACAAGGCGCAACAGGGAATGAGCTTAATAATAAGTCACAAAAGACCAAGTGGCCACGTCAATGTAAACAGAAAGATGAATAAGGAATGGATACTGGAAAATTATTATTATCATTACTGCCACATTACGCGTCATCATCTCTTTGCTGGTCACTGTCTCTTAAAGACAAGTAGTGATGATGGACAAGTAGTATAAATTGCAACAAGTCAATTACGTCCTTCTTCTTTAGCTTGCTGATGACTCGATGCCCTTTGTAAACTGGTTCTTGTTGAATGTTGACTGACATACACCACTTTGCCAGGCAGGGTTTTGTAATTTCGAATTTACGACGTTCTTTGTGCTACCATTTCTTGACCTGTTTTTAAGTCCTAGATGCGCAACTTTGCCATCCAACAGGTTATGATTTCAAGTTCACGGAATTAACTTAATCTCATTTTTGAAAAAAAATGAGTTATACAACTTTGGCATCCAACACCTCAATTCACTTTGTAACTGTATTGCTTAAATTTATTACTCGTAAAACTCCGATATCACAATGAGTACTACGAAATTCAAATAAATGGTAACCCAAGGCATATAATGTGGAACTGAGGTTCAATATTTTGTACTATTTTAATCAGAAAAATTTAGATTGATCCCCCTGTTACCTTCTCACAAATGGTTAATTCCTCAGTAATGGGTTCAAAATCCCTTGACCTATAGATAATATCATTATTTTCAAGTCCAAATAAACGTATGTCAACTTGGTCGACTTCAAATATATATCACTTCGAATATATTACTTCACATATTCAATGTAACTGCCAGAAATTAATTATCACTGCTAGTCAATAGCATTGTTACACCTTCAGATAATAAAAGCAATATAGTTCCACTTTGTTCAACATCTTTTGCGCTGCAATACTCTTTAAAACTAATATAATACATTGTAATCTTAATTGAATAATTTTAGTACATTTCTGATATTGATATTTGTATAATAATGCTGAAAACAAGTTAATATTAGAGATCTTTTATGTTATATAGGGCGTTTCAAAACAACTCCGACAACGTTCGGAAGATGATTCTTAACTTTAAGATAAGACGAAAAGTATAGACCAACCTCGGTGCACAAATCTTTCCTTTCGATGTTACAGGCTGTTGAAAACATGAAAAACCAAAATCTAAAGCTATGAGACTTTATAGTCGGTTCAAGACTTGAGTTACAGTAAAGACATACTGAAGATACCTCGCGATCGATGTCGAGTTTTAAGTCGCGGTCGCTACCTCGATGTCTAGGTCGCGATGGATGAAGGGCGCACATAGCGAGGAGGTCGCGGTCTTGCTGTTAAGTTCTCAGTTTAAGGAGAAACATTGTTGTGACGCACGTGAAATTATTCCGTCAGTGTGAAAAATTACTGCGAAACCACATTTTGAAATTGAAAGGACCAGTTTATAAATACGGATGGACTCGAGATGAGATATGAGATTTGTCAGTCTCGTCTCTTGTTTCGCAAAATATTTATCTCTTGTCCATCTCTATCAATAAATCAAAAACTTTTACATTTCTTTCAATTGTCTGTGGAGAAATACCGAGCTTCAGCACTAGGGCGAGAAATCATTTCCCGGTGTACACACAGACACACACACACACACACATATATATATATATATATATATATATAAGGTATGTTTTCAGGTTTCAAGTTGGAGGGGGTGTTAACTTGTTAACTTCAGCAAATGAAGTTTCGTCACTGCAATTTCATTATTCTACGTTTTCTCCCAATGGATACGTGCCTGTCTTTACAGATATTTCTTTACCTTATATCAGTAACGAATTTAGAAGGAACCTTTTTCAATAAATCGGGGGGCGGCGAGCAGTTTTTAAGCATAGATATGATTAACAGTAATTTCTTTTCTTCTTTAGATATTCCATAATTTACAGACTTCAGCCCGAAATCCCCCTCCCTGTAACCGCCACTACCTTATATAATACAGTATAATTTTCAAATAAATATCAATAACTCACCTGACATTCCCATTTCAGTTGCGATTTTCTTCCATTCTCTATTTCAAAAGCGCCTATTATGATGTTTGTGTTTTTATCTCATATTGCTGGAACATTTCTCGCTAGTTGTATTAATGTGTTTTTCATAATCAAATTTAATAGTGCAGAAAAACCTCTCGAGCATAAACGCACACAATCCTCTGCAGACGTAATTCTAAACAAATGAAGACTTTCTTAAGTGCAGTGTTTCAGGGAGAACCAATGAGAACACTAGCCACAGCGATGCTTCCGCTAGAAATCGATGTAGAAACAAACTCGGTTGTTTATCATCGCGATCACTAATTCACCCTCGCGGTCGACCACTAAGTCGCGATGTAGCGTACATCTTCAACATGCGCTTACCCATTTAAATCCATGTGTTTGTGCCAGTATCGAGGATGCGACCGCGACTTAAACCTCGGCCTCGATTGCAAGGTCTCTTCGGTATGTATTTACCCTTAGAAAATATTATGTGCGCCATCCAAACGTACATGTTTCAGAATCCCAAGGCACTCACGCAATAATGTTTATAGAGGCAATTTGGCTACTGGCCTATAATTTGAAGTATTCACCAACTGCCTCTATAAAAATTGTTGTGGAAGTACAGCAGGATTATGAAGCATGAATGTTTCAATAGAGTACATACTAGTTCATGTTGTTCAGATTACATGTCAAGTTGTAGGTTGACGTCTCATATAGTCTCTCTGATAAAAGAGACGTTAAACTCGTATCCCCTCCAAACAACTTAACATAATATGACCATTGATATACTTCTGTAAACAATTCAACAAAGGATTGAGGCAGGTTTCCTCTTCACTACTCCAGGAACTATAACACTGTTGCTCAACGCTACTACATATAACTGTCAATATTATCAAATGCTGACGTATAACATTTATCATCACTATATATGATTATAAATTGCATTAATTCTAATTTAAAACTCTAAATATGAGTATAAACATCTGCAAATAATGTTTATAGATGCTATACATTGCAATTAATAACATTGATACGTACTATATATGATTATAAACGTTATTAAGAGCAGATGTATAGCATGTATAGCCACTAGGTATGACTATAAATGTTTGCAGTTTATAATACAAAAACAACAAACGAACTCCTCGGATCAATTTATTTCATTCAACCCCAAAAGGCAAAAACAGAGAGATGTACAAATCGTTGGCTCAACATCTGGCAACAATGCCTCCTTTGAATATTATTAGCCCAACACTGGGCTTACATATTTTCTACTTGAAGATGGCAGAAATGGTGTAATGAGCATTCGCAGGAAGACGGAAAAGATTCTCAGATACTCATAGGTGATGTGTTGTATAGCATAAACTGACGCGAACCTAAATCGATCACGATAACTTTCATATCTAGACAAGCTCTATACGACGACAAAGGTGCCGTGGACATAAAACCATAAGAGTTTGTAATGCTATAATACTGTCTCACTGTTACTCGAATTACAAAATATCAACATGTGGTCTAGAGAGTTGGACACTAGTGATGACAAGATCAGCAAGCAGGCCATAACCTTTACACAGTGTTTATTACAACAGACATACGAAACATAAACCAGAAAACATATCAAGTATATTAAGTCATTGAATTGCTAACTTGTACGCAAAGAAGATAATAAAACTCAAATAAAAGAATAATACATTTTTCTCTTTGTAGGAGGCAAAGTAACTCATAATTCCAAAACTTGCTAATTTAACGCTTTTACAAAACAGATTTTCCTGTTTATATGAGACAAAGTAACTCATAATTCCAAACCTTGCTGATTTAACGCTTTTACAAAACATATTTTCCTCTTTGTATGAGTCAAAGTAACTTACAATTCAAAACTTACTAATTTAACGCTTTTACAAGTTATTTGGCGATTTCAAAATTAATATAAGTGTCGTAGTACCTTTTATATCGATTAAGTTGCAATAATAATATTTTACTTTACAGAAACCAGTAACCTACAATCCGCGCAAAAAGGAAAGGAAGCAAAACATCATAATAATATGCTGCCGGAATCTAAGAGCTAAGTGCAAAGGACAAGGAATGGTAGACACAATGGCCATAATTGTGTTTCCTATTGCATTTGCAATATTTAACCTTTATTATTGGCATTATTATCTTAACAAGATGGAAATAAGATGGCAGAAGGTGCTAGAAAGTAACAGTCATTAAGACATGTTCTACTTAACAGTCACGAAGCAAAACACTAATGGAGGGTTAGCTCCACTAACATTAATATTCAAAATTCCCACTGCCACAAGTTTGTCTTTATTTACATTGATCAGTCAGAAAGTTAGTTGCACTTCTTCGTAAATATTTTCGGTGAAAGGCTTCTTTGGTGAAACTATGTGGCAACACTGTAGACATGTAGTTGTAGGCAATCGCACGACGTAGTGGCTTTCACAAGGCAAGTAGAGGTGTTCTGATAATCAGTCTCAACAGCTGCAAGTAGCGTCCAAATGGGAAATGCGTGCAGTGATTCGTTTTTTGTGAGCGAAAATGTGTAATTGCACTGAGATTTATCAAAAAGCCCTTAAAACTCGATGGCCAGTAAACTGTCCAAACGAATAAAATTGTCCTTCTGCATGATGATGCAAGACCGCATGCAGCACAACAAACGTGCGAACTTTTGATAATGTTTCGGTGAGAAGTGTGGGATCACCCTCCTTATAGTCCACATCTTTCACCGTAAGACTTCCATGTATTTGCTCCCATGAAAGACGAACTTTCAAAGCGACGATATCACTCGGATGACGAGGTGAAAGCTGCAGCCCAAGAATGGTTATCGGGCATTGGACGGGATTTCTTTGCAAAAGGCATAGCAAACCTTGTACCACGCCTCGATAAATGATTAAATAACGGAGGTAATTACGTTGAATAGTAGATTTGTATGGAACTTTACGATACAAATAAAGCTATTGTAAAATTTGTATCCTGTTTTATTTTCTTAAGCAATGCAACTAACTTTGTTAGTGGCTCTTGTAATTATTTTATAAAAGTGTTAATAGTTGCTTGAAAACGGTGTGCACGAAACTCATCAATGTTATAATGAATGATGAATATTGTTGGGAATGAGGCTATGGAGTATGGATAACAAAGGTTATAGAAGTTGGCACATGCCTAGATATGGAATGTTAGTTGCTAGGGATGAGACTGTGTAAACAAATGATCATATTAAGATGGATTTCAATAAGAGTACAATGTATGTGGGTATTTTGGAATATTTGATGTTATTTCGATAAGTGTAATCTGTGAGTAGGAAATAGATACATGAAAAGTTAATGGAATCTGGATTTATATTGGATACTCTCATGGGGATATGGAATTTAGTGGAATAAATATATAAAGAGTAATCAGTGCATTTATGTTTGTTGGTGTAAAAGCATTTAGACATAACAAGTTAGATAAGATGTTCTATTGGATTTGAAACATTGGAAGATAGTTAGCACAGATCCAGTTTTGACACTCCAGTATATTTAATAAATCATTAAATCATATCTGACACTTTGGCGCAGTCGAATCAAAGAATTTACGCTTAAAGCTGTGAAGATGTCGGCAATCCCTAGTTTTCCACCTCTGGATATCCAAAATGATAGACTTCAATCGTATATCGAGAGATTCGAACACATGTGCATTGCTGCACAAATACCTGACGATAGGAAAATATCCACTTTGTTTACAGTCATGGGAACAGAAGCATACGAAGAGTTATGCAATATTTGTTGGCCTGAATCACCCTCCAGTAGATCTTATCAGGATATTGTAAAAGCTATGAAAGAACATTATGCTGCAAAAGTTAATGTTATTTCTGAAAGGTATAAATTTCATTCCATTAAACAGAAACAATGCCAATCTATACCTTCCTTTGTTCTGGAACTGAAAAAACAATCAGCTTACTGTGATTATAAATGTTGCTTAGAGGATAATTTAAGGGACCAATTTGTTTTTGGTATTGGTGATGAAGCAATTAGACGGAAATTATTGAATACTGAGAATCTCACTTTCCAAAAAGCAATAGAGATAGCACAAACAATGGACAGTACGGAGAAACAATTGCTAATGTTTAAATCGTCATCAAATTCATATTGCAATGTTATACGTCAGGAAGAGGACAAGGTATTTCACAGAAGGATGAACCAAAGACAAGTTACAGTCTCATCTACCGAAGCATTACCTATTATCATACGTCATTGTAAGTTTTGTGGAGGACAGCATAGGAAAGGAAATTGTCCAGCTTGGGGAAAACAATGCATCAATTGCAATCGCAAAAACCATTTCGCTCGAGTTTGTCAATCTGGCACTGTTCCATATTCTAAAGCCACCGATATCAATTATGGAGGCGATTAAAGTGGACGATAATACGGATAAACAACAGCTGGACGAATTAAATACTTTGGCTAACATCATAAGATTGGATACGATATCTGTGGATGAGGCTAATGGTGAAAATACGTGCGAAGATGAACTTAAAAATAGTTCACCTAGCATAATTTTTGGAGATTTGGCTCAACTTTGTTGAAACCCAAAGTTCAGTACACACAAAATATACACTTAAATCCTTCCTTGAACCTTTATTCTTTATCTGTACCTTTCAGTACACTATATTCTATACAATATTTATCCACAACTATTTCAATCCTTTTGTATTTCTTCAAACCATATCTTAAACTAATATCTTCATAACCTAAATCTTCATAATCTCATTTTACTCTACATCTTGTTTATATTCACATGCTATAAACTACTCTCTCAAATAAAAATATCAGTATGTGCCTCATTTACAAGCACTTTGCACAGATCCAGTTTTGACACACCAGTATATTTAATAAATCATTAAATCATATCTGACAAATATCATATTGACATTTTATTTTTTGGGAATGTGTGCACATAATAAGTGTTATTCCTAATGTACTAGATCCAAAATTTCTACAAAAGTGTGCGTTTACTGTAGTATTATTACTATTAAGTTTAAATGATGATTTTTGTACTTACGCAACTTACAGTGGGTATATAAATAGGTTATGCATATACAGTTGTGTACGCAGACATTCGTGATCGAGAGTTCAAGATCCAATATCGTATAATTTTAGGTGTTTATAAACAAATAGTATGTTCGTTTTATCATACTTTGTTCAAGGTGTTAAAACCCTTCTCTCGAGTATATCCGTACCCAAACATTACCATTCAAAATAGTATTAGTAGTAAAACATGAAACTAACAATTTATATATGAGATGTAATCGCATATGAAGACGTTTTCTTAATTTCTGGCTAGTGTGTACATAGGAGCAGATCAATATATGCTTCAAAGGAAAGGGTAAATACTCGGTACCAGGGACATTAGTGGTGGTTGGATGCATTTTAGCATCCCTTTCAGCAGTAACGCTCTGTGAAACGTGGACTTACTGCTTAACGGAATATCCGAAACACATGAAGAACCCAGGTCTCCCACGGAAAATTTACGGAAGCTAACCATATATATCCACAGGAAATCTCCCGACGGATCTATAGTTTTCGCAATCACTGAGTTGAATACTAATGTTTCCTACGCTGCTTAAGTGCAAACTTATCTACTATGCTCATGAGGGGGTAAAAATAAAGCCTAAAGTTACCTATATTTAGGTTAAATTTACAATTTCCTGGATCGATAAGTTGTTAGTAACAATGAAATTTAAGCTCCAGATCGGAAAGGAAAAGACATGTCAACTGGTAATAGAATCAGACGTTCATTAATTATTTACTTTACTCCTATTGATAGGAAGAGGTCTGTGTCAGATATAAAAGTGTGAGAGGAGCAAATAGAACAAGTGGGTAGTTTTCAATATATGGGTAGTATTCTTAGTAATGACATGAAGTGCGAACGTGAAATAAAGGATAGGAATGGCGAAAGAAGCCTTTAGGAGGAAGAAAAGTCTGTGTTCTGGGACCTTGAATGGAGAGTTGAGAAAAAGACTCATAAAATGCTTCGTATGGAGTGTTGTACTGTATGGGGCGAAGACGTGGACATTAGGTAAAAGTGATGAAAGACGACTGGAAGCATTCGAAATGTGGGTGTGGAGAAGGATGGAAAGAATTAGTTGGGTCGAGCGGAAAACGAATGAGTGGGTGTTAGAAATGGTGGGGGAGAAAAGGACACTTTTAGATATTGTTCAGAAGAAGAGAAACTGTTTGGGACATTGTCTAAGAAGAAATTGTATCATGACGGACGTCATGGAGGGTATGGTGGCGGGAAAGAGAGGCAGAGGTCGAAGGAGACTACAATTAATGGATGATTTAAAACAGAAAGATCATAAGTGGAAGACGAAGAGGTTAGCGGAGGACCGTGGAGCATGGTAGCTTCTCAGCTGCTGCAAGTGACCTGCCAGTAAGGACAGAATACCTATGATGTTGATGATAGGGAAAATGCATTATTCTTTTTATTTCTTTATGTCATGTATTTTTACAAGTCTTTTTCGACTTTCGGCTTATGGTGGATTGGCGGGGTACAAGATGTATGCATGAAAGGAGAGGATAAGTACCAGTGACGACAGATATTAGTGTCAAATTCATAGTTTAATGGTCTCTGAGGTGACTAGTGAGACTCTTGAAGCCATTGAAGCCTAACGTCAGCCACTATTGTCAGCGGGAAGATGAAAAATAACGTGCCTAAAATTACCAATATTAGTGACGAATTCATAGTTTTCGGAATCATTGAGATGGATAGTGATACAACCAGCGTCGTTCAAATCCAAATTTAGCTCCCTTCGCCATCGGCTGGTAGCATGTGGAAATAACACTTCCAATCTGACCGGTATCGCTGTGGTTTCCGTAGTCTTCCGGATCATCAAACTGTTTGGTGACAATCCTGATGACGTTTAATTCACAACTTAGGCAAAAAGGGACAAGTCAGTTTTCCCGGGTATTAAGAAGGTTAACATCGAAGAAGTTGGTCTTCGTTATTTATTTGTTTCACTAACTTATTTACTTTCCAGTATATTGAATAAACCTTATTCTCCCCATGCGAAATATGAGTACTTCAGCTGGATAGTATCGAGAAAGAGAAATATAAAAAATGTATTATTATTGATATTTCATACTCTATAATACAATGATATCCCATTACTTCATATATATATTTCTAGTATATTAAGAGTTTGTGTGTTACTGCTCTGAGTATCTGTACTATAATTTACTTTTATATCTATTGTGAGAAAACAAATTATTAATTTCCTTCAGCAGAACAGAAACCATGAATTATTATTGGTCGCGAACGAAATTATATTTAACGTCATAAATTTCGTTTCTTTTGATTTTTTTTAAAAACTTGCACAGCAGAATATATCCTTAAACATCTAATTCTACACAAATCAGCGTGACCTAATGGTTACTTTTTACCTACGAGACCTGCCCAAAAAGCAATTGACGTTTTGGCCTATCGTGGCAGTGGGAGGGGCTAGAGCCACTATCTTGTGTCAGAACTTTCCAACAGTCAGTACGTATACAGCTGTAGTAGCGTGAGAACCGTGAAGTTCTTATTGTGCTTTCTGTGACGTATGTGCGCTACAATAGAAAATACTACCTCTTGTAAGGTGCGTTCTGCGATTAGATTTTTGTTGGCAGAAAACCACAAAGTAATTGAAGTCCATCGCGAACTGTGTAAAGTGTACGGACATGGAATAATGAGTGAAGGCCGATTGATGTCACGCCCACACTGGGACAAACGAACCACAGAGCTCTTCGATAGTTTTGGATGACAGGTGTTCGATCACCCACTACACATCCTGGATTTTGTGCCAAGTGACTAACCCCTCTTCCCAGCAATGAAGACATGGCTTGCTACACAACGCTTTGATACTGACGCCGAACGGCATGCTGGTGTAAGCCAGCGTTTGAAATCGCAGGCGGCAGGTGTCTACCGCAACGGAATTGAAAAGCTTGTGCCACGGTATGATAAGTGTGTTATTTTGCATGGCGATTATGTGGGAAAATATCTTGAGAGTGTGCCATTCAAGTGTATATAATACAATTTGTTTTGTTCATTCTGTTGCTATTTCAAACGCTACCTTTTAGACAACCCTTGCATTTTTTTAGGCGATACGGTACGTAAAGAGAAATTAAAGTTAGAGAATCAATCCTCATTTTTCTAAAGCTGAAACTCATTATTAAATTCTGAATACTTTCGTCTTGTAAGTGTTATAACGAAAAAGCTATCGATGGTACACTTCAGTAATAGCTTCATCTTAACAGGTTGACTAATATAATCAATTTTACGGCTACAAAGTATTCATTTGTCTTGACTTTCTCGACAAATACGCATGGGGACTTATTTTCATGTGTAGCACGTTGTTCAGCACATGATCTATTGACGGAGCTCTTCGTGGTTAACCGGTTAGATTACGCGAAAGTTCATGTGGTTTGGATTCCACGTTAATCAGTAGATCCCATCTCATATAGCCTCGCTGATGAAGATGTTAAACTCAAAATCAACTCAACTCAAGATCTATCTTTGGATACTTTTGGCACTAAACTTTCATAACAGTGTACACTTTAAGACCTTCATCTCTAGAAATGAAACCTCCTTTGCATAGGAATGGTATCAATCCAAGGTTGGAGGGTGTAGATACTATCTTGTAAGCTACTATCCTGTGCTTCTTCAACCCGGCACGTAATCGGCTCTGGATGACCATGCTCTACGTTTGAGATACCAGAACATTTCTATCAAGCTCTTCCAAAGAACGGTAATGGGATTGAAATGGGTCAAATATAATCTGCTTATCGTATCTACTGGTGAAGGGAACTTATCTTACAAGTAAAGACCGTCTGCATAAGAAAAGTTCGAATCCGGGTCTTGTAGCTTAATTTATCTATCCTTTGTTATATCAAGTAGCGCCCCGATTCCAACTTCACCCTTCCTAATGTTTTTCCACAACTCCGTGGAGCGCAACCTAGTCTAGGAGCTGCTGAAAAGCCGGAAGAGACCCAGGTTCTTCCTTGACCACCTGATTTTACGGCAGAGGTATCACCTGAATTCGAGTAGGTTTGTTTTATTTTGGCAAACTTCCCGCCAGTGCATATTGCTGACCTGTAAAGTATTTCTGGTAGCACTCACGTGAATATTTAGTCTAATAGACCTCTTATTGGTTTTGTCGTGTAAGTGACGTTAGTTTTCAGCCAGCCCGTCAAATAAGCTCATTGTTATTTGGAGGGTATTTCAAGTGCTTAGTTTTCAAACGCTAATAAATGTGTTACAGTTATTTGTGAGTGGTGTGGTCTGTTGTTGGGTTTCCTAGCATATTGTAACTCTCAACTTAACCGTGGCATGGCAATAAGGCGTTCCGGACAGATCGATCCTTTAGGCGGGAAGCATGTCAATATAAAACGAACGCTCTATAAAACACGCAATGGTCTTCGCAGTACATCACCTTTTTGCAGTATATCCTACAATTACAGTTTCATTCGGTTGCTTTATATATGAAGATCTATTCCTGTCCTATTCGTCATTAAATTAACGTACAATTTTTTATAATGCATTTTAGCAGTATAAATGCATCAGGTTTTTATCAATGATAATTATGAAATTAATGTCATACCAATTCACCAGTGATAATTATGGAGTTATATATATTATGGAGTTATATATACTATTTCGTTATTTTATTCTGTAATATTAATTTCTACCTGGATGTTTTGAGCTACAATAACCTGTAAGCTATGGCGAAATTACTGTAAATATTATAAGTTTGATATACGATTATGGTTTTAAAGTTTTATTGGTCTTCCTTGCTGAAACGCGGAAAAATAAGTTCAACACATCTTTGGACAAGTTAAGTAATGATTCAACTTCTAAAATTAAAACGACATAAACAATGAATTTAATGTAATTCAAGATAAGGAGCAATTCTTTATTTACTGATTCTGTATTTACTTAACAAATTAAGGGAGCACGGTGTCTCACAAACATGGCACATAATCTGTTGAAGCGGCCCATTGTTGATACAAGTAATATGGGACTGTGGTGGACATTTCTTCTTATATTCTTATTCTACCTATTCATAATAGCCTGGTCCCGGTTTTTTATGTGCTAAAATAACTTTAAAATATTTATTACTAAAATTGAAAGAAATATTTCTAAAAATTAAAAAAAAAATATTTAACAAAAACTATCAAGGAAAAGTGTGGAAAAATGCTCTAAAATAAGTATAAATAAAAACTGGTTGTCACCAATAGCTCCTATTCATCACATGTCGAAATTCCATGGGTATTACAGCGAATAATTAACGTCTTGTATAAATTATCTATCGTAAATCCATGCCTATTGTCACGGAATAATGCCTTATATTGAAAAAGGAACGTTTTACATCACATAATGTTAACCTCGCAAAGGGCATAGCAGAAAAAACAGTCAGCTTTCTTTCAACGGTCTGTACTTCTTTAACCGAAGTACTCAATAAATCTACTGTAGTTTCTATTTTCTTTATAGAGTAAGTCAAGAAACTGAAATTGGCATATTGAAAGCCCAGTCACATTTCATGCCACTGTTACTTACTACATTTTGAATAATGTCAATGGATGAACCTTTGTCTGGGCTTAGTTTAGTTACTACAGATACACATGCTTTAAAAATCTCCACATAACATAGTGCCGCATTAAGCCAGGTATCCCACCGCGTTATTACATATGTTGCAGGAAGTGAATGATAGGAATTAGTTTGTTTGAAGAGTTGAATTTTAGTTTTTGATTTTACAATATTTTTCCCCACTTGACACTAACTTGCCTACTTTAGGATAAAAGGTTAGAATTTTTTCACACAATCGATGTAGGTCGTGCACAACACATGTCAGGTGAACCATTTTAGGGTAGCATACAGAAAAAAAACTTGACAAGCTTTCCTCATATAAGGAGCACCATCAGTTACAAAAAGCAAAACCTTGTCATATTTCACACAATTTGGCCACAAAATGTGCGAGGATTCATTGAACAGACTGGGAATTGTCATATGATTCATAACTGAAAGTCTGTACAAGCTAGCAACAAATGTTTGGAAATTATTTCATCATTTTTCAGTAGACATGCTATAACATTTCCCACTTTTCTAACACTAACAGAATCACTAGTTGCAACAGTGCTCACCCAATTTTTTCCATTTTCACATACGGTCCTAATATGTATTAATGTTTCTTCATAGCACTTGAGTAAATAGTTTTTCGGAAATATTGAGTCATTTGGAGGAATTAAGTTCGTATTTGTTAAGAAAATTCTGGAGCTCGGAATTGTTTATCATATAAGCCTATAGGGATATTTCAGCATGTTATTATGTACCCTAATCTTTTCTTAATGTTAATTTCTTTCGAGACAAACAAAAAAAAAAAAACAATTCGTTGTGAAATTTAGAACAAAATAACGGAAAATTATTAAAAATATGTATTTATTTTAAAATGTCAAAAATATTTATTTTCAATACTTTTTTCTGGAAATATGTGTTTTTATTTGATTGTAATTTACACTTTAAAAGTTGTAATTTACACTTGCACTCTTAATTGGTATAATAAACATTGTTTTGGGCTTGTAAGTGGTTGGAAAAGAAATATGTTTTTACATATGAATCCGGGCGTTAATAATAACCATTTACACATTAGTCATTCATTTTCTTTAAAATGAAGAACATGTGTGTGCTGAACATTGATTCATCATTATCATCATCATAGGCATTCTGCCATATGCTTCAACTGACAAGCTTTCCTCTTCCACAGTCTTCCGCTAACCTCTCCGTCTTCATGTACGATTTTTATGTTTTGATATCGTCCATTAATTGTAGTCTCCTCTGTCCCCTTCGTCTTGTTACTGCAACCATGCCCTCTAGTACATCTCTCATGATACAGTTCCTTTTTAGCCAATGTTTCAACCAGTTTCTCTTCCTCTTCTTAATAATATTTAAAAGTGTTCTTTTCCTTCACTATTTCTAACAAACAATTACTCGTTTTCCGTTCTACCCAGCAAACTCCCTCCATTCTTCTCCACACTCACATTTCGAAAGCTTCCAGTTGTTTCTCATCATTTCTGTGCATTGTCCATGCTTGTGTGCTGTACAGTAGAATGCTTCACACGAAGCATTTTATGAGTCTTTTTCTCAACTCTTTATTCAAGGTCCAACAAAAAAGTATTTTAATCATCCTAAAGGCTTCTTTCGAAATTCCTATCCTTGCCTTTATTTCAAGTTCACATTTCATATCATTGCTAATAATACTAGTCAGGTGTCGAAAACTGGTCACATGTTCTATTTTGAACCCTTCTACTTCTACATTTGACACAGACTCCTTCGTTCCAATCACCATGGCTTTTGTCCTTCTAACATTTATTTTCACCCATATTCTTCACAGGCCTGTCTAAAGTTTTCTAACATCTTGTTTATTTTCGCTTCAGATTCTGCCACAAGCGCCATATCGTCTGCAAATCCAATACATCTAATCATTCTACCTCCTACTGAAATGCCGTCTTCATTTGTAGGGTCTTTTTCACTATCCCTTCTAGAGAGATATTAAATAATGCAGCCAGGCCCGACGATGAAGTGGGGGAGCCGGGGACTCTATATGGCATAAATGGGATTGAAAGTTACCTAAACACGTTTGAATGTATACTTATGTCATCAATATTGTTTAAAATCCTGACAACTATCAACTACAGTAACGTTGTCTTGCAAGCAAGAGGAATTACTTTGGATGTCGAAGTTGACATATCACAAGTTTGATAGAAGATCTAATACTACTACGCAGTAAATGGGAAAACATTTTGCAAGAATGTAAACTTGTGAGCAGAAATCTAGGAATAACTTAGATTTTCCAGAAAATCGCATAATCAAGAAACGTTTAGCAGAACAAGAATGAAAGAACCCCGAAGAAATTTTCAGTGTTTTTTTTATTATTCTGAATTGTGTTAGAATCAACCTTAAATGCCACCATTTGACAGTACATAATCTAAACACAAAATTCGATTTCTTGTGGAAGTATCCAACGTTGAGCAATGATAAACTTGAGGGAGAAGTAAGAACGTGGTTAGAACTATACAGTGATGATGTATCAGATGATATCATTAATAAAATGGTTCATCTACAAACGATTCAATCTGCCAACTTCAATGTTGCTCTGACACCATTTCAGTTGCTCAATACAATTCTTGAATAACAACGGTAGTCAACAGTTGCTCTTGGTATTTTTTGTACTCTAAACGGTGTCTGTGGCGGAGGCTGAAAGATCACTTAGTGCACTTGCAGGAGTAAAGAATGTCCTTCGGTCATCGATCCTTCGGTCAGCGAAAAACAAACGTTAGGGGTTGGTGTACAAAGAAGCACTAACGATGCACTAACGATTGCACTAGAAGAGGTCATAAGTGCATTTCAATTTTTCGGTAATTTCACACAATAAAAATTACCTATGCATTTCTTACGGAAGTTTCGTGACATAATTGGCTATATCTACATTAATAGTAAAGCGTTAACGAAAATAGAGAATTTTCTGAAAGCTCTAACGATGCAGAAATGAGTGGCACAATTTTTTCACTACTGCATAGGTGGGGAGACCAGCATGCACCATTGCTTTGGTTCTACAGCCTACACTAATGAAACACTAACGTTAGCGTTTGGTGAACTAAGAAGCGCTAACTATCCACTAACGAATGACACTAATTATTTCGTTAGTTCTCAAAGTGGGGACCAGCGTCAATTTGGAACCTGACAGGTTTTTCACTTGTAGCATGTACACTAATGAAGCTCTAACGTTAGGGTTGGTACACTGAGAAGCACTAACGATGCAACAATGATTGGCACTCTTTTATCGATAATGCGTTAAGTAGAGGCGCCAAATTCACGGACATGTAATTTCAACACCACTAACGGACAAGTTGAGGCACGACCAAGCACTAATATAGCACAAACAGTTGGTATTACAAAATCAATTATATCAGAATTGGTAAAAGAGTTTGCCAACTTGACGCTAATTAATTTATTTATACAGGCGTTATTTGAACAGCACTAACCCTCAAACTTGGGCACTAACCAGCACTAACGTAGCACAAACGGTTGGTATTACAAAATCAATTCTATCAAAAACAGTGAGGCCAACTTGACGCTAATTAATTTCGTTATACCGGTGTTATTTCAATAGCACTAACGCTCGAATTTGGCGTTAACCAGCACTAACGTAGCACAAACGAATGTCATTATTTATTTTTCCATCCAAAAGAGGTGGGGCCAACTTGATACTAATTGTTATATGTCGTGCAGTAACGATATGATGTATATACATGTAACTAATATATTGCATTGTATTTCTATGCTTGGTAATGTGTTAATTTTAATGAATCCGATATCATAGAGAAGACATGATCATTCAAGAAAATCCGTTTGTTACTGGTTTAAGTACTATCAATTATTATGGGCAGAGTAAGTACTACCAATAATTATAGGCAGAATGAGTTAAGTTGATTTTGAGTTTAACGATCCTTTTAGCAGTGATACTTTATGAGATAAGACCTACTGATTAACGTGGAATCCGAACCACATGAGCTCCCAATGGGAATCGAACTCGGATGTCTAATATCAAAGGCGCGTAGCTAACTGCGTTGTCACAAAGGATTCCTTAGGCAGAATGAATACTATCAAATATTATGAGCAGAATGACTACTGTCTTTATTACAGGCAAAATACTACCTGATGACTATGTAAATTCTACCTTTGCTTTGTTTATTGTCTCCTCAAAAACCGAATTAGGCATTTTAATTTAAATGGAATCTTTTCTTCTCCAGAAAGAAAAAAATAAGGCAAGTACTAATTGCACATTGCCACTGTTTTAGACAACACGGAGAAACACAATTATATTTTTACGGTTTAAGGAGAAAAATTTTTAAGGATTAGTTACATATAAATCGATAGATGGCATCGACCTGAACAAAATGACAAAAGTATATGTAAATCCTCATGAGTAACTTTTGAGAAATAGTGGAAAAGACTTTGTTCTTTTTTTTAAAAAAAACAACTAAACATTGCTGTTGTACTATAATTACGCTACTTATTTAAACACAATGATACTTTAACATACTCTCATGAAGGTTTTCATTATGATTATAACAAGATGAAAGTACATAGTATAATTAACTATATATAACTATATATATTACTATTACTATTAACTATATATAAAGCCTGATCCAGGATTCTCTGAGGGGGGTGAACCAATAACTACCAGTACATTTGAATTAAATTCAAGTTTTTTAAATGCCTTTAGGCGTCGGTGATGTGAATGAGAAATTCCTTTGGAAATACTAAGTATCTGCTCTCGATGAATTCTTTTCCCCCAACCTTTAGAAAATTGACTGATTTTGCAAAACTCACTGCTAGCTTCTCACTTCAGGCACTGTATATTTACAACGAAGAGGGAAGCACCCAATAAATCCGTTCCTATATATATATATATATACCGTACATCCTCAAATTATGATTCAATTTTGAACCTTTATTTTTGATTAACTGTGATGTTATTCATATATAAGATATGTATTAATTGTCAGATCACATTGAAGTGAAAAAAGGAAAAAAACTCATGAGGTTGAGGATAAATGCTGATGTATAGTTTTCCAGAAAACAATTGTGTATGGCACTAAAATCCATGTTCATTTTCAACCATATTGAATGATAGTAATTCCGCCCATAATAAATGATAGTAGTCATTCTGCCCACAATAATTGATAGTAGTCATTCCGTCTATAACAATTCATAGTAGTCATTCTGCCCATAATAATTGATAGTAGTCACTCTGCCCATAATAATTGATATTAGTAATTCTGCTCATAATTATTGATAGTAGTCATTCTGTTCATAATTATTGATAGTAGTCATTCTGAACATAATAATTGCTAGTAATTACCCTGCCCATAATAATTCATAGTAGTCATTCTGCCCATAAAAATTGATAGTAGTAATTCTGCCCATAATTATTCATAGCAGTCATTCTGCCCATAATAACTGATAGTAGTTGTCCTAGCTATAATAATTGATAGTAGTTATTCTTCCCATAATAATTAATAGTAGTAATTTTGCCCATAATAGTTGATAGTAATTCTGCCCATAATTATTGACAGTAGTTATTCTGCCCATAATTCTTTTCAGTAGTCATTCTGCCCATAATTATTTATAGTAGTCGTTTTGCCCATAATAATTATCAGTGTTGGTTCCAGAAGATTCTTCCAGTGGAACTTTGATTAAACGGGAAAGAGGGTGAGAGTACTGTTGCTAAAATAGTGATATTCCAGGTTGAGGATGATTGGAGAAATGCCTCTGGGGGGAACTTATACGTGAGCGTGCATCGGAAATTATCCCTGCCAAAAAGCCAGCTCTTTCGTCTTGGTCCTCTAGTGGCTTGTAATACCAGAATTTGAATCCAGTTTTTAATTTTAAAGAAGAACAAAAGAGAAAAGCCCTGTCTGTCTACCAACTGAGTAATGTAAAGAGACCAAAAATAGTTCTGATGTCAAAACTTACTTTGTTTTCTTTTTGATCTTATGTTCTTGTTACCTGCGTGGGCGAAAGTTTGTAATTTAGCATTCCAAACACAAGTATGATCAATTCCATAGACCAATTTTGAGAAACTGCATACACGAGGTTTGATGAACAAGTCTGGATTACGTAGAAGATATCTGTATTATAAAATTGGAAGTAATTATGTTTGTGACTCTTAATCTCTTGAACCATCCTACCGATCTCAATCAAATTTTCAACGTAGATGCGGTTCTGGCCTGGAAGTGCTTTTAGCTATTTACTTTGACCTTACAACGTAAGGATGGAGGAGGAGAAGGACATTGAAAAGAATAAATAAAACTTAATAACTCTTGAATTACCTGACCGATCTTAATCAAATTTTCAATGTAGATGAGGTTCAGGACTGGGATGATTTTTATCATTTAACTTTGAGGGAACAAGATAGGGGAGGGGGAGATACACAAAAATTAATAAATATAAAAATAAAAGTGACTAGGTTCGTGAATTAATTATTTCTGAACCACCTGATCGATCTCAATCAAATTTTCAACATAGATGGCGCTTCGGCTTGGGATATTTTTTTTTGTCATTTAACTTTGGTGGTGCAACTAAGGGAAGGGGGAGGGAGATGCAAATATATATGTAAAAAAATAAAAATGAATGTGACCCTCTATGTGACTTCAGTCTTGAACCACTTGACCGATCTCGATCAAATTTTTAACATATATGAAGTTTAAACTTGTGACGTTCTTTGACGTTCTTTGACATTTCATTTTGACAGTAGAGCTTAGGGGTGGGGGAGGGAATAAGGGGAAATATATGCAAATGAATAAAACTTAATAACTCTTGAACCAATAGTCCCATCTTGATCAAACTTTCAACATAGATAAGGTTCGGGCTTGGGATGTTTTCGTTATTTCACTTTTACGGTGCAACCTATGGGAGGGGGAGGGGGAGATACATGTAAAAATAATAAAAATAAAAGTGACCGTCTTTGTGACTTCATCACGCTTTAAGCGCAGGACCGATTTTAATCAAATTTTCAATATGGATTAAGTTCGGACCTGGGTCGTTTTTATATCACTTTGACGGTAGACCGTAGGTTGGGGGAGGGGAGGGGACAGATTTATAAAAATAAATAAAACTTAATAACTCTTGAACAACCCAACCGATCTCGATCAAATTTTCAACATAGATGACGTTTGGGTTTGAAATATTTTTTGTCGTTTAACTTTGATGGTGCAACATGGGGAATGGGGAGGGAGATGCAAATATATATGTAAAAAGAATGGCCTGGGATGGTATTTATCTATACATTTTGACGATAGAACGTAGGGAAGGAGGTAGGAAGGGGAGGTATATAAAAATAAATAAAACTTAATTACTCTTGAATAGAGATGCAAAAAAGCCGACTTTTTTGAATCGATGGTTTTTTGCACATAAAAAGCCGGCGTTTTTGGGAAAAAAAACGAGAATTTTGGAAATTTTGCTTTGTTTTTTATTTTCATGATTTTCCTGTTTAAATAGCTTTCTTATAGTATACTCTAAAGTTAAATAAGATTCCATGACCTGAATGCCGTATTTCGCTCTGGAATTCACCATCATGATGGAAGGAGCTCATGGTTTATGAATTAAAGTAAACATAAAGTACGTAGTATTTGAGGGCAATTTTAGAAGCTATTTAACTTTATTTTAACTTCTGAATTATCGACATTTTTAATTACCTAGATCATTTCATTTTACTCATCCATGTTTCACTTCTTAGAGCTTAGTACTCTAGCTTCTAGAACATAATTAAACTTATGTTTTTCAATATATTCATCAGAGCGTACGTTTTTCAATATGTCTGTCACGACGTACTTCCACATTTCCGTTATACTGTACCTGTGCAATGATTTAACAATAATCTTCCGGACACGACCTTGAATACCATTTGATAGAAATAATCACAATCGGATTTAGAAAAATATTTGGGAGGGGTTTTTCTGAATAATGTTTGTTTTTTGTAAAAATTGATAACTTTTATTTAAGAGGAGCTTAAGTTTATGAGTACAAGCATAACAAATATTTCGTTTCGTTTGTATTTTGAGCTATAATCTTCCAGATACAACCTTGAAGACCATGTTATACTGATAATCAGTGGCGGATTTAGGAAAGTATTTTGGGAGGGGCTTTTCTTATTAATGCTTAGTTTTTTCTAAAAATTCCTAATTTTTTATTTGAGGACAGCTTGAAGTTTATGAGTAAAGGCAAAACTAATATTTAGTTTGTTTTAGAAATTCCCTAATTTCGGGGTAGAGGCTTCAATCCGAAAGACATCCCCACCCTAACCCTCTTCGCAAACCCATCACTTCTGGTAATTAATAATAACAAAGATTTAAAAACGATTAGAAAGTAAGTCGGCCAGGATTCACAGTACACGCACTACCTCTACATTCACAGATGGAATTAAGAAAAACTTTTTGTCATAATGGTCGAATTTGGGGTTGAGTCCCGGACTTCACGATAGAAGCGAGAAACCTAACCACTCACTCATGTTTGTTGTGCAGTTGTGCTTAACTTAAATGTATTCTCTCTCTCTCTTTCTCTGTGGCCTCAAAAGCTCTCCATTGACTTCTGTCCTTATCCAATTCAATCCAGTTTCTACTCTGTATTCCTATTTCTGCTAGATCCAACTTAATATTGTCCTCCCATCTGGGCCTAGGTTTTCCTAATGGACGTTTCCCGATTAGATTTCCAGTTAAAACTTTGAAAGCGTTCCTACTTTCTTCCATTCTGGCTACATGACCTGCTCACCTGAGCCTCCTAGACTTGATGACTCTAACGATGTTTGGTAAACCGTATAAATTATGTAGTTCCTCCTTATGAAGTTTCCGCCATTCCCCATTCCCGTTCCTCTTGGGTCCAAATATTCGTCCCAGGATCTTGTTCTCAAATAATTTCAGTCTGCGTTCTTCCCTCAGCGTAAGCGACCATGTTTCACAACCATAAAGCACAACAGGCATGATTATCATTTTATATATTTTAAGCTTTAAATTCCTTGACAGAATTCGCGACGACAAAATATTTTGAACTGAATAATAACAAGAATTTCCTGATTTTAGTCGACATTTAATTTCTTTGTGGGTATGATTTTGGTCTGGTAATACTGACCAAGATATTTGAAAGTATCCACTGTGTCGAAAGTATTAATTGATATTTTAACGCATTCATTATTTGCCGTAACTTCCTTGTCTTTAGATTTCTCTGCATTTACTCATGTCTCTGCAAGCGTTTAATAAAGCCTCTGCATTTCTTTCGATCGTTCTATCAGATTTACATCATCAGCATACACCATAACCTGGTGAATACCATTTAACTCTGGGCCCTGGTTCCTATCTTTGATTTTTCTTATAGCGTACTCCGGAACAAAGCTGAATAACAACGACGATAACGCATATCCTTGTTCCTAGGGGTGTTCAATAAGGCTGAGGACCTATCGAACTTCGGGACTGAAAATTTATCGAGTTGTCATCGGTTACTCGAAACCTTTCGAGTATTTGAAATTATCGAAGCTTCGGGTATTATCGTAATTTCGAGTATTATCGAAGTTTCTTGTATTATCGAAATTTCGAGTATTACCGAAGTTTCGGGTATTATCGAAGTTTCGGGTATTATCGAAATTTCGAGTATTATCGAAGTTTCGGGTATTATCGGAATTTCGAGTACTATCGAAGTTTCGGGTATTATCGGAATTTCGAGTATTATCGAAGTTTCGGGTATTATCGACATTTCGAGTCTTATCGAAGTTTCGGGTATTATCAAAAGTAGTGATGGACAGTTCGGTTCCTTCACCTCTCCAATGATTCCTTCTTGCAGCCAAACTAATCAAACAACTTTTTTCATCTGGTAAGATATTGCAAAGTTGTATTTGTCAAGAGAAAGGAAAGCGTGCAGAAAGAGATTGCTTTTTCGTCCCCTCCCCCCCACACACAAAGCGTTCATTTTTTCCTGAATTTTATCTCTTGTTTGTTATTTGCTAACAGCTAGTGTATTAGTGTTGGCAGAGATACGGTCTTAAACGTACAAATAGGGTAATTTGCTCTTCATACGTTATAGTATACGTCCAACACCTCAACCATATTAATCACGTACGGTGTTGCTAAAATGTTATAGCAAAATTTTATTTTTAAGCCAAATATGTTATCTTATCTTCTATCGTGTTTGCTTTCTCTTAATGGACACTAGTTCACACATTGCCGCAATCAGATATAATGATGCTTTGGGCGCAAACCCCCCTTTAGCCTTTCAGTAAAATAAATGTTAGTCAAATCAGTGGTGATTTCAGGGGGTTGTTCAGGAGGAATATTCCCCCACAAACATATCTCTGATCATGTTCAACGTGGTTTACCAGTATCTTTGCTACTTTCACCCTCCATGTATTCAAAATCTCCCGGGGTAGGATTACCATAATTTCTGAATATTTTTAAGAATGGTGTGTGTGTTTATTGAGAAGTTAAGAAAAGTCTAATCTTAACTTCCTAAAATGCTTATGCTCATTTTCTATACTTAAAATATATTTTTTATATTATTGTCTTAATTATTTTCCTGAGTAAAGTATTCTTGCGAAGAACACCTTATCGTTATTGATTTTTTCATAAATATCAGCACAAGACAGAATTGCAAGCCAAGCACTTGACCAAACACAGCGAAATTTCTCAGTCTTCCATTTTCCCTAAAATTTCGGGCATTAGTTAATCCCAGACAATTTTCCGGATTGGGCTTGAATCTAGGACGTATGATAAGACTACGCGGGGGAAACCTTTAAATCATCACTAAGTTTAATGAAGGTGAAAAACGGAATAAATCTATTTCCTCGACAGTGAATATACAGTGTAGCATATGTTCTATACAGTTGGTTTGTACATTATGATGAATTCACACACTAGCGGATCCAGAAGCGTCGTTTGGTGAAGACAGATTGCTTCCTGGACAAATAATGTAGGTTTTAAAAACGTAAGAGTTTTGCATCAATTTAGAATAACGTGGTGCATTATTTTATATAGAGTGTTTCAAAACAATACCGCCAACGTTTGGGTTGCCACATTACCAAATTTTAGCGGATACCACCAGATTTTCAGGTCTTATATTCGTCACCCGCTTAATCATCTCTTAATCACGAAAAATCACCCGCTTTATTGGATTGGAGAAAAATCTAAGACGACTTTGTTGATAAAGTGTTGTTATATTCAACGTAAACCGCTACATTTCTGTGTCAATCTCAATCGCGAATGGACAGATGACAGAAACAAGATGAACGCAAAAACTGTCAAATTATTACTACTGGTTTTGTACAATATAAAAGACGTATCATGCGTAGAATCAGGGGCGGATCCAGGGGGCGATCGGAGCGATTGCCCCCTTCCCCAGAAGAGGAAACTTTGTTATTTTATACACATAAATAAAACCCATCCCAAAGTTTGGAGTCCTTAAAAGTAGCAGTATGACGACCCACGCCCCCCCCAGAAGTCGGTCCTGGATCCGCCCCTGCGTAGAATTTTATGATAATATTTTATGCCATCGATATTTCCTAAAGGAAGTCAAAGGGCATGAAAAATGTAAAAAAATTTGGCATAATCATACACATTTTGGATCAACCTATGAATACTAATGTATGATCTCATGCGTGCGTATTTCTTTGATAACATTCTGTCCAGTTCAACTGAACACGTCTATGTTGTTACGTAATCTATATGTTCAACTAGTCTTTATATATTCAGAAATGATTGCAAATTGAACCTACGGATCCTTAGCATATTGTTTAGATTAGATTCATTATTAGTAGTTTTTTTCTTTTAAAATGTTTATACTGTATTTCATATATTGTAAAACTGTGGTATTTTCGTATGTTAGTATGATTTCAAGTAGAAATCTTTGAAAATGATGAGAAATTTTATGAGATAGACCAAGACTTCTAAATATGTTTTAGCTTTCTTACGATAAAAGTTTAGAAATTATTTTGTATTCCTTAGAGAGAAAACCGTATGAACAACATCTGCCATATATCGCTTGCTTTTTTTTTTTTTTTTTTTGAAAACTTGTCTTACAGATATCCTTATTAGAGATATTTTATTGTAATACTTATATAATACTTACTTTACAATTCGACTCACATTTGTTGAACTTAATAAAACATTAAGGGCAAAAACTAAATTTTTCTTTACTTTAGTTTTGTTAGAAAAGTACATTGGAACTGTCACTTAACAAAGAAATCACAAAAAAAATAGAAGGATCGTCAGTATTTGTAATACACAAGTTCACATCAGTATTTACGGTTTAGAATCCCCCGCTTTTCTAATTTCAAAATATGGCAACCCTATCCTGAGACCAAGATAAAACAAAAAGTATAGACCAACCTGGGTGCACAAATGCTTCCTTTTGGAGTTATAGGATGCCGAAAACATGAATAAATGAACTTTATAGGTCCATAGCTCAAATACTATAGGATCTACCGTAGTCCGGTCAAGATTTTATTTAGGAACTAGTATGTGCCCTATCCAAATATCCAAGTTTCAGAATGATCCAAATATCCCATATGATCTTTTCGCTGACATTTTCACTTCAGTAACTTGAACACACTTTCCAGTACTGTTTCAGCTTGAATTAGCAGTATAACCTTGTTTCCCATAGAGAAATCTGATTACAACCGAAGTGCAACGTAATCATAATCGGTTTTAAAGACATTGGCTTCTTGTTTCTTAAAAGAAAGAAACAATGATAAGTAGTCTATTGTATGCAGGACACAACAGGAGAGAAAGGGTCTAATATTTCTTTCAACAACTGCAAAGCAAGTAACTGCACGACCATCTTTCTTGGAAAGTCTGTTTGCAACAATATACGAAGCAGCTGAGAGAACTCTTGAAGAAATAATGTTTTTCTTTTTTCCCTTAAGAACTGATCGAAAGTTATTTTAATTTGATATGAAAATTGAATCAGAACCATTGAAATGTAAGTCAGAAGATGTGTGTTTCTCTCCCCTTTCCCCTTCATCCCTTATGACCCTCCCTGGTTCGATCCCCGACCAAGTAAGTTTGTGGTGGACAACATCGTGTCCGTGGGTTTTCTCGGCGTACTCCCGTTTCCTTCCACATTTCCATTCCACCAATTATTCCATCATCATTCATTTGCCTTAATCATACTTCTTCCTTAGCCTAATAGACATAATAGTAGGTCATTAAAGTGGAAGATTTCACTTCATTTTATTTTCCTTTAGTCTTCGTTCTGTCATATGTAAAGTTCTCCCTTGTGCATAGCACCATGCCATGAGGGCATGTAGGGAGTGTGCCCTCAGTCGTAGATGAATGTGGTGTTGTCGGCACCACGCTTCGGCCGCATCCCCCCCCAGGTACGCATTGAATCTGAGATTGGTAATGCCCAGAGCCGCACGACATCTTATGCACAAAATCAAATATCGTAAAGTGACCAAGAGCAACAGATACCTGACATATGCATTTAGACCAATCCTCTTTAAAATCGGACAATTCATTCCAAAGTTATCGTAGCTTTCACACGCCTAAGCTCAAAGTAGGAACAAATACTTGAATTCGGGAAAAATCCCCTTGTGGTATGGCAACCAAAACAATAGGTGTCTGGTGAAAGCAAACGAGAGCATTTTAAAATGAGTTCCATCAAAATCGGACAATCCGTTCGAAAGTAATCGTCGGATGCCACATGCAAACAGACAGACAGGACGGTTTTGCACCCAAAATTCTCAAGGTTTGTTTCACGACAATCTCAAATACTCGTAGGCATTCGAGCGCCGGAGAGTAAATTTTCGAAACGGAAGTTTGATAAGTCTTCAGCCTTATCGAATTTCCTTACCTCTACCTATATCAGGCCCGTATCCACGGGGGAAAAGAGGGGGCCGGGCCCCCCTAATTTTTGGCTGGCCCCCATAAAATTCACGGTAGGCTTGCAAATGAACTATAATATGGTGATGAAGTATAATATGATTGGGTAGGGCCCCCCCTAACTTCTACCGGGCCCCCCTTAAATTTTGGGGCTGACTACGGGCCTGACCTATATCAGTAGCTATCTCTATACAGAACTGTAAATTAAACCCTCAAAATCATATTAAAATTATTTTTCTGCCTGCCCGTTATTGGCGCAATCGGCAAAGTGACTATTAGTAGACTAATGGTGTCTTGGATTCCAATTCCATTCAGGTGATGCATGTTTTCTCTTCCTCTTTCTCTCTTCTGACAGACTGCTTAAACCTTGTACAGATCTGTGGGGAAAAAACTTTTCCTTCACTTCATTGCTAAGGAGAGAAGTTTTAAAATAAATACTCTGCATATATGTAATACATATTATATACAACTATGATAACCTTGAATTCATTGTTTCTTCCGAACACTCCGATAATCCCGAAATTTTCAAACTATTCAAGCGACTCGACAAATGCGATCATATTGATATATTTCTGTATTTGCTGCTTTCAAACAATTCGAGAATCTCGAAGAGTTCGAGTGTCTCGAAGTTGTCTAATGTTTCTTACATTTCGAGTGCCTCGAACACTTCGAAAGTCTCGAACATTTTGGGAGTCCCGAACATTTCAGGAGTCTCGATGATTTCGGGAGTCCCGAACATTTCGAGAGTCCCGAACATTTCGAGAGTCTCGAACATTTCGGGAGTCTCGAACATTTCGAGACTCTTGAACATTTCGGGAGTCTCGATCATTTCGAGAGTCTCGAACATTTCGGGAGTCTCGAAAGTTCGATAATTCGATAAAATTAAAATTCTTTATCGATGAAACGGTTTTGAAATTTTATCGAATTGTTATCGATTACTCGATTATCGGAACAGCCCTACTTGTTCCAGGCCAATCTCAACGTGCAAGCTCGCATTTTTCTACTCGGACTTTACTCTGGAATTCATTTAAATACTTAATAAATCTAGCTTTTTCGGTATTCCAGATTCTGTAAGAATGTTGTACAATGTTTCCCTCCTTACAGAGTTGTAAGCCTTTCTAAAATCAATAAACAGTTGATGCACTGGATAATATATGCCCATTTCTTTTCGAGTATTTGTCGAATGGTAAATATCTGGTCGATTTCGACTAAATTCACACTGATAATCTCCAGTAATTTCATCTGCGTTCTGGTCTTATTAACAGAATGTTAAGAGAAATGCCTCGGTAATTATTACAATGAAATTTGTCGTCTTTCTTGTGAATTGGAACAGCGATTGATTTTTCCACTCTTTTTAAATGTATAGTTTTTCTTTTTTTATATAAAAAAAAGTTTCGTAACTATATGTTGAATTTTCCTGTTAAAAACTCAGAAACCTTCAGCATTGAGTAAACTGTGATGGTGGTTATATATTCTACAGCCTAGGAAACCATACGCTCAGATGAACGGTCTATTACGTATATGATCCATGAACAGAAAATTCGATACTTTTCCGATTCTAAACAAGCTTAAGGAGCAGTCAGTGCATTACAGAATTTGGAGCTTTACTGATTTTGCAGATCCTGATAGGTGGTAACGTATGTGATCAATCACTGAAAAATTTGTTTGAAATATTCATACTATGTATATGAAAGTTAAAACTTAACTGAAAAATTTTAAATATGTACAGAACCAACCGAAACGAAGCTCTTGATATGCAGTTTTCTTTCATGTTTCTCTTTATTTTGCTTCAAAAAGAGGGTGTGTGATATTTTGAAGTAAAAATAGTACATACAATTTTGCTAGTTATTTGCGTATCATTTTTTAAAGTACTTATTGTATATAAGAGGTTAAAATATTATTACATATATTGGTTAATCCTTTGGAATTCATAATGTAAATATGTTAAGAATTTTAAAAATCTTTTTTGAAATTCATAGTTTATTTTCGAGGTTTCATATTATTATCTACATCAATTACTTTTTAAATAAGTGTTTTGTTATAGAGAAGCGAAACAAAGTCTGCTTTATCAGTTTAAAGCAAAATTTTCAAAAAAGCCCAAAATTTCCCAAGCAAAAAAAGCGAAGCAGAAGAAACCGAGTTTTTTTTTCAAAAAAGCCGTTTTTTAACGAGCCCTTGCATCTCTACTCTTGAACCACCGGACCGATCTCGATCAGATTTTCAACCATTATTAAGTTCAAATATGAGATGACTTTTGTCATATCACTTTGACGATGTAACTTAAAGGAGGGGAAAGACATTTGCAAATGATCGAAAATGACCAATATTAGTGTCAAATCTATAGTTTTTGAGGTTGCTGAGATAAACAGTGACACTTCTGATGCCATTTAAATCCAAATGCAGCGGCGCAATAATTGTGGGAGGGGGATATATATATATATATATAAAATCAAATGACCAATATCAGTGTCAAATTCATACTTTTCAGGGTCGTTGAGATGAACAATGACACTTTCCATGCCGTGGCCCGCAACTTGGGGAGGAGAGGGGATACATAAAAATAATCGAAAATGACCAATATCAAGGAGCGCATTAGTAATATTAAATAGTGAAAAGTGACTGACTAACGAAAAATTTTATTATTTTTCTTAATTTAACCCAGCGAAACGGGTAATTGAAGCTAATTTATTATAAATTTATTATAAAATCTCGCCCTTCTATGGAATGTAATTAGCGTTCGCTTCTGTACTTGTCGTTTGCATATGCAGAGTGCGAATTGGTGCATTATAGGGTTTTAAAATTTAGAAAAAAATGAAAATGAAATATTTCGGTTTACAGTCCACGATTATGCTGATTAGGCTAAGGGAGATAAATGAATAATGGAAGTGAATGACGATGGAATAATTGATAGAATAAAAAGTGTTTGAGGACACTTCAGTACTCCGAGAACACCCTGAATAAACAGCATCAGAATCACACCACTCATTAATATGAAACTGATAACTAAAATATACCAAATCAAAGACTTTTCATTATGGCGCTCGGAAGATGCCAGTATATGAAATTGTTAATGAAATATAATGATCCAAAACTGTCATAAACTCAGACATTTATATTTTTAAATACATTTGAATTATTGTTTTCAGATTTGGCGTCGTATTTCTTGGAATTAGACTTAACAAAACTGTGTAAAAACGTATATTAGTTACGAAAGTATAAAAGAATAAGGCGAAAAAGATATAATGTAATTACTGGTATATCGCACCGGTATAGCTAATAATTAAAAAGCAATTTAATTTTTTTCTTCGACACATATTGTATGACTGAGTTAATAGCAGAATAATTAGCCACTCGACGAAATAATTAACAAGAAAATTCGTAACTTGTGTATTGGCATAAATGACACATAATAGTGGTCATTACAATGAAAAACGGAACCACGAATAAGCGATATTACATGCTTGTAGATAAGCGTCAGTGTCACATATGTTACTAAATGTCAAGAATCAATAATCGTCAAAAATTTTCTGAAAGAGATCGCTTTCCTTCAGTTCATGAACTTAGCTGACATAGTCCTCATCAGACAAATTTCAAGGTAAAAAAGGTCGTACTATTCTAATGTTGATTAGTAGTTACATATAATTCTTAACAAATAGAGAGAATGGAGATGAACAAGAAACACTGTAATTATTCATATTTTCACCGAAATAATAGTTATTGAGAAATAATTTAATAAGCCGGTACAAATCTACGGTGTATGTGTATAAATCTGTGGAGAGAAATATCGTTGTAAGATTTAATTTACAGAGGGGTGAGTATTAGAAAGGAAAGAAAATTACTTTTGTAAAACTGTAGAAATTCGAATGTAAAATTAATTAATTTATTTATTTATTTATGACTTCTTTTACGTGGCGAAGTTAAGGCTCTGCAGCCTTCTCCGAGCACTGAACCACGTGCATACATTAGATATATTTTTTAGAAAAACACCAATATATAGAAAATATTAACAATTACAAAAGAAGAGTATTGAACCACATAAAAAGAGAATATACTACTTAAGTAAAAAAATAGTTAAACACTTCAAAAACAAAAATTGAAAATAATATACAATAGAGGAAACAAAAATAACATGGAGAAACCTAAAATTGCATATTGCATATAGCGGTACTAGAAGTATGAATATATAAGATGTACAAATTAACATAGGTTACCTATTGGTTGTGTGTTCATATGTGGGTTATTAATAATCTGGTAAAACGAAGATGCATCATGTGTTACCAGCATCCTTATATTTACTTAAGAGAAGGGAATGTACAGATTTTTTAAATTTGGCAACTGTGGAAACGTTGAGTATGAATTGAGGTAAACTGTTTCAGAGGCGTGTAGTACTTACTGTGAAGGATATTGAGTATGAATCAGAATTGTGACTGGGTATGGAGAGCAAGTATTATCTTGTGATCTTGTGATTCTAATATGAAAGTCTGATAAATATAAAAATCTACGGGCTAGATACGATTGTTCTGACGTAGTAAGTATTTTGTACAATAGGGTAAGATTATGTAAATTTCTTCTTCCAATTAACGTCATCCATGAGAGTTTTTTTATAAAAAGATGTGAGATGTTCCCTGTAAGTTACATTGAAAATAAATCTAATGCAGGCATTTTGTACTCTTTGCAAGCGCTTTGATTGATTTTATGTTAGATCAGAATATACTGAGTCGCAATAGCCAAGATGTGGGAACACTAGTACCTTGGCAAGTTTGATCTTCAAAGATATTGGTAAAAAATTTCTTAGTCAATTTAACGTATGTAGGGCACCAAACAAACTCTATTTATTTGATCTGACCAGGAGAGGTTTTGATTTATTATGACTCCCAAATTTTTGACAGTTGTAGGGAATGGAATAACAGTATTGGACAATTTTATATTTGGAAGCTGATAGATATTAATAGAAGAGAGAATTCTTGGAGAGCCAATTAAGATACACTGCGATTTTGTTGCATTTAATTTTAACCCATGAGCCGTAGACCAGTCGCTGATTTTGTTTAACTCAGTATTTATTTTCTCAATCGCATTATTAATATCTTGTTGGGGAAAAGAAGCATATAACTGAAAATCATCAGCGTAAATATGGTATTTACAATAGGTGAGAATTTTAGGGAGATCATTAATGTAAAGGGCAAAGAGAAGGGGGCCTAGTACGCTACCCTGCGGTACTCCACTGTTGATACAATGCAATGTCGATATGTGCTCCTAATTGATCACTACTCTTTGTTTACGATCGTGAAGGTAAGAATGAAACCATTTAACCACAGATTCAGAAAAATTAAACAATAATGATAATTTCTGAAGTAATATGTCAAAATCAATCGTTTGAAATCCTTACTATAGTCAAGTAGACTAAGGAGCGTCAGTTATCAATAGCCCATCTTATATCATTCGTTACGTTTACTAGTGCAGTGCATGTGCTGTGATTACTTCGAAAACCAGATTGAAATGTATCCAATAAATTATTTGTTGTTAAGTATTCCCAAATTTGATCATTTAAAATATATTTAAAAACTTTTGAAAACACGGGAAGGACACTGATAGGACGACTAGTCAAATGGATGTCTACTGTAAAATTTTAGAAATAGATATGAAAATCAAAACATAAGCTCTAAAACTGTGGATTAATATGTGTAAGAAGTTTCTCTACTGTAAAATTTAAGAAATATAAGTATACGAATTAATCACTGTAAAATTATATAAACATATGTATAAAGAAGGAATCTAATTGTCGTAAAAATATAGGAACTCGAATATAAATATTAGCTATTGTAAAATTACAAAAATTCGAATTCCACAATTAACAGCTGAAATATTTTTGAAATATAGATGTAAAAGTTATTTTACTATAAAACTATTGCAATTCGAATTTCAAAATTGTAAAAATTATACAAATCACGAACGTAAACATTACTGTAAAAGTGCAGAAAGGTGTGGAGAACAAATGCTTTAGACAAAGAACAAAACATTTATGTATATACAATATTAACGTACTAACGAAGCACTAATGATAGATAAAATCAAAATTTTGGTCTGCTGTAGGTTCCGTGCGTGGCGTGTTGGCATGAAATTAGAAGGGAAAAATTGATTTTTTTTTTAAAACAAAATGTAGGCGGTATCTGTGAAGCATTAATGATTAGATATGCAGCACTAACGAGCATTAATGACGGGCGTAATAAAAATTGTGGTCTGCCGTAGATTTCGCCTCTGGTCTACTGGCATGAAGTTAACAGGCCACTAACGTCCTTCTTAAAAAAAATGTAGCCGTAACCGGTAGATCACTAATGGTGTGATAGCGGCACTGGAAATACTTAAGAAGCACTAGTGACAGGTGTAATCAAAATTGTGTTCTCGTCCGGATTTAGTCCCTGGTCTCCTGCCATAAAATGTGCTGGCCAATAATTATTTTCTTAAAAAATATAGCCGACATATGTAGAGTACATATTATAAGATATGGAGCACTAATGAACACTAACGATTGGATGTGCGGCACTAGCACTAAATAAACACTAATGACAGATGTAATCAAAATTGTGGTCTGCCGTACATTTTATCCCTGGTCTGCTGCTATAAATTTAGCAGGCAAAAGATGTAGCCGCTATGTTTGAGAAACCAATGGTCTGAGATGCGACACTAACGAGCACTCATGAAGCACTAATGAGGAGTGTAATCTAAATTGTAACCTGCCGTGCATTTCATCCCTGTTCTGATGACATTAAATTGGAAGGCCAATACTTGCTTCTTAAAAAAATGTAGTTGTTTTTCGTGAAGCATTAACGATGGGATATGCGGCAGTAACGAGCACTCATTAAGCACTAATGAAGGGTGTAATAAAACTTGTGGTCTGCTCTGGTCCGTGGTATGCTGGAATGAAATTAGAAGCAAAATAATGGCTTTCTTAAAAATGTAGTCGATATATATGTGGAATATTAACGATGGGACATGCAGCACTAAAGAACACTAACGATGGGATGTACAGCACTAACGAAGAAGTAATGACAGATGTAAACAAACATGTGGTCTGCCGTCTATTTCATCCCTGGTATGCTGGCAATCAAGTTAGCAGGTCAATAATGATTTTCTTCAAGAATATACCCGTTACCTCTAAAAATGGATATGGCGCACTAACAAGCACTAACGCAGCACTAATGACGAGTGTAATCAAAATTGTAGTCTGTTATAGATTTGGTGGGTGGCTTTTAGACATGAAATTATGAGAGAAAAATGAAGTTTCCAGAAATTTAGACCTTACCTGTGAAACACTAACGATGGGATTCGTAGCACTAGCTAACACTAACGAATTACTAATAACGAGTGTAATCAAAATTGTAGTCTGCGTAGATTTGGTCCTGATCTGCTGGTATGAAGTTAGCAGGCAAATAATGTTTTTCCTTAAAAATATGTTCGTTTTCTGCGAAGGACTTACGGAGGGATATGCAGCAATAACGACTACTAACGACGCACTAGTGACGAATGTGATCGAAATTGTGGTCTTTCGTATATTTCGTCCGTTGTCTGTTGTCTTTATGTCGCAGGCCATAAATGTTTTTTTTTTTAATGTAACCATTGTCTATGCAGCACTAACGATATAATATTCAGCAGTAACGTGTACTAACGAAGCAGTAATGGCGGCTGTAATTTGTGGTAGATTTGGTCCCTGGCGGGCTGCGACAAGTTAGCAGGCCAAAAATAGTTTTTTTCAAAATTGTAGGTAATATCTATAGAGCAGTAACGATGAGACATGCGGCACTAACGACCACTAACGACGTAATAACGATGGGTGAAATCGAGATTTTGCTCTGCTGTAAGTTATCTGCGAGGTGTGGACATGAAGTTAGGCGAGGAAAATGGATTTCTTAAATATTATATGTATCCGTTGACTTTGCAGCACTAACGAAGGAATATATGGCAGTAACGAGCACGAAAGAAGCACAAACGATATGTGAGGTTGAAATCATGATCTGCCATACGTGGCTTGTCAGCTTCGTGAAACGGACTCATTTTGTTACCCAAAAATCTGTATATATAAGAGCACTAACATTAATTTTTATATCAGTAACGAGCGCTAACGCTGCTTGAACCGGCAATTTCATTTACGAGGTTATTTTGATATGTTGACCTGTTCGCATGAAATTAGCAGGCCAACAGTGACTGTTAAAAATTGAGACGTTATTTTCATAGCACTAACGATGGGGTTTGTGGCACTAACGAGCACTAACGAAGCACTAAAGATGTGTGAAGTCGAAGTTGTGGAATGCCATAGGTGGCCTGCTAACTTCGTGAACATAAAAATTAGTGATATCATAGATACATTTGCTAGCAAGAAAGCCAGAAAAGCACATTTGCACAAAGCACAGCAAAAAAGCCACATTTGTAAATTACGATGTGTAACTCTAGTAATGCTATTAGTATAATGTATTTAATGTAGTTGGTATAATGTAACTAATAAATACATGAGACACAGTTTGCCAATTTTTATATCAGGCCCGATAAACTAAACCCCGGGACCCGAGTTGGCTCTCGACGGGCCTGAATGTAGGCGTGAGATAGCATCCGTGTCAAATTGCCCTTTCAATTGCACTTTCCTCTGTCAATTCCTCCCATAATTTAACTCTTACTTGTTGGTTCATATGTTTCATCTATACGAACTCTCAAACAGCGACAATCTCTAATCCAACGACGTTGACTGACATTGGATTAAAGATTTCGTAACAAAGTACATTTATTAACAGTAATGAATCAGTAAATTTGTAAACACCTAATACATTTGTAATTTTTCTGTACACATAATGTATAATAGACGAAGGCTCAGATGGTATAGAAGCGGATACAGGGTGTAGGGTCAACTTGAAGTGCAATTTTGAATATTAATTAATTGTTTGATTGAAATTTAACTATTCTTTTAGAATAATTCCCGGGTTCTAATACTTAAAGTATGATACAAATTAGTTCGCACACTTGTATCTCGCAGTAAAAGATGAGATCGAATCTACAATCAAATGTATACGAAACAATTGCTTTATCACTTGCACACGAATGGCATTTTATCTATATAACATTGCAACTCCAAGAAGACATTACTCTAAGCTATGCTTACAGTCACCTTCGTAAATATTCAATAATCATAATCTTCGTTATTCCTACCATAAACTGTTTTACAAAGTCACAAATTTAGGATTAATGTGTTTTCTAATCGTCTAAAACTTTTCCCACGAAACACCAGATTTATCAACAGGTATATCTCAGGTTGCATTAAACATTTCACCAAAATTTGGATGTTAAGCCGTTCCCCTACTTAGGCAGTCTAATATCCTCGGACAGAAGATGTCAAAAGGACGTAAGTTCCAGGATAGCGCAAGTTCAACAAGCATCCAACAGAGAAACAGGATTGCTAGCATCAAGAAATGTGTCATTGGACGTTCGAAAACGATTTATTAAGACTCTAGTATGGAGCGTGGAGCTTTACGTTCCAGAGACGTGGACATTGAGAAAAGCTGAACGTACTCAAAAGTTGAGCTCCAATAGTAATGAATTTAGTATACACCAACTAAGAATACGCGTGGGATCGATGTTGTCAACGTGAATGTGTAGTGTGCCAAGCCACTATCTCCATCAAAAAGAGCACATGTTATCAAACAAATCCAACATCGAAGCAAAAATAAATCAATAACATTTGAGTTAACAAAACCGCAACACTCTGACACTCAAGAAAATAAAATTGTATTGAATTTTTGAAGGCATGTGTAGTGTTCTGGAATGAAATGAAATCTTTGTTTTACGTGCCACGTTTTTGCCGGCTAGGCTAAACGAGACGGTGATGGTGAGATGATGGTGAGAAATAAATGAAATGGTGGAATGAAGAATGTGGAAGGAAAAGAGAGAACCCCGAGAAAACCTACGCACACGATGTTTATACACCACAAAGTACACTTGGCGGAAGCTGGAATCGAACCAGGTATTCTATTTACCAGAGGTGAAGGCTCTACCACTGAGCCACGCCGCAACCTATATATAATGTTTTATTCATAACTTTTAAATAAACAAAACACTAAAACTTCAAAAAAGATAGAACGGAGTGGAGCACTGCTACATATGGCAGACTAGCGTGTCAACTGATCACTCTCTTCGAAGACTGCTAGTAACAACCGGTGACTGTCTCAACGTTTTTATAGCTAATGTGCACGGAATTTATGGGTGATCAAACGAATGGCAAATAAAACTACCATCTCAAACTCAACTCGTTTCCAGAGTTGACTTTAGTTATTTGAAGTGAGGCATGCTTCACGTGTTTCATTATAAACAAATTCCTTATTAAAATAATTTTTTGTTGCAATCTCATATGAAAATTTAATTCCTTAGACATAATGTCTAGTTTCGTGACAGTGAGACAGTGACCTAAGCATCGGGCTATTGGTGAAAGTATGTTAGGCTAAACTCCGAATTACGTAAGAAGCAGTGGAACAAAAGTGCGTAGTGAACTGAGCAGAGGATGATACTGTAAAATGGACAATACTTTGATTTCCAAAGATGGCAAATTGGTAAAGTGTTGGCGCTCTGTTATGTCGTGTGAGCATGACGAAACTACAAACCGTGTTACGTCCATCATTAGAGATAGTGTAAAACAGGGATGCAAATGAGCAACAAAATTTTACTCGCCCAAGAAAAAAGCTACTAGCCTACATCCCACAATATAAATCATTTACTTACCTTCTGTATGATATTAAATACTCGCCCGCAGCGATGAACCACTCGCCCCAGGGCGAGTGGGCGGGTGATTATTTGCATCCCTGGTGTAAAACATGATTGTTGCCTACAAAGCCTACGACAAAACCACACTTTGAAACAGAAACAGTGCACTGAGAAAAATTTGTTATCCGGACAGCAGTATATTGTAAAAATAGATGGAATCCTTGTGTTTACTAAGGAAACCAGTACGGAGCATACGTTTTCCATACGCTACATACTTTTACGGTTTAGATGTTACATGATTCCGTTGTAAGATATTTGACATCTAACAGTGATCCGTATATTACATACGTCAGCTATATGTTACATACGTCCATCTGAATGTCAGATCCTGACCGAATATACAGTATGGCGCTAAATTCGTTGTACAAAAGTAGAGGAGTGATTCCTGAGAGTAAAACAAACACAAACGTACCTATAAAAATAGGGCAAAAATCCCATCGTTTACGTGTTATAGGCTGCCGAAAACATGAAACAATGAACTCTAAAAGTCCATAGCTCCAAAACTATGGAACCTACTGTTGTCGGGTCAAGACTTCGCTTAGGAACTAGTATGTGCTATATCCAAAAATACATGTTTTAGAATCCTAAGGTACTCACGCAACAATTTTTATGGAGGTGGTTGGAGAGTACTTTATATCAAGTCAAACTCTCTCTATAAAAATTGTCGTGGAAGCATTTCAATATTCTGAAACACGCATTTTGGATAGGGGATATATTAGTTCCTAAGTGAAGTCTTGAGCCGACCAAGGTAGGTTCCATAGTTTTCGAGCTATGAATCTTTAAAATTCAGTTTTTTTTTATTATTTCGGCAGCCTATAACACGTAAACGATGGGGTTTTCGTCCTATGTTTGTTGGAACATTTTTGTTTGTTTTACTCTCAGAAGTCACTCCTCTGCTTTTGTACAACGAATTTAGCGCCATACTGTATATCGTGCTTTCGTTCTTCCGGAAAGTATGTTAATTCGGAACACTTATACGGAAAATGTGTATAAAATATACTGTTTTAGTTATACGTTTGCTGTATGTGAAGTAAAAAGCTACATGATTTACACATGTAACCTACGTTTTCACGTACGCCACATACGTTTTTTTCCCTCAGTGTAGTGTTAAAATATTGTCACACAAATTCTGTCAAGCATCAACCAAGTTGCCAACCAGAACTATCGTGCTATTGCGGAACAAATAACGGAGGATCCAATCAGTAGTGCCGTGAACATGTAATATGAACCACTGATGACTGGAGATGTGTGTTATTGTCAGTTGAGTGATTTTTTTTTTTTTACCATATTTCAAACAATGGAATGTCTTTACGTGATGCGGTCGTTCAAAACAATGTATAGTCCTGATTTTTTCCTGCACAAGATGAAGAATGACGACGTTTTCTATGCTATCGTGAGCCTGAATACCCTTTTTTCAGTGGGTCTGTGCTGATGTTTACCAGTCACGTTACTGTCCGTGATCGTATCTTCATTTCAGAAGATCACTGCCAAATATATTTTGTATCTATTTAGAAGGAATAGTGGGAAAGAGCCTACGTAATGAAGTCAATATTTCAGTTGGACGTAGAATGAGCAGATATATATACACTTTTCGTAGGTAACATGACACTTATTGCCGAGTCTGAAAAGAAAACTAATATGATATTTAAAAAAACTTGAGAAGGGGATGTGAAGAATATGGGATGAAAATAAATGTTAGATAGACAAAAGCCATGGTGATTGGAACGAAGCGGGTGTTGTCGAATATAGAAGTAGAAGAGGAGAAAATAGAACAAGTTACTAGTTTTTGATACCTGGGTAGTATTACAAGTGATTATTTAATGTGCGAACGTAAAATAAAAACAAGAATAGGAATGGCGAATGAAGACTTTAGGAGGAAAAATCTATTTTGTTGGATCTTGAATAATAAAGAGTTGAGAAAAAGACTTATAAAATGTTTTGTGAGGAGTATTGTACCGTATTGGGCAGAAACCAGAACATTACGCAAAATATGATGAAACATGAATCTTAGTTATTATCTAAACACGCCTGGAGGTAAGGTGGCTCAGTGGCATAGCGTTTATCTCTCCTTGGCGCGGTCCCTGATTCGTTTCCCGGCCATGTAAGCATCTGGTGTACATTATTATATCCATCTGTTTTATCGGATACTCTCGTTTTCTAACATATTTGATTTCACTAATTATTCGTGATTATTAACTAACCACACTCATCCGTCTTACTGAGTCAAAGGATATAATCGTTGGAAAATAAACTGAAAGATTCAATTTCATATCTAAGAACGCCTGATCTATATGGAACCAGTGTTATGCGATGGGGTTGCGGGTTTACATAACAGCAGAAGAAAAAACCCTGAGTATTGGAATGGCTGTGGAAACATTGTTATTCCTATCGTTTATTCAGTTTCTTAATCAAGACAGAACACCTTTGGGTGCTTATTCCTTTTATCCAGGTTTTAAGTTCATACTCACAGTGACTGAGTGTTTAAAGTTGTGACACTCTAGTTTTTTAAAGCCTTATCCAAATAGTAAAGTGTACAGCTATTTTGTTTATTCTTTCACTCAGATATTACTCCATAACAGATTATGGCTGTTATGGTCTTTCTCACAGTTAATTTCGTAAATAAATATTTTGCAATAAGTGTACCATAATACTGTTTAATGGAAGTAACGTGTGCTAGAACATTTCGTGCCAAGACTCATCCAGGTTATTTATTTAATTTCTCGATCTCTCTAGGTGATCAATTTGATAGGACTATCTCATAATTAATCTATTTCATCGAAAGCAGGATTGTTTACTTTCCAATCACGGCTAACGCCAGCCCCCAGCCTAATTGGTCTTTAAAGGGTTTCCGCTCGTTAATCTCATTGAAACTATTCTGTCTCCGACTCACACTCGCATGATTGTTTGGTTAGTCGAGAGTAGCACCTCTTTTCAGCATAAATACTATATGGGACTTATCCTACAGTTTAAGGTGAAATTCAAAAATACTCAGACTTCAAAGCTCTCTCACGAGAAATCGAACCTAGGGCTCCATGCGCCAAAGGTGCATACTAACACCATCTAGAGCATCAAGAACGGGTCACACTCACTGGAGTAACGCTCGCAGTACTTAATGAGGCACGGTCTAATTCGATCTCATATGACTGAGTTGGCACTTGCCAAGGACTCTGGGTCGTTACACACAGTGGGCTCATGTGTCTACGAACCTAATTTGCCGGGATTCAGGCTCTGGATTGCATACGACTTATGAAGTTCATACTCCACTATTAAGCCCATTGTGGTGGACAAACACCTTGCGCGTAGGTTTCCGCAGGGTTCTCCCGTTTCTTCCCACTTTTTTATTCCACCATATTCATTCATTTCTCATCATCACCGTCTCCTTTAGCCTAGTCAGTATATGAGTGGGACATAAGATTCAACTTTATCTTTTCAATTATTAAGCTCATAGCCGGGCTAGTGACTTTGAACAACGTAGGTCAAAAATAATTAATTACGGTTTTCACTATAGATATACTTAAAATTCACAGACGATGTTAAAATATTCCCAACTGTTGCAGGAGTAAGCTTTTCAAGGCTTCTGAAAATGGATTTTACCTCTTCAGAACCTAACAATTAATTTATTCCTTCACTTCACCATTGAAATGGGTGATCAAGGTTTATGAGTGGTGGCCCTGAGTAGCGTAGTCGATAAGTTCTGTGCGAGCGGTCCGGAGTTCGATTTCTGGTGTGGACACTCTGTCGAAAAAGTGTAAAAAGCTTTTCCAGGCCAGCCATCCTGAATTAATTTTGCCTTGGTTTTCCTCACTCACACCAGGCAAATGCCGGGGTCGTACTTAACTTAGAGGTACCAGGCCGCTTCCTTCCTTCCCCAATCCTTTTTTCTTCCTTTCTTTTCGGATATTGTGCTTACCGAGGGAGGTCATCCCTCATGAATGAAGACTAAATGGCCATAGATGCCAAAAGCCCAGAAATCTGAATCCGAGGATTTATGAGTAATTTTTGCCCTTGAATTTTCGATCTAAATGAAATTAGAAATTATCCCAAAATAGGCCTATAATGCAGCAGCGAAAACAAACATTTAACGAAAAATGATTTTTCTTTTTACGTTTTAGGTAGCACAGTTACGCTGTCTAGGCTAATGGAAACGGTGCATTCGAAATGAAAGAAATGATGGAAAGTAGGAGGAGAACCTCGAGAAAATTCGTCGAACCAAGGACCCCATACATAAGAGATGAACGCTCTACCACCAAGCCACTGCGGCTCCGACAACAGAGTTAAGTTCGTGCAACATCGCTTGAAACTATGAAACTAGAAATAACAAATCAATCGTTTCGTGTATACAATATAGCTACTTCATTCGGGTAGTAATCGATGCTTCCTGCGCTGTTGTAAGCCATGTGGCTACAATATCTCATAATTAATTCAGTTCACTTGGAATAAAGGCTATTATTTGTTTTTAGTACCCATTGCATAGGCCTGTTTGTTCACAGAAAATATCAAGCAACTGAAATAAATGCCATATTGAGTATTTTAGTCTTTTGTATCTCATTGACATGCTAGGACTATCGTATTAACAGAGGCAAACATTCAGATTTCCCTAAGATTTTACGAGGTAAGTACTTTGTAATACACAGTCAAGGTTATTTTACTAAACTGATTTTAAATATCTTAATTTCTTATTCAACAGTCTTTTTCACCACATAATTTATTACGTGGAACTATTTGAAGGCTTTCGTAGAGGTTTCAAAATGGCGACTCCAGAAAATTCAGTTAGTTTTCCTTTACATCAAATTTAGAGTGGTTGTTTTATATATTTTCTAAATGATTACTGTAAATATTTCTATGGTACATAAATAATCAACACTAAAACATAAATCAAGTTGTATCATCAATATCAAAATGAGGAAAACTTAAAATCAAATAACTATAATCAATGAAACATAATGAAGATATAAATGTACGGAGTATGGGCCTTAGAGGATCAGAAGTACGACGCTCACCTCTGGTGCAAAGGGTTACTTACTTTGTCCCCGCTCATTGTAGTTTGAAATGGACAACATTATGGTCGTGCCTTTTCGGTTTTTCTCGTTTTGTGAAACATTCGCATTCCACGCACTATCTAATAAGCATTTACTATCATTAATCAGTACTCACCACCTTTCACTGCCTCCTTGAAAAAGCATCTACTCTTTAATCACCACTCACTACCATTCACCGTGTCCTTGAGAAGCATTCACTATCATATAATCTTCACACTCTATCATTCACACCTCCTTGAGAAGAATTTAATAGCATTAAGCAACACTCAATACCATTCACTGTCTCTTTGAGAAACATTCACTATCATTAATAATCACTTACAATCATTCACCGTCTTCTTGAGAAGCATTCACTGCCATTAATCATCATTCACTATCATTCATCCTTATCTTGAGACTACTTGGCATAACCATGGAAGGTAAAATAACAAATAACATTTCGTTTTCTATCTCTTTCTCTCTCAATATATATTTTGGAAAATATAATCATTGAAAGTATGAGTAGAACACATTACCTACAGAGGAGGAAAGAAATAGTTTGAAAACAGTTTCTCATGACGTGCACTTAGCACAGCTGACAACACCAAATGTGAGGGTTGGTGACTCTTTTATTGTAAAGTTGCAAGTGAGTTTGCATCAGAACAGTGAAGTACCAACATTAAAATGTATATTAAGGTTTAGTACATTTTCTTAGCTATAAGCACCTACGCGTAACCCACACATGCCATATTATAAGTAAGTGCAACTTGCGTTATTAGGTAGAATGAATTGGAATCGAATCACGATACACAAGGTAGATGGTTTAGTTACGGAGATGTACGTACCTGCAGATGTTAGGATGTTTTCTTATGAGTCATTGGAAAAATCTGTGAGTTTTACGTCCCAAGATTATAACGGTTAGGCTAAAGGAGATGGTGATGATGAGTAATGAATGAAATGGTGGAATGAAGAAAGTGGGAGGAAACGGGAGAACCCCGAAAAAACCCACGCACACGGTGTTTGTCCACCACAAAGTTCACTTGGGGGGGCTGGGATTGAACCCGGGACCCCAAGCACCTGAGGTGAACGCTCTACCACTGAGCCACCGCGATTCCCTTTATGAGTCATTGGATTGTATTTCATAGAAGGATAAACTTTCTTTTTGATTTACTCGGCAGTTAAAATGTTATATAACGCTGTGTTCCCCGAGTCTCTCATATATGTATGTGTCAGGTTGGGAAGCAAGATGTTTCATTAACTGATTCAACTGAAATAAAAATGCATTTCTAACTTACCTACACACAATTTTAAAAATGTCTCTTTCTATCTTTGTGATCATTTGAAAAAATATAAATGGCTAAACTATTATCCGTACAAAGAATGAGAAACATTCTTCCCAAGCACAAGATGAAATTGGTGAATGGAAAATTCCTCGTTTAAGTCCCCATTAATACACCCACTCCGTAAGTACATATTAATTCTTATAAGTATCCACGATTCGTAAGTACACATTAGCTCTTGTAAGTATCCACGCTTCTTAATTACACATTAACTCTTATAAGTATACACATTTCGTAAGTACACATTAACTCTTATAATTATCCAGGCTTCGTAAGTGAACATTAACTCTTATATGCATCCACGTCTCGTATGACCTCGGTTCTTAATAAGGACGTCAAAGTTCAAATAAATAAACAATCAAATATTATATACAGTACATCCAACCCAACTTAGCTAAGAAAATCAACTGATGGACAACTGTTTCGAAAAATGTTCTTATATTTGTGTAAGTCTATACGATTTTAAATTATTTCTAAATACGTGTGTATATGTTCTCCTGTTTATTGGCATGTTGGTTTCTTCTCACGAAATATACTATGTATTGCATGTTTATTTTGTCTTTCAATGGCACCGGTTTGTAGTATCAGTGTTTGTTATCTTGTTATTTCCTATTACAAACTATATAGGGTGGTCCGAAAGTAGGCGTACCTCCCTTTTAGTTTCAACAGTATAGTGTTTGTTATGGTAGAATGTCTGTACACAGTTACCTTGAAGTCTTAGGAGTCATAAACATCGGTATAATCACCATCTATGTCGCAACATAGCTGAATTCTGCGCCATATTCTCGCAGATGTTTTGCGGAGATACTCCGGAGTCACGAGAGTGAAGCCATGTTCCACAACTGCTCGTAATTCCTGCGTTGTGTGATATTGAGCGTTTCTTACTTGTTACTTTATGAAACCCCAGAGGGCATGTCTGATGTCGTCAGATCGGAACTTCTTGGAGCCCAGGCAAAGGGAGCTGGTGAACATGCACAACCTCTTCCAATCCAGCGGGAAGGAGACGTCTGATTCAGGTAATTGCGCACGTGAATCGTAAAGTGCGCTGATGCTCCATCCTGCTGTATCACAATAGTACCTTTGATACAGTTTTTTTTTTTTCAGTTGAGGCACCAACCACTCATGCAGCATCTCTAGGCAAAATCTAAAACCGTCAGAAAATACAAATTAGGGGAACGTCCACTTTCAAACCACGCTAGGGTATATAGGTAATTATATGTTAATTACGAAGGCTGTTTCCTCGTATCAAGAACATAAGAAAATAATATTGATAGTCAATGAAGAATGATGCAATAAATATTCAAAATAAGCCGTTTGTGTACTGACAGATACAACTAATGTTGTATTTTTATTTGTACTAAGGTAATATAAAGTATAGTAAGTTATACAAATGGGAGTCTAAAGTAAATTATCCAAATTGGATCTACCTTACAATATCTACAAAAGTAATAATAATAATAAATATTTGTTAATATAATAGCAATAAAAATCAAAATAACGTTTTTTGGTGGCTAAATCCTCCTAAACGACAGCAACGATTTTGGTTATGTTTAGTACACAATTTCAGAAAGGAAATCCCTACGTTCAGCGGTCTTAGATGAGGAGCCCAATAACTTTAACAATATTTACAGCGATTACAATACGAATCAACTGAAGAATTCTACATGTCTTATATAAGCTATTATGACGTTAATAATAATGTGACTTATGTTCAAGATATTATGTATACATTTTTAGACCGTAAGCGCAGTCACATCCAACAATAAAATATCTAGTGTTCAGAAGAGAAGAACTTAACATTGAAGTGAAAAGAATATTTGAAGTAGCCTAAAAATCAGGCAAGTGGTTTGAGTAAATCTGAAGCTCGTCTGTTCATATATTAATTTTCTGTCGGAGGTTATGAATAGTCATTACAAACCCGTTCCAAACATCCTAAACATACCTTCCATATCATTTCTTGTTATAGTACGTCGGTTCCGAACAAGGTTGCGAGTGCCGGAAAGGTAGCTTAAACTACTCGACGATGTGATACTATTAAGTTTATCAACACTGTGAAAATTCTTTTCACATTTTGTTTGTTTATTTATCGATACAACAGGCATTACTGTTCAATTACAGTGTATACATATAATAAATATTTCTTTTTAAATTATAAAAATACTAAGACTTGTATCGAGAATACATTTTTCTTGAAAACTTTTTTTTCTACAAAATACACAGTATTACTCTTTTGAACGACTTTTTAGAACTATTAAAAATATCTACATCTTTATAACATTTACTGATTTATCAGTAACATTTTTATTACTGATTTAATTCTATGTAACATAAATTCTCCACATAGGTGACAGATGCTGTGCATTTGTACATGCCTTCCTACAGTAGAACAGACCACTATTTCCCTTGCATGTTTTGAGGGATGGAACCTGGATTATTATTTTTCCACGTATGTCCGTTCATTCTATTTTGTTGTGCAAACGTCTGTGTAAGAAAAGAAGTTCGTTCAACGTCCGTCCTTGTTCAAATGTCTGAAATATAAATTTGTAAAGTAAATTATCAAATGATTCAAATTTTTCTATAAAACCCTCTCTTTTTCTTTTTTGATAAAACGTATAAACTTGCTTCGTATCTGCTGAATTTTTTGACTACGTATTTACACAGAAGTGTTCCAAATAAATGAGGCATATTTAAGTTTGGATCTTACGTAAGAAAAGTAAAGCGTTTTCAACGAAATGACATTCGTAAATTCTTTAGTTGTTCTGATAAGAAATTCATGATTTTTTATATGCATCCTTGGCAATATTTGCCACATGGTGGACAATGGTATGGAGGGCTTAATTATAAGCAATGATATGAGAAAGAAAAACGACGATTTGGTAAATTTGCACTCGTCTCAGCCTGAATTTATGCAGTAGAACGAGTTATGTCACAAGAGTGTTTATGAAATACGTTGTTTCTTACTTTCGCTTAATTTCCTTTCGTTTCACAATTATTACATCGCTGTTTGTAATCTTCTGAGGTAATTTTCATGTCTAAACGTTAACATATTTCACTCAATAGTTGCCGTTAAAGGATCCATGGCTTTTGGAGGTAAATTGTACACTTTTAGTGAGCAGATACTGCTTGATTTCTATATATCGTAGGACAATGGTTCATACGTCGTCATTTTTACAATAAAGCACTCTTTCCAACGGCACCACTAGTTTGTACCCATCACACACTTGAAACAGGAAAATCGGGGAAACCGAGAGATTTTCAGAAATATTTTCAAAAATTTTGCACCCCTCTGGCCCGGATATGAGTTGACATCTAGATCACAAAATCACTGAAAAAATACGTAGCTAAGAACACAATATATTACAAAAATTCCGTGTAATATTTTGAAAACTAAGGGCGGAGTTTTTTCTCTGAAAATTTGAAGGGGACAATGTTATATATATAATATTATGGGACTCAATTCGTTATACAAAAGCAGGGCAGAGATTCCTGAGGGTAAAACGAACGAAAATCTTCCAATAAACATAAGGCGAAAACCAGGTCGTTTGCGTGTTATAGTCTGCCAAAAGCGTGGGAAAACAAACTACTGAGCGTACATGTCATGCAGCATTATTTTGTCAAAGCGATCCTAACCTATTCTATCAAAATTTGCAGCTTTCAGAGTTGTACAATGGCGGCACAAGGGATTCCCCAAAGGACTTAGTAGATGGGAGGCACCTGACACCCGGTAGCTGAAAAATCGCCTTTTTTTCCATGGTCTCCTGAGAGCAAGGACTCAATTTTCCACTGTCTCACGATACGCTATGACCCACGCCCCGTCCACCCATGGTCTTTTACGACCTCCATGTTAGGGGTGTATTCATTCCCTTTTATGAGCACTTTTTAGGGGGTGTACTCGTTCTCTTTTATGAGCACATTTTAGGGGGTGGCCTCGTTCCCTTTTATGATCACTTTTCCACCCCCTACGAACACATAGAAGAGCAGAGATAACACATAAGAATACGTAACATAACAAGGGTGTACTCGTTCCATTTTATGAGCATATTTTCCAACCCCTATTTTAACATAGAAGATAACACATAAGATTACGAACACATAGAAGAGCAGATAACACATAAGACTACGTAACACACAGCAGAACAGATAACACATAAGAGTACGTAACATAACAAGGGTGTATTCATTCCCTTTTATGAGGATATTTTTCAACCCTTATTTTACCATAGCAGAAATTACACTGAGACTATGAACACACAGCAGAACAGAAAATACATAGCACAGCTAATAAAAGAGCATGGCTTATTTTCCAACCCCTATTTTAACATAGCAGACATTACACTGAGACTATGAACACACAGCATTTTAGGGGTGTACTCGTTCTCTTTTATGAGCATATTTTCCAACCCTTATTATAACATAGCACAGATCACATAGCAGATCTAACACAAGAGTATGGCTTATTTTTCAACCCTTATTTTACCATATCAGAGACTACGAAACATAGCGGACATAGCACAGGGGGTGTATTCATTTTCTCCACCCCTAATTGAACATAGCAGAAATTACACTGAGACTACGAACACACAGCAGACCAGAGAATACATCAAATTCATTCCCTTTTATGAGTACATTTTAAGGGGTGTACTCGTTCTCTTTTATAATTACTTTTACAACCCCTATTTTACCATAGCAGAAATTACAAAAGATTTTTTTTCAACCCCTATTTTAAGACAATGAATACCTATGTAACATAGCGATTCGATACGCTCTTTGAACCGATTTGGATGAAACTCAGCATATGTGGGTTTTCGACCATGCTGAGTACGAATATCATACTTATTTTTACCTGGGTCCTTTAGTTTATGTGGCATACGCCCTTTCTATGACAATTTGAACCGATTTGGATGAAACTCGGCATATGGGGGTTTTCGAGCATGCTGAGTACGAATATCATACTTATTTTTACCTGGGTCCTATAGTTTATGTGACATACGCCCTTTCTATGACAATTTTAACCGATTTGGATGAAACTCGGCATATGGGGGTTTCCAACCATGCTGATTACGAATATCATATTTATTTTTACCTAGGTCTTATAGTTTATGTGGGATACGCCCTTTCTATGACAATTTTAACCGATTTGGGTGAAACTCAGAATATAGGGGTTTTCGGACATGCTGATTACGAATATTATATTTATTTCTACCGGGGTCTTATAGTTTATGTGGGATACGCCCTTCCTATGACAATTTTATCCAATCTGGATGAAACTCGGCATATGGGGGTTTTCGGACATGCTGATTACGAATATCATATCTATTTCTACCTGGGTGTTATAGTTTGTGGGATACGCCCTTTGTATGACACTTAAAACCCAATCACTCATAAACGAAGCAACATATTGAGGTGGTGTTTCCACATTTAGTAATCGACCACCAACTACTGCAAGTTCCAAAATAATGACCATCGAGGTCAAAGGTCAACATACTTAAAACCTAATAACACGAAAACTGAGACACATATTGATTTGCTGTTTCCACATTTAGTAATCGACCACCAACTACTACAAGTTCCAAAATAATGATCACCGAGGTCAAAGGTCAACATACTTAAAACCTAATAACACGAAAACAGCCACATATTGAGGTGGTGTTTCCACATTTAGTAATAGTTCATCAACCACTGCAAGTTCCAAAAATAATGACCATCGAGATCAAAGGTCAAACTCTCAACGGAGCCACATATTGAGGTGCTGTTGCCACATTTAGTAATTGGTCATCAACTACTACAAGTTCCAAAATAGTGACCATCGAGAGCTAGTAAACGGAGCAACGGATACATTTTGTACCAAGCAGAAAAGAGTGAAGAATGAATAAATTTTAGTGACTTATTTGCTATTGTACTAACGAGAAAAAAATCAAAACAACGCCATTTTTAACTAGCTCAGAATTTCTGTACAGTTTTGGGTTATTCAAAATAAACGAAAAAAATAATTTGGATGGACTAACGAAAAAGAAAGCAAAGATATGCCATTTTATCTAGCTGAGAATTTAAAGAAACAAAGGGAACCTACTCAATTTTCTATCAACGAGAAATGCCATTTCAACTACCTCAGTCCAAAAATAATGAACGCCCAATGAACCAATGAACGCGAATAACTCTTAAACAGAGCAACGTTTTGAGGTGCTGTTTCCAAATCTAGTAATAGTCATCAACTAGTACAAGTTCCAAAATAATGACCATCGAGGTCAAAGGTCAAAACTCGAAAACGGAGCCAAATATCGAAGTGGTGTTTCCACATTTAGTAATTGGTGATCAGGTACTACATGTTCCAAAATAATGACCATCAAGGTCAAAGGTCAAAACTCGAAAACGGATCCAAGTATTGAGGTGCTGTTTTCCAAATTTGGTAATTGGTCATCAACCACTACAAGTTCCAAAAATAATGACCATCGAGGTCAAAGATCAATCTCGTAAATGAAACCACATATTGAGATAACGTTTCTTCATTTAGTAAATTTGTGTGATCTATTCAATTTTGTACAAAGCAGAAAAAAGTGAAGAAGGAATAAATTTGAGAACATAATTTTAACTAGCGCAGAATTTCTGTACCTTTTTGGGCTATTCAAAAGAAAGCAAAGATATGTCATATTAACTAGCTGAGAATTATTTAAGCAAAACGAAGAAAGCGAACATGGACCATTTTACTCAAATTTTGGATGGAGTATTTATATTTGTATGAACCAGAAAAAATGAAGAAGGTCCGTTTTGACTAGTTCAATATTTCTGTACAATTTTGTACTACCCAAATAATCACAAGAAAATCAAAGAAGGGTCATTTTAACTAGATCAGCATTTTATACCTTTTTGTGCTATTCAAATAATAGAGGCAACAAATTTCAGTGGTCTATTTTATTTTTGTACCAATCAGAAGAAAAGCAAAGATATGCCATTCTCAGACTTTTATACCATTTTGTACTACTCCAATAAACGAAGGAATACCAACCATAAAAAAGAAGTGAAGATCAGGTGGATTATTTTCTTTTGTACCAACTGGAAAAGAGAAGAAGAGCTATTTTAACTAGCTCATTATGTAACTTTTGAAATACTGAAATGTTCTATTTTTGTATCAATCAGAAAAACCCGAAGAAGGATCATTTTAACAAGTTCATAATTTCGATGTTCTACTTTTTATACCAACGAGAAAAAATGAACTAGCTGAATATACGAAATAATAAATTTAAGTAACCTATTCAATTTTGTACCCTTGAGAAATGTCATTTTTAACTGGCTTAGAATTTTACTACTCAAATAAACAATGGAGTATTTAGTTTTGTACCAGCGAGAAAAAAAGAAATTGCACCATTTTGTAGTATTCAAATAAACAAAGGACTTATAATTTGTGTCAACCCTGAAAAGGGCCATTTTAACTAGCTAAGTATTTTATACCATTTTTTATTATTTCAACAAACAAAGGAAAAAGCAAAAAAGGACCATTTTATATCATTTTAAACTAATCTAATAACCAGAGGATCCAGAGGATGTAGCAACCAGAGGATCATTTTATACCATTTTGTATTACTCAAATAAACGAAAGAACAAAATTGTACTCACCAGAAAAAGCGAAGAAGGTCCAATTTAGCTAACTCAGAATTTATATACCTTTGTACTAGCCCAACGAACGAAAGAACAAATTTGGTTGTTCTACTTTTTATACCAAACAAAGAAGAACCATTTTAGCTAGCTGAGTATGTTATACCATTTTCTACTGCTCAAATAAACGAAAGAAAAAGCGAAAAAAGACCAATTTAACTAGCTCAGAATTTATATACGTTTTGTACTACTCCAATAAACGAAGGAATAGAGTATTTAGTTTTGTACCAAGCAAAATAAGAAAAAGAAGTGAAGAAGGAATAAAATTTAGATGGACTATTTTCTTATGTACCAACAAAAATGGAGCAAATTTGAGTGGCATACATACTTTTGTACCAACGACAAAAGAAGAAACCGAAGGAGGAATAAATTTTGGTGACCTATTCAGTTTTGTACTAAGCAGAAAAAATTGAAGAATGAATAAAATTTGCACCAAAAAAAGCGAAGAAGGTAAAATTTAAATAGCTCAGTATTTATGTACATTTTGTACTACTAAAATAAACGAAGGAATAAAATTGGATGTTCTACTTTTTATACTAATCAGAAAAAAACGGAGAAGGGTCATTTTATTTAATTTTGTAGTACTCAAATATACAAAGGTATAAATCTGTGTGACCCATTGAGTTTTGTACTAAGCAGAAAATTTGTTGGCTCAAATAAAGAAACCTATTCAGATTAGCCGTCTTATTCAAAAGCGAATAAATTTCTGTTCTACAAATAAACGAAGGAAAAGCAAAGAGAGACCATTTTTAACTAGCTTAGAATTTATGTACCCTTTGTAACGAAGAAACAAATTTGAGTGGTCATTTTAACTAATCCTGCTGCGAGTAGATCAACAGTATGGCATTAACGTAAAACGAAAGAAACGAATTGCGACTTTCATTTTCGAATACATACAATTAGAAACCCACTAGTAGGGCATCGATTTATCGTTTGCAGTAAACCTGTTATGCTTTGGAAAACAAAATCCATATTGGAGTATAACTTTAAAAACATACTCTTATGACCACCTTTTATACAACAAACAAGCTTCTTAGCCTCACTGTAAAACTGGCCTTTTTTCGATATCTCCTGATACGTATCTGCTGGACCTCGCAGTATTTGGAAACTTTGTGAAAAAGAATAACAAATGTTTTTTCACACAATAAAGCTATACATACAGAATAATCCATTATGGCAAAAAATACTACTTTCTCCTTATGCTTATTTGAAGTAGACTTAAGAGAATTTAGGTGGTATTACATTATACTTCGATAACAATAATTCCCCGATTAATAGTAGGTTTTACAAGAACGATACATTGTGTAAGAATTTCCAATTAATAGCGGTATTGCACAGTACTTATAAAAATAGTCTGTAGTAGTGCAGTTTATTTTTCGAATGAGAGTAGGTTATACAAGGACATTAAAACTTTTTAAATAGGTGACATTGCACAAGAGTTTTAAAGGTGTATTGTAGTGTACAATTTCTAGTCTACCAGCAATAATGATCTCTGAGAAAATTATTAGGTAAAGATAAAACTTACCTGATAACAATTTGCTAGTGGTGAACCAATTGCACCACCGTTCTGCGACAATGTACTTGGGAATTATGTTGCGAAGGACAAAGAGTTAAGAAGGAAGCTTGTAGTTCTTTTAACGCATTTATACCATCTACTTTCTCAGATTTAAGGTTAAATTAAATAAGGAAGAGGTGTACCACAAATTGTGCAAAAGTATTTGGGAGATATAAGTAAGAAGTACTAGGATAGAATTAGCAGATGTGCAAATAGAAAAATTTCAGAACATCTACAAACAGAACATTACACATGATTTTGGAGGTATTTTAATTTTTAAATGGAAGGACAAGCCTATTAACACTATTTGAAACATCGATGATTCCGTGGGTGTAAATTGTCTTAGATAGAATACACGTAATTCTTCCATTAAAATTTACAACAAATTTATCTGCCAAATTCGGTTCATTGTTCAGACAAGCGTTTACAGGGTATTACGAGATTGGAAGCAATTATCTTTAACTACTATACTGATGGCTGGATCCAATTTTACACACCAAAGATGCTCCGATTTCTAAGATGTTTATAAAGTTAACAGATGCTTATTGGGATAATTTCCAAGTAAAGTTGCCGGATAAAACAGAAGATCGAGAGAATCGAATTTCTATCCTGCAGGGGAATACAAATATTAATCTTGCTGCTCTTGGTCTAAAATGCATACCAAAGACCGTAGAAGAAAGAATTTGTTTTCTAATTTCTGGAGTGAGGCTAAGAAGCTTGTTTGTTGTATAAAAGGTGGTCATAAGAGTATGTTTTTAAAGTTATACTCCAATATGGATTTTGTTTTCCAAAGCATAACAGGTTTACTGCAAACGATAAATCGATGCCCTACTAGTGGGTTTCTAATTGTATGTATTCGAAAATGAAAGTCGCAATTCGTTTCTTTCGTTTTACGTTAATGCCATACTGTTGATCTACTCGCAGCAGGATTAGTTAAAATGACCACTCAAATTTGTTTCTTCGTTACAAAGGGCACATAAATTCTAAGCTAGTTAAAAATGGTCTCTCTTTGCTTTTCCTTCGTTTATTTGTAGAACAGAAATTTATTCGCTTTTGAATAAGACGGCTAATCTGAATAGGTTTCTTTATTTGAGCCAACAAATTTTCTGCTTAGTACAAAACTCAATGGGTCACACAGATTTATACCTTTGTATATTTGAGTACTACAAAATTAAATAAAATGACCCTTCTCCGTTTTTTTCTGATTAGTATAAAAAGTAGAACATCCAATTTTATTCCTTCGTTTATTTTAGTAGTACAAAATGTACATAAATACTGAGCTATTTAAATTTTACCTTCTTCGCTTTTTTTGGTGCAAATTTTATTCATTCTTCAATTTTTTCTGCTTAGTACAAAACTGAATAGGTCACCAAAATGTATTCCTCCTTCGGTTTCTTCTTTTGTCGTTGGTACAAAAGTATGTATGCCACTCAAATTTGCTCCATTTTTGTTGGTACATAAGAAAATAGTCCATCTAAATTTTATTCCTTCTTCACTTCTTTTTCTTATTTTGCTTGGTACAAAACTAAACACTCTATTCCTTCGTTTATTGGAGTAGTACAAAACGTATATAAATTCTGAGCTAGTTAAATTGGTCTTTTTTCGCTTTTTCTTTCGTTTATTTGAGCAGTACAAAATGGTATAACATACTCAGCTAGCTAAAATGGTTCTTCTTTGTTTGGTATAAAAAGTAGAACAACCAAATTTGTTCTTTCGTTCGTTGGGCTAGTACAAAGGTATATAAATTCTGAGTTAGCTAAATTGGACCTTCTTCGCTTTTTCTGGTGAGTACAATTTTGTTCTTTCGTTTATTTGAGTAATACAAAATGGTATAAAATGATCCTCTGGTTGCTACATCCTCTGGATCCTCTGGTTATTAGATTAGTTTAAAATGATATAAAATGGTCCTTTTTTGCTTTTTCCTTTGTTTGTTGAAATAATAAAAAATGGTATAAAATACTTAGCTAGTTAAAATGGCCCTTTTCAGGGTTGACACAAATTATAAGTCCTTTGTTTATTTGAATACTACAAAATGGTGCAATTTCTTTTTTTCTCGCTGGTACAAAACTAAATACTCCATTGTTTATTTGAGTAGTAAAATTCTAAGCCAGTTAAAAATGACATTTCTCAAGGGTACAAAATTGAATAGGTCACTTAAATTTATTATTTCGTATATTCAGCTAGTTCATTTTTTCTCGTTGGTATAAAAAGTAGAACATCGAAATTATGAACTTGTTAAAATGATCCTTCTTCGGGTTTTTCTGATTGATACAAAAATAGAACATTTCAGTATTTCAAAAGTTACATAATGAGCTAGTTAAAATAGCTCTTCTTCTCTTTTCCAGTTGGTACAAAAGAAAATAATCCACCTGATCTTCACTTCTTTTTTATGGTTGGTATTCCTTCGTTTATTGGAGTAGTACAAAATGGTATAAAAGTCTGAGAATGGCATATCTTTGCTTTTCTTCTGATTGGTACAAAAATAAAATAGACCACTGAAATTTGTTGCCTCTATTATTTGAATAGCACAAAAAGGTATAAAATGCTGATCTAGTTAAAATGACCCTTCTTTGATTTTCTTGTGATTATTTGGGTAGTACAAAATTGTACAGAAATATTGAACTAGTCAAAACGGACCTTCTTCATTTTTTCTGGTTCATACAAATATAAATAGTCCATCCAAAATTTGAATAAAATGGTCCATGTTCGCTTTCTTCGTTTTGCTTAAATAATTCTCAGCTAGTTAATATGACATATCTTTGCTTTCTTTTGAATAGCCCAAAAAGGTACAGAAATTCTGCGCTAGTTAAAATTATGTTCTCAAATTTATTCCTTCTTCACTTTTTTCTGCTTTGTACAAAATTGAATAGATCACACAAATTTACTAAATGAAGAAACGTTATCTCAATATGTGGTTTCATTTACGAGATTGATCTTTGACCTCGATGGTCATTATTTTTGGAACTTGTAGTGGTTGATGACCAATTACCAAATTTGGAAAACAGCACCTCAATACTTGGATCCGTTTTCGAGTTTTGACCTTTGACCTAGATGGTCATTATTTTGGAACATGTAGTACCTGATCACCAATTACTAAATGTGGAAACACCACTTCGATATTTGGCTCCGTTTTCGAGTTTTGACCTTTGACCTCGATGGTCATTATTTTGGAACTTGTACTAGTTGATGACTATTACTAGATTTGGAAACAGCACCTCAAAACGTTGCTCTGTTTAAGAGTTATTCGCGTTCATTGGTTCATTGGGCGTTCATTATTTTTGGACTGAGGTAGTTGAAATGGCATTTCTCGTTGATAGAAAATTGAGTAGGTTCCCTTTGTTTCTTTAAATTCTCAGCTAGCTAAAATGGCATATCTTTGCTTTCTTTCTCGTTAGTCCATCCAAATTATTTTTTTCGTTTATTTTGAATAACCCAAAACTGTACAGAAATTCTGAGCTAGTTAAAAATGGCGTTGTTTTGATTTTTTTCTCGTTAGTACAATAGCAAATAAGTCACTAAAATTTATTCATTCTTCACTTTTTTCTGCTTGGTACAAAATGTATCCGTTGCTCCGTTTACTAGCTCTCGATGGTCACTATTTTGGAACTTGTAGTAGTTGATGACCAATTACTAAATGTGGCAACAGCACCTCAATATGTGGCTCCGTTGAGATTTTGACCTTTGATCTCGATGGTCATTATTTTTGGAACTTGCAGTGGTTGATGAACTATTACTAAATGTGGAAACACCACCTCAATATGTGGCTGTTTTCGTGTTATTAGGTTTTAAGTATGTTGACCTTTGACCTCGGTGATCATTATTTTGGAACTTGTAGTAGTTGGTGGTCGATTACTAAATGTGGAAACAGCAAATCAATATGTGTCTCAGTTTTCGTGTTATTAGGTTTTAAGTATGTTGACCTTTGACCTCGATGGTCATTATTTTGGAACTTGCAGTAGTTGGTGGTCGATTACTAAATGTGGAAACACCACCTCAATATGTTGCTTCGTTTATGAGTGATTGGGTTTTAAGTGTCATACAAAGGGCGTATCCCACAAACTATAACACCCAGGTAGAAATAGATATGATATTCGTAATCAGCATGTCCGAAAACCCCCATATGCCGAGTTTCATCCAAATTGGATAAAATTGCCATAGGAAGGGCGTATCCCACATAAACTATAAGACCCCGGTAGAAATAAATATAATATTCGTAATCAGCATGTCCGAAAACCCCTATATTCTGAGTTTCACCCAAATCGGTTAAAATTGTCATAGAAAGGGCGTATCCCACATAAACTATAAGACCTAGGTAAAAATAAATATGATATTCGTAATCAGCATGGTTGGAAACCCCCATATGCCGAGTTTCATCCAAATCGGTTAAAATTGTCATAGAAAGGGCGTATGTCACATAAACTATAGGACCCAGGTAAAAATAAGTATGATATTCGTACTCAGCATGCTCGAAAACCCCCATATGCCGAGTTTCATCCAAATCGGTTCAAATTGTCATAGAAAGGGCGTATGCCACATAAACTAAAGGACCCAGGTAAAAATAAGTATGATATTCGTACTCAGCATGGTCGAAAACCCACATATGCTGAGTTTCATCCAAATCGGTTCAAAGAGCGTATCGAATCGCTATGTTACATAGGTATTCATTGTCTTAAAATAGGGGTTGAAAAAAATCTTATGTAATTTCTGCTATGGTAAAATAGGGGTTGTAAAAGTAATTATAAAAGAGAACGAGTACACCCCTTAAAATGTACTCATAAAAGGGAATGAATTTGATGTATTCTCTGGTCTGCTGTGTGTTCGTAGTCTCAGTGTAATTTCTGCTATGTTCAATTAGGGGTGGAGAAAATGAATACACCCCCTGTGCTATGTCCGCTATGTTTCGTAGTCTCTGATATGGTAAAATAAGGGTTGAAAAATAAGCCATACTCTTGTGTTAGATCTGCTATGTGATCTGTGCTATGTTATAATAAGGGTTGGAAAATATGCTCATAAAAGAGAACGAGTACACCCCTAAAATGCTGTGTGTTCATAGTCTCAGTGTAATGTCTGCTATGTTAAAATAGGGGTTGGAAAATAAGCCATGCTCTTTTATTAGCTGTGCTATGTATTTTCTGTTCTGCTGTGTGTTCATAGTCTCAGTGTAATTTCTGCTATGGTAAAATAAGGGTTGAAAAATATCCTCATAAAAGGGAATGAATACACCCTTGTTATGTTACGTACTCTTATGTGTTATCTGTTCTGCTGTGTGTTACGTAGTCTTATGTGTTATCTGCTCTTCTATGTGTTCGTAATCTTATGTGTTATCTCCTATGTTAAAATAGGGGTTGGAAAATATGCTCATAAAATGGAACGAGTACACCCTTGTTATGTTACGTATTCTTATGTGTTATCTCTGCTCTTCTATGTGTTCGTAGGGGGTGGAAAAGTGATCATAAAAGGGAACGAGGCCACCCCCTAAAATGTGCTCATAAAAGAGAACGAGTACACCCCCTAAAAAGTGCTCATAAAAGGGAATGAATACACCCCTAACATGGAGGTCGTAAAAGACCATGGGTGGACGGGGCGTGGGTCATAGCGTATCGTGAGACAGTGGAAAATTGAGTCCTTGCTCTCAGGAGACCCTGGAAAAAAAGGCGATTTTTCAGCTACCGGGTGTCAGGTGCCTCCCATCTACTGACTTCAAGGATTTGCGGAGATTTTATGGCGTAAATTGAGCGGACAAGAGCATATAAAGGACTTCTTACTGCCTGGAAATATTACTACGTGGCAGCTCAGTACTCATACAAGCAGATTGAAAGATGGCGTAGAGGTATATGTCACTGTGCGTGGTTCCATACCTCCTCAAAAAGTACTAGTTAGACGTTGTACAAGAATTCACTGTAAACGTCACATCGCTATAATGTAACAATACCTACAACACAGGCCGATAGGTAACAGAAAACAAATAAATTCCATTGCTAATCTGCTCATATTAATGATATCGCAACGCTTTTGAGAACGCGTTTGATTATACTACTACAGGAGTTGAACAAGAATCGCTATTAAAAGACAAATAAAGAACGCATAATAATAATAATAATAATAATAATAATAATACTCATAACTGTGCACATTCATTTGGATGAGTATATTACATAAATGCGACTGCAGTACTTCCTTTTTTTTCAATCAATGTTCTAAACTGACGGAACCGTTGGGAGAGTTTTGGAAGAGGTAGTTGGTAGACCTATTCGATTTCAGACGAGTCAAGATGTAAGCGCCAAGTCATACCTTTGGTCTAGCTTAGAGAGCATTTGTCTCAGCTAACGTTACATAGCTGTTGACTACAATGAGTTGCTCACTACAAAACAATTTCGACTTTAATTGGATTAATCGTCGTTGTAACATTGGTATTCCTGTTTGGATTTCGCTGCCTCTTAACTCTCGGCTGTTTTGACGCTCAGCAGACCAAAGAGATAAATGGACGAACGCCGACTCATCGAAATTATTCATTTGGCAAGGAACGACGAGGTCTACAAGGAAGTACTAGTAGATCAAGCGATCCCGATCTCTATTCCCTTCTCACCCATTTCAACCCATTTGACATCAAAGTCTGTCTCTTGTTTATATTCGATTTTATTTATATGCAACCCACGTAAGATCCTGTAGTTTATGCTCTACCGAATTCGCTATTTACAAAATCCTGGACGCAAACTTGTCACTTCTGACATCCCTAAATGTACAATTTGTTAACACGTTATCTGAGCTATTGAACTAACAAGGGGCGACTGCACACTACTACGTTTTTGAGGACGTATGCAACCACGAAAAGAGATTTTTATTTCATCCGCAATCTTTTAATCTGCGTAAATGAGTACTGACCTGCCACGTAGTAGTATTTCCAGGCAGTGAGATGCCCTTTACATACTCTTGTCTACTCAATGTACGTCATAAAATGTCCGGGAGTCCCTAAAGACCTTTGGAGAATTCCTTGTGTCGCCATTGCACAAATCGGTAAAATGTAAATTTGGATAGAGAAGGTTAGGATCCTCTGGCGAAATTATGCCGAATGACATCTACGCTCAGTAGTTTGTTTTCCCACGCTTTCGGCAGCCTATAACACCCAAACAACGCGGTTTTCTTCTTATGTTTATTGGAAGTTTTTTTGTTAGTCTTAACTCTCAGGAATCACTCCTCTGCTTTTGTACAACGAATTTAGCGCAATGCTGTATATATATATATATATATATATATATAGATAGATATAGATACAGCAACCTTTCAAAGAGTGCCAGTCGCATATTCCGAAGAAATAAGTTTTTTGAAAATTTTGAGCCCCTTTGGTCCAAGCCCGTGTTAATCTAGAGATCTAAAAAGTGGTGAATAGTTAGATATTTATACAATGCGTATACAAAATGTGAATTTGATATCTTGAAAGTGAAAGGCGTTTTTTTTTTAAATTGACTCAATAAAACCTGTGATGTCATGCTCTTCCCAAACCCTTATTTGGCTCCACGAAGTTGACGATCTGGTTCCAAAAGGCATCTGGCATGTTCTTTGGTCCATTTCTGACTTGACCAATAAAAAACACAGCTTAAATACCTGTTATAGGAGTTAAATAAGCGGCTAGAAACAACACTGCATTTTCGTACGAAAACGTACCATGAACCCTATAACAGTTCCTAACCAAATGAACAAGATGATAAGATTGTTTCTACAATACCAAAGAACTCAAGATGGATCATGTGCTAGAATCAATTTAATTGAATTCTTAAATTGTTAAACATTTGCAGTATTGACAAATTAAGTTTCTGAAAGATTACGACATACCTCTGACTATTACGAAAATCCCCTTAATCATATGTTTCTCATTTAATTATGATAGAAATATGGCAGAATATTTCTACTTTGTATTCCTATTTCTGCGAGATCCATCTTAATATTGTCCTCCCATCTGTGCCTAGATCTTCCTAATGCTTCTTTTCTTTTTGGACTTAAATTTAAGACTTCGAAACCGTTCCCACTTTCTTCCATCCTGGCAACATAAGCCTCCTAGACATGATGCTTCTAACAATGTTCTGTAAACCGTATAAGTTATATAGTTCCTTGTTATAAAGTTTCCGCAATTCCCTATTTCCGTTTCTCTTGGGTCCAAATATTCGTCTCAGGCTCCTGTTCTCAAATACTTTCAGCCTACATTTCAGTGTACGTTCTTCCTTCAGAGTAAGCGACCATGTTTCGCAACCATACAGAACAACAGGCTTGATTATCGTTTTATATATTTTAAGCTTCAAATTCCTCGACAGAATTCGCGACGACAAGAGATTTTGAACTGAAGAGTAACACGATTTTTTGATTTTCTCGACATTTAATTTCTTCGTGAATATGGCTTTACTCTGCCAATATTGATCCTACATATTTGAAAGTATCCACTTTCCCAAAAGTATTATTCGGTATTTTAACACATCCATAATTTATCGTATTACGATCCCGACGAACTTCCATGTTGTTGGATTGTTTACTACATTTATTATAAGTAATTTCTACGAAATTGTTTCATTTAAAAGCAGAACAATAGATATATTCAAATTAACTAGCTTCCATATGTCTCAACCCTGTTTTCTCTTTCAAATAAATTTATTCAATTATAACTCGTAACACATTTAATCACAATGTTGTAATCTTCCAATACTCTAAATAGCATCAACTTCTACCACTTATTTACACATAACTCACTTGACATTTTCCCTAATTCGTGTCCTATATTCCAATCTCGAATCGTATATCCCAATTTCAATAAACAACATCAATCTACCCAGCAACATAGTTCGTTTTTCTTTTTTAGTAAGTATATCACAAATTTAAAACACTTCTCGCTCCAACTAATATTCTTGAACCCAACACTTGTATTTAGTTTGCTCTACATTTACTTCTAAGCCCATGTCCCTGCAAGTGTTTAATAAGACCTCTGCATTTTGATGACACTATATCTAAATTTATTTATTTATTTATTCACATAGCTTCATTCAGCATTAAGCCAATTGACTGAAAGTGAACAACATAGAAATATCAAATTAAATAAAAAAACAATAAAAAAGAAATACAAACAAAGAAGGTTCACCTCTAATTTTAAATGGTGTCTTTAGCTCAGTTCTAAAGTTTTGTTCAGAAGTAAAAATATCCCATCCTGTTAGCAATGTATTGTAATCATGCTTTAGTCTATAACATAATGAGCGTTTTACAATTGATAATCTAGGTGTCTCATATGTTAGAAAACGAGTTCGCCGGAGAGGAACTCGAAAATTAATCTGTTACAGTAAAAATTCACAATCAATTTTACCATTGATGATCGTATATAGGTAAAATAGGTCTGCAGCTCGGTGTCGTTTGTCTGGAGTATACGTTCATTAAAGACATTATTTCTTGACTCGTGTAGCCATGTAACTAGGGAATTCTAAATCTAACTATAACTATAAATAAGTTTAAGGCGTGATAGATTAGTGGGTACTGCCACATAGCATATAGGTGGACAATATTCAATAATCGGGGAAATATAAGCCTTATGAAACATTATAAGGGTAGGGAGAGTTTGTATTTTGTGAAATCTATATAGTAGACCAGGTAATTTCATAGCTCTGGATGCGATCGATGAGATGTGATCCGTAAAGGAGACTTTTCATCAAAGACAAAACCTAGATTTTTTCTAGGTAAAATTTCCCCAATCGGTATTTTTTTGGGTGTTGAATATGTTACTTAGGATAGCTTTCTGAACATCTATAACAATCGTCACCTTGTTATAAAAATCCTGTTCAAAATATGAATGCACTAAATTGATACTAATAAAGAAATGAAATACGCATGAAAGTAGGCAATCATGAATACCTGGCAAAATCGCTGCTGCTGAACTTAGACACAATTTACTAAAAAATATCATGGTAAGAGTAATTATATATTGTCAACCCCCCTCTTGGTGCCTTTTATATCAATAGCGTAGCTCTGAAGGTAGGGAGATTGTCCTCTAAATATTCTCTAAAATGTCCAGGAATTAGCCAGTTAAAGAGAACAATTACAATGCCAAGTTTCATTATTAAAATCTGTATTTTCGTTAAAGTGATTGTCATTGATGTGTAATTTGTATGGTGTGTACGAGATATGCAAAATATTACCAGATCACAACTCTCAAAGCCTGATTATGTTCTCTATTTGATAACGATGATCAGATAGCAAACACCTCTTAAATTGAAGGTGTTGGTCGTCTTATTGAAACAAGGTGCAGCTTTTTGAAACTCCAACGACTTGGAACGATACAACTACTAGGAGTTAGAACTTTAAACGAGTGTAAAACTTGATAACTGATAATAGTCCACCATAACTCGTAAACTGCTCGCTGTCTAGTACTCTCTTTGTCTGCTCACTTTCTCTGGTTTTGATCTGATATCCTCTGATCGACTTCTGATCCACTCTGTGCTCTACTCTCTCTGACTGATCCTAGTTCCATTCTTGGTAAAGTATTTATTTGGAAAATGTTGATTTCTGAACTGCTACCTTCAGGTGTTTGCTTATCCAAATTGCCGAAATTCACATTTCTGCAATGATCATCAAATAGACAAAATCTCCAGACGTCTATCTCCGTAATCTGACAGTTTTGTCACATCCCAAAATTGTGTTGATGTTAAGAAACAAATACAACAAATCTTACAATAACTCTTACTCTGCAACTTGCTTATTTGCTGTTCTTCGTCATCATAACATTACAAATCCACATGTCTGTGTTTACAACTTACATAAAACAAAAGCAATAAGTTGGACAACATTACAATCTCATCATAATTTTGAAATAACTTATTAATGACCTAATTTTAATTTTGTAATTTCTTTAATTCTGTGACATTTTTGTCTTTATTTCAATCAATTTTAATAATTTTTTGAAATATAATTTTATTTAAACCCAACTTTCTTTTATCGTTTGGAAATGGTATCAACTTAATACGATTTCCTAGATTTAACAAATTATAAACGACAATAATTTAATGAATAATGGTAATTCTAAACTCTATTTCTCTAAAATACTTGAAAGTGATATTATTATTCTACAATTGCTGAATTAGAAACAAATTAATACATGGTAGGTGAATTAGTTGTCATTTGTCCAATCCATGCAACGGACTCGAGGACTAAATACGACGTTTGCCGAATCTGTTTCATACAACTTTTTTAAAGGATTACTCTGACTTATTTGCTGATACCGCCTCATCTTTTTCAAAGAAAACACAACTCACACGACAAGTGAAGTTGTGTCCGTTTCCCGTTAGTGGAGTCACTAGTGCTGGATTAGCAAACCACCATATTTATATTAATGTATATGTATAACGTTGTACTTCTTTATCATATCGCAAACATGGTTTCTACATTTCAAATTATCAACAAATCTTTTCTATGGCTAATGATATTAGTGTCATTTTATTATTGGACTTTCAGAGTTTTAGTTGGTTTCATTTTTGCATATGTAATAAAAGTATTATCAAGGTAACACTTCATAATAAAAGCTAAATGACATGAAAAAAATGTACTTTAATATACACAAGGATTATATATAGTGATACTATGAACTACACTCCGGAAATCTTGTTCCTTTGTCATACACTCTGACAATGTAATGAACATCCAAACTCTATGGCAATCAATAGTAGTTTCAGGATTGGGTTTTCTTTTAGATATGTTTTACTTGAATAAATTTAGCAAAATCTAATCTGAAGTAACTGATTGATGATGTATCTGTAGCATTGATATATAGTGTTTATACTCCATTCAAATTATAGGTAATCACTCATTCCGTTTTGTGATATTTCTTTATTTGTACTGTCGCACTAGAAAGGAAGTCCAGATTGCTATTTTGTGCTACTCATTAATATGTCATATTAACATATTATTATCAAACGGGAATGTCGAACAGTAAATATCGGTTTACTTTACAAGAAATCAATTAATGTTTTTGTTGTGACAAAGTTGATATATGCCTATTTCCATAACTTTACTTTTACTGTGCTATTTATAAACGAAATCAGGTATTGCCATTTATTTATTTAATCTTAGTTGCTAGGTTTTAGTTAGATTCAGTAATTGTTTGAATTAGCGGTATTCATAAAACTCTTTCCACCATGTTAAAAACTTACATTTGCTCAGGTCGTGGTTTTCCAGACCTAATAAAACAAGGAAATAGCAGAGATATTCTTTGTGATGTTATGTGCAAAATAAATAAACAAATAAACAGAAGTAAGTATCTATCTTTCTGCATATACCAGAAATAACTTTTGCAACTATGTCCTTGCAAATAAGGTTTTGAATAATGTAGGGGAAAGTTAGAAAAAATTGGAGGTCAGATAAAATAGAAAGATACAATGTTTTAACGAAACTAGTAGTCAGAAATGTACGTAAACATTTAAATTGTAAGAAAACTTGAAAAGCGAAAGAAGAAAAAAAAAACACTTTTCAAGGTCATCAATATACCAACAAACACTTGACACTTCCATATTTCAAATCATGGTACTACTGGTCATTCAGAACATAAACATTTTTTCTGTGTAGCTTTTTCTAGACAATCTGACTCATCATAAAAATAGTTCAATACAGATCATTGCTGTAATATGATTTCGCTCCTAATCTTACTGCAATACCTATTTTGGTATTTAATCAGTAAATTAATTTTTGATTAAACATTTTCGATATTAATTTCCAGCAGAAACATATGCGCAACCAATGAACGTGTGATGCCAAATCTTCTGCATGTAGTATATTATCTCTTTCTTCTGAGGTAAGTACATTTTAGATTAGCTGAAAATACAGTACAGTATAAGAGAATTATTTTAATTAAAACTGAATTAAAGTGCATATAAGTAGTATTTCCGTATTTGGCCGAACTTTTGGCCCGTGTGTCCCTCCCTCAGAGCGATATCCCTGCCCCGGGGTCAATGACCTAGAGTACCAAGGACGACCGCCTCTAAATTTTGATAATTTTGATAAATTGTGACCTAAATTTTGGCGGGGGTACATATGACCACTCCCCTTAAATTTTAGAAATTGCCAAATCTAAAAATTTGGTATGGTAGCCTAGGACAGAGGTATGTACCTCTATAAGTTTTGAGGATCCCCTCGCTTCCTTTCACGGGTAAAAAATTGCCGAAAATTCAAATTTCTACGTGGCACAACGTATTGCTTACATTTATATTTTAGTATTTCTTTTACGCATAAGCGGGGATAATCAAGACCTATGAAATGTACAGAAATGTTTATTATGTAATTTCATTTTCACAATTCTCAGATTTGAGCAGGGTGGTCCTAAGTCTCCCAACGTTTAAGAGGAACGCATCAATGCACAACGTCCTAGACCATATATAACGATGTAAGATAATAAAACCCCGTCAAAGAAGATAAAATAGGTCAATAACTGACCATATGATCATACTAATATTTGACAATTATTTACCAAAGAATGGGATAAGCTAAAGCTCTCAATTTTTGCAATGATATATGTTAATATTCTAAAAACAATTATAAATTATTGATTTCACAATTTCCAAATTTACGGGTGGAGAAATGTACCCCTCCTAAAATTTAAGATTGGTGAACAAATATACCTATGTCTTATGGAAAGTAAACTCATTCATTTAATCACACAAAGTAATAAGGCAGTATCAAACAAAATAAAATAGTTCAATAACCTTCAAAATTTGAATATTTGGCCATTTTATACTAATATAAGGAAAGAAGATATACACCAAAATTTACAACGGGCTCTAGAGAACGTTTACCGAATTTTCTTATTTGGTAATTCCCAACTTTAAAAAATGGTCCTATGTACCCCCAAGAAAATTTAAAAAGAGAGCATCAAAGTATACATGTGCTATAAGGGAAATGGACCCCTGTAACCATATAACGTGTTAAATGCTTATCAGCGGAAATACATTCAGTCAATAACCTAACATGATGCCGTACTAATTTTTGGTAAGTTTTACCCATAAGAGAGAACAAGATGGACCACTGAACTTTATAGTGGAATATATTAAAATCCTATACTACTATACCAAATTCTTATATTTGGTAATTTCCAAACTTTACGGGGTGAGCCAATGTACCCCTGCCAGATTTTAAGAGGGAAGCATCATGTACCCATGCCTTTTAAACAAAATGGATCCCTGAACACATCATACATGGTGACCCAAAAGTAGGTATATAGTACTGTACTGGTCTGCTCATTACATTTTATACAATTTGTTATTGTTATCCGTCAGATAGACTTAGTTTCTTTATTTCTTGTTCTTAATGTGTTTTTAATTATATCTTGAGCCTGGAAAAGCCGAAAAAAACATAAACTAGAATGTTATACTTGATCAATGCAGGGGTGTATACCTACTTTTGGGTCACCCTCTATAATCATATAAAAATAAAACACTTATTAAATGGAATAAATTGGGTCAGAAACCGGCCACGTGGTCATACTAACTTTTTGCAATCTTTTATTCATAAAAGGGAACGAAATGGAGCACTCAAATTTACAGTGGTACATATTAGGATCCTATACCAAATTTTTAAGTTTGGCAATTTTACAATTTTAAGGGGTGCTCCAAGGTATCCCTACCAAATTTTCAACGGGATGTACCAATACATTCACGTCTTATAGAATGGAATAGACTCATGTACACACTCATATAATCATATAAGGTAATAAGAGCTGTTATTACTAGTGTTGGAGGTCACGCCTCTCTACATCTTGTACTCACAGCTGAGAGGTATCGAAGAAAATGCAAAGTCCCAATCATCTCCTCCACTAGGACACATATCATGCTTTGTCAATTGTTATTTAAACTTTTGAAGATTAAAATAACAAATTAGTAGACAACGTGGTCGGTTACATACAAGCTATCAAAGTATCAAAATTGGCTTAATTATTCCTTTTCTCTTTTCTATTGTTTATACTTATTGCGAGGGATAGCTCATTACTTCGACGTAGGATGCGAAGCACATCCCGTAACCTACAACCAAGCGTTAATGAAAGAATAGAATTTTACAAAACAAAATGATTACTCAAATAGTAATTACGTTTACTACTCATATTTTCACTTTAAGATCGTTACTACATTTCGTATTACACTTCGATTACTACAACTTAATAACCTTCAAATTATGTAAGAACACTACGTAAGAAAAATAATTATGTTTACAACATTTACACAATATACGGCCGTTAAAATAAGAATATCAGATGTCAACTTTTGATAATTTCAACTAACTATTCCTCTTTCTCTCTTTTTCATTAATAATAGTTTGTGCACATTTATTTATATGTAAGTAGCTCGTTAAGAATGAGTTGTGCGGTAGCAATTGCGCGCTGTTACTTTTTTTTTATTTTTGCTACAATGGCACTTTACTAGCTGAACATGTTATATGAACGTGCTAATTGAACATGTTATATTATTCTTTCACTATGACTTTTCAAACAATATTCGTCTGGCTATCCTAACACTGGATTCTTCCTCTGATATCAGAAATGCAAGTTTGTGGCTACTTACAATTTTCTTCCGTTTTGCAGCCTATGGCACGGCTTATCCTTGACTTCCCTCCCGTGATGGGGGTTTCAACGTTCGTCCATCGACTGATTTGCCCTTTTTCTGGTCACCGTGGGTCACGTGACTAGCAACCACTCACCCAATATAACATTGTCCACTATTTGTCGATGACCAAAAATTGTCCAATCAAAATTTAGATTAGATGTCACTTAGGCAACTGGGATGACTTACCACTTTTCGTTATCATGGGAATTGAGGTAGAAAACGTCTCTCAGCAACTTTCTGAACAAAGAGTTGTTGTTCTACGCACACACACATATAAAAATAAAGTTAATTTTGTCGTCTCCAAGTCGGGCATGATGATAAGACGGATCTCACTGTTTCCAGCGTCCTTTTCACTAAAATTAATTGGGAAAACTTAACAAATTTCTTGCTTCGATGAGCGTCCCGCTGTCGATAGCAGAGCTCATCAGAAGGGAATGAATAGGGTCAATAACTGAACAAGTGGCCGTACTAATATTTGGCAATTTTGTGTTTTGAAAGGGAACGAGATAGACCACCAAAAGTTATAGTGACACGTATTAGGCTCCTGTACTATAAAAAAAATAAATTTGACAATTTGCAAAACGTAAGAGGTGGCACCAATGTACCCCTCCCAAATTTTCAAAGATTTGCACTAATGTACCTACGTCATATGAAAGAGAATGAACTCTTATACATGCCTATGTAATCATATGAGGTATTAAGACATCATCAAGGGAGATAAATTGGGTGAAAACCTCCGAAATTTGAATTTTTGGCCATTTTTATCCGTGAAAAGGAATGATGTGGATCCCCAAAGCTTATAGAGGTATATACCTGGGTCCTAGGCTACCATACCAAATGTTTAGATTTGTCAATTTCTAAAATTTAAGGTTGAGGTTCTATATACTTATGCCAAAATTTAAGGAGTGGATCAAGGTAACCTTACCAAAATTTAGACGAGGTGGTCCTAGGTATTCCTAGGTCATTGACCTCCGGCCAGAAACCATGGATCCTGAAGCAGGGACCCAGGGACGAAAAGCTCCGCCAAGTCACACAAATACTACTATATATTTACTACCGTTAACCACGTTATTGTAGGCCATCTTTGGCAAATGATCCTCTTAGTATTATTAATTGATGTGGTGTATCAACGTAGATATTAATGCTCAAAGAAACTTCTCATATAGCAAACTTGAACACTATTTCTTCTATCCAAGGATGTATCAATTTATTTTTATTATTGAGAAATCTGTAATGTACTAAGTACTTCTGCAATAACAAATTAAATTAAATTTAGAATATTAATATCGAAGTTGTATGAAGCAAAACTCTGTTACTCAACTTCAGATCTGAATGCAACTGAAAAAAGGAATACCTCGCGAGTTGCTGCAGATTCGAATAATACATAGACAAATGCTTATATGGTTAGAACTACTCCTGGTAAACTAAGTTTAAAACTCCAACAAGAAAGTTTTCAACCTTTAAATGAAGAATACTAATATATCAGATGTCTCTTGCTTGTTTTTCAGCATGTTGGACACAACACAAATTGCAGATGAACACCTTTATAAGAACGTTAATATAACAGAAGACTATCAAAAGAGTATACCTCCTTTTGTTAAACACGCCAATGGAACAAGTAAGTTTAGAATGAACGTTTGCATATGGATTATTATCACATTCTAACATTTCAGCAAGAGATCTGAGAACAAATATATGGTGATCTAATCACCAGCACGAACTGAGAGTTTGAAATTTGTTGAAGAAATTTCTTAGTAGGTTTCGAATGAAACACTTTATTTTTAAAATTGTATTTGTATTATTCTTTTGAACAACCTTCACTAAAGAACTAAAGATTAATCCAGTAGTAAAATATGCTCACACTCGGATACATTTCTAATTGTGCTTGTTACACTAATTTGAGCATAAAAATTCAATGAAATTATTTTTAAATGTACCCATTTATGGAAACACGAGAAAAATTTCCTCGAAGTTGGAATATTTATATTTATTAATACTGAACATTTAAGATTACTTCCCTAGAAGAGCTCCCTCCTTGTAAGCAGTTGGTATATATACATTTGACTTGGGAGATCGAGCTTTGATTCCTGGCGGTAGTTCATGTGGTTCAGATCCCACGTTAAACTATAGGTCTACGTTTCATATATCCTTACTGCTAAATGGGACGCTAAACTCAAACTAAATCAAACCAAATTAAACTTCCTTATGATCAAATGGACGCGGTTCTTTAAAAATTGTCCCACTGAATTCAGAATCCTCAAATTACTATCTAAAAATAATTAGAAAGCTATCCAAGCGTATGCATTTTTGCTAGTTCATACTAATACAATAGTTTATGCATTGTATGTAACAAAAAAGCATGCATGCATTGCAATTCAACAACATTTGATTACTTGCTCAAGTCTTAATGCAAGTAAAATAACTAGAAATACAAAAATTTCAGATACAAAACATGTGGTTAATTATGAGGCACACAAACTTTGACCTTTAGTAACCTGTTATCTGTGAATTAATTCTAAACTAAGCATTGACATAATATATACCTTAAAATATTTCTTCAAACTATTTTCAAGATTGCCAGATGCAAAAAAGCAATACCGTTCGAATTCACTCGATAATAATAATAATAATAATAATAATAATAATAATAATAATAATAATAATAATAATAATAATAATAATAATAATATAATCGTACACGTCGTAAGTGAACCTGCAGTCGACGTCTTTGCTTAGTAGACCCCTATAGATAATGTGCAAGACTGATCCATCGCAATACCAGTTACTGCAGAACTGAAAGAAAAGAAAATTAATATTCCCCGTTATTTTCAGAAGATGCAAAAGAAATCAGGAAGAGAACTTGCCTATCTTATTAATTTGAGGTGTATTAGGTGTATAAGGTGTATTTTCAGGCGAAATTCATCTTTAAAAAAGGTATTTCAAAATAATTTAACGTTTCCTAAACGACAAATCACCACAATAGTTTCTTGCTATTAACAATGAATTACAAAATGGTATAAGAAAAAAATTCCTTCTAACCTTTTTAGGGTTTCCACTCTTTGAGGTAAATTTTTAGTCTCACTCAAACTGCTATTTCTTCCTTACTATTTATCGGAGGATCACGGTTCATGCCTAGTTTATTTCATGATAGATCCTGGGTTGAAGTAGAGATCTGATTTTTTTTTATGAAACCACTTTGTTATGTACATAATACGTGTGCAAAATTTTAATGTTGTATCTTAAAAACTAAGGTCTGGAGAAATTTTTAAAAGTCTGAAGCTGACCCTTTTTATATACTTCAAAAATTTACTGCGTCATTAATATTTAATCTACAGTCATAGTTTAAACGCTATTTTCTTCATTCGAACAAGCCCTTTCCAACGGTATCACTTGTGTGTCCTATCACACACTTAAACCGGAAAAATCGGGAAACACCGGAATTTTTCTGTAAAAAAATCACCCCTCAGAACACTTGCGCCCGTCGGACCCAACCCCGGGTTCACGTAGGGATCTCAGAAATAATTGAGAAACATCCAAAGGTGCACACATTTCGTATGCAAAGTTTTACTCTGATATCTTGAAAACTAAAGGAGGAAAAAAATTTGAAATTTGCCTTAAGAAAAAAGTCACGCCCCTCAGCCTCCACTTGCACCGCCAAGTTGACCATCCCATTCCAAAGCGAATCTGGGGTATTCTTTGCTCTATCTTTAACTTGACCAATAAAAAATGGGCTTAAATACCTGTTACACAATTTAAATAAGCGGTCAAAGATGATACTGTCATGGTAACAAAAGTTACTATAAATCCCGAAAGGGTGGTATAAGAAAAAAAAAATTCCTTCTAATGGGTTCTTCATTTTGCACATGTACGGTCTTCTTTCACTGTCCTTTGAATGTATTAATTAATAATATCATGTTCTGCTGACCTTTATTGTTCAAATATAATCACATAAATGTGATGCCTTGAGTTTCAATACACACCGACTAAGAGCGTAGAACATCAAAACATATGATGGAAACTATATCAGCTGTCACTAGGAGTCTAATCCGGAACCTCTTCACGAAAGAAATCGAAAGACAGGATTACAAGTATTTATTCATTAAGAATCTTTATGCTCAGCGTAAGCGATATTGATTCTACATAATAGCTCCGCTTGGTAGTATTCCACACAAAGGGATTGATTTCCAATAACATCTTACGACCTTGTTCTTGTTGTTTATTCAAAACAGGTATCAAATACATACAAACGAACGTTTATACACAATACACGATATTTCCAGAACAAATACTTGCGTGCTGTGTTAGTTATAATATTTTAATGGCTTAGTTGAGGCCATAGTGGGTCAGTGGTGGAGGCACATCTCTAGTGCATGGAGTCTGTGGTTTGATCCAAGCTCGCGCCAAGTGAACTTTCTTCTGAGCAGACACCGTGTACGTGGATTTTTTCAGTGTTATCCCATTTCCTCCACTTTCTTCATTGCACCATTTCATTCATTTCATTTTATGGCTTAGTCGTTGGCAGCCTTGTCCTGTGGTGGAGGACTGCAGTCAGAATTCCGGCAGGAATGCAATGTTTCCGATCAAAGTTAAACTATTTGTCATTATTATGTATTTATTTAAACACGTGCAGAAAAGGAATAGCAGACAAACTTATTTTATTATGAATTTGCTTGATTTAATTTCAATAATCAGCGAAGCATATTGTTATTAATGAGAGGTCACTTTCCACAGATTCAGAAATTTCCATGCTTACTTCTCCGACACAACAGTTATATAACTTCCTACAATGTGTGAATTAGACTGAAGTAACAAAACACTAATTTACAAATGATGAGAAGAAGCCAGTTTGTAAAGTAATGTAGAAATTATGTAGAAATAGAGACGAAGTACTATCAATGCACTCGGAACCACCGTTAGTAATAGACGTCCGTCTGTCTCCTATCTCTGATTCGAATTTCTGAAAAGGTTCTTCGACTTCCCTTACACGTGAATTAATGCATGAAATTTCGAGAAACAGGTAGAAAGAAAGGTCGTGTGAGCAATGTTAAGTGCTAAATTATAAAACTAGGTCAGTATCTTGCAAATATTGTGAACATAAATATATATGCCCAAATGTGTCTTCTAAGACATAGTGAGATATGTGTCTTCTGACAGTTACACAACCTAATTTGTTTACAACGTTTAAAAATTTAATATGTTTATAATATCAATAGTAGAATCAAGTTTAGAAAATCCACTTACATTTAATTTAAACTGTTTAGCGGTGTAAAAGTATGTGGACTTACTATACCATTTTTTTTCACATATTTACTTAAAAAAAGGAAATGAAATCATTGAGTTTTACGTCCCACGATTATACCAAAGGAGACGGTGATGATGAGTAATGAATGAAATGAAGAAAGTGGGAGGAAGCGGAAGAACTCCGAGAAAACCCCCACACACGGTGTTCGTCCAGCACAAAGTTCACTTGGCGGGGGCTGGGATCGAACCCGGGACCCCTAGCACCAGAAGTGAACGCTGCACCACTGAACCACAGCAGCCCCTCACATATTTACTTGCATACAACATATTGTAAGTAAATGAACATTTATGCATACTCTCTAAATATAATAAAATATCATTAAAACAACATAATACCGTTCAGAATATACATTTTGAAGAATCCTCTGGACATAACAGAAGTAGTAGGGACCGGCGTTGGCCCGAATGACTCATCCTCACTCTCTTTTATGACCGGGGTGAAAGGTCAATGACCTTGGCCCGGGGTCAATGACCGAGGGGTACATAGGACCACCCCCTCTAAATTTCGGCAGGGGAACCATGGCCCACCCCTAAATTTTGGCAGGGGTACATAGGACCACCCCCCTTAAATTTTGGAAATTGCCAAATCTAAAAATTTGGTATGGTAGCCTAGGACCATAGTATGTACCTCTATCAGTATTGGGTGTCTATGTCGTTCCCTTTCATGGGTAAAAAATTGCCAAAAAGTCAAATTTCGGGGGTTTTTGACCTAATTTATCCTCTTCGATGAGGTGTTATTACCCTATATGATTATATGGACGTATACAGGGGTCCATTACCTATCATAAGACATGGGTATATTAATGCACCCCTTGAAAAATTTGGGAGGGGTACCATGGCCCACCCCTTAAATTTTGGAAATTGACCAATTTAAACATTGGGTATTATAGTACAGGACCCTAATATCTATTATGATAAGTTTGGGTGGTCCACCTCATTTCCTTCTAGGGGTACAAAATTGCCAAAAATATAAACGTAAGCAATACGTTATACCACGTGTTTGGTTTTTGGCTCAATTTATCCCCTTTGATGAGGAGTTATTACCTTATATAGTTATATGGTCATGTATAGGGGTCCATTCCCTTTCATAAGATATGGGTATATTTGTGCACCCCTTGAAAATTTGGGATGGGCACCTTGGCCCACCCCTTAGATTTTGGAAATTGACCAATTTAAATATTTGGTATTATAGTACTGCACCCTAACATGTATTATGATAAATTTGAGTGGTCCACCTTGTTCCCTTCTAGGGGTACAAATTTGCCAAAATATAAACGTAAGCAATACGTTGTACCACGTGTTTGGTATTTTGGCCCAATTTATTTCCTTGGATGAAGTCCTATTACCTTATATGGTTATGTATAGGGGTGTATTCCCTATCATAAGACATAGGTACATTTGTGCACCCCGGGAGGGGTACCTTGGCCCACCTCTTAAATTTTGGAAATTGATCATTTTATATATTTGGTATTATAGTACTGGACCCTAACATGTATTATGATAAATTTGGGTGGTCCACCTCGTTTCCTTCTAGGGGTACAAAATTGCCAAAATATAAACGTAAGCAATTCGTTATACCATGTGTTTGGTTTTTGGTCGATTTTATCCCTTTGATGAGGTGTTATTATCCTATTTAGTTATATGGTCATGTATAGGGTCCATTACCTTTCATAAGATATGGGTATATTTGTGCACTCCTCTAAAAATTTGGGAGGGGTACTTTGGCCCACCCCTTAAATTTTGGAAATTGCCCAATTTAAACATTGGGTATTATAGTACAAGACCCTAATATGTATTATGATAAATTTGGGTGGTCCACCTCGTTCCCTTTTAGGGGTACAAAATTGACAAAATATAAACGTAAGCATTACGTTGTACCACGTGTTTGATTTTTGACCTAATTTATTCCTTTGGATGAGGTCCTATTACCTTATATGGTAATGTATAGGTGTTCATTCCCTATCATAAGACATAGGTACATTGATGCACCCCGGGAGGGGATTCGGTATCATAGTACATGCCTCAACATGTATCATGATAAATTTGGGTGGTCCACATCGTTCTCTTTTAGGGGTACAAAATTGCTAAAATATAAACATAAGCAATATGTTGTACCATGTGTTTGGTTTTTGGCCCAATTTCTCCCCTTTGATGAGGTTTCATTACCTTATATGGTTATATGGTCATGTATATAGGTTCATTTCCTATCATAAGATATGGGTACATTGATGCATCCTTTAAAAATTTGGGAGGGGTATATTGGCTCATCCACTCGGTTTTAGAAATTGTTTAATATAAGCATTTGGTATCATAGTACAGGTCTCCAATATGTACCACTATAAATTTGGATGGTCCACATCGTTCCCTTTTCATAGGTAAAGAACTACCAAAAATCAAATTTCGGAGGTTATTGACCCCTATTTAGCATGTTATATGGATATGTACAGAGGTTTATTACCTTTATATGTTTATGTTTCCTTTTAAATTTGGGAATTATCAAATAACAAAATTCGGTAAACGTTTTCTAGGACCTATTGTAGATGTTGATGTTCCTCTTATGGCCAAATATTCAAAATTTAAATGTTATTGACCGGCTTTATTATTGAATAACTACAGGATTTATTACTTTTTTCATAAGACACAGGTGTATTTGTGTACCAATCTTAAATTTTGGAAGGGGTACATTTCTTATTGTCATATCAATAATTGGTAATTGTTCTTAAAATTGGATAGTATCTCATTCATTGGGTAAATCATTATGATCACGTGATCTGTTATTGACCTATGATGGGATTAGGAGTCCAGGACATTGGTACATTGAAACTTTGTAGGATAATTTGATAATGCGTCATTGGTTTTGATTATTCCCGCCAAATATAAACGTAAGCAAGATGTTGTACCACGTGATTGTCCTTGATGAGGTAGTGTACAGGGATTCATTTCCTTTGTTGTGGTACTTCTTAAGTTTGAGTACACACACACTTCTAGAAAATAGTTGGTTCTACTCAGGTAAACAATTGACGGACATTATTGACCTTATTGAACATATAATGATATGATTAACTCTAAGACTTAGGTATATCAAGAGAAGTATTATTTAAATTTGGGAATGGTGATAAACAGAATTTTAACATATGGTGCGAAATTTGAAACAATACATTGAACTTTAGTCACAGCTCATAGTCTAAGATCATTGGTGGTGATTGATTTGACCTTGAGCTTTAGAAATCTGATAGCTAACCTTTTTGAATCTTATGACTCATAGACGAAAGGCAATACATGCTACAACAGTTTAAAATTTAATCATAAGGTGAAGTAATCTGACACTAGCAAAGTTATTGTTAATGCAATTTGATTGGATGATCACTATCTTTCCTGCAATCTGATTGGTTGATCACTATCTTTCGTGCAATCTGATAAGTTGATGAGTTTTAAATCTTTTTCTGCATTCAGTTTTGTTTTAACATTTAAAAAGTTTTTGATTTTTTTTGTTTGAAACTTTGGTTTGACATTTTTTCGTTTCCAAATTTTTTGTTTAAAATTTTTTGTTTGAAAATTTTCAAAATTTTGTTTGAGATTTTCTCGTTTGAAATTTTTGTTTGAAAATTTTTTCGTTTGAAATTTTTTCGTTTCAAAATTTTGTTTAAAATTTTGTTTGAAATTTATCGTTTCCAATTTTTTTGTTTGAAATTTTGTTTCAAAATGTTTTCGTTTGAAATTTTTTGTTTGAATTTTTTTCGTTTGAAATTTTTTGTTTGAATTTTTTTCGTTTCAAAATTTTGTTTCAAAGATTTTTGTTCGAAATTTTTGTTTGTAAACTTTTTTGTTTGAAATTTTTGTTTCAAAGTTTGGTTTGACATTTTTAAAAGTTTGTGCACTTATTAGTAAAGAACTGGAACTGTTTAGAACAAAAACCTTTGACAACATTGTGGTGCAATAGTACACGTCAGAACCTGGGGTTGTACTTGAAATGAAAAAACACAATTCATTGAAATGGATCATTTTATTACACTCCACATACATCCATACCAGATAGTGGTTCTGGATATTGTCGATACAATGTATTTTGAACTTCTTGCACTAGTTTGTCTTTAGCATATAATTTTAATTCCAATTGAAGTCTTTTAAGGTCTATTGCGATATCAATTGGTGGAAACTCAATGTCCATTTGATCACAAATAAACTGTTTATCAATACAGGTATGCACCCACGAACGATGTTGACAACCATCACAATATCTAGATACATGTTGTACAATATGCATAACATATTTTTCAAAATAGTACTTTAGCAGGAATATACTTGTTTTGTTGCACACTTCCACTGCATGTTTAACACACTGAAATACGCTGATGAATTTGTTCCATTCCGTTTGTGTTAGATACACCATGTTGCGAGGGACATGGAATGTACTCTTTTTACGTAACAGCACCATCTTCTCTTCGAGGACTGTACGCATCACCACTTCATGATTTGAGCCTAATGATTTGACTATGGTCACATTTAGCTCATCATGAAAATAATCGTTCATTTGGTCGATTCGTGAACATAATATTTGCCATTCTTCACAGGTCAGTTGTACACCAAATAGTTCTGCTTTGCCCAATCGAATCACAGGTTCAAATGTTCTAGCACTGATACCAATCATCACATGTTTTGTTTGAAATATATTTATTGGATAATAGCTTGCGAAGATGAACTCTTTATCGTTAGAAGTACACATCTTTCCTCCTGAAATCACTTGCTCAAATGATTTCGTGGGATGACACTGTATTGGTTGATTTATAGATCTACGGCTCACGTCATTGGAAAGGAATGTGCTGACGTTTGAATTTATAGTTTCATCACAGTTGCTGACGTCATGCTGACCAACCTAATTCATACAACTATGTCTGACGTGCTGACGTTCGAATTCATGATTTCATCACAATTGCTGACGAATCTGACTGTGTACTAAATTCAAATTGATGACTTCGACCCAAGAATCCTTTGTAACATAAAGATACAGATCCAGTATTTAAGAAACGCAGCAGTTCTTCTTGTTTTGATGCTTCCATGGGTAAATATCTTGCTGGTAAAATTATATTCTTATCATTTTCGAGCTTCACTACGATTCTTAATCCAAACTTTGTAGGGATCATTTGGTTAGCTAAGATTCTATAAGGTACATTCTGTTGTAAATCAGTAATCTTGGTAAATGATTTCATCACATCACGCGTGTTTAGAAACTGCAGACAAGTAGCCATGATGATGTTATCATGAATACTAACTCGAACGATACTTATATATGATGAAAAACTGATGACGTTGCATTATCATGTTCTCACGTGTACTATTGCACCGCAATGTTGCCAGAGGTTTTTGCTCTAAACAGTTCCGGTTCTTTACTAATGAGTGCACAAACTTTTTTAAAAAACTTTGAAACAAAAATTTAGAACAAAAAATCTTTGAAACAAAATTTTGAAACGAAAAAAATTCAAACAAAAAATTTCAAACGAAAAAATCTCAAACAAAATTTTGAAAATTTTCAAACAAAAAATTTTAAACAAAAAATTTGGAAACGAAAAAATGTCAAACCAAAGTTTCAAACAAAAAAATTCAAAAACTTTTTAAATGTTAAAACAAAATTGAATGCAGAAAAAGATTTAAAACTCATCAACTTATCAGATTGCACGAAAGATAGTGATCAACCAATCAGATTGCAGGAAAGATAGTGATCATCCAATCAAATTGCATTAACAATAACTTTGCTAGTGTCAGATTACTTCACCTTATGATTAAATTTTAAACTGTTGTAGCATGTATTGCCTTTCGTCTATGAGTCATAAGATTCAATAAGGTTAGCTATCAGATTTCTAAAGCTCAAGGTCAAATCAATCACCACCAATGATCTTAGACTATGAGCTGTGACTAAAGTTCAATGTATTGTTTCAAATTTCGCACCATATGTTAAAATTCTGTTTATCACCATTCCCAAATTTAAATAATACTTCTCTTGATATACCTAAGTCTTAGAGTTAATCATATCATTATATGTTCAATAAGGTCAATAATGTCCGTCAATTGTTTACCTGAGTAGAACCAACTATTTTCTAGAAGTGTGTGTGTACTCAAACTTAAGAAGTACCACAACAAAGGAAATGAATCCCTGTACACTACCTCATCAAGAACAATCACGTGGTACAACGTCTTGCTTACGTTTATATTTGGCGGGAATAATCAAAACCAATGACGCATTATCAAATTATCCTACAAAGTTTCAATGTACCAATGTCCTGGACTCCTAATCCCATCATAGGTCAATAACAGATCACGTGATCATAATGATTTACCCAATGAATGAGATACTATCCAATTTTAAGAACAATTACCAATTATTGATATGACAATAAGAAATGTACCCCTTCCAAAATTTAAGATTGGTACACAAATACACCTGTGTCTTATGAAAAAAGTAATAAATCCTGTAGTTATTCAATAATAAAGCCGGTCAATAACATTTAAATTTTGAATATTTGGCCATAAGAGGAACATCAACATCTACAATAGGTCCTAGAAAACGTTTACCGAATTTTGTTATTTGATAATTCCCAAATTTAAAAGGAAACATAAACATATAAAGGTAATAAACCTCTGTACATATCCATATAACATGCTAAATAGGGGTCAATAACCTCCGAAATTTGATTTTTGGTAGTTCTTTACCTATGAAAAGGGAACGATGTGGACCATCCAAATTTATAGTGGTACATATTGGAGACCTGTACTATGATACCAAATGCTTATATTAAACAATTTCTAAAACCGAGTGGATGAGCCAATATACCCCTCCCAAATTTTTAAAGGATGCATCAATGTACCCATATCTTATGATAGGAAATGAACCTATATACATGACCATATAACCATATAAGGTAATGAAACCTCATCAAAGGGGAGAAATTGGGCCAAAAACCAAACACATGGTACAACATATTGCTTATGTTTATATTTTAGCAATTTTGTACCCCTAAAAGAGAACGATGTGGACCACCCAAATTTATCATGATACATGTTGAGGCATGTACTATGATACCGAATCCCCTCCCGGGGTGCATCAATGTACCTATGTCTTATGATAGGGAATGAACACCTATACATTACCATATAAGGTAATAGGACCTCATCCAAAGGAATAAATTAGGTCAAAAATCAAACACGTGGTACAACGTAATGCTTACGTTTATATTTTGTCAATTTTGTACCCCTAAAAGGGAACGAGGTGGACCACCCAAATTTATCATAATACATATTAGGGTCTTGTACTATAATACCCAATGTTTAAATTGGGCAATTTCCAAAATTTAAGGGGTGGGCCAAAGTACCCCTCCAAAATTTTTAAAGGAGTGCACAAATATACCCATATCTTATGAAAGGTAATGGACCCTATACATGACCATATAACTAAATAGGATAATAACACCTCATCAAAGGGATAAAACCGACCAAAAACCAAACACATGGTATAACGTATTACTTATGTTTATATTTTGGCAATTTTGTACCCCTAGAAGGAAACGAGGTGGACCACCCAAATTTATCATAATACATGTTAGGGTCCAGTACTATAATACCAAATATATAAAATGATCAATTTCCAAAATTTAAGGGGTGGGCCAAGGTACCCCTCCCGGGGTGCACAAATGTACCTATGTCTTATGATAGGGAATACACCCCTATACATAACCATATAAGGTAATAGGACTTCATCCAAGGAAATAAATTGGGCCAAAATACCAAACACGTGGTACAATGTATTGCTTACGTTTATATTTTGGCAAATTTGTACCCCTAGAAGGGAACAAGGTGGACCACCCAAATTTATCATAATACATGTTAGGGTGCAGTACTATAATACCAAATGTTTAAATTGGTCAATTTCCAAAATCTAAGGGGTGGGCCAAGGTGCCCATCCCAAATTTTCAAGGGGTGCACAAATATACCCATATCTTATGAAAGGGAATGGACTCCTATACATGACCATATAACTATATAAGGTAATAACACCTCATCAAAGGGGATAAATTGAGCCAAAAACTAAACACGTGGTATAACGTATTGCTTACGTTTATATTTTTGGCAATTTTGTACCCCTAGAAGGAAATGAGGTGGACCACCCAAATTTATCATAATAGATATTAGGGTCCTGTACTATAATACCCAATGTTTAAATTGGTCAATTTCCAAAATTTAAGGGGTGGGCCATGGTACCCCTCCCAAATTTTTCAAGGGGTGCATTAATATACCCATGTCTTATGATAGGTAATGGACCCCTGTATACGTCCATATAATCATATAGGGTAATAACACCTCATCAAAGAGGATAAATTAGGTCAAAAAACCCCCGAAATTTGACTTTTTGGCAATTTTTTACCCATGAAAGGGAACGACATAGACACCCAATACTGATAGAGGTACATACTATGGTCCTAGGCTACCATACCAAATTTTTAGATTTGGCAATTTCCAAAATTTAAGGGGGTGGTCCTATGTACCCCTGCCAAAATTTAGGGGTGGGCCAAGGTACCCCTGCCGATATTTAGAAGGGGGGTGGTCCTATGTACCCCTAGGTCATTGACCCCGGGCCAAGGTCATTGACCTTTGACCTATGACGTCACTAAAATTTTTGCTGGCTCGGCTGGACATAACGGGGGGCCTACTACTACAGTAACAATATACGGTGATAAGAAACTAATTTACCTTTGAAATCGTAATATAATAATAGAATTCACTTGTCTTTGAGTTTGTACATAAATTCCCGGAGTATTCCCATTTTTGGGAATCTTCCCGGGAATTTTCCCAGGGAATATTCCCGAAAAGTATCTTCCCGGAAATTTACCCATCACTACGACTGTGGTTTTTCAATGAGCAAGACATATCGTCACTGATGATAATTACCTTCAATAAATCCGTTTTTATAGACAGAAATTGAAGAATAGCTTTGTATGTAAAAAATATTATTTTTATGTAGAAACAATTTCTGAGTTGACAATCCAGACATTTTTTTTTAATCATTTTCCTACTTTCTTTTTAACAAGACTTCTTCAAAGAAATTTTTCTAGTTTATATTTTGATGTTCTATATTGATTTTTTTCTTATATAAGTGTGTTTGTCGTCTTGCCTTAATGCATATAAATGTAGTGTTTTGAGCAAGGGCGGATTTAAGAGTTGTTTGCTGGGGGGTCGGATTTTACAGGTGTTTCGAATACCCCTAAGTCGAGTTGGGGTTCGTGAGTTTTCCCACAGGAAATTAATATAAAACTCGGTTTTTGAGTATTTTCGTGTATAATTCTCTATAATACAATATAAATGGATTTTAAAATTTTTTTCATGAATTGTTGGCGGGGAATTAAAGTCTTTCTATACCCCCTGTAACTACAGTGAAGCTCTCCAATAGTCTTCAGTTTATGTAAAAAAAAAAAAAAAAAAAAAACAATCTTTTAGGCAACATACCCTCACTTTATATCAACATTTAGATAACTGGTATGTAGAGTCAAAATCGTAATAAAATATACCGCCTCTGCTTTTTTTCCACTTCGAACACTGGTTAAAACCTTTTATTCCTTTACCTTTCACCACTTCAAATATGAACTATTCTTTCAAAAAATGTCCAAATCGGTTTCTGTTCAACTTTTTTAGTTACATCTACTACTAAAGAGGAAAATGATTCAACAACCATAGTACGAAAATTTGGTATTTTTCGCTCAGAAAATTTCCAGTGAAAGGATTTGATAAAGATGGAAGTATGAAATGTTGTGTTTAAACTCCTAATTTAAAAACAAAATGTGCTCCAGCATTTTCGAATATTTTACTTGGGGGGAAAGAGAGTAAAAGACAATTTCTATAACATTGACATTTCTCATTATTTATTCAACAAAAGGTTTTTCTTAGAATGGGTTCAGTTTTATTTTATTATTATTATTATTATTATTATTACAGAATAGAATATCATGTGAATTGCCTGTTGTTTGTGATCGCATAACACTTTTTAAAATGGGCATTGAATGGAAGGAAACGGGAGAACCCCTATTAAGCCACGCACACGGTGTTTGTTCACCATATAACTTACCCGTTCCTCATATAACGAGCTGGGATCGAACCAAGGATCCGATGCGCAAGAGGTGAATGTATCCACCACTGTGTCATCAGCTGCCCCCGACAGCTAATTGTATCTGGAGAGAATTCTTTCACCAAATAATGAGTCTATGGAAAGCTTCAGAGAGATTAGATGGCACTAAATTACAAAGTGTTACCTGCTAAACTAGTAGCAGTTTGAGACAGCAGTACTTGGCTACAATTGAATTGAAAAACAAGTAATGATCCTAGTCTTCATTAATGGCACAGCTTATCTTAAAATGAAGTAAAATTAAGTTTACTATGAAAGAGAAATAGTAAAAAGAATAGAAAAAAATAGTCCAAGAGCTTTCAAAGATGAATTCGTAACTGCTTTTACAATAAAATATTTCAGCCATAAAATTATTTAGACGAGTTCGGCTATTTTAAAAGAATTTTCTTTCAAAGATTTTCTGACGTAGACTGAACATTGACAAGTTCTCGGAAAAGAATAATTTGCTATGGAAAGGACAATTGTTTCTGGATAATGCTCTTCACAACCGAATGAAGAAGAATTTCTAGACGGAGAAAATCAAAGTCGTTTTTACATGCAAATGTCATGGCATTCTATGAGCTCATGGATCAAGGTGTTTTGGAAAGATTAGAAAGAAATTCCTGCCAACATGTGTTGTCAACTTTGTTTCATGCTATTGATCGAGAACTTGAATGAATGATTTTTCTCAAGATGAGAAATATGAAGTGACAGACGAAGAAATCGTTAATATGATGCTGTACGAGAAAGATACAAAAGATAATGAAGGTGAAGTAGTGATGGAAGAGAGCAGAAAGAGGATTTCTCACATCGAAGGACGCAGATCCCTGGCGATAGCTTTCACATACCTGGAGAAGCTGCAGAAAAAGTTCATCAAACGGAAATTTTACTTCTGCAAAATCTATAAGATTTAGCGGGAAGACAACCTCATATCCCAGGCAATCAAACGCCAATATCAACTTTTCTTTATCACGTTTGATTGGCCTTTGTAGTTCTTTGTGGTACATATTGTACAAATGCGTAGTTTGTCCAACTTACTGTATATAAGGTTTGACCTAGAAATGTATTCGGTCAGTTTTATATGTCTATTTTAACTTTCTGCGTCATCCAACCTTTTCGATCATCCGACTAGGCCACAACACATTTAGATGGGATAATCGGAACTTTACTGTACTCTCACTTAAAATCAGGTGGGAGCAAAAAAGTAAAGCTCCTCCCTCTACAGTTAATTTTAAATATGTTATGTAACTGTCGTAAATATTGTAAAACTTTGTCTCATATAGGTTTTGTGGGTAGATCATTTAATAAAAAGAGCGTCCGTGATCGACTCCCACTACCAGTTTTATTAAAAAAGCTTCCACTATAAAATTATTTTCACAAAATACTATACAAATTAATCTCCCTAGAATCAAAGGTTAGTTAAAGGTGGTCTTTGGCCGTAAGGTCGCAGACAGGATCTCCAACAGAGCCCCGTAGCAGGCTAAGCGGCTGAGGTTAGGATTCCCAGACAGAGCCCCGTAGCACGCTAAGCCAGGAGATAGTATAGGCATAGTCCCGTAGCAGACTAGGGGCCTGGGGTTAGGTTACTCCAAATGTCCCGTGGCAGACTAGAGGAGGGTCACCAGAAAACTGGTACTGAATTGCCTTTGTCCATCCAATTTATAGGGTCCTTTGGGTGGCGGTGGCGCTGCTGCTCCGTTGACATCATCTGCTCCGTGGGAGGGGCCAGAAGCCGTCGTCTGCATGTGACTGTAGATCCATCTGGTGGAAGATCCTCTTGCCAAACCACGTGGTGGTGTTTGTAAATACTGATGCGAGGAATTGCTTGGTTACAACATCACATAGGATATTACAATATCAATCGATTTAAACACAATATGGTGTATGTATCAGTATAACTTTTCATATAACTCCTACTACTTGTAGCGTCTCCGTCTACCTAGCTTCCCGAAACGAACCCAAATCAAGAGATTTAAAAAATTTAAAAAACAATAATAAAGATCTGTCAATTTGAATTCGTTCAGCACAAGAAACCCGGCAGAAGAAACTTGATGGTATGGTCCTCACCTCTGTGTTAAATTATAATCCAATCTTTCCTTATCAAATATCAAAGAAAGCAGGATAATATAAATAATATGTAAATTAAAAACAAAAAATACAATTTTGGTAACAGTTTTATTAAACAACTTAGTATGTATATATGTAATAATAACTTGTGTATATGTAATAATAAGTTAGATTATTTCATATATACAACATTTCAAACAACAAATAATAAATATATAATTATTTTAAAATCCCACGTAAAGACGAATGATAAATATTAACTCTCTCGGAAGGAGACAATCTATCAATTCCAATAGTTCAAAACCTCAATAATAATCAAGTTCTGATCATAGGTCGCAATAACTATATTCCAAGGTATAATCTGGTCAAATAATTTAGGAAAATATTTAAGCTCAAGAATCCTAATATTTCACAAATTTGGTTAAGCCAAAAATTATCTCCACAGTCAGCAAATCTAACCTTAAATTTCCAAAAATGCTAAATATCATTAATTTCTGTCAATATTTAAATCCACAAATTTATACTCAAATCCACTAGTAATTTTCGATCCAAGTTTTATGATCAACCTGTCTAGATTTAAGTAAGCACATTAAACAATCAAATACTGAATTAATAAACTTTCAAACTCTATTCTTAAATATACTCAAAATTGAGAAAATCTGACTAACCCTTTCACAAGAGTCACAATTCTGAATGCTATTTCAGTTGTCAAAAAATGCCATTCTAAGGATTTTAGTATACAAATTAGCTACAAACACATTTTGAGTGTCTGAGTAATAAGTTGTCAGGTACGGAATTGCCATTTGCTGAGTTTTTTGGAAATCACAACGTTTATAAGTGGTATGTTCTGCATTCACAAGTGTGAGGGTATCTGCTGACAGGGATAATCAAGAGTTTCATTTTAATATCCTAATATTATCTCTTTTTTCTTTTAAAGAGAGAAAAAGGAAAGCTATTTGCATATAATATAGCTTAGTCAAATAACGATTCTTGATCTCTAAATAATAAAAATCAACCATCAGGGAAGAAATAAACACTGGGAGGATTGGATCACGTATTACTACGTTTAATAGGAAGATTCTTGCAAATTAATAATATTCTGTATTCTTTAAAAAATATATGGGTGGAACAGACATAAAGGACCATAAATCCCTATCAGAACACGGTGAGCGATCAAAATCAAGAAATGTGGATCACCTATTCGACAACCTGATAAAAGAAGAAAACATGTAACGTGACACTACTACTTTAAAAAAAAAGCAAGAGATACTCACCTATTATTAATACCTTTGAGTTACCTTCTCTAATTTCTCTTATGACCATCGTATCGGGCTTTGCTTGTCTGAACTCTTTGACCAATAGTTGTAATTGGATAGATCGGTTGAAAGAAAGCCAATCACGGCTCATTAATTAAGACTTAAATCCAATTTTCAAACTAGGAAAAACGTTGAGAATCCCCCCCCAAAAAAAAATAATAAGCATAAAAACTAAGCTCACTATCGTATTGGAAAGCTATCAAATGGCTTTTCCTGTGACTTACAAACCCAAATAACTACTAAATTTCCACTACAAAATTTCAAAATATGAAAAAATAACTGGCACAAAAAATAACTGGCATAAAAAATAACTGGCATAAATCACAAAATCACTGCATACAGAGCTAATCATTTCACAAATTAATGTGAATAAGCAGAAATAACAACACTGAGGTTTGCTAATCAACACAATAACTGGACCTTTAAACTCATTGATTTCCCCACCACAACTCAATTGCCCACTCTTCGTTAGGGCATACCATTGAATTATTTTTCACATTTTCTGCAATATATTCTCATTATAGTTAAAATAAAATATTTTCTTTTACTGTGTAACGTTCCTTTATAGAAAGTTAGTCGTCACTCGAAACGGCCCTCCCGCTAGTGGAGACCCTCCACATTTAAGAACCAATTTATAGAAGTTAAATAATGTGTTGTTGGTAATAATGATTCTAATCGGTACAATTATGCTTAGATTGAATATAAACACGATGTAGAATTCCTAGAATCGATAGCAACATCATTTATAAATAGCACTAAAGAAACAGGTCAAAGCTTGCAATTCTACCGTAGTATTTCGGTAAAGATATATATTATACAAAAGGGAATTTTAAATAAATGATGTAATAATAGTAACACTTACAGTTTGACCATTCTTTTAGTGATACCTATGTCGGAATAGACTCCGTCCAACAGATCTATTCTTCCATACAGCAAGCTTTACTTATAGAAGTAAAGTCCAACCGATCACAATATTAAACATACATATAGGGATGAGCTACTATACTAGGCCTCCAAACAACAAACATATATTAACATTCACATATATATGTGACGATAATTCCGTTGGAAAATGACTTATAGCACCAAATATAAATTTAACTTTAAGTACAAACCTTGAACCATAAATTGAATTTAAACATTTTTTCTTTCAATTTCTTAATTCTTTACTAACAAGGCAGGGTACCCAGGTGTAACACAACGATTGTGATAAGATTTCAGAGACATAAAGAACATTAAAAAATAAGCGACACGTATTTTTTATATATTGGATAACAAACACATTGAAAGGGTCAAATAGGGGCATAAAAATTGAGTCAAAATGGGATTATGTGGAATATAGCGAGAACGAGAAGAGATATCGGAAAAGGTTAAATGTACGAAATACTACCCATAGTCGACGCAATTCAATGAGGTAGAACGTACTATGAGAAGAGAGCAGTACATCCGGAAATGAACCAATCACGTGTACAATATTGTCACAATGTGTTACGGAAATGAGCGAAAAGGGTGATAAGGAGCAAGAAGAAAGAAGAAACGAAAACAGAAAATACGCGTTTTTTGCTTTGTTGCATACATCACCCATATGCGCGGATTTATCTCAATCACGCAGATGGGATAACACGCAGGAAGGATGAAATCCCGTTCGTATAGGCAGGCAGCGAGACAGTACTGCGCAGTGGGTTGCGTATATCGGGTAATGGGAACAAAAATTGATAGCACAGTAAAATGTAATAGCAGGTGGTCCACATACGTAAGATAAACAACAACATTAATATCAGTACCACATATGAGTATCAACATTATATCACTACGAAAATACGCGTACAACATAACAGTAATAGTAACAATTTTGTTTTGTGTTACTACTGCCTACACAGTTTTCCGCTTCCAACATCAATCTCATCGTTGTTCTCAATACGTGATATACAGTATATGCAACACACTGCGCAGTGCTGTCTCGCTGGCTGTCTATATGAACGACGTTTGCATTCTTCCTGCGTGTTGCCCCATCTTCGGGCATTGAGATAAATCTGTGTCTCTTTCGCATACGGGCGCGTATTTTCTGTTTTCGTTTCTTCTTTCTTCCTGTTCCTTATCACCCTTTTCGCTCATTTCCGTAACACATTGTTACAATGTTGTACACGTGATTGGTCCATTTCCGGATGTTCTGCTCTCTTCTCATGGGTGCGTTCTACCTCATTGAATTGCGCAGACTATGGGTAGTATTTCGTACATTAAACTTTTCCGATATCTCTTCTCGTTCTCGCTATATTCCACATAATCTCATTTTGACCCCATTCTTATACCCCTGTTTGGCTCTTTGAATGTGCTTGTTGGTGGATATAAAAATACGTGTCGCTTCTTTTTCGATGTTCTTTGTGTCTGTGCAATCTTATCACAATCGGCGTGTTACAACTGGGTATCCTGCCTTGTAAGCAACTTATTTACAGGTCGTTCTCGTTTCTCCCTATAAGGCTTTGTTAAGGCAACATGGGGCTTACGAATATTATTCTCATTGCTTAGAGATTTTACTTGAGCACTATTTGTATTCAAGAACCGCAAAATCTCAAATGGTCCTTCCCAGTGGTACATTATTGATTTGTTAATCTTCTCAGCTAGAGAAGATTTATACTGAGATTTAATAAGTATTTTATCTCCAACTTCATAAGTGACAGGAGTTCTACGCTGATCAAATATTTGCTTAAGCTGTCTCCAAGCTTTCGCCATATTACTCATGGCATTGGTCAAAATATTGGGATCAGGCTTACACAAGTTTAATTCATCTCTTGTCTACTTAATGCCCAATGGATCACAAACGTCCAGTACGATTTCGAGCACAAATCTAATCAGCATAGCTGAGGTACTTGCTGAAATCGCAAAAGTCACCACCAGGCGCTATAATAAAAAAATTGGCAATCAAAACTATTTGTTAAAGACTCAATATAGAACGAATTTAAATACAGAAAAGCTGTCACGTTTTTTTTTTTCTTTTTGGAAACAGTAACTAACAGAGTGACATGTTACAACTGACATAACCTTTCAACGTAACCTGTGCAATGCAGCTTAATTCGACAAACAACAAAATGAATTCCACTTCGAGTACGCAAACACTACCACATACCGAAGAGCAGAACCACACCATTCTAAACGGTGTGACATATATCTTGGCATTTGAAGGCAGCGCTCCAAGTTCCCTTTAAATGCTGCTAGCAAATGAGAGGCCGGGGGCCGCGGTGGCTCAGTGGTAGAGCGTTCACCTCTGGTGCTAGGGGTTCCGGGTTCGATCCCCGCCAAGTGAACTTTGTGGTGGACAAACACCGTGTGCGTGGGTTTTCTCGGGGTTCTCCCGTTTCCTCCCACTTTCTTCATTCCACCATTTCATTCATTACTCATCATCACCGTCTCCTTTAGCCTCACCGGCATAACCGTGGGACGTAAAACTCAAAGATTTCATTTCATTTTTCAAATGAGAGGCCAGGGTATTGCTACGTTTATTTTGTACTCACCCACGTCTACCCCCTGACACCTGATCGCGCTGTAGTTCCTCTACTTAGCCGTAGCCACACCCATTACCACTTGGTAACGTCGCGTGAGAGTTTGCATTTTTTTGGTTTAGCTGAAATGCCAAGATGTTTGTCACAGATTTTACAACCAACGATCAAGTCAGGCACCCTTAAGAGGCGCACTGACCCGAAGACAACGGCAAACAAGCCAGGCCCCCAATCACGCCAACGCATTCCTCTTCTCTCTTTCTCTGCTAATCTGTGATACTCTTTTCTTTCTTTCTTCTCTTTTTTTTTAAAAAAAAAAATATTTTTAAATCTAATCTTTATACTGCACAATAAATCTCTGTTAAATAATAAATAGAAAACATACATCTATTCCCTTTTTACATAAATAAATATATATACCCCTTTCTATTTTATTTTCTGGACGAGTCCATTTTTCAGCAGGCTACAGCTAAGCTCAATCAGACGACTTGTTACATACTGCACGTGGAGTCAATCAAATATCAAGAGTCTATTAACCCATCTGCTCCCGAAAATATAAAGAGACTATGATGCACTTCGTAAAAAAAAACGGCCATTTTCTCGAATATAGTCTAATTTTCTTTTAATATTTTTCAGTTGTCTCAATTGCTTCAACTGAAATCGGGCAATAATAAGGGGGCGCATTCCGCCCAATTTTATATAATATATTCCTCTGAATATTTAATTAAAAACACTCAGACTTCTATAGAACCTTGAGAGTGTATTTTGCCAGTCATTAGGGTCTTATTATAATAGTCTGTGGTTTAAATTAATCAGTTAAGACCGGTTGCTTCAACAATGTAGAGTCATGTTGTTGTCGCACATCTATAACTGTCTTGTAGAAATATAATTTGCTAATGATTTTGCTGGGTACTTTTAAAACTGTTACTACGTGATTAATCGGGAAATGTATATTTGTGGTAAATTTCATAGGAAAAGAATTATAAATACGAAAATTAAAATGAGTAAAACAAAATGCTACTAAATGGACAAGACAAAGGTTTCTCGTTACATTATTATTATTTGCTGCTCGTATGACATGAAATTTACCACATACTTATCTTTGTCGATTATATACATCATCATCATTATCATAGGTATTCTGCCTTTATTGGCAGGTCACTTGCCGCAGCGGAGAAGCTTCCATGCTCGACGCTGCCGTGTCGTGACAAAACGCTGTAACTTTGGCGAAGAAGTTTTGCGAAAATGAGCCTTAAAGTTTTCATCCGAAAATGTGATCTGTATCGTGTAGAAATAGTGTATCTTGACTTTGGAAACACGTGGTTACATGTAATGTTACGTAAATGCATGTTGTGTGATTAAATTTGGTGAAAATTGATTGGTTGACCATTATTGTCTAGTTACACTGGTTCTACACGATGCAGATCACATTTTCGGATGAAAACTTTAAGGCTCATTTTCGCAAAACTTCTTCGCCAAAGTTACAGCGTTTTGTCACGACACGGCAGCACGGTTCTCCGCTAACTTCTTCGTCTTCACGTATGATCTTTCTTTTTTTATATCATCCATTAATTGTAGTCTCCTTCCCCCTCCCTCTAATTCCCGCCACCATACTCTCTAGCACGTCCCTCATGATACATTTCTTCTTAGGCAATGCCCCAACTAGTTTCTCTTCCTCTTCCTAATAATATCTAAAAGTGTTCTTTTCTCACCCACCATTTCTAACACTCTCTCTTTCGTTTTCCGCTCGACCCAAGTAATTCTTTCCATTCTTCTCCACACCCACATTTCGAAAGCTTCCAGTCGATTTTCATTACGTTTACGTAATGTCCACGTTTCCACCCCATACAGTACAACACTCCATACAAAGCATTTTATGAGTCTTTTTCTCAACTCTTTATTCAAGGTCCCACAAAACAGATTTTTCTTTCTCCTAAAGGCTTCTTTTGCCATTCCTATCCTTGCTTTTATTTCACGTTCGCACTTCATGTTATTACTAAGAATACTACCCAGATATCGAAAACTATTCACTTGTTCTATTCTCTACCCTCCTACTTTTATATTTGACACAGACCCCTTCGTTCCAATCACAATGGCTTTTGTCTTTCTAACAATTATTTTCATCCCGTATTCTTCAAAGCCCTTTCTCATTTTTTCAAACATTTTATTGATTTTCTTTTCAGATTCTGCAACAAGTGCCATATCGTCTGCAAATCCTATGCATCTAATCATTCTACCTCCTACCGAAATGCCATAATCATCATGTAAACTCTTTTTCACTATCTCTTCCAGATAGACATTAATTAGTGTTGGCGAGAGTCACCATCCTTGTCGAACTCCCCTTCCAATTGCACTCTGTTCCGTCAGTTCTTCCCCTATCCTAACACTTACTTGTTGGTTTATGTATAAGTTTCTTATGAGTCTTCGATCTTTTCATTCCAACCCTATCTTCGTTAGAGCTCCGAACAACAATTCCCAATTCACGCGGTCAAAAACCTTTTCCAGATCAATAAATATAACAATATAACAATAATAAATCTTTCCCTTTTTCTATAAATCTTTCAACGATCGCCCTTAATAATCCAATTGCATCTCTTGTGCCCTTACCCTTCTGCACCCGAACTGCTCCTCCTCAACTTCTTTATTTGTTCTTTCATATAACCTTCTGTTCTGTATTCGAAGCAGAATTTTAGCTGCATGAGATATAAGACTAATAGTTCTATAATCCTCACATCTCTTTGGGTTCGATTTCTTAGCCATCGGTATCATGATCGTTTTCAGAAAGTTTTTTCGCCATTCTCCTGTTTCATATATTTCATTGCATAGTCGGAATAATACTTTCTTTCCTTTGCCTCCTATATTTTTGATGAATTCGATTGGTATGTTATCTATTCCTGTTGCCTTTCCATTTCTAATCTCGGATATAACCTTTTCGAACTCATCCCTAAGAATACTAAATCCTTTATCATCGTCGCCTACTTCATTTTCTACTTCAACATTTAGGCTACACGGTCTATCCCTACTCTCATATAAGTCTTCAACGTTTTCTTTCCACCTTCCTATGACCTCATTTCTCTACTACCTTCCCATTCTTATTTTCTACTGCCATCATAATACCCCCTTGTTTCCTCCGAAATTCCATAGATTTCACCTCCTTGCACATTTCCTCATATTTCCCAACTTTCTAATTCTTCTACGTCCTCGCATTTTCTTTTGTAAAACTCTACCCTCGCTCTGTCTGTTTTTCTTCATAATTCATTATTTAACTTTCTGTACATCTTTCTACCTTCTTCTGTATCAACCTGTTTCCACATCTTTCTCTCCCTCATTTTCTGCAACTACTGTTCTGTAACCCATGGTTTCTTAGCAGTTTTGTGTTGGCGGTAACCTACTGCTTCTTCTGCAGCCTGCTGTATGCAACGTTTAAATATGTTCCTACCGCGCGTTACTGCCTACACCTATTCTTTTCTCGTTTGAACATTTTTTCTTCGAATTTTTTAACGAAAAGATTTCTTATTTCCTCGCTTTCCAACTTTTCAGTATTCAACACTTTATTACCTACTTTTCTTCTGCCTACATTTTTCAGTTGAATATCTACTTCGGCTAGCACAAGATTATGATCAAAGAAAATATCAGCCCCGGGAATTATATACATACTACACATTATAAGAATTACTGGCCGAAATCGTTTTTCAATTATGTTCTTACAAGAATATATTTCTAGACATGCGACAATCATTTTGGACATAACTGTACATCGGTAGTTAAATAGTATTCAATGAACTTAACGTACATTATGACTATTTCAAATATGACTTGCAAAACGGGTAGATTAATGGATTAACAAATATTGACTTTTTATTTGTAGTAGAACCAGCGGAGATATGGATGGATATGAGAATACTTGGAGATCCAATAATTAGAGAGCTAGAACAGGTAAGTTTTAAAGGATTTCACGACATACTTTATATACACTTTAAGCACAGTTACAACGAAGTGAAATCTGATGAAAATGTGTGTGTCAGGCGTAGATCAAAGTAAGGAGTAAGGTTATAAGTACTAGATAGTGACAAGAAAGTTATTGGCGGAATGGGGACAACAGCATCATATTAGGTTTTGGTAGGGATACACATAAGACTTTCACATTTTATTAGTATAATGGTGTATAATTTATTAAAAGGTATATTCTTCCCAAAGTAGGCTAGAAGCCTAATTGCTTTCTGTCCCCAACCAAATGACGCCGCCCGGAAGGAAATGATAAAACAATTGTCAATTCTTCAGACACGATGATTTCCATGTTCCAGTTCGAATGTAGCCCAATGTATTGTATTCTTGTTTTCTATATCCTTCACTGGACCACAATTCTATTGGAAGATGAAATATCTCTTACAATTCTAAAATAAATGAACTATATTTTTTCTTTTGCATTCAGGATTTATATATGTTGGAGGACCATATGCTGCTTGTACAGAAAATATTGTTTTATTTACCATAGGTTCTGATTGATAATAAGTGAATAAAACTGTGTTGAAATTTGTATTTGAACTGCACTAAATTACAAGTATCTTCACCACTTCTACAAATACACATAAAACACTTCTGCCTTTGAAAGAGCCACAAAATAGACATACCACAACACTGGCGTATTAGCATGAATATTATAGTTTAATGTTTCTGAAATGTATATTAAACACTACTGTTTAATGAGTAAAACAAAGCACACGGAACGAACTACATCAGGTAGTTCATGTTCGACATGGCCAACAACATTGCCATCTATCTGACAAACATAAATTCTGCTATGACGTAAGCAAAAACAAAAGAAGATAATAATGCAATAAAAATGAAATATACAAACATTAAATGATTATCAAACATACTCCCCCCCTGGAATACAAAGTATCCAACCAAGCATGAATTATAAAAGAAAATCAACTGTTCACAGTGTCTTCATTCGGAAGAGGTACTAACTTTGATAATGACCTCTTATAAGTCCCAGTCTTTGTACGAACTAATACCACACGCACTAATCCATCCTTGCCTGGAAATACTTCTTCAATAATTCTTAACTTCCACGAAAGTGGAGGTAAGTTGTCTTCTTTCAACAGCACGAGCGTTCCAGGTTTAATATTGGGTTGAACTGATGTCCATTTTTGACGCTGCTGTAAACTATGAAGATAATCTTGTGACCATTTCTTCCAAATATGCTGTTTGTACCTCTGGATTCGTTGCCAATGACTCAAGCGATTTTCAACAGCGCTAGTTAAATCTGGTTCAGGAAAAGATGTAATAGGGTCACCAACTAAAAAATGGCCAGGAGTAAGATAACTGAAAGTCTCGTACGAATCTGGTAAAGCTATGAGAGGGCGAGAATTAAGTCAAGCTTCTATCTGACAGAGAAGCGTTAAGAATTCTTCGTATGTTAAAACGGCATTGCCAGCTACTCTTCGAAGATGGTACTTCATAGATTTGACAGCACTCTCCCATACTCCACCAAATGAAGGACTGCACGGAGGCGAAAACTTCCATTCAAAATTTTCCTCTGCTGCAAAAGCCTAAATCCTGTCGCTGAATTCCTTTCCTTGGAATAGAAGGTATAATTCTCTGAGCTCATTTTTCGCTCCCTGAAATGTAGTAGCATTGTCGCTGGTGATTGTCAAGCATTTTCCTCTTCTAAATGTGAATCGACGAAGAACTGCTATAAAAGCCTCTGATGTGAGATCAGTAACTAGTTCCAAATGAATGGCTCTTGTGGACAAACATGTGAAAACTGCGACGTAGCATTTTCTTGTGTTCTTGCTTCTTGAAGTGCCCAATTTAATGTGGAAAGGTCCAGCATAGTCAACGCCAACATGAGTAAATGCCTTACTCGGACGCACTCGTGTGGATGGTAATTGTCCCATTAATTGTTGTGCTACTGAGACCTTAAATCGGTAGCATGTGTTGCAATGATGTATTACATGCTTTATAGTTTGTCGGAATTTAGGTATCAAATATCTTTCTCGAATTGAAGACATAAGCAATTGGGGAGCGGCATGCATTAATCTTTTATGCTCATGTTCAATTAAAAGACGAGTGAAATGGCTTTTAGGATGTAAAATTATTTGATGCTTATTATTGAATTCAAGATCACTATTTTCTAATCTACCACTTACTAGAACAATATTTTCCTTATCTAAACAAGGATGCAATGTTCACAATGAATTCTGCTTAGAAACTTGCCTCTCACGTTGAAGATCCTTGATATCTTGTGAAAAGTATGACTGCTGTGTCATCCTAACACAGGTCTTGAATATCAGATGCCAAGAGTAATCCACAGTGTTTGTTTTTGAGATTTCTTGTGTTATGAATAAATCTTTTACATAATGCTATGACTCTTAACAGTCGAGTGAGTTTCGAAAATGTTAAGAGAATTTCTTCAGTTTTAACTTGAGAGAGTAATGTATTAGTAAATGATTTTTGACATTCTTCTGGAATATCTTCAAAATCCTGAGTGTCGTCTGGCAACGAAGAAGGCCAATGAGTAGCTTCTTGCTGCAACCAAACTGGCCCATGCCACCAAAGTTGATTCTGCTGAATGACTTTAGAGTCAATTCCTCTTGAAATGAGATTTGCGGGATTATCTCGCGATAGAACATGTTTCCAATCGCTTACATGTGTTAGTTCCTGAATATTTCTGCACTCATGAAAGGTTATGCTCTCCATATGGCGGAATTGTTGGCAAATGGTGCATTACGAGCTTCTTCCACCTAATCAGACCATCACTGCTCACCTCTACTCTCAACAGTTCGAAAGAGTGCACCTTGCATTACTGTAGAAGGAGCTAGCATTGGTGAATCGCAACGGCGTGCTGGTTCTGCACGATGAATGCAAGTGACATGTGACAAAGAGGACCCGGGAGATCCTTCAGCAACTTGGCTGGGAGACACTATGCCAAGCACAATATTCACCGGATCTTGCGCCAACAGATTACTAACTTTTCCTTTCACAACCACCTGCGTGGGAGATCCTTCGCAAATGAGTGAGACCTGAGGAACGCACTCACAGACTTGTTTGCATTCACGACCGATCACCAGGGTATTGTGCAGCTACAGGGCGTTTGCAAAAGATGTTAGAAGCTGAAGGAGATTACTGTGAAACCTAAATCTACGTGCTCTCCAGTGTATTTCTCTTTGTTTATCACTCCTCTAGTACAGCAAGAACTTTTTTTTGGTTACCTGATAAGAGCATTATGCATAAGAAAGTTGCAATAATACTCCGTGCTGAAAGTAGTTATCCCTATATACCCTCACTCATCAGAGATATTCCCTCAACCAGTAGATAAAACCTTAATATGGTATTCAACGAATGGCATAATAGGTGTATTTTAATGCTCCTCTTTCGATGAATTCCACTATACACCTTAGAAATCGTAGGAATATTTTCTGTGTGAAATCATAGCGATTCACAAGAAATCATTGCAACTAGTGATGAATAGGAAAGTAAACATGCTTCTGTGAATTAGCAGGCCCGTATTATCCCTTTCACTTTGAGATGAGTGGCAGTGCGATTATAAGGTTCTTAGATATTATCTGGTGAAGCCATGCGTCTAGGCAAGAAAAGTGGCATCAATTTGATTCTCATCTAGAGCTCAGTTAAGTATTGAAAAAAAGTTGACGTGTGTCTTTAGGAAAAGTCATCAGAGAATTGACAATTATATATTCTTATTTTCTCGAAACGTAGAAAACATTTGGAACACTGGCACCTATGGAAAAGTAGACTGAGATTGACTAAATTATTTGCTGAAAAAATTCTATGAGTTGCGGTAGAGACTGTTATTTAGAGGAAATTTTGTTAAGTTTGAGAGACTACAGTGAAATCACACTTTATTCAAAAAGTATCAACAAAGAATATTTTAATTTACATGTGTTGCACAAACCTTATTTTTCGTGCAAACAACGAGTACTTCTTGTTAAATAAGTTAAACTAATGTTAATATATCATTTTGTATATTTTCCTACTGTTGGTTACACTTAATGTAGCTTTATATTTTATTTAATGATAAGTGAAATATCATAATTGATTTAAGTTTTATGATACGTTCAATGTGTTTTTTTATTTTATTTAGGAAATTACCTTGAATACAGTTATAGGGTTCTATTGGACCGATTCGCGCCTAAAAGCGGAAAGATTTACGCGAAATTTCATTCCTGAGGAGGTTAGGCAGAAGATGTGGCTGCCGCAAATAACATTTGTACCCATGAAGGCTTTCAACATTATCCAAGGAACAAGTGATTTCAGAACATTGCAACTGACTACACTTTTACAACGGAATGAAATAGCCTATGGGATAAAGTAATTCCTTTCCTAATACTAGTATTAAAGTCTATTCCAGGCAACCTGATAGGAAATTCCCCCACCTCCCATGCAGAAGGGGAAAGCAAGTCGTTGACCTTCACAGGGAGGGAAGCTTTTCTCATAAATATAGTCGTGTAAATTCTAACTTCGTACGTCAATTCGCTCGCACCTAATGTTGAGAAAGCACTGCTGTTCCTTTTAGCTATCAACCTCGAGTAACAAACAATTACAGTTTTTAATTTTTGTTTGTAGAAAAGTATTGCATATTATTTACGTACTAAAGTTTATCCCACTGTAAAACATTTTATTGTCTTAACAAATATCGAAAACATTAAAATCATTAAGAGCCCAATCTGTCCAATTTTGTATGAATGTGGAAGCTAATCCCTAACGCGAATACAAGAACTCGAACTGCCGGGTTTCGAAAATAAAATGTTGATAAAAATATTTGGAGCAAAAGAGGTATACATTCAGGTAAATTAATATGCTATACAAGCTTTTATTTCACAACAACTACAGGCCACTGTATATTAAAGCGATAGTAAAGTTAATACGTATAAGATGAACATGACACGTTGCTTGTGGGAAATACGCAGCAAGTCACCAAGTCCTATTCAAAAAGCCGAGGCGAAGAAAACTATTAGCTGGGAGAAAGAGAAGGCTTCCGGACAATGTAAACCAGGATCTTTAAAGGATGGTTGATGACAAAGATTGACATTTTGCAGGTTAAAATCTAATGGAAAAGTTTGTTTCTGCTACGATGAGCCTTTGAGATCTTTAAGCCAAAGCGTTCGTTATTTTTGTATGATTGAACGAACTCGTATTTATCGTTGCTCTTTCTATCTTACACAATAATCAACTCTTGTCACATTACACTATCCTGCACGCCTGGGGCCACGGTGACTCAGTGGTAGAGCTTTCACCTATGGTACATGGCGTCCCTGGTTCGATCCCAGCTCTCGCCAAGTAAACTTTATGGTTGACAAAACCGTGTGCATGGCTTTTCTCGGGGATCCCCCGTTCCCGCCCACTTTCTTCATTCCACCATTTCATTCATTCTCATAATCACTATCTTTCTTTAGCCTAGCCGGCATAACTGTGGGACGATAACTCAAAGATTTCATTTTATATTCTGCACGCCATAAGTGTCTCTCTCCTGCAAATTAATTACTCCAAATGATTATTCCTATTAATGGAGACCGATAATATTTCTAAGGCAATAAAAAATCATTTCCCCGTCTTCTCTAATACAGGCTCAGCAAACACACTTATTATTGGAACATTATTATCAGTATATATATATATATATATATATATATATATATATATATATATATATATATATATATATATATATATATATATATATAAAATTATTTTTCTTCTTATTCTTTTTAATGTTAGAACGTCGGTTAATAAGAGAGAAAACAAGTTTTTTTTTTGTTTTTTAGCATTTCAGGTCCTATTGTTATCATCTTAACGCTCTGATAATATCTACCCATATATATTGTACTTGGTTTTCGATTTTACAACTTGTACGTGGGTTTCCTTGGGGTTCTCCCGTTTCCTTTCACTTTCTTCATTCGATCATTTCATTCATTTCTCGTCATCATCGTCTCCTTTAGCCTAGCTGGCCTAACCGTGGAATAGCGTAGTCGCTAATGCTTTCGCATTCGGTGCGAGCGGTCCCGGGTTCGATTCCCGGAGGGGCCACTCGGTCGAAAAAGTGTATAACGCTTTTACAGGCCAGCCACACTGAATGAGGTTTTTCTGGGTTTTCCTCATTCACACCAGGCAAATGCCGGGGTGGTACCTAATTTGTTGGTCCCAGGCCGCTTCTTACTTTCCCTTTCCCCGGATAGTTTGCATGCCGAACACACACGACGGGCTAAATGGCCATAGATGCAGAAAGCCCAGAAATCTAAATCCCAATAACCGTGAGACGTAGAATTCATTTTATATTCTGTACGCCATAAACGTCTCTCTCTTGCAAGTTAATTACTGCAAATGATTATTCAAATTAATGGAGATAGATAATATTTCTAAGACAATAAAAAGTCATTTCCCCATCTTCTGCAAGAGGGGCTCAGCAAACAAAATTATTATTGGAACAATATTATCAGTGTGTACGAGGGCTATCCAGAAAGTAGATTACGTTTTGGAATAAAAAATCAACAAAGTATAGGAAACAAATTTTATTATATACAGATGAAAGCCACACACAAATACTACTTTTCGACATAGTCACCATTCAAATTAAGGCATTTATCGTAGCGATGTACGAGCTTGGAAATTCCTTCGTCGAAAAATTCGGCCGCCTGCGACTTCAACCACTTCGTTACCTCTTCTTGCAGCTGTTCGTCGTCATCAAAACGCTGCATAGCCAGCCACTTCTTCATTGCTGGGAATAGGTGGAAGTCGCTCGGTGCCAGGTCGGGACTGTACGGCGGATGAGGAAACAACTCCCACTGAAAAGATTCAAGAACTTCACGCGTGACATTTGCCGTGTGGGGCCGGGCGTTGTCGTGAATCAACAAGATCTTAGAGCTCAACATTCCTCTGCGCTTGTTTTGAATTGCTCTTCTGAGGTTTTGCAGAGTTTGGCAATACCTTTGAGCGTTTATTGTAGTGCCTCTTTCCAGGAAGTCCACCAAAATCACACCTTTTCTGTCCCAAAAAACAGTCGCCATCATCTTCCTTGCCGACATTGTTTGCATGCATTTCTTGGGTTTTTGGGGAGAACCTGTGTGCCCCCACTGCATTGATTGCAATTTCGTTTCACAGTTCACGTGTTTCACCCATGTTTCGTCACCAGTAACGATGCGATCGAGTAAAGAGTCACCATCCTTATTGTAGGCGTCCAAAAAGTGCAACGCTGCAGCCATTCGCTGATTTTTGTGGTCCTCTGTCAAGATTTTTGGAATCCATCTTGCACAAAACTTGTGGTAACCAAGCTTTTCGCTGATGATTTCGTGCAACAAACTTCGCGAAATTTGTGGAAAACTCAAAGAAAGTTCCGTTATTGTGAACTTTCGATTTTCACGGACTTTAACATCGACTTTTTCGACAAGTTCGGCAGTCACTTTGCTGGGTCTCCCACTTCGATCTTCGTCGTGAACATTGGTTCGACCATTTTTAAATCTTATGACCCACTGTCGCACTCCACCTTCAGTGATAATGTTGTCCCCATACACTTCACACAGCTGCCGATAGATTTCTATCGGTTTACAGTTTTTTTGCTGTCAGAAACCTTATTACTGCACGCACCTCGCAGCACGCGGGATTTTCAATTAACGCAGACATTTCAAACCGTCACAGTATCTTAACGGAGCACAGCACGAACCTCTCACTAGCACGGCTAGATGCCGACTGAGCTGCGCAACGCTCTGACCCCAAGATGGCCGCGCTAGCCCCGCCCCTAGCGGACACAGACGAAAACGTAATCTACTTTCTGGATAGCCCTCGTATATATATAGAGTTCTCTTTAATGTAAGAACATCTGTTAATAAGAGAGGAAACTAGAAGTGTGCTTTTTTTTTTTTTTTTTTTTTTGTAGCATTTCACGTTCTATTGTTATCATCTTCACGCTCTGATAATTTACCCATATATATTGTACTTGGTTTTCAATTTTATATTACTATGAAATTATTGTATCAATAAATAAATACCCATTGAATTACCAACTCTGCCATCCCTTGCCATTCCAACATTATGCCACAAGCCCGACTGCGAAAAAGAGGGAAAATAAACAATACAGCTGTTCAATAAAATTTCCATTATAATAACACGTATTACTTATCTCATTATAATACAGGCAAATGTAATTGTTTTAAAATACGTAGTGTTATTATGAAAGTTGTAATTTATTATTTAGACATATTTAGGTACACTCTATACTTCCGTGTGCGGCGGCTGATGGAAGACGGAACAGCAACATTCACCTGTACTTGAGCGTGGTGGGGGAATCAACTTCTTTTTCCTATCAGGTTTCGTGGAACAGATTATAATAATAACAGAAATTATTTATTCTTTGTAATATTAACAGGAATATAATAATTATAAATTTCATTCTTCAAGTTAGTCTTTAAATGTTTAGAGATTAATTTAAATTAATTTAATACAACAATTCTTGACAATTTTGTATACAAGAAAGTTCTTTATATACAATAGGTAGTAAACTATTTTCAGACAATAAAAGCACCGATCAGAATGACTTACTAAGGATTTCTTGATCGAAACAAAATAGCGGTGCTGCATAACCATTTTAAGAATACATATTAAAAGGGATTAGAGGACGATCGTAGATAGATGGACAGGACTTTTCAACACAGTAATTACCATGGTTTATACACTGTGCGTGCTACTTTCCAATAAACATAAATTGGAGTCCAAATCCTATTTTAGTTTCTTTTAGGTAAATAAAAGAGATATTTTGTAGTACAAACTGCAGCACTATAATTGCTGAATTACTTCGGACAGTAGTCACAAAAATAATCAGGCCCGTATTTAGGTAAGTGCTATTCTGTGCTCGAGCACAGGGCGGCAAAATTTTGGATTTGTTTTAAAATTCACAATAAAACTAGCAACCCTCAGAGTTCCGCGGAAGCGCGAGAAAATATGTTCATGCGTTTTATTCGCTCTAATTACTGTAGTTACTAATTAGCTAGCTTATCTGATTGTTTTTAATCGGTCATCCTCTCACACACACCCTCCAAGGTGTGGGAATGAACGTGAGCATCATGAAAACTAATACCGTTAAACTCAGAGACCTCTAAAACTGAATTCAACACCAATAAATTTATGTAATTTTTTATAACTTTTAAAATCTTGCTCACTCCCTCTCTATGACCTTGAACTTGATTTGTTTTAAACCTGTCACTATTCATCTCAGCGACCCCAAAAACTGTGAATTCAACTCTAATATAGGTTGTTTTCGGGGATGGGAGGCGGCAAATTTTGTGCGAGGGGCGGCAAATTATTTATAGCGCAGGGACGCACAATATATAAATACGGGCCTGAAAATAATAGTATTATATATAAGGGAAGTCAGTTTAATATGAGCAGAATGAAGCTTAAACTCACGCAGCACACACATACCTTGCGCAAGAGGAAAAAAGCGAAGATGGTAGCATTGTTTGAAGTTTCATGCATTTGCAGAGAGGTGCCCAAGTTCGTTCGCTGGAGTTGTTGTGAAATAAAAGACAAGTTTAGAAGTACCTACAATAAAACATATAGAGCTTTTCGGGGCTATAGTTAAATCAGGGTAATTGATAATAAGCTAAAACTTGTATCTATACGTTGTATATAATTTGTCACTGGATTTATAATCAGTTCTGTCTAGGAACACCGGAGTCTTTTGTTCACTTCTTTCCTATAAACAAAGTTGCCAACTACAACACATTAAAATATCACTAGCAGTCCGTGAAATATGAACTTTTGAATTTAGTTAATATGAGCAGACATTTTTTTTTAAATAGTGAGCAAAATGAACAGGAGGAGCTTCTCCAGATGTTAACTAAAGTAGACATTCCGTATTAACATATTTTGTGATAATATTGATGATATAAATTCTACAAACTTCAAGTTCATAATCTGGTTATTATGTTTGGATACATTTCCTTCATTTCCAGTCTAGGATCTATTGAGATTCTTATACATTATACTTTCGACTGTCCTGCAATAGACCTGTTTGAGTTTTCTGTCATGTGTAATTCTGTGTGGGAGGGTTGCTGATACAGTCTATGTGTGCGGGGAAGGAATTGTGTTTGATGCTTACGCCATGAAAGAGGACAGGCTCATCCAGACAGTGTACGGAAAGTGATAGTATCTGCCATATTTGTGAAGGAAAGTTTAGTAAAGACTCCAAAGGGGAAGAATGGATTAACTCTGATATGTACCAAGACTATTAACATGTTCTTTGAGTGAACGTTCAGTACCCTGAGTTCTTCGTTTGTAATTATTGTAGCAGATTTAATGCCTAGGTATTTACGTCACACCAATAGATAGGATTCTTCAAGTGAACTGTGTTTTATGTGCATGTGCAAGTATCTTTTGCTTGTTATTGCAATCACTTAGGTTTTATTTCTTTTTTGTATATGTTTTTAGATCTGCTTTGCATTTTATGTGAAAATATTTTCTTAAAAAAATCTGCTATTTGCTCTATGAAGTGATCTACCCTTGTACTGCGAAGAATACGAGCGCTGCACACCTACCTTACTAACCTGTTTATTACTCACGAACAAAAGTGTGTGTAACCTTGTACTTTTTAGCGGTTGTAGACGAAAAATCAGGCTTTCTTTTGGTGAGACTTTCTACTTTCTGTAATATATCATTTTGAGATATATTAGTATTTTCAATAACTATGCTCATATTCAACTGACTTCCACAAAATTAACTTTTGCTCAGACTGTATGGGTAAATTCAATCGGATGAAATTTTCATGTAGTCCTAACATATATACTTCAATATAAATAGTGCTCCATCGTACCCAATTGACTATGCGTGCTTGATATCTGGCTGGTTTCTAATAGAGCTCCAGGGGTAATTACCGTATAATTAATCTCTATGTCAATGTTTTTGTTTCAAGAGAAGTCACGTAACGATTTATTATTTTTTATTATACCTTGGCAGAAATTCAACGTATTGACGTGATACTATCGAAACGTCCGCTTGATGTGAGTCATTTTAAAAGGTAATGGAAATTAAAAGTAAAGTACCTGTTTGTTCTTTGATTGCAACCATTTAACTTTTCCATCACTCACAAAAAGATTAGATTCCATGGTGAGAGATATTTGAGGTATAAAGTGCGAAAAATCCTAACTGCATTTTGTACCAAGTTTTCGAGAAACTTCTTTCCTGGCAAGAAGCGATGAAGGTGACAGAAAAGTTGGTATTCAGTGGAGGAAACGTCTGAAAGATACTGTACGGGAGGAAGGATTTTCCATCTTAATCCTTGGAGATTTATTACAGAATCTTGACAGACATGTGTGTCTGTATTTACAAGCAATATTAGTGGATTACCTCTGTTGATCGTTGACGGATAATTGCGTACAAGCTTACGATTCATTTCATGGAGTTTTCTACTTTAAATATTTACCATTATGGTTTCGCCTCTCCTGAGAAAGACAATAAGAATCATTCCTACCATATACCCGCAATAAAACCTTCTGTGCATGAAGAGGATCTTTAAGAAACCGTCCTAGACTTTGATAATTATTCATGAATCTTCCTGTCCGATCCAAATTCTAAAAGTAGATCTTTTTTCGTTTGAAGTAACGATTCACGCAGGAAACTTTTCCGGTTATTCCTTACACTCAGAGAACTACACACTTGCAGATAGTTCTTCTTGTTACTTAAGATCAAACAGGTATAACTGATGAGTCGGTTGCCTGGAGCCGCCAAACAACATTGGTATGCCATACCTGCAATGACACAAATACTTCTTCGGAGATCTGTTTCCTCGATATTCTTGAGAACCTCACATGAAGTTGATAGTGGTTAGTAGCCACTGCGTCATTTTGCAATTCTGTGTCAATGGAACGAAATTTGACAAACTAACTATGAATGCTGCGTTTATTCGATACGTTTACCAAAATGCTATATTAATAGGTTTTTCGGCAGTTTGTTGGACCGAATGTTTAAGTTTCAATTGATAAGGGAACGCACTAGCGGTGATGTATTCTTCATTATACACATTCGTAAATCCTGACTGTCTATGTACCCTTTTGGTTGATGCATATTTATTTATGTAACAATGTATATAAGAAATAAAAAAGAAAGAAAAAATTAAAAATATTTAAATATGCATAGAATATGTAACATATTTACAGAGACTTTAACTTGTTTTCAAAATGATTTTCAGAGTAAAAAATATCAACATCTGACGATAAACTATTATATAATGATGCCAGCCTAAAGTATAAGAAACGTTGTATAATTGATAGTCTGGGTGTTATATATGTTACTATCGTATGACTGCGAATAAGGCGAGAAGGTACGTGAAAATTGAGAACGGAGACCAGTAATTCGGACTTAATTTTCCCATTGATAATTTTATGGAGAAATAGCAAGACCGCTACCATACGTCGAGTAAATGAATTCTGAATATTGATTTTGTTTAAGAGCTATGTCTTATTAAGACTATGCACTGAAGGAATTCTATGTTTAACGATAACAAGAAAAAGGTAAGAACAGAGTAAAAACGGGATAAGTTTGAAGCACAGGCCATATTCCATGTCGGTGAGCAATATTGACTGATTTGTGATCGCGAATGTTAGTAAACCTGTAAAGAATACCCAGTATTCTCATAGCACTCTTAACAGCAATGGTGATGTAAGTTTCTCATCGAATAATAATCGGAGATCTTTAAGTGTGGCGACGCTTTCGATAGGACTGTTATTAATACAATATCTGTGATAAATTTTATTTTCCTCCAAAGAAATGCTAGGAGTACAATTTTTTAGGGTATAGTTTGAAATTCCAAGTCGCATACTAGTCAGTAAGTTTAGTAAGTTATTGCATTCGTGATGTTCGATTTGTGATCTTAGTACATCCCTGAGATGTGTTTCTTAGGTGAGTTTTCCACCAGACATCATATGGTAATTTATTACAGTAGCATATTCTTTTAGTTAATTGAAGTGCATTTTAAGACCAATTTAGAGTTAGAATATTTCCTAGTTATGTGTGAAGGAAACAGATTAAACAATTACAGCACTATTCCAGGGTTAGTTACAGTAGCATGATAGTCGATTGGAGACAGACGCAGTATTAAATCATGGCATGTAATAACTTTCTGCAACTTATGAATGATTTTATTTTAAAAATGATTGTTTTGACTTTCAGTTGTTTACTTGACCTCGTTTGTGAAATGGCATTTGACTCATTCCCAATGGATGTACAAAAGTGTACATGGACAATCCAGACAAGTGAGTACTTGTAATAGTATGTTAATAACCACGTGAAAAAAATATTACAGGACACAAATACTAGTTGTTATACATAGATATATAGATATAGATAAGTCTGTTGCAATTCTCTGCAATGTGTCTTTAACTGTACTTAACGGATATTAGAGTGATTTTAATATCAATTTCCGTTGTCAACGATATCTTAAATAAGCTTCAATGATAAGGAATTTTGTTACTAACAACGGAACTTTTAAACTATCCAAATTCTCAGTGCATATCATCCAAATGAAAGAAACAATCATCCTTTGGATTACTGTGTTCACATTAGTCTTACGTATGATGTGGAATGTCTCATATCGTAGATCAGAAGGCAAAAGTATTGATATTTCCTCTTACATAAATGTATAAGTTTGATTGTGATACTACGAGTATTTAGAATCAACTTACTATTTATAAGAACAGTTAGCTTTTTTTGGTATACTACAAGATCTGTACATAAAATTTCTTCGTTTTGGTTGTTAGACTGGTCTCGTTTTGTTGCTTTAATAAAATAGTACATGGTGTGGTGTTTTATTTTCCTCTTAAAAGGAAACTCAACTACTATGAGCATTACTATACTAGTCGAAGCTAATGTAATGTACCATTCGACATAACTAGAACTTGTCTGTTCGCCTGTCTGTACCACGGCAATTCTTATGAATATTCGAAATATTTATTTAAACTTTTCAAATATCTTCTATCTATCTTAAAATTTGATCCTATTGTTCTAGATGGAAATCAAGAATAAGGGAGCGAAATCCATTCCTTATTGGAAGTTGTAAATATATTTGTAAAATTGTTTAATATAAATTAAGCAAACACCATTTAATTTTGATAAAACTTAGTATATATTTGTTTACATCATGCCCGTTACTTCTGATTGAACTCAGTGAAGTACAAGAGTGCAAAAGTAGTTAAATCCCTCCAAACTTTGAAATTGTTTTCTTTTCTTACAATGTGATAATAATTTCCCTCTATAACTCTTATTAAACATGTTTGATTTTGATGCCACGTGCCACTATTTTAAATTTTCCAATTACCCCATCGCTTGATTAAAGTCCTTGAAGAACAAAAGCATGAATTCCTATGCCGTAAGCTTGGTGGACCATCGATGGGCAACTAGCGACACCTCACCAAAAATTGACGGCCCCGCAACGACGATCCGCAGTGATCCCACTTCTGTTTTGTAAATTTTACCACCAGTGAACCAACAGTAGCAAATGACGCGACGAAACGCCAATGAATCACAAAATTATTCCCCAAAAATATGTTAAATTGTCTATATGCGAGTAGTAGAAAAATAGCGATTCTGCACCACTGAGCTCGTACTCATTTCGTCAGTCCCGCCTGAAGTAGCGAACGACTTTCCCAGTGCCGCCTGATTCGCGTAGTCAGACGACCCGGGTACGAGAAGAGAAATTTAGTCCTCCCTTATAGGGCTGTATTCGTTCCCATTTATGACTCCTATTTAAGGGTGTATTCGTTCCCTTTCATGAGCACTTTTTAGGGGTGTATTCGTTCTCTTTTATGATCACTTTTTTCAATCCCTATTTTAACATAGCAGAAATTACATATGAGTATGAACACCTATGTCTAAAAGAGTATGGCCTTTTTAACCCCTATGTAACCTAGCATATCTGATAAAGAGAATATGACTTATTTTTCAACTCCTTGTAACATAAGACTATGAACACAGAGACTACGAATACAACTATGCAACATAGCAGACCTAATAAAAGACAATGAACACATTTTCCAACACCTATGTAACATAGCAAAGGCTACTAAGATAACAGACATAATGGAGGTTAATTCCTTCTCTTTTATGACCACTTTTTTCAACCCCTATTTTAACATAACAGAATGCATAATCCAATCATATATTACACAGAGACTACGAACATAGCAGAGCTAATAAAAGAGTATGGGCCATTTTAACCACTATTTGACATAACACAGGTTACAACCGCTATTTAATACAGCAGAAAATACATAAGACTATGAACCAGTAACAAAGATGTATTTGTTCTCTTTCGTAAGCACTTTTTTGAACCCCTATTTGAACATAACAGAAAGCACACAGAGCCTAGGAACATAGCAGAGCTAATAAAAGACTATGAACATATTTTCCAACCCCTATGTAACATAGCAGAAATTATATAAAACTACAAACACGTAGCAGACCTAATAAAAGAGTTTGGATTATTTTACACCCCTATTTTAACATAGCAAGAGTTACATAAGACTATGAGCACAGAGTCTACGAACGCATATTTTAGCAGCACTCCTATGTAACATATCAAAGACTTTTAACATAACAGAGAATGGTAGAGGGTGTATTTGTTCTCTTTTATGACCACATTTTCCAACCCCTATTTTAACATAGGAGAAATTACACAGAGACTACGATCACCTATTTTCGCAACCCTCTTGGTATAAAAGAGTATGACCTATTTTTAACCACTATTTAATATAGCACAGATTACAACCCCTATTTAATACAGCAGAGAATATGAACCAATAGCCGGGAGTACTCGTTCCTTTTATCAACACATAGGTAACATAGCAGAAATTAGACAAGCATTCAGCTAGTACAGCATGTCCCAAAAGTACTGAACATCGCGTTCAAAGTCAAATATTTAAACTCGAATAACTCGTAAACAGACCAACGTATTCAGATCATATTTCCACATTTAGTAACAGGTCATTAAGTACTACATGTACCAAAAGTACTAACCACCAAGGTCAAAGGTCAAATATTTAAACCCGAATAGCACTCAACAGAGCAACGTACTGTGGGCGTGTTTCCATATTTAGTAACAGGTTATCAACTACTGCATGTCCTAAAAGTATTGACCATGGAGGTCAAAGGTCAAATACTTAAACCCGAATAACTCCTAACGAAGGAACGTATTAAGGTGCACTTTCCAAATTTAGTAAGAGGTAATCAACTTCTACATGTTCCAAAACTACTCACCAGAAAGATCAAAGGTTAAATATTTAAACCCGAATAGCTTGTAAACGGAGCCACATATTTTGGTGCTGGTAACACATTTAGTAATAGGTCACCAACTACTACTGGCCAAAAGGTACTGACCATTGAGGTGAAAGGTCAAACATTTAAACGTAAATAACTCGTAAACGAAGCGACGGACAAATTTGTGTGACCTATTCAATTCTGTACCAAGCAGAAAAAAAGCGAAAAAGGAATAAATTTGAGTGGCTTATTTACTTTTGTATTAACGAGAAAAAAACCAAGAAAGGCCACTTTACGTGGATCAGTGTTTTATACGTTTTTGGGCTATTTAAATACACGAAAATATAAATTTATACCAAGCAGAAAAAGCAAAGATATGCCATTTTAACTAGCAGAGAATTTTATATCATCCTGTACTATTTAAACAAACGAAAGGATAAATTTGAGTGACCTACTCAATTTTGTACCAGCAAGAAAAGACCATTTAGCTAGCTGAGAATTTATCTACCTTTTTATACTAACCTAAAAAAGGCGAAGAAGTTCCATTTTAACTAGCTGAGAATTTTATATCTTCTTGTACTATTTAAATAAAAGAAGGAATATAATTGAATGGCCTATTCAATTTTGTACCAATGAGAAATACCATTTTTAACTAGCTCGGAATTTCTAGACCGTTTTGTACTATTTAAACAAACGAAGAGATAAATTTGAGTGACCTATTCAATTTTGTACCAACGACAAATGCTATTTTAACTACCTAAGAATTTTATTGATTTTTGTACTATTCAATTTAACGAAGAAATAAATGTGGGTGTCCTACTTATTTTTCACCAACCAAAAAATGTATTATTTAAAGAAAGAAAGAAATGGTATTTTAACTAGGTGAGTATTTTAAACCATTTTGTACTATTTACATAAACAAACGGATAAATTTGTACTAACCAAAAAAGCGAAAAAGACCCATAATTTATGTATAACTTTTGTACTGCTCAAATAAACGAAAGAATAAATTTAGGTGTCCTACTTTGATACCAACGAGAAATGCCAGTTTATGAAACTCAGCGTTTTATACCATTTTGTAATATTTAAGTAAACAACGTAATATATTTGTACTAACCAGAACAAGCAAAAAAGGATAATTTTAACTAGCTAAGAAATTATTTGCCTTTTGTACCACTTCAATAAACGAAAGAATAATTTTAGGTGTTCAATGATTTATACCCACGAGAAAAATGAACGTCCATTTTAACTACCTGAGTATTTTATACCATTTTGTACTATTAAAATAAACAAAGGAATAAATTTGTACTAACCAGAAAAAAGCGAAAAGGACCATTTCAACTCACTCAGAAGTTCTATACCAACTTGTACTATTTAAGCAAACAAGGGGATAACTATTGAGTGAGTTTTCTATTTTGTAGCAAGAACAAAAAGGCGGAGAAGAACTATTTTAACTAACTCTTAATTTTATATCATTTTGTACTACTCAAATACATTTTTAACAGCATAAATAAAACAATTTTAAACAAGTTTGGATCAGTGTTGTCAACAACCTCTCAAGGAAAAAGGCTCGATATCCTTTAGAAATAACCATTTTCACGCAAAAAATAGCTAGATTTTGGACTGCTAACCTATAACCCAGATGGTTTGGGTACAAAACCTCGCGGCCAGAACCTCGCGGCGACAACGTCGCGGACCAAAACCTCGCCTGGCCAAAACCTCGCCTCCCAAAATCTCGCGGCCCAAAACCTCGCCGGGCCGAAACCTCGCCTGGCCAAAACCTCGCCGCCCAAAACCTCGCGGGCCAAAATCTCGCCTGGGCAAAACCCCGCCTGGCCAAAATCTCGCCGCCCAAAACGTCGCGGGCCAAAATCTCGCGGGGCCAAAACCTCGCCACCCGAAACCTCGCCGGCCAAAATCTCGCCGGGCCAAAACCTCGCCTTGTCAAAACCTCGCGCCCTAAAATATCGCCATACCCAAAATCTCGCCTGACCAAAATGTAAATATTCCAACAGATGATAAGGATGACGGTATAAAAGACGCTGTTTCAGAAGAAGTATTACGGGTATTTGACCAAGTCCCGCGATGAAAATTCTACTTCTGTATTAGAGGATTTCAATGTGAAGGTAGGGCGACAGGATGTTTTTAAACTGGTTATAGGGAAAGAAAGTCTGCTTAAGGAAGGTAATGACAACTAACGGGGTTAGTTCCGTGAACTTTGGAACAATCAAAAACTTAATTTTTTTAAAAAAAAATCTAATAATATTTATGAAAGTATGAAATAGTATATGAGGTTTTACGATGTCCCTTGATTATGTCCTGTAGGTTAAAGGAGACGTAGATGATCAGGATGAAGGAAATGATCGAATAAAGAAAGTGGGAGGAAACGGGAATAACCCGAGAAAGCCCACGCACACGATGTTTTGTATCTTCTTCTTCTTCTTCTTCTTCTTCTTATTATTATTATTATTATTATTATTATTATTATTATTATTATTATTATTATTATTATTATTATTATTATTATTATTATTATTTGTAATGTGGAATTGCATATTAAGAAATTCATTGGGTAAATTTTAAAGAAAAGTTTCATTCGCGGCGAGGTTTTGGCCACGCGATGTTTTGGGAGGCGAGGTTTTGGCAACGCGAGGTTTTGGCCCGGCGAGATTTTGGCCCGCGAGGTTTTGGGCGGCGAGGTTTTGGTCCCGCGAGGTTTTGGCCGGCGAGATTTTGGGCGGCGATGTTTCGGCCGCGAGGTTTTGTCCGTATCCCAACCCAGATTGTAGATTCTAAACCTCCCTTTATTGCGTGTAGAAACATAAGTGAGTTACAGTAAAATTTAAAATGCTGAATTTTATTTACTGAAGTCGCACGACTAACATATACAGTATGACTTTAAATTACAATAAAATTAATCAACGACTCACCTGATTTGGGAAAGTTAACAGCCATAATTATCAGCCGAAATGAAATAAGTCATCATCGATATCGTCGGAGCTAGCCAAAGAGCTATAATTGGATGCAACGTTCTTGGATTGATTGTGTAGGATGCCATTGTCCCAATTTTCAGTAGTACTTCTTTCGCCAGACCATAGCCCTTAGAACACTTTTTATTTCTCCCTAAAACCCACAAGAATTGTTATGATTGCATTGAATGTTTTGAAGCTCATAAGTTCAAAATTCACAGTATATAAAATTCACATTTAATTTCCATTTCCATGTGGTAAAAAGACATAGTGGGATAGAGAGAATTCTTTGAAGTCATGAACTAAGATTTATAGTCATATCTCCAATTTGTTTTCTTTCATAAACTAAAACAACTTACGTGGCTTGAAGTACCGAAGTTATTAAAATGTATTAGAAAATTCTCATTCTTGCTATGAAATGCGAAATTAAAATAATTTTAAAAAGTAGCAAACGGAGCCGTTACGGTAGCGCAAGGTTTCTCAACCTGAGGGTCGCGAAGATAAGCGGAAGACATAAATATAATTAGAATCTACACCGGAAAATATTTTTAAATATTATTTTGAATTTTGTTCTGATAGACTCGTTTTTATTTTTATACATACTGTTAAGAATAACAAAAAATAGGCATATTAACATTTTTAACAATTACAGTCAGGGGCGGATGCAGGACGAACTTCAGGGGCGGTGGGTTGAAATACTGCTACTTGGAGCTATTTTTAAGAGCACCTAACTCTGGGATGGGTTTTATTTATATATAAAATTTAAAAAAAACAACTTTCCTCTTCTGGGGAGCGATCGCCCCTATCGCTCCCCTGGATCCGCCACTGATTACAGTGTTGTTTAAAAATCAGTTTAAATGAAAGAAGTATGATATGAAATTAATGAGAACTGCATATTGAAATACCATAAAAATAGGAATGCAACAAAACCTGCATATTGAAATAGAATTAAAATTGTAAGCTAATGAGATACCTGAGCATGGTGTGATTTCACTAGTGTCTGGCTCAATCCCCGTGACTCACATAATTAAGTGATTTAAAATACTCAATAGCTTTTTAAACAACTGTCCAAGTTTTTTTTTATATAAAAACAAACAAACCAGAAATCACTTTATGTTGTGACCATATGACCCAAAATTATGAGACTCATCAGGTTTCAAATTTTTTAAACGGTCTTCATTTCGAAAATGTATAACGGATCGGATTAAATATTTGTAATATGAATGAACTGACCAAATTCGGTTTTAATCAATTCGCTTTTAGGGAAGTTACCACTATATATCCACTATATACAAGAAATGGATTCTACTATTATAGAAATATCGTGAGTTACTAAAAATTCCACACACACTTATTACAAACCAGGAATTACAGGTATAAGTGGGTCGCTTGCAAGAGGATGTGATAAAATAGAGTTCGCTGGCAAGTAGATGTGACAAAATTTGCGTCGTGATTGGAATTAGGTTAAAGAAGCACTGTCGTAGCGTAAAATTCATTCTATGTTGACCAATATTGTTAAGTAGCTATAAATCTAAACATCCTCTGTCTTAAGAAATCAATTAATACGAATGTATATAATCACAGACTCATTTATTAACTTTACACTTTATTTTAAAAGAAAAAGGTATTTTAAGAATGTATTTAACGACTAATAAAAAAGGTCAAAAATGGCACAAGTTTCCTAAAATAAACTATATTTAAGGCTATAACCATTTCGTAGATTCGTATGGCGAAGTGCTTCTGGAAATATGCTAGATTTAGCCAAAAATAGACAAATTTGGCATCACTGGTCTGGACCCAACATTTGTTATCATAAGGTACCAGACTATTATCCATGTTGCCCTAAACTAAATATACTTAAACGTTATGATTGTATAGGATGTAAAATTTCTTTTCAGGACAAAATCAAGTAATATTAAACTCTGTCAGTATCTTCTTGCAAGTTTGGAAATCACTACGAAGGTTATTTAAAATGCTTGAAAACAAAGATGTGCACTCAGTGGAAAATCATTGTATATTCAATGAGATATTAATAATCTTACATTTTAAAAAAGCCACAAGAACATTTGGATTTCTGTTATATTTAACATTATAAGAATAAATTTAGGGTACTGCATCCTGCCTTTTGTTAATCTAATTCATTCTAACTCACATTTGTTTGAGCTCTTTTTATAATTATTTTAAATTGTCTGTTTAGTTAAAGGTATTTTGCCATTGTATGTTGAAATTAACACTTTATTGCATATGGCAAATATTCTGATATAGTTATATAATCCCATTTTATATATAAACTTACAGGGCCTTATGCAGAGTCGCTTTGACATATGACTAGCGTCATACTAAAGGCCTGACTACTCCAAGAAACATATGTTAGTCGAACGCTTTAGTATGGCACTAATAACGCGTGAGAACGACATTGTATAAGGCCCACAGTCATTGTCAAATGTCTGAGTACACTATTGATTTTTCGGAATTTTCCATATAAAAGGCTTTGTGACAGTACAAAATCATGTTTATATGGAGCCGTTGTTTGAAAATAAACAATGCCGTTCATATGAGGATACAGAACTTCATGGTCCTGTTGACATCGAGACAAATTTGTTGAGGAAAACTGCTTGGCAATAAATAAATAACTAATGAACAGACAACCTAGGTCATGCTTTGTTTAAAGATGTATCGCTTCAGCGATACCTAGTGATGTGTGTATGAATAATCGCCAATAGTTGTCTCTTGACTTCAACGAATAATCGTGTATTCGTTCGTGTCAATGTGTTCGTATTTTCGATCGATTCAATCGGTACGTAATATCGGCAAAATTGAATGCAAATTTGTGACTTTTGATCTTACTGATTTCATTCGCGTGAACCGTTGAATAGTGTCAAGAACATGAAAATACTATACAATGAGGAAAAAACTGTTAGGTAAAAGTTTAAGCACGATGTTCAAATGGTTATTTTGAGAGAAAAGTATCATTCTCCGAAAAATTGCTCAGCACTCGGGTGGAGCAGAATGTCGAACTCCTGATAGATGGTCACAAAGTAGTATAAATATTACACGAAAACGCATTCATCTTCCAAAGATAATACATTCCCTTAAAGGGAAGTTCACTGGTAAAACAAGCAAATATAATACACGTTAAGCGCTCCGAAAGAACAAATAGAACTCTTGACTATTTAATTGGCAAGCACTGATAGCATTACCATTAAAATATTTAGTTTACTTTTATGGTTAAGCCATGTCTTCCGTATCATAATTTCGTAATTTTTAAAGTACTTTTGTACTTTGGTTACAAAATACAGGGTGTTTATTTCAAACCAGCATTGCAATAAAATAGGTCTTATGTGTGGCTACTCAGCAGCATTCTCCTATTATGGTCAAATATCATAACAATACCCTCATTAATTACCAACAAGTTTGTTGAAATTCTTTCCTACAGAGCAAGAAACCACAAATAAAAAAGGAAAAAGATCTTTCGCGGAACGTAGGAGATAAAGCATCTACAATACTAAATTTGACTGTCCCCTGTTGACAAAGATTAAAAGTATGTAAAGAAGCGACCCGCATATCGTGTATTTGAATATTGTATGAAAGCAATAATACCAATTAAATGATCACTGAAGTTATAATTCGTGCGGATAACGCAATAGAATGCGATGTTGCTTGAAAGCAATGTTGCCCATTAAAGGGCTAAAGAGCCATTTTCCAATCCGTATAAAACATTAAGAGTCCAACACCTTCAGATCTATAGTCTTGGGAATAGAATTGCGCTAAAAAATCCCTTCAAGCAGAAAACATTGCAAATGATACTACTGAACCAAAACATAAAATAAACTAAAGACTGAACGACTAACACTGAACTGGAATAAAAGAAGTCTAGATCGACGCATCTAAAATTCCAACTTTGTGCGTCGTCATCACGAAGACCGCTTTCATCCCGATTGAGTAATACCAACAACAGGTTACGGAGAAGGTAGTGTCTCTGTTTGTGGATCCTTTATGGAGTACCAGGTTGATGTTAATTTGAATTAATGAAATAATGGACAAAAACGTGTTTCACAATGTTCAAGTGACGCATGGAATCCTATCAGGAACGCGGAATCGGAACAGCAATTTTCTACTACAACAGGATTACCATCCCAGACATTCTTCCGAGCTATGCAGTAACCAAGGCTGCAACGGCGAACAATGCAAAGAAGACGCTTACATCACGAACAAATAGACTGGTCAACACAGTCGCCAGATTTTTTACTCATCAAGTTCTTGTAGCATGTACATGACAATACGTTCTATAAATAGATGCCAACGACTACCGAAGGTCTTTGAAAGGTTCCTCAGAACTACTAAAGTCGTAGAGCTTCCCTAAAGCTGGATAAATTGATCAAACAAATGTCTGGAATTTGTAAAGTTCTTATAAAGACTAAAGGTCTTCATTTCATTGAACGCAAACAGACTCAATAAATTTGTCTCAGTTGAAACAGAACCATTAGCTTTAATTTCTTTATGTGAACAATAATGTTTATTTTACAGAATAAATTTAAGAAATTGGATTTTATGTGAGAAGGTGTTCTTTTTTATGGAAAATTCTGAAAAATAAATATTGTACTCAAACTTTCGACAATTACTTCATTTCTGTATGTATTTAGGTATTTAGCTATTTGTATAAAATACCGAGCCTTCGCTTTATAATCTTCCCGATATCTGATCTATAACTAATTTGTTATCCGAAATCTTGGTTATTGACTGTATTAAGAAATAATTTCAGGTCAAAATGGCTGCAAGAACATAAGAAAGCAAGATTTCGTTTACATTATACCATTATTAATTATGTTTCAGACGAACCGTACAAGTTTGTGAATCTGAGTTGGGATCCTCGTGGTGCATTAAGTATTAAAGGCGCAAATTGGGGCACAACTTACTTGAAACTGCCCACTTTTATGTGCAAGTTTGGAACAAGTGAAATGGTATTACCTAAGACAATGGGTAAGCATATTTAAATCACATACCGTCTACTTACTTTTGTCAGAAATTATATAATTTAGATGCCAATGAATAATAATTATGAGGGAGTGCTGAAACAGTTGTGATTTGACTAAGAATGTATCTAAGAGGAATTATGAAATTTATTGGTTAATCAAGATACTTCTCTGCGATCTTAATGCACTTCGTTGTGTATATACAATACTTGAACTAACGCGAATCACTACCATGCTCAATTCTCTTTCTAATCCCAACATTTGATTGCATTAATCACCTTAGGTGTAAACCAAAATCTTTTCTAAATCGTTTTTCCTTTCTTAGGAGTCGTCTTCGAACCTAGCGTTGGCAGACGGGACAATAAGGAAATGATCAAGCTCACTCATTCAGTTTATTTATTTTGCTTTCGCTCGGGAAATGTGCACTCATGTCCAAAATGATTGTCGCATATCTATAACTGTCATCTTGTAAGAATATAATTTGATAATGATTTTGCAGGTTACTTTTAATACTGATACTTCGTATATAATCGGAAAATGTATATTTGCGGTAAATTTCACAGGAAAAGAATTATAAATACGAAAATTAGATTGAATAAAACAAAATGTTGCTAAATGGACAAGAAAGTTTTATTTTCGTTTTATTGTTCTTATTTACTGCTCTTTTCACATGAAATTTGCTACATACATGTCTGTGCCGATTATACACATTATAAGAAATACCGGGTGAATTCGTTATCAAATTATATTCCTACAAAAAACATATTTATAGACATGCGACACTAATTTTGTACATGAGTGTACATGTGTATTAACTAACTAACTCTATGGCCTATGGAACCCGGAGGTTCAATGCCGCGTTTACAAAAGCTCTCCACTGACTTTTATCCTTAGCCAGCTGTGTCCAGTTTCTATTTTGTTTTCCTATTTCCGCGAGATCTATCTTAATATTGTCCTGCCATCTGCGCCTAGGTCTTCCTATCGCTCGTGCATTATCCCTTTGTATATCCAATTTTTTACGTTTTTCCATGATCTTCGTTCAAAGTTTTTCTTCAGACAGATAACTAGTTGTGTGAAATAATGCGTGATGCAATATCTTTGCCATGAAATATAAGTCAGGTAATATCTCGTTCGATAGATCTTCAAACACTAAACAGTGTTGTGGCAAAAGATTTTTCATAAGGGGCACCGTTTTGAAAATGGCCGCCAAGACATGTTGCCTATATCAGATAAAACGTCCATACCAATAATATGAAAAAAGTTGGAGATAAATGAACAGAATAAAACTCGTATAAGAAATCTGTGATTTCCTATTGAAATTGTTGTTCTGTTCATTATACTTTAACCATTTTTAATTAGTGGTACTGGACGTTTTATCTGATACAGGCATCATGTTTTGGAGGCCATTTTGAATACAGTGACCAATATGAAAATTATTTCGCCACAACTCTTTGTAGTTTTTAAAGATCTATCGAACGAGGTATCACTACTCCCTTGTTTTTACTTAAAATTTTAAGTTTGGGCTCCGGGCCCGCATGAAGGGAGGCCCTGGATAGCACTGTGACATCACTATTCGATTTGCCCTATAGCATTTCGTATTTGAGTTTTTGTTTTGTTCATTTATGTTAAAATGTTTCGAATTTTCCGTGGAAAGATAAAAATAGTCCACCCCGGATATATATATATTTGTGTGTGTGTGTGTGTGAAATGGTGAGATAAAAAATAAGAGTTAATGCATTGATATGCTTTAGTTTTCCTGCTGTAACAAGTTTAATAAATACAAAACAGTACAACTACATTTAGGGGCTAGCCCCCCCCTTTCTGCCCGGTCTTCTCATTACTACACTCCTGATATATACTATCTACTGTACACACGTAGCATCTTCAGTGTCAAAATTAATCTCGATTATTGAACAAGATTGTGTTAAAGGTTTTAGGAGAATTTTAACTAACATTTTAAATCCATATATTCGTTATATCTTATATATTTCATACTATAATCAAGGTGTGTAACTTATAAAATTTTCGTATAAGTACCCTAATAGCAGAGACAACTTGCAAACCGCTTGCTGTAGTCTTGAATCACAAGTCGGCCAAGCTTACATCCACCTTTATTGGAAAATGTGCAAACACGGCACAAGCTGGATTCCAATAACGAAGTTACATGAGGGAAACCTTGCATACAGTATTCCATTCAAGCTTGGGGGGGCGCGGTGGCTCAGTGGTAGAGCGTTCACCTCTGGTGCTTGGGGTCCCGGGTTCGATCCCAGCCTCCGCCAAGTGAACTTTGTGGTGGACAAACACCGTGCTCGTGGGTTTTCTCGGGGTTCTCCCGTTTCCTCCCACTTTCTTCATTCCACCATTTCACTCATCTCTCATACTCACCGTCTCCTTTAGCCTAACCGGCATAACCGTGGGACGTAAAACTTAAAAGATTTCATTTTTCCATTCAAGCTTGGTAAAGCGTTTTATATATCAAGTCAAGTCAATAGCCAATGAACGGCCAGTGAAGCTATGAAGCTCTGCGAAGGGTCTAAAGCATCGCTTGCAAGTACAACAAAGCATGCGATTCAAGTGCAAGCGTAGAAAGCGAAAAGCCAAGCAGGCATCAACTAGCCGAAAGCTTTCTTCCTACTACGATAGTTAATATTTTCTAGCGTTTGTTCCTATTTTTATGTAAACTATTATACCATTATTCAACACTAGCACTAAGATTTTGTGTAAATTTCTTTGGTCAAAATTTCGATGTAACATGGTTAAGCACAGCAATAATTCGAATTCTATATGTTATTTACAATTTATGAAACATTCTTATTTTTTCGTATTGATACAGATCATATTGCGAAAGATTTGTATCTGACCATATACTTACACCGTGATCTCTCGTCTCATTTGCTGATGACGTACTTCCCGAGTGGACTTCTTGTACTCGTCTCTTGGTGCAGCTTCATCATCAACCCTGAGTCTGTCCCTGGAAGAATTGCTGTGGTGACCACTGCACTTCTTACACTAGTGACTATGTTCAATTCTCTCAGGTAATCTTCTTATATTAACATCTTACAATTAATAAGAATACGTTATAATACTAGATACTAGATATATCTTCCAATGTAGGAAATGAATGGTACATTTGCAGCTTAGTACTTAGCTTTCCCTCCATTTTCTCTTTTACCATAAAATGTACGTGTCAAATAAAGAAACCGAACTTGAAAATAACATCCGACCCCCTTTAAAATATTACTGTAGATTACAACACACGAACAACTTATATCTAAGTTTCCCTTTAGTACCCATTCAAACCCGATTCGTCCAGTTTGTGTCTGGAAAAACCTGTGATAGATGTAAGTAGTGTAAAGGCTTGTACGAAACATGCGCATCGAAAAAGAACAAATTTCTAATATTACGTTACTGTTATAAAGTGGACAAATGTTTTACAGAAACTTGGGAGATGATAGGATCAGTATATTGTGATAAAGCATTATCAAGAACTAAGGTGTTTTAATGGCACAACCGTATTAAATGTGGATAATAAAATGTTGAGGATAATCTAGTCACAAGGTGAGGAAATGTGCAGCAACTTTTGCCTTTGACTAGAGTTGATAAAGATAGAATCAAGCTTCAGATAAGTACACAATTGTGTGTTAATTTTAACCAAGAGCCTGAAAATGAGGAAAGTGAGTGCTTAATTTGAAAATATCTCACATTTCGATTCAACAGCGAAAAAACAATATGGAAGAGTCACTACTTCAGTGGAGGACAATAAGTTCCTAAAATGAATAGTAGTGGTGGATGAAACTTGGTTTTAACAGTGACCCAGAAACAAAATGCCAGAGCATTGCCTACACAGCAATATTTTATAAAGCTCCCAGTAACAGTTCTAGATTTCCTACCACGTTCTCCAGACTTATTTAATACTGAAATTAAATAAAATCTTTCAGTTTTTCGTCTCACAAAAATGCCGGTTAGGCTAAAGGAGATGGTGATTATGAGAAATGAATGAAATGGTGGAATAAAGTAAGAGTGAGGAAATGGGAGAACCCCGAGAAAACTCACGAGCACGGTGTTTGTCCGCCACAAAGTCCACACGGCGCGAGCTGGGATCGAACCAGGAACCCCAAGCACCGGAGGCGAACGCTCTATCACTGAGCTAACGCGCCCTGCTTATCTAATACTGGTTCATTTTATTTCTCTCAAACCCAATAGGGCTATGAATAATGCAAAAACTCGGAAACGTCGCAGGTAATAAATCAAATGTTACACATATTATAAAAACATTTATTGAATATCAATAATCTTCTGAAGGTCGGTCTGTACAGTCACTCGACAAAGTGTATTGTCTAATGTGATGATTCTTTTGAATCTTAACTTGAATGTAAATACATATTTTCATTCGAAAGAAAAAGTTTGGTTTCTTCATCGATGCACCTTGTGTATATATAGAGATACCAGCCCATTCTATTATTGTAATATTTGTGTTACTGAAAACCCTACAAAATGTGAGTTAATAAATACACCCACAAAAAAATCTAGCCTGGGGCCATGGAGTCTAGGCCCCTCCAGTTCGTTGAGAAACAAAAGTAATTGAAGCTATTACCTATATATTTTTGAAAGTTTATAGCAAACTAATGTGTGCCCCTCATAGTCTGGGTTCTGATTGCCTCCCCTCCCTTCTAGATCCGTTTCTGCACAGCATTCTAAGATTTGCAATCACTACTTGGCTATCAATTTTTCTTGAACTTTTTTCTTACCGGTTGAGAATGGATATATTTCCACTACATACTTTGTGTTTTAGTCTCTGAATTACAAATATGCACAAAATTTATCAATACTTAAAAGTCGGACAAAGAAATCGTCTATGTCAGCACGGAACTTGCCGAAGAGTTTATGACTGAGATCACTCAGGTGTGCTTCTAATCTGCATGAGCTTCCAAGGGATCTATCCTGCAGATATTCTTTTCATTCCAAAGACCTCGGGAGATATGATTTGCACACTGCCATATAGTTGAACACGGATCTCAGTAACACAACGGACAGTAACTCGGTAATCTCGTAGCACGATATTGTGGTCTTTGCTAATGTTTGGGTATTATTGCTAGTTTTGGTGTTTCACGTGAATGTTCATACTCACACTACTCTTTATCACACTTCAACAACTACTGGACAGTATGTATTGAAGCTTTCCTGGCGACGTATTGTGAATAGGTCTTCTCGGCCTAGCAACCTTTATTCAGGACAATACACAAACCTCCAGCAAAAATAAAAAACTTAATACGATCAACCAAAGACGACCTGGGCCTCCGAACTCCTGGAATTTACCGCATTCCATGTGAATGTGGTAAGTCATATATAGGACAAACAGGACGAACCATTGAAGCCAGATGCAAAGAACACAAGAATTACATCAGACTAAACCAACCAGAAAAATCCGGACTGGCTGAACATAGCATCAAACAGCAACATAAGATTTTGTTCACAGATGCCGAAATAATAGCAAAATGCTCAAGAGTTTGGGACAGGAGGACAAAAGAAGCCGTTGCAATCACACAAGAGAAAACGAACCTTAACAGAGATACAGGATTCAAACTGTGTAAAACATGGACACCAATCATATCCCGCCATTTCAAGCACCAATCAGAAGCCGCCATTACAACCACCAATCAGAAGAGTCCAATAATACATACATGAGTATATATATTCCATACACTCCATTGCACCATCATATTCGCCTGAAGATGAGGACGATGTCAGCCCTCGAAGCGTCGCAAGATATAACAGTATTTACCTGGCTCCTAGCCCGAGAAGACCTGTTCACAACTACTGAACAGTATCTCATCACCAAGAGCCAGTTACTTGAATAACATATTTCATTCTTCACCGTTTAGTAAATTATTCATAATAAAGATAATAAACATAGAATTTTTTTCTCTCTAACAGGCAGAAGCTGAAACCTTCGTTCTACGTGAAACCAATTGAAATATGGTTGATAGTCTGTATGACATTTGTTGTTGGAGCGCTTGTTGAATACGCGCTGATACTGGTCGTTGTGAGATGTAGAACCCCGTTCTGCAAGGCAGAAAACAAAGTTGTCCCTGATGTGGAGGTATTTACTGGCCTATTTCATGTGGTAAGTTTTTTTCTTTTAAAAAAATCAGAATTATGCATGGTGCGATAGTCAGTTACTTTATCTTATAGTTTACAAGGATATAGAAAACAATAAATTAAGCAAATATAGTGAAAGGCTTAATTGAAAATTCCGAAGAAGAACCTGTATCTGAAAACTAAACGCACTGCTTAACAAGACACCACTTATTTAAGCAAAACACATTTGCACGTGATGTTTCGATCTTCTAGCAAAGATCCTCATTAGACGTACACTCATGAGGAGTACACGAACCATGAGGATCTTGGCTAGAAGATCGAAGCGTCACGTGTAAATATGGTTTTATTAAATAAGTGCAATCTTGTTCAGCAGTGTATTTATTTTTCTGGTTTTATCTGCAGGACGTATGACTATGATTGTGTGTCAACCTGTACCTAAAAACGTTAAATATTAACCAAGGCAGGTGAATTACGAGAGAGACTTCATGTGACAAATACGCCTTAGTAGAAAATCTGTGCTAAAGCCCCAGATTTAGAATATTAGAATATAATGGAAAACTTATCTTTGAAAGTGTACGTATCATCACGTATGTGATAATTAGGAAGGTAATAATGGAAATGTGAACCAAGAGTTTTTGTTTGTTGAAGATTAGACCACTTTTCAGCACCTAGTATACATAACACTTCATGGTGTCTTGTTGTGGCCAGCAAGATGTTCTAGAAAGCATATGACTCTCTCACGTGCGTTATCAATTCAACATTCATCCATATATGTTAACTATACGTAGAATACTAGATATGATTGAAAAATTAACTTTCTTAAATAGCGTCCAACGGCTGCAGATGGTGTGCTTCAGCTGTCTCTTCACCTAGTGACATATGTTCTAAAGTTTGCCTTCTACTTGTTCCGATATATGTGCTAATTGCTGAATGATACCGATTGGGTGAGTCATGCATGAGGTGCTCGTCGTATTAGTAGAAAGGCAACAATAAAGGAGTTGGAGAAATAACACAATTAAGAGAGCTTGTGAGTAGAAAGCAACCTGAAATGTGGGGGGAAACAGTCGTGAATATTTCATCATCACAACTTCCGAACTCACCCATCACCCCTTTTTTGCTGGTATCTGGGAAAACAAATATTTTCCTTTGTGCCCCACGCACCCAATTCTTCATACTTGGTACTGACCGACTTTTTTTCTAGTTTCCAAGCTCAAAACTGGTTTGGAAGGAAACATTTCCATTCCATGCAGCTAATTCAAGAAAATACTACTAGAGTACTACACGCCCATATATATATATATATATATATATATATATATATATATATATATAGTTTATTTTTTAAAATATGGAAGAAGCGATAATAACGGTGTATAAAGAGAGTACAGGATTCACTTACAAGGGACAGTGTTTGAAAATAAAATTTTATAAAATGCACAATAAAGGGATTACAAGAAAAGTTCAATTTATTATTATGTATTGATATTATTATTAGTCTAATATGTTATCGTTTCGAAACTTGGGTTTTAGCAGTGTGTAAATCTACAATCACGAGTTGTAGAGGATGTACGAATAAGCTACACATAAGGAAACAAATACTGTTTTTACAAATCCATTAGTTTGCGTTTATATATCAGTAAATGATGTTAAAAGATTCTAAGAAAAAATCAATAAAACTTAGACATTTTTATGCAGTATTATAGTAGTAAACGCAAGTCAGCGTACATTGAAATACAAGAAGAGAAAAATCGACCGTATTTTGAAGGAAAATCTTTAAAGTACGGTTACAAGCAGCTTCCCAGGCGCTGCTCTCACCACTGCAGAAGAACTGCTATCCTATAAAATCCGTTTTGTTGTACAGATTTTCTTCATTCTGTGGTGTCCATGCATAACCCGATAATATTTAACAAAGAATATATCCAAGAATTTTCTGTATTCTGCACGTGCCGACGGAGAACAAGCATTATTTCTGCCTATTTTCTGGTATAGAGATTGATCCTAGCTAAGCAACAAACCGACATGTAGTATAGTATCTTGTGTGTGATGAAGAATCCTGATTAATTCTGAATCTTCGGATTTTATACATTAAAATTTTTCTTTTTCTCTCATTGTAGGTGATTGAAAGTACAAAATGGATAATTCATTTCATCTCTTTTAATATGTTGACTTGGTTACAATGAATATTTTTCTTTCACATTCTATTATAAACATTCTTCATTTGCATAAGCATTAAACAAGTTTAATAAATTATAAAAGTTCAATCTCATTTGGGATGAAGAAGAACGTTTGGGAGTCCAGGGCCTCATTTGCCCCTGGTAACTACAAATATGCATGAATCTACAATCTAGAATAAATATCCTGGACTCCAATGCGTTCTCAAGACTCACGTGCACAAAGGCCTCGAGGATATTAACTCTTAAGTTCAAATTACTCAAACAATTCTACTCTTATAAACTTGGGAGGAGACGTAATGTGATGGGGAACAGCTAATACTGTTATTGTTGGTCTTAAATGATAGTCTGCTCCACTAGCATCGTTAGCTTTTTAAATCTCGGAAAGTCGGATGAATCAAAATCAAAACCCTCTTTCCGACAATGTTATATATATATATATATATATATATATATATATATATATATATAGTAGTATAGTTTCTTTAAATATATTTGACTAAAATCTGGGCGAGACGCGTCCCTCCGACCCCGTTAACGACGCCGGTGTCTACTCGCCCGCTAACATCAGCACCGAATTAAAATAATAGTTGCGGTTCGGAATCCGCGTTTATAATAGCTCATGTCTTATACAATCTCGGTGTTACTTGATGCCTTAAACTCCCATTTAAAACTATTAGCTCATGAAAGCGACAAATACTTGCTTAGATGAGAGATTTATAATCATTGTATATATTTATCTTCCAGAGATTTTAACTCAAATTCAGTGTGTATCAAAAGCACAGGTCTATAGGCTACCTTTGTTATGATTAAAGATACAAAAAATGATAAGAGACGAATGCCGTTGGATATAGATGGTTTTGATGATAAGATGGTAGATTTAAGCAAAATACCTACCGTTTGTGCTTTACACTGGCAATACGTCGTATGTTAAATGAAAAAGGAACGTTGCCAATTGAGTGGACCGTCCTCTTGAGTCCTCGCCCTACTAATGCTTCAGCAGTATTAGTTAAATGCATTGGAGGTATTTTAGGTTACTTCACACAATAATGTTCACGTTCCTTGTGTCACATGTTGGGAGTCCTTTCATTCCACTTTAATAGCCCACTGAACTAGAAATCTCCATTCATTTACCACAGGGTATGTTACCACTGTGGAGTTGGTCTGCGTTCCCGAATTTCGACTCTAACATTTCTGATTACATTATTCACGAATTTAAAATAATTAATACAAAAAACTTAGAATATCTCGAAATATAAGAAAATAGTTCACTAATAATATTCAGCGACAAATATTAGTGATGATATTTTTCATGTAGATTTGCAATGTAATAATGCATCGCGCATTAGGAAAAGAAAGATCTAAGTAGTTTATAATGTATACACCATTATTACACTATTTTGGTTATTAGTGTACAAAATACACTCCAGACTACTCGTTGATTGCAGTTTTAAGCAAGGGAATTCTTTGAGATTTCTTGAATTTTTTCTGATGCACAATACTTCATGATATTTGAAATTGAAGATAATATTAGTTGTCCCATTTCTTATAAAACAACAGACGTCATTTATTATTTGTTTGTTTGTTTCTCGAACTTCAGCTTCCTTTACCAGCACTAATACCATACGATACGTAGACCCACAGTTTTTACGGTGGAATCCAATGCATCGTAATGTATCCAACGTTCCTCCCACCTTTGATCTGTGCACCAAACGCACACGTGCAATCTAGTATACCAGCAAGGAGAACGGGATATCGTCCAGGTAGAAACATGTACTTTGCGATTAATGTTAGTATACCCTTAAAGAAGATAGTAGGAAAGCAAGCGAAATGATTTAGGAAACAATTACAAATTAAAATACGGAGAACTAAAACTGCAAAACCAAAAAAAAAGTTTCATGTGAAAATAAATTCATATAATTGTTGTTAGATGATAGCACTGATACATTTTCAGAAAAAATTAATAACTAACTTGTAATTTTACTTTTGTATTTTTTAGAAACCTACAAATTATGTACCACCCAAGAAGAAGCAGAGACCCAACATTATAACAAGATGGCGAAATAAAGGATGCAAGTGCAAAGGACAAGCAACACTAGATCTAATAGCTATCATTATGTTTCCCATAGCATTTTGTTTGTTTAACGTTTATTACTGGCATCACAATCTGGGTAATATGGAAGCGAAATGGCAGGAAGTGATTGGAAATAGCACTACCGAAGATTTTTCTTTATAGAAGACAGTTTTTTCTGCGTAAAACTCTAAAATGTAGTGTTTTATTACCATTACATAGATACAAGAGACCATTTGTAGTATGGCTACAGACCAATAATATACCAGACCACAAGAAAATATTATCATTAGGTTAACTTAGGTATTCAGCACTGAGTCAATATACGACATGTACCCACAATTTAACTTGGAATCAGTTGCAGTTGGGAAGCTAATTCATTCGCAATTACATCTATTACTTGTCCCGAACTCTAGAAACGGAGATGAAAACAAAGGGATTATTCGTTTCTACAAGAATGGCAGTCTCTTAATTATTGACTGAAGTTTTAATAATTCAGAGTAGAGTGAAAACTGTAATCTGCGTTTCTTTCATGAAAAATTGAGAATTCTATTTCTGAAATATTATTATGAAAATCTGAATAATCCTCACAATATAAGAACTGAAGCTTTCCTTGTGTAGTGAGGAATATAGTGTTGCCGGGCAATTGGTCAAGTGAATTACACGTCACCCAAGGTTTAGAGAACCGATAACATTGTTTCCGTCTTCAGAGTGAAGTATGACAGACCAAAACCAACCCAGTTAACCAGCCAATCATAATTGTGGCCATAGACTGACGCTGATTAGAGGTCGCCATTGACCAATCAAACTCGGCTTTCTTCCTGCCAGCACCTACTAAACTCTTCTGCTGTTGGTCTCTCATACTTTATTCTTCAGACGAGAACAATGTTATCAGTTCTCGAAACGGAATTCACCTGGGTGATTGCCCAAGAACAACTATAAGCCTCATGACATTCTGGTCTTTTGTGTTTCTAATATGATAGATTGTATAAATTTGATAAGTAACAAAATTAATTGTAGTGTTCTTATTGTATGGTAGTGTTCAGATACTAGGTATTTGCGTTAATATGTGCATCACCTTGATGATCTTTTTTACAACTTGTAAATATTCAAGTTAAATTGTCATTGTTTGAAGGTTGTGGACAAAACATAAGTTAATAAATTATTAAAACATAAGAAGTAGAAATACATATAATTGGCCGATTGACCATATTGTACTTACAGAGAAGTTTTAAGTTAAATATTTACAGTACAGATGGTTACTCATTGTTTTATTTATTAGAGTTTGGCGCGAAGCTAATTCAATGAACAGAATGACAAAATTAACTATAAATTTATAGTAATATCTTTTCACCTGGATCATTTGTTATCAATCACTCTTTCAGTTACTACAAGCAAAATGTTGTGTTTGTAAGTACCAGCAGCAGAGTATCGTAATGTAACATAGGAAGGAGTTACGTAATCAGGGTCTAAAACATTGAAAATAGAGTAAAAACTGATTGTATTAACCGCCATTAATTACACACAAAATTTGGTAAAGTTCCAACGTACATATGTGACAATTTGAAAGCATTGCATTGAATTGAAAGCGTCGCCAGCAGCGCTGCATTTGTCCCAGTAATGTGTTGCATATGAATCAGATTATTATCTATAAAGTACGAGAATTTAAGGATACTTTCGATAATCATACCTCCAAAAATGCATCCGTTTTCGAACAACTATATAGTAACGCTTTCCAACGTAGACTATAGCTAAAGTCAAAATACGGTGTAGGTGCGAAGATTTCAGAGTATCTGATAATGGAACACGTGCAGTAATCAACCGTAACGTTCATCCATCCTTCAAGGATACAACGGCCGTAGACTCTACAGAAAAGAAATGAACTAAGGTGCTTTCAGGATAGTCGGTAGTTGAGATCTAGCCCAGAATTCAAGTCAACATTCAACCACTGAGCCCAAGGCTGATCTGTAGGCATTATTATTATTATTATTATTATTATTATTATTATTATTATTATTATTATTATTATTATTATTATTATTATAGTTTGGGATTCTTGTTTTCTTTTAAGCGTTCCGACTATTGACTCAAGTCTCTTTAAAGCACTGCTCTAGTCTCTGAATTCAAGGGACTATGCAAGGAATTACACCTATAGAAGTGTTAAAGATAATTATAAAATATATAGAGCACGGTATATTTATCAAATATCACATCATGAATTCTCTCTTGCTTTGCGAAAGTATATTACAGTATTATTACTAAATATGTAATATTGCTGAAATATTTGATAATGTATATTTCAATGTTGGGGCACCATAAATTCATAGAATTACAAGATTATTTGTCCAGTACTGCCCGAACATTTATTTTTCCCAATCTTCTATTACATAGAAAAAATAATTTATATTAATTTTACTCTTTTTAATCAACGACCTATGGATTTGACACTTTGGTAGTATGGGTCGTTTTCGATTATTTTTACATGTCACCTTTTCCTATACATTGTATGTAACAAGTTTGGTTAAAATTACTCCTGATGTCCTAGGCTAGAACATAACCACACACACACACACACACACACACACATATATATATATATATATATATATATATATATATATATATATATATATATATATATATATATATATATATATATATATATATATATATACGTAAAACACACATATCCATGTTATCGCAGCCACTCTCTCTTTCAAGGCAACACTTACTTCCTCCCGCAACACCCAACAGCAGATCGCCGCTTACAATTGAAGAGCTCCATGCTTGTAATGTCCCGCTTTGCTATACACTGCGATCTGCCGCGCCGGATTTCAGCAGGGAGAAGCGGCTGGCATATGGGAAGTGCTTCATTGCTTGCAATATCTTTCTACCCTATTCGGCAATTGGCCGTCGCCGTTCACGGCAATTCGCCGGATAATGAGAAATGTCTTTTAAGGAAGTTTCTTTCATACCTCTCTGTTGTTTCGCCACTAGTCTGATTTTTATGTGCAGTGCTTTCTTGCTTCATAATAGAATTTCCTATTTACATTAAGATATGACTGAGTTTGCAGTGAAAAATTGGGTCTTGCAAACTTATAAAAGTAGATTATCGCATACGTCATATTTTATCTTCGGTCACAATAACTTACGTTAATTTGTTGGAATCCGTAAAATGATGGGAACTAAAATAATCGTTAACATTTGTAATGATACTAATAAAAGCAATGATAGAATTGCAATAACAATTACGTAACAGTAAGATTAAAATAAGAAAGTCTATTGACACAATGGACTCGAGCAAGCGTTTGCCTCTTATCAGTTTCGTACGATACCATTAGCGCAAGTCTTTCATGTAAATCTTACACATTAAACTACTAATTACAAAAGACACAAGTTTCGTAGACAGATTTGATCTTAAAGTACCTCGAAACTTAGCTAATATTCATGCAGGTCTTGACATAATTTAACACGTTGATTGCCATGCGTATTACAAGTGATAGACACGATGTGTACCGCCTACGCTTCTTGTATCATTTCAGATACACAACGAACGTTCTCTGTAACGCCACGTATATATGATCTGATACACAGGCTGGTATATATAACACATCTTACCTGTAGTCACGGAGCCGGAATATCATATTTTAGCAGTAATTCTGGCATCAGTTGAATACTTTCCTTTAAGGGTCTTCACTTCAGCGAAATTAAACTAACGCTAATTTTAGAGTTTTCTGTAATATCTTTAAAACGAATTAAAATATTCGAAAAGCTGAAACGTAGTGAAATAGACAATACGATTTGCATGTGATAAGTTTACCATAATTCACCTATCTGCTTTTGGTATGCCTCTATTTGCAGAACCCCCCAAAATGCTAAATCTATCTACAGTTGCAAATCGAAAGCAGACAGATGAGTCTGTAATATCTTTAAAACAAATTAAAATATTCGAAAAGCTGAAACGTAGTGAAATAGACAATACGATTTGCATGTGATACCTTTACCGTAATTCACCTATCTGCTTTTGGTATGCCTCTATTTGCAGAACCCTCCAAAATGCTAAATCTATCTACAGTTGCAAATCGAAAGCAGACAGATGGGTCTGTAATATCTTTAAAACAAATTAAAATATTCGAAAAGCTGAAACGTAGTGAAATAGACAAAACGATTTGCATGTGATACCTTTACCGTAATTCACCTATCTGCTTTTGGTATGCCTCTATTTGCAGAATCCCCAAAAATGCTAAATCTGTCTACAGTTGCAAATCGAAAGCAGACAGATGAGTTGTGATAACAGTATCACATGCAAAATCGTATTGTCTATTTCACTACGTTTCTACTTTTTGAATATTTTAATTTGTTTTGAAGATGTTACAGAAAAAATCTAAAATTAGCGGTAGTTAACTTTGCTGTAGTGAAGACCTTTAAGTAGGTATTCCGCCTACGCTTCGTGTATCATTTCTAATGCACATCACCTTGCCCTTGACAGAAAAATGTACAAAAAATACACTTTAGATCAATGTGTTAAGAAATTTAAAAAAAATAACATTTGCCTCTTTTCTTCTTCCTAGGCTGTAGGGCAAACATTAAAATATCCACCTGTACTTGAAAAATGTTTAGAGATTTTTTTCTTATTGAGGAAGGCCCATTTAATCTGAGTTGAAGACGAACATGGTAACTAACTCAACTTTGTCTTTCTACACTGACTTCGGTATTTGATCTAGTCTTACATTAAACGTTTTCAAGTATATAACAGCTTTTGTGCAACACCAAATACTTTAGGGAATATAGGTGAGGATACGTGATTATAACATTTAATTTCCTACCAAGGTGAATGGCTTCAAATTCATGCAAGTCCAAGCTTTTTAATGCTTAGATATACCTATCAATGTCAGACCTCTAGATGTAATAAGCAAGATCTCCTGTCGAGATAGTAGCAGATGTTCGAATGACAGAGAATTGAAGTCGAAGATTTCCAATTAGTTTCCTTCAATTATTCGAGGTTTCATATCTTCAGCTAATTTCAACCATTTTGTAACTCATGTATGTTCAGTGGTATTTCTTTCTTCTCACATGCGATATGTAGTGAAATAATACATTATATACGCTCAGAGTTATAATGACATTGAGATATACCGTTCATTGGACGACATGCTCGAAACATTAGTAAATTCATTTTTAAATAGATAATTTTTACATGCATCAATTTTACAACAAAAGTCTATTTCAATGATCCATTAACATATCGACAGTTGTTGCCTGTTTGAGATGTTTCATGTAGGTTGTTTTGCATCTGTCCAGGGGTTTGTGAAACCATCAAAAGTGTCGGGTACAAAATAATAGTTATAGTAGTCAGAGGGAGATACATCTGTTTGTGAATGAACTTTTCATTTTAATGAAATACAGCAGACACAGCCACTTGTAAACGGAACCATGATTACGTTTATTATTATTTCTTCAACACTCTTACAAAGAATAGTTTTTAAATCAAATGTGGAGTACACAACAGGTGTAGTACAAACCGTTTCCTAATTACGATGTAAATGATCATGTTTTCATACTTGATATAGCTTATTTTATGGTTTATGTGTTTTAGAAAGATGCGTAGATGCAATTTTATGTATACCTTTTCACTACCTGATGATATTGTGTGTACATTTTATTTACAACTTTAACGCTCACATGAGAATTGTTCCTACTTTGTAAGCTAATAAAAAAAGGCTAATAAATAAAATGATAGACACGATTTACCGTTATTCAATTTCCATGGTATTGGAGCGTGATTTCATAACCACATTCATCTTAATTTCTTCTTCCATGTCTATTTAATTTTAACCTTATATGTGTTATGTATTGTTTTCCTGACTCACCCGCTTTTGGGTAAAATACCTCCACAAGAAATACAACTAATCCTAAAACATTCCCCACCAAAAGTAACAGAAAACAAACATACACATGTTCTAGAGTTAAAACATACACCATTATCGACGAACAACGTACTTTGAACTTCTTTAAATCAAGTTCCCACATAATTTGTTTCAACCACAAATCCACCAACCCAGCCTCCCGTGTTCTGCTTATCAAGCTGTTAATTCTGCCTAAGTAAGGAGAATGCTTTGATAAACAAAACGACTGCATAATTTGTGAAATACTATCTGGAATTACAAAGTAAAGTTCATTGCATTCTTCACATGAGAAAATATTTTTTACATAGTAGTAAAGGAGCTCAGGATAAAATATTACACCAATAGAGTTGTTTCTTCCAACCTCTATTAAAGCATGTGTCACGTTAGATTCAATAATTGTTTTTGTATAAAGTGCACGGAGGTATGGACTATCACTATCTTCAAGCAGAGGTATAATCGGCTTCTTTGTGTAGACATAAATTCCTGCGTTAATGACTTCCTCGAAGCTACTAATTTGAGAAAAATATCGTGGCACTGTTAAGAAGGACAAAATAGATCCTTGGTACATTGCAGTTATAAGAAGAGTAAAGTAGACCCACAATATAAAGAATAAACGTTCGGTTGTTCTATGAGGTTGGACAACTGACAGTTGAAGGAACACACTAAGTGTATTTAGGTATACTTTCAAAGGATGTACATCAATTTTATTCAGCTTCTGACTTATTATTATAAACATACCTTCCAACACTAATATTGTCAGCACAAGTAACCAAGTTTGTGGCAGAAATGGAAGAAAAATTCGCATCCATTTCGGTAGAAACTTAGCTCTTTGTACTATTATTACAGATTTGGTATAGAACACTGGAGTACTGTACGCAAAATTTTGATATCTTTCCAAGCTGAACATCACAGGACGAAGTGCTAAATCTGCACGTCTATCTTTAATATCTCCTAAAATATATGACCACGAGCCATTGTCAAGGCGCATTCCAGAATTTAGGTGGTTCAGCAAAGGTGTTACAAGTACTGGAGTAAAATTCATGTATTTCACAAAACATTCAAACATTGTTCCAAAAACTCCTTCAGTAAGAAATTTAGAATTGCTCCGGTATGGGGTAATTTTGAAAAACGGCATTAAATTAGTACCTGCAGACACCTTGAAGTGGTACCCATACATATTTCGTAAAGATATATGTACATTATTTCTACGTAAAGCAGTTTTATCTGCGAGAAAATTATGAAGGCTTGTTTGTTGAGTCTTCCTTAAGAAAGGGTCGTATGTTGCAACATCAAAATATTCGAGAAAATTACTATACTCCTGGTATGATCTTTTCTGTGCCAGTAGCACATTATTGAGCATTTCCGCATTCCAACAGATATTAAATATTCGTTCAAAATCTAAGTCAAGGTTTAAACTGTAAGTAATAAGAATAACAACAATCACTGGTTGATGGTAGTCGTAGTGAAATATTGAAGATATTAGATCCAACATGTTTTCAAGGAAATCAGCATTTTCTGTTAATATAACAATTACAGTATCTTTCCTTAGATACTGGAAATAACGGTCTTCGCTGTTCTTAAGACTGGAAAATCCTTCTACCGCCATGTTCAGTGATACAACTTGAGTGTCCATTGGCAAGGATTTAAATACATTTGCGCTTACAGGCAAACTGTTATTTGATACAATTACTAATTCTTGCAATTTGAATATATAATTATTGGTTATTTCAACTAAAAATTTTGAAATTGCTATCGTTTCTGGCGCAATAAGTGAGTGCAATCTCTTTCCAGTAAAGTTATTAGTATGCATACTACAATATGTAAGTGCAATGTTTAATATGGATAAGTATTTTCCAAGTGACCACATCATTTTCAGTTTCCATTCATATACCTGTAAACAAATGCATTTCTATTATCATATTATAACTTAATTTGACGGGTAATCTTAGGCTTAATATGAAGATCAACTACAAGTTATCCTAAACTATACCTGTATAACATGTTTTAGCATTTTCAAAACTTTTAAGGTATAAATTTTCAATTATATTTTATATAGAATTTAATCGCGTTACCATGTAGTTACTTATTTTTAACCTTTCCAATCAATTTAACTATAAATTTGAGCTTTCTTTATTCACTGTGCATTTTCTTCTATATTTTAATGAGATTGGTTTACAAAAACTCATTTACTAACTTTCGCTATGGTTGTCCGCCTCCGCCGGGAAGAAAAATATCTCAAGAACTCATTGATGTATAGATTATTTCATCATTATGTAGAGGAATAAAAGTTAGGAATGAAGTTCTTTGGAGGACCTGATATCTAGACTTAAAGGAATGGAATTCCTTGGAGAAACTGATATCTAGACTGAAAGGAAAGCCGTTCTTTTCTGGAAGTGATATCTGGAACGAAGGGAATGGAATACGTTGGAGGAACTTATACCTAGAATGGAAGGAATAGAGTTCGTTGGAGAAACTGGTATCTAGATTGAAAGGAATGGAGTTCTTTTGAGGAAGTGATATCTAGAACGAAAGAAATTTAATACGTTGGAGAAACTGATATCTAGACTGAAACGAATGGAGTTCATTTGAGGAAGTAATATCTAGAATGAAAGGAATGGAATACGTTGGAGAAACCGATATCTAGACTGAAAGGAATGGAGTTCTTTTGGGGAAGTAATATATGGAAGGAAAATAATGAAATACGTTAGAGAAACTGATACCTAGACTGAAACTAATGGAGTTCTTTTGAGGAAGTGATATCTAGAACGAAAGGAATTTAATACGTTGGAGAAACTGATAACTAGACTGAAAGGGATGGAGTTCTTTTGAGGAAGTAATCCCTAGAACAAAAGGAATGGAATATGTTGGAGAAATTGATATCTAGACCGAAAGTAGTAGAAATAACCCATTTCCAATTTTTACATTGATCATTATAGAATAAAAGCTGTAATATACAGCCAGAGGCTGATTTCTGCAATTTAGAATTTAGCTTTATGATTTCTGGGCTTTCTGCATCTAAAACCATTTAGCCCGTCATTTTTTGAGGGAAGATATCCCTCGCGAAGCTCACTATCTAGGGGAAAGGAGGAAAGAAAGGGTTGGGGCAGGAAAGAAGCGGCCAGGGACCTATAAGTAGGGTACCACTCCGTTATTTGCCACGTGTGAAGGAGGAGAACCCAGGAAATTTCATTCATAGTGGCTGACCTGAAAAAGTCTTTTTTTTATACACATTTTCGATCTAGTCCTACTACGGGGAATTGTGCAATCAAATAAGCGTACATAGTATATACATAATCTCCATCCTTAACTTTCTGCTAAAACCAGAAGTTCTGTAAATGAAATATTTCTGGTTTCTAAGTTTAAAATAAGGAGCAAAAACAATAATATATAGAAATGGTTTTATATAATCGACCAATTGTTTCATGAATACATTTCAGCTTTACTGTAATCTCTCTAATACAACTGAAACTGGTAGAAAGGATTTTCTAACTTTTTAAAAGTTAATTGTAATTCATTGAAATTGATAACAGATAGTGACAAGCGTTTTTTATTATTATTGTCATCAATTAAGCATTCCTAGAATATATTCTATTTTCAGTCTTCTATAGAGATTACTGCTTAAGAGGTAACAGGTTCCGTATGACTACTAGTTCCGATTCTAAAGGACATACACAAAAATAGAGAGACGAATGATTCTTCAAATGCTGAATCCATGTCAAACATCACCTCTGGATATATTCTGTATTAACGCACTCTCTGCTAGTCTAGTCGCTATATTGTACACGATTCCTACACAGGTTCCATGGTTCGATTTCCAGTGGAAGAAACTTAAAATTTGTGGAAAAATGGTGCTTCGGATTCTATCCAAAACTTCAGGTACACCTTTCACAGACTTGGTGATGAAAAGAAGCTAAATTCCAAACAAAAGTTATCACTGTTTTTGTTATATGGTAATCAATGTTGAAGGCGTAAATAATAATATTTTATCACTTCTAGTTGGAATAGAGGCTTCAGACAGAGATTGCACATGGAACACTGATTTCATATCAAGCGAAATAAGCTCCCTCAAGTAAAATGTAGATAATGTACGTGTCTTTGAAATAGGAGATCCGGGTTTGATTCGTGGTGAGAGCTCACAATGTTTGGATCCAACTTTGAGATTTAGGTTCATAACTGACGTACCCTTGTTGTTAAAAAGGATCCATATTAAAATATAACGAGGGAAGGACGCGATGTCACTCAGATATCATTTAATCAAATTTGGTGTTGGAGTAGGTAATGGAAATAAAAAAGAACGTGTGGAAGCAATCGTTCCGTTCTATTTCGCAGGCGTTCGGAATCAGAAATAATCAGCCCTACAGTTCTGGAGAAGTATGGCCTGTCAATCAGATATTGATGGGACAGAGCCCTTGCTCACTGTTACAACCAATGCAGAAGAAGTTATATAAAGTAGAATGAAAACAGAAAAGATGATCTGAACAGAAAATGTACCAATGTCCGCCCTCAAACCCACCAGGCGAAAACCGATATACTAAATCTATCAACTGCCCTTACCCATTGGGTGTGTATTGGGTAGTTATTGCTATTGGGTAGTTAGCTTAATGAAATTATATTTTTAAAAACTAAAGAAAATACATACAGAAATCAATCAGGGGCGCCGTCAGAATTTTCCAGAGAATAAGTCGAAATGAAGTTGCTGTATTTTTTGACGGTATAAGATACTGTCAGTCTGCAAGTATTAAATGCTTGAACCCAAAAATGTTAACTGAAAACATTTCTACAGGTTTTTGATATCTACGACGTGGCGCCCTCCAAAATTAAAGTAATGTGTGTTTGTGAGGAAAATTTAAAAATATATTTCGTGATTAGTGGTGTTTAAAATGGGAACGACTGTGGACGTCCATGATAAAACTAATCGTTTGAATACATACAAGTCTGTTCATTAGCACAACTATGTTAGCGCAAAGGAAAAAGGATATATTTGAATTTGGGCTACTCACCACTAAAAAAGCAGCAGTTTGACAGAAATAGCATCATAACAACAACTTCGTTCAAGATTCCAATTATAACTCACGCATGTTTCAAAAATACTGCACTTTAATAATGCGAACGCAAAATGAACATAAACGTTTCGTGATCGATTTATTTCTGTGTATATATTTTCTTTATTTGCTAAATATCATTTCATTACACTACTTAGTGATGCATACCCAATAGACAAGAGATACAGTGGTTAATGGCAAGGGCAGTTGATAGATTTAGTATCCCGCCATTCGCCTGGTGGTACATTGGCGCATTTTCTGTTCAGCTCATCTTTTCTGTTTCCATTCTACTTTATTTAACTTCTTTTGCATTGGCCGCAACAGCGAGCAAAGGCTCCGTCCCATCAATGTCTGATTGACAGGCCATACTTCTTCAGAACTATAGGGCCCATTATTTCTGATTCCGAACGTCAGCGAAACGAATGCTTCCACATGTTTGTTTCTATTCCCGTTACCTACTTCTACAACAAATTTGTTGCAATTATCTCTGAGTGACATCGCGCCCTTACCTCGTACGTGACATATCGTCCTTTGTTTGTAAAGTGTCGTATCTCAAAAAATCGATTTTTGAGTTAATACCAGCCCCAAATTCCCCTTTAGGAGCTCTATAATTCTCTTTTATAACCGTATCTAAATTCCTAAATGTAACTATGGAATAAGCAATTTGATGTTCGTCGTATCTCAATTGTAGACAATTAAATTTTTCTCGAACTGTCGTAACTCAAGATACGACAGTTTGCGAGAAAAAGTAGGATAAGTTTCTCTTGTTCACACAGAGTCGTATCTCAAACGACTCTCTATTTGTCTCTCTCTCTCTCTCTCCTTCTGTGTCTGTTTGTGTTCACTTAAAGGTGTAATTTGTTTTAGATGTTGTTTAAGCAAGCAGTAAATACTTATGTGCCTTCACAATTGGTCCCTGTGATCAAGCTAGTTCGTACAATTCAGCCTTCTGAGGTAGTGGAAATACAGCATAGTGACTTCCTCAACTTCAGGCAGCTCTCCAAAGAACTTAGAATTCTACAAATTCGAAAATCAGAGGGAAGTAATGCAAAAGATGTAAACAGGAAGAATATGATGGAAATAAGAGTTTTGAAGAAGTCACCGACAACCAGCGACGACACAACTAGGCTAATTATCACCAGGGATAAAAACTCGCCTTAGAACCTCCCGTCTGACCAACCAAACCAAAACACTCATCAACTACACATGATATTGGCATCACACAGTAAGTCTCCTATTCAATTTTTTCTTCAAGTGGTAAAACTTGATTTCAAAATTGCAGTACATAATTTAATTTTTAGTACAAGATAAAACACCAAACTAATAATTATAGTAGTTGGTTGGAAAATAATCTACGAGTAGCATGCTTGACACATTCTTATAGCCTTATCATAGTCACTGCAACCACAATCCGGATATGCATATGTGTAGAATGAATCAGCAGTCTGTTGATTCAGAACATAATATTTAATTATGATAAACAGTCAAGCTGTTGTCTCAAGTAATATAGTCGGACATTTTACAAATTTCTTAAATCGATGTAAGTTAAATGAAAACACAAAAAGCTGGAACTAAAATTTAACTTTTACGGGTTCTTTTGGATGCAGAAGATTTTACAATGTCCTCACAGAAGATAGCTTTAAAGATAATTTACGCTCTACAGATATGATCCCAAGATTGGAGAGTCCTTTTTGTCCTGTTAAGTTTCTTTCTTTCTTTTTCTTTTTGTTTTGTAATTATTTTAGTTTGCTAAATTTCCTTCCCTTGCCTTATAGTGAAAATAAATATTTGCCCAATATTTTCCCCCAATCCGGCGACCGTGGCATAAGTCCCGTTTCCCCTCCCCCTTAGTTACATCACTGCCTACAACTATTTTCTACAAAACCAACAATCTACAATTAGACTACAAAGAAGTTCAAGTTAAGCGCCTCAAGAAGAACATAAAAGATTTTAAGGTCAGAAAGTTTAACTTGGGAAAGCTGGAAGTCCCCCAAGATAAATACGGAGACATAATATCTCTGATCAACAGAACTACCCCTGTCATACAAATGACTGAGCACCAGCAATTTTACATGCACCTCGACCATTAGGACGGTTTCAAACAAAAATAAATTTCTTTCTTTTTGTAATTTTGTTAAGTTTAGGACTTGCCAATTACTTTATGGATATAGTGCTGTAATTTTTAGTACTGTACGGAAGTACTATTAACAGCAGCACTCATTTAAGTTATACTCTACTTTAGTTACAATAGCTTATTTTTAATTTCATTATTTAGACGCTGTCTTGAATTTTATTCTTCCTGCAGCTTCATATTCACTTCATAGTCTTAACTTGTAGTATTAATTTCATACCAAATTGTTTCCTTTTTTTAATGAAAAATCATAAACCTTATTAGCTTGTTCTTTTACTATTAATTTCATAAACATGCTTAATTAATTAATGAAAGAAAAAAGACTTTTGATTATATCATTTGTTTGTATCTTTTATAACTTATCCATATCAAAGACGAACACAGCAACTTAGATGTACACAAATCGACAAATTTACAGTTTTCAACTTCAATTTGCATTATTCCTATATCCTAAGAACTATGCACAGTGACGTAACTCATTCATAAAACAAACATTTTCTTTTGCAAAGTGACGTATCTCAAATAACATCTTTTTTGTGACTAAATATACCAATATTATATAATTTGAATATGTGATATTAACGAATATACTTTTGCCTACATTTTGTCAAAAAAATGATAAATATTTGTTGGTTAACACGAGCGTAAGAGGAAAGTGAAATAAGTGAAAAATTTCAAATCGCTCTCCTGAAAAATGAGAAATACTGAGATACGACACTTTGCAAACAAAGGGATGATATTATCCAATAAAAAAATCCACTATATCTTGCCTGTGATATCAATTAACATACCGATGAATGGTCGAACGTCATTACTTTATAAGATTGCATAGTTGTTGTATAGCCTGCACTGGAATTCTAAAATAAATCAAAACATATGGAAAAAGAACAAAAAAACCTTTGAGAGTAGTTCTACAACCATCTTTAGAAATTTAAAGTGATATTTTTTTTTATCAAGTAACCTCTTTACTTAATAGATAGTACATAACTTGTGGTATTTAAAAGGATTTTGATAACTTGTGTTCTTCGACTGAACATAGCAATAATACTTCTCTGATGCAGGATACGAAATTATGCTCGTAGTACTTTATAAGTTACACAAAGTAAAATAAGCCTCTTTCAGAGTTTGACATGTAACTATTTGTGTATTAATGGACACTTGCATAATATAAAGATACATAAAAGTATAATAAATGGTACACATATACGCAATAGGTGTAAAATAATAGAAACCAGAGGGAACAAGGGAGCAACATATATTTGCTTAATAGACTATTCAGTTTCGTATAGCATGTTTGTAGCTAGGTAATACAATGAAACATCAATGAACAATACGAAGTAATTTGAAGCAATATTAAGTGATTAATCAGTTTTATGTCAGGTTGATTTATACGATCAGGTAACAAGATATTATACCAAAGAGTGTCACATTAACCATGTTAATCAATACAGATTTTTCTAACAATCCGATTCCTTTCATACAAAGGGTGTTCAAAAAGTTTTGCACAGTGGTCTCTAATTTTTTTATTTGTTGCAGAAGGGAAATGATTTTTTTTGTGAACACACTTGAAACATTTAGCTATAAGTTGGTATATAAAAGTATTTTCTTTTATTTACAGGTGAGTCATAAGACCAGCAAGGTGTGTTCCATTGACCCCACAGCAAAGAAGAGCTCGGTTGAATTGGTCCAGAGAACATCACGCATGGACCACGGAACAATGGAGGCATATCCTGTTCACAGATGAAACCAGGTTCAGTCTCACCAGTGATTCTCGACGTGTGTTCATCTGGAGAGAACCAGGAACACGGCTCCTTTCAGCTAACATGGCTGTTGTAGACTAGTACTGTACAGGGACGGTGGAATTATGGTATGGGGTGGGATCATCCTGGTGTCCCGTACACCTCTGCATGACTTCCCACGGGATACCGCCACTGTTGCAATGTGCCGGGATGACGTCTTTGACCAATACGTTCGTTAGTTTCAGGGCACAGTGGGTCCTGAATTCATTCTAATGGATGATAACGCACGTTCCCATTGCGCTGCCATAATGGATGAGTAGTTTGAGCACCAGGATATCACGCGATTCGATTAGCCCAGTTGTTCACTGCACTTGAGCTCCATCAAACATACGTGGGACATGCTTGGCAGGCGAATTGCACGTCTTCAAATGACTCCAAGATCCATTCCTGAGCTTTGGAAGCACTTGTACAGGAATGGCAGAACATCCCCCAGACACTTCTTGATAATCTTATTCTCAGCATACAATCACGTTGCGGTGCATGTGTTGTAGTGCGGGGCGATCACATACAGTATTGATGTCCTGTATCTTACGCTTAACCTTCGGAAACCATATTGGTCTATTTCCAAATTTTCCCATGCTCATGCATTTTAATTTCTGTTGCCCATCCTGTGCATTCTCTTCCAGTGTCTTCAGACCGTATCCATTTGCAATTCCACCCTCCAATAATATCTGGCTGATTCACAATTTTCTGAGTGCAATAAATCATGCAAATAGCATTATTCTTAAATTTTGCACATGAGTGTATTTTTTAAAGGGAAAATGTTTTTGTTCCACAAGAGAAACAAATGATTTCTACCGATTCACTTTATGAGACCTTTCTATAAACGATCTCATTCACAAGACAATTCAAGATCCGGTTTGCAAGACATAACCTTTCGCGTAATTTTCAGCTGACAGCAGCTAACGAGAAAGACGAAGCGTCACTGAATTGCATCAATTGTTGCACAACGGTTATCTTAATGAACAAAAAAAAATTATCGTTCAATTTGAACTAAAAATGTTTACCGCAGAACGTTATGTTTTTCTTGTAATGGCCTTTCGGAAGAAACTGTTGTCCTAAGAACGGACGCCGAAACTGTCTTTATGATTGCCTGTATGACAGATGCCACCACACACACACATACACAAAAAACGGAGATGTGATGGTGATGTTGACCGAAATCTAGAAGTCCCTAAGTGCAATAATTTCTGCCTACACTATCAGTATATTCAATTAACTTCACAAATGTTACATTTAAGTCTCTATTATCTACTGTAATTAAGATTGCATATGCAGGGTTGTTTAAATACGCTCACGATGTTTTTAAATATGCCACCGACTCTAACTTCAATTACAATTCCTTCTTTCGTTCTCCGGCTTCAACTCCCTGAGATGAAATAAACTAAATATTTGCACAACAAAAATGCTAGCATTGCAGCACGTGGTTCTCAAAATTTGGATTGAAATCACTACACGTGCGTATGAGATTCCTTTGAAAACATCTTAGTTAACCAATACGTCTGAAAGATGGTTATCATGTCAATACTTCAGAATTTACGTAACTTATATATAGCTGTCCGACAAAATTGTGTTTGTATTAATAGCAACAAAACATGGCTGTACAAAATTCTTATGTTAACATAAAATCTTTTAGACAATTAGCAACATTCACAGACTGCGTTTTGTGAAACTGAAATTCCAAGACAAAAACAAAAACAAACTTTGATATTCTTCCAAAGAGAGAGAATTAATATACACAATATTTCTGATAAGAAGAATAGAATATTAAACTGCTTGACGATAATAATAATCATAATAATATGTTGTATAGAGGAACAGATATAAAAGTACCAAAGCAACACTCATTTTATTTTACGTTAAATGTATAGACAATTGAACTGAGAAAGGTAGTAAGAGGATTTGAAGCCACGAAATAGGTAGAGGGAATAAGATACCTAGGTAACGACAACATCACCTGCGAAACTTAAAACACGTACTGTTGTAACAAGAGGACGAATTTGTTGAGCCATATATAACTCAAATAGAAGAGAGGCCAAAATGGAACTTTGGGGAAAACATTGCAATTGTACTGACGACCGATACGGATTTTGATGGTAGTATTTGTAAATAAATTATCGATGATTTGGATACATTTGGGAGAAACCGAGTTGTCAAAGTTCATCTAGATGGTTAAAGAATGAAATACTGTGATAGGCATGTTCAAGATCCAAAATCAATGCGTACAGAAATTTGAATTGAGAGAGTGTCAACCAAATATCAGGAGCCAGGGTACTAAGACAATCACAAGTACTCTTCCCCAAACGGAAACTAAATTGATGAACGGAAAGAGCATTATGATGTTCCACATACTACTAAAAACGTTTCCTGGGTAAATGTTCAAATATTTTTAGAAGAGCAGGAGGAAAGAGCAATAGGTCTGTAATGATGTGCTACCCGAGGTGGTTTATTAGGTTTCAGGATAAGAAGACCAACATATTTCTTCCAAAGGGGACGAATATGATCAGCAGCCCAGATGATGTAAAAGTGAAGAAAATCTTATTAAAGGGAGAAAGAAAGTGTTGGAGATGGCTTTAAAAATTCTGCCTTTAAAGGAGATGCAGATTTAGGCTTAGAGAGAACTATGAGTAGGGACGTGAAATTTTTGTTTTAACGATAACATCGAAAACTTGGAAAAGGCAAAGTAAAGTATATAGATATACCTAGATATATGATAGGAGGCCGTTTTAGGTGCTTTTAAATCTCGAAATAAAGTTAATTTGCTTTTTTTAAAAAAAAATAACACCGAAATGCACTGAATAAAGCGATATATTCGAGAAATCGTCGTCTTGGCCGGTAATAGTAATAAAATAACACAAGTTTCCTTTCAACAAAATGTAGTTCATGGATGATCATCACTCCTGTTATTTTTAGACCGGTGGTTAGTGAAAGTTTGCCCCTGAGGTAAATTCCACGCTTTATTCAATCCACTGTTGCCCGAGGATGAAATGTATGCAGAAGAGCGCTGACCTTGAACCAAAATAGAATCTATCGCACAAACAGGACATGGGATGTACTTCAAATGCTGGAATAGATTTTCTTTCCAATCTGATCCGGTCGATTTCCAATCAGTTACGGCGTAGAAGCACGGCATTGACGTTGTGAAAAATGTGTACAGCTACTGCGAGATTATGTCGAAAAGTGAAGTTTCATAGTATTCGTATGATTAGTAATTGAGAAAAAGTAGTATGTGTTATAACCTGAATACTCCTAGTATATTCATATATTTACTTTTTGTATCACTGTATCAGTATTGAGAATACGATTCATCGCTATCCTAGAGTTTTCGTTGTATAGCAAATCATTCGTTCTTCGTGTTCTCCTTATTACTATTTCCGTTAAGGTTCCTAATGTATTGCTTGTCTTAAGCAATATTGGACTGCATTTTTCATATATAAATTCTTCTTCAGTTGCACATTAATAATTAATAAGTCAAGGTATTTTTTAACTTCGGGCCGGACGTAAATGTCAACATCGCTGCTGACCATCATTCAAAACTTTAATTTGTATCCCAGCAACAGAATGGGCTGTTAGTATATTTACTATTACCAGTTCCAAAGCATTTTCACTTTTGAAAATTTTTATATACAAAAATACATAAGATACCTTACGAAAACTAGTATTCTAAGTTATCCTATAGCAAAATCATAACTGAGCTTGATTTTTTTTTAGCAAACGGTATTCTTCTCTTTCAATGCAACGTTGAAAATAATGAGAGTACAAATCTGTACCAGAGCTGTAGCTAGGACGGGCAAGCGAGACGGTCGGCTAGGGCGGTAATAGCAAGAGGGCGGCAAAGGAGCAAGAAGAAAGAAAAAGTGTTAGAAATAAGCGGACGACGCGGCTCCCCGAAAACGTATTGCGCCCTATTAAATCAATATTGTTGTCGGATTACAAAGAAATATATTTGGTAAAAGTTTTCTTGCAAGCATAGTGAGCAAATTAAACGTCTCAATAAGGTGTAACAGCCAAGGTGGGTAATGTTGCCATTACCGTCCCTTCCCAGAAAAACTAAATCTTTGAAAATCAGGAAAGAAAGTTTTACGTTCCCTTCCCTCTACTCAAACAAGTAGCCCCTCCGAGAAGAGTTTCCCGGGCCAGGTATGTGGTTTACAACGCCGCTTAACGCACGTAAAAATGTAAGCTACTGAAAGAGAATGGTATGCTAAAGTTCAACAAATAATAATAAGTCTTCAAAGGTTGCAGGAACATAACTCTACTTGATAAACAACACAAAAAAGAATTCCGATAGCATTAACAAATTTTATTATTACTTTTTTTAAATAAACGAAATGTTGAATCTAACAACGAATTTGTAAAGTTCGTAAAAGTTTGTCCGATTTCGAAAAATATTTTCAACTACTAGTAGATTTAAACAATTTCGATTCATGCAAAATCCACAAGAAATTTATAATTACTGAAAAATTTATCAGGCACATGTTGCATGAAGTAAGAGTCCAAGATGGCTCCTGCCTTATCACAAGACATATTCAGCATAAACCATATTTGAAATACACATATTTATATTATAGAAATTCAATAAAAATATTTGAACTGATGGTTCAATTAGAATATTTATCAATTTTCTATCTACATGTTTTTTTTTATACTCACGGAAAAACCCAGAATAGATTTTTAAATTCACAAAATAAAATATACTATACACAATATTAAATATGGTGTAACACATACCTCGCGAAGAGAACAAGTGACGGGCCCAATCACTTAATTTCAAAGCTACTTCATCGGAAGGATAAACAACCAATCAAATTTAAGTATAGCAATCACATGACATTGACAAAAGACTAACCATAATACCAGATCATTTAAATTAAGAAAACACCAACTCTCTATCGCAAAAATATACTGTAGTGGAATACAGGGAGGAAAAAGGAAGGTGAATAGGTTACCAAAATAATAATAATAATAATAATAATAATAATAATAATAATAATAATAATAATAATAATAATAATAATAATAATAATAATAATAATAATGTAGAAGGAAACAGTATAAAAGGAAACAGCGCTGTTTCTAATCTTAAATTAAATCCCTTTTTCATTCATTTTACTCTATAATACCAAGGTAAAGATCACTACGGCACAAAGGATCATAAAAAGTTTTTTATTTACTCCTTAAAAAGTATATAGATTTGTTAATGACGATTTTATATACATGTATTTGGAGGCGAGTAATGACATAGTGCACGCAGAAGCGTTTTCAAAATCAAAGTCGGAAATGCGTGTTCGGCGTTTCGGTGATTATTTTTCTTAGTAAATCACTCTTTTCTACACATTCGGATTAATCACGACAGTGAGAATGAAGGTATGAGAATGAAAGGAGTGTGAGACTCATGCAAGCTGCTATTTATGTGGGAATATTAGAAAGAAGGTAAACAAAGATAATAGTAACATATTCGAACTTGAGCCTGTTGTAGAATATTTTGTTTTGATGATATTTTATCTATCTGCATGCGTACAAAACATATACACACATTATTTTCAAAATATCATCAAAACAAAATATTATATATATCAGGGTTGTCCTTATACAAATGATAAAATTTCAAAATAAAGCAATTTACTCGTTGATCTCTCAAATGTTTCCTTTTCATATAGAAATAATATGTGCAAAATACTATATATGAATTTTAATATTTAGATGTGGCTGAACAATGTTAAAGCTTTGCTATGTAAAAGTCTAATGCTAATTGTTCGAATATCACACAGATGTTGCACACAGTCAGTTATTCAGATTAAATCAATAAGTGCAAAAAATTTTAATATTTTCTACTGAATTATTACAGAACAATATATTGCGATTGTAATTAACTACATATAGGTTTGCAATCACTGATTGTGAAGAAAAGTTGATTTCCTTGTGACAGGAAATTTATCTCAGGTGTGTTTTTGATTGCTTGGATCGCATTCTGAACTGTTCTTCAGTCTTAAAGCATCCTAAGTCACTTCTTGTATTAGGGCAACACCACCCTCTGCACGATCATTTGTGATTGCTAATGAGCAAGCAATTGTTTTAGTTACCATAAAGTCATCTTTTTCACTCCATACATCAGGATTTCAATGATGAAGCCATCTGTGATGCCAAGAAGAGCAAATATATTAATGCTTCTTTTTGTCACAAAATTGACGTGTGTCTTACTTTCTACCGTCGTCAAATCCACTTATGCTTGTATCGAAATACATTCTCCTCCTTCTGTCTCTGCTGAAGATTGCACCATAGCTGGTTTTGTGTTAGAGTGTAACTCTGCATCAAAGAGACTAACGAGGCCAGGTACCACAGATGTCGTGTCATTTATTGTGGTGTTGCTTCACCAATCTCAAGTTGAGGATAATCATAAATTTTCTTAAGGAATTAGAGATCATTTCTACATGCCGTAGAAGCCTGGGGGTAAACATTATCACGAGATCTCAATGTATTTAGCAGAAATATAGTGAGATCTCACAATCACTGCTACTCCGTCTGTGTCAGCTTAAATTGGGAACGGAATAACCAAACCTGAAGATTGTAGATTGCCTCCACCATCTAGTGAGCTTGATACATTGGCTCAGGAGCTCGGAACTTGATCTCGGTTGATGAACCAGATGGTGAACTTTTCAAAAAGATTAACACTAACAAAAGCAGTTCGCTATAGTCATCTCGTGGTTGACAATCCTGCAGTTCGAGTTTACAAATAGAAATTGCTCCATCCTGGACATCATGAATTTCTGAAGCTGCAAAATCGTCTGAGATGACATCCTCACACCTTTCTTGGTCAATGGTGGACCACTTTTGCTTGAAACGCTTGAACTTGATAACGTCTGGTAAGCAGATGGTTCCTAAGCATGTTTCAAAGTATAAAAGAGTATGGCCTAGTAGGTGTCCAACAATGATACACTCCTTTTATGAACGGATAGTGTGGGAATAGTAGTATCAAAACACGTGGCATGTATCAAGTTTTCCAGTTCCCACTCTTTCACACTACTTTACACACCGTGAGCTGTAGCCCTTCCACTCCAAAAGGATAACTTTTTAATTACTAGCAATTTCTTCTCTTCCATGGTCGATACCAAACTGGGCAGCCTCCCTACCTTATTTCTTCCACCAAGATCACTAAAAATCTAAGTCAGACCAAATCTAAACAACACAGTTCGAATTTACAGAGATTTTTACATCGTGCATAGCTCATTTGGGCCAGGGAGGGCGGATGGTAATCAGGTTGATTGCTTTCTTTATCACGACTTAATTGGTATGCGGTAAAGTGTTCTAAACCCCTGCCCTTTTAGGCTAAGGAAAAGATTATTAATGCGAGAATAGTGGTATAAAAACAGGTGGAATAAGAAAGTGGGAAGAACAAGAACATTTAAAGAAAACCCACGGACACGATGTTGTCCACCACAAGATTTCTTGGCCGGGATCGAAACAGAGACCCCACGCACCAGAGGCCAGCTCTCTACCAGTGAGCCACCGTGCTCCATAAATTATATAAGAAAGATAAGTATTAGCCCTATATACTTCAATATTGTATGCATAATGCATTAACGTTCATAAAGCTACTTTTTCTTGAAGTTTTTGTAATTAATGTCACAAATCGTCCAATGCTTTGTACCAAAGAAATAAATGCATGTTTTTCACAGAATAGTATCGTCTACCCCTTGCTGTTATCTATAGTATAAAAGTAATGTTGAGTTGGTTTTGAGTTTAACGTCCCTATCAGCAGCGAGGCTATATAAGACGTGAACATACTGATTAACGTGGAATCAGAATCACATGAGCTCACACTGAGAAAATCCGTACTGTTACGTCAAAGTTGTGTACTAACCGCTTAGCTACGAAAGAACTCGGTATATAAATAGAATACTTCACATTACCCCATATCACTTCAATGACAGTATTGTTTTCTGATCAGTTAAAATAGTATTTCTGGACACAGTAGCGAAAAGTATTTAATTCTTCATGCACTGCATGAAAAATATAAAGAGTGAGCACAATAAAAACGAAACAAGGAAAAGGATTTTTAAAATAAAGTGCTTTGTCTCTCTCGAATAAATCACTCAATATCTTACAAGTTCATATCTTCTTGTATTTAACATATTATTGTCGTATGAAATGATGCCCCTGGTTATAGCATACATCTAGTATTACCAAAGGGATTTCTCCTCATCCCCCTTCTAATTCGCACACTGTCCACAGATATAGACACGAAGCGCCAAGAACATTTTTTACACAACGATTGTGGTAACCATAATATAATTCGTGGTATCGGTTATTTACGAAATAGATATTTACGGATTTAGCGAAAAAAACTCGAGCGGAAATTGAATCCAGGACCCTACGCACGTGAGGTCTAGATGTTCCTCACTCTGCCACGCCGTCATTTTATAACGTAACGCTTACTATCATATTTGCTACGAGTCGGAAGCTGTAAGACGCTATTCTCCGCTATTTCTGGCTATTATGCTTTCCCAGTTTATACTATTAACACAAAACGATTGCAATTCGAAATCAAATTCCGTTTCGAAATACTACTGCCCAATATGGACTTAAACTGCAACCCTAACAATCAGTAATAATCCTTTTTAAAATTTAGTTATTATGATGATTCACTTATTTACTATAGCTTTATCCTTATAAAACCGTGCCGATACAAGATTTCGGATTTAAGAAGGCACTCTATGATTGTCATTGGCTTGATTCTGGTTTCAGGATGTTTTTCTAATATGTTGTAGTAAAATAATATAGAGGTTTCAAAGTAAATATATTGTAAGGCCAAGGAGCAAATATGGATATTTTTTTTAAATATTAGTTTCCTCTATATTAATCAAGGCACCTATGGTTGAATCTGAAAGCACACGCTGTTTCTGAATGTAAAAGTGCATGTGGTTTATATTAGAGGGATAGATTTTACTGGGAATTTTCTACAGAGGGAAGACCAACTGAGTGCGTAACAAGTAGCCTTTCTACCTTATTACTTCCAACAATATCATTAAAAAACTAAGTCAAACCAATCTAAGCAACAGAGTTCGAATTTACAGAGAGTTGTATATCGTGCATAGCTCAGCTTAGTTTCAACCTAGTCAAATGCATCTTGCATTATAATATTATCGGCAAATGAACCCGGAGTCGACGGGAGAAACATCAGGCTTCCCTATTCGGCAATGTGGCAAGCAAAATCTAGGTCTTTTCTTAAAAAATGCTTACATTTGGAAAGTCTATATCTTGTTCATAAATTACCCTTCTTTTGTTTTAGGCCTTGGGAGGCGGTTACGAGATTTCGGCTTTGTTATTTCTAAGCTTCAGAACATGGATGTGTTTATACTTGTCTTACTGTCTTTTGTTAACGGCTCGAGCACTTATTTGCTTTCTACATTGCCTCAGGTGTCGTTCTCACCGGGTGAAGACTAACATGAAATTGTTCTAATATATTCCGATTCTTCTCCAGTCGGAGCCGAACGATGATCGACCACGAAATAATGTATTTCGAACTTGGTTCCACCTCATTTAGGAGGGAGACGGATTTTCTTAACTTTGGACGCGCCTTCTTCGAGTGGGAGGTAAAGCAGCACAGAAGACCGAGAAGATTCTACTTCTGCATTCCTATGTCAAAAGTCGCGTCTTTTACTGAAATCTTAGTTTTTTATGAACACAGAATATTTATTATATGAAAGAAAAACATTAAGTTGTTACAAACAATTTGATTACATGTACAAAGCGAATTTGAAGTATAAAACTAACGAAGAAATTTCTGTCGCTTTTTGTGTGAAGTTCTATTGGGCCTCACACCGTGAGTTCAATGCAAATGACGATAACGAGAAAGGTCTGTTGTTGGTGTGGGTATATCCAACACACTATCTGGTTCTGGCAGTTCAGTTACACAGTAAACTTGCGTAAGACCGGAGTGAACATGGGATCTCCACAGAGTGTCGTAAGGGTGTGTATGCTGTCCCACAAGTTCAAACTGGGGTCGAACGCCGCTACAGAGGGGGAGAAGATATGCCAGGCCTTTAGTGGGTGTCGTGACTACGCGGGCAGTGCAGCACTGGGGGTTAAACAAGTATAAGAACGGTAATGAAACACTCGAAAACTCACCATGTGCCGGAAGACCAACACATGTACAAAATGAAGATCTTCATGCATCAATTAGGGCGAACAGTGGCCAGACATGTGAGGAACTGGGACCAGTGGTCGAAGTGAGATGTTATGTGGTGGTATGCCTTACCGCCTCTTGGTTTTCAGTAATGGGGATATACCGTCTCTGGATTTCCAATGATCAAGACAGTATTCAAATAGCCGATATGTTGAGTCAAAATCATAATAAAACATACCGCTTCTGCTCTTTTTCCACTTCGAACACTGACTAGGACTATAATTCATTGTGAGTGGAGAAACCATTTGACAGCCCTTCCATCAACTTGGAAAGCACTACAAGTTTGGTCGATGTGTCCCTTTTTTTTTGACTCATGTGTTTCTTTTGCTCTGTCGTCTGAGGAAGAACCCATTTCTGGACAGAGTTTTGACATGTGATCAGAAGTGGGGCTTGTACGAAGCTCCATGGTACCGTCATCATTGGTTAGCATCCAATGAACGGGTTAAAAAAACAGCCGAAACAAGCACTTCGCCAGAAGAAAGTCCTCCTGTATGTTTGGTGAACTGCTCACGGCATCGTGCACCGAAACTGTACCAGCTGGTCAGAACAACAATGTACTGTGTACTATCAGCAGTTGAGCCGTGTTCAGAAAAGCTCAAAACTCTGTTGCCAGCACTTCTGAATCGCAAAAAATCCTCCTGTTACAGGACAACGCTAAGCCCACGTGGATATGATGACGCGGAACAGTATTCTAGACCTTGGATGGGAAATCTTATTGAATCCGCCGTACTCCTCAGATATTTCACCGTCCGATTTATCACCATTCCTTGGACAATCACCTTAGAGGACGTCAGTTCAAATCCTCAGTAAAGATGCAAAATGCACTTGATAACTTTTAGCTTCACAGCCCACCAGCTTCCACCACGATGCAATCCATGGCCTTCCAGAACGTTGACAAAAGATCGTCGATTCTGATGGTTACTACTTTTGAGCTTCCAAGCACGTCTTAGGTGGCATATTGTTGTTCGAAGGTGGTGAGTGAAAAAGCGACGGAACTTTTTTGGTTGCCTTTATAAATAAATGTTTTCCACGTAGAGTAATTAGCATTTATAATAGCATTTTTCTTCCTATCTCCACCAAACGTTAAAGATAGTTATTAGTTCTGACTGCCAAAACTTAAAGCCCGACTCTATTTGTCTGACATACTCTTTGCTTTGTAGACTTCCCTATACACCGAACGCAAAAGCCTGAGAACCTCAGCTCAACCGGCCCAAATAAGTTCAGGGCTGTTTACAGCTCGCCAGTGATTTAACCCAGGACATCTCATACTTTTACACTTACTAGTTACAACCATGCATACATTCGGCCAATTTCCTTTTGAGTGCAGCCAGCAATTACAACTCAGTCTGTATCATTCACTAGAATCCACTATCTTCTTGCATATCTTTTCGTAGTGCATGAAACTCGACTGAGAGTCGAACCCGGCCACTTGTGATTCCTATTCCAGTACAGCAGAAAAATGTTGTTCGCCATCACTGCATTTGATAATGTCTTGCCCTATTATTAGTTCATTAATTTGTTTTAACTCTCACTATGTTCTTTTCTTTTCTTAAAGTTGAGTTGATTTTGAGTTTAACGTATTTTTCAACAGGAGGTTATATGAGACGGGATTTACTAATTAACAATTAATCCGAACATGAGCTACATTTTTTCTTAAAATGTTGTTCCAACTATATAGAAGTGAATTTTTTATCTGGCAACAACTTCCGGTGCTCTAAGTCGGCTACGATTTCCGCAAACGCAAATGTTGTTTGCCGTTTGTGCTCACTCTAATATCCTCAAGTACGTGTGTTCGATCCCCGGTCACAGTTATGGACAGGACTGTATACTGAAGGTATACGGCCCCAAAATTCGTACTGTACCACAACAAACTTTATCGCATCGAAAAAGATGACAAAAACGTGTAAAGGGGACCATTGATTACACAGAATTGGAAAATGTAGTTTTTATTTCGCAGTATAAGGAGATCTTATGTTTTACGTAATTTTGTTATCGTGGTTACAAATCCACCAATTGTTCTTCCGTATCATGTAATGATTATCCACAATGTGCAGATGAACTATTTAATGACCTACTGAAATATAATAAATATTCAGTACCAATGAAAAAAAATAAATATGTAAGATTGGCTTCCAACAACAAACCCTAATTAAAACAGATCTAAAACTTTCATAGAAGCCTCAAGTTACATGAGATTTACCAAATACAATTTTTCTGCTTTGTCATTCACTTGCAAATGTGTGTTATTTCAACCTGTGTTTGTAGTATCGATGCGGTTTATAGTGATCTGCCATTATTGGCACGTGCCATTGGCCATGATTACTCCTTATTACATCTTTAATGCATTAGTGAAATCTTTTTACTGCTCTTAGTTACCTACATCTAAGTGCCTGTTTGAAATGTAATCAAGCTGAAGTGAAGAAAAGTGTACTTCAAACTCACATGACATTCCAGTGCAAGTTTCTTTCTTTGCAGCATTCTTTTCTCAATCTGTTTGCAGACTCGGGTTCGATTCCCGGCAGAATCTCATGTGGTTCGGATTCCACGTTAATCAGTAGATCCCGTCTCATATAGCCACGCTGCTGGAAGGGACATTAAACTCAAACTCAACTCAATCTGTTTGTATTGGTCATGTTTGGCATTGTCCCAAAGTTCTTGACTATGTCGGTAAACAAACCCTGCGCCTGAATCCATACGTCGTTCATGGTATTTATGAAAGCAGAATCTTTCCCCAACCTGGTCAACAAAAATCGCCACTTTAATATTTGTATTGAACAACAAATCGTTAGTAGGTGTGTTACTAATTATTTTTTATTTGGGTGGACATCTTACATCTGGAACGTTTTCCGCATATGACATCATCAAATATGGCGGCTAGATAATCACAAAAATGTTCATATCTTAAATAATATTGGACTGATTAACATGTAATTTCGTGGTTTTCTTCCAGAGTTTCTTAGCAGGGGTTCTAGTACGTATCATTTTACTAAGATGAGCACCCGATATTTCTCTCGGATGGCTTCATCCAAGATGGCGGCCGCTTAATCACAAAAATGTTCATATTCCGTTAATATTTGACTTCTTAACATGCAATTTAGTTATTTTCTTAAGATTTACTTAGCAGAGGTCCTAGTAAGTATTTTTCTTGCTGAAAAGTACATCCGACACGTTTCTCTGGGCTGACGTCATCCAAGATGGCGGCTGCTCAATTACAAAAATATTCATACTTGTGGTAATATTTTACTGAAGTTAACACAGAATTTCGTTATATTTTTCATTTTTGTTATACAAATGTTCTTGTAACTAGTTTCAATTTAGGTGGTCATCCAACAAATTCTCAACATATGATATTATCATCTATTCAATCACATAAATCTTTATATCGCTGAAAATGTTGGACTAATCAACATGAAATTTTGTTAGTATGTTGTAATTACTATTTGCGAAGCGAACGCTTCTACCGTAAAGTTGCAATTCACTTTAATTTTAATATAGTTTCAGATGAGTTCCATTTCTTAAAATTGCGTTTAATATTTTACCATGTTTCAACTACATTAATATCCAACAGAGATATTCACAACAACATATATCTGTTCCTCTTATTAATACCCAGAACTAAAAGTCAAACTAATTTTCTAATCCAGTAAACTATGTGCTCTGTCAAACCTTTTAACTGAAATATGTTTTAACACAATAACTAATTAATAAAGTAATAAAGTTATAAACAGTGGCGTTTATTCTGATTTTATAAACATTATTAACAACATAATATCAATAGCCTTCCCTAAAATCTAATCTGTTTACAATATGAGGTGCATCAGAAGTTTTAATTTATACTATATGAAAAACGGAATGTAATATACTATAAGGAATATCACCACCAGCTTTTTTAAGATTTTATCTTAAAAGGATTTTTAAAAATTGAATGCGATTCCTTTAGATTTTCAAAAAGGAACAACATGTAACGTTATTTTTCTTTAAAATGCATGAGTATTTTGTACATGTCAAACCAGTACATACCCCAATAAACTCATTAGGATACTGTTGTAAGTTTTGTTTTGACATGAAAGAATCATCTGTCACTTTAAAACCAAAATCACAAGGGTCTAAGTGAACAATTGTATCATCAATACAGTGTCGTTGAAGGTACGTATAAAAGTAAGATCTCAATAAGTATCCTGTAATACTCCTGCTTGTAGGTGACAATCCGTTAATGTCTAATTTTTTCCATGATAATACTGACAAACCATAAATTTATCTATAGATCGCAATGGGATCGTTTCTTCAATACCTGTACTAAGTATTTTTCTGCAGCTTTAAGCCTTTTTTTCTACATCTTCCCAATCAGACATCACTACAAAATTTTCCAAATGTATGTTCGATGCAGAATTAATAGCTGCTTTCTGCGTACCGAACTTACTATGATCGTGACAGTGCATGGATAGCTGGAAACAATTTGCAAAACTCTTCTCCCATTTTTCGATAAATCGTATGAACAGTCAAAAGTCGTATGGACTCAAGAATTTCACTACACACCCAGATTTCTTGTAAACCAATTCGATGAAGAGTATACCAATGAAACAATGCTAATACCAACATGTCAGTGTCAGCACTAATGAGAACAATTTTGGTGAATCCACACTGGGATTATCATTCTAAAGTCAGCTTCCTCTACTAATAAACAATTTATTTCTGGATGATTAACTTGCATTCAATTTTTCACATATGTACAATTTAATGTTATCTCACCACCAGCGAAGCACTAAATGCGTGGTTGGTAGCACATGGTGTTTCAATCAAAAAAGTCATAGCCTATATTTTTGCAATTAACTTTTGTAATAGCAGTATTTTCTTTGAAGATCCTCAGAAACTTGAGTTATACGAGAAATGAAATGTTGCCAGTAGCTGTTGCCAGTTTGTAGTAGCTGTCAAACACACAGCCAACCGTTCCACAGTTCCTTATGATGCTCTGAATATATGTAAAGTAAGAAACAGCTACCTAATCAAGTTTTCTTCTCAGTTTTCATCAGTTCCCAGGTAGAATTCATAACATCCATAAAGTTTCCCTTTTTCCATTTGGAACAGGAGATCGTTATTGTTGATACTAAAATATGTATCTTGCTCTTTCAATAACGCTCTTTCTTTGTGTTTTTCTCATAAACCTTTCTTCATCGAAGAGTAGAGAATTATTTCAATATATAGGTGAAATCACATGTTCGAGTAGAATCATCTTGTAATTAAAATTTATTTTTAGAAACTCCTCAGATCTTGGACACTCATTTATTCTATATTTGTCGTAAACACGATTATGTGATTTTTTGGTTGAACATAATACACAAATGGTATCGCTTAAAAGTCTCTCCTTGACGACTGTAGCGACATGATCGTTTCTTTGGGGATTTTCAAACATTTGTCTTTCCACTTGGTAACGAAGTAGTTTCCATAGTCTCACTTGTTAATCTTTCCTTCTCCCCTTCAAGGTGCAAAAGTATCTTTTTATAACATGCATTATTCAGATTATGGTAAAATATTGTTTCCACATTTATGGTGCACAAACGTTTAGCAACCATGTCATTTCGCATTGAGCAGCTGCCCTGACATTTTCTCTCATATTTTCTGTAATTAATACACTATGGTCACTTATATCTCATATAATGCATGAATTTTCACTATACTTTGGAACTCTCGACAATTTTATGATATCCATATTTTTATTTCAAAAGCATAATGGAAAAAGAAAAAGAAACCTAACATATAAATTAGGACAATTGAAGTAATTTATAGATTTACACTTAAAACTGCCAAACATACGAAAAAATAATGTAGTGTAGCAGCCGCCATATTTGATAACGTCAAGTCTGGAAAATGCGGTGAATGTCCACCCAAGTTAAAAGTACTTACTACATCACCTACTAAGTTTTCCTTTTAAAAACGAAGAAAAAACTTTCTTGTTGATTAGTCAAATATTACCAGCGATATGAAGATTTCTGTGACCGAATAGCCGCCATCTTGGATGATGTTACATGTTGAAAATTGCTCGAATGACCACCTAAATTGAAACTAGTTACAAGAACATTTGTACAACAAAAATGAAAAAAATAGAGCGAAATTCTGTCTTAATTTCACGGAAGTATGAATATTTTTGTAATTGGGCAGCTGCCATCTTGTATGACGTCATCGCAGAGAAATGTTTCGGATGTTCCATTTAGTAAGAAAAATACTCACTAGGACCTCTGCTAAGTAAATCTTGAGAAACGAACTAAATTGCATGTTAATCAGTCAAGTATTAGTCGAGATCTGTACATTTTTGTGTTAAGCAGCCACCATCTTTGATGACGTCACCCGAGAGAAATATCGGGTATTCATCTTAGTAAGATGATACGTACTAGGACCCCTGCTAAGAAACTCTGGAAGAAAACCACGAAATTACATGTTCATCAGTCCAATATTAGTCAAGATATGAACATTTTTGTGATTAACTAGCCACCATATTTGATGACGTCGTACCCGGAAAATGTACCATATGTCAGATGTCCACCCAAGTAAAGAATAATTAGTATGACACCTACTAACGATTTCTGAAGAAACATTCCCCATACTCACACTTTCCTACAGAACCATACCTAGATCCAGGACTATAAGGGAGACGATAATAATTATAATGAATGAAATAGTGAAATAAAGATCGGAGGAAACAGGAGAACTCCTAGGCATACGGTGTTTATCCAACACAAAGCCCACTTGGAATCAAATCTGAGACACCATGCAACACTGGTAAACTCCCTATTACTAACAAGGAAGGGTCACTCAGTGGCTCCGCTGAGATCCGAACAAGACAATTATGTTTGCATTTGATATGTTATAACTAGACGAATCCCAAAGTTATATGTGCCACCGGGGGAATATCGTGAGTTACAACATATTATGTAATATAAAAACTACAAAGCTGGCAGAATAGTCTGAACTGAGTCATTTGCTCGGAAACGGTTGGGTAAATTGAAAACTCGGACAGTACGTATCCCATCATTTTAAAGGACATACTTTTTCGGATAAGAAAACTTTGCTCAGGGTCCTCGCAGAGTTCGAGGTGGGATCCAACTCATTTTTTTTAATGGTAAGGAGGGTTAAGTAGCACATCGTTTGAGAGCTGTTGTAAAATGAAAGGAAATGCAGCACGTCTCGACTCTCTGCGACAACCCTGTGCAAAATGGCGGAGGGTCAAAATGTAAACAAAAACTTAATTGAAAACTCCATGGTCACCCAGGCTATAAATCAGAAACGGTGAGACAAATATGAAAATAGGAAAGGGAGTGTGGCATTATTTTCAAAGTATAACAATTTAAATTAAAGTGTCTTGTCCCAGGGTGCCCACAGGGTCCCAGTTGGGATCCAACTAAAAAGTTTCAAATGGCAAGAGAGGTTAAAAAGCTCATCGTTTGCAAGATCTTGTTATATGTAAGTAGATGGAGCAAGTCTTGATTTTCTACGACAACCCTGTCCAAAATTGCGGCGGGTAAAAATGTAAACAAAAGCTTAATTGAAAAAACTATGGCCACCTTGAATCCAAGATGGCCGCTTAAAACCTATGTCATTCATAACAGTACAAATCTAAATGTCTATTTTTCTCTATTATGTATTTAGAAATAATAGGAAGACTAAAGAACAATTGAATTTCGATTCACTAAAACTATTATTTTATTCGGTAACAACACATATATGTTTTGTTCTTAATGCACGTTCGTCACGGATTTCTCGACCCCCCAGAAAAGGTATTTTTTTCTTATTTTATATATAAGAAAACACAACCCACCGCCTCCCCCCAGAAGTCTGTCCTCGATCCGCCTCTACGATGAACACACAACTCTGACTTCCTACTCATACTGCTAAACAAAAGTTGAATACCTTCGGTATTTTTCTAATTTTGTCATACGTAGTTCATACAGATAGAATTTGCTGCACCTGCAGGTTGGGGGCTCTACTGTAACGTATTCGTGATGGTTACATTTGTATGTCATTCGTTGGTTTGATGGCAATACTTCAAGCAATACCAAATATATATATATATCGGGTGTTGCAAAATAAGTGTTAAAACTCTTGGGAGGTGACTTCTGCCACTGAGACAAGAAAAAAAGTTCTCTTCAACTTTCTGCTATCGGACATAGTTTCAGATCTATAAGATGCCGAAAGCGTGGGAAAATGACTTTCGGACGCCAATAGTTCGGAAACTATCCAACATAAAGAGGGCGGGTAAAAAAATCACTGAAGAAGTTATACCTGCTTTATTGAATTTTGCATGTTTCACAATCCTGCCGTGCACGCGCAAGGGATTCCCCAAAGGAACGTAGGGAGTCCCGGATAATCTGCCAAATGAAACTTGGTCTAAATGGATATGAATTGATAGGATTTCTACCAGGTAACAATAATTAGTTTGTCTTAAGTCGATATCTGGAACAAATACAAAATGGCGGACACCTTCATGCCCGTTGTGTGTGGTTGCATAATCGCCAGGTACGGATGCTGGCCAATAGTGACGTTCTGAGTATTAATTGTAGCGAATTTGTACTCAAATGCTCTAGAAAGACATCTGGAGTGTCGGTAGAGCATAACAGATGAAGCAGGGTGATTCACATGTGTGGAAACACTTAACGAAAAATGCCCAGAAATGTACTCATACTCAGTAAACGTGAGTTCAAAGCGTCGGAAATGTAAGGATTAGCGTCAAGAACATGAAATCCATTGCCAATTCACCAATAATATTCCCTCAAACCGATGCAATATGATACGCACGGTTGCATACCGATAAGGATGCAACAACTGAGGCCAAGATCAAATTGTGCAATGCACTCAGTAAGAAACTGGTTAAACTAAATGAATGTCACTAGTGGGATCGCATGATCGATATTGAAATGTGGCCAATGTGTGTGTTGATATCAACATGTAGCTAATGAACAAATGTCAACATGTCCCACTACTGCTGGGACATCGTCCCACGTGCGAAAAATTGGAAAATAACTACTCGGGTCTTGAATATGAGGCCCTGGGCTCCCAGTAGGACTGGAAACTGCGACCACGCGAGCGAAAGCTAGTGCTCTAGCCCTGAGGTTCGAAGGAGCCTTACCTTCTCTGTATTCATTTCTTTGAGGAGTACCCACTTTGTTTGGCAAGCCCTCTTGTACAGCCTCCCGACGTACTTGTGTGATTTATTTTGTTACTCCTACTGCACAGTTGTAAAGAATCAGAGCTTTAAGACGTTTCTTCCTATTTCTCATGTCGTTTTATTTTCCATATGCATGGTGTTCCAGCTATAGTGTTAAATGTGCCAAATCGGTTCATTTTCGTTGTCTTGGCATGTGCACTGTGTGTAAGATACGAATTTCTGGAGGTATTTTCCTATATTTCGAGTACGTCATATATCTCAGATGACGTGGGACATGATACAAGTTTCTTATTTTCACGCTCTATCAGAATTTGAACCATGCATTAAGAGATTTCTTTTCATATGTGTTGACTGTGGGACAATGTCCCAAACAAAGAGGGACATTGATACAATCGTGTTCTAGTTACGGTCTACCAAAAGGCGCACCAGATGTAATAGCAGAATGTACAACGTTATTTTCCTAATTTTCACACGTGAGATGGTGTCCCAGCAGTAGTGCGACATGTTGACAATTGTCCATTAGCTACATGTTGATATCAACACACACATTGGCCACATTTCAATATCGATCATGCGATCCCACTAGTGACATTCCGTTAGTTTACCCAGTTTCTTTGTGAGTCCAATTGCACAATTTGAACTTGGCCTCAGTTGTTGCATCCTTATTGGTATGCAACCGTGCACATCATATTGCATCGGTTTGAGGGAATGTTATTGGTGAATTGGCAATGGCTTTCATGTTCTTAACGCTAATCCTTACATTTCCGACGCTTTGAACTCACGTTTACTGAGTATGAGTACATTTCTGGGCATTTTTCGTTAAGTGTTTCCACACATGTGAATCACCCCGCTTCATCTGTTATGCTTTACCGACACTCCAGATGTCTTTCTAGAGCATTTGAGTACAAATTCGCTACAATTAATACTCAGAACGTCACTGCTGGCCAGCATCCGTACCTGGCGATTATGCAACCACACACAACGGGCATGAAGGTGTCCGCCATTTTGTATTTGTTCCAGATATCGACTTAAGACAAACTAATTATTGTTACCTGGTAGAAAGCCTATCAATTCATATCCATTTAGACCAAGTTTCATTTGGCAGATTATCCGGGACTCCCTACGTTCCTTTGGGGAATCCCTTGCGCGTGCACGGCAGGATTGTGAAACATGCAAAATTCAATAAAGCAGGTATGACTTCTTCAGTGATTTTTTTACCCGCCCTCTTTATGTTGGATAATTTCCGAACTATTGGCGTCCGAAAGTCATTTTCCCACGCTTTCGGCACCTTGTAGATCTGAAACTATGTCCGATAGCAGAAAGTTGAAGAGAACTTTTTTTCTTGTCTCAGTGGCAGAAGTCACCTCCCAAGAGTTGTAACACTTATTTTGCAACACCCGATATATATATAATCATTTGCAAGATTGGCGAGTAGTATCAAAAATGTGTAAGTCATTTCAGTACCTCGAGCTGCGTCAAACTTTGTTGGTTTGGTTACAGTATTCCAAGAAATAACATATTTACATACAAGCTCATTTTTCACACTGGCAGCCAGATTGGATTACAGATTATACTCTTTGATATTTTGTGGATATCTACTATAAACCATAAAATTTCGCTTCTCCCATACCAGTGATGTGACCTGGATATGCGTTCGATACATAGTGCGGCATTTTGAACTCAAGATGTCGCGTTTTTGAAGATTGTGCATATTTTGGTCATTTACTAATATACATTAAGGATAAATTTGTTTTCATAGCTTCAGCAGTTTGGTATGCTTATCCTTTTGTTATAGGTTTAAAGCGGCCATCTTGGATTCAAGGTGGCCATAGTTTTTCAATTAAGCTTTTGTTTACATTTTGACCCACCGCAATTCTGGACAGGGTTGTCGTAGAATCTCGAGACGTGCTCCATCTTCTTTCACTTAACAAGAACCACTTTAACCACTTCTTGCAGAGGTTTGAAGTAGAGAGTCGAGACTTGCTGCATTTTCTTTCATTTTACAACAGCTTTCAAATGATGTGCCACTTAATCCCCCTTGCCACTTGAAAAGTTTGAGTTGGACCCCGTCTGGGACCCTGCGGGAGACCCTGGCACAAAGCTTTTTTTATCCCAAAAAGTTTGTCATTGAAAATGATGAGATATACTGTATGTTGTCCGAGTTTTCCACTTACCCAACCGTTTTCGAACAAATTACTCTTCAAACAATTTTGAGTAGTTCCATTTCTGATTTTCGGACTGCATGGATAGTTCTATTACTTACTGTTAAAATATTATTGAAAAACATTTACTAACAACAAACGCTTTGTTTTAACACTAAATAATAGGTCTATTAATATAAATTCTGAAAAGGAGAAAAAAGTTATAATCGTTAAAGCAGTGATTGATGTTGTTTTATTTGATATTGATTCAACTACCGTAACTTTCTGTAAGAAACGTAGAGAAACATCACAGATGAGTTAAAAGCATTGTCTGAGAGTCAAATGATTAAAACTGAACGAAGTTTTAGCTCTAAGAAGGTACATTCGCAAAGTGTCCTCTTCGGATTCGTGTAAAATTGATTCAAATGCAAAGTTTCCCGCGGCTGAATGTGTATAGTACTAATTTTAGCGGCAAATGCAAGTAATTTATACAGGGTGTTTCAAAACAACACCGACAACGTTTGGAAAGTGATTCCTGACACAAAGATAAGATGAAAAGTATATACTAACTTGGGTGCGTAAACGCTTTCACTCGGAGTTATAGGCTGCCGAAAACATTAAAAAAATGAATTTTAAAGGTCTATAGCTCCAAAACTATGGAACCTACCGTGGTCCGGTAAAGACTTTATTTAGGAATTAATATGTGCTCTATCAAAATATCCATATTTCAGAATCCTGCAGTGCTTCGGCAACAATTTTTATATAGGGAGTTTGGCTACGTGCATATAATTTGAAGTACTCACCAACTACCTCTCACCACTAAATATATGCTCGTACCTAAGTTCCCTCTATAAAAAAATGTTGAGTGAGTGCCTTAGGATTATGAAACATGTACTTTACGATAGCGCACATATTACTTCTTACGTAAAGTATTGACCTGACTACAATAGGTCCCATAGTTTTGGAGCTATGGACTTTTAAAGTTCATTATTATATGTTTTCGGAAGCCTACAACTCCGAAAGGAAGCATTTGTGCACCCAGGTAGGTATATACTTTACGTCTTATCTCGGTGTCTGGAATCATCTCTCAAACGTTGTCGGTGTTGTTTTGAAACACTCTGTATATTTATCAGCCTTTATATATCCGAAATTCATTCCCAAACTACTATAACACTGTTTTTGTTTCTTTAGATGTAACTGCGCATGAATGTTGGTATATGCAAAACAAATTGGATCAATTACTCCTTTTCTAACACATGTTACCCACACAAGTCGCCATCTTGAATCCGTCACATTGGAATCAACTTTCGGGTTTTCAAATGGGAATAGGTGCAAGTGAGAGATCCAATTCATGTACAACTTTCTCGGAAATTCATTGGTGTAGTGGGTTTTACCGTAGCTTGTACCGTTTTCAAGGTATTGCACGTTAAATGTCAGACACTATACGAATATTGAACCAAATAGAATGTTGCTTTTGCTTTTGACTTTAACGTCCCGTTCAGCAGCGAGGCTATATGGGACGTGGACCTACTGATTAACGTGGAATCCGAACTACATGAGCTCCCGCCGGGAATTGAACCCGGGTTTCCCACGCCAAAGGCGCGTGCGCTAACCGCTTAGCCACGAAGGAGCTCATCAAATAGAATGTTGTGCTGCGTTCCGTCTATATTTGTAATCTTTTATGTTACTTATCATTGAAATATTCTCTGAATGTACGCACGCAGACGTTAATACGGACATGGAAGGTCTTCATCCAAATCTGGTCGTATCTGGATTAACATTAGGCATTTTCACCGTAATAAATACCTCCTTGTTATAGTATAAAATAGAAGTAATAACAATCACTCACACAAATGAAATAAGAATTATTACACCAACGTTCTAAAGATTTTGTACCTACAGTATTTTTTCAATTAGAAATTCTTTTGATTTGTAAACATCAAAAACGGAACCATAACTGATATTACTCTGCAAAGTCTATTCGCAAAGTATCTGGAGGGATTTAACATCCAATATCTTCCAAACGGTAGACCAGTGAATTTCCGAGAAAATTGTATATGGATTTGATGCATCACTTGCATCTATTCCCATTTGAAAATGGTACATCCAAGATGGCGGCCAGCGTGGGTAAGATGAGTGAGAGAAGCACGCTTGATCTAATTTGTTTTGAATATGCCCACATTCATGTCCAGTTATATGTAAAGAAACTAAAAGCAATTTGCATCCGAGCGTTATAGTGATCTATAATTGAACTCCGGATATATGAAGACGCATAAATATGCAAAGTTAGTATGGGCCGCTAAAATTAGTACATTACACACTGGCCCACTGAGAACTTTGCATTTGAATCAATTTTCCACGAATCCCGAGGGAACACTTCGAGAATGTACCTTGTGAGTCAATTTGTATACAATGTAATGATTCATATCAGTACATGAAGAATTAAAAAATGCATCATAGTGCAATGTTCGATAGGTATTTGGAAAATTACGTATAACAATTAGCTGCAGGAAAAATTTAAAAAAGAGGTGCATAAATTAAGGGGAACTATAAGTAGCGTCTTGCATATGTTCCTACATATATTTAACTATGTTAATAATTTTGAAGAGAAAATAGGTATTACTCAAATAGAAGTTTACCGATTATTTAAAAATAGGGTTTATTTGACTTATCTCATGTCTTTTCAAAGTATAGATTGAGAGCTGGATAAAAAATTTAAAAAAACACTTCCTATTATGTAATATTATTTATTAATATAGTATTTTCTGAATCGTTAGACAGAAACATACGTAGTTCGGGTAGCATTATTTCGAGATGAGTGAGAAATATATCTCGAGACGTTGTACACTTAATATATGTCTAATATTTATTTATTTAACAATCTAACTCCAACAGGGACGATACACCATCTTTTAACCATGTTTCTGTTAATATAATTACATCATATTCATATAAACTAGCTATAAGATTAACCCTAATTTAGTCACATTTCATATTTTGGACCCCAACATTTTGATAGTAAAAATATCAGAACCATCCATTTTATATCAGAGTTGATATATCCTCATTTGTTTTAATTACAACATTTTTTCTATCTTCTGCAAATTTTCTAAGTTTAATATTTCCCGACTAATCTACCAATAAAAATGCATATTTTTTTTCTTACTGTAGTTTCCTGGCTTGTCCAAATAAGCGCTTTCGATATGCTGTTAAACTATGATTAATATAGACTGGGAGATTATTTTGAAATCCTATGTCATTCGTGTTTGAATTTTTCTCTTAATAATTTTGTCTTTTTTTTTATTTTATATAAAGATCAATATAATTATAAAATTGCATTGACAATTAACATGTATTAACATGTATTTTGTCTTTTATATCACGATTTACAAATTTTACAATAATACCCGGGTATGTCTCGTTTGGATGTTTCTTTAATCTATGACACGCATCAATGTGTTGTAATTTCACTTCAACGTCAAGCGCTTTTCCCACATTTTTGACAATTTCATGCGGATCTTCATTCAATTTTTCCGGAACACCATAAATTTCTAGTGTATTTCTTCGCCCATACTGATAGAGTTCGTCCAATTGTATCCTTTAAATGTTTTCCAATAATTGCACTTTTACATTCAACGCTTCTACTTTATGAACACACTCAGTCATTACATCAGCTTGTTATTTTATTAATCCAGAATTCTCAACCAGTTTTTCGTGTGCAAGGTCTAGTGACTTTCCTAATTCACGCTCAGTCTCAACACTTTTTTTCTTTATTTCCAAGATCTTAAATTTCAATTCTTGTAAAAGTTTATAAACATCTAATATAGTAGGACAATTTTCTCCATCTCCTAAACTACTTTCATCTGCCATACTGTTGCGCATTGATTTTGCACAGTTTTTATACCTCCATATCTGATATTGGTCCTTCATAAATTGTATATTTTCTTCTTTTAATTGTACACATTTTATATGCCAGAAATTATTACAATCAGTCATTTAACTTTAGTAGATATATCTTGCCTCGAAGCACTTTTGATACACTCTCCACAGGTGCTGATTTTTATTTTTATATTTTGCACGAGTTTCAGTGTCTTTTTTATTTGTATTAACTAAAAAAAATGCTTACACTTCACTCGAAGAAATTGCAACAAGAGATTAAGAACAAGAAGAAAGCGACTCAATATGCTTCTTACATATTTATCTGGCAAGAGTTCTATTATCGAACGTCTTTTGTTTGTTTACATCGATAATTCCTTATCTCACTAGATATTATGCAAAAATAATGTATTTTAGAATTTACATCACAGAAATATAATGATGTTTTATATCGCGAATCAAGTCTAGTTGTTACTGTGTTTCCGCAGTCCACTTAATTTTCACTAGGAGCCTTAATTCAATTATGGTTAATAAATATTACGGAGCCGAAGTCACTCACCACTTCACTCCATCAGGGTTTCCAACTCTTCTTTTTGGAAAGTTGGATATAATCTTACAAGTAAAAGTATTACAATTGCCACTATGATCCCATGTCTGGTAGTCATTAGTTTAGGAGTGACAGGAGTCCAAATCATAATAAACTGAATTTTCGAGCTGAATATTGCCAAAACATTCAGTCTTAGACTAGTAATGTGTTCTTTCTAAAAATGTTTGTTTCAGAATCGTGCAAGGGATTTTCTGGAGGGGTCGGAACTGATTCCTGGAAATCCGGGAAGTAAACGGACGTAAAATATTACCACTGATAGTCAAGTAATGATAATTCGTTTGAGACATCTCGAAATATCATGATCCATCATGCAATATCTGTTGTGTGTAGTTCTGTGAACAACCCATATACAAGTGAAAATATTTATGTTTGCCGCCAATTAGAAATTAGTCGATAAATCGTAGAAAATATGTCCTGATGGGATAACCGGCAAAAACATGATATCCAATAAACAAGAAATATAAACCATGTGAAATCATATACTGGACACAGAAAATCGACATTTAAATTACTCGTAATAACTTGGCTTACATGCCAATTTATTCACTACATCAAGTGCTGCAACCAAACCCATGGGAGACCATCTAAGTGTTAATATGGACTAGTGAGCTATGTCCAGGGTAATGGTGAATAATGCCATATTCTTCAATTTAACCCCACTAAATTATTTTTCCTTTTAGTACTTTTTTTAAAATTATAACCGTCACCAGGTTATGGAAGTATTTTTGTGGACTCTCTGTATATTTCGTAAAGACAGTAATTATTTTTCGATTTATACTTTACTCTACGACGCAATAACTTCTTTCCTTGATGGGATCTGTTTTAATTCCCACGCAACACGACAAAGGAGTCTTTTATCGTTCACTCATATTTATATCTAAAACGTTGCTTCGTGGTGAGAATATTTTAGTAACCGCTAAAGATTCTTTAATATGCAAAAACTATGTTCTATAGTTATTTGGAACTGAATCAAGTGTATTCTCTAATCATTTATGGAAATGTTGCACACCAGGTGTCTGAGCGCCAGAACGACGACAGCCACATCGCTTCATCAGTTCGTTATCTAAATGTTCCCACACCCAAGTTATCACAATCTCTTGAGCGCCGTGGCCAGTAGATTAAATTAAAGCTAATTCTTTTTTATATTCGATTTGCATGTACATACGAGTGATTCAACCTGAGTGCTTTTGGGAATGAACTGCCAACATTGACCAGGCGATCAGTACAGCTCGTGTCTCGAACATCTGAGTTTGAGGAGTGTTACTCTGTATTTTTAGGTAACAAACACGTACGTTGCGTCGAGCGTCGAGCACAATGTTGTGCTAAGGGACACACGTTATTAGCCAGTCAAGGACCTAGTTATGGTTAGCCCCAATCAGTGAAGTCCCAGGTTCACATATCTAGTGCGTATATGTTATAAACTCGCCCTCCAAAATTCTCATTCCGTTTTGGAAACTGTCTACATTTTTGCTGAAGACTAAAGTCGACCTCTAAGGATTTTTTGGAGCAGCAACCATACTACTTCGGGGGATCATCCCGATGTTACTCCCACAGAGCTAATCCCCCATGTGCATTAATGGTGTGAGAAAATTATCTATAGTGAAATCCTAATTATAATCTTCCATTCTAATATATAAAGTGATAAAGGACTATACTGTAGTGAAAAAGCAAAGTGTGATTTTATTAGTGGAAATAATTATCTATTCAGTGTTGAGTGTTGTGATTGTTTTTCTACTAAGTTATTTTTTAATAGTATTTTAATAAATAAGGACAGTGTCGTTTTATCCAGTGTGCGTTTGTTACATGTATGAATAATGTTTGTGTGCGTTGTTGTCTGAGTGACTGTCTGATTGCCCGTGCGGTTTTTGAGAAGACATCCAAACCTCTCGGTGCCTAATGCTCATCTCGATATTGAGACCGGTGGGCAATTTGGGAGCAATTCTGTAATCCCTTTTTGTAGATGTCCTTCAATGTCTTAGCCAGGTAAGTCCAGGTCTCCTGAAAATACTCATTGGCAGGACAACAGAGGAAAGCGGTATAAAACCACTCTTTTTAGTCTTTTTTCTTAATACCTTTTACATGAATAACACACCTTCTCTTTGCTCGAATGAGGAAAAAATATTTTAAGTGTTCAACACATAAGGAAATAATTCCTGATGCATAACCAATAGAAAGCAAAAGGAAACACGAGTAAACATGTTCTAAATCCAGAATATGAAGGTTCAGGTTTGTACAGGGATCTCTGCACCTCTTCAAGTCAATTTCCCACATCACTTCTCTCAACCAAAAATCTGTCAGTCCACCTTCTCTTGCCCTTAAAATTAAGGAATTAATTTTATCCAAATACGGTGATTTCTTTCTTAAGCAAAATGAATGCATAACCCGTCCAATACCGTCTGGAATCACAAAGAAGTCGGTAGTACATTCCGTACAAGATGCTGTAAGCTTTATGTAGTATTGCATGAATTCGGGGAAGAAAATAACACCAGATGAACTATTTCGCCTAACTTCAATTAAAGCCTTTGTTAAATTAGATTCTATAATTGCATTCCTGTAGAGCATCCGGAGGTTCTGGTTGTCACTGTCACGTAGCATAGTTATGATAGGAGCTTTAGTGTAAACGCTAATCTCAGCCTTAACTACATCCTCGAAACTGCGTATTTGTGGAAAATATCGTGGTATTGTTAAAAAAGATAAAATAGATCCTTGATATAATGAACTCATCACAAGAGAGAAATAAACCCACAAAATGAACATGCGCCTTTCAGGTCCTGTATGCGGCTGACGCGTTGAAATACAAACAAACACACCGAATAATTCTAGACATACCTTCACCGCATGTAATGTGGCACTTATTGATTTAATGCTAATTATCATTAAAGCACATACAATCATAAAAGTTGCTATTATCAGCATCCATGTCTGAGGTAAAAATGGAAGATAGGTACACATCCATTTAGGTACTAGTTTTGCTTTCTGAACTAAAATCAAATAATCTGTATAGAAGACAGGAATAGCATAAGCGAAATCTGTATACCTATTGTGCTTATACATAACAGGTCGAAGGGCTAAATCAGCTCGTTTTGACTCAATGTCGCCTAAAATATGAGACCATGAACCATTTTTCTGACGCATTCCAGCATTCGGATAATTTAACAATGGCGTTATAAGAACTGGTGTGAAATTCATAAACTGAGACAAAGATTCAAACATGTTTCCAAACACACCTTCAAATATGGAACTCTTGTTGTTCGGCGTGATTTTCAGTAGTGGCATAAGATTTGCACCTGCTGAAACTTTCATAGGGTACCCATTCATGTTGCCTAAAGAGAACATTTTCACGTTAAATTTTGATAAGTGGTTATATTCTGTAAAATCTTTGTCAAGATACGTTTGCGAAATGTGTCTTAAAAAGGGATTGTATGTTGTTATAACAGTGCATTGATATTTCAGATTCTGATCACTGTGGTTACAATTTATCGGTGTCAACAAAACAACATTCAGTATTTCTTCATTCCAGAAGACATCAAACACTGTGTGAATAACTTTGTTATTTTTTGTAATACTGTCAGAGAACAAATATGCAATTACTGTTGGTTGACTATTCCAATAGAACAATCTAAGCGTGTTCTGTACAAACACTTTCAATGATTGTACATTTTCCGTTAATAATATGATAGCAGCATTTCCATTTAAAGTTATAAGATCATAGAATGTTATCAGCTTTTGAAAACCATCCACTTGTACATTGTATATAATGTGTTTAGAACTAGTATGCATATTTTGGAACATTTCGTCGAATGTTGTGTTAGAATCAATCAGCATAACAATTTCTGTCCGATTGGTAACAAACTTAGCACACAATGGAAATACGTTTCTTGATACAAAAGAATTATCAAGTATATGTCCTTGAAGCTTAGCAGTAACGTAAAGCTTTATTTGCACTATATAAGAAAATGCAAGTATTACAAATAACACATTTCCTATTCTTGAGGGTGGTAACATTTTTCCTTGACATGTTATATCCTGAAAATAAAAGAAATGGTATCATAAAATAAGCAAAGCTAATCAAACCATACGTATATATATATATATATATATATATATATATATATATATATATATATATATATATAGATATATATAGTGCTGAAATTGTCAGTTGCTGATAATAAAACCAATAAGTATATTGAAGTATGTTAGTAGTCGGTGTGAGTTCGAATGAGAGACAGATGAATTGTTATGCTACGGCGATTCGTAGATGTTAACGTGTAGTGTATGGAAAGTTCTATCGACGCAACAAGCAATTTAAATGGGGTATTATGTAGCCCCAACCTGTGAAAACATCTGATCAAATGAGAGACAACCATTTTAAATCATCATCTGATGATGCTGATTATGATTTTAAACATATTACAAAAGCTATACACTCAAATATAATAATACCTACTAGAATATCATGAAAGTTTAGATTTGGAATAACATGATTAGAACTCTAAGACGTCTCGATTTAGGCGAGGCAGATCCGGATTTACATCATCTATCTCCTAATCTAGCCAAAAGAAAGTGATCAAAGCTCCAAATCTCCCGCTATTTTTTCTCCAAATCATAAGTTAATATTTTAAAAGCCAAATAATATACGTTCATGTTTTGAATAAATTTTTCTGTGACACCGGCTCTAACATCTAGAATTTTCACCGTTATGTGCCATTCGTGATTTTTATTGAAATATTTTGCACTATTCTATCGGTAAATCTATTACTTTCATCGCAACGAAACATATTTGTTTCTAACTTCTGGAGAAGCATTCCAAAGACATTATATCATCTGCTCTTTTAGGTTTTAGCTATACAACGTTACCATACCGAATAGATAGTGCATATATATGTACTGTTCTGCATGAAACAGTATATGTTACGAAAAGATTTTAAATCATTCGTTTCATAAAATAAATTTTGCTACAACCACTAGGTCCAGCATAAATAAATGTAAATTGATATTTTCACTCCGTAGTCGTGAATACTGTTAACATGTTATTTCATGTTGCGTATATATAGAAATAATTTTACAATTAACCATTTAACATAAATGGTTTGATAAACAAATTTAACAATTTCGATTTTTCGAAATCATTAAACGGTTAAACATCAAATTTACTGTTAGATCTTTAGTCGACAAAGGTATTGTCAAAGTTAATTTTACTTTGTTAAAACATTTTCGCTTCAAAATATTTCGTTAAATTCCGTGTTAATTTTTTCTTCAACAAAACTTTATGAATTGGCATTTATTTGTTTGTTGAACTTTACGCAACTAAACATTTTAGAGTTTTTTAAGTAGTGTTTTTGTTCGTAAAAAATTAGTTTGATATTATCTGTGTCTTGTTAAGAACATACGGTATAATTTTACAATTATTTTTTTTTACATTAAGGTCATACTACTGTTTAAAAGAACATGTTCAAAAATTCAAGATTTTTCTTGTTGTAACACATCTACAAGCTTACGTTTCTGCCATGACATTTACTGGTTACTAAAGATGTAATGTGATAGGTGTATATAATTAAGAAATGAAATGTCGGTACATGTACGTGTATAAAGACCTTCAGAAATTGTACCAGACAAGTGATAGCATATTTATGTGTACCTACAAACAAAACAGTTATTAAATCCTTATGTAATGGTGTTTGGTCTCCAACTCAAACTTCATAGTACGTTTGTTTTGTAAGAGGATGAATTCATATGAAATGATCCAATATTTTTGTTCGTGTTACCGTTTGTGATGTTTTAAATAATATATCACCATACACATAGGCAGATAAAGGTGATTTTTGAAACCTTTAACCCCAGGTGTTTGAGTCGCGGCCATTTTCATTGAGCAGCGCATGCCAATTGGTATCTTTACAGACGTTAACGCAAACGTGTATACCCTATGAACGGACTATTCAGAAACATTGTAACAAACGCAATTTTCTTCAGCGCGTACTTCTTATTTAATTTTACCTCTTATCATAAAAAAGCTGTATTTGAACCCTAATAAGGAAATTTAGTCTGTACTTTTAGCACTGAAATTTAGCAGATTCCACATTTTTAAGCTGAAGTTTGTATTGAAAAAGTGGAATATCAAAGTTGTTTTAATCATAATTACATATTGTATTATATCATTATAGCTAAGAAACTTGATTAATACGAGGGGCAGTCAGAAAGTTCCCCGAAATCTGTTGTAGCTCTTTATTACCACAATATAAATACGCATTAACTTAATCGCCTTGAAAGTTGGAACCTACACACGCGATTGATGGAAACACCGACGAAATGCCTGTTTTGGTATCTTTCAAAGTTCAGCTGTCGCGTGGCTCAGTGGTAGAGCGTTCTCCTTTGGTGCTTGGGTTGCCGAATTCGATCCCAGCCCCCGCCAAGTGAACGTTGTGGTGGACAAACATCATGTGTGTGGGTTCTCCGTTTCCTCCCACTTTCTTCATTCCACCATTTCATTCATCACTCATCATCACCTTCTCCTTTAGCCTAACCGGGACGTAAAACTTAAAGATTTCATTTCATTTTATTTTACTCTGAAAAAAAAAAAAACGATGAATGTTGTTACTTTATTTAAGTATATATATTTTAGAATTTAGCTTCACCACTGGATTCAAGGCTTTAACTAAATGGCAATACAAATTCTCTGACTTAATAATGTAACTGAAAGTAAATTGTTCAGGATAAAGAAAAAAACTGTTTTAAAAAATATAGTTTTCTAAGATTACCTTAAACGTTTGTATCTGAAATTAGTTCTACTGTACTGTTATTGGTAACAGCAATTTGGAAATTAAAGCTTCAGTGTTTAGTGAACACCATGTGAAGTTCACAATTCAAAAAGTTAAAAAAAAAGTCACATAGCAACTCTTCTAGTTGGAACGTTATGCCTTCTTCTTTTGCGTAGGTGGCACCGCCTGTACTTCTAGATAGTTCCCTCTTTATTAAAAGAATGGCTTTATCAAAAGGTCACAATTATAAGATTATACTGTTAAGTTGTATACTACATTATGAATGAAAATTTCCGTGGCAACAGGGGCTATTTAGTATATTATTCATAAGTAGTTATGCTGGCTATACAAAGATATTACGAAAGGTAGATAGACATTTTAGATATCATGGTAATTGTTATTTTTCATATAAAGCCTAGTGGAATTTCAAAGTAGCGTGCAGAAACACGTCGTTTCATCACGAAATATAGTTTATTAGGACTATGACTGAACCAGTTATAAAGAGCAGTCTTATTGGAAATAGAAATAACAAAATTTCAGGAAAACAGGCACGTGGCTTTAGAAGTAAATCATTTTATTTTTAATGTATAGCACGTGATCAATACAATATTGCATGTTCTGTTTTTCTTATTGCGACATGTAACTATGAACGATATGACACGTAGGCCTATATATTGTTTTAATTCTATATACCTTTGCAGGGGGATTTTCAGTAGTAATTCCGTTATTATATATAATAAAGGAATTTCGTCTGAATATATATTTATATCAGTGGCGTATTTACGGGGGTGGATTCCGGGCTTAAGCCCCCCCGAAATCTTACTTAATATAGTAAATAAATGAAATATCTTGCAGAATTTTCACATTTCCAGGCAAAGCCCCCCCCCCCCGAAAGTTAGCAAAGCCCCTCCCGAAACAAAATCGTAAATACGCCACTGATATATATATATATATAGGGTGTTACATAAAAATGACCCAATATTTTCGGAACAGATTTCTCACATTAAAATAAGAAAAGAAATTCTACCTGTGCTCAAAAGTTGATAGTTTCGGAGTTGTATGCTGAAGGAAACGTGAAACAAGTGAGCTTTAAAAGTACAGAGCTCCACTAATATAAGATCTATCGTAGTCAGATCAAGATATCACTGAGAAATTGGTATGTGAATTAGCCAAATATCTATCTTTCAGAACCTCCTGTACTTGTACAATCATTTCTGGAGAGGCTGTTCTGGAGTACTTGATCACTCTCCACCTAAGCCTCTAAAAAAAAAAAAATTGTTGTGCAAGTGCTGGACCATTCTTAAACATGGATATTTGGATAGTTCACATACCAATTCTTCAGTGATGTCTTGATCCGACTACGACAGGTCCCAATGTATGGAGCTAGGAACTTTTAAAATTCACTTATTTCATGTCTTCGGCACTTATAACTCCGAAACTATCCACTTTGAGCATAGGACCATATGAACTTTTTTTTTCTTATTTTGTTGTAAGGAATCTGGTGGACAATATTGCGTCCGTGAGATTTTATAAGGTTCTCCCGTTTCCTCTACATTGTCATTCCACTAATTCTTTTATACCGAATCATCCGCCTCCTTTATCTTAGAGGACATGAACTAGGACGGTAACCTACATATTTCATATCCATTTCATTTACTGGTATAAATATTAATAATACAAAGGATCACGATACTAAAATTGCTAATCCCACTATTCGATGTTATATTACATGAACATGGAAGGTAGGCGGTTCAAAACTATTTTTAAAAATAGCGTCAGACTCACATAGTGCATTTTTAAGGGGCATTCTTTGGATGTTATAAATTCCATTCCTATTCCTAAATATTCAGTCTGGCAGTAGATAGTTTGTTTTTATCTCAGTGACATATGCCACTCACTATACGACATTTATATAATCAAAACTCTACGTTCCTTCATTAAATTCGGTTATACGTATACCCACCATCGCTGACGTGCCTGCTCTCTTCGAATGCACTCCTGCGCTATCGGGCCTTCTCACCGGCTTCGCCCTGTCTGGTTTCAGTTAGATGGCAGTCGTGGTTTTAGTGGCCACCTAGCACAAGTTGGTTTTCGTTTTTTGCTCTAGTTTTTATGCTGTACATTTGGAAGCCGTATTTATACACTAATCGTAAAAGAATTCTATTTTTTCAACACATACTTCTGGTGGCCCTCTTGAATTTTATCTATACTAGTAAGATATTTTCATGTCGCCCAGCGCAAAACTTTTAGAGAATAAGAAGAAAGAAATCAGTGAAAAGATTAAGCCTATATTTTTCAACAATTATTTCTAGTGGTGCGCCAAAAGTAAATCTGCACGGACGTATATATGACTTACTTTAGGCTAATATGGACCACCACTCGATGATGTTCGAAATGACGTTTATCACGTTTCTAGCTTTTAAACTATACTCTTTTCCCCACAAGTCGATATACACATTTTCCCTTATTTTGATCTAAGCAATTGTATCTTCTAGTTTGACAGTAGCCTATAGCTCATTAACATTCCCTACCTACGTACATAATTCTTATTATTATTGTAGTCGAAAGAAAGGAAGTCATATGTTACTGGGTTAAACTTTTTTCTTTTACAAAGAAATGGCATTAGAACTAGATTAAGATAATTAATAGGCCTAAGTACTGGCCAGAGAATATCGAATAGTTTTCTGCTTAGTAATTGATCAGTTCTAGTTGCGTGATTTGCCATCTTCCGTAATTGCGCTCATAATATTCCATGTATTATCTAGAACAGGCTTTGTTTTTACTACATAAAACGAAGAAAAAATCCGTATTCATAGCAGTATTCACGTTTACGATGTGTATAGCTATAACTCCAAAAGTTATCAAAACAATCTATATTGACGTGACCAGGAGAGGATCCAGGACGGACTTCTGCGGGGAGGGGGTTGTAATACTGCTACTTACAGCTCTCTTAAATACTCCAAATTCTGGGATGCGTTATATTTATATATAAAATTAAGTTTCCTCTTCTGGGGGGGGGCGATTGCCCCCTAGATCCGCCACTGACCTGAGTAGTAGAATTAAAACTAAGTGAAACTGTAGAAATATACAAAAGTTAGGTAGCTCAACACATTGGCGTATTTAGGAGGGTTATCGGGCTCAAGACCCCCGTTCCGAAATACATTTGTTACTTTTTAATCATTTTCTTGGTTCATATCTTACGAAATATTATGGCTGTACTGCGTAGTTATATTTATACGAAAACAATTACTCGTTAATTATATGAATTTTATTTCCAAGTAAATAGTCGGTGTATATGAAATTCTATATACTTATCCAGATGTAATAAAGTCTCTAAAATATTCCCCCAGAAAATATGCAAATTCTATTTTCTATTTGGAGCAGGCAGGGTTGCCCATAGGCTAGTTTTAGGGCTATGGTTGCACCCGTTAGAGTTTTTTGGGGGGGAGGGCATATTTTCTTTCAAAACGACAGAATCTCACTTTTAATTATAGTATAATTTTCCTTTTAAGAACGGCAACTGTGAAGGTGAATGAATGTATTCTCTGTGGCTTGAAAGAACAAAGTTATGACGGAAGTTGGGAAGAAAATACTGTATAGACTGATCCTGTTTAGAAAGAATGGACAAGCGCTACTAAATGATGTAGCCTGCGATGTATTCAACATGTAAACCAGTGTAGAAACTCATTGGGCAGGCGGAATCTCGCTAAGAATTTAACCACCCTGTTTTGGGGACGAATAATATATTCGGGGGAAATTGTGCCCAAGTAGTTGGAGAGATTGGCTCCCCTCGACATATATTCAAACCAGTTTTGGCGGTAATGTATCTTTAAAAATGCAGATAAATACAAAACAATTTAATTTAATCGGTTATTTTATGATACTAAATGATGAATATTCTTGACCGGATTTCGAGATCAAATACTCCAGTGTTCCTGACAAAACATCAAGACATTCCATGATTATTTTCTACTTCCTTCTAAGAAATGCCTGATCACAAAGACATTAAAACTTTTATCCCAAGTTAGCCAATGAAAAAAAAATAAGTAGCGGACCAAAGATACTCCCTGCTTACCTATGGTCTTTTCACAGCAGGTGTTATCTTCAGATAGAGAAAAAGAACCTTTTGTGTAGAGAAATAAAAATCTACAGTGTTTTCGAATTACAATATACTTCTCCCTGCTATTGAAAGAACCAGTTGTCTAATTTGATCCAGCTTCATTCAAGCTCAAGCTCACAAACTCATTTCTACCTCACACTCACTCGACCTCACGCTTACATCATCAGTCTGACCTAACCTCACTCGATCTCACGCTCACCTCACCATGAGCTCCGACTTCATGAGTTTGGACACCTTTGTTCTGATTTGGTGAATTCAAATGCTGAAAATGATTCCTAACACTGGATTCAGCACCAAAAGGAACAGGGAAAAAGATTGTGTTTATTGACAGACCGTATAAAGGATGGGAGATAAGTGAGGGCAAAGTGCGAAGATATGACGTAGAGAATGTCTAGAAATACCCAATCCCTCTACTCGTCTCAAAATTAACATGGCATTTCTAGACATTTCCTACGTTTTGTCTTCTCACTTTTCCCTCACTTATCTCCCATCCTTTACACGGTCTGTCACTAACACCCTCTTTTTCCCTGTTCCTTTTGGTGCTGAATCCAGTGCTAGCAATCATTTTCAGCAATTGAATTCACCAAATCGGAATGTTCCCTTGTGAGAATTCTTTTGAGATGGGAGTTTTTCTACAGGGTGACGCACGAGATGATCCACCATTTGTTGTTGTTCTTGTTTTTTATATAGTTTCTGGGGAACAAGAAATCGCAATGTACACTTTTAAAGCAGTAGCTGTACAGCTTGGAGAAACAGTTGAAGTAGAAATTGACACCTAACTCACTTTGCCACCGCTAGGGGGCTAGTTTTCAAGATGGCTTAAAATAGCAGACTGACCACAGAGCAGCGCTCAACAATCGTGTTTCTGTCCATGAATCAAAAAGTATTATTATTTTTCAAATACGGTTTTGAGAGAGGTTTAATACTCGATGGGCTCCCTCCAACAAAACCATCCACAGACTGTGTGAAAATTTCAGAAGGAAGGGACAATATTGGAGCCGAAGCGTCCTCGACAGAAGCCTGTGTGTTCGCCTGAGAATATTGAAGCTGTTAGAGTTGCAATGCAGAGGAGTCCCGGGAAGTCGACAAGAAAGGCACCAGTATACTTGGCATATCAAGACGTTCGGTCCAATGAATTCTGAAGAGTGGCCTCCATTTTTATCCATACAAGATGACCGCTGTGCAAAGACTCACAAATGATCACAGGCAACAGAGATTAGTGTTCGAGCAATGGGCAGAGGGTAAGCAACGAATCCTTACAACGTTTGGTTTTCTGACAAGGCGCATTTCCATTTCGACGGAGTGATCAACAAACAAAATGTGCGTTTTTGGGCCAATGAAAATCCACGGTTGATTCATGAAAAAATACACCATGCTCCCAGGATTACAGTGCGGGTTGCAATTTCCAGCCATGGACTGATTGGGCCATTCTTCTTCGAAGAAACAGTAAACAGTGAGCGGTACTTGACTATGCTCTGGAATAACTTTGTCCCTCAGTTGCTTGCTACTGTTTTGCCCATCAAGACGCAGTGGTTCATGCAAGATGGAGCCAAACCGCACACTGTGAATGTTGCCTTGGATTTCTTACATGAACGTTTTCACATGTGCGTTATTTCTGATCGGTTTCCAGGCCGGTTTCGCGCTTAACAATCTTGGCAGCCTCATAGTCCTGATCTTAACCCATGTGATTACTTTCTATGTAGGTATTTGAAGAAAAAGATTTTTCCGAAACATCTCAACAATTTTGTAGAGCTCAGACGATTTCTTGTTCAGGCTTGCAGTGAAATTGATGAAAATATGTCATCGAGTAGTGAATAACCTCAGTGTTCGATTAAATGCAGCTCAGATCACCAATGGCGGCCACATTGAACATGTTTTGAATTAGAATATTTCTCCACAGTACACTCTTTCTTGTGACGCGCATTTCTTTCTGTTCTGATTGTGAATAAAGTTGTTATTAAAAACGAAAATGATGGATCATTTCGTGCGCCACCCTGTATGTAGGGAATCCCATATACACCCATTACACATTGATTAAATATGCATTTTTGGATTACATATGTGGAACTTTCTTAATGTTGATAACGTCCGCCATGCACAGTTTCTCGAATCTCATATAGGAAGTGTTGAAATTTCTTTTTCGCGATTTTGGGTAGCCCTAGATCTGAAGCTATGCCCTTTTCTCCACAGGTTCATATGAACTTTTTTCTCTGGTTTTAAAGTGAAGAATCACCTCTTAGAGTTTGTCGGTATCTTTCCTTAGTAATATGTATATTTACTGCTATGGTAGCCAGTGTTTCTTTCAGAAAAAGATCTCCGAGGGGGTATTTTCAGGGTCTGGGGCGGTAACGTTGGAAACCAAAAGTTCAATGACTTCACAATGCAAAGTGTTCTCAATTGAAAATATAATCATAGGGAAGTGGTGGAGCATATGGACGATTTAAAGATAGAATTTTCCTATAAAGAAAATAACAGACACGTATAGAATACTCAGTTAGTACTTGATTGAAGAATTAGATTCGTATTCTAATGATTATAATAACATGCTTTTTTTAAAAAAAAAAAATAAAGAAATTGTAGTCCTACCTGTTATGTTCCTCAAAGCTAACCTGCCGACAAAGCTGAGATGGATACCATTGTTTGCAGTTCAATCACTAACACTTCATAATATCCACTTAATTATGTAATACTAAAAATCTGAACTGTGAAGCACGTAAGTCAAACTGTAAGACAATTCTTCCTCCCGAATACACGCATCCACACTCACATCACAAAATAACTTCATTCTCACGTAAAAAAAATAAAATAAAATAAAATAAAATAAAATAAATAAAAAAATAAAAAGGCAATTGGTATTAGTTATTTTAAAACTACTTTTCACTTAACGTAAACGCATTCTTCTTTGCTTTTTGGTTGCATGACGTTCTATAACTTTGCAGAGAAATTCTTCACTAGGAACTTCTTCTCCTTCAATGAAAATTCTCATGCAATGGTCAAAGGAAGTTTCCCCTAATCGATTCCTCAACGGTGTCATTATTCTGTTCATGGCACTGAAAGATTTTTCAACGGTGGCTGTTGATATTGGCACTGTTAGAATTTTTACACTGGCTTTTTTAAGTTCATCGTATCCAAAAGAAGATGTTAAAATTTATTTAATGGCGATATCTTGTCGTTCACATTTGGTGCCAGAAATTTGAAAGATTGAAGATCTGCGTATAAGTGATCTTCATCTATGCCGGACAGAATGCTACAGAGACTTTTCACATCTGATTCTTTGATATGTTGAATAGAATCAAATGATTGAAAAAATGAACACACTGAAATCAAATCAACAGCTTGCTTATTAAACCTTCTGCCCATTTCAGTGGCTACAGCATCAGCGAATTTAGCAAGCATACCCAAACATTTTTTTCCTTCAGATGGATCTGACTTGACTGTTCGGATTCCTGAAAGTTTAACTTTCATTTCGTCGTAAGTAGTAAAAATGGTACTAGACTCTTGTCTTGCTGCTTTATTTGCATCTTCAGAAATTGACTTCAGGTGAGCCTCAGTACTTGAAATCAGCTGGGGTAAATTCGCTAACTGACAGTCTTCCTTTTGCAGGTACTTACTTAGATTTGACACGGATCCCAGTATCTCTACCAACAAGCACAATGTTAGAAGAAAGGTCGAGCTTTCCATTTCAATTAATATTCCGCCTGCCAAGGAACAAAAATCTCCACCTTCTTTATATAAGTGCTCTAACGTCATCATTATTGATCCATAACATTTTTTAATGGTTTGAATGGTTTTGTGATGACTGAGCCAACGTACATCCATGGGTTCTGGAATTTTCAAAGTAGGGTCCTGTAACATTTTTTGAACATCGTGAAGAGCAGCTTCTCTTTTCGGAGATTGGCGGAATATCTTGCAAATGTCCCTCACAACGTAAAAAAAATCTTTTTACACATGGAAACAAATTTTTTGCACTTGTCACTGAAAGGGCCAAAACATGCGCTCTACAATGTATGTACGGGACATTTCTCTTTGCTTTTTCTGAAATTCTCTTCTGCACCCCAGAAACACTACCAGAGATATTAGAACCCCCATCGAATCCACATGTCACAAGATTATCAAATGACAAATTTCGTTTGGTTATTTCGTTTTCAATACAATTTGTAATAGTTTCGGCGGTAGTGTCCTGAAGCGTGTTATGCATAGAAATCTATCCCTCACTACGCAGCTGTCAGTAACATATCTCACACAGACAGAAAGCTCTGATTTATTCGCTGTGTTAGTCGATTCGTCAGCCATTAACACAAAAGGTTTCTCTTTAAGTTCAGCAGCAAACTTCTCATCTAACACTTCTCCCATGCACTCCAACATCTCACAAGCCGTGTCTTTGCTGCAGTATGTTGCACGCTCACTCTTTATCTGAAGCCAGTCATTTAAACTTTGAATACACGGAGCCATCAAATTTCTTACAATATGTTCATATTTACTCGTATGAGCCACTTCTTCTTTCACAAGAAAATATAAACTGCGCAAGAGAATTTTTACAGCTTGTTTGTTTTCTGCGATTTCAGTGCTGCTTTGTTGCTGTAAAATTGAATGAATAGGTTTATTTTCATGTAAAATTCGAAGAATTTCTTTCACTATCGCACTTTTGTGATATTCGGAGGAATCATGCTTGTGGAGTTTCCCTGTAGTACCAGTTGCTTTCCTGAAATTTGTGAACGGAACTGTAATGAATACGCCTTTAGTTTTCTGTGCTACATTTAAATCATTTTGATAATATCTTGAACACACACTACAAAATGCAACACCCCGATTCTCGTCATAAACTAACCACTTGTATTTATCTGTCCAAGAAGTCATGAAACGATATTCATGTTTCGATCTTCCCTGTACAGCAGAACATCCGGTGTTAAAAGAAGTTGAAGGAAGAGGTTCCTGTGGGTGAGATGAGGAAGTAGTGGGACTGCCTTCTGGTACTCTTGAACTCTCTTCGAACGATGATCCATGCTTTATTTTTTTGGTAAAGTATGACAGTAAAGTACCTGCTTTTCGTTTTGCGCTCATCACTGTGATTTTCAATCTGTCACTTCTGAACAATCACGCAATAAACACTATTGTCTCTACCGTCTCCTCCCAGCGCACATTTTTCAGGTTTTACAAGAACAACAGAAAATTTAAGTTTTCTTGTGGAATTGTCAAACAGCCTGCATTCAAAGTTTTGAAGTAAGCCACACAACACTTCACACGCTAACAGTACGTTGCAGTTATAGAACTGTCTTAAAATTGTCCACAGCGAAAGACGCCAGCCAAGTTCTGTCCGAACCCACTTCTCTCTCTTATAGTAATACAATGCATTTAAAATAAATATAGAAAGATAAACAGGCAGGGAAAGAGGCATGTTTTTAGTATATATATATATATATATATATATATATATATATATATATATATATATATATATATATACAGAGGAGCATTTCAGGCCTGGGGTTAGAGGAGGGATAAAGCAAACCGTCTATTCCAGCTACGAGCCGATTGCCACCAAGCAACTATCACTACCGCCATACGAATTAACTTCATTGTTTATGCCCAATAAAATTTTGCAAAAGGACAGCTTACAACCGTTGTCTCCATTATATATATATATATATATATATATATATATATATATATATATATATATATATATATACACTGGAGTTTCTCTTCCTTCTTTTGCGATCTACGGTCAATATTTCTCTTTTTACTCAGCACCAAGAGGTTTTTGAATGCTAGGGAGAGGTAAGCTGCCTTTATAACCATGTTTTCCAAAATGTGTCGTTTGTTCTTATACCCTATGTACCTCACTCCCTCAGGAACCTTACGAGCCAAAAAGATTATTGAGAGAGGTTGGAAGTGTCCCTCCCGTGAACACCGTTACTGTTTACGGGAGTTCAGCTGAAAGGACAAAACCTGTTAACCGCTCCACCCCCGCGTCTGTAGCAGCAAAGGAAGGAAAATTTAATGTGTATTTGGTGCTTGCTCTATTGGGGGTGACCGCCAATGCAATCAAACTGCTTTCTTAGTTTGCGCGACAAGAAATGAAGTTCTTGTGTAAGCTGAAGAGTAATATATCTGATGGTTATACATTTTGTTCTCTTTCCCGTTCACAAACGTGCTCAAGCCAATATTTGTGTTGTTTCTTTTTTCGAGTACAGAAATATATAGGTTTCTGAACACTCTTATATTCTTTGAGAATGCGCCGGGGAGCTAGCCTTCAAGTTCCGGGGGGGGGGTAATACCCCCCGGCTCACCCCCTGAAAGAATCACTGATGGTAGCTAATATTTTTATAGTATATAAGCAAGTATAAAAGTATATAAATTATGAATCAGATATACTGTGGTTCACATAGATAATTTTTAAACCTACAATTCATGGGCTGGGTCTCTCAGACCCTTCAACAGAGGAAAATTTCTGTCCGTTCATATTTTTATCTTGTGCTAACAGTGGTCCCAGCACTGGCATCTCTGGCATCTAAAATTTGAAGGGGGCATCATAGAAAATCAGTTTAGTGGTACAACATAGCATTTATTTTCGATAGTGTCTGAAGAAGGATATGCTAGATATCCGAAACAGTTACAAATTATAATTTAAAATAAAGTGGGTTTTAAGCTTTGGTCAGTGTCTCTTTTGATTAAATATATATTATTATTATTTATATGTTATTCTGTCGTTAGTAAATAAATTAAACGGGAATTAAAAAATTGAATATTTTGTACTTCAAAATATTGAGGGGGACGCGTCCGCCCGCCAGAGACGCCCGTGGGTTCCAGTATATTTCAAATAATCTCAGCACAGGATACCAATGTGTAAGAGCAACTTCAGTTGTTGTTAGCCTGTGCACAACGGTCTGCAAGACCAAGCCCTTACATTTCCCTTATCTTCTTGTTTATGTATGTGCCTATTCGTGTAATTCCCTTCGCACTTTTCGAGAAAGATTTAAAGACGTTCCTTCTTTATAATCACAAACAAACTTGCAAAATACGAATAAATATCAGGCTTTTTTGAGTATAAATGAAATGACCGGAGTTACGATTGCCATATTTCAAAACTGAAAATCCGAGAATTACGAGAATCTTTGAAATGCTTAAAATGAAGCATTACTAATTTACTTTTTCCCATTAGATAAAGTTTTTCAAGTATTACGTAATCACACTTTTAGTAATTTTAGTAGATCTTCGAATGCCTAATTAAGCAAACGGAAGCTGATGATTTACCCCTTTCTCCCTGATAAGCAAATTAAAAAAATAATTTCTCAAGATGTTACGTTTCGTGGCTTTCAGAGTCTATTTTATCTCATTCAAGGATTGATGTTTCCTTTCACATGTCATTTTTTAACAATTAACTCCTTGGCAATATGTTCTAGCGATGTTTGTTATCTTCAAAGCCCTTCTTTCATTGAATTTTTAGTTTATTTCTCTTCTGTTTCTACAACGAACGCTACGAACAGTGGAGCTGATGGTTGCCCACATTTTCAATTTCCCACCATGGCCTATTGCTGTCAAGGCTTACGTTCTACCAACCTTGAACCCACCTTGTGATCAAAGCATACCTAAGAAGTCTATTGGGAGCAAGTCCTTGGATTATCCTCGGTAAGATATCATTTGCGTATCCGTTACACATCGCTGGAATATGCATTTTTGGATGACGTATATAAGACTTCGTTTACGTTAGTGTGGAACGTAAACTCCATGGTTTCTGGGATTCGAAATAATGTGAGTTGAAATATAGCTTTTTGAACGGTCCTATCTCAGAAAGTATGTATTTTTTGTCATGTGCCCATGTGAGTCTTTTCTTATTTTAAGATGAAGATCTCCTGTTACAGTTTGTCGGCATAGTTCATTAACTCCCTGTATATGTCGCACAAGTATTTCACTGTGAATCGAATGTACTTTTCTTCTTATGGAAATTAGATAAAGGAAATCCATAACAGAAAGAGAGACACTTACCTATGTGTTTATTCCTTCTTGGTCTTAAAACGATAAAACTCAGAAAATTATGCTGACATTAATATGCTATAACAACATCCGTATGAATGGTAAGAAAACGTCATGGTTTGTATTGAATACACATCCTTCAGAGATTTTTTTTAAATACAAATACTTCGTAGACTAAACACTTTGAATTTGTGACATAGATATCATATAGAAGTTTCTATATACTGTGAAGAATAGGTAATGAATTATGACATGTATTTTGAATAAACTTTTTGTGGGAAGTTGACATTTCTTTTCAATAGAAATAGAAAGAAGGGCAAGATGGAAAAACAATTATCGAATACTCGCAGCGTTCACCCCGCTTCGCTGCGGTCACCCCGGAACGCAATAAACTTTGTTACTTAGATAATTTTTACTTTTTCGCTTTCAAGTGATATGATAAAAACCATAGAAGATTGCATTAAATGTTAACATTATATCGCCTGTCATTTATGTTAACCCGCCCCGCTTCGCTGCGGTCACCCCGGAAGTTTTCGCTTTCAAGTGATATGATAAAAACCATAGTAGATTGCAGTAAATGTTAACATTATATCGCCTGTCATTTATGTTAACCCGCCGAGTGACACGGTCATGCGGGTTGCATATAAATACGTTTATTTTTACCTATGATGAACTAACAAAGGATTTGTACGTTATGGACACTTGAATGGTCAATTATCTCAAGACACTGGTAATTAAAAATTAAAGTGATATGATAAAAACCATCTAGGGTCCAAATCCTAATAACCCCCCAAAAATAAAAGAAATTGGTTCAGCCGTATTAGCGTGATGAGGTAACAAAGGATTTGTGCGTTCTCTTTTATATATATAGATGAATATTAATGGAAAATTATCAATTTTGTACACAGACTTATTAGGGTGATGGTAAAAGTAATTTAGAAGCAACCAAGGAAAAGAGAGAAATATAAATTTAACTATAAATTCAAGTTTGGAACATTAACATCGTTTCAAAAATATGGACACAAAGATTGTTTCTAAATATATATATTAATTACTACACTAACGCTAAGGACAGAGGTGGCTCAGTGTTAGAGCGCCTAGGGTTCTTGGTTCGACCCAGCTCGTGCCAACTGAACTTTGTGGTAGACAAACACTGTGTTCGTGGATTTCCTCGGGGTTCTCCCGTTTCCACCCACTTTCTTCGGTCCACCATTTCATTCATTTCTCATCATCAACTCCTTTAGCCTAGGCGGGGGCGCGGTGGCTCAGTGGTAGAGCGTTCACCTCCGATGCTTCGGGTCCCTGGTTCGATCCCAGCTCGCGCCGTGTGGACTTTGTGGTGGACAAACACTGTGCTCATGGGTTGTCTCGGGGTTCTCCCGTTTCCTCCCACTTTCTTCATTCCACCATTTCTCATTATCACCGTCTCCTTTAGCCTAACCGACATAATCGTGGGACGTTAACCTTAAAGATTTCATTTCATTTCATTTTCCTTTAGCCTAGCCGGCATGCCTGTGGGACGTAAAACTTAAAGATTTCATTTCATTTTTCACACTTATGGTTGAAACTCAGTGTATTCTTGCCCTCCAGCGGTGTTCTATTGATTAGCGCGTGATCCTTTGGTCCACGTAGTCCTGGCTTCGATTCCCGGTAAAAGGACACAAAATTTAAATTCACAAATCATCATCTTTCAATTATTTTCCGCCTCCCTTATCATAAAGGGCATAATAATAGACGTTAAACTAAAAAAAGATCGTTTCATTTTTTCTAAACATATTCCTCGTGGATGTGTCCAGAATTTGCGCGGGAAGTAAACTGGCTTATGCATTCCTAATTTACTAAAAAAAGGTTGTAATATTGTAGTGGTTAAGTCAGTTGTACCCCAAATCATGACATTTCAAAATATTTTGCAAAAATGTTAACGAACTGCCAAGCAGCAATGCAATAGCTCTAACAAATACTTGTTTCTTTTAAAGGAAATCCATGTCTCTTTTACTTGGAGATGTGTGCTTTGTTAAACATTTTAATTTCACAAATAACAGTATGTTTGATCTTTCTTTTCTCATTGTAATACGGAAAAAAAATAATTAATCCCTTCATTCCAAAGAAAATAAAAGGTACGGACAACCGCACTAAGCTTTTTTGCTCCAATTCCTAATTAAATCATGTCGTGTAGTTATTAATGAACTTTTTTTTGTGAAATATCAACAAAATTTAAGGTAATTATACAATATTGTACATAGCATATTCAGAGAGTGAAGAAATTCCTCACAACCGTCATTCCAAGTTGGTGCATATTAAGAAACTAATTTGAGTGAAAATTTGTCTGAAGGAAAAAACCATTGACAAGCATCTCATTGAAATTTGATTCGATTACTAATCATACTAGAGGTAAAGAAGCTTGATTAGAGGAATGTTATCTTTCTTTGTTATCTCATTGGTCGAAGATAGCACTGGTGAGAAAATTGGTTGAAAATTAGGTCGTCATTTAAACTAATTCATATAAATGGGGGGGGGGTAGATGTTAAATACCTAAATACACTCTTATTGAAAATAACTGATAACCCATAGTCTTGCAACTGTATGTAGCATCCCGGCGAAATTAAAATACCGCTAATTTTACACTAATTATGTGATATCTTCACATAGATAAAAGATAATTGAAATATGGAACAAGAGCGCCCAAGACAATATTATTTTGCATGAGGCACCCTTACCACAAGTCACCTAGTACCTTTCCGTTTTCAGCCGTTTACAAACGCGAGAATAAATGCCGATTTTCAAAATGGCTCGAAATCGAAAGCAGATAAGTGAGTCGTGATAACGGTTTCTCATGTAAACTAATATTGTCTAGGGCACTCTTGCTGCACATTTCAATTATATTTTATCTATTTGAAGATGTCACATAATTACTGTAAAATTAGCAGCATTTTAATTTCGCCGGGAAGAAGACTCTTAAAGTAAAGAACATAATTGGCTAAAAACGATTCACCTTTAGTTGATTTGCATCTATGGATAAGAATACAGGGTTTTTCACACACACACACACACAGAGGTGAGTTTTTTTTTTTTCATTTTTTAAAAATAAGGAAAACTGTACAACTGATAACTTAAATCTGTAGAAAATTTGTTTTTTCTCGTTAAACATAATCCTTCCAAATCAATCAACAAATGGGAGTGAAAAGTTGTTTAATAGAATAACATGTTAAAGATAACGTTAACGTGAGACTGATTCTACGTATTATGGAACAGAAAAACGTTTAAGGATAAACGCTATTTCTGCCTCGAGTGAAAAGTCGTTCAATAGAGTAACATGTTAAAGATAACGTTAACGTGAGATTGATTCTATGTATTATGGAACAGAAAATCGATTAAGGATACACGCTATTTCTGCCTCGAGTAAAAAATCGTTCAATAGAGTAACACGTTAAAGATAATGTTAAGGTGAGAGTGATTCTACGTATTATGGAACCGAAAATCGTTTAAGGATACACACTATTTCTGCCTCGAGTGAAAAGTCGTTCAATAGAGTAACATGTTAAATCTAATGTTAAAGTGAGACTGATTCTACGTATTATGGAACCGAAAATCGTTTAAGGATACACGCTATTTCAGCCTCGAGTGAAAAGTCGTTCAATAGAATAACATGTTAAAGATAACGTTAACGTGAGATTGATTCTACGTATTATGGAACAGAAAATCGTTTAAGGATACAATCTATTTCTGCTTCGAATGAAAAGTCGTTCAATAGAGTAACATGTTAAAGATAGCGTTAACGTGAGACTGATTCTACGTATTATGGAACACAAAATCGTTTAAGGATACACGCTATTTCTGCCTGTATCTCGTGACGGATTTTAAGTAGTTTTTCAAGCCAGTTCCCAACTCTTTTTAACGGACAGACACTTTGTTGATATCGTGATATACTTGTTAATTTTTTTTTAATTTCAAGACCACACACTGCCAGTGCCACATTACTTACCATCGAGAATGTGCTGTCTCAGTGCTTACTCCATTTTTTTATATTCATCGGATCTCCTACCTTTAGATTTCCACACACTTCTCTCACTCTGAAACGGAACATTGTAAAAAAAAACTTATTAAACCTAATAAGAATTTCCTTTCGTCTCATTTCCAGGCCACACGAGAAAGTAAATATAAAGTGCTTGGGTTCAAACCCCAAAGTACGTAACAACTCCCAGATGGACTAAGTCTATCAAAGGCTCCAAAATAAGGAAAAACTTTAGGTAATGTTGTGTAAGTGGTTACGCGCTCGCCCAAATGATATATTTTCGTGAAATCAATGTCCTGTATTTGTCAGGCGATGGTGTAGGTGCATTGAACTAGAGGGAAAGGGAGGTGAATGTGTCGAAAATAGAAATATACTTATTTTGCTACTTGTATTAAATATTCTACAAAGTGATATATCTGCGGTTATTTTTGAGTAGCGTTGTACATGTTTTCTCAAATTTGTTTAGTCAAAAAAAAAAAAAAAAAAAGTTGATTACATGGAGAGAAACAGACATTTATCACGAGCTTGGAAATGCAAGGTTTCTATGAAGATAAATATATGGAGTAAAAGAAGATCTGTATATTTCGTTGCATCCTGGGCACGTTACAGCTGGAAGTATACACTAAAAATATACTAGAGCCTTTTTATTTCAAGTGTAGCACTGCTATAGATGTGTGTTTTCCAGTATCCGCCTCGAAAAAGGAAGGGCAATGCCAGCCGACATCCTTGAATTGTTGGATGCGGACAAGATTGTTACGTTGAATCATTTCACGGGCTTCGCTGTACACTGACGTGTTAGCCATTCTCAGTAGCTTACGAAATTGACTCGCCAAGTTCACAATACCGAATGACATATTGGCCACACAGCAGAGGTCATTTACTTTTCCCTACAGCAAAGGGAAGGTTTCTTCCGTAAGAGGGCGGCGGGAGTGGGATCGAAGTATGTTTCACATATTTTTCGAGGTTACACTAGATATAGAAAATATCTAGAGATAATTTTAAAGAGGCAAATAAAAAATATTAATTTTGTATTGTATTTGTAGTTGTATGAACGTTAGTCCATAGCGCGGCTATTCTCTAAAACTGACTGAGTCTGCAGTAGTTAGTGACTATGTTAATAATGGTGGTAACAATGACATAAATCAATTTACAAACGGAAATTATATTTCATAGAAAACACACACACTCACACAAAGACGTATTTCTTATTTAATATATCTTTTTTTATTTATTATTACTACACTGGATTCTTGATTGATAGCGATTATAAATTAGTTGCCATTCTCAACTTTCATATAAAACTTTACTTTGTTTCTTTGCTAAATGTTGTACATAAAATCCTTCCATTATACTTTACCTATTCAATAACATTTTAAATGTACAACATACAAAAATAAATGCTATTCTTATCTTCTGCTGTTTCTGTTTTGCACAAATAAAATAAAATAAATAAGAAACGCCTTCTCACTTCAGCTTCCCTATCTGGAAAATTTGTTCCAGCGAGGACACTCATGATGGTCTTTCATTCTGTAAATTACAAATAAATATCATCAACAAAATCGTACATAGTGTCTTCAATTCTTTACATACTAAAATCTATTTGTACTACATAGAAAACACACAAGTTTAGTAGAATGTAATTCCCTTTTGCAGCAGAAACTGTAATTCATAAAATTAATTATCATTGAATAATTCGTGGACAACCATGAATTTACATAAGAATCATTGTAGCGGCTTTTGAAGGAAGTCGCATCGGTAAAAATTATAAATTCATTGCTATAATCTAATGGGGCGTTTACACTTGGTCGATTTAGTCGCACGATTAAATCGACTCGCTGCATTTGCCACTAAATCGAAGCAACTAAGCCGAATCAGATCGATAGATGTGTTCAATTATTTCAACCACAGAAAATAGAACGTCTTTTAATTCAGTTGCCAGTCGATTAGTCGCCTTCGATCAACAAGCGATTAAGTTGAAGTCCCGTTTACACGGTCAATTAAGTTGAAAGTGACGTCAATTCAACTGAATCTTAGGCAAATCGACTAAGTGTAAACGCCCCTTAAGAAAAGAAAACTAATAATGTCCAAACTTTTGTATACAACGAATTAAATATTACATATCTAGGTGATTTCCCTCAAGAGCAGCCGTTGGTAAGAACCATATGACAAAGAGCCTCTTAGAAGTCAAAATTTTAAACCTTAGAAGTCAAAATTATGTTCGCCTTTCATACTGTAATCCATTATAAATATTCTATCTTCAAGATTCAGCACGTTTGTCGCCTGCAGTCTAACTTTTTTTTTTAAATCTGATTAGCCTGAGTTTATGCATTATTCACGAGACATTCCATATCAAATCAACAAGTCATCAGACTTGACCATCTCAGGTTTTTTGTAAAAATTGGTGTACAGCTTTATTACAGTGGGAGATGAAAAATCCCAAGTATTACCTCTCCCGTCTGAAAGTATCTCCATATACGGTGTTCAAAAATGTCAAAAAAAAAATGCATTTTTTCAGTTACAGTGATTATTAAAAATTGTCATAAAATGGTTAATATGTGAACTAGAGACGTGAAACAAACACCATTGAAAAGCTTAAAGATTGCTCTACAAGTTGTACTATATTTTAAAAACTTCTAAAATAAAAGAAAAACACTTCAAAAATTCAAATTAAGATTTGAATTTTGAATTTCGAATAAAAATGTCCCTCTGAATTTGTTCAAAATTGTTCAGATTGTAGTGTCATATGTGTACTAAGACACCACAAAGTTGTATTTTGGATACTCAATGGGATCCGATTCAAAATTCAAGATAAACCAAGCATTGCGCGATACTGACCATGTGAATATCTGGGTTCAGATCGATAACCATTTGCCTGGAGTTATTTACCTGCAGCATCAAAGGAATTTATATTCAATTTCATTTGTTTCTTGATGTATTCATTTGAATTGACACAATTATCCACCTTTCGAGTTATTTAGAGAGGTATTACGTTTCCGAACAGTACTCAATACTAGTCATTATTGTTAGTAAGCATGGATTTTCTGAATTTATATTGGCTACATTGATACATGTTATTTAAATAAAGAAATTAAATAAATTAAAATTTTAAAAAAGAAAAAGATTTTAAACTAATCCGAAACCATTACATATTATAATTTAAAATACAGTGGGTTTTAAGGTTTGGTCAGTGTTTCTTTTGTTAAAAGAAAATTATATATTAACATTATCCTTCAGTTCTTATTGTGCCTGCCCAAGGACATGATAGTGGAGCAATTTCCTCATAGGTGTGGGTATACATCAGTAAAATGCAGATGAATTATATTTTGTCGGGTTATGTGTCGTTAGTTGTAATTACTGTTTCAGTTACTTTTATGATATTTCCGGGACATGCAAGTTAGAATCATGTGTTTGTTGGCATATTAATTTTCATGTCATGTTACGTGTTTCATTTACAGTTAGTTATGAATACAGAACAGTGTGAATTACGTGATTTCAGTACTCTTTCTACATTGATCGTCCGAGAATGAAACCAGGGGCACCTGTCGAAATCATTTGGCTGAGATAAATACACTGGCGCTCTAAAGTTAATTATACCACTTTCTTAATAGAAATGCACCTGAGGGTTATTTATTTACTTCATACCCTTTTAATACTTATAATGAAAAGAAATCAAACGCTCTCTTCTTCTTCTCCTTTGTCAAGGTCATTTAACTGCTTAAGTTCATCATCAGACAACTCAAAGTCAAAAATCTAGGGGAAAAATCAATAAAGTACATTATATCTTTAAATTGTTCGTTTGTTTAAGTTTAACGTCGTTTTAGCAAAGAGGCTATATGAGATATGATCCTTCAGTTTAATCCCTTAAGGAGTTATCCCGAGTTAACTCATATGACAAATTCCTGTCCTATATTTTTACCCCAAATCATTTTGAGGCTGCAGTAATATACAGTGTCTCTTACTAAACTTGTAAGAATTTGTCTATTGGCTTTGCAAATGCATATTTTGATGAATACATGTATACAAAAGGATAGTACAACAGCACTACCAACGCGTCTTTCTTAAACTTATTGTGGTTGTAATTTGGGAAGTGGAGCCTGCTATCTCGCTCTGCGTCTTTGACAGTAAAACGGGAGTGTATGATATCAAGCAAAAAATCTTGAGATATTTTTTATACTTACGGAACTGCATATACAGGGTGTCTACCAAAATAACATAACAAAAAATACTTACTTTTCATTGAACTTTTTAACCAATCTTTACTTACGAAAGTTGAAATTAGCGTATTCTTTTGATGCAAAACCCCCATCAGAGGACCAGATAATATGATAAATGAAGCTATTCTTTATTAAGAGAGATAATTTACTTTGACAACTAAAACTATTGCTTCATACTTCATCCTGGATAAGGAACTGACACATGAACTTAATATTTTTGTACGACTTCACACATACAGAAATTTAACCAGAACTTAATGCAATACAATACAAATGTCTTTTTCTCCCTCAATGTCATAGTCTTTGAGTCAATAGTTTCAATTACTTCATTTTTCAACAATTAGTGCCCATTTCCTTCCTTTAGAGCCCCTTTCATGCTTCTCAACATGTAGCCTATTTTTATTTATTTATTTATTTATTTATTTATTTAATTCACAGGTCCATGTATGTTAGATTTCGGTACGTTTAGTTTTTCAAGATTACCAACAGTATACACTAACCTTTCAGCAATTAACGAGTCTTCTAACTTTTTTATATACCAAGTAATTTACATTTACTACCAACCCTCATTCAACAGCATTGTTTCCGTGGAACATACACTATGTTTCTGTATTCGATACATTGTCTTTCTTCACAGTGTTCATTAACAAAGTCATCCAGTCTTACTTTATTATGATCAAACAACTTCAAGGTCTTAATTTACTAGTGTTTCATAAAGATGAAGAAAGTTTCGCATTGAAAAATTCTGAACTATAGGTCTAATTTGTTGACTTCATCGTGACTTTCTTGCCCTACCTGACAATTTCTCTTCCTCTGGACTTTCCTACTTTCTTGACCGTAGACATGTATACAGTGTATCCGGATCAAAATATACCAACAAGAAATTTTAATAACTCGAGAACCTATAGTGATAGAATAGTCTTTTTTTTCTGAAAGAGGAAAGAATATAATATTATGCCCAGCAAACAACTGAACACAACAGAACTTCATGCATGTGCATCGTTCGTGAGCAAAATGGCGTCCCTTACTGTTCGTCAGAAAGAGTTGTTTTTAGTTGGCAGAATTCGAGTCCCTTGTAAGTATGCAGAGAAGATTTAGACAACAATACGTAACAGACCATCACTGCATTCTTAAATGGCAAAAACAATTGTTTCTTGCCATTATGCCCGTTTCGTGAGAAAATTTTTGGACAACCATTTTCAGAACAATTCGATTCAAAAACAAGGTCCTAATCAATGGCATGAGATCACCTGACTTGATTCCTGAACTTTTTTGGGGGGGGGTACATGAAGACTTTTGTGTGTACCAGATCCAAGTTCAAGATTTGGATGATCTAAGACAAAGGATCATTGATGCTTGTGGATCAATGACACCTTAAATGTTACGCAACTCTGGAAGGAGGTTTGAATACGTCTCGACATTTCCCGTGCAACAAAAGGGGCACACGTAGAAATGTACTAAATGAATTGAGTGACTCTTTTCCACTGGATATAAAAATATATTATTTTCCTCTTCCCGACAAAAGAAACCGAACGATTCTACCATTATTGGTTCTTCAGTTATTTAAATTTCTTATTGGTATATTTGCATCCAATTACTAAGCACACACCCTTGTTTTAATACCATAGCTAACGTTTTGGTTTCATTCAGTTTAGCGTCTCTTTCGGCAGGGAGGATAAATGGGACGTGAACCTACACCTTAACGTGCTTTATGAACCACATTATTTCCAATCTGGAATCGAATCCGAGTCTCCCGCGCCAAATTAATGGTTTATTGGCGGCCCGAGACACGTCAGGATAAAAATTAATACTTTTCTTCGCCTTTTTTCCCCTTACACTGCTAAGTATTAATGAAGAAATAATTTGACTAATTTGTGTATGTACGAGGGATATCCAAAAGAAACCAAACTAATTTTCTGATGGGCAGAGCTTTCATAATGTCGCGTTTTGCCGCTAGGAGCGCACTGAGCGAACATTCCTGAGTCAGTAAGTCGAGTGCCGTCGCTGAAGGAGGTCTGGACTAGCTTCGGCAGAATTTATAGTGACAACTGTTTTATGTGACCGTCGTTTTTGCAATTGTTGACTTTCGTGAACAGTGTGCGGCGGTGAAATCCTTCTTTTTGCTCGGAAAAAGTGGACCAGAAACTCTTGAAATGTTAGAAACGGTGTACAAGGACGATGCTGTGGTGAAAACTCAAGTGTTTGAGTGGTTTCCCGTTTCAAAAATAGTGAAATGTCAATTGCTCACAAACCTCGTTGTGGTCGTCCTTCCACGGCCCAAACACGTGAAAATCTTAAAAAAATTCATGCAATTATCAACGAAGGTCGACAACAGACCATTGAAGAAATTGTGGAGCTGTCGGGAGTGACTTGGAGTTCAGTGCAGCGAATTTTGACAGAAGATTTGGAAATGAAAAGGGTGGCTGCCAAATTCGTACCACGACTGTTGACTGCTGAACAAAAATAAGATCGCGTGGAAGTATGCTGTGCTTTCAAAGAAGAGTCCCGAAATGATTCAGACGTTCTTTTGTTTCCTAGAATGAAAAGACACGAAAGGAAAGCGTTTTGCTGATGATACTGAGGTGAAGATAAAAACGATGGAGACAAAAACATCAAGCATCACAAAAAATGAATTTAGACAATGTTTTGAAAAATTGAATAAAAGGTTAGAGAAGTGTATTAGTGTAAGTGGAAAGTATTTTGTAGCAGGTTTGTGCTTAAAATGTGAAAAAATAAGTTCAATATATATGTATTAGTTCGGTTTCTTTCGGGTACCCCATGGTATACTACTCTACGTTCTAACAATCAAACGAGCAATACAACAATATGATTTTTTTTTGGTCAGGAAAAAACGTTATGGTGTAATTCGCGCCACCATAATGATTCAAGATCTCTCCCGAGAATTGGACCCGGAATTACGTGCACCAAAAGCCTAGCGGGGATGACCTGTAGTTTTAAATGTTCCCGGTGGGGGCACTCGGTTGAAAAAGTGTAAACGGTCAGCCATCCTGAATGAGGTCAGCCATCCTCATTCACACCAGGCAAATGCCGGGGTGGTACCTAACATAGGTCCCAGACCGCTTCCTTCCTTCCTTTTCCCCGGATAGTGTGCTCCGCCGGGAGACGTCATCCCTCAAACGTGACGGGCTAAATGGCCATAGATGCCGAGAACCCAGAAATCTAAATCCTAAATCCTAGTTAGATACACATTACATAATCAGTATACATAATAATAATAGAAGCCAATGAGGAATGCTATTTCAGATTGTACAGGGATTCTTCACATTACTGATAAAGTGTAACTTCTCTCAAGTATGAAGAAATGTCAGCAAGGCTTCTTAAAATACAAAATAAATAAATAAATAAATAAATAAAATTAAATCTTTAAGTTTTACGTCCTACGATTATGCCGGTTAGGCTAAAGGAGACGGTGATTATGAGAAATGAATGAAATGGTAGAATGACGAAAGTGGGAAGAAACGCGAGAACCCCGAGAAAACCTACGAGCACGGTGTTTGTCCACCACAAAGTCCACACAGCGCGAGCTGGGATCGAAGCAGGGAACCCAAGCACCAGAGGTGAACGCTCTACCACTGAGCCACCGTGCCTCTTCTCTTAAAATACAAAAGTACCTTCACTGGTAGTTTGTTCGGTGATATTCAAATGACTCTTTTCAACAGGAAGGTACATGACATGCCAAACTAAAGCTTAACGGAGAATCTAAACCACCATATGAGCTCTAATCAAGAATCGAACAATCAACACGAAACATTATCTAGTCAGACGTAAGAAGGTCCTTCAATGGTTAAATATGATGGGCGGTATTCAGAAAGAATTCGTTAATCGAAGTTTAGACACAGACTAGTTAGTAGGCATACTAACACTTTACTAAGGAAGGTGCACGTTATGGTATTCAGAGTCTACTTTGAGTGCAACTAAAAAGATGATTACGGTATGATTAACTTATATAACTCCAATGCATCGGGTGAGGAAAATAAATGTGGCAACAACGGAAAAGTAGATGAGCGCATGTGTAGTCTGTAAAAATGAAAATATATGAAATACGAAATACGAAATGTTGTATCGCACGCTAAACCGTGGGTAAAAGATTAGCTTCTGCTCTAGATTAATAGTGATTAACTTCGACAAATATTACGTCCTAATCAGAGACTCTGAATACAATTTTGATAATCATCCGTTAGTCAACCCCGTAGTATGGCGTTAATCAGATGTCAAAACGACTCTGCATAAGGTCCGATATAACCATACGAAAGAAAATCCGATGTATATTTTAAAAAAATGGCAATAAAAGTTTGCTGAATTGCTGTGGAACCTGCAAATACGGGCGACTACCTTATTGAAACTCACCTGAAAGTTTTCCTTAATTCGTTCGGCGTTGGTACTTTTCGGAATAACAACGATGCCATTCTGGGCAATATCTCGCAACAAAATCTGTGCAGATGTTTTCTTATACTTCTTAGCCAATGACACAACCATTGGATCATTTAGAATAAGTGAAATATAAGGTGCCCTGTAAATTATCACCAATTATTATTAAAATATAATACAATTGTGTGCATTTAAAAAAAATCAGTTTTAATCAAGGGAAATTAGAGTTTGCTCTTATAACATAAAACGTAAATTAAAAAAAAAAAAAGTATATTTAGTCAAAATAGGCACTATCACACGAAGAAGCTAAACTTTCCACCACGCCACTTTAAATCGATAAAAGTTTTTTTTTTCTTTTCACTTAAAAATATACTTAAGTATTCCGGAAACTCACTTACATATTAAACATCCCACTAGCTGAGAAAACAGTGGTAGTACAAGGATAATTATTGGTTTATCTATTAGTGGCATTTGGTGTATTGTAATGCTGGATATTGCAGTAAGAAACGAAGTCAGAAGGTAGAAGTTGGATTTAGTAGCGTACGCAAGGAGGATCAGGGGCATTCCCCCATTGAGCACATCACTTTTATATAGAATATTAGATTCCGTGATTACCTTTTTCAGCTATCATTGATTAGGCTTCAGCACAGTAGCAGGGTATTTTTTAAAAATATAAATAAATAAAAAGAATTTTATTTGTTGATTCCTAATACATTTCAGAAATATTAGTTAGTGCAAGAACTTTCTCGTTCACTGAAAAACTTACCGCGTTGCAAGAGCAATGTACGACCAAAGTCTTTAACTCCTGTCGTAGAAGAAAGCACACTGAACATTTACTTCAATTGTCCATGCTGATCATTGTAAGCTTGTTGCAACGCAATAGAAATTAGTGACTCTGTGAGAGACTGTTTTCTCCTTTTTAAAACTGAATAATTGATTTTACATGTATTGAAGTGCAAAAGTATTATTTAAGATATTGTAAGAGTAATGGAAATAAAACTTATTCAGTTTAGTACTACTCGTATCACTGATAATAATAATTTTACTTGAAAAAACTTTGGTCGTTATGTAACGTCGCAACACTAATATTAGCCGCCACTGCTAGTTGTATTACTTTGTCACTTCTCACTAAAATACACTCTAATATTTCTTTGTCGCTTGTTATCGTTACAACATCTGTGTGTTTTTACTATATACCATTTTATTGTAAGTAATTGACTCATATTTTCTTCACTTTTCGTTTTAGAAACTGTCAATGTACGACTAGACGGCTTTCAAATATAATGAAGGGGTGCCCACAAAGGGGGGCTATGACGCAAACTGCGTCATTGAAATATTTGGGGGGGTTAAAAATCTATATAAATATGTTTGAGGGGGTGTAAAAATTAATCGAATTTTTTTTTTCATGGAAGAACACCTACGGATAGACAATTGAGGGGAGGGGGGGTGCGTCATGGACATGAGGAGTTACACTGTATAGTGCAATGTAACTAGACCAATAATTGTTGATGAAGTATCTCAGCTTCCTCAGATAGTGGAGTGACAATATCTGTCACAAGTATTTAACGTAATTTTTTGTCTTTCTTTTTCAAAATACTTGGGTATTTTTCCTTTTACTGGACAAAAAGATCAAGATGCCTAATTAGTGGTACGCCCGACCAGCTGTGAATTACTCGCATTCAAGCCAACGAGATAGTTGACATGTCGAGAATTAACTCATACAGAAACGAAGAAATATTGGGTACAAGGTAAGTTTAGATTTTTTTAATGTAAAAATAGTTCAGCTATTCTATAGTTGAACCGTATAAGAGAGGAAAAATGTAATGTAATTACAATGGAACATCGTGCGGAATAACAGAAGAGTTTGCAGTTAAAGTGGGACTTCATCATGCATCTAGTCTTAGTCCATACTTTTTTGCAATTGCAATGGACGAACTTACACAGAATATTCAAGAGTTAGCACCTTGGAATATGCTACTTGTGAATGACATTGTGCTAATAAGTAAGGCCAAGGCAGCTCTGCAAGAGAAATTAGATGCCTGGAGAAAAGTTTTGGGCAGCAAAGAGCTTGGAATTAGTAGAACTAAGACAGAATATTTACATTGTTCTTTCAGGGAAAATGTAATCGAGAATACAAGAATACAAATGGACGAAACAAGGAATACAAATAACGAAATTCAAGTACCTGCAGTCCGGACCTCCCCCCCCCCCCCCTTCGGAACCAGAAATGAAAAATTAAAAAAGGATTAAACAAAAAAAAACAAGAAAAATAAGAATCAGCGTTAAAAATGAAAAGCTAGAGCAAGAGTTTGTTTACTCTTTCTTATGAGGAGGGGGGCGCGGTGGCTCAGTGGTAGAGCGTTCACCTCCGGTGCTTGGGGTCCCTGGTTCGATCCCAGCTCGCGCCGTGTGGACTTTGTGGTGGACAAACATCGTGCTCGTGCGTTTTCTCGGGGTTCTCCCGTTTCCTCCCACTTTCTTCATTTCACTCATCTCTCATTATCACCGTTTCCTTTAGCCTAACCGGCATAACCGTGGGACGTAAAACTGAAAGATTTCAATTCATTTTTTTTTCTTATGAGGAACTTTGTGTGAAGGACACGGAGTGTCAAGTTAAAAATGGATGTTATTGTAACGGAGCATTCCGAATTATATCTAGGATTGCAAATGACGATCGATAAACGGGTTCGATCAGATAGACTCTCAGGTAAAACTTAAGAAAGGCCCACAATCACCAATAACATCTGACAACATACATTCCAGTTAGGCCTACACTTGTCAATTTCGCGGCAACACTAATCCATTTTATAGGATGTATTTAGTGCCAAAACAGATCTCGTTGTATCCTTGAAGACATTAAAAGAAGATAAGCCAAGCTTATTAAACTAATATGAGTGTGTTGCTAGTAAAATAGTTGAGATTGATCGAACTTCTGGTGTGATAACCAGTATTTCATGTCACCCCCCCCTCCCTCATTACGAAATCCTGGCTAAACGAACCAATATATGTTGCCAGTAAAATAGTTTAGAATGATCGAGCCCCTGGTGTGATAACCACAATATTTCATGTCACGTACCCCCGCTAATACAACATTCTGGCTACGTGCCTGGTACCTGGGATCAATTCTGCGCGAAAATGCAGGAATAGAATGTGTAAACAGCAGAATTAGCAGCAGTTGGACGAAATGGAGAGAATTGACAGGAGTGTTATGTAACCGTTGGGTACCAATATGCTTTAAAGGAAACATTTACAAAACAGCAGTGAGACCTGCCTTATTATACGAAGTGTATATATACACTTAATTCGTTGTTAATATATATACACTTCGTAAATTTGTTGTTAATATGAATTACATATATAATCCATAACTATAAAAGTTTCTGTTCATGTATTTCATATATTGCTATTCTAGTTAACATCTTACGAAATATTTTGAATTTCTATTATTGTTCCGTGTATTTAGTAGTTACCATGTATTTCCTTTTCTTCAGGGTGTTTCAGATAAAACGTCCAGTGCTTATAAATCCGAAACGGCTGAGAATAAAAAGATGAAACAAAAACTGAGATAGGAAAATGTCATAGGACGCATTACATGGTGTTGTTATGGAGACCCTCAGGGCCCTCCTTCAAGGGGGCCCAGGGGCCAAATTCAAGTTTTCAAATGGGAACACTATTGAATCATACCTCATTCAATAGTACCTGAAAAACGAAACAACTTTTGTAAGAAACAATTTTCGATTTGGGCCACTATTTTCAAAATGGCAGCAAAAAGTGGGTCCTGTATCAGATAAAACGTCCAGAGCTTATAGGCCTAAATCAGAAACGGCTGAGAATAGAGAGATGAAACAAAAACTGAGATAGAAACGATGATAAAGCATATCAAGTGGTGTCGTTGTGGTGATCCTCAGGAAACTCCGTAAAGGGGGCCAGGTGCCAACTTCAAACTGATACAGAACTTTTTGCGGCCATTTTGAAAACGGTGCCCCAAATCGAAAATTGTTTCCTACAAAAGTTGTTTCGTATTTCAAGGGCTATTGAATGAGGTATGATTCAATACATGTTCCCATTCGAAAATTTGAAGTTGGCCCCTGGGCCCCCTTGAAGGAGGGCCCTGTGGGTCACCACGACAACACCGTGTGATGTGCTCTATGACATTTTCCTATATCAGTTTTTGTTTCACCTTTTTATTCTCATCCATTTCGGATTTATAAGCACTGGACGTTTTATCTGATATAGGACCCACTTTTTGCGGCCATTTAAAAACGCTGTCCCAAATCGAAAATTGTTTCCTACAAAAGTTGTTTCATTTTTTAAGTACTATTGAATGAGGTATGATTCAATACATGTTCCTATTTAAAAATTTGAAGTTGGCCCCTGGGACCCCTTGAAGGAGGGCCCTGGGAGTCACCACAACAACACCATGTAATGCGTCCTATGACATTTTCCTATCTCAGTTTTTGTTTCATCTTTTTATTCTCAGCCGTTTCGGATTTATAAGCACTGGACGTTTTATCTGAAACACCCTGTATATATATAATTGTACTTTATTTCCATTATCGTTTCTTTATTTTTTTTATTTGTCTCTTTTTTTAGTCTATGACAAACATATTTTGTCATGTTTTATTATTATTGAAATATGTACGTAGTGGATTGTACTGCCCCTTAATGTGAGCATTAGCTCGTTGGGGCCAATGGAAAGTGAATAATAAAAAAAAATTAAAAAACGTTACAACCCCCTCCCAAAAAATGTTCACTGTTTTTATTTCTGACTTGAATTGTGAGATGCATTGAATACAAGGATGGCCAGCCTCTTTGTACTCTAACAAGGTCACAACATGCGATGATATGAGAACTGGCGCAACTCCCGAAGGGGAATGAGAGGGACATATCAGCCAAATCTTGGACCTGGAGGGGACTGTCTCCCCCAATAATCCGATTTGAAGTGTGTTTTTTGGGGAGAAATACGATGATTTGTGTTTGATTGCCACAAAGGAAGGGGGGATGGAATTGATTTCCCCCCAGAGTAAGCCTCAAATCTGTCCGCCTCCCAATGTTGAAGGCAACTCTGCTCCCCTGATCCTCCACAGCATTGTTTTTGAACCTCATAAATATTTTGAACATCGTTAAAAAAAATGGAAACAGTCTTACAAGTTCCCTCTCAACGTTGAAGACAGATTTGCGCTGCTCGATACATATATATAACTGCTATAAATTACATTTTACCTCACTATCTTACGCGACAAATAACGGTATTAGCTTGATGGAATATCACCAGCAGGACATAAAGTGATTACCGCACTAGAATACCTCAACCACATAATTCACGATAAATTGATTACAAAAGTTAACATATTCAAAAGTACTCACTTCCCCTTCTAAATTATTATAAATTGTTCAAAACTCACGTTCAACGTGGAGTGACTGATGATGACGGCGCAGATGTCAATATTATTCCAAGTTTTGTCCAGTGCCCATGTCGGAATTTAATTTTGATCTTGTTCGAATAATAATAATAATAATAATAATAATAATAATAATAATAATAATAATAATAATAATAATAATAATAATAATAATAATAAAGTTACATATGCCTTTGTTTTTATGAAGGAATTATTTTTCGACTAATTTCACTTTATCGACGTTAGGTTTTGTATTTTCCAGGTGTTTTGAAAAGGCTCGATGTTCAGGCATCGTTGTATTTGGCATCTGAATATGTTCTTTCAGTATGGTGTGAGTTCGTTCTTGGTTTGGCTACCAGGGGTGGACTGGCCATAATCAAGTACCGGCCCGATGGCCGCTGCGCCCTCCTCACATCAGTGCCTTTGCGCCCTCCTCGGGAGGGACTAAGACCCGTCTTAGCCTCGGGAAGGCGCACAGTTTTCTCTCTGAACACATTAAAAAAAAAAAAAAAACAACAACAACAACAACAAAGCTACATAATTATTTTATAAATTCGCTAGCCTTTGGCCACCTAGGCCCCACCCTAGACCCTGGTAATTGCTCGGCCTGCGGCCTCGGTTTTTCTGTTTTCGGTGTCAGAATGCTATTAATGATATTAGATTTACCCTTAACCATATAGATTTGACTCTAATATCGGTCATTTTGGACGATTTTTACATATCACGCTTACCAACCCCACGCTCCGCCCCAAATACCAATATTTGCTCGGTCTGCGGCCTCGCTCTTTCTGTCTTTGGCTTTGGGAATGTCATTATAATGATTTTTGGGACCCTGAAATTTATAGATTTGACTCTAATATCGGTCATTTTGGATGATTTTTATATATCAACCCTCCCACCCCCACTGCTCCGCCCCCAGATCCCGTCTTTACTCGGCCTAGGGCCTTGCCCTTTCTGTTTTAGGCTTTGGTGGTACCATTAATGATCTCAGCGACTTCGAAATATATCGATTTGACTCTAATCTCGGTAATTTTGGATCATTTTTACATGTCTCTCCCTCCCACTTCCGCCGTTAGAGGTGCTAGTGACGTTATATACCAAGGCTGTTTTATGTCATTCTATAACCTATATGTTTCCAAAATTTCGTTAAAATTATTTTTCTCGTTCTTACGTTATATCATTAAAACCATTCCTACTTTAAAAACCCCATTTAAATAGCATTGGGTTCAAGTTTCCACCCCGTCCCCCTCTGCAAAGGGGAGAGTTGGAGGTTGCTAACCCCGACAGTGTTGATTACCTGGTGCCAAAGAATATTTATGCCAAGTTTGCTCAAAATCGGTTGAACCGTCTAGGAGATGTGGAACATACTCATACATACATACAAACATACAATGGCATTTATAATATAGTAGATATACAGTATTATTTTACGTATATATGCATATTGAAAAAGTATACATATACAAAATTATATGATGCCCAAATACATAATGTATATAGAATATACACTTGAAATCAAAACAGCAATTGCCAAAGAAGTTAACCAAGCTGCAGTTTTTTCTGTCATGATGGACACGACCCTAGATGTCTCTTCATATGACCAGTGCTCCATAGTGCTTCGGTATGTGTACAATGGATTTGCTCAGGAAAGAGTTATTGCCCTCAAACATGTGATTTCAACAACAGGAGAGAACCTACTCCCCGCTAAAGCTGCGCTCTTCACGACTTTTTTCCCTCCAAATATCGATTCTGTGATGGGGCTCAGGAAGTCAACACTTACAATTACTTTACTGTTAGGTTGCAGATGAGTTGATTCACTATGGGCTACGTTATTCAAATAAAGTTTTTCAGACATTATTAGCGTGGACAGCAAACTGTACAGCGAAAAGAAAGATGGAAAAATGAAGGGTTAACTTTTTTTAAAACCGCTCCAGTTGAAATGCTTATACAGACAAGGACAATGACACGGAGAACCAGTCGTATTAACAAATGCTGAAACAAATCTTCAATTATGCGCTTATTCACCTAAAAATCACCTTCAGTAACATTCTGCTTACTAGGGGCATATCCCCAGCGTGTACGTTAATATATACTTACGAGAGAATACCTATTTCTCAGATTTTGAGTACAGTTTCAAAAGTTCATTTCCGTAAACTCTAAAAGGCAGTGATTACTATGCTAATTATCACAAATTAAATGCAACTTTTGAGTTGCATACACACAAACTACTAGGGAATGAAGACCATGTGCTAACAAAGAGTACACTGGAAAATTAAAATTTTGTTATAACAAAAATTAAAATAAGATGATAATCGATACAAATGTAGAGGATGAATATGACATGTCCGAACTTCGCCAAGTATGGTGGAAGAAGCTATTTGTTTACTTCTTCTTGGCCAACCGCTAAGAACATTTATAAAACCATATGTGGCTTTGTTATATGCAATTAGTACATTCAAATTCACGAACGATGACGAACTGAAGGGTACGAAGGTACAGTTGACAGTAACAACCGTAGTCATAATAATATATTTCAACTAAACAACGTTGAAAATAGTGGGTAATTAGGTGGTATAACCTGACCAGGATAGCTGTGCGGTTTTGGGAGGATGGCGCTGCTGTTGTGTTTACATCAGTTTCTTGGCAAGCGCGGTGGGACAGGGGAGCGGGGAGTTTCACTTTGCAGTGTATCCAACGGTTTTTTAAAGTTGCAGTTTAGATGTTATGCATAGTCTAATCTCTTTACGCTTGATAAAAAACGCCGTAACTTATGTATGTATTGTAGTGGATCATTCCTGAAGTAATGCAGATGTATTGTGAATAGTGATTTATGAATGGAAATTACCAATTTAAGAACAACATAGCACAGTTGACAATTCAGTGAGCTTCTATCATGTATTAAGCAAATTGTATAAAAATTGATTACGTTTTATTCGATTTCATTATAAAACAGTAGCAGCCTGTAAAACGCAGGAATGACAATGTCAGTGACTAAAAGATTAATTTTGGGTTGATAGCTTAGAGTTTTGCGCAATATATTGTAACTGTAAGTTTAAATCAAGTTAATGTTAAGGCTCATGATGCTGCTGTTTAAGTGTATGTTTATCGATTGACAAATAAATTATTTTTTCGAGTTTTAGCCAGGGAGGAATCTCGAAACGCTTCCTCTCGAGAACTGTGAAAGTCCTTTCCGCTGGTCTATTGGCCAGCGCATGTGCTTTTATTGTATGTGGTTCTGGGTTTGATTCCCATTGAGAGAACAAAATTTAATTTTACAATCCTTCACTTTCATTAATCATCTATCTCCTCTAGCATAAACAACATAATCATGGGACGTTAAAATAAAGAAATTTAATTTTTTTGTTCGAGAAATGTGAATCCTTTGGGGGAAAAGGAGGTGAAGAAATTTTTCCTTCATTTTTTAAAGATTTATGGGATTGGATAGCTTGCCTTTAGGGATTGATTTGCACAATTTGGTTCAGTGCACCCTTCTTTTAGGATCATTATAGAAATCCAGCCCTTTGGTAGAGTTCGAATAAAAGTATTGATAAAACATCAGCGTATCGGTAGTGTAAGAGTAAGTATCATTGCTTCAGCACACCTCTGGACTAACTCTGAATTTCTCTCAGGTTTTAGCTATCAGGTGACAAAGAATTAAATCTACTAACTGTTTTCACACACAATATAATTTTGAAACTTGGGAGCCTAGTGTTATATTTGTGTCTGTAGTATATAATAATGCTGATACGTTATTCTGTTGAACATCTTAAAGGTATTTGTCGATTGATTTCAGAGGACTGAGTTTAGCCCGTAAACACAAGTTGCCTATAGTTCAAACATATCAGATGTATTTATACGATCTTGTTTAATAAAACCTGCTCCTCCCTGTCCTCTATCTGAAAAGTCCTATATTGTTATTCACATATGAAATTCAAAGGCAAAGTCAATCGTCTTTATTTAGTTGTATTTTTATTTCAAGTGTAAGTATTAAAATGCGCTACGCATCGTTGCAAGAGGTTGGGTGGCTTTTTTTAAAATACTGAACTGACATATCTAACATTGGCATTCATCTTCTTTATAAATTGATGTAAGAAACGGCCGATTGATTTCCAGCAAATTACTTCATCATCGGTATCTTTGAGCAATGAGATAACAATGGAAGACAAACTTCGTTCTTTTCAAACTTGATACTTTGAAAAACTTATGAAAGTGGTTTTGTTATTCAAATACATATTCGCTCTAATCAATTTCAGAAGTAACATTAATCTTAGAATAACGTAATGGCTGTAAGAGTTATCCTGAAAATGTATTTTGTATGTTTTGTTTTTTTACGTAATTCAGAGATTTTGTCTGAATTTTACTGGAGTTATAAGGAACCTTCAATTATCAGGCACCCCATTTTAATCGCTCCCCCTCCGCCGTCAATGCAACACTTCTAACCGTCTCCCCAGGGGTCCTGGTCCACCCCTGATTGAGATGGTACATAAAAATAACTTTGTCTAATCTCTGTCATTATTTAGCATGGTTTAGTAATCTATATATATAAAAGAGAACGTACAAAATCCTTTGTCCGCTCATCACGCTAATACGGCTGAACCAATTTCTTTCATTTTTGGGGGGTTATTAGGATTTGGACCCTAGATGGTTTTTATCATATCACTTTAATTTTTAATTACCAGTGTCTTGAGATAATTGACCATTCAAGTGTCCATAACGTACAAATCCTTTGTTATTAGTTCATCATAGGTAAAAATAAACGTATTTATATGCAACCCGCATGACCGTGTCACTCGGCGGGTTAACATAAATGACAGGCGATATACAGCGGAAAATAGCTTGAATCTTCTGTTTAAAATTTTTTAATTGATTTGCTTATTTTTACAGACACTTTTACAATATGCCAGCACCGGGATGACCGCAGCGAAGCGGGGCGGGTTAACATAAATGACAGGCGATATAATGTTAAGATTTACTGCAATCTTCTATGGTTTTTATCATATCACTTGAAAGCGAAAAAGTAAAAATTATCTAAGTAACAAAGTTTATTGCGTTCCGGGGTGACCGCAGCGAAGCGGGGTGAACGCTGCTAGTTTTTTTTTAAAAAAAAAGATATTTCTGCCACATTTTGAAAACTTTCAAATAAAGTTTTCAAAATGTGGCAGAAATACCGTTTTTTCTTAAAAAAAAATACTAAACCATGCTAAATAATGACAGAGATTAGACAAAGTTATTTTTATGTACCATCTCAATCAGGGGTGGACCCAGGACCCCTGGGGAGACGGTTAGGAGTGTGGCGGTGAAAGATTATCAGTTCTCTCTCTCACCAAACTTTTGAAGTACATCCGAATATGATGTCAATGCAAAAGAATTTTCTTACTCAAGACCCCAATCGCTCCGCCTCTGACTTGAGCATATGCGTGAAGTGGTTTATTACGAACAAGACAGAAAGAACTGTGATAGACTGATTACAGAACTATGATAGATTTATTACAGAATTGTGATAGATTGATTACAAGTAGTCCGGTTAGAAACACTGCTGCTTGCATTTTAGTTCCAAAACCGGCCGCCCGCACTCGTTCGCTGGTTGTGTTATAAGTAGAAATGACCAAAACTGAATAGTTTACATCGATCATTCCGAAGAAATTTGGAGTTATACTGAGCATAGTTTGGGGGGAAAGCGAGCATCTCCGGTGAGGATACTTCAGCTGACTTCTTTGGGGGGAACAAAATGTGATTCAGGGGAAAAATCCCCCTCATCCCCCCGGTAATTCGCACCCTGATTGTTCTTGATGAACTCAGAAAGAGACATTCTGACCAGAATAGACAATAATCTTATTATTGACAAAATGTGTGAAAAAAGCAAGGAGATGCGAAGGCTCCTTCAAGCATAAAGCAGTGACTTTACTTTCATTTTCCAGTTTTGTTTTTGAATTTCTTTTTTCGCTAGGTAGGTATATAATTCTAAATTTACTTTTGTTAATTTGTAGTAAATGTTTCATGTATACTTTATATCAACGGTTTTAAAAATAGATGAAAAATAAGTTAATGTTATGATGAACATAGCTTTAAAAGGACAAAAGTATGAAAAATAGCATAAGCCCCAAACTTAACTCAAATCTTCAGTTATAATTAGGCTTTTAACAAATGTAGCCGAAGAATGTAAACAACTGGTGTAATATTTGTGGTCTCAGTTAAAGTGTGCAGATTTATATAGGCCTAATATATTTAGTACTCAAAGTCTCTTTGTTTATGAAAATATTGAATTTGTATAATTCTATCGTGATTAACTGCAATAGCTACTTAATCTTTTGTTGTTTTTTGTGTACTACCGGGGAAAGACCCCCGGCCCTTCCTTTTATTAGGAGGGGGTATTCCACACAAGCGAAAGCCTCGGATGGATTGCGCCCTCCCAGAGTGTGTGACCGCGCCCTTTTTACATAGCCAGTCCACCCCTGTTGGCTACGTAAGTGTCTTCATAAACACCTGCGAAATCAAGCGGGTTAGTGAGGAAATTTATATAGCTGTTAATTTTTTCTCAAAGTTATAATGGATTGGAAGACGTTCTACACAGTTATCAAAACCTCTAAAGTAGCCATCCCTGAGGCTCAGATCGGTAATCATGTGATAAAGGGCACTGAGAGAGACTTTAGAAATAAAGCAGCTCGCACAGTTATGGCACCTAGTTGATGCTTAATACGTAGTACTCTTCTAAATCTTCATAAAGTAACTGAAAGATATATGTATATAGTTAGCGTGTAAAATAGGAAATGGAACACTAATGTAATTAATTCCAGTCTTACCGTGCAAGTAAAAAAAATAAAGTAAAATAAATAAAAAAAAAAATCAGGTACACCCTATAATTAACGTACGTACGACATGATCATAATTTCAGGGTGTCTACTGAGTTTCATTTTCAAAATTTCAGTATATTTTCAGTATATTCAGTATAACTATCGGCAAAATTCTAATATCTATTACAACGGTTTTTTTAAAAAGTTCTTTAGGAATAATAACACTCTTGATGATTTCAGGTTTGTAACTGTTTTATCACCAAAAGAATATTTTATTTTTAATAAATTTAGTTACCTTTGATCTTTTAAAAATACAAATGACTTTTTAACATTTTTAAAGGGCGTCCCAACTCCCCTCACGACCCTCCACCCCACCCATTGCTTTAAATGTCTAATTACAAAATGTATACAACTCTTGCTTTGGAAAAATTTACAATCTCAATGAATACAAAATTGTTTCTAAGAATATTAAAACAATTACAAAAAAAGTATTGTTGACAAATTACTAGTTTGATGATTTTTCCAGTATGTGGATCAAAATTCCAGTATTTCAAGTATAAAAATTAAATTCCAGTATAATTCAAGTATTTCCAGTATCAGTAGATACCCTGAATTTGTATGTTTTTCATAGATTTTAATCCGTGCCAACAAGAGTTACTGTACTTTTCAGATAATAGGCCTACCTGCACACAGTAGCAATATATACGTGGAGCTTGAGTTGCTGTTAATCTTGTGGACAACGAAGTGTTAAATTTGTTTTCGGTCTGTGAGACCCAGCTCGCCCGCTTGCGTTATCTTCTTACGTTTCTACGTGGATTTTGGTATATTTTCATTCGCAATTTTCATGGAAGGTTTATAGATATTTCTTGTATATAGCCATAAAGAAACTTGCAGAACAAGTTTTTGAGATGTATAGAGATTTCTTATATATAGTGATAAAAAATAAACTTGCAGAGCAAGTATCATTTTCTCATTTTCCTGAGTTGTCATGCAACGGTGAATGCTAAATAATTATCAGATTCAATGTGGGTAGTAATGAAAAGCATGTATACCATTATATAACTATCTGAAAATGTAAAATGTTAGGTACATTCTATCATTTCAGAAAGTTAATTCCTAACATTTCAAAGAAAAAGAGATTACTGGTGTCATAAATTCAAAGAAATAAAGGAATTACGTTTCACATATACTATTAATTGACAGAATATGACTTGGGGTCTCCTAGACCCACTTGTACTTTTGTGTAATTTTCTCTAACCCAATTATTGTAGGGTTAAGGTACTGTTGTTTGTGATAAATACTAACATATCATTGAAATTATAGACTACAATGGCAGATTATTTTATGTTGTACATCTTAATTGTAACTATTCTATCAGGCCTTGTTTCCATTTTGCTTTAATACATAATAACACACTGAGCAAGGCTATGTGATAATATGTAAAAAACAGTATCACGTAACAGTTTCAACACAATAACTGTGTCTTCATCAGACTTCCACTCCTTCTGACTGCTTGGGAGTTGGCCATCACTTATATATACTCTCCGGAGATCAACTTTTAATTAGGCTCCGCCCCTTCATTAAAAAGTAACACTTGTGTGGCTTTCACTTTCACTTTTTAGCTGCACATGTGTCCAATTAAAAGTTTACTTTTTTTCGTTGGATGCATTCCCTCTAATTATCCTTATTTTCCTTATTAATTTTTGCTCTTTCTTTCTTCTTCCTTTTCATTTCTTCTTCTTTAAGCAGAATCTTCTCCCACTCTTTATTTATCGAGAATCCTACATTCCAATTCATCACCTTGTCTCCTGCCTTCATAATCTCCCTGTCTTCCTTCCATTTTCTCACCAAAGTTCTATTCTCTACTTCTATGACCTAGGATTCTTCCCTCCCTATCCTGTGGTTTGTCTCTTTGTGATGCTTGTATATCGCATTGTTGTCCCTTTTCAATCTTACACCGTCCTGGTGCTGTTTAATCCTTTCTTGTATTTTCTTTTTTGTTTCTCCTATATAAATTTTGTCACACTTCGTGCATCCTACTCTATATATTACTCCTCTTTGATCTTTGCTCGCTACTGCTTTTCTCTTGGTTCTTCATACTAGTTCAATTATTCTGCTTCATCCTTTCCTGTACGCCCTTATTCCTGCTTTCCGAAGCATTCTCTTTATCTTATCTGTTTATTTGCCTAGACTTTCTATTCCAAACCATTTCTTGTTCTTGTCTTCTTCCTCTTTCTTTCTCCCTCTTGCTATGTCTTTTGTTACCTTATCCTCTTCGTTGTACCCATTTCTCCTTAGCTGTGTCCAGAACTTCTTTAAATCTGTTTTCCTCTGTTCTTCGGTTAGGGAGAAAATATGATTGTTTTCTGATTTCTGTCTCCAATTATTTTGCAACAATATTACAAGAAAAGTTTCTGAAATAAATTGCGTAAAGACGATTGGTTAAAAGGATAGTAATGACTCTTAAAATAGACCTACATGCCATGCCATTCTAGCAGCGAAAGCATATACAGTTTTTTGGGGGAGGGGATTATATATATATATATATATATATATATATATATATATATATATATATATATATATATATATATATATATATATGTGTGTGTGTGTGTGTGTGTGTGTGTGTGTGTGTGTGTGTGTGTGTGTGTGTGTGTGTGTGTTAAAAAGAGCAGACAAAATGCATACTTTATTGTGAAATGCAAATTGACAGAGAAAGCTTTTATGTAATATTTTAACCAAAATTTTAAGTTCAGTTACGCATATAGGTGCCATTACACACATTATAATGCATGATGCCAAGTAAACTGCATTTGTGACAAGAGCTTAAGTAACGAATACGTTTCTGGAAAACTAGCTAATAGTTGTAGCGAGTTAAAATTTTTATCATGTAGCTGTAGAGCAGCTACTTTTGATTTAACTTTACTTGAAGTAACTTTACGATCACTGCTCATACTAAAATAATGTTGGCAGATGTTGAATATACTGTATACTTGCCTTCTACGTGTGCCTCTCGGGTCTACTATAGGTGGTCTTGCTTTCCTCGATTTCAACAGGCGATAGAAAGAAATTTATCACCTTTCTCAGTTGGTTTTCTGTATGCTCAGAAAACTCTTAAAGTTAAGGATATGATTTAGAGTACTCGGGTCACATCCAAAGAAGGGGCATGAAAACCAATCTCCTTATCACCTGAGCCAATGAAAACTACTAAACACCGCTTAAATCAAGCAATTCTTTACGATAGCTATGCAAAAACTTTATCGAGTTGGAAATAATGGTGTCAACCGGCTCTGCTCGAACCCTGAGCCACCGGCGCAGCTTGAACTCCGGCTCGGTTCAACTGAGCGAACAGCTCGAGTCGGGATAATTGGAATGAGCCATTGGCTCGGTTCGGCTCGGCTCAGGTGAGCCATAGGCTAGAACCGGGTCGGTTCAGATGAGCTACCGGCTCGGTTTGGCTCGGCTCAGCTAGGCACAGGTGACCCATCGACTCGAGTTTGCTCGGTTGGGGTGAGCCATCAACTCGGTTCGGCTCAGCTCAGGTAAGCCATTGACTTGAGACGGCTCAGTTGGAATGAACCATCGGCTCGAGCCAGCACGGTTGGATGAGCTGTTGGCTCGGCTCACATCTCAGTTCGGCTCGGTGGTGACTGAGCCGGGAACCAAGCAGTTCTAGCCGTTGACAACATCACTACTTTGAACCTGAAAAATACCAATTTGAAAGCAGTAGAGAAAACATCTCATCTCCACTAGCAAAATACTCATGAGAGATTGTTCGGGGTAAGATGATGACCAATGTTTCATGAAACTGAAGGTATTCTTGTGACATAGACTCTAGTTAACGGTGATACTATTGAGAGCTATTAAGACGTTTAAGCAAAAAGTGTGAGATCGTCCTGAATAACTATCTAAAATGGTTCTGACACACCAAGATAACAACATACAGTTCATAGGCATAACCAGGGCCGTAATTTAGATTTTTCTGGTGGGGGCAAACATTAAGACGCGTATTAGGGTCCCATAGAAAAGTTGTTTTTCTAATTCTTGGGCCCCTCTTTCCATCTTTCTCTTACTCTTTATGGATCCCCGGAGCCTGTGGGCCCTCCCGCATAGTAAGGTCTGCGGCTCCTTTCGTTGCGCCAAAGAGCCCGTTTCATACATGACAAAAGATTTAAGGGGACATTATTGACAATTCTCAAAGCCATAGTAATACATGTTATTTCTAGGGCACATAATAGTAGACATTTTTTACTGAATGGGCCCCAGACTCATATTTGTTTTAATTACCTTTTTTGTGCTGTTTTGTTTATATAACGTAGTAAATCTGTTTGATCCTTCATTTATAGTTTCATCTTCGTATTGTATATGGAGTAAAAAATTTTGTCTTAACATGAGCCCTCATCGAAAGGCAGGGAGCTTCTCTGGAAGGGACAGTTGCCCGATGTCCCCACAAGTTACGACCCTGGGTGTAAAGACAAACTGGGAGGAAATAAAATATCTCACAAAATTTAGTACCCTAAAACCATTTTTCTATTTCCTACTTACAATAATAATAGGCGTAATAATAATAATAATAATAATAATAATAATAATAATAATAATAATAATAATAATAATAATAATAATAATAATAATAATAATAATAATAATAATAATAATAATACATTTGATTTTGAGTTTATGGTCTCTTTCAGCAGTGAGGCTACCTACAGCTTAACGTAGGCCCCGAATCAGATGAACTCCTCTGGGAATCGAACCCGGGTCTCACAAACCAAAGACGCGTATATAATAATATATTTGATTTTGAGTTCAGCGCCCCTTTCTGCAGCGAGGGTATATGAGAAATGAACCTACAGCTTAATGTAAGCCCCGAACAACATGAGCTCCCGCCGGGAATCGATCCGGGTCTCCCATGCTAAAGAAGCGTATAATAATAATAATAATAATAATAATAATAATAATAATAATAATAATAATAATAATAATAATAATAATAATAATAATACGAACTGCGTTCTGGTAGTGGTAAAGGAGGTATTAGGGCTGATAGTGATCTTCTGGACACTAGAACTCCGGATTTAATTTGAGGTTTACGAAAATCTTACGGATCGATGCAAGAAGTAATTTGCATTAAGAAGGAATCACAATGGGATATAAAGAAAAGATTTTATATCTGTACACCTTCTTATTTTTGGATAAATTAGAAGGTTGTCCATCACTCCGTGTAATACATATACTATAAAAGTGTACGGCAAAAATAAATGAAAAATTACAAAATGAAAAAAAGTAAGAGCATTGAGTGGGACTCGAACCAGGTGCAAAAGTACAAAATCCACACAGAAAGCAAGAACTTAGCTCGCATGGCTATCGAAAAAAACTATGAAGTTCCATTCCTATTTCATGAGTAGAGAAAGAATATCTTAACAACTTCCCCTCCCTTTTTTTTAACGAATATTGTGGTCGAAAAACGTGTGTACTTTATCTACAACCAAGTTTTCTGCATTTATCAAGTACTATGATGTTCTAAATGTATCATTACATTAAGTTATAGAAAGACAAGTGAGTATTTCAAACAGCAATCTGTGATCTCTGTTGGGAGATCTTGTTATTTTTTCTTTTCATTTCCCCTACCATTACGTCGACTGCGATGTTGCCAAACCTACAATTATAAGGGACTTAGAAAAATTCGGGCGTGCAATTATATTTTGGAGAAGTGTACAAAAAAAGTAGTGCAAACGTTTTCATACATCAAGCCAACTTCAAATTGTAAATAGTTACGCTAATAGATGTCTCTCGCGTACCCTCACTTGCCTGCTAGATGCTATAGACGTCCTTCTGTACCCTCACTTGCCTACCTGATGCTAATTGATGTCGGTCCTATTCCCTCACTTGCCTGCCAGATGTTAATAGACGTCGCTCGCGTACTTTCACTTGCCTACCCAATGCTTATAGATGTTGCTCCTGTTCCCTCACTTGCCTACCCAATGCTTATAGATGTCTGATACAGAATGCCTAAGTTTTGAGCTTAACGACTAGTACTTGAAAAAGCAGAAGAGAGAAACTCAGTTGCAGCCATATAAAGATAGAGCATACAGCAATTTCTGTTGCTATAGAAACAGTTTGCGTTTGCGTCGTGTTTGCAGTTGCTTCATCTGCCGATATAAGTTGAGATATTTGCCTTTCCTCTCACTAGATGTCAGACCAGTACATTTATCAGAGAGTTATCTATCTTATTGCTAAATACAACGTTATTTCCAAATTTTATATTAACTATCAGAAAATATTGTAGTAATTAAAAATAGATCTGAATGAGTTTATCATTTTGTTTTAGAAAGCAGGTTAGCAAACATGGTCCTCAATAAGCAAATGTGATTTATTTTTTCTTAGCCCAGGGGTTTTCAAACTGTGCGGCGCGCCTGGGGAGGCGGCAAAGGTTGTGAGGGGAGGCGCGAGGAGATTCAAAAAAAAGAAGATCCTACAAAGGAGCATATTTATAATGCAACATGCATACTTGAGTCTGCACCCTTCTTCTTAAGTAATACATACTGGAATAAGCCTTTGTATCACATCTGATCCACATACTATGGGATGACCCTTTCATCTTTGGCTTAAACGTGTATAATGCTTGTTATTTATTTATTTATTTATTTATTTATTTTGACTTATTTAACATGTCGAGGTTAAGGCTATATGTAGCTTTATCTACCACCACTAACGATCTTCTATTAACTGTCTGGAATAATACGTCCTCTTAACACAACTTTATGTCCAATTTGGGAAGTACTTTCCAGAGGACACGCAGTACAACTGAGTTGTGAACCCACTCAATGCAGAGAATCTACCAAATCTCACCCTCGAAAAGAGGAACAGCTCACTGACCTCTCTTTAGACCTTGAAGACCAAGTTTCTTTCTACATGGCTGTATGAATTTCGGAGCCCAGTGAGGAATGAGTATCCGGAATTATAACAAGACCTTATGAGTGCTCCCTCCTTTTGTAACTTTCTACCTCTGCGAAACGGGATTTTCAGCTATAGCGGTGATCAAATCCAAATATCTCCCGATATCCAAAACTAAATCTCCAGAAATATTCAAATATCCAAAACTAAATTTTTACAAAGAGATGCGTCTTGTCATTTCAAAATATCTGCCGATATTTAATAAATTGTGTGACTCAAAACAAGCTCATAATCCCATTGACTTTGCTCAACATTTAAATGTGTCAGTTTCTATTATGTAAATTCCCTCTCTGCTCGTATTTTTCAATTTTAACATAAATATCCGACTTAATACAATTTATAATTATTAACACCTACTAATAACATTAAAAGGTGTAGTCAGTGTGTACAATGTAGATCACCTGCCATTAGTGATTTCCGTTAGTGATTAAAAAAATGAAATATAGTTGATCATACTGGTAGTCTTTCTTTTAGGGACACATGCCATTTTTGACAGAAGAGACGCTTTCAGACTTTGGTGGTTGAGGAGAGCCTCAACTGCAAAGAGTTTGAAAACCCTTGTCATAACCTAATAAGAGTTTTTAGTACGAAAACTGCCGCTAAATAAAAATTTAAATTTAAACTGTTGTGGCTACTACTTATGATACTCGGTAGTTCTTAAGTTGCAAACAATATCGCCTTTCATATCCGCATCAAGGGGGCTGCAGTGGCTCATTGGTAGACTGTTCACCTCTAGTGCTTGGGGTCCTTGGTTCGATCTCAGCTCGCGCCAAGTGGACCTCTTGGTGGACAAACACCGTGTGCGTGGGTTTTCTCGGGGTTCTTCTGTTTCGTCGTCCCACTTTCTTCATTAAACTATTTAATTCATTTCTCGTCATGATCATCATCATCATCATCTTTAATGTAGCTGGCATAAGTGTGGGACGTAAAACTGAAAGATTTCATTTCATTTCGTATCTGCGCCATATCAACCTCATTGACCTTACTAATCAACAAAAATATTCAAAAGAGCTCACTAATGTGATCTAAAATGTATAAGGTAACACTAAAAGTTCATCCGTCGTCAGATTTATGTTAGTTTCCATCTCGCGATGTTGGTGCGCCTTTTCCTATTTTCTAGTGCAGTGGCTCATTCTGAATAATTTTTGGAGAAAGGAGGCGCTTAAGAGCCTGACACTAAACAATAATACAAAATTTACCATTTTTCTTTTGCTTGTTTTCATTAAGTAAAAGGAGATAATGAAATGCAAGTCACCACAATCATAGATAATGCTATTCTACAACAGAAAATATGAACCTGAAGTATGTTCAGTGTTGCCATCCATAGAAGTTACAGTGTTGCCATAATGTCATTTCCTCCAAAATCTAAGTTAAGGATGCGGAACTCAACTCCATTTGATTACGTATTATGTTGTCTTAGAATTCTGTGAACTACTTTTTTAAATAATAGTTGTAATAAACAAAATAGTTTTAACATACAGTTAATAAAATTAAATATTAATGCTATTTAGAAAGCAATTCACAGGATAACAAAACAACATGATACGTGATCAAATGCAGCTGAGGTCGTTCCTCTAGTCGCTGCTTAAGTTAGATTTTGGGAGAAATGTTATTCTGGCAACACTGTAATTTCTATGGATGGTACCTCAGGCACGTAGTCAGACTTTTTTGAACAGGAGGTAAGTGACATGAAATACTGTGGTCATCACACCTGGGGCTCCACCATTCTAAACTATTTTACTGGAACATATATTGGTTCGTTTAGCCAGGATTTCGTAACGGGGGGTGTGACATGAAATTATGAATGCCAAAGAGCTCGATCAATTTAAACTACTTTATTATCAACATATATTGGTTTGTTAGGACAATAAAAGAGGAAATGTTGGTAAGTATTTTAATAACAATCTATGAAGAAATCTCGAGCAAAATAATAAAAAACGTATTGAAAAAGAATATACAATATATATGTCCTTTCTCTGTTTATTCAAATATAACAATTTTCCTTTCATTATCACCTCCACTATTATAAAAAGTTCATACTCAATAATGTATTGTAAAATATTTTACAATACCTGCGTTCCTTTTTCTGTTGAATCAAATGCTAATAGAACTCCTATTCTGTATAAATTTTTGTTTTTCTTATTCCATCAACTACTGTCGGTTCCAAATGGCAGGTTAAAGGAGCAGTAGAAAATTGTTTTTGAAATATAATGTTTGATACTGCAAGGATGCTATGACGAAAAATTATGATAAAAAAAATGTCCACGCTGCTACTCAACCGCACTATGCTTTTGAAAGCTTGAAATCTCCCTGACTAGTACCATAAATTCTGAGACTTCCGTAAATTTTTTTTTAAAAATTTCAAATTCCCTGACTCTTCCAGGATATCTCGAGCACCTCACCACCAGGTATTGCAAGTAATATAAATCTCCCCATAAGAAAGAGTAACCAAAAGATTAGTGTACCGGTTTTTAACGCTGATCCTTCTTTTTCTCGTGTCATTTTACTTCATCCTTCCTTATTTTTTTTTCATTTCTGGTCTCGAAAGGGAGTGGGGCCGGACCCCCTTGGCTACGTGTCTGCTACCACTGAAAATTCTTCAGATTCACTGTTGTAGAATAACATTATCTATGATTGTAATAAGTTGCATTTCATTATCTCCTGTCACTTATAAATAAACAAGCAAAAGAAAAACAAAATGGTAAATTTTGTATTATTTTAAGTAAGTCAGGCTCTTGACATGCGTTTCGTTGCCAGATATCCAAGCAAAGATATCCAGATCAAGATGGAGAGGAGGTAAACTATTATACATGAAGTTGCAGTACACCATCTCACATAGTATTTCCCATAACAACTAACACACAAGGCAGTTACTGTGCACAGAAGTTGAGTTTTACTGACTCAGAATTATGTCTTGTAGTACTCACGTGTTCAGGACCGGCTCTACCATATGTGCAACATGTGCATTTGCACGGGGTGGCAAAATCTGTCAACTAAGTAGTCATTTCTTGTTAGAGACTTCATAATGATGGTAGTTTAAATTTACTAAACTGACCTATTTTAATACCACATTCATTAATCATGTTTAGGTCGCATTAGTTTAAGGTCACATCGACAATGCTAAAGCAAATGGTCAAACAAATCTCAGCATGGATTGCTTGATTGTTGTCAAACACAAGAACTCAATTCTCGAAGAGTGGAATATCTGTTCCATTTAGTTAGTTATCACAGTTTTTATATGAAAATAAGTCTTGTCTTTGTCTCAAACAAGGTAAAACAGGTTTTTGTTATTAAATTTTTTAACAGATGTAGAAGAAAAATCAAGAAATAAAGATAAAGGTCCTTATGCAGAGTCATTTTGACGCATGATTGGCGTCATACTAAAGGCTTGACTACTGCAGAAATCATATGTTATTCGAACTCTAGTACGGTACTAAACACTTGTCAAAACTACTCTGCATAATGCCCAAAACTACTAGTTACACTAGAATTGTAAACTGATACATTGAGATTGAAGCTCGATATTGAATTCTGTAAGAAGGATTACCATCGTTTCTCTGTATTGGTGTTTGCTTTATCTTTCACTAAAAATAACAGATACAACGACATTGTGTTTGTGGGGTTTAGGCCTTTCTGAGTGCGAGTGCACTTTCCCTCCCCTTTATTGTTCATGATGGGATAGCACACTTAAATTCATATCTTCTAAAATTAGTTCTTTTTTAAGAAAGGGATGGGGCGGTAAGAAAAGGAGGGGACGGATGATGCCATTGCAAGTGATGCTATTGCATGGGGCGGCTAATTGCCTAGTTCCGGCCCTGCACATATTTACACTATTTTTGTAACTATCTATATCTACCATCTCTCTCAATTTTAGGCTGAGACCTATGTATGTAGATGTATTCTTCTTTGAGAGTACATGGAATAATTTGAATGAAGAAATGCATTCAGCTAAACGCAATTTGGAACAAAATAATAGGTTCTCTCTTTGCTTCGTGAAATGTGCACACAAGGGAAAGAAGGATATAAAATGGCCTCCTGTGTTGTTTGTGGCTGTAGCCCTCCGGTCACTTTCCCTTTGTTTGAAGCATGAAACTCGTTCTGTGGTCACATTCACTTGCGTCTCTAACGAAACGCTTTCACTCTAAGGTTTAAACTCAATTGGAATACGAGAATAGAGGTTTCCGTTAATTTCCTTAACTTCTCAGCTATTTATTAATGTTGAACGATTCACAGCTGCTTTAATTAATTTAGTAGTTGTTTGTTTGCACCGAAATGGTGAATGGAGATATCTTGGTAATTAAGAAAGATAAAAGCATTTTAATTAGATTTTATATTCCAGTCTGCTGTGCGTAATTTTCACAAAATTGATTTTGGAATATTCTGAACTATTTTATAATCCAATCCATTTCTTAGTGGAAGTTTGTGCTTATCGTTTTCTTACACAGGGCCAGCTTTAGGCGATTAGCCGCCCCGTGCAATGGTATCATTTTCCGCCCACTTTCTCCAGAAAAAATCTTAAAAGCCCCCGATTTTAAGAATGCCATTCCATCATAAACAACGAAAGAGAAGAAAAGTACACTCGCACTCAGAAAAGCGTCAACACTACAAATACAACCTCGTTGTGTCTGTTGTTTTCTTTAAATGATAATCTATTATGTTAGTGAAATAAAGCAAACACATCTGCAGAGAAAACATGGTAATCCTTTCTTATAGAATTCAATATCGGGCTTTAATCTCAATAGATCAGTTTGCAATTCCAGTGTAACTAGCTCTTTTATCTTTATTTCTTGATTTTCTTTCTACATCTTTTAAAAATTTAAAAAATAATTTTAAAAAAAACTTGTTTTCACCTTCAATGATAAGGAACCATTTTTGACGAAGACAAGACTAGTTTTCATATCAAAACTGTGTGATAACTAACTAAATTGAACAGGTGTTCGCTACTGTTCGAGAATTGAGTTTTTGTATTTGACAACAATTAAGCAATTCAGGCTGGGATTTGTCTAACCATGTGTTTTAGCAGCGTCCATGCGACCTTAAACTAATGTGACCTGATTTATGAACGTAGCATTCAAATAGAATTTCAGCTTTGTAAATTTAACTACCATCCTCATGAAGTGAGTTTCCAACAAGAAATATTTATGTTAAATAGGATAGTTATGACAGATTTTGGCGCCCCTCAAAACTTGAAACCCTGTGCAAATACAAGTGTTGCATACATATGTTGCACATCTTATATGAGCTGTTCTTACATTGTCAGATAAGATTATAGAAGTCTTGAACAAAACTAGTAAAACCTTGACATTTATTTTGAAAGAAACTGACGTTATTTTTAAGGAAGAAATCTTATTTCACTTTGCTTTAAATGCTTTGAGTCAAAAGTAGTGATACCCAAGGGTCGAGACGAGACGAGAAAATGTTTTTCATCTCGTCTCGAAATTTTTGAAGACATCTAGTCGTCACATTTGTAGAAAGCTTTTCTCTAATCATATCGTTTTGTAAATTTATGTACAACATTTATATCCTATTTGTTTCGTAATTTCATCTAGTATAGGAGTCGATACACGGGACTCGTAACTTGGTGAAAATGTTAATCCATGTTTATTGAACAACTACATGATAAAATGTGTTCTAACCTGCACCCACCTCCGCCGCCTGGCGTCCTTGGTTTGATTCCAGCTCTGCCGAGTTGGCTTTTTTCTATGAACCAGTATGACATACAAAAACGTTACATTTCCAAATGAAACTTATACATTAAGGGGCCACTTCCAAAATGTGAGGGGCACCTGTCTCCTCTTACCCCCTTAATCGCCGCCCCTTCTGTAAATATTTTCTATTTAATCTTCTTCTTTCCACTCAGTTTTTTGTGCTCTTCTCCATACCACATTCAAAGGCCTCTGTTTTTTTTTTTTTTTTTTTTGGTACAGATTAAACTGCTCAGCATAGTTCAACACAATATAGAAAATAGTCCATGAGTATTTTATATAATTCGTTTTTCAAAGAATTCGTAGAATACGCTTCTTTGTCTATTCTCATTATAAAAGTACCTGAATGGGAGCTTCACCTCTAAATTGCATATTCATTTTTGTATTAGGTCTTGTGGGAATACGCGTAATTGTTTGTTCATTTTTTTTTTTCCTTTTTTGTAAGACCTGGATGATAGATAGATTGAAAGCATCCTGTAACGATGGAAAATGTACTCTCTTTGTTTCTGCGTTGCTTGTCGTTCGTTTTAGGCAAAGGTCACGATCTCACCGCTTTCCTAATTAATGAGAGTTCTTTGACAAGTGACTCATACGCAGGAAGCTTCCTTTTCTAGCTCTTTTACTCTTCTATGCTTTATATATATATATATATATATATAAAGATGTTTGTGTCTGTGTGTGTTTATTAGATAAATGAGAGTGTCCAATTGCCCTGTGACCTTCAAAAGAAAGAGAGAAACAAGGTGCGATTAATTCTGACACTGGAGAAACGATGCTGTCTGATATTACTAAGTCTCTAAAATTAATAATTTTGTTTGTTAACGATGTTTACCGGTGTGACTTTAGTAATTTAATACTCATAGAAAAGAAAACGAACTTATTTGATAGCACATAAAGGAAATTAATTTCGCTTTCTATTGTATTCAGTTCGTTTGATACACAGAAGTGGTCCACGTACTTAGCATACAATGTTTAGGATTGTCTAATATTATAATCAGGTCTTGATGGATAACTCTCCTTCTTGTGACATTATTCTTGTGTTTATTCTAGAGTTTGAAATAGTTAACAATCACCGAATTTTTAATTTTGCTTTCTGTGTGTAGCTTTTTAATATTCTATTCATATACAATTTCCGTGACCTCTATTGTAGTAGTTTTTATAGACTTTATTGTGTAACTTTGTTATTTCATTGAACATGTAAGAGTTTACACTTTTTTACAAGTTTAATTTTGATCATTGGTGCTAGTTTCTCAGTTCCTATTTCAGCGAACTTAAAAAGTCCGTTACTGTATTTTCTATGTGTGTGTGTGTGTGTGTCTTTTACTTGTGAATTTTTCAATTTTGAACCCCCATTCTGTAGAGCAACAAAAACTAACTGAAACAAGTTATGGCATATCTCGCGTCACTCTTACCGTTCCCGAGATATTGGCCAAAAAAGTGTCGATTTCGGTAGATTTAAGAAGTCACATCACGGGAACGGTAAGTCATAGAGAGACCATACTGGTGTTGATCAATACGTAAAAGAATTGTGAACATTTTCTTATCAAATAGTGACCGGTAGCCACTGGGAACCCTTCCCCAGATATTGGCCACCAAAAAACAAGTTCGGATTTCGAGAGATTTAATGAGCTTTATGTCGGTAACCGTAAGTCATACAGAGACGATATTTTGCGAATTTTTCAATTTTGAGCATGTGTCTTCGTAAAAGAACATATCGTTGTACATTTTAACAGAACTGTTAAATAAAACATGTGTTAAAAATTTGGTACTCATGGAAATTATAAATGAATAGATATATTGAAAGAATTGTTTAATGAGTCTAATAATAAAGTATTGTGTATTATACCAACACAGAATAGTTGGTATAAGACCCCTAAAAGATAATAATTTTTTTGAAGTTAGTTCTGGCAATAGTCTTGAAGTATTCTCGACTTTTTTTTTTAAAAAAAAAATGCTATCTCTTGGTCTTTTCGTGACAAGGGCAAATAGCCTGTAAGCTCACCCTTCCATTAACAAAAAAAAAAAAAAAAAAAAAATCAATAAATTTTTGAGTACTATAATTGGCTCAGAATTTGAGTACTATGATAGAGTATTGAGTTTCCACTTTTAGAATTTTTATTTTAGACTATTGTTTTTATGTTCGGTTTTCGGATCCTAGAGGAAGAAGGAACGTCGGAAACTTCATAACGAGAAACTGCATAATTTATACCGTTTACCAAACATTGTCAGAGATATCAGGTCTAGGAGATTCACGTAGAAGAGTAATGTGGCCAGAATGGAAAAAAGTAGGAACGCTTTCAAAGTTTTAATTGTAAATCCAATTGGAAAATGACTATTAGGAAGACCTAGGCGCAGATGGAAGGACAATAGTAACATGGATCTCATAGAAATAGGAGTACAAAGTAGAAAGTGTATCCAGTTTTCTGGGAAAGCATTTGTGAAAAGGGAATTAAACCTTCAGATTCCAAAGGACGTATAGTTAGTTAGTGATTTTTTTTTTTTTTTTGTTTTGTTTTGTTTAATGATAATTTATTCCACTTTTAATGCAGAAATACAGGCTTAGCTCTGTGTCTTAATACTGTAATAGAGATTCACATAATATTGTAGATTAACTTTTCATTTAACCATAGTAATCATATTATCATTGTTATTATCATATTAAGTATTCTGTGGTTACTGGCCGGTCACTTGCAAAACTCAAACGCTTCGAAGCGCAATGGTCTTTAGGCAACCTCTTCATATTAACGTAGTAATACTTTTCTGTTTTCATATTCTCTGTCATCCCTTCCACTCTATATTATGTCATGTCCGTCATTATATAATTTCTTCTTTACCCTGCCCCCAACAAAGAGGAGAGCGCTATACCACTGGGCTTCCATGCATCCAAATTCCTCTTGTGTATATAGGTTGTATATCCACAAATTAAACTGTTTAATTTGTGTTTAAGATATACACAAGGCCTTTTTATAAAAATATCTAGGTTGTATGTATGTATGTATGTATGTATGTATGCATGTATGTATGTATGTATGTATGTATGTATGTATGTATGTATGTATGTATGTATGTATGTATGTATGTATGTATGTGTGTGTGTGTGTGTGTGTGTGTGTTTGTCCTGAAAACATGGCACTATTATTCACATTCTGAATAAAATATAGAAATATTTATGTATAATAAGCAACCAGGGCCGGATTAGAGGAGGCTGAGGAAGGCTGTAGACGGGCCCTAAAGGTAGACGAGGGCCTTCAATCTGATCAAAATTTCAACTGGCTGTCTAAATAAAATCATACAAGATACAATCGTCATCATAAGATAAAATATGACAAAAATATGAAACTTTTTTTTTCATTTGTTACATCTACCGTGTTAATATAAATTAGCATAAATCAGTTTTAAAAAAGAAAGTGAAGTCAGCAAGGTCCTCATATTTTTTTTAGCCCCGGACTTCCAGATGCTATAATCCGGCCCTGCAAGTAGCATTCTCATATGTGTACCACATCAAGGAATTTGATTTATGTGGCGTGATAATTTGTCAAAAAATATTGAAACCAGAAATTGTAATATATTTATACCACTTCAGGGTTTAATAAAGCGATTAGAATATAGATGGGATATATTTTTGGGACGCTTAATTGATTCGAGAAAACCACTTCTCGCTATGTATTACCGTTTTATTCTATATCGATCAACGTCAAAACCAACAGCAGTTGATTTGCACCACTTCCGGTTTTACCATAGAGCAAAGACAGACGATGATAGCTATTTTTAGAAAGCTAAATCCGTTAGAGGATTGCTTCTCGCTACATTTTATCGTCTATTGTAGGTCAATCGAAACGGGAAGTTCTAGTGTATTACTACCATTTCCGGTTTTAGCGGAGTCTTAAGAATGTAGACGCTTAATCGATTGTAGAAACAATTTCTCGCTATGTATAACTGTTTTTTGTTGTACATTGATCAATCTTAACACCGGAAATGGTTTATTTCTGTCACTTTCGGTTGAATATCACCTTCCTCAACTCAGTTCCTGACTTTTGATGGTCTAAATCTTGACTAATATCAATGTTCAACTTTCAACTAGTTTAGAGTTGCTTTTTTTTTTTTTTTTTTTTTTGTCTCTCTTACACCGTGACAGACAAAGTAAATATATAAAGAAGGTTTTGAGGTAAACCAATCTCCTTAACCCGTTACCGCATGCCGTGCCATATATGGCACATACTCTTTTTTCACTTTAGCTTTTTTGTGATCACCAAATGACTGTTTTGTCTGCTTTGTGAGATATTGACATGTATGAATAAGAGATTTTGGTGTCATCTGACATGTTCTTTGTAAGTTGTAAGTGTGTCATATAAGGCACTTACTTATTTCTCGTCGGAATTAAGTGAAAAATCTAAAAATTCAAGTTTTAATTCATTTTTCAAGTTCCCATATGAGGATTTCCAATAATGATTATTTTTTTCGCTAAAAGAAAAAAAATCATGCAGAAAGGGGTTAAAACCTGTTTCTGGTAACACCAATGCAAATTAGCAGAAAATTACAACAGCATTTTGTTTTGTTTAAATCCAGAAAGTATCAAGATGATTAGGGTTCAATTACTTTGATGTATGGATGTTTGTCAATGTATAGAAAGTATTCTCACTGCCACAGAAGAATAATTTTGATGATGATAATAGTAACAACTTGAGTGTGCTGTAGATTTTAATGAGTCGATACATGATAAGGTAGGTTCAGTAGATACAATGTGATTATTGATTTTGAAGCTTCTAGTTTCTCAAAGAGTCTTTAATGAGATGAGTTGATTTTAGTTTAGCGAACCCTTTCAGCAGCGAGGCTTTGTATTTATAAATGCCTTGGTTCTCTCTCTTCACTACAGTCACGATTGTGGGCTTTATAACGTTGTTATCTTGATACGTCCGTCTATCCATTACTTCTCACAATAACTCTTAATCAAAAGCAAATTTTTGGCAAAATGCAAAAAACAAATTCTGTTTATGGTAATAGATACCTAGAACGACTTTTCTCGGCCAAGTTCTTTAATGGAATCAATCCGTTAAAATCTTCAACCGTGGCTACACATGTCCCGTTTAAAATCAATTATATCCCCTAGCTCTTATACAACCTTCAAAGTAACGAAGTAATGTTGGTTGCCTATAGTAAAGGATTTGTTAGGGACAGTTTCACATCCAATACCTGGAATAGCTGATCCACTTTACTCTCTCTAGCAGAGTTGTTTATTTCTATTATTATTATTATTATTATTATTATTATTATTATTATTATTATTATTATTATTATTATTATTATTATTATTATTATTACTTTCAACCGACGGTAAAAGAGAAAAATATTGGTGGTCCTGACAAAAATTAAATTTGATATTTTATCGGATTTGCACATTTCATGTACCCCTACATACCCTAAAAAAATGTCGAATGCTTGTTCGATATTTCCTCCCGATATATACACCCGCGCCTAGAGACCATTTCATTCCACTAACCAAGACCAAATTTTAAACCTAAGCTTTCTACAGGGTGGCGTGAAGCCGAATAACACACTTCAAACTTGAATATTGAGCAGCCGTAATAACTTATATTGGTTGGCGGAGTGGGAACCGAAAGAGGATAGAATGTCACGTTATATGGTCAGTAGCAATGGAGCATTGGAGCAGAGGACATCGTGTTACCTCAGTTCGTAGTTATTACGGAACTAAGTCTGTGCCAAAAGTGCAACGTTTTTTAGACGAAATAATGTTGGTCCAGATGGTAAAGTTTCATCTCGGAATAGCATATTAACTTGGGTGAAGTTTAAAGAGACTGGTAGTCAGCATTTCTTCCAGGCATGTTTTTTTTTTGGGAGGGTATTGCCCCCCGGAGCTCTGATAGTGCCCCTAGAGGAGACCAAATCATACGTATATAATAAAAATAATAAATAGAATAGTATTCCAGCAGTGCCCCCCAGAATACAAAATGTCCCCCCCGGAACATTGTTTCTGAAAGAAACACTGCCGGTAGTGTGTTGGATAATCAAAATAGGCGATTTTCTCAAAAAATACTGTGGCAATTTTCTTTGTACTTCATAAACCAGTATTTCATTAACAAGCCTATAATATGGTACATCGTTGCCAGTGGCGGATCAAGAAGATAAAAACTAAGGGGGCTGCCAGAACTCAGACTATGATAGATGCTTGTATATTATGAGTTTACAATTCTTCATGGATTCTGTAGAAGTTTCCAACTTTACTCTCTCCTAGTGGATAATGCGGTGGCTCAGTGGTAGAGCGTTCAGCTCCCGTGCTTGGGGTCCTTGGTTCGATCCCAACTGCAGCAAGTGAGCTTTGTGGTGGACAGACACCGTGCGAGTGGGTATTCTCGGAATTTTCCCGTTTCCTCCCACTTTCTTTATTCTACCATTTCATTCATTTCTCACCATCACCGTCTCCTTTAGCCTAGCCGGCATAAACGTGGGACGTAAAACTAGAAGATTTCATTTCACTTTCATTTTTCCTAGTGGATATTATGGCTGGGTTGGACGTTGACTTTGTGGACCTCAAGTATTCTTTTACACATCACATAATAGTAGAAAAACTGCAACTGAAACTATCACTAATGTTTCAAAAATTTCCGACAAAAAATAAAAGTCAACGCTTACTAGAAACTTTCAAAAATATATAAATAATAGTTTTGATTATCTTTGTCACTCCAAGAACTGGGAGTCCTGGCCCTAGGCCTGCTCAACCCCAGGCTGGACACACTACTGGCTGTTCCTGCTGAACATGCCCTAAAGGGAGACTTTACTGTTGTAATGAGGTTTTGTAGGATGTTTTTTTTTTCTGCGAAAACAACAGAGCAGATTTTGTGCATATTTTATAAATATAAATTTAATTAACTACACTGTAGCCTACGTCATGAAGTGAAATGAAATCTTTAAGTTTTACATCCCACGATTATGCCGGCTAGGCTAAAAGAGACGGTGAGGATGAGAAATGAATGAAATGGTGGGATGAAGAAAGTGGGAGGAAACGGGCGAACCCCGATAACTCCATGGTATTTGTCCACCACAAAGTTCACTTGGCGCGAGCTGGCATCGAACCAAGGACCCCAGCCACCAGAGGTGAATGCTCTACCACTGATCCATCGCTTTTCCCTACTACGTAATTTTTAATGAAAAATCCACAAGTGGTATTTTATGGTTGGGGATGACTTTTCATCTAAGTACACGTGGTCCCTGCAGTCGTGGATCTAGCCTGCGGCAAGGGGTGCCTAGACTCCTCCAATTTTTTGAACGACAAAAATAATTGAAACTATTATTTATTAATTTTTGAAAGTTTATAGCCTTTTATTCTTTGTTGATTTTTTTTTGAAACATTAGATGTAGTTTCACTTGCAGTTTTTCTATTATGTAATATGTAAAACAATACTTGAAATCCACAATGTTAACGTCCAACCTAGTTATAAAATACATCGGGACAGAGTTAAGTTAGAAACTTCTGCTGAACCCATGAAAAACTATAAACTCATGATATACGAACCCTAATCTGGGGGCTGGCTGGTCTCTCGAGTTTTTACCTTCTAGGTCCACCAATGGGTCCCAGGTTCGACTCCCAGTTGGAAAGCATTATAACTTAAATGTTTAACGATGGTTCGGAATCAAGTTTAACTGTAAGTCCACGTCTCAAATAGCCTCGCTGTTAAAAAAAATGGGACGCTAAAATTCATTAAAAATAACAACGGTCTTCACTGAAGTTTTCTGGAAACTGTAACGTATATAGGAACCACCATCTAAAATGTAATGATTAATTTATATTATACATATATTTTATGTTACATTCCAGCCCACAGTCCGTGTAAAATTTTAAAATATGTCAACACGATCGAATTACATAAACCCAGACACACCACATTGAATAACTATTACCTTTTATTCTCAAAACTCCATTAATTATAATTTTCTTTTTCGGTTGTCATAGCAACGTTTTAATAAACAACTATTTGCTGTTATGGTAACTATAAGTACCAATCATACATATAAAATCAACATATATTTTCAGCTACTAAGATTAAATCATAGTTCTTTATACTTTAGAATCAACAACATAAAAAATATTTTCTTCTTCTTCTTGTACACGACAGATTGTGTACTTTTATGCACCGTTGCTCAAAACCAAGATATAAAATAAAATAGATATACAATATCGTTGTAAAACGCCTGTTGTAATTTCGCTCACATTTCATTGAAGTCGAGCTCCTTCATGGCTAATCGGTTAGCATACATCTTTGACGTAGGAGACCCGGGTTCTATTCCCGGTGAGAGCTCATGTGGTTCGGATTCCACGTTACTCAGTAGGTCCCGTGTCATATAGCCTCGCTGCTGAAAGGGACGTTAAGCTCCAAATCAACTCAACTCATTCATTAGTCTTAGGTATAATTGGAACATGATTTGATTTAATATAATACGTAGGAGCAAAAATATCTAGTACGGTGGTCCATTTCTTGTATTTAAAACGTCAAATAGGTCATTCTTCTCACCACGTGACCAGAACATTCTTTTGCTAGACTATTTTCCCTTTCTTCTGAATGCTTCCATTTTGGACTCGATTACAAATGCAAATTTAAGGAATTAATTGACGTTATTTAAAATGCTAAAGAAGCAAAACCTATGCTCGCTTTCAAGATGCTCTAGGACTTAAATAACCTCTGTTCCTTCGCTCCAATAAATTGTGTACGAACACCTACATCCTAAAAACTTGTCATTGTATATGCATGAAAACCTTAGACGGAAGACTTCCATCTTGGAGAGAACTTGGAGAAGCAAGAAGCTAATTATGCTAAAAGGAAAGTTTTGTTGTTAGCATTGCTCTTGAGTAAAACCATTGATAGAAAGAATTAACACGAAACGGCGTCGGAGCCAACTATAAAACTAGGAATACATTATTCTCTCACTAAGAGCCAACCAAATTAATTGCTCCTATCAATATTATTTATCATTCTTGAAGCTCGAGGAAGATTATGGTTAAATCCAGAAAGAAACAAATTCTGAATGCAAAGATGCTTTCTAAAATTTCAAATTTAATATACATTTAATTTATAAGCAAATTATAAGAAATGATACAAATATGTTTCTAATTTACTGAGATTAAATATAATTCGATACTAGTGTCTTTCATTACTATTAATGAAGCGCTCTCTTATAGACGACTTTTTTTTTTTTTTTTTTTTTTTTTTTTTTTTTGTCTTGCATTCTTCAACCAGACCATATAAATTTTCGGGATTTCCAACTCAAGACATTGCCACATAAAGTTGACCGTATGAGAAGCAACGAGTTCTTTCCCCCTCCCCTTCTCCTAAGTTGCATCTTCAAAGTGAAGTGATAAAAACCATTCCAGGCCCGAAACCCATCTATGTGACAAATTTGATATAGGTCGATCGGCTGGCTCAAGAATTATGAAGTTACCAATATAGTCATTTTACAGATATGCCTCCATCCCACCTCATGCAGAAGATGGATGAGAGATCGCTGATATACAGAAATTCGAATTCTCGTTACAACGTTTGAACTAAACGGCGTGACAAACATCTTGGCATTTGAAGGCGGCGCTCCAAGTTCCCTTTAAATGTTGCTGGCAAATGAGAGGCCAGCGGTATTGCCACGTTTATTTTGTATATACATATATATACGTCTATCCTCTGTCACCTGATCGCGCTGTAGTTTGTCTGCTTAGCCATAGCCACACCCCTTTACCACTTGGCAACGTCGCGCCAGAGCTTGCGTTTTTATTCGTTTAGCTCAAATGTCAAGATGTTTGTCACAGGCTTTAGTGTTGCTAAAAGTCAGAGGCTGATCTGGAAGGTAAATTCTGGGGGGCGGAAGCAGCCAGAACCCAGACTATGAGTTTACTATAAACTCTGAAAAATGTATAAATAATAGCTTAAATTATTTTTGTTACTTAAAAAACTGGCGGCCGCAGGCTAGAGCCGTCTCTGCTAAAAGTATTCGAAAAATTAATCGCTATTCGAATAACAAAATATTTGATGAATCCATAATTCGAAAAACGAATTATTCTCACTTTAACAGCAGTAGTAGCTCGAACGTGTATTAGTGGACAGCAGCTACGTCTGTTTTCTCATCATATTCCATTTTCAGAAATTAATAGTTTTCTCTTTCTCTGTCTCTCTCATCTGTTGGCTACTGTTTCATTCATTCACATGATTTTGGATTCGGATTACGAACAAGTAAATGTTCAACTATAATCATGACGCAATTAGAGAGATAGTCCCTAACACTCTTGTGTTTGGTGAGAGCGGTCCCGGGTTCGATTCCCGATGGGGACACTCGGTCGAAAAGGTGTAACAGCTTTTTCAAGAAAGCCATCCTGAGCGAGGCTTTTCCTAGGTTTTCCTCATTCACGGCAGGTAAATGCCGGGATGGTACTTAATATGTAGATCCCAGACCGCTTCCTTCCTTCCCTTTCCTCCGATAGTGTGATCATGGGAGACTTCATCTCTCATACGTCACGGGCTAGCATGATCATTGATGCCGAAAGAGCGGAAGTCTAGATCCTAATTTCCCTCCTACTTGTAAATAAAGTGAAATTCGTTGTTTAATTTAATATATCACGATTATGGCCTGTATGCTTGAAGATAAGAATGCTTGAAAAATAGAAGTACAATAGAACCCCTCTTGTCCGCCGACGGCTGGTCCGCTACCTCGGTTGGTCCAATCGTGCCAAGGTGACCAGACGTCCCGTTTTAGCCGGGACAGTCCCTTATTTTCAACCATTGTCCCGTTTTTTTCTGATCCTCAAACGGGACGCCTAAATGTCCCGTTTTTAAGCAAAAATGACCCAGGTGTCCCGTAATTATTATTCAAAATATAAATGGTCAATGTTAATTCTACAGCCGTACCAACACTCATTGGGAAGGTTCAGCCGTGCCTAGAATTTCTGATTATTCAAATGAGAATTGAGTGTTCTGTGGTTCAAGTGGGAATTGAGTGGAAATTCTGAGTGTTCAAGTAGTTAAAAATATTGTTGGGTAATACTTAAGTTAGAAACGTTGTGTTATCATTCTTACTTGTGTATTTTGTAAATTGAAAACACTGCTGACTAGTGAACATCTTATATTGATAGTAGCATTGCCCAATCAAACAATGCGCAATCGATAGAGGAGTGAAGAAAACTGAGAAATACAAAGCTTTACGGGCCAACACAGAGAAACACTGGAGATACAGAGGAAAGAAGGATCTAGAATCATGTGAAGATAGCAATACAAAAGATACACTTGCACAGGAAAAACTTTAAAATGATTGAAGTAATCCAAATCACATTGACAACAGTGTATTAAGCAATCACTGTACCCATAGGCATGCTTAATAGCATCATATGTGATGCAGTGTTGCCAACTGAGCACAAAATGAAGTTTTGTTAAATGGCTGGGAACACAAATAATAACATCTAGCAAATGTAATTATGAGTAGAACCCTACCTGTGAAGTTTTGACGTACTGTGTTGCCAACGTTTGAAGATAGGCCTACATGAATTTATATATGAATCTTGGATGCAGAAGAGTACATACAGTACACGATTCGAACTAGTTGAAACCAAAATATGAGACCAGAAACAAGAATATGATCACCGAAGTACGAAAATAAGGGACGAAGCACAGTGTCGATGCAGTTTTGCCCAAATAAAAAATCAGAATAGTATCAAACACAACACACAAAACTTTATATAGGAAATCATATAGGTCTATCTTGAAACATTGGCAACACTGCACATTATGACTTCACAGATATGGTTCTACTCATAATTAGATTTGCTAAATGTTATAATTTGTGTTCTGAGCCATTTAACAAAATTTCATTTTGTGCTCAGTTGGCAACACTGCATTACATATTATGGTATTGACTATGACTGTGGGTACAATATTTGCTTACTATGCTGTTGTGTAAATGTCATTTTGATTACTTTTATCATTTTAAAGTTCTTTCTGTATCAGTGTATCTTTTGCATTGCTATCTTCAGATGATTCTAGATCCTTCTTTCCTCTGTATCTCCTGTGTTTTTGGGTGTCGGCCTGTAAAACTTTGGATTTCTCACTTTTCTTCACTCCTCTATCGATTACGAATTGTTTGATTGGGCAATGCTACTATCAATATAAGATGTTCCCTTGTGAGTCCCAAAATGCAATGTGGAACCCCCCCCCCCTATCGCTAATTCGTATGCGTCCCGTTTTTGAAAGTAAAAGTTCTGGTCACCTTGATCGTGCTCGAGCCGAACGTGTCCCGACTCGTCGGTGACACACAAGGCCCATTGTCGTTTACTGCCGTTGCGGTATTGTTGTTTACTTGCTATTACGGTATATATGCTTTAGTGCTAGGTCATCTCTTGTATCTTTTTTTTTTTCGTTGTGGGTGTTTTCTGTACTATACTGTGCAGTTTTTAGTGCTTACTGCTCGTTTGTTTTTACTGTAGACAACAATACAGTCATTTTTGAATTCAGAGATTGTTTATTTTACTGTAAATCCGTATTTTCCTGATAATCCGACAATTTTTGCATTCCGACCATACCCCCAGTCTCAAAAGTGACGGATTAGAGGGGTTCTCCTGTAAATGAGTTTGAAAGAATATATGGGAACTGGAATTGGGGGAAGCTAAGCGTGCCCCTCTCACAAGAAATGAGCGCTTTATTTGTTTTCCTTGAATTATAGAATATACATTGTAATCCATGGGACATAAAAGTAAATTTTGATTTTGAGTTTAGGTTCCCTGTCAGTAGTGAGACTTTTTTGACACAGGATCTACAGCTTAATGTGAGACCCGAACCACATGAACTTCCGGAGCTCCTTCGTGGCTAAGCGGTAAGAGTACTCATCTTTGGGGGTGGGATACCTTGATTCGATGCCCGACCGAAACTTCTGTGATTCGGATTCAACACTAATCAGTAGGTCCACGTCTCATATAGCTTCGCTGCTGAAAGGAACACTACACTGGAAATCAGCTTAACTCAACTCGAGCTCCTGCTGGAATTCGAACCCAGGTCTTATACGCCAAAGGCGCGTACACTGACCGCTTACCCACAAAGGAGCTCACGAAAAAGTAAAAATTTCATTTCACAACAGTATAGTACAAATTTCTACCAGTTTAGTAATTGAAACTCATTTTGTTTTATGATAATCCATTAATATTTATAAAAGTTATTATATAAACAATTTTCAAGTGACAGTGCCTTTCTGTCCACAGGCTGTATTATTTCATTTAGTCATTTCGCTTTTGACTGCGTTCTTCAGGCAGTAATTAGAATTTTGAGTTGACAAGTTCAAAAGGCGACCTCTTTAATTAATGATAATTACTACAATGGAAAAGTGGCCTTCGTGATGGTGTTAGTGGATATGTAAAGGACACAACACGACGAAACAAAAGCCATCCTGAAGTAAAGTTTGTTTGGCGTTAATTGTTATTCTCTTTTAGACCGCGCTGTTCATGTCAAGCACACATTTCACTTTTTTACACGAGATGCAACATAGTTTTAATAGGTCAAAAGGATTCACATTTGTCATCTGTCACGAATTAAACACCAACTGAATGACTAGAACTAAGCAAACAAAAGTTTGAGAGAATTCGTTTATGCATACCGGTAAATGTTAAGAAAGTATACTGTTCAGTGTTCTTAAAATGTCTCAAACCCTCACAACAGCTTTTTGAGGGAAAAAATGTTCAATCTTTCTCATATTGGAAGAGAGTATTCCAGAGCAGGAACCAGGCTCGTATCCAGGGGGGTCTAGGGGGACCGGGCCCCCCTAAAATTTTAAAGGCCGCCTGTAAAATTTTCATGGTAGGCTTGCAAATGAACTATAATATGGGGTGAACTAATATTTTTGGATCGCCCCCCCCCTAACTTCCACCGCCCCCCCTACATTTTCGGGCTGGCTACGGGCCTGGCAGGATCATAGTAAAGTAGTAAGTAATTACTGGTCGAAGTGAAACGGTATGCGGTGGTATATCATACCGCCTCTGGTTTTTTAGTGAGGAAGACATACCGTCTCTGGTTTTTCAGTGATCAAGACATACCGTCACTGGAAAGTGAATGCCAATATACCTTTAATAAATCCGTTTGTATATAAAGTGATTGACGAATAGCTTTGCACCTTTAAAATTTTATTTATTATATAGAAATAATTTCTAAGTTGGCAGTACCAACATTTTTGTTTTCTTATTCCTACTTTTTGCTTTTAAAATGAGGTGTCTACAAGTAAATTTACGCCTTACTCCTACAGAAGGACTCATATTGGTTGTGGGGGGCGCGGTGGCTCAGTGGTAGAGCGTTCACCTCCTGTGCTTGGGGTCCCTGGTTCGATCCCTACTCGCACCGTGTAAACCTTGTGGTGGACAAACACCGTGTTCGTGGGTTTTCTCGGGGTTCTCCCGTCTCCTCCCACTTTCTTCATTACACCATTTCACTCATCTCTCATCTCACCGTCTCCTTTAGCCTAACCGGCACAACCGTAGGACGTAAAACTTAACGATTTCATTTCATTTCATTTCGTATTGGTTGTGTTGGTTGTTGCATGCAACTGCTACCCAAGACTATGTATATGAAGAAACCATGTGTAGGGTTTTTAAAATAGTACATAGTTTGACCGAATTAGGTAGACCTTTTACAGAATTGCCTTCATGGATAGATACTCAAAAAGGCAATGGTATGGAGAGAAACCATTTACAAATTGTTAATATAAAAACTCGATTTTAGAGCATTTTCGTGTATAATTCTCTATAATAGAATTTAAAAGGATTTTTATTATTATTTTTCTCAGAAAGTTGCACAGGATGACAAAATCTCTCCATGATCTGCCGTCCGTAACTACGGAAAAGTTCTCCCATGGTTTTGAGTCATAGTGTCCATGAAAATGTGATTCCTTAGGCAACATACTTTCACTGTATTTCAACATTTAAAAAGCTGGTATGTCGAGTCAAAATCGTAATAAAACGTTCGAACACTGTAAGTAATGTAAGATAATATATTGTATGAAATTCTCAAAACATTTCGAATCGATAGCTCCCAACTTTGACATGATTCGATTGCTTTTATTTTACGTATTTTTCACACTGAGCTTTGTGAAGACGGGACATATACTTTAACGTGGGTACTGAACCATTTTCCTTTAAAGCAATCGAACTCGGGATCAGCTGCTGTTTTTTTTTTTTTTTTTTTTTTTTTTTTTTTTTTTTTTTTTTTTGATTGAAACAAGCTACTGATTTTTTCCCCTCAAATTTAATGAATCACTTTCTATAAACTATTAGAAAGAGCGAAAAGTATTTTGAACAACTTGAAGGATCACAAAACGTTCTGATAACTTTTAAATTTGATTTTAAAATTTTCAGAAAAATCAAATTGGCATCATATTTTACAAAAGGAACATGCAGACACTAGCCAAATATACAGTAGGTTGTTATCCATTGCCTGCTGATTCTCTCGGGTAGAGATGCAGGTCCATATCCACGGGGGGCTAGGTGGTTGGGTCCCCCCAAATTTTCACTGCCCCAACCCCTAAAATTTTCACGGTAGGCTTGCAAATGAACTATAATATGGTTGGGTTGGACCCCCAAACTTCTACCGGGCCCGCCCTACATTTTTGGGCTGGCTACCGGCCTGTAGAGATGTCTAGTTTCCCTGTTCATTTTAAACAGTTATTCATAGTACAATGCCTATGAGGGTTATTTTAGCAAACATAGCTAAATATATAGCCTTGAATCTCACCCATCCAATACATTACCGCCTTTAAGAATTTCGGAATTTGTTCTCTAGTAACTGGTTACAAATTAAATCTTTCAGTTTTACGTCCAACGCTTATGCCGGTTAGGCTAAAGGAGACGGTGATGATGAGAATGAATGAAATGGTGGAATGAAGAAAGTGACCAGGGGGAATCTCAACAAAATCGAAACATACGGTATTTGTCCACCATAAATCCTACTTGGATCGAACCAGGGACCATGTGCACAGAGATGAATGCTCTACCACTGAGCTATCACGGCCCTTCGTAAGTGGTTCCATACTGCACATGTATAAGGAGTCATATACAGTATGTAAATATTTCAGACCTTACACCACGTCCACATGACTGATGATTCTTAACAGAGTTGGCGTGGGTCAATGAAACTTGACTCACGACCCACTGACCCTCCACCCACCATGAACCACTCTCATCTACTGTGACCTACTCTGACTCATCAAAATCCATCGTCATCAACTCTGACACATGCTCCACGTCTTGAAAGTAAAACGAAGACAAATTTACCAGTCTCCAGAAGATACTGTCTACAATGCCGTGAGCAGAGTGGATCGGTAGATCATACTGAGTCGGTAGGTCGCAGTGGGCCATGGTGGGTGGTGGGTCACAGTGGGTCACATGCTGTTGACCCACGACCCACTGACCCACTCAGAAAACTTGACCCTCTTGACCCACTCCATCTCTGATTCTTAACTAAAATTCCAGACCGATTCCTCTCTTTATGAGAGAGATTGTCTTGAAACAGGGAATGAAAACCAAAACATTTTCAATTTCGATTTAAAATACAGAAATGAGCTAGTTCGTAACAATATTCTTTTATCTGACGTTGTGGATGTTGCAAAGATAATGTTCAAGTATATTTAGTTTAGGGCAATATGGACAGTAGTTAGGTACCTTATGATAACAAAGGTAGTGGCCAGACTTGTTTAAACTTGTTTTCTTTATTCTGTTAAAAATATAATAAGTGAGGAAGCCTTAGTTAATGGAAGTGTATTTTTAATTTCTGCGAAATGAATGATAAGTGTTAAGGAAATACAAAGTTTAAGGGGAGTAAAAATAGTTAAATATAATGAAATAATTATTGTGGCAAGTTTTGATGGTTCTTAAAGTAAGTTTAATCAAATTGGGACCGCAATATTTAATTGTCTTGCAATGTGCTAATGTTTACATTCAATTCAAAACTACAAAGCACTTTCGTCGATTTGGGAGAACTGGAGTAAAAATATATTGTGGGGTAAGTGACGTATGTGAGAATTCCTTATCTGGCATGAATAAATTATACTACTCAAGTTTTACTTTTTATATCAATGGTGGTAATAACCCACCACGACTGATTTTTGCAAAGTTTGCCGTATACAGTCGTAAAAGTGTTATAGAAAATGACAGTGCTCCATTTTTAAATATTTTAAACTCCAAGAATGAATTAAAAATAGTAAAGTTTATTTTACTTTCTTTTGGTAAAGGGTCTTACTACTTATTTTCGTTTCGAAGGGTCCGTCGAGATGATACTGAACAATTGAGTGTATATTTGAACTCAAGGATTTTCGTTGAAGAATAAGATTCTTCAGATTTTGATTTGACGTTTTTTAGTTTAACGTCCCTTTCAGCAGCGAGGCTATATGGGACGTTGACCTACAGCTTGAGATGGGATCCGAACCACATGAGTTCCTGCCGGTAATCGAATCTGGGTCCCCCATGCCAAAGGCATGTACGTTAATCGCTTAGCCATAAGGGAGCTCAAGAGTTTTCAGAGAATCGCATTTCTTAACAATAATTAATAAGATAAGTTATTCCAGAATGATTGATCTTCAAATTATGAACACAATTTTCAATTATGTGTTTACTGGAATATCAGAAACAGTGACTCACTTTCTGAGTGATCAGTACTTTACAGTATCTAATCCCTATTCTCCATTTGAAGGTCTACCTGGCGACAACATGCCTGCATTCGGAGACGCACATTTCTCCACGCATCTCGCCACATCTAAACGGGAATGTTGTTTAATTCCTCCGTCAAATCCGCGACACTGTTTATGGGTCTTGCATATACCCTGTCTTTCAAATGTACCCATACGAAGAAATCGAGAGGGGTGAGGTCTGGCGACAGTGGGGACCACTCCATTGTTACCCGACGACCAATCCATTGCCCGAGGAAGGTGTTGTTTAAAAAAGTAACGGACAATCCTGGCAAATGTGGCGGATCACCGTCTTGCTGCCACCACAATGTGTCAAAATCATCGCACTCTTGTGACAGAGGTACCACAAGAAACAAACAAACAACATCAATCTTACAGCCTAACCTACCACGTCTAACAACAAGGGAGTCACTACTTCTGGGACACCCAGTAGTAATGATGTTCTGTAGAATGTACCATCTCTCTTCGGTTTATTTCAAAGCAGTATAATAAACCTCGTTTATAAGAAAGTTAGGACTAAACTAAATTCAGCTTATTATTTTGCAAGAAAGATGTTTCAGTATTAAGTTTTCATGGTCTCAAATGGCTTAAATGCAAGCGGATTATAAAAGGTAGTTCTTGTATTTTATAAAGAGCGGTGATTGTGATTTGTATAATAGCTCTCCGGTTCCTTGTTCTTTTCATTTCCATTGTTCGAAGCCTTTCAATAGAAGACGAAAATCTGTGAAGGAAATGTTGGCGAGAGAGGACTGGTTTAGTGTTGCCAACCTTGAATATTATAAAAATCTGGCATCGAGAGACCAAAAAAAAAAAAAAAAATGTTGTCACTTTGCTACTGAATTTGAGAAATTTGTACTACTATTACTAAGACAATGCAAATAGGGAAAATTTATTGAGTGAATTATCCGTAAACTTCGATCTTCCATCTCTATGAAACAGTATATGAATAAATGATTTTCTTAATCGAAAACGAATGCAGCTTAAAAAACCACAACTTTGTTACATCGTCTTCTACCAAGCGTAAGGCCAGGTCTACCGTATGTTTAACATTTGCACTTGCACCATTGCACTTTAACATTTGCACCGTATGTTTAACACTTGTCTGGGAGGCAAGTTTCGAGTGGCAGCAAAATCTGTCATAACTATATTATTTAAAATAAATATTTCTGGTTGAAAACAGATTTCATGATTATGGTAATTAAATTCACCAAGCTGACCTTGTATTTGAAAACAACATTCATAAATCATGTTTAGGTCGCATTAGTTTAACGTCACATGGACAGTGCTAAAGCAAATGGACAATGTTACATAAATTGCTTGTTTTTTTTTTTTTTTTTTTTTTTGTCAAATACAAGAACTCAATTATCGAACAATAGCGAACATCTTTTGCATTTAGTCACTTATCATAATTGATGCGCTTGGAGGATAAAGGTGGTATGTAACAAATTCAATATGATGGGAAAATTGACTTTCACCACTTTACCCGTTAACATACCATCTTCTTCGTTTCTAAATATCTGCACTAAGACGAGGACTCACTAAATAATGTGTTACGTAGCATGAGTAGCATATATAACATGTGCATGAACAGCTAGAATGCAACATTTCGAAAAATGTAACATAACACCTTTATCCTCCAAGCGCTTCACTTTTGATATGAAAACTTATCTTTTCTTTGTCACAAGCAATTTCTTTATTGCTGAAGGTGAAACAAATTTATTACCAGATGTAAAAGGAAAATCAAGATATAAAGATAAAAGAGATTGTTGCACTGGAATTACAAACTGATATGTTGAGATTGCAGTTCGATATTGAATTTTATATATATAAAAAAGTATTATCATCTTTCCTCTGCAGGTGTGTTTGTTTTATCTTTCACTAATATAATACATTATTATTTAAAGAGATAAACAGACACAATGAGATTGTATTTGTAGTGTGTAGTCTGTTCTGAGTGCGAGTGCACTTTCCGCCCCTTTCGTTTTTCATGATGGGGTAGAAAAATCGTGGCTTTTAAGACTTGTTCTTTCTGGGAAAAGGGGGCGGCAAATGATGTCATTGCAATGGGCGGCAAATTGCCTAGGGCCGACCCTGATCAAGCGTAACAAGTTATAATAATAATAATAATAATAAACGTCGTTCTCAACATATTTCATGAGGAATGTCTTGGAAGTTCACTGTTTTCGTATGGTATTTTACTTTATGTCTTTCACTGACTCGTTCTTATGTCTGATTTTCTTCTCTGAAATAGCCGAGCCTAATTTCTGTTCCTTTGTGCTTTTTTTCTTCTTTATAATCACACATGATTGGGTCACTCTACAAACCACTTGTCAGAGATGGAGTTGATCAGTGGATCGCCAATCAACAGGACGTGACCCATTGCGACTCACTATTCACTCTGACACACTTGGCCGACTCTGGCCTATTGAACCACTCTGTCCCACTCTAGCCTACTTACCCACTCTAACCCACCATGACACACTCTGTTCAGTGCTTTGTAGACAGCATCTTCTGACACATCGGTAACTTTCTCTACGATTTACTTTCAAGGCCTCCATTTCTCTTCCTTTTCCATTTGTTATATTTACTTACCTGTGCCTGAGATGAGTATATCTAAGTGATAAAAAGAACTCCAGGCACTTTTGGATATTGATATTTGTAATTGCAATAAAAGCAATAGGGCTTACTACTTGACTTTGTCACAGATATTGTAACAGAGCGGTGGTTGAGAGCTTGACCGTAGAAATTCAAACTCCGATTAGTGATAATTTCACAGCCTTGTTTTATTACAAGTGTAAACTCTTTATATAGTTAAGGGTGCTCACTACAGCGAAATTAAATTACCGCTAATTTCTGAGTTTTTCTGTAATATCTTCAAAACAAATATAAATATTCGAAAAAAACAGAAACGTAGTGAGCTAGACAATACGATTTTGCATGTGGTACCTTTAGCACAATTCACCTATCTGCTTTTGGTATGCAGCTATTTACAGAACCCGCAAAAAAAAAAAATGCTAAATCTATCTACAGTTTCAAATCTAATGCAGATGGATGACTTGTGATGACCGTATCACTTGCAAAATCGTATTGACTAGTTTACTATGTTTCTGTTTTTCGAATATTTTTATTTGTTTTGAAGGTATTACAGAAAAGCTTTAAAATTAACGGTAGTTTAATTTCGCTGTAGTGAACACCCTTAAGAGAAGGATGTGGATCATGATTCATGGGTTAGAGTTGATGACGATATTTTTTGTGGGTAGTGGGTCAAAGTGGGTCATGGGTTAAGCTTTCAATCACACATACCATCCTTGCCACTTGTACACTAACATGCACCTTCCCGATAATGAAACAGATATATCGAAACATGACTTGACAATTAACACAGATTTCGTGCTATTTATGGCTCATTATCTCTACTTTCTGCCCCGAATGAATTCTCTTTGCGTGGATTTTGTATTTATGTATATATACAGGGTGTTATAAAATTTGTCACAATATTTTGAGGATAGATTCCTCATATCAAAATATGAAAAAAAAAAAAAAAAGTTCATATGGACATGTGGTCGGAAGTGAGAAGTTTCGTAGATATAGGGCCGAAAACGTACAAGAATAAATTTTAAAGGTCCATAGTTCCACTCTTATAGGACCAATCGTAGTCAGTGAAGACACCACTGAGTAACTAGTATGTGAACAATCCAAATATTCATCTTTCAGAACCTCTGGTACTTGCACAATCATTTTTAGAGAGGCAGTTTGCGATTATTTAATCACTCTCCATCTACCTCTGTCTAAAGATCGGAGGGCAAGGACTGGAACATTCTTAAACATGGATATTTGGATAGTTCACATACCAGTTCCTCAGTGCTGTCTTGACCCGACCACAATAGGTCCCATAGTAGTGGAGTTATGAACTTTTAAACTTTCCTTGTTTCACATTTTCGGCACCCTATAACTCCGTAACTATCCACTTTTGAGCACAGGTCCATATGAACTTTCTTTCTTATTTTGATGTAAGGAATGTATCCTCAAAATATTGTAACGCATTTTTATATTATACGAAAATTCTCATATGTTACTCTTTATCCCATTCCAAAAAAAAAAAAAGTCAAATATTCCCATCTTCATGGGAATTTCCACACAGGTTGGCACCACTGAACTGGTTAACAGAGAGAACGCTTGTTAGAACACCAACGCAGTGTGTGTGTGTGTGTGAGAGAGCGAGAGAGAGACAAAGAACACAAGGACATGGACAATAGCAGGAGATGACAATGGATGCCAACTAGAACTTCACTTTAACTGTACTTGTCATGTATAAGATAGTTGTGTCTTCAAACGCTGTCTCCGTTAGTGACGATGAAAAGTCTAAGCTGGGGAAAACGTTTCAAAGACAAATAAAATGAAAGACTGAATCTCAAAACCAGACACAGTACAGTGTCAATACGTAGCAATTACCGAGCTTCTATTGGATACGGACTAGAACCTATCAAATTAAAGAAGTCAAAAGATCCTAAGAAACAGCAGTCAAATATCGCTTTTTACTGGCGGCTCTAGAAGGAAATGACATCCATGAATATTACAATTTTATCCCTACAATGGAAGAAAACTTATGTTTGATTCTTAAAACTTATCTAAGGTACTATGATGAGTGAATTGGATAAGTTTTCTTCCATTAGGTAATCATCATCATCATCATCGTCATAGTTATTTTACCATTATTAGCAGATCACTTGCTGCAGCAGAGAAGCTTCCATGCTCCACGGACTTCTGCTAACCTATTCGTCTTCACGTACGATGTTTCTGCTTTGATATCGTCCAGTAATTGTAGTCTCCTTCGCCCTCTCCCTCTCCCTCTCTTTCCTGCCACTATACGCTCTAGCATGTCCCTCATTATGCAGTTCCTTCTTAGCCAATATCTCAACCAATTTCTCTTCCTTTTCTTCATCTTAGATTATTAGACTTACATTTTTTTTTTGTCTTCTAATATTTGACTGGGTAAAAATTCATCCAGATGTTTTGTTTACTTTTTTTCTCTAGGTATGATTTACTTTATTTGAAGCTAATAATTATATTTTAAGAAAGATATATTTATTTTATTTTACTCACGGACACTTTTTTGGTAAATAATGTCAAAGGGAGACTCTTTAAAACACACATGAACTAAAATTCCACTTTCATCACAAAAACATAGTCAACACTTGTTTGTTCACTAAAAAAAAAAAAAAAAAAAATTATGCTTTACCAAAATGTTTATAAAATTGAAACAAAAAGTATTTAATAAGTTTTCATTGTGTGTGTTTTATTTCCTGCGACATATGTTCAAATGTGCCTTTTTTTTTGACAATTCGAGAGAAGGTGCGTTTGAGAAAACTGTGAGAGATTGTCTTTATATTCATACTAGACTGGATGAAAATTCACCTTTTTTTTTCTTTAAAAATTTAAAGTGCATATTAAGAAAATATTTATTTCTGAAAGTCTATTATTCTTAGAGTAGACATTTTTACTAAATAGAGTACTTTTTATTTCATTTGCTAGCCGAAGCTAGCTACCCGCTCGAGGGTTACGCCCTCTATGGGGAGGTGTGTGGTAGCACAATAGGAAGAAATAGAAGTAGTTGTAGCTGGTCAATTGGATAGTGTCATACTTAGTTAGGCGGGGTAAACGGTGAGGAAAAAATTAAGAAAAGGCCCTAGGATAATTATAGAGAGGATTTTTTATTTATTTATTTCAAGTATTGTCAGGTGGATCTTTAGATCACAATCATTAGATGAAGTTGAAAACGCGAAATATAATGTTGTGAAGTGCAAAACACAATACTTCACTGGGTTCTGATGCTGGTTACTTTTCTCGCTTGGGAACTGCTCCAAGCATTGACAAAAGACAAGGGAAAGCCCAGATTAGTGACAGAGGTATTACAGTACCAATGATGGACAGATAAGAGGCCGGGGATCATCTGTCTTCTATTCTTCTGCTAAATGGAGATAGTTGTGGTTTGGGTGTAGATTGTGAAGAGAAGAGATAACGGTGTATGGATAATCGGAGCTGTGAGGAGCTGTAATAGGAAAGTCTTTCTGGGTATTCATGGTGTCTATAAAGAGCAGATGGCGTTCATGCAGGTGTTTATAGATATATTTCTGACGGAGTGATTCATGGTGAGAGAGAATATGTGGAAAAGGCGTTCTCTCGTACAATTCGTATGCCGGACTGCTCAATTTTCTCCTGTACGCAATGCGAAGTGCATGGCATTCGAAGATCTTCAATTTGTTGTAGAAGGAAGGAGGTCAGCTATTCAAACCTGATTAACATGTGTCAGAAGTGGACGCAAAAGGACCTTATGAGTATTAAACACACTTGTAGAACTGAGACCCCAAGTAGTGGGACGTTTTAATAAATTAAGATGGTTTGAAGCTTTGACAATGATTTACAGATATGGTAGATATGGTTTCCAAGTGAGATTTGCGTCTAAGGTGAGACCGAGGTATTTGACAGATTTATTGAGTTGAAGATGGATATCATCGACTGTCAGATGAAGTAGCTCGGGGTTTCGGTAGACCTTCTTGTCCTTTTCGGGCGGCAAGGAAACTATAGTCTGGTTCTTCAGAGCGTTTATTTTGAGGCGCCACTTTTCACACTCTAACAAGGGAATCTATGGCCGACTGCATTGAAATGTTAAGTTGGTGAACGGTTTTACCGAGTGCTAGGAAGCCAGCATCATCTGCATATTGGTAAACATGAACGTGCGGAGGCAATGATGGTAAGTCGGCCACATAAAGAAGATAAAGCATAGAGGAGAGCGAAGATCCTTGGGGTACAGCAAAGTAAAGGAATATAGGATGAGAGAATGTGTTATCAATAGAAACATATGCAAGGCGACAGTGCAAAAAGTTATAGATAAATCGGATATAAATAATAGAAAAACGAAAGTTCAAAAGTTGGTACGTAAGTCCGGTGTGTCATACCTTATCAAATGCTTTCTTCAAATCAAATAAGGTAAGACAAGATGGTCGTGATGTATTATAATGATCGGTGATGTGATTGAGAAGACGTAATAACTGATGGTTAATGCTATAGTGGGGATGAAATCCTGCTTGTGAACGTGGTAAAAGATTATAATGAGTAAGATGGACGTGTAGACGTTGAACTAAATTTTTTCGAGAATTTTACTGAATGCAGGTATCAGTTGAATACCTGTCTGCGATATGAAGAAACACTGTTCCGGCTTATTCGGTTTAAGAAGCATGAAGATCTTAGACGTCTTCCATTGGGATGGTATAAATCCTGAACGGAGGATGAAAGTATAGATGAATGAGAAAAGGTACCGAACTACGTATGGACTCTCTTTGATGAGGTGATAAGAAATGGAGTCCATGCCTGGAGCTGTGTTACGTTTCCTTCTTATGGCTGAAGTGATGTCATCAGAAAAGATTGTCGCTGTTAGTGGTCTGTGAATATTCAGCGGGTTGTTAGCATCTTTCTGAAGATGAGGAGATGAAAAATCAAAGCTATCTACTGGATAATTATGAACTGGTCGATCAGGAGTAAGTGGTGTGAAGATATCTTGAAGATATGTGGCGAAGGCATTTGTTTTATCAGGATCAGAGTGTAGAGGTTTGTCGTTAAGAATGAGTGGATAGGATGTTTTGTTAAATTTGCCAGAAAGTGCATTGAGGCGTTTCCAGTAACGTGAAGGATGGGATGTTTCCGAAAGAGAGTTGCAGGGTTTTACCCACTGAATTAATTGCTGTTATAATAAGAATATAACTTTGCTTGTAATTTATTTCATTCACAAATCTGCGGAGGATGGGTTGTGTTTGTTAGAAAATTAAAGTAGCTTCCTCCATCTGATATTTTAGATGTTTTAAACATGTTCAACCATCCTCGAAAAAACATGTTTAAAACAATGTGTTTAAAACGTTTAAAACAAACTGAATAAAACATCAGTTCTCTTTTTAAACATGTTTTAAACATTTGTTTTATACATTTTGTTTTAAACATATCAACCCTGTTGATAATATCTAAAATTGTTCTTTCCTCCCCACCACTTCTAACATCGTCTCATTCGTTTTCCGCCCGACCCAACTAATTCTATCCATTCTCAGCGAACAAATTATAACTTTTATCCATATGATCTCACTGAAGGGTCTCCACTGATCACTTTCGATATACGTCTCGGAAGAACACTGATATGAACAGGATATTGAAGGAAATTTAACATTTATAAGGAAGTTCCAGTGATGCAATGAGCATTCAGAAAACTTTGTCATTAATACACTTTCATTCGTTTCATGTAATCAAACCCTCACATGTAAAATTTCCGACGTAGCATTTGAGGTTTATATGTGTTCCGGAACACTAAATTTGCGGATCAAAATGAGCCATCATCCATCTAATAGTTAATGCCACCGCTATTTCTCACTTAATTGCCGCGGTCACCAATGGCGTTCTTTGAAGGTGTCATATATTTTTCCGTGATGAACTGTAAATAGTTATTCCATTTCACCTATCTTTATAGTCAGAGGAGATAGTTATGCAGAGACAAAGACGTCAGCTTAATAAGGCACATATATATAATAAGGCACACACACACACACACACACACATACATACATACATATACATACATATATATATATATATATATATATATATATATATATATATATATATATATATATATATATATATATATATATATATAAGGTAGATATTAAGAGCCAAAGGTTTAGCCAAGCTATTATATTACATTTACAAAAACGTTCAGCACATATTTTTCACATAAAGTATATACAACCAAGCCATTTCTGCCCTGATCATTATAGACCACTAAAACTGTTATACACCTTGACGCTCTAAATTTCATTTTAATTTCAAGTTTTACTTTTACTCAAAACTCTACATAATACTTCTAAAACATTCTTCGTAGTTAAAATAGTAGGTGATTACACAGCAAGTTGGATCAATTTCTATGAGCCACAGCACTGCTTAATGTTAGGATAGCTAAAATTTTATATATATATATATATATATATATATATATATATATATATATATATATATATATATATATATATATATATATATATATAAAGGAGTAAGGTATTACTTGATATCAACCAGAGTTATCCAATGAATGTCGACACTACTATTTTTCAACAGCCAACCTTTATTTGCTGGTTGCCTGGCCTGCTGGAGTCCTGTATTACCTGGCGTGGTGGATAGAGTCCTGTATCACTTAAGGCATGGTGAAGAGTCCTGTATTGCCTGGCATGGTGGATAGAGTCCTGTATCGCTTAAAGCATGGTGGAGAATTTATGCACCCTTTAGAAGAAACTATCCTTTATCGCTGGAGATGAGGATGAGGTTTCTGGACATCGTTCAGGAAGATTTTATGTCGCCTTTTACTGACTTGTTGTTAGGTTAGATTACGTATGAATATATTATTGCCGGTTAGGTTAGGTTAGGTTAGGTTTACAACTGAAGATTTGATTCTGAAAATTTATTTGGTAACTTTTTAATTGAAGAGGGTGAGCTGTTGATAGAAAATGCTTTTAAAACAGAACCTAGTTTTGAATGTATGTTTAGATACCGCTACTGTGAGTTTGGAATACTTTTTTTTGAAGATAAACGTGTGTTTCTATGAAGATACTTTTGATATGCTTATATGCAGAAATCGTTTATTAACAAGTTATTATCTATGCATATAAAATCAAATTTGTACTTAGTAATTTATTCTATATTGGTATACGTTTTGGAAGAGATCTGTTAATGCGAAATTACATATTTAATTTGGGCATATGATTAAACATTTCTTAGAGGCGAGGAGGGTGTTAGGGGTAGAATTGTTACGAATTTGTGCACATGCCCTTGTTATACAAAGAAGTAGAACGTTGAGGCATTCTAGAAGTTTGTGGAACGTAGCTTGTAACAGACGATGTGCTCTTGAAATTAGTTTTATACTGATAGTGTTTCTTGTGACATTGATTAATAGTTAAATACATACAGAGTAAAAAGTATAATGCTGTATTTATAATTAATTTTTAGCATTGCTGTAGTTTAACACTCAATTTCAGTAATCTGAGGGAAACGGTTGACCAGAGAAGCTACAGCAAGTTAACATATAATACTCTGACTCCTATGGTCTGTGTTTATACACAGTATATTTCTGCAATTCGTTCTAAATATTTGGTTATATGAACAATGAAATTATGAACGACGTATCGCTACTTTAACTTTAGAATACACCAGTTCTATGACAAAGACGATACAACTGCAACAACAGCCTATCAAAGCAATCATAAATATTGGTTGAGTATCATCAACAGTCAAATTGCGTTTGTTATCAGATAAACAATTAAAATTCAATATGCAAGGCTTCTTTACAATTCTAATATTGTCTTTCTCCCAAAGGGTTACCAATCCGGCTGCCTGAGCTCTTAATGACAGAGTATTTATCGTTTCGACGTAAGGAAATTGTTTAGATGTACAGAATGAGAGGAGTGCGTTACCCACTGTTTCATTAACAATGTAAAAAGCCTTATTACAAGTTACGCACGGCGATAACGAACTAATAACATATCTCAACCTTAATTCTGGGTTGATAATCCCAAAATCACTTCTGATAAGAACATTCTTCAACTCTCCCTTAATGTGATTAATCGAATGCGAATTTTCATAGAGTTGCCTTAAATAACGGTTATTACTGTCTTTCATGAGTTCAATGTATACTTCTTCACCAACAATTTTTGCTTGCACATTCAGTAAATCTTTAAATGTTTTTATTTGTGGATAGTATCTAGGAATGGTAATGAAAGATAATATGGATCCTTCATAAATTGAGGCAATAATAAGTGAATAAACTACCCACAATATAAACAAGATGCGAAGTGGAACTATCTTAGGATGACGGCCTGATACCTGTAAAAATATTCGTAGAAAATCAAAGAAAAGTTTCACATAACTTACATGAGTGCGATACACAGCGTAAACACACACGACACTGATTTCTATTATGATAAATGTCGTTGTTATTAAATACCATGTTTCTGGCAAATATGGAAGAATGATAGCCATCCATTTAGGAAGTTTTTCGGCTTTTTGAACTACAATAACGAACCTTGTCATGATCAAAGGTACAGGAAACTGGAAACCTCCCTGATATCTTTGTTGCGTCAGTGTAACAGCCGAAAGTCCGAAATCAGCTCTTCCATCGTCCAAATCCCCTAATATTGATGTCCAAGAGCCATTAGGCTGTTTCATTCCGGATGTAGCTATAGATGCAATAGAAATATGATTCACAGTAAAATTCATGTAATCTTTTAAACATTGAAACATCTCTCCCAGAATTCCATCATAGGTAAATCTACTTTTGGAGTTTCCAAGTACCCTAATCATAGGCATATACATTTTTTCAGCCGTCACTCTTACGGTTTGACCATACATTTTGGCATTGGTTTCTACTTTAACCAAAGATGTTGCTCTATCGAAAGGCATTTGAACAAATTGTTTTGAGCGTAGATCTTGAGCTAGAACACTAAAACACAAATTGTTAATCTTTTGTTTAAATATAGTTTCCCTTATGTCTCCACAAACGCTAAACAGTATTAGCACTACATTATGAAGCTTTGCTTTATTAACAATATAGGAGGCATTTTGGATCAAAGTATTGTCATTGTGGTGTAAGGACAAATGTAGAATTACAATAAATCTTGAATGATAGTTCCAGTAAGGATATTTTTGTCCTTTCTCAATTACATTTTGTAATGATTCACAATTTTCACTTAAAATGACTATAACTTCACTTTTATCTATACAATGAGACGATCTGATTTGTTTATCGTCAACAAGGTGCTTTGAATCTATGTTATATGTGAATATTTGATATTGATTGTTCATATATTTCCAAGATATAAAGTCTAGTAATATTTTATCACTTGCTATTACAGTTGATATTAAATTGGGATGTACTTGTTGCAAGAGTTCTTCAATTAATACTTGTATTGTGTACAATGCAATCTGATCTTGATATTTGACCAAGGTTTCTTTCTTTTGAATGTATAGCGCCTCTGTAGTAAATAGCAATAATAAAAGCAAGTATGGATGGCTGTGTGAAAGAATCATGTTGCTCGTTGGGCAGCTGAAAATGAAAGAGAAAGTTTAAAGTAAGTAATTTTCGTTTCATATTGAAAATGAAATGAAGTCTTTCAGTTTAACGTCCCACGTTTATGCCCTTTAGGATAAAAGAGACAATGACTAACGTAAGACACGTGAATGATGATGAAATAAATGGTGGAACAAGAAAGTGAGAGGGAACTGGAGTACCCCAAGAAAACCCACGGACACATACTTAATTGGTTGGGGATCAAACCAAGGACCTCATACACCAGAGGACTCCAACCAGCCTCTACCACTAAGCCACCGTACCCCTTGTTTTGTTTCACATTGCAAACTATGGTAAGCTGAATATTCTAACCAGATGCCTCAAAGACGTATCAATTCCAGCTTCTTTAGACCATGGCTAGTGAACTGAAATTTTGTTTAGAGAAGCCCTCAAGTGTTTCTGACGAACGCAAATATACCTGTTTTTTTCTTTGCAAACATCTTATCAGCAGGGGCGTATGCAGGGGTATGGATATGGACCCAAAATCCCGACTTTTCTGTAAATTTAGTCTAATTTTAAGGCTAATTTTACAAATTTCAATATATTGAATTTAGACCCCCAAAAAGCTTTGAACCCCCGAAATAAATTCCTGTATACATCCCTGCTTATCAATGTTGTCTAGTAAAGATAAGCAATTATCCTAAAACGTGTTATATTATTGTTTCATCTTGAGTTAAAGCATATAATTTCTTAGTTCTCAAATGGATGCCAAAAACAAAAACAAAGAAACAACGAAATAATAGTGATTGCTCTCTATTCAAGTGTAATTAGAAGCAGACGAAATAATCAGGTAATAACAGAAATAACACTATACTAAGAAAAGCATTGTTTATATAATACTTATATGCTGTTATTATAAAATATATTTTTTTTTTTTTTGAATAAGCTAGGCCAGAACAAAAACATTTGAAATGCATTGAACAATTACTACAGTTTAGTGTGATCTTAAGAGAGTCCCAAAATCCGAAAACTCATTTAAAATATGAGCACGTAATTCTATCACGATAATACAAAACCTATAAAGGTGACTAAAAAAGTTCTGTCACTTTTTTGTGAAAGTCTCTGTTCAATTGGCCCTTACACCGTGAGTTGAATGCGAATGGAGATAAGGCGAAGGTCCCTTGTTGGTGTGGGTATATCCAACATACTGCCTTGTTGTGGTAGTTCAGTTACACCTTGAATTTTTTGTCGGGCTGCGGTGGCTCAGTGGTAGAGCGTTCATCTCTGGGGCATTGGGTTTCTGATTAGATCCCAGCTCGCGCCAAGTGAACTTTGTAGTGGACAAACATTGCGTTCGTGGGTTTTCTTCCCTTTCCCCCACTTTTATATTTCACAATTTCGTTCATTTCTCATCATCACCGTCTCCTTTATCATATCTTTTATCTCCTTTATCACCGTCGCATCATAATCCCAACACGTAACACCCTCTTGGTGTTGAAATAATTACACGCTAAAGTAGTAATCATGCTAGAACCATTAGTCTGTTAAAATTTAGTGTATAGCGTAGCCACTAACACTCTCGTCTTTTGTGAGAGTGGTCTCGGGTTCGATTTCAGGTAGGGACACTAGGTCGAAAAAATGTAAAAGCTTTATCAAACCTGCGAACCTGAGTCAGATTTTCCTGGGTTTTCGTCATTCATATCAACTAAATGCCGGGATGGTACCTCAGATCTCAAGCTGCTTCCTTCTTTTCCCAATAGTGGCTGTGATGGCTCAGTGGTAATGCGTTCACCTCTGGTTCATAGGTTCCTTGGTTCAATCCCAACTCGCACCTAATGAGCTTTGTAGTGGACAAACATTGCGTTCGTGGGATTTCTCCTCTTTCCCCCACTGTTTCATTCCACAATTTCGTTCATTTCTCATCATCACCGTCTCCTTTAGTCTAGCCTATATAAACGTGGGACGTAAAACTTAAAGATTTCATTTCATTTTTACCCAATCTTTTGTTTCTTCAATTTCCCTGGATAGTGTGATCACCGAGGGACGTCATCCCTCATACGTAACGAGCTAACATGGCCACAGATCCTGAAAGCCCAGAGGTCTAATTCGCAATTCCTAAAATTTAGTTGATTAATAGTAATGTTTGCTGTCAAAAATTAAAGGTATCACTGTAATCCGATTTCTCAATAATCAATATAATCTCGGTCCCATCCAACTTGAACTATCAAAAGCCTTCTATTTAATGTATAAGGTAAGAATAACTAAACTATACCTGATTTCATTAGTTGCATAATGCCACATATCCCTATTGTTGTTACTGACACAAACGCTCAACACTCTTTGTAACATTGGCTATTGTACAAGTAATTTACAGATCTATATCCATTACATGTTAAAATCACGAATGATACAGCTTAACACATGTGTTCCATTACATCTGATTCTATTTTTCTAATGCATTTGCATAGCTCTTTGTGATATACAACTTGGTGATAAATAGTGTACGCTGTAAATAACATCTAAATGCGAAAACACATCAATACGTACACAATATATTCTTCTAATGGACACACTTACGGGTGTCTGTAATAGTAGAATAATTTACGTCAAACATTTTTACTTCGATTTATTTATAAAATGGTCTAACATATATATAAAGGTGGTACAAAATAATGTGACCATGTAGTATAAGACTGGCTACTCACCTTGTGATTGGAGTAGTTGACAAATGGTCGAATCATTTTACAAAAAGCTGTATCACGAGAGAAGTTACGACCATTGTAAGTAGAATTTTGATGCATTGTTTTTCAAGCTGAAAGTGATCCAGTTACACTGATATGCAGAAAGATCACAAAAATTTCTTATTCTATGGCAGGGAGCAAAATTTCAAAGTCAGGCGCACTCGCCAATACAAAAATGATGGTCGACAGTGTCTCTCATGTTTAAATTATAAGAAATTCCCCCCTTTCCCTCCACACACAGCATTTGGGTTGACAAAGAAAGAGATTACATCAGGGCGTAAAATTTCATAACCAGGCAACTAGATTCAGGATAATCTATTTTGAATTGAACAATTCGTATACATGTTAAAAAATATCTTACCTTAAGACTTCACGTTTGTGTAACGCTCTCTCCCTCTGCACTGAAGTACCAGTTGTCGATTGCAGTTTTCGTATCAAAGTCCTTAAATGAAATTCCATTGATGGAAATTGTTAGCAAATCATCCAGTGTGTTAGTCTTCAGTGAATTCCTGTAGGCAGTCATAACCTGTTGAAAGTGCTGAAGCGTCTCTTACATGAAGCAGTACTCACAGGTAAAACTGCACAAAATGTAACCATTGGAACCAAATTTGGGAATCTCGTAACGAAGTTTTCACTGTAAATCTTCTCAGGGTCAGATTCAACATCAATGAGGGTGAGTAAAGACAGGTGAATTACAACGTTGTGAAGACATCACATTCCGTGTTTTCTCTCACTCAGTGACAATTATTTTTGTGGGAAACAGAAACTGCGCAGCCCTGTAGGTTTAGACAGAAACCATTCCTACTGAACACTGGTCACCAGCTCTAAGTTTCTAGTCGCCAATCGCGATCTGGCGACCGGAAATTTTGCGTCCTGTTTTATGTTATACATAAACGTAGTATACATGATTCATCTTTGCGATCCCGAAAACTATGAATTCGACACCAATATCTTTCGTATTCTATTATTTTTACATGTCATCCCTTCCTCTCCGAGGAATGGTTTCAGTACTTCCCCCCATCCCACAATATATTTATCAGATAATTTATATGTATACTAAATTTGTTTGAAATTCCTCCAGGAGTCTATGTGCATCGTATGGTATTTTGTACGTTTTTTTCTGAGTCAAAAAAATTCTAAAGATAGGCCTATATATAAATATATTACAGTAAGAATAGAATATTGTAGTATTACCTCCCGACTATCGTCGTTGTGCAAGAATTCATCATAATATAACGTAAATAAATGAGTTAAATTAAGGCTGTAAGATCAAAGTTGAAACATCGTAGGTTAAAGAAAAGCATGTAATAATAAATATTATATTTGCGAATGATTTCGGTTTAAACTAACTGGACTACAGTTAATTCAAAATTGAACTTCTGGAATGCATGCTATGAGTGTAGCTAGAAGAAAACAAAACATACGAATTGTTGGGATTCGAACCTAGGACCATCCAGATAGGAGTCCCTTACACTAATCATACATCTAGCTCACAATCACGTAATCAGATTATTTTTTAAAGTTATAGGTCTGCATCCAATTGACACACTCATTAGCATTTTCATTGCTTTTTGTTTTGTAAAAAAAAAAAAAAAAAAAAAAACTTTCTTTTCAAAAGTCTAACATGTTTACGACGATTTGTTTCATTTTCCACTAGAGCTTCAGAAACGATGATTTATGGCTGAGTATTTGGCATTACTTTATCGGATGGTTTTATCAAATATAACTTAATTACACAGTATTAACCAACTTTTACTGCCTTTAAAGGTGTTCCTAAACAAGAAGAAATTCACTATGAACCCTGTAACTAAGCTACAAGAGGTTAACGGCCCACACACCGAGTCAACTTTTGAAATATTTCATTCGATTAGTTTCTCAACGTAGCTAAAGGAAAAGAGTATGAAAAAGTGTGTAAAGCTCTCCGTGGTTGAATGGGGAATTCTCCCTGCAGGTCTAGTAGATCTCTCTTCTCTGGTTTAGTGGTTAGCACATCCGCCTTTGGTGTACGTGATCCCGGGTTCGATTCCCGATGGGAAAGCCTTTGGAATTTTAACTGTCCTCGAGTTTCTGTATTCGTGTTCCCGTCGTTCTAGATTACTGGTAAAGCAAGTTAAATAAGTAAAGATGAGTAAAATTAAGTAGAAACTAGTAATTAGTGAGTACAAAAGTTACTAAGACAAGTTCGGTGAGTCAGTTAACTTTAAAAAAATGGTTAAAGACTTGGTTCGATAGCTCAGGGGTTCATGATCTGAAACCCATCTCGGAAGCTAAAGATTTTTAAAATACTTAATTCCCCAGATGTTAAGATCTTTCTCTCATTTTGCAATCGTCTGATGCTCTAAAAAAAAAAAAAAAAAAAAAAAAAAAAAAAAAAAAAAAAAAGAGTTCTCCACCTTAATTCGACAACTACCTGATGTGATTCTTGTAGTTTTGGAAATTTTGCTTCTTCTGTTACACAAAATCACAAATTTTGTCATAATATGGATGCTGTCTGATTATTTTTTCTCCAATTCTAAACTTGCATATGTGAATCATCCCTCTCTCTCGCCATATTTGAATATCTCTCTCTTAATATCGTCCACTATGAACGCACACAGTTTGGGATCAAACCTTCGACTCTGGAAACCAAATGTAAGGGCTTTAGCAAGCTAACTTAAAGCGTAACTTAGCTAGCGTAACTTAGTGCTAGCGTAACTTAAAGCAGCATCATTGTAGATTTTGTTCGGGAGGATTCTCCGCCAATATAAGAGTTTTCATATTATATAATATTCAAGGAACACTTTTTACATTATAATATAACACTTTTTATATTATCAACTACCATTTGATTAATCAATATATGTTTATCAAAGTCAAGGGGGGATTACACCCTCCTATCCTGTCCAAATGACGCATCTGGAATATTTTCTTGCAATTACTGGGGAAAATAAAATAATCATTAAATAACACTCTTTTCTGTCAGCAATATTTAGAGCTCTGCGCCTGCATTACAAACTTTGGGAAGCACTAAACCTACTGTCATAATTAACAATTTCTATAGATTTCACAAGAGGCATATTCCTAGTTTGATGCGATATGTTGTCTTTGAAGAAGGAAAAGAATGCCAAAAGTGGCGTTTATGAAGCTATGGGAACATTTTGTAACAATTCTTTTATTCAGGCTCTAGAAAAGCATTTCGGAAGAAACGAATGAAAGAGCCAGTTTTGGAGCTACAAAAATTGTAAACATGGTTTTCGTTTTTTCGTCTGAATAGAGAGGTGAGAAGAAGGAGGGCGTGTTGGATTGAATACCAGGAGCAAATAGTCAATCAAGACGTGTGTTTCTGAATGCATAAGCACACGGGACAAGAGTTGGTTAGTAATTTGTACTTTAACGTTTTGTAATATATTCCAAGCCACAAATAGTAGACTGAAATGATGAATGAAATCAGGATTTTAATTTCCGTACCTGTCAATCTTGCATTCTGTCACATTTGTACGTCATATAAATATTTGTGACCTCCAACGCCACCATACTTAACGTCATCGGATTATTTTCTGTGAGGCTACCCCAAGGATAAGATATACAGGAACAAATCACACCTGGCAAGCATCACAGTCGAAATAAACAATATTGATATAGGCATGTTAAAAAATGTATATCACAATATAACAAAACAGGCGTGGCCAAGATTGTCTCTCCCGGAAAATCGAAGGTCACTTCCAGCACGTGTTATAAATGTAAATGATCTATCCAGAGATAACCCCTCATTTGCATGCAGCTATATTAATGCATTGCTATTCACTCTAACAACACACCTATTTACAAAGTCATAGATCCCACTAAAATACTTGTATTTGCAGCCAATATTATATATTTTCATCTCATTATTGTAAATATTGTCCATGTTAATTTTCAGTTTTGGCACAATATCAAAGTTTGCTTTTGTGTTGATATTTCAGTTTCATAAAAAAAACTCAGTCTGAGAATGTTGTTAATGTCGTAAATTGTTTGAAAGGTTTTCTGTGAATGTAAACTTTTTTTTATTTGTAATTTGTTTGATTTTATGTTAACATCAACACATTGTACCGGACAGCGTTATGTAAGTAATATAAAATACAGAGTACTGACATGAAGCTAAATCTTTAAGAAGAATTGATTAACTAATATTTCTTCAGAGTAATCTCATACGTAAGTGTAATGATTTCATCCCGAATTTTGGGAGCCACAACCTGCAGTGCAAGTATCTTTGTTGTATAAATAGTTCAGTTTATTTTGTCACAGTCACTCAGAATTAGAGAATAAGTTGGAGTCGAAGTTTAAATGACAGCGACACTGTGAATTGTAGTCGCAATCGGTCATCGAGATTTAGAGTCAAACATTTATAAAGTTATTCGAATATACTGTTTGTGTGTACAACAGAGATTATTGCATTCAATTGGTGGGCTTCTTGATTTTGATTGTCATCATTATCTACGTCAGATATGATCCGGTTAACCTATTCTCTTTTAGCCTGAGAATTGTCAAACGCTTTTGACTTAAATCACAGACATTCGCTACACAAACACACGTTCAAATTCGTTAAGAATGACGCCGTGTGGACTTTGTGGTCGACAAACACCGTGCTCGTGGGTTTTCTCGAGGTTCTCCCATTTCCTCCCACTTTCTTCATTCCAACGTTTTCATTCATTTCTCATCATCACCGTCTCCTTTTGCATAACCGGCATAAGCGTGGGACGTAAAACTTAAAGATTTCATTTCACTTCATTAAGAATGAGGCAAAATACATGTATTAATTTAAACACTCACGGTAGGGTTGCCATATTTTGAAATTAGAAAAGTGGGGAGGGGGATTCTAAACAGTAAGTACTGATGTGAAATTGTGTATATTAGAAATACTGACCTGGGATCCTTCAATTTTGTGTGTATGTGTGTGATTTCTTTGTTACATGACATTTCCAATGTACACTCATGCCCAAAATTATTGTCGCATGTCTATAAATATGTCGTTCTAGGAATATTATTTGATAATGAATTCGCCTAGTATTTCTTATAACGTTAGTCGGGAAAGACATGTATGTGGAAAATTTCATGTCAAAAGAGCAGTAAATAACAACAATAAAACGAAAAAAAAATCTCCATTTAGCAAGATTTTCTTTTATTAATTCTAATTGTCATATTTATCATTCTTTTCGTATGAAATTTACCACAAATATACATTTCCCGATTACACACATAGTATCGGTAATAAAAGTGCCCTGCAACATCATTATCAAATTATATTCTTACAAGAAGACAGTTATAGATATGCGACAATCATTTTGGACATGAGTGTAGTTTTCTAATGAAACTGAGTTCTCCAGAATGTACATTCTGCTTGAAACGGAGTTCTGCCTGGCGAACAAACATAAATTCGCTTCTATAAGCGTCTTTAAATTTACACTTCAAATTATCCTTTGGCATTCATGTAGCTTATGAAGTCATGAATACGAGTAATCAACTATGTTTGTCACAACATCCACATAAGAACATTCATTCGTATAGAACCTTCAGTACACTACATTAAAAACACATGAACTACGCAAAGAAAACACTGTGCATTAGAGCAAAACTCTTATTCGCACTGGGCAAATGGCCAACAGCCTGAGAGCCTGAGTGCTAGTCCAAATTTAACTCAATCGCGACTGAGATGGACAGAGATATAGTGGTGTAGTTGAATATGCACTTTATCAACAATGTCGTCTTAGAGTTTTGATTGATTGATTGATGTTTGAGTTCCCATTCAGCAGCGGGGCTATATGAGACTGGACCTACTGATTAACGTGGAATCCGAACCACATGAGCTTCCGCCGGGAATCGAAGCCGAGTCTCCCACACCATAGGCGCGTACGCTAACCGCTTAGCCACGAAGGAGCTCATCTTAGAGTTTTCTCCAATCCAAAAAATCGGGTGGTTTCTCCTGAGTAAGAGATGATTAAGCGGGTGACGAATATACAATCTGAAAATCGGGTGGTATCCCCTAAAATTGGGTAATATGGCAACACTAACTTACGGTTCTGTTTAGTATTACGATAAAACTCATACTCCTTCATAAATATTGAGAAAGCAAAATAAATTGTGAATAAATTTACCTGAAGAACAGAGATCATAATAATTATTAAATTATACAGCACTTCTGAATCCCAAATTGTCAACTACTATTGTACTGATTGAACTAAGAGAACGAAGTATTATCATATAGTTTTAAAAAAATATATAGGTGAAATACTTGAAATATAATTATGGGACTTGTATTTTTACCTACAATAATTTTCAAACACAAATGTGAGATGTAGGTTATCCTCTTCAAGTAAATATATGTTGAAAAACATACATCAGACATAAGTTAAGTCAACATGTGCTTAGTAAATTAGCACTTAGTTATTATTTGAAGCAATCATAATTCTTAAAAATTAGTAGGAACAAATATTCGTTTTAACTGTAGATCACTTGCTAATTACACGAAAATATATTTTATGTACGAAGAAAATATAAACTATATAAGAATCTTAAATTAGTGAAATTATATGAATCGTGTTGCCATTTCAATTACTTATATTGATTATCTTGTCGTGGTCTTCATAAAGGAGTGTTATATGAATATATAGAAAAATAAGTCAACATTGATGACTCCCAGTTATCTAAGAACTTTTTAAAATGTACATAAACCGAGTGCACACAATGGAAACTTCGATAATTACTTACTTGGTTTATATACGAAATTTCAACAAGTGTTATGTATAATTATATTTTAATACATTGAAGTTTCAACTGTTTTTAATTTTCCAGACACAATTATGGATTTTGATGTACTACCTATACAAGATGCGATTACAATTTCTAAAAAGTTTACTTCAACTAAATTCTTTTGACGATTGAGCCATTCTTCCAGAAGTAGGGATCAATGTTTTTCTCCATACACTAAAAATCTTGTTCTGAAAACCAGAAGCCTTTTATGGTGATGCTACGGGAGATGATTTTTTAAAAAATGGTTATAAAACATAAAACGTTTATGTTATTTATTGTAACCTAACGAACATGTATTTGTAGAGTATTAACATGTCTGTCTCGTTGCAGGTTTGAAGACTTGGTACTCTGATCACGTATAGCTGAGAAGCGTGAGCCGTCTGGAAATTTTGGTCGCGGTGGCTCAGTGGTAGAGCGTTCACCTCTGGTGCATGGGGCCCCTGGTTCTATCCCAGCTCGCGGCAAGTGAATTTCATGGCGGATAAACACTGTGTGCGTGCGTTTTTCGGGGTTCTCCCGATTCCTCCCATTTTCTTCATTCCACCATTTCATTCATTTTTCATCATCATCGCCTCCTTTAGCTTAGCTGGCATAATCATGGGACATAGAAATCAAAGATTTCATTTTCAAGATTTTTCGTCTGGAAAATTGGTCAAAAGCAGAAGTGAGGTCATTGGGCCGTTTTCCGTGGGTCAAAAACACTAGACCTGCTGACATTTATGGGAACATTGTGAAGGTCTATGGGGAGGACTAAATTTTCAAGGAGTACGGTTAGGAACTAGATTTCTGGGCTCTCGGTATCTTATGTCCATTTAGCCCGTCACGTACATGAGAAATGACGTCTTTCGGCGTCCACACTATCCGATGAAACGGAAGGAAGCAAGCAGCCTGGTTAGGTACCATTCCGGCATTTGCCGATTGTGAATGAGAAAAATAAACAGGAAAAACGTCACTCAAGATGTCTGACCTGAAAAAGCTGTTATACTTCCTCGACAGAGTGTCTCCACCAGGAATCGAGCCGCCACGCTAAATTTTTAAGTAACAAGTAGGAAAGTAGTGTCATGCCTTCAAGAAATACGGATCAATATTATTAATGACAACCCTGAACACAGCACTAGACCCAGTAGTTCAACTACTGACGTTACGGTTGAAACGACCGGAGAACCGCTTCTACAGCCCTGACCTATCCCCAATGACTTTCACTTTTCCCTGTTCTAAGAAAAAAAAAGAAGGATAGCCACCATTATCTAGTATATTGTTATGTTAAAAACCCCTACGCTACTTTTTTATTCTCATATATGAAATCACAAATTATTAGGTTTGTATAATACATTAAGAGTTTTTTGTCTATTCAATGTTCTATCAACTCTATGTGTTCTATCAACTGAATGTTCTATGAGTTTTGTTAAAGAAAATGAAGAGGGGTGAATAAGTAGCCCGAGATATTAGGTAGACCAAGAGGGTGCTTTCTTTTTCTTCTGTTAATAGATTAGAAGGTTACACGAAGAAAAATGCATAATCCAGTCGGCATGTAAATGTTGTTTTTACCAGGTTACGCGCGTCACCACATTAAGTAATGTTGTTTCTTCCGTAGTACGATCTACACCACCGTCCAGCGAAAATTTTGTATTGTGGGACCACCATTTCAAATCTAGAATTAACGCCATACCCATTCCGACGGTGGTAACTTACGTATATAATGTTGTTACTACCTTCCTACGAGTGTTCCCTCCTGGTTCTTTCTAAATCTGTGACTCCCTACCTTACGAGAGTAATAGTTTTTAACACAAAATCAATCATGTGAATGAAATTATCCAATCACAGCGAGTCTAGTTCGACGCCGAACTCCAGACTTGGCATGGTGTTCCTACCTGCTGTACTTTTATACATGAAATTACATTAGTTAAGGAGCTTACCCGCGTAAATACGATGTATCCACAAGGAAATCCTAGTCCTTTTTTTCTCAGTGTAGATTCACTGCTTTTTTTCCTATCATATCACATAAGATTCAGCAGTCTGAAATTCTTGGCATTAAAACTTCAATTTACGCATAAATTAAGATATATTTAACTCTCAAACTCAGGTGGGCAATTGTCCTCCTGCCTCCACGAGTTGTGCATATCTCCCCGAAACAAATTCCTAAATACGCCACTATATATATATATATATATATAATTAGTAACAGTGTATAGATGCAAAAAAAATAATAATCATTTTTATGCTTGGGCTACACATACATAAAATCCGCTACTTTTCAAGCACAACCACGCTACTTTTTAATCTAGACGTCTGGCAACACTGAATGGTATTACATTAGGTCACTGGTTCTCAACCTGATTCCTATCACTACCCCCTTTTTATCACATCCTTTTGCCAGCGAAAACCTTATAATTTCTGGTTTGTAATAAGCTTGTGTGGGATTTTTAATACACCAATTGCGGAGATCTCACGATATTCATCTATTTCTATAATAGTAGAATCCATTTCTTGCATATAGTGGATACAGTAACTTCCCTTAAAGCGAATGGATTAAAACCAAATTTGGTGAGTTTATTCATATTAGAAGTATCGAATCAGATCGGTTTCAAAATGGACGCAGTTTGAAAATTTTAAAACTTCATAATTCCCTTAATTTTGGGTCATGTGATAAAAAAATAAAATGATTTCTAGTTTTGGTTTTAAAAAAACTTGGACAGTTATTGAGTATTTTAATTTTCGAGAGGTCGCCATTTTGAGTTACCTCATATTGTTGTGTATGTATTACCAAAAACTGTTAGAAGCAACTTGTTTATACTTAACATTTAGGAAAAAAATAAAAACTCTCAGCAAAAATATATCTTCATTGTGCCCACCTTGCTGGAAGAAAGGCTATTCGCTCACACACAAATACTTATCTTATTAATTACAACTTTAATTGTATTTCAATATGCAGATTTTGTTGAATTTCAATTTTCACTGCGTATTTCGATATGCAGTTCTCATTAGTTTCATATCGTACCTCTTTCGTTTAAAAGGATTTTTAAAGAACAACTCTGCTCCTGTTGAAAACGTTTAGTAGACTTAAATTTGGATGTTCTTGACAGTATGCATAAAAATAAGAATATGCCTGTCAGAACTAAATTCAAAATAATATTTAAAAACTGAACAATATCATAATAACTAACTAACTAACTAACTCTATGGCCTATGGAATCCGGAGGTTCAACTCCGCGTTCACAAAAGCTCTCCACTGACTTCTATCCTTAGCTAGGTGCATCTAGTTTCTACTTTGTATTCCTATCTCTGCGAGATCCATCTTAATATTGTCCTCCCATTTGTGCCTAGGTTTTCCTAATGGTCGTTTTCTGATGGGTCTTCCAGCCAACACTTTGAAAGCGTTTCTACTTTCTTCCATTCTAGCTACATGACCTGCCCACTTAAGCCTCCTAGACTTGACGCCCCTAACAATGTTGGGTAAACCGTATAAATTATGTAGTTCCTCGTTATGAAGTTTCCGCCATTCCCCATTCCCGTTCCTCTTGGGTCCGAATATTCGTCTCAGGATTTTGTTCTCAAATACTTTCAGTCTATGTTCTTCCCTCAGGGTAAGAGACCATGTTTCGCATCAATATAGAACAACAGGCATGATTATCGATTTATATATTTTAAGCTTCAAATTCCTCGACAGAATTCGCGACGACAAGAGATTTTGAACCGAATAGTAACACGAATTCCCTGCTTTTAGTCGACATTTAATCTCTTCGTGGATATGATTTTCCTCTGTTAATATTGATCCTAGATATTTGAAACTATCCACTTTATCAAAAGTATTATTTAATATTTTTTGTACTTTTAATAATATAAAAGTTACTACAGAAAATGTTAAATGTACTGTCAAAATATATATTCTTTTATAATTATTGATATCACTTAATATTGTTATACTGTATCATGAATACCTAAAAGAAGAATAATTAGCGTTACTCAAAGACTGTAAGGACAAGATTATAATGTACTAATTTCCAAGATTACATTTAACAATATTTCTGGTATTAGATTCTAATTATATTTATCTCTTCTTCTTATCCTCGCGAACCTCCGAGGATTCGCATCCTCCAGGTTGAGAAGCCTTGCATTAGGTAATTACATATTACAAATCTACAGCTTGACCGAAAATTCTGATACCACAGTCATTCAGTGTTGCAAACTAAAGACGATACAATATCGCAAACGCCCTTTATAATAGTGAATTAATAATGCAGCTGAGATGGACGATCAATACACATACAAAGTAACTTACTGGTTAGTGTCGGACACTGTAATCATGATATTACATGCACACTTTTCCATTAGTTTCAGTACACTCTTCGTGGGATAGAAGAAGAAAAAATAATTCAGTGTCACGACAATGCAAGTGAGTTTTTAAGTCCAGAGAGCGCCTAAATAAATAAATAAGTTTTCTTTGTCACCTAAATAAATAAGTTTTCTTTGTTTTATGTTGATGCACAAGCGTAAGATTGGAGTACGATTAAATGTTCTATCTTGTTTTATTGTTTTTTAACTTACTTGTGTTCTTGTTTAAAGCAAAATAACTATTTGTTGATTTCTTTTATATTGTTTCAGAATATTTGAATATAATCTAGTAGATATAATACACGCAAGGAATGTGTACAAGTAGCTATCAAAACATTACATATATAGGCCTATAGCGTGTAATAGTTGCAAGTTTTGTATCAACACACATTACTGAACGAACATTGCACATATTTGCTTAAGAGATAACGACTATTTGCATAGTGGAAACGATCGCTTACTTCCCAATATGATATGAAAGAGCACGTGAGTAATTTGTTCCTCGCTAGTAGTTTACTTTATATATTCAAGAATGATAGAAATTGACTTATGTTTCCATTTTTCTTCTTCGAAAACCATATTTCTATTAGAAATACAATAGAACTTGAAACACAACCTCCTAAAAGCAAAATAAAACATATTTCAAGGTCCTCAAGTGTCAAACGAGGGTTTTCATGAGTAGCACAAAAGTTATTTACGGGACACGGTTCCGAACTTTTATCCACAGTTTTCTCAAGCCACTTATTCACCAAACCAGCTGACATCGATCTCAAAGCTAAAACATTTATTTTCTCAAAATACGGAAACTGTTTAGAGGCACAAAATGTCAACATAGCCATTCCTACCGTTTCATTGACAGTGTAAAAATCTCTACCACACGTTTCACATACTGATAATGAGTTCACGACATATTTGAGCCGCAATTCTGGGTTTATTACACCCAAATCATGTCGATCAATAACCTTTAACAGCTCCTTCCTGATATCAGATACAGGATGCGAATGTTGATACAAGGAGCTCAGATAAGGATTAGAGCTGCCATTCAGAAGTTCAAGATACACTTCTTCACCGACAATGATTGTTTGCGCGTTCACAAGATCTTCAAATGTCTTGAACTGAGGAAAATGTCTAGGAAACGTAATAAATGACAGGATAGATGACTGATATATAGAACTAATGATAAGAGAGTACATAACCCACAATATAAAGGGAAGACGGAATGCCAATGTTTTTGGTTGATTTCCTGATACTTGTAACAAAATGCGAAAAAGATCAAGAAATGTCTTCACTACAATGATGGGTTTTCTTTGGACAGTTTGAACCAGAAGCATGCATACCTCCATTGCAAACACAGTGACGATAATCAGACCCCAAGTTTCTGCTTGGTATGGTAGGATGAATGACATGAATTTGGGAAGTACCTCTGCTTTCTTAACAACAATAACAAAACTTGTCATAACAACAGGGAAAGGAAATTGAAAGCCTCCTTGGTGCCTCTCAGAAGTCAAAGTAACAGCTGATAATGCGACATCAGCTCTTCTTTCGTCCAAATCTCCCAAAATGTGGGTCCAGCTTCCGTTGGGAAGTTGCATACCAGCTGTAGGTACAATTTTCGTTGAAATATGCACTGGAGTAAAATTCATATACTGTATTAGGCACTGAAACATGTATCCTAAGATGCCGTGATAAGTAAATCCTGTGTCACTATCGCCAAGGATATTAATGATCGGTTGATAACGTCTTTCAGCAGATACTGTCAGAGTTCTTCCATACATGTTACCATTATAGACGCTGTTAATAAAATCGAACATAGTATACATTGAAATTTTAGTTGGTTGTCTGGTAACGGGGTTCTGTGCTAATACATGAAAACTCATATTATCACAGTTTCCTCCAGAACACATGTTACTTTTCATTAACAGGATTGTTTTGTCCATGTTTTCAGTTCTAGTAATTTCAAAAATACTTTGTGGTAACGACATTATATCACCTGAATTAGAGGCAAAGATAATAATAAAAGTCGCGTGGTACGTCCAATAAGGATATTTCTGTCCTCCTTTAATTGCAGATCTCAGCATATCAATATTTGCAGTAAGAATTACAATAACCCTGCTCCGATATACAGGTGAGAATAGTTTCAATCTTTCTATTTCTTTATTAGCTCCTAGATTATGGATAATTACTGGAACACTAATGCCTTCAACTCTTAACATCCGCTGGAGTAAAGTGTTACTAACAACTATTGTTATTATTTCATTTTTGACGATGCATTTATGGATATATCTTGAAGGCAGAACTGTCTGTAATTTTATTTCAAGTTGGTTCGTCCTTGATATTAACTGCATTACATTATCAGAAAAGTTTCCTGCAATAAGGTTGATTTGTAGAACTATCACTAAACATGATAGTAGCACTAAATGGAAACTTGCAAGTGACATCTGGATTCTGTTTTCTCTACCAATCTCCTGCACCTGCAAAAGATAAAACAAGGAAAGTTTCATATCAAGATTAATTGGTTAATTAATACGCTTGCAGAGGCCGACGTAGCCCATAGTAAAATACAAAGGTATCCAAAAACATACTTATTGTATGTAATTAAATAATTTCTAAGCAAATAGACTCACACTCACTAATCTAATGCGTAGTGTTGTGTAAAGTATTAAATTTGTCGTGGTAGGTAGAGCTGACAATTTATGACGTGTATGCTCGATGATTAGTAGGGAACGAGCCAGATTATCCAGTGCAGCAGAAGGCAGTCGAGTAACAACAGTGACTGAGGTTTGGTTATCGTTTGTTGGACGCAATACTGTACTGAAATGGTATTGGAAGTACAAAAAGATTTACGAGGTAAAACCTCACTGGCAGAGAAAGTTTGGATCACCGCCATCAATTCGTAGAACAATTCCCCACATTCGTGATAACTTAAAAGCGACGGAACAGTAAAGATGTGCAGAAGAAAAGATCAAGCCAACCACGAACAACTACAAGTCCAGCAGTCAGTGCTGCCGTGTTGCAACATTTCAGCTGATCACAAAAAACCAGTGAACCAGTGAGCGCGCGAAAGTGGGGTGAACAGTGTCAAGTGAAAGACATATTCTGAAAAGGGTACAGTGGAGAGTTTACATTGCAAAATTGCTACACGCGATGAATGAGGACGACCCAGATCGAAGGATAGAGGTCTCTGAATGGTTTCAGCATATGGTTGGCGAGTATGTGGAATTTGCAGAGACATTTGTGTGGACTGAAGAGGCGTAATTCAAACTTGACTGTGAACTACCATAATTGTTTCTACCGGACTCCTGAAAATTGTCACGCTCGTGGACAGTGAAATGAATCTATTCAGAATTGCTACGTAAGGTATACTATCAGAGCTTGATGTGATTGTTCCTTTTTCTTCGAGGATATCGTAACTGGTGAGGTGTGTCTCAATATGCCTGAGACATGGATTTTGTCTGCCATCCAAAACCTGTATGGTAATGAACTCTTTTACATGCAACAAAATCGAGCCCCACCACACCATAGAGATGTCAGGTTGGACCTCGATAAAACTCTTCCTGGATGATGGATTGGTCGAAGAGGTCCTGTTGAGTGCCCACCTCGTTCCCCTGATTTGACACCTCTGGACTTACACTGTATCTTTGGAGTAGTGTCAAGAATGATGTCTATTGACAAAAACCAACAATAATCGAAGAGATAGTGAAATAATTGTAATCATATGCTGCCATTACGTCAGATACCTAACAGTCCTAATTCAGTGTGAAGTTTGGCACCATGGATGTTGTATCGAAACTACTGGGTCATTTCGAACACACAGCATAACCCTCTCTCAGTGAAAAAAAAGTCACATCAAGTCAAATCTGTCAGAAGATATGGACCAGCAAATAGTGAGTACACTTTTTGGACTCCTTTATAATTAACAATAAACAGCGAATAACAATTACTAGGCAGAAACAGGTTTAAAGATACCACCTTGATATTCTTCTGTCGCAACAGCGAAAAACTCTTGACATATTACTGTATATTGGTTTGAATTTCGGAGCTCCCCAGTACAAGGCAAGATCTAGTCCTTACGAAGCGGTGACCTAAGCCTGCTCAGCTAGCCTTTAGAAACGAATGATGTGCTATCTTTTTGCGCTTATCTTTTAACCTTTATCACAAGCTTTGTCTTCATTTTCCAAATAAAAGAGCAAATTCCCCAATGCATGTTCTAACTAGTTTCATTTGCTCCTTCTAACTGTTACATTTTAGTTCTCTTTCCAGTCTTTCCTAATGCGAAGCTTCTAGATCGGATTTTGTTGCACCTAGCTAATTTGCTCGTTCTTCTCCATACTCATATTTCCGATCTTTTTTCATTGATCTTTCATAATATCTACATTTTTTACTTCGAAAAGTGCAAAGACTTCGTAAATCATTTAATGAGTCCTTTCCATAGGTGTGTACTTAATGCTTCATAATACGACTTTCTTCTTCTTCTGGGGGGCGCGGTGGCTCAGTGGTAGAGCGTTCACCTCTGGTACTTGGGGTCCCGGGTTTGATCCCAGCCCCCGCCAAGTGAACTTTGTGGTGGACAAACACCGTGCTCGTGGTTCTCCCGTTTCCTCCCACTTTCTTCATTCCACCATTTCACTCATCTCTCATAATCACCGTCTCCTTTAGCCTAACAGGCATAACCGTGGGACGTAAAACTTAAAGATTTCATTTCATTTTATTCTTCTTCTTCAATTTTATTGGAGAACAGGGTGGCTCAGTGGTAGAGCGCTTACCTCTGGTGTGAGGAGTCCCCGGTTTAATCCCCAGCCAAATAAGTTTATGATGAACAATATGTATCTTTGGGTTTTCTCGGGGTACTTTCGTTTCTTCCCACGTGGTCATTCCATTAATTCCTCCAAAAGATTCACTTGCCTTAATTATCTGTCTTCCTTAGCTTAACAGGGATGATCATGGGGCACTAAATTGTAAGATTTCGTTTCATTTTTTTCAGTTTTATTGTTTGTGGTAGACAGCATCTTGTCGCTAGATTTTCTTACAGTACCCTCGTTTCCTTCTACATTCTCATTCCACTATTTTTTATTATCAATCACTTAGTCTTTGTCTTCTTTTGCGTAACGGGCATAATCGTGGGACGTTAAATTGAGATTTAATTTCTCAATTTATTATTATTATTATTATTATTATTATTATTATTATTATTATTATTATTATTATTATTATTATTATTATTATTATTATTATTATTATTATTATTATTATTAAGTATTCTTACCTTTGGTTTTATTTGTCGTTCAGATTTCAGATTTTTATTAATGTTATTAGCTAAGTACTACAAATCAATAAATAAGTAAATAAATAAATAAAACTAGACTCTTTTGGGATCGACATAAAAAATAAAAATAACTGAAATACTCCTCCTTTTGGCTCTTAAACATTTTCTTATTTAATACTAAATGTATTTGTTTTTCTATTTAGTTAATTCTACAGTCAAGAAAGTTCCTTTACAAAATACATTTCTTGTTTCTTATGTTCAACCAGAGCCCAGCTATCAAGATTGTTTTTGAAACCGGAATCTGGAAAGATAAATTGTTTGTCGTTTGTCGATTGGTGTTGCTTATAAGGGACATCACCCAAATATCCGGCTCCAATTTCAATGATTTTTTTTCTGATAGATGGCATTTATGCGTTATTTGCAATGGCAGAAATTTTTGCCATGGTGCATGTTTTCTATTGTATATATAAAGGTATTGTATATTCCAATTGAAGAAAGGTTGCTGAGTGCTTATTCCAACACTATTCATGAACTGACAAATCGCAACTCTTAAAAAATGTAATAAATTTAGAAAACATGACCCACGGCAACAATTGCAAAGTGTCAGTTGGAATCTTAAAACATGCGATGAAAATTAGGAATGTTGCCAATTTAAAAGATCGAATAATGGACGTTTGGTGCACATTAGAAGCAGCCCTAAATTCATACTGGTTAACTGTAGAACAAAAATAAGCATACCATTGGCTTTTCTGGGAAAATTTGCTATTGAAATAAGGTGTCACATGCTGTGGTTTTCATTTTTCAAACCTTTACTTTAATTCAAAATGGCGAATTTCAAGATGGCTGTCGTCAATGTTACCCTTACCTTATCCCTTGCCTCTAGGCATAATATATATTACCGAAGCTTTTATCCATTTATTATCATTAATAAGCGCTTAGAACCGGAAGTGAGGGACTTACGCACATTAATATGCCTGTAACTTTCCCTCAAGTGTGCGTATCTTAAAACTAACTTCACCATCATTTTCCTGATTAAATTATAGCCCGAAATTATGTATCATATTACCCTATTTCCATTAAAAAAAAACTTGATCGTAATTCAAAATAGAAGATTTCAATATGGCTGCCGTTACCATACAACTTCCCTCTAGGCCTTATATGTGTTCTTTCATTACCACTCCGTTTACAAAGGGTAGTAAGAGACTTCTGCAGTAATCTCTAATAACCCTATCACAACTCTTAAAAATTATATATATGTAAAAAATAGAAAACATTCACCATGGCAAAAATTTCTGCCATCACAAATTATGCATACATGCGCTCTATCAGACAGAAAAAAAGATCATTGAAATCGGACCCGGACATTTTGGTGATGTCTGTTGTTAGTTTACTAAGGAACTTTTCATTCGTGTTGGTTGTCAACATTCAAACTTGCAGGCAAGAAAAAATACTACCTTCAGCAAAGGAAGAGAAAACCAGTAAAAGCATATTCTTTACATTAGTGTAACATTACGCTCACATCTCATTGTTATTTCTAGTAGCGCATGCAGGAGGGGTTCTAGATTTTAACCCACCCACTTTAAGAATACACTATATTATTAAAAGCATAAGCATCTCCATTACTTGCAGCTGTAGATGAGATGATCACCAGAACAGGTAATGCAGCGTGGAGCTTCGTTGCGGTTGCTGCAAGATGTGAAATGTGTTCCAAAACAGTAGCCATACTTAGGATTATTTTTACACTGAGATATAAGGTGTTGAGTGTATATTTGGCAGCACTCACATCTGAAGGGCAAAGGAGATGGTATGCGAAATGATTTAACTCCCTGTCGGTGACAATACATGTAAGCACCACTCTGTAACAGACCGTCAATCTTGTCCTTCGAATCATGTAGGTTGTTACGTTATTGTTCTTAATACGGAGGGACTTCTTTAAGGAGTACTCCTGAAGGCGCGGATCTGCTTCCATCTACTCGTTGATATATTCCGGAGCAACACCTCGAATAAGAACAGAAAGTATTTGTGATTGTAGTGGTGGAGATAACGTCTTTTTGTTACTACTAGACAACGGTTTACGTTGCATTTGAACCTAATATCTGGTAGCACACTTTATTCGCTTAGTAGCGGCAAATTGGGGATCAGTAGATCTTATGGTTGCCCCGGGTTTTTTTATATATTACAGTGAAATTTGATATACCGGAATTCAACTCAAATACAGAAGGAAAATCAATGAAAAACAAATATTTCCTCTACTTATTTCAAAAACCAAAACAGGGAAATGGCTGAAATTCCATTTCCTCTACTTATTTCAAAAACCAAAACAGGGAAATGGCTGAAATTCCTTTTCCTTTACTTATTTCAAAAACCAAAACAGGGAGATGGCTGAAATTCCATTTCTTGTACTTATTTCAAAAACCAAAATAGGGAGATGGCTGAAATTTCATTTCCACTACTTATTTCAAAAACCAAAACAGGAAAATGGCTGAAATTCCATTTCTTGTACTTATTTCAAAAACCAAAACAGAGAGATGGCTGAAATTCCATTTCCTCTACTTATTTCAAAAACCAAAAACAGGGAGATAGCTGAAATTCCATTTCCTCTACTTATTTCAAAAACCAAAAACAGGGAGATAGCTGAAATTCCATTTCCTCTACTTATTTCAAAAACCAAAACAGGGAAATGGCTGAAATTCCATTTCCTCTACTTATTTCAAAAGCCAAAACAGCGAGATGGCTGAAATTCTATTTCCTCTACTTATTTCAAAAACCAAAACAGGGAGATGGCTGAAATTCTATTTCCTCTACTTATTTCAAAAACCAAAACAGGGAGATGGCTGAAATTCCATTTCCTCTACTTATTTCAAAAACCAAAAACAGGGAGATGGCTGAAATTCTATTTCCTCTACTTATTTCAAAAACCAAAACAGGGAGATGGCTGAAATTCCATTTCATCTACTTATTTCAAAAACCAAAAACAGGGAGATAGCTGAAATTCCATTTCCTCTACTTATTTCGAAAACCAAAAACAGCGAGATGGCTGAAATTCTATTTCCTCTACTTATTTCAAAAACCAAAACAGGGAGATGGCTGAAATTCCATTTCCTCTACTTATTTCAAAAACCAAAAACAGGGAGATAGCTGAAATTCCATTTCCTCTACTTATTTCAAAAACCAAAACAGCGAGATGGCTGAAATTCCATTTCCTCTACTTATTTCAAAAACCAAAACAGCGATATGGCTGAAATTCTATTTCCTCTACTTATTTCAAAAACCAAAACAGGGAAATAGCTGAAATTCCATTTCCTCTACTTATTTCAAAAACCAAAAACAGGGAGATAGCTGAAATTCCATTTCCTCTACTTATTTCAAAAACCAAAAACAGGGAGATGGCTGAAATTCCATTTCCTCTACTTATTTCAAAAACCAAAACAGGGAGATGGCTGAAATTCCATTTCTTGTACTTATTTCAAAAACCAAAATAGGGAGATGGCTGAAATTTCATTTCCACTACTTATTTCAAAAACGAAAACAGGGAAATGGCTGAAATTCCATTTCTTGTACTTATTTCAAAAACTAAAACAGAGAGATGGCTGAAATTCCATTTCCTCTACTTATTTCAAAAACCAAAACAGCGAGATGGCTGAAATTCTATTTCCTCTACTTATTTCAAAAACCAAAACAGGGAGATGGCTGAAATTCCATTTCCTCTACTTATTTCAAAAACCAAAAACAGGGAGATAGCTGAAATTCCATTTCCTCTACTTATTTCAAAAACCAAAAACAGGGAGATAGCTGAAATTCTATTTCCTCTACTTATTTCAAAAACCAAAACAGGGAGATGGCTGAAATTCCATTTCCTCTACTTATTTCAAAAACCAAAAACAGGGAGATAGCTGAAATTCCATTTCCTCTACTTATTTCAAAAACCAAAAACAGGGAGATAGCTGAAATTCCATTTCCTCTACTTATTTCAAAAACCAAAAACAGGGAAATGGCTGAAATTCCATTTCCTCTACTTATTTCAAAAACCAAAAACAGGGAAATGGCTGAAATTCTATTTCCTCTACTTATTTCAAAAACCAAAACAGCGAGATGGCTGAAATTCTATTTCCTCTACTTATTTCAAAAACCAAAACAGCGAGATGGCTGAAATTCTATTTCCTCTACTTATTTCAAAAACCAAAACAGGGAGATGGCTGAAATTCCATTTCCTCTACTTATTTGAAAAAAAAAAACAGGGAGATGGCTGAAAAATATAGAAGAATTATGTAGATTCCATATTCGAAAAGCATATTTTTATAAAATAGATGGAAGATACTCAAAAAGCACGAAAAAATAACATTAAAGTCAATGGAAGATCAATGGAAAAACAAATTATTCCACCATTTATCTCAAAAACTAGAAGAAGGAGATTTCTTAAATTGAGCCCAAATGTAGAAGAGATTCTATATTCCAAAAGCAAATTGTCTTAAAATGGATGTAACATAGTAAAATGTCATTAAAATCAATGGAAAATCAATAAAATTGTCCATGTATCTGAAAAAATATAAGGAGATGGCCAATTGAAACCTTATTGCAAAGACATAATGAAGAGGTTAAAAACTATGTATAGCACGTAGGTAAATATGGATGGAACATTTTCAAAAGTCAAGTTGTTTGGGTAAAATTAATACTAGGTTAATGATAAAGTACCGTATTTCTTCGAATATAAGGCGCACCTTTTGGTCAGCTTTTAGAAGTCCAAAATTTAGGTGCGCATTACATTCGATGGTGTCTTGGATTCGATGTATATACTGCAATACACATATTTATTCATTGTACGTAGGCTACAACATAGAATTTACTGCAATCCTTAATACTGGTACCGTAGTTATAACTAATTTGCTTAAAATTGGTTGTATTGCAACAATGACAGATTGTACAAAGATGGTAATCGTTCAAGAACAATGAACATTTCGTTTTACTGATAAGAAAATGCTTATTTAAATAGGAATGTATTTGTAGTGCCTATATACATTATTTCTGCGCCTTAGATTCGAAGCTTTTTTAAAATGAGTTTAAATGAGGTGAAATTTTATGTGCGGCTTAGATTCGATGGCGCCTTATATTCGAAGAAATACGGTATATGCAGATTCCTTGAATCACCCCGGGCTCCCCAGCAGAGATTACGAGCTCAAAATATCTCACATCGAGACAGTATTGCCACAGGTCCTAGCTCTGGAGTGGGATGAAAAATAGTACCAGATTTAAACAAAAAGGGCTGAATTCATTTTTTGTCAAAAAGTAAAATATTTTTGCCCACGTATATCCCTGATCTAACTTTAGGTCTATACATAAAGTTTGTTAGAACGCGTCGATATAGATCTCTAAAACCCAGAAATGTTCGGGTATTTTTATATTCGTCAATATGGCGTCACAACTTAGCCCGGTAAGCCGGCAACTACGATAATGTATTTTTTTGAGCTATATCATGCCATTGGGGGGTAGTCGGGCGCCGAGTAAGGGGGCGCAAAATTCGGAAGGAAAAAGAATATATATATATATATATATATATATATATATATATATATATATATATATATATATATATATATATATAATTGAAGGAAAAAGTAAGAAAAAGTGCTCAAAATCAAGGAAAACCAGGGTTTACATTTAAAAATGTTATTAATCTTTGCGCCAACCATAGTGGCGCCTTGCGGTTGGTCTATCGACCGCAGTCATATGTACGGGGACGCCGTCGTATATTCTCGTCCAGGCGTTGATTTTCCACGGTACAGCACAGATGCTATTATTGTTTTGATGTTGCATAATCTTTTCAACAACACATAAATGATAGACTTACTTTCAGCACTCGATTGTCTTTTTCAGAATATGCAACACTTGATTCAACGTGTGTGTACTTAGAAAAAAACAAAGTCAAGCTAAAATTTCCACCACACTGCTTCTTTATCGTCTTACTTCCTGCGCGGCGCGGATGCGTCCATCTAGCGTCATTTGTTTCTCGGTATAGTTCGAATTACGAATTTTCCACATGAAGTTTGTAGCGTTATGCGGTGCAACGTCACAGAATGAATGTTAACCAGCATTTCTTAAAAGTCCAACATAGTATGAGTAACGTGAACTTTTGAAAATGTGACAATATTTGTTAAATGGTGCTGAATTGGGTAGAATTGTCCGAACCTTTTCACAAAAGGGGCTGAAAATGCCAGCGTGCAAACAACGGGCCGATGAATGACAAAAAGGGCTGAATCTGGTACAATTGTACCAAGTGCGACAACACAGTATCGAGATTTGGAATCTCCAGACTCGGCTTAGCACGCATCGTGACTTCTGACCTAATCACGTGACACAGTCTGGCCCTTATAGCAAATCAGATAGGCCGTTATATTAAAATTTATAAAATTACCTCGAAAATTAGAGTAGGGTCTAAATCTACAAAACAGTCGGGATTTTAGAAGTCCGGACCTACAAGACTCACCCCTGCGTACATCCCCGGCCACAATCTCTAAACTGCTTGTAAGATGAGTTGAAATATAAATGGGATACTGGAGTTTCAACATGATTTATTGTATGTATTATTCCGTAGAAAATTTTCATGTATTAAATAGTCTGTATAACTCAAATAATAACTCAAGTTTGAAAACCAGTCACTTAGCACACTAGGATGTGAAAGTACCTCATCTACGTACCTTAAATGTATGAAATTCATGCTTTTGTCACTGCGAGATGACAACGGTCCATTCTTGTTTCACGAAATGATGCGTGCAATACAGTAGACAATTCAGCTATTCGTTAAAACTCTACGTTTTATTTCCTTTTCGTATTTATTTGTAGCAGGAAATAACGAAACAAAATAACAAAAACCTGTGACTGAAAGTCGATATTCGTCCTGTTCTAATTGGTATTTGTTTTGCATATTGCATGTCGAGACATTTCTTTCTAGTTAGCCAATAAACATGAGTGACTTACTTTAACAGGAAGTATATAATCATCATATTTCTTCTAACTTCAGATAGTTCAAACATAAGATATCCAAGATAGTATATTTCAGTTGAATTATTACACAAATTTATTCAAAAAACGTTGCCAGCGGATACAGAGTTACCAATTTAGCCATTTTATAGCCAAATTTATCCATTTTCACTTGTGAGGTGAGCATTAAAAATGTAAATGAGCTATTAGCTATGACCTTGGCTATGGCTAATTCGGCATTTGTAATTGTAAATTTCTAGCCATTTTGTTTAGCAATATTTGGATGATTTTATTTTTAAATTAGAACATTAAAAATTTGTAGAATCTAAATAAAAAGTAACTTTCAATGGTATTGAGATAAAACTCACAAGTGCACCTTTGTACATAGGCCGTTGATGGGAGACTTGCCACCCCGCAATCTTAGTGTGGTGACGGAAATAAGAACCAGTAGAAATTAATATTACTGTTACCGACTGCAACATGTATTCCTATAGTGATCACGAGGACTCGTGAAGCCTGGGCTCCCCACGAATCATGCAACTGCTTTCCCTCACTTGTGATACATCGGGAGAATTCGGGACAATTCTTGCAGCTGCCTCCAGAACGCGCAATTGAGAAGTATAGGAGTGCACAAACAACGTTGCCAAATTTAGAGGATGTGGGAAACGAACTAAAAATGACAACAATAACAATAGCAAAAATATAAAACCAACAATAAGCAGGGATAAAAGTGGATCTGAAAAGATAGGGTTACGCATGACGTCATGCCATCTCCCGTGCCTACTTTTGCCTACTGTATTTTTTTTAGAAAGTGGAGAGACGTCATAAACATTTGTGGGAAGTGGGATAACGGCCCATACAACATGCTTGCTTGAAGCAAGCTTACCTGTCGCTTTAATTTGATTTTATTTCGCTTTCGCTTATACACAAAAGTTTATTTTTGCTTAGCGCAAGCTGTAGTGCGGGCAACCCACCTTCACTTGCGAGTCGCTTTTCTTTAAATTGAAGTAAAAAGCCAGCTGTTTTCTAAAACCACGTGACACTGACCTCTTATCTTTCGGCGACAAGGTAACGTTCGCATTGTTAGTATCTTTTAAGTGTTCACCTAGAATAAAGGGCAAAGCTTTATTTTTTTTAATTGTGCCGTCTAGTACTTTAGTCTCACGTACCTATAATGTCGCTCTTTATTTCCTCATATTTCGGTAACCATGAGGCATAACGAATTGTGGTATTTATGTATAAAGCATAAATGTGAACATAGATGACAGCAGATTTGAGCCTACTTATTTCGCGAAAGAATACAAAACTGTTGCAGATATTTTAATATAAATTTAACGTTTAACATACAGTATATACTTTATCTGAACGCTGTGTTTAAAGTATAAACATTTTTATATAAGAAGGTAGAAATTTCAAGTACTCGCGGCTAATGTAGCAAGATATTGGATATTGGCAAGACGCAACGTCTCGTCGCTTATCACAACAAAGCCGTTACGATTATTTTGATGTTTTCTACAAGGATATCGGAGTCGTGGATGGTTTCACAGCTGTGCATTTGCTTCACTAATTGAAAGGATGAGGGAACATTTATATGTCATAGATGTTCTTGATGTGCTTAAGGATTGTATCATGGATTTAGTCAGGCGATCGATATATACAGATTTCTTACTGTTTTGTGTTTTATCTAAATTCGCTTCCCGCAAGCTTGCATATGGCTTGTTTGGCGTGTCTTTCGCTTGCAATATGCTTAATATGGCTTGCCATTGATGAGTTACGCTTATACTTGGCTTGCATTTGAGATAATTTGACTTGCGTTTCAGTTGCCACAAGCTACTTACCACAAGCTTGCCGCAAGCCTTACCTTGATGTAACTAATAAGCTTGCAGCAAGCAAATTGGCTTGCATAGTAGAGCCCGCGACAAGCCAATTGACCTGCATGGGCAAGTTTGACGTAACCTTGCAGCAAGTTTAAATTGCTGCCTGAGGGCATTCTTCCGTGCTCTCCCTCACTTTTACCCCTCACAAAATAACAAAACGAAACTTATCGACAATCCCACAGCATTGTACCCTCAAGAGACGTTCTCCATATAGCGCAAGAGGCGACACTGGGAAAATGTCATGGAAGGGAGTTGACGACCGGGACACACTTCGCGTTCTATCGGATGGTCAAACTAGGCCAACTAGTCGCGCTCATTTCAATGATTATTAAACCGAAAAGTTACAAATTTAATCAGGGGCGTCATATGGGGAGGACAGGATGTAGTATCCCTTCCTGAGTATATTAATTAAAAGCGTGAATCTTCTACGTCACTGGAGCATCTTGCCCTTCAACCCCCAATGAGGCTTCTGGTTTTATTTATTTATTTATTTTTACATTTATTACCTCTCAATAGATCGCACCTTAAACATTTCTACTACGAACCAAAATTAAAAAGATAAAAGCAGGAATAAGATTGCACTAAAAACACTATAGCTAAACACTAACACTATAAAATATTGAACTTGTTTTAATCCTAGATTTTGTTAGCTACAAGTTTAGCCATAAGCTTACAAGAATTTAGGTAGATTGTGAGCGTCATTTAGCTACTTTCTAGAGAGACCTGTTGCCAACACTGAAAAGAAAAAATAACAAATGAATATCGCGTGACACCGAAAGACAAAATTACGTAGCACGATAATGACTGCAATATTATTATCAATAAAATGTGTTTGCATGCCATCAGCAGAAGATAAATAATCCTTAAAAATACGCTTTTGTGACTTACTTTGCTAAGATTATTATATGATTTACGTTGGTTTTCCTGGTAATTTTTGATTTGTCATCCCAAGTACTTGGTACGAAGATTTGTTGCTATAACTTATCAAGGATAATTTATAATTTAACATGCAAAGAACCAAGTTTGTATTATCTACTGATGGTATCAAGTGAAGATAAATCTACGGAAGACATTGATTTCCATTAAATGTTTTAGTAGCACCCTCCTTTCGAATGAAGAATGACACAAAGAAACATACGGAGAGGTTACTTTGTCTGAATAGGGATTCTAAATAATATCTATTGCACAGCCTCTAAGGGGCGTGGGATGATCATATTTTTGTGACTTGCTGTATTGAACGCTAGCCCGGAACCAGTGACGTAACTAGAGGAGCAAATGGCTCTTGTGTCCCGGGTGCCAGATTGGGAGGGCTCAAAATTGGGCAAATATTTGGGGGAGCGCTTTGGTTTGGTTGCTCAGGGGGGGTGCTAAGGCGAGTTCTTGTATCGGGCGACAACTAGAGTATTTGCATAGCTGCCCAGAACAAAGCCAAAAGACGATATAACATACTTTTCAGAAAAATATGAAGAATAAGAACACACTTATGTAGTGTAAACTTAAATTTCTGGACATAAATGAAGATACCTTAATTTCGAAAATCCCGGTTTATAGCCTATGGTCAGTCTTCGCGGGAAAATCAATACTGTCTGAGTTAGAAATATTGTCATAGTTGGGAACGAGTTGTCAATTTTATTCCTACAAACAAAATAGGAGAAAGAAATGCTCAAATACTAAAAGTATAACACAATTGATTTTAAAAACATCATTAAGAGAATACGTATAAGATCCGTAAAACTGACTTATTTCATTTATAACTTGCCTAGCCAAAATCTCCCAACATTAGAACAGCAGATAAAACCAAAGAATAAATGGTCATTCCCCCTACAACTGATATAGGTTGGTATCTGAACACTTCCTGTATGGAGACGATGTTTAACAGCTTTTTGACTGGAGAGTACAACCGATCTACCGGTTATTTAACTATTCCGGTCTATAATTATACCAAAAATAATTCCAAAAGATTGTCTTAAAAGAGTATCATATTCTAGGATAGCCATATGCAACAGCCGGTCTACTGAACTCTTTCATCTGGCCCGCCTGACCCGGTATTTAAAATGCATTTCGTATGTATTTCTACACTCCCACCATTTCCTCTGATCTTTGTGCTTGAAACCTTGTCAAAAGTAAGACAGGAAGTATTAGATTTGTCCAGGTTTCCCTCTAGTAAAATATTTTGGTTACTCTTTTTATGTTCCTGTGTTGTTAGTGTACAATGAACGAGTATTTCCATTGGATACGGCTTTCTCGTACGGCCCTCGATGCCAGTAAGTCCTTGTGATTAGCCCACATTGTTCCAACTTGCACATATCTGCCCTAGGAAGATATCCGGTGTAATATTCTCACTATGTTCCGTGTGTCACAACTAGTGCTCTCAAACGGGTCGGGTCAGTCGGGTCATCTCGGGTCGGGTTGTCGGATCAGGCTACTCGGGTCGGGTCAGCTCGTGTCGCGTTATTCGGGTCGGGTCAATCGGGTTATTTGGGTCGGGTCACTCGGGTCGGGTTAGTCAATTCGGGCCACGGGTCGAGTCGGGTCGGTCTTCAACCCGACCCGACCCGTTGAGATCACTAGTCACAACCACTCTCGTTTACCTTATACGTTTTTGTTGTCCCGTATACGGTTTCTTCCTAATTTTTCTTTACTAAATAAAAGAATGATAATCCTCGATATTTTAAACAATATTTTTCTTAATTTAGTACGAAAAATAGAATGAACGAAATAAACTTATGTCTCATTCACTGTTAACAACACAACCAAACAATGTAGTTTAGCATTCAGAGAGAAAATGCAATAGTTTGACTTTGTACAAGGCAACCAAAAAAGTTCTTACCGTTCTAGAGAAATGATAAAGAGCAATGGACAGTACGTACCTTTAGGTTTCGAAGTATCTCCTTCAGCATCCAACACGTTTTGCAAACGTTTCTGCAACTGCGCAATCCCCTAGAGATAAAACTCAACGGTCGTGGATACAAAGAAGTCCGTAAGTGCGTTCTTCAGGTCTCCCTCATTTGCGAAGGATCTTCCACGGAGGTGGTTATCAAGGAAATGAAACAGATGGCAATCTGTTGACGCAAGATCCGGTGAAAATGGTGCATGGCACAGTGTCTCCTTGTCAAAGTGCTGAAGGTCTCCCGGGTGCTCTTTGCCACATATCATTTGCCATAGTCGTTCAACAACAGTACACCCTTGCAATTTTCCAATACTAGCTCATTCTACTGCAATGCGAGGTGCACTCTTTGCAACTGCTGAGAGTAGAGGTTAGCAGTGATTGTCTGATTAGGGGGAAGGAGCTCATAATGCACCATTTGCAGACAATTCCACCATACAGAGAGCATAACCTTTCATGGGTGCAAAAGTATCTTGAGATGCGATGAACAGAGTCACGTGATGACAACCAATGTATGGTACGCTTAGGAGTGTCATAGAGGACCCACTTTTCTCCAGATATAAAAAAGTACAAGAAAATTTTTGATTGAAATATGTTGAATCTTTTGATCCAAAAATCATAATGTTTGAAATGAAATTCAACTTAAAATACTTGGTTATTATTAGTTAATATTAATATAAATCAATAATGCTAATTGAAAGTTAACTTAAAAATATAGGGCCTTATGCAGAGTCGTTTTGGCATTTGATTAGCGACATACTAAAGGCTTGACTACTGCAGGAAACAATGTTAATCGAACTCTTTAGTATGTTACCAATCACTCGGCAAAACGACTCTGCATAAAGTCCTAACTATTTAGTAACAAAATAAAGACTATAGGCCTTATACAATGTCGTTCTGACGCGTGATTAATGTCTTACTAAAAAGTTTGACTAACATATTACTTAGTTAGTATGCATGCAATCAGGTCTTTAGTATGACGCTAATCATACTCTACATAATGCACTTAGTGTTCAAACCGGAGTATTCACTATTTGACATACTTACGAAACATGTATAGTTATGAAAATTTATAATGTTTCATAATCATACTAAAGTTAAAGCTGTGAAAGCTGTTAATATACAGGGGCCGCGGTGGCTCAGTGGTAGAGCGTTCACCTCTGGTGCATGGGGTCCCGGGTTCGATCCCAGCCCCGCCAAGTGAACCTTGTGGTAGACAAACACCGTTTGCGGTTTTCCCGGGGTTCTCCCGTTTCCTCCCACATTCTTCATTCCACCATTTCACTCCTCTCTCATTATCACCGTCTCCTTTAGACTAACCGGCATAATCGTGGGACGTAAAACTCAAAGATTTCATTTCATTTTTGTATTAATATACAGTAGACTCCCGAGTATCCGGCTAGTGACTATCCTACCTAGTTTTATTTTATGTAATTAAATGTGGAAGACAAGACGTTGCATTGGCAACATTGCCAAGGCAATGGGACCGGGCGTCTTCTAAGATCCTCCTACGTGTCGTGTGCAAAATACATGTTGTGACAGGAAAAGAGCAGGGTTCTGCTTTTTGCTTATTGTTTTGTCAGTGTATAACGGACCTCAATACAGTATGCTTGCCGCTATCCTAATTATAACGGTACAATATAATTGAACTTTTCTGTAACTTCACACACAACTCCGGCCTGTCCGGATTTTTTGTTATCCAGCCCATTAGGCCGGATTATCGGAAGTCTACTGTACGTTTATAATAATAACAAATAATTCAATTCTAAATAGCGTAGTATGTTAATGTCTTCTCACCTTGATTGCATAGATACAGGAAATTCTGTTATCTTCTAGTAATAAACTTCTTAATGCTGTTTTGTATATGACAATTGATTATGCTTTTTAAGTAATCTCGTGAAAGCCTATTGTGCTATACCGTAGTAGTTATAAATACGAAACATTTGGAGCAAAATATTCTTCTGGTCATTAGTCAAACAAGAATAAATCGTGACATGAAACGCCATTACGAAATATGTTTCTCTATAGCCGATATTGCGTGATACAACGAAATGCCACAAAAATATCAATTATCAGCATTTTGTTTCCACGTGTTGCCAACAAAACAAACAAAATACAGATACAAAATACATTTTGGTGTTTGGTTGTCGAGGATTATTTCCAAGTCTATTGTGTATAACGTGACTCAGATATATTTATTAACTCTGAATGTCTTTTAGACTCCATTCAACTTGACATGTTCTTGTAACATTTAAAATAGTGTAATAGATAAAAAAAACAGTGATGTTTTTTTTTTTATTTTTCCAATACAGTGGCATATTTACGATTTCGTTTCGGAGGGGATATGGCCAAGACGTGAATAAGCGCTTATATTTGTCCTTTTCACCCTTTAAAGCCCAAACACACACGGACGTCATTGGGGAAGCAAAGGGAGGGCAATTGTCCATCTGAGTTTGAGGATATTTTATTCGATTCTCTACTAATATACTAGGAAAGAACGTGAAACTCGTATGGGGATCTCACCCCTCCCCCCACAAAGTAAATCTTAAATGACGCTCCTGCAAACACACGTTGAATATTTGTAACCTCATTTCAAGTCAATGGATTTTAATTTTTTTTTTTAAAAAAAATATGGAAATATTCAGTTTTATCTGTGTACGTTTTTACCTGGAAGAAAATGTTGAGACAAGTTGAAGCTGAAATAGAATACTGATTGGTGTTTTAATTGTAAGAATTGCAGACTGGTAAATCTTACTTTTATATGATACACAAAAATTTAGCTGTGAATTTAACAAGGATGTTATAAATAGAGGATCTGCCCATATGTATCTTCAGCCTATTAAATCAGTGAAGCCAAAAAGCAACCGAGCATCGGCACGTCTGATTGGCTACTCTCGTTTCTACCATCGTCTGATTGGCTACTTTCGTTTCCAGCATGATTGTTGGCTCAAAACATTGCGATCCTATTGGGCGGAGTGGGCAGAGTAGGGGTTGCGAAACTGTGACGTATGACTTCAAGATTTTGTTGTAATTGTAGATCCTCTATTTTATAAGATCATTGGAATTTAACCTTTTATTCTATTCATAGAAGAAAAAGGGAGCATCCTGCCTGATTTCACGGGCTACTTATTCCCTCCTCTTGATTTTCTTTAATTCAAACATTCACCTTTCTTTATAACTAAACGATGTAAATATTCCTTTGCTATAATAATTAAAGTCCCGTTATGTTGCTATCCGTGCAAATTGGTGTGGAACAGCAGTTTCGCTTATCAGCTCCTCTTAGTTTGGTGTTACTGACAACGGCCAAGTTGAATCACAAATAACAGCGGTAGAAAGCATGATAGGAAAAAGCGAAAGTAAGCAACAACAAAGAGAAAGAAACATAAGAGTAGAATGGACAAAAGAGAGTCAATGCATTCTAAGTGATCAAGCATGTGCCGCTCGACCATCTCCAAAAACTCTAATTTTTTCATGGATATTTATACTATATCAGAGTACTTCAAAACCACGATCATTAGACTTTAAAACAACTATTAGCAACGCAGCGGCTGCCGCCATTTTGCGTTTTCTCGATTTCAAGCGTTTACGTTCTTTTAAATATCTCAGCACGTATTTGTTCTACTAAACTGGAAATTGCTGGGCGTCTCCAACTTCTACAGAGCTAAACCTTTGATATCTCAACTTTTTTGCCTAAACCACTTAAAAGGGTGAAATCAGGGTCTATAGTAGCAACATTTTTGGATATTGAAGACATGTTTGGGAAGAGGAAACAACAGACGTAGAGGTCTGAATTTGTGTGTGTATATAGTACGGGGTCATAAGGTTATACATTAATATAGGTCATTTTCCAACATTTTGTATATCATCCTACTCCTAAACCATGTTGCGGGACATGGCATCGGCAGTGTCACTGTTCATCTCAGTAACCCCAAAAACTATGGATTCGATACTGATTATGGTCATTTTTGATCATTTTTAAATATTCCTTCCCTCCCCAACCCTTAAATTGCACTGTCAAAGTGGTACAACAAAACCCATCCCAGGCCCGAAACTCATCTATGTTGAACATTTGATTGAGATCGATCGGGTGGTTCAAGAAGTATTATGTCAAAAACATAGACACTTCCATTTATATATATATATATTGATATATGTATGTCTCTCCCCTTCTGTAAGTTCTACCGTCAAAGTGAAATCATCCTAGGCCCAAAAGTTTATTTATGTTGAAAATTTGATCGAGATCGGTTAGGTGGTCCAATAGTTATTAAATCTTATTTAATTATATATCTCCTTCTCCCCCCTAAGTTCTACCTTCAGAGTGAATAGATAAAACACTCTCAGGCCCGAACTTCATTTATGTTGAGGATTCGATTCAGGTTTGTCGAGTGTTTCAAAAGATTAAGAGTCACAAACATAGTCACTTTCAATTTTATCATATAGATATTCTAGATAGATGATACAACTAACAGCGAATATTTGATCACTACTGTCTCATACATTACTGATTACCGGGGCTATGAAAACACAATTATAGACTGTGCTACCAAAATAGCCAAACATCCTTGAAATAAGCAGTTACCAAACGGATAAAACCGCATTGAAACAAACATTTGCCTAAGACCCGTAGCCAGAACACTAACACAGCGGAAGCACAGACCATTTATATGGGAAAGCTGACTTAAGTAAAACGCCTCTAAAAGTTGAAAGTTACTAAATGTGACCGCTAGTGATTCCCTTAGTATGGTCTGATGTACAGTCATGTCCAAAATTATTGTCGCATATCTATAAATATGTTGTTGTAGGAATATAATTTGATAGTAAATTCGACCGGTATTTCTTATAATGTTAGTATGTGTATAATCGGCAAAGACATGTATGTGGCAAATTTCATGTCCAAAGAGCTATAAATAAGAACAATAAAACGAAAATAAAATTTCTTGTGAATTTAACATTTTGTTTTACTCATTCTAATTTTCGTGGTTCTAATTTTTTCATATGAAATTTACCAGAATTATACATTTCCCGATTATACACATAGTATCAGTATGAAAAGTAAACAGCAAGATCATTATCAAATTATATTCCCACAACAAGACATTTATAGATATGCGACAATAATTTTGGACATGAGTGTACCTATAGAACCTAACAAAAGTTGTTGCATAATTTCTCATTAATTTCCCTGGTATGTCTGTAACGAACAATGTTTTACCTACTCCGCATTCACGATCTCTGTTATTATTGCATTCGAAGAAAGTTTGCGCAATCTATCCTACTTCGTGCGTACACGATCTGTCTTATTTAGGTAGGGGTTAATGAATACACATAACTTTGGTGAATCTTCCAGACTGGCGGTAAACTACGTAAAACACTAGCTTATACAATCAACTAAGTCAGATAGTGTAACTTTTTGAATATTTAACAACAAATCCTTCCTGTGAATTTGTACGAAATGTGCAGGATTATACACACTAATTTGTACCATTTACGCAAAATGTGGAACACATTCCTCAGCAAACAGTATTGACACACTAATTTAACTAATGATTCTGTTTGCAAAGTTACCAATTCTCCTTTGGTTACAATTTACCAGCCATTTCCTTCCCCATTTGTTCTCCGCTCCAACTCTCCTGCTGCGCAATCTTCTCTGACTTTTCCTTAAGCTAGAAAGTATTTCAATCTTATATAGGGTGACCAATGGAACCTCCTACATTTTAAAGGTTAATACAACAAAAATGTATTGTACGGTTGATTGGAGGTTATTTAAAAATATAAAATAGTATTGAAAACAGTTGGAATAAAATGCAGGTCTCCTTGTAAAATTCTTCTTACACTCGCTTGGAATTCCATCAACTGCAGTATGTTTCTCTGTAGAACGTGTTGGGGACTGCAAAACAGGCGGTCCTACATTCTTAACATTCTCAGACCTACGAGCACGTTTGAATTGGCTAAATGATTGTTTCCAACGCTAAACCATTGTTCGGAAATTCTCGACCAACTGCAAAGGAAGCCTAGCAATGAGGACCATTTTCAAGCAAGAAGCCCTTTACACTGTAATGTTGCTCATAAAACTGTTCCTTTTGAAAAACATTTCGACTGCATACGCGTGATGACTTCTTGACCAAAGCATAATAACGGCGGAAAACAGCAGAAGATTAGTGAGCAGAAGCGATGACCCTCACTTATGTCCCCTTACATCGACAGCGCTACAGTCGACCAAAAAATGAGAGTTTTTTATTGGGTATAATTATAAAAAAAATGTGTTGTCAATTGTTGTATCGTTTGAACACACAAAAGAATGGAGTAATTCAAATCACAACAAATTAATTTCAAATTGTTTTTCAAAAATGTCATCCTATATTTTTGAATAAAACAGTTTCTATCTGCAATACTTTTTGTTTTATTGGCCTTTAAATATGCGGGCTGTTTTATTAGGTTATCTTATATTTAACGTGGCTAGAAGATAAATTAATTAGAAGCAAAAAATACTTACTACTAATATACTGCAATGACTATAAATTATTTAGGAATAATTTATTATTAAAGAGTTGGTGCTTCCTTGACGCTGAAAATGGCTTTGCATGACAAGGTATACATAAACTAGTTTCTGAAAGTAGTTCGGAGATATAGTGTGGCTAACATCTTCCAGAAATCCTCCATAAATAAAAGAATGACGTCGGTTGTGAGTGATGTTCATGCAGGCCTTTTCCAGAGCACCCCAGAGGTGATCAATGGAATTTAATGATATGCTCCTTGAATCAAATGGGAGCCACACTTAATCTATGACAGAAGAATTCTTCTGTTGGTAGACGTCATATCCATCCGTATGGCAAAAAAGCATAAAGAGCTGTAACTAATCGTTCGGCAGATCTTTGTACTTGAATGCAGCAATGGTGCGAGGTACATGTACAAGAGTTACAAGTATTTCCAAAAGAAAATACTTTAGACTATGAATGCAATTGCCGCCCCCTGGACTTTTGCAAGACGTTCGGATCGTAGAAATACATCTCAAAATATACTAGATTTGTATCCTTACCCACTTCAGTATTTAATGCATTTAGTATAGTTAATAAAGTTATGTTATGTGCGCCAATAATAATTATTTTACACTAAATAAAATGTACATTAAGGTATACGTATGTATCTACAACTCTGCTTGTGTTTAGTCTTTTGCCCCGTTCGGAAAACAATCCTGCAGGCGTTATCGCCCCAGACCACCACATACCTCCAATGACTTTGTACATTTACAACCTGGTACAGTGGGTCGATAAATTCTTTGGCCTATGCAAGACGTTTGGTGAGGTAGCGTGCAATAAGAAGTGGAGTTTGTGGTTGGGTTATCAGCTGCTGAATCCTTTACTGCCAAGCTAACGTGCTCAGTGTCCGACTGTTCCCTCATTTTAACCTCGGTATGACCGGTCCCAAGTCCGTGCTCAGAAAGGAGAAACTCCCTCACTTTGTTCCTGGTTCACACATATTGTGATGTCCCAGTCTGAGGAGAGGATAGGTGTCGGGAAGTGCGTGGAAATATGGTTATCTCGTATATCATCTGCTAGAAGATCGCTCCGTTCTACAGGTTCAGTGGATATCAGAATAACAACGTACGGGCTAGGGTGAGTCTACAGCTATCCTCCGAAATTGGCGATTAAATTGTGCCATTAGATCTGGAAAAGTACGTGTTACCTCGTTATGACCTAATCGAGGTAGGTAATGTGAACTGCCATCCCTACCTCCGGAGGTGGGCAACCAGGTTGTGTCCTTTGGCTCGGGAGATAAGACTACATGAAGAGGAATCGTGGTGTGCCCAGAGTGGAGATACACTTCTTACCGGCAGGATGATGTAGGTACAGCTCTCAAAGAGCTTTTCGTGCGTGCTCTTTGATCCGAGATGAGATACTTAGTATCCTAAGGCATACTCGTACCTCAAGAGTAAGAGATGCAGTAGTAGCAATTCTTCGTCCCAGTTCTCTTCTTGTCTGACTGCGTGCAGTATCCACGCCGCTTCTAATGGCCATTGTTTTAAAAGGAAGAGAGTCTACATCAGCCATTGGGTCTGGTGTTTCTGGTGTACCTTTTCTATTGAGGAAGTCCCGTATAGCTTCAACGGTCCTACCGAGTGAGGGTATGGTGATTCCTCGCAATGGTGACCTACATATACCTTTGGGTTTGGAAGATAGCTTAGCTACAACATCTACGTGGTACCTAAACACGTAAAAGATAAGTAGACCCGAATTTCTTGTGCAAGTCTACAATGGCAGGTCCCGCTCCCAAATGAACTTGTCTGTTTGTAGACATTCTACATCAATCATTGGCTCTGGTAATGTACGATGTAACTCTACCGTAATTATAGGGACTCGTGTATTGCATGGACGATCCTACCGGGAGAGAAATGTCAGCATCCTGCCTACAGGGCGATTCAACAGTGACTAAATAAAAGTGCCCATCCCAGGTATCTGGGTAACGGTTTCTGATCCCAATAGAAGCTAGGAACCTCTGCGGGATAAGGGGCTGATATCAAACTCAAATGGTGGTTACACGTACCATTGGATCTGCGATGAAATAGGGTGTACCTTGACGTATGAGCGGTTCCTGCACGCGGGAGGCAGTAGTTAACGTATAGAAGTAACAATACGGGGATTGAACAAGCTCCTCAGGCATGTCTGGGGTTCCTGGATTGGTTTGGACTCTGCTAGGCTTTTGTCATACCGTGGGATTAGGTGGTTTATGTGAGCTTATCCCAGGAATCTTGGTAATGGCGAGCTTGTCTGAGGAATGGGAGGCGAGCTTGCCTTAATTCTTGGGTGCCATACTTGGAGACCATGGGAGGACCTGAGTCGCTAGTAGAATTCTCCTCGATTAGTGGGTTACAAGTAGGCACTCAGGACTTCGATCTGGCCGCTCAGTAGGCATATCCTATTCCCTTAGAGAACAGGGGTTACATCGCAATAGCGACTTAAGGTAAAGTGACATAACTTAACTACACTACACTACTTAACGCTACACTGCGTGCACATGGATATAAAATCCACATCTGAGGAACTACGTAGTGGATGCATCTACTGGAGCCGGTCTATAGGTCTATATCTTAGGCAAGCCTGCCGCAGAACTTCTAGCCAGCGTGTGAAGTTTAGGAGTAACCACTTGGTCTTAATGCCCCATCATTATATTGAGTATTGAGCTGACCTAAGGTTTGATAGCACTGCCTACGTATGACGTAACTGAGTATTAGAATATCACGAACATTCAACACTACTTCTTCCTTGCACTTTTCCCGATTACATCTTCCTTTACCGGTTTCCATGAATTTCTTCACACATTTCCTACTGTCGAATCAGAAAATTCCATTTGTCGCACTACTTTTGAAATTTAATTCCACATGCATATTCACCTATTATTTTTCTTCGATCGAAGACGTTTAAATTGCGCGTTTTACACACATGTCGTTTACGTATTGCTTCTAGAAGGTTACAACTCCAATAATATATACGAATTCTATGGCACTCAGCATTTTAGAAAAAATAAGGCAGTGGCGTAACGATGTTTTCATAACGCTGTATATCCCTAATGTCATGTAATAAAGCGTTTGAAGTAATGTATCAATAATATACATCCTTATCCAGAATTACGAATTAGAACACGAAAACACATTCTAATGTCTATTAAATGTTTAAACTAAATGCATAAAAGTTTAGGCTTAGGAAAGATGTTAATTTTGTTAGTATACTTCATAGTTATGTCTTGAAAATATCTTGCATGACAGCAATTGTTTATTTATTGTTTCAAAATTATTAGGTAATTAGGAGTTTATTATATTTATAAGGATTTAAAGGTTACTTTATCACTTTCATGGGACCTCTAGGCGTTATAAAACTGCAGCTATACAGATTTAATAATAAAGCTTATTTCGTTAATTCATATTATAGCACATTGTTAAGTAGAAAGTTCTCTTGAATGCATTGAATAATCAAGAAACGTAAACAGATATTTACATTAAATTCAAACCAAGTTACTTGCGGGAAAACTCATGGTAATTATATTTTTGTTTTTTACGAAAAAGGGAACCAAGAAAGAAATTCTGAAACATGCAAATGGAAGATTAGCACATATAGGTATGTAAACGTTACATGTAGGAACTTGGATGAACATACATATCCCAATCAGAAAATAGCACGGGAAAAATTAGTACAATAAATCGTCTGTTGCATAAGCATTTTACCTCGTTTTGTACCATTATAAGTTTGCAGAAAAACCAGAAACAAACACCTGAGGCATTTAGAGTCCTTGGAAATACTATCCCATTGAATCCTCTGGACGTCAGGACCATAACGTCACAGTAAAAGACCAGGGCCTATGAACCACAACTGAAATAGCAGTCAGCGGAATGACATGACCCAACCTCGCCACGCAGGCAGAAATGTCGCAATCCCTCCCATGTCAACTTAATGGCCATCCTAACTTATGACACTAGGGGATGATTTTGTGCAAGTTTGTTTCACACGATCAAACTATGAACGTGCAGTGCTATGTCTGCATTTTTCTGCAACAACACCTACATCGGGTTATTCGGGAAAAACGACCTGAACATCTACACGATGCACTCATTCTTCATGACAACGCGGCAGCCCATACGACACCTCGTGTGCAGAATCTTCTTTAGCAAAGTGGAGATGAGAAGTACTCCAGCACCAACCTTTTCTGCCACACTTATTGGTTTGCAATTTTGACCCCATAACTGAAGGAGTAATTTTGTGGAATATGCTTTTAAACACGTGAAGACATTGTCACAACAGGAGCCGTGAAATCAGAAGATTCATTCATGGTGAGGATATGGGTATTCGGTGTCTTCCACATCATCGCCCATGTATGGTGGATTCATTGGGAGACTACTTTCAAAGACTGTAGATGCCACTAGTATATTTTTCTGGGCTTTACGCATGATTGCAATTTAATTAAAATTGTTTATATAATTCGAGTTGAAACATGTATGAAACGAACGTGTTTTGTGCACGCTTTTCTTCTGCTACATTCTGATAGGGATATGTATATTTATTCAAATCCTTACGTGTAACGTTAATATATGGACTAACGTTCCATTTGCACATTGAAGAATTTCTTGTTTCGTTCCATTTTTTAATACACAAAGTTGCCGCGACTTCTACAGTTACCCTCGCATGTTACACTATTTTGTTGCTTCTAGAAAACATCTTATTATTAAGATATACCATTCAACATGATAACAGGAAATGGAAAATCGTAACCTATAGAATAACAATGTCTCTCTCTGGTGGTAGAATTTACCCTGCAAGGGAAGTGGCACAATGATAGTTATCTTATATTAGGATGTGGAACAGCTATATAAAAAAAGGTTAGCTTGTCTATTTACGTTAAGGTTACTAGTTTGACACTAAAAACAGAAACTTTGAATGTAAAATTAATAATATTAATTATCCACTTTTTATATATATATATAAATAACTTTCTTGATTTCAATTAGCCTTAAAGTAGTAATCTTATGGTCTATTTACCTGAAGTAACTTTTAAATTGTAACCTAGGCCCTGATATATTTTGCAACTAGTAACACTGTATTTTACGCTGTGTACGTGTCGTAAATAACACCAAAAATACATATTATCGAATAATGTATCGATTTGGAGAAGAGCACACTATTTACTAAGGTTTGGATGCATTTCAATCATTTGGCCAAAGTTGTTAAGAATAAAGCATTGGATGTGAAAAGTATTAAACAACTGCTTAGACCAGGTATGTCAAACTCGCTACCCGCAGGTCAAATGTGGCCCTTGATTGTTTTCTGTGGCCCTTGGTTCACATTGAGAAAATAACAAGAACATATAGTTTACTTAGTTACAAAATTGTTATGTTCAAAAATGATTAACATCGAAAATGTTATGTAACGTTTCCATATATCAACTTCATACAAAATAAACCTTCATAAGATTTTATGGCTTACACTAGCTACAATTTTCTGTTCTCTTCAAAGATTTAAGAAGCATTTATTTTGGAATTTCGTATTAGAAAGAAATATGCTGACTGTCTTGTTCCACGTTTCGGAAACTTGAGTGACGTAATTCGTTACTTTTTTTTGGAAACAAAATAATGTTACTCGTTTGGAAATAAGGGTTTACCTCACTGAAAGATTCTTTGTGGTTACAACATGTTTATTAATAGTTGATATTACGAAATATTTTTTTCATATTTGAATTTCAAACTGCAGGAAAATTATAATTATTAGCGAACATGAATGACCAGGTTGAAAACTCGAATGCAAGTTACAACTTTTTGAGGAACGGTTGAAAGATGAAAGATTGACACACTTTTCAAGTTGTGCTAGGTACAAAACAATTTCAAGCGAGTTTGTTTTGTACAAAATGTGTGCCAAGAAGCTTCAATCGTTGAAGATTGAATACGATAGAAGGTTTCGTGATATCAAATCTATCGAACATAAGCTCTTCCTAATTTTTTGACCTTTTCCAACGGACGTTGATGAAACGTCATCCCACTTACAGGTGGAATTAATATAGGCTCAGCGCTTATCAACTCTAAAATAAAAATTCAGTATAATGGGTATCCTCGAATTTTACCACATGCTTGCGTGGTTTTCAGAAACTAGCAAAGTTCCATCTAAATCATTTCTATGTTCAGTAGTATGTATCTGAACCTATTCTCTCATCTACGGATAGAAAATATTCTTAACGATATCCAGGTGAATACACATGCACGGACCAGAGATTACTTGTGAAGGAAATCACAACAAAATTAAATAAACTTATCCCACTTGTAACTAATAGAAGAAATATCTTTGCACATTCGCATTACTATATACATCAATTAGTACATCTTCCATTCCTTCGTTTCAAGCGATAAACCTTAACATTTTACCAGTGTGAATTCCCTCACGAAGCATATCTGCTCTGAAAATTACTAATGTGAGCAGCGCGTCTCTAGACACCTAAAAACTGGTTATAGGGGATATACATCAAATGCGTGGAAATACTAGAATCTATCTACTCCCGGATTTCTTATGTTGCTCCTAATTTTATTTACATAATTACGATATTAGGTAAAATTTTCTAGCACTTACTCAATTCTTTAATAAATCATTAAGTATGAAAATGGTCTTTTCCTTGCGGACCACTCTATAGAAAAATGATGATTACTTGTCACATTTAAGATATTGAGTTTGACATATCTAACTTAGTTTAATGAAACATGAAGTGTATTATACATTTTCAGCATTTAAGAGTTATGATCTCGCGAATACTGTCGAGGAATTTGAAGCTTAAAATATATAAAACGATAATCATGCCTGTTGTTCTGTATGGTTGTGAAACATGGTCGCTTACTCTGAGGGAAGAACATAGACTAAAAGTATTTCAGAACAGGATCCTGAGAAGAATATTCGGACCCAAGAGGAACGAGAATGGGGAATGGCGGAAGCTTCATAACGAGGAACTACATAGTTTATACGGTTTACCCAACATTGTTAGGGTCGTCAAGTCTAGGAGGCTTAGGTGGGCAGGTCATGTAGCTAGAATGGAAGAAAGTAGAAACGCTTTCAAAGTCTTGACTGGTAGACCCATAGGAAAACGACCATTAGGAAGACCAAGGCGCAGATGGGAGGACAATATTAAGTTGGATCTCGCAGAGATAGGAATACAAAGTAGAAACTGGATGCAATTAGCTAAGGATAGAAGTCAGTGGAGAGCTTTTGTGAACGCGGCACTGAACCTCCGGGTTCCATAGGCCATAGAGTTAGTTAGTTAGATCTTATGAAATCTTGTATATGATTGAATATGTTTTTTTCTAAACAGTTTTCGAAATTAAACAATTTGAAGAAGATAATTTTTTCCTCTTATAACTGTGCTCCTACATTTTAGAAATACATCATATCATGAACACAGTATTCGACAGTAAGGCACTTCCGAAGTCCACTGACACGTCTGTCTTACTTGTGTTGTTACTGTTGCAGAGGAATCCAAAATTTGGATGTTTATAGCATTCTTTGCTTGTAACATTGAATAATAAATGTTATATTTTAGGTTTCCGTTTAAATATGTAATAAACGGATGAAGCGCCATTAAAACATATATAACATTATGTTGGATTAGCAACAATGTTAATCAGGTGATATTGAGAAATCAGTCCAATAATATTCCACAGTTGATATTTTTATGTTACAAACTACATCATATTTCACTTCTTTGTTTAAAAGTTAAATTACAAGGACGTTTGTGATGCACATTCAAGTATTGGCCCTAATGAAACTCTGATATGAAAACAATTGCGGAAACTGACGAGATATGTTCAAATAAATCCGTAAGCATAATAAATAATAAATTAAGGTTGAATCAAGCTGGACATTGAAAGTAATACAGACACTCCTATAGCTGACATCTTACAAAATAAAATCTTCGTACCTTTTAAGTGAAAAGAGTACAGATTTAAGTTTCCAAAACTGGTGTTCAATGTTTAGAATATTATGATGTCGTTCTTTTCAGCACTCTGTTCTCAGATGAATAATAATTTCATTTTTTCAATATAATAAATTGAAACAAAGCGAATTTATGGAAATAAGCATCCGCATTATTTTAGCCGTATTAAATAACAATTCAAAATTTAACATGTGGTGTGCGATGTCTCGTATAATCCATCCCCTTCCTCGTATAATATATCTAAATATATTACCACATTATAATACCGAATTGCTAAATTTATCAAGTGATCCTATTTCTTTGTTATAAGATTATCCTATCCTACAGGAGCTGTAAGATGATATTGAAATAATAACCTTCGTAGTTGGATGATCCGAATGCAAAGGCTCAACCTCTAATTTTAATCCGTCGTATGAAATCAGTTAAAATACAGCCGAGTATATCAACGTATTCCTACAGGAATGTGTGAAGTTGAGGCCTAATGAGAAAAGTATAGTTGATCGCTTTTGGATTGATTTAAATAGTAAGGGTCTAGGCTACATTTTAAAACGTTCTTCAATGTAAATGGAGCAAAAGAGTACAACGTTATAGACAACAGAAATCATAGGATCATTTTACAGACACTATCTTATTTTTGATTAACTTTAATCATATGGTTACCATAACATTTAAGGATTTTTTAAAAAGAAGTTTACTTAATAAATATATTTTAAAAATAGAACTATTACTAAGGTATATTTCTAATAATGGAAAAGTGGTGTAAATAAATAGACTCATTGTGCATTTCCATATAAGTTAATTTTACTACTTTAATTTTATGTTAAATAATTTACATTAACGTATTTTCCTCTGTAGCTAGCTTTATAGAATGGGATTGATATAGGACTAAGTAGAAAGACTTTAAGATGATGCTATAGTTTGAGAAATAGTTTTAAACTTATAATTATATTAGAATAGATAAAAGTATTTTGTACTTAAATAAAACAACAATCACTAGGAATTTTATATAGATAGTGAATTTGGAGATGGTTCAAAAACAAAGTTATAAAGAAGTTTAAAAAATGTACTATCATTAACCATACGTTTAACATAATTAACTTTGATAAATTAGAAAGTAGAAGAAAACAAATGCGTTTGAGTTCTATGTAATTGTAAATATGTGGGAAGAAAAAATAATCACGGTTTTATAGATACTTCTCTTGTTACTATCTTACAGGTAATATCATGCTCCAAAAAATATATATTATATTTACATTTATATATATATTAATATATATGTATATAATATCTCTTGAAAAGCCCAAAAATCTTATCTTGCTTTCTGTTTTAAAACATTTATAATCATTATTATTTCTTATTGGTTCGAAAAAATTATCATGTTTTCTTTTTTTTTCTAGAGATGAAACTTCTTCTACAAATGGAATACTGTTTTGTTTTATCTACTACATTAAGTAACACTTTACTATTGAAACATTGTTTAATTTCTTCTTACTGTTAATTATTTTTTGTTTATCACGTTTTGACGATGAACTGGGAAAGTTGCAATAACAAACAACATTTAAACAACTTTCCGGTTTATGTTTCACTTCTTTCTTGCTGTTAGAATAAGGAAAGAAAAACAACAACATGTAACGGCAACAGACACTGTATATATATGTATATATATACTTGAATAATACTTAGTTTTCTTCTCATAACAGAGTTATATTTCTATTTAAGTATATTTATATGTATATATAATCTTCTGCGTAGCACCATGTTGATTTCTTGAGCACACTTTCCTTTCTGCTTAGTAATCTAGGCTGTTTATTTTTCCACTTTTGAGTTCACAACATGATGAAGCACGTCCACACACCACAGAATAGAGTGTCTGGTGGGGGACAAGGGAAGTGGACACGTTGGGTATTTTGGAGGTATACAGCACCACATAAATTGCAGTTTTTACAAAAGGAAACAATAAGGGAAGTTAATTGCTTATTTTCTTGTCTGAAAAATCACCTATTTCGCGTTTAGTATCTAGCTCCATCTATTGGCCCATGTATTCGCTTAGCAAAAAATAGTGAATTAATATACCTATGGGTATAGTCTTCTTTAAGAGTTTCTTTTTAAATACTACTTTCTGTTCTAATTATGTAAATGCATTTCACACGCTAGTGCGTGATTGTTTGTAAGATGTGTTTCTTACGGTTGAATGATGTGCAGATGAGTTTTTCTCGCTTTATTTCTAATTTACAAATACATATTGATGAATTCTTCGTTGATGATGTGGGTACTTTTCATTGCTTCGTTTTGACGCAACATCTTCTGTGTCACGTTTTATCAGAGAACGGTTTCCATTTCTGCTATTTCAGTTCTACAAGGCCTGCAAGAGAAATAAGTATTTCAATTAAAATGCAATAACCGCGGCAGTTTGCAATCAGATTACACACACACACACATATATATATATAAGGTTTTCTAAGCTTGAATCAATATTATTATATAGTCCCTCAGAATGTAATTTTGTTTAGTTACTCATTAGATAATACTAGGTCAGACCCTGACAATGGACTATAAAGAATAAAAGATGCGACAAGTTTGCAAGACTTGATTGTTTTATCAACGTAAATGTTGTGATTGCATATAATGATGAAAACAAATTTTAGATCAACTTTGCATGTATCCATTCTTAACATAAACGTAAGTTCTAAAATTATTAGTCAAACGAGAAATAGTTACATTTAAAACTTAATTTTCACTACGCGACCTTGTAGCGTAGTTGATAAGGAATATGCATGTTAGTCTGGGATAACTTCATCTTAATGCCATAATTACGGAAGTATAGACAATTCGAGCTACATTTTTTGATTACGTTATATTACTCTGCTTGATTGCTGGTACATTTACTACGAGTAATATTTGTTTTTTTAAAAAAATCAAATATTTTTTCACTTAATATTAAAAAAACGTATAAAATGTAATACTGTATGCCATTTAATGTAAAAGTTCATATATGCTTATATATACATAGAGTGCATAATCAAGTTTATTATGTAGTTGCAATTAGACCTATTATTCAATTTCCATATGGTTTCTGTGACTCGAATACAAAATTGAAAACAAGCTATTGAATGGCTGAAAAGAAGTGTATGCATACATGGAAATGGTCAGAATAGAGAAACTAAACGCGGTGGAACTATTCCTCTTTAATCTGAATTCTATGTGTCTATTCCTATCAAAGTTTTAAAAAAAATCTGGACAAACCTGCAAAATGAGTATTTTTTCCCAAAATCTCGCAATTGAGTTTTCTCTTAATAGAATTACATTTATTGATAAGAAACGTACAAAAAATTGCATGAGAACATACGTATTTAATATGTTTAACACATGTAGATGTAATAATAAATTGAATACATTACGTCGTATTCTTTACTTTTTCAAATACTTTATTAAAGTTCTGTTAAGAAAGTACTAAACTAATTTCTGAATTTTGAAATTACCAATTTTCATAGCTAAATCAGTCATCTTACTTTTGATACCCATGATAAACATTTATGCTTTAATTGTAACATTTTGATTTCACTGTTGTCAGTGAGAAAGGATACCTTTTATGTACAAATTGATTATATATTTGCTTGAATTATTTCCAAATATTTTTGGCTTTTAGTTTAATACAGTACATAATGTTACTTATTCTGGTTTTGGAACTATATGTAACTTAAACGAGTTGTTATTATGTGTTAACAATTTCGGCAATATATTATTAGCTTCATCAGAAGCAGTATAAAAGTATAATATAAGGATACAGCTTATACACTTCAGAAAATGGCGGTAATGTAATTTTCTATTACCAAACAGATCTCTCATTTTCTGAAATTTGTAAATTGTGTGTAGCCTAAATTGTACTTTCATAATGTGACTAACAAAGACAATGATATATTTCCAAAAATCACAATATATTAGTAATAACAAATACTTGTTTCATTAACAATTTACTTGTATTTAACTAAACAATAATATTAGAAAATGTGCAAAGGTGGTTGCCTACATCTTAATCAATACAGATTATAGAAATCAACACAGTAGTTATGTTAGTTTTAAGTTAAAGACAGTTTTTAAGCCAAATAACTGAAATATCCTTACAATACTAACGTAAACTATCAATTTGAAATTATCACTACACTCGTAATTATACATGCAATACTAAAATAGAAGAGTAATTGACTTTAGTAATGGTAGTAGTAATAGCGATATACTACGATAAGGTGAGTAAAAACATCAAGTAAATGACTTTGATATAAACCATAATTTTCCTCTGTTTCTTCTGCTGAAGCTTAATGCTCTTGATCACTGATTAAAAGCTATTCTTATATAATTTAGTGCGTCCTGTAAAGAAAGTACGCCAACGCTAAATGTGAAATGTAAAAGTTCTCATAACATTAAAGAAACAACAAATTATATAAATAAACATAATTTGACCTCTAGTGACCTATGTGCACAACCAAGATGGAGGATTCATTTGCTACAAAATGGTTCTTATTCTTATGCTTAGAAATTGATGACGATTTCAAAGACCACAATGAGATAAAATTTTTAGTACTTTAAAAAAATCAATGGAGAAAGAAAGCAGGAACATAAATCATTTCCGGACCTGTATCATAAGTGTATCCCGAAACTATCAAGGTTTCCTGAAATTTGAGTATTTTAAGTCACGACGATTTGTGTTCCCCCATATCAATTATAAAACATCATTGCAATACTAGAGGGCATTGATATTTATCGTTGAGATAAGCATATCTGGTGTCACGATAACTTTAAAGAACTCCCTGTTGCATTATGATTGGTTATCTTACCCACCTCTGACGTAGGACATTCGGTTTCGATTCCCGGTGAAAATTGCTTGGCTCGGATCCTACGTTAAGCTCTAAGACTGTCTACTATAGCCTCTGTAGCTAAAGGGGTGCTAAACTTCAGTAAGTACAATCCAATGTTAAGTTTAGAATAGAAAGGGTAAAATTACATTAGTTTAAAAAGTATCCTGCAAAGTCATTAAAGGATTTTATGCTTACATTGAATTGCTAAAGTAATAGATGGGTATTAGACTAGAATTTTCCTGAAATATTCAGAAATCGAATTATAATAGTCCTTAATTGCGAAGGATCAAAGACACTAGTTTTAATTGAATGGTCTGAATGAAAAATAGAGCTATCAGCCAGTTGGAACTGATAAAACAAAAATTAAAGCATGTAATTGTTATAAACTGCTTAAACATTTATATGCAGCAGGGACGAATAACAATAATCAAAATTGGAGACAATAACACCAGTAGATTTTCATACATGTTTTTGCTTATGATAATGTATATTCTTGAGGAACATTCTAATCTGACGATTGTGAAGAAATAACAACCAACTCAGCGTTTACGCGGTATTTAACTTATTTTTGCTCCGATAATAAATTGTTCAGATGAGGACAGAATGAAAGTGTGTGAACATAAGGGAGTTTTTATTTTGGCAGAATAAAATTGCAGAAGGTATGTGATTGGGTATGTTAAACGTAACATTATTGAAGGGCCTTCCTACGAACATGCTAATTCAGGATCGTAAATCAAGTGCTTTTTTCAGAATAATACAGAGATACCATACTATAATTACTTCAAATATTACAGTTCCTTTGAAACCAATAATGTATTAGATATATGATACAAATTATAAGAAAGAATTCATAAATATATGATTTTCGAAATGTGTAACAACTTGCTAAATCTTATTTCTATTTATATGTTGTAAAGTCAGTTATTTCTTACAATTTAATCATACCAGTTCACTCACAATAGGAAATGCATCTTGCATAGAAACTATAATCTTGAAATCACAAGTAGTGTTTGAAGAATATTATAAGACTAATATTAGCGAAACATCATATCTGGTTACTGTTGGATAGAAGTTTGAAGATAAAATATATTGATGGGTATAACACAGATATCAGAACTCTTTGTTATAGAGAATAGAGATTGTAGCTGTTGTTTAGATATTGGGGCACTCAGATGCAAATATGGAAGAAATTCGTTAATGAGAACTTATTATTATATTTAGATCCAAGTGAATCTGTTAAATTTTAATAGGAGACGTTATAAAGATGCCCTTGAAACAGTTTGAAACAGCAAATGTGGCTGCTAACAGAGGGTTTTAAAGTTAAGCAACTTTAAGTGACTTGACAAAATTCTTTCATATACCTATTTATATAGATTGCCAGTCGGATGGATATACAAAAAATAAGTTTTGCTTACTAAAGGTTATTACCAGAAAAAGAAATTATAATGCATCTTAGCATCATATGCAAAAACAAACGGAATTATTCTACACGATATAACATCCGAGAAAAAGTAGAAAAGATATATATAAACTAATGATCTGAAACTATATTGTGTATTCTTACATTCGTTCACAATTCACTAATCAAAATATTCAGAAGAAAAATTGTTGTTCCTTTTCAAAGCTAAATATTCACTGCAGTTCATTATCATATATTGCTTGCCTAAAGCAAACGGATACTTGAAAATACTTGAAGTAAATGTGAAGTGTTTGTAATAACTATATACATATGGCCATCCATAAAATAAAGCCTTCAATATTTTCAAATAAAGAACATTGTACTTCATTTATATTTTAGTCTCAAGAAGACTCGGTACTTGAAAATGTAAATAATTAAACGTTTGTACTTAAGATTCTTATACGTACCTGTAAAAGTTCCCTCCACCTTGGTATCGACCTGAATATTCCGTAGAACTTACATAATTTCGCGTCATATCGCGTGGTTTTAGGACGTCTGAAGTGTTGAGGAACCTGTAGTGTAAACTAGCATCAGAAACAATCGCAGGATACGAATTTTGAACTTTGAGTTCATTATTAGGTAATGGAAAAACATATTTTTTTAATTATACGCTTATAATTTATTTCATTACCTTGATATAGTGTGGAAATATTCTTAATCTATATATATATGTTAACGTGCAATAAGTAATAGATAAGTTACCCAAGCTTTTAATCGCAGATATTAAAACTTGAATATGTTATACAACAATAGTGATTCGATGATTTTTACCGTTTATATTTGAGTTATTTAGAGACTCGCCTAGGTTACTTGAATTAAGTACTAATTAAGTGTTGATTTCGTGCAATAGTTCGTATTTTATTGTTTTTGAGCTTAATAGATAAAACAAATATTTATGTAAAGAGGATTGATTTAAAATAGTTTATTTTAAAGGTAATATTGTTCTATCCGATTTATAATGATTGTATTATTATTTTTAAATTATATCATGGTAGGAATTTGCAAAACATAAAACATAATACAAAATATGATTTAAAATATAAACCATAACACAGGTCTGCAACCAAACAGCTGTTTGCATAGATTTAGTTGATTTTTACGCTTCTGGATGCACCGAAGTTGAAAATGACCGCCATTTCTTCCCAGAACGTCTAGTGTTTGCACAATCAAAATATAACATGGTCAAACAGTTAGCTGGAAATCGCTAAATTGCAAATACATCACACGAAAATAAAAATTAACATGGAAGATTAAATGTGTTTGTGCTCCCCAAAACATGAAAATACAAGCATACTGGTCCGGATGGGGATCACTGACACCTATCGTAATGTGTCATAAATGAGAGTACGAAATTACAAACAAAAACCAAAAACAATAAATCTGTTCAAAAAACAAATTTAGTAAGATTACATTTTAGATTTGTAAAACGTTGGTAAGTAGTTCTGGCTACACTATTTGTTGCCCAAAATATTACGAGCACACTGGTTTTTGTTTTCCCTGATAGTAGAAAACTCATATCCAACAAAGACTTCGTAAGTTCAATGAGTCCAACTCAAAAAGAGGCTTGGGTTGCCTTTACTGTGGTCACCAAAACGCTTTTGGGAAACCGAAAGGACCTACAGTACAAGGAAATGGTGGAAAAAAATTTGCACGCGTTCCGAAAGCTTGGTTGCTTCATGAGCTTAAAAGTCCATTTTCTCAACCCCCACCTTGACTACTTTCCTGACAATGTGGGAGCAGTGAGTAAAGAGCAAGGAGAGCGTCTCCATCACGATATCAATGAAATGGAACAACAGTATCAGGGGAACTGGAGTATTAGGATGATGGCAGACTACTCCTCGATGTTGTTTAGGGATCATCCGGCAGCCACCTACAAAAGGACAAGCTCCAAACAAAGTTTAACCTTTTAAAAGAAGAGGATTTCACAAGCAATCTGACTGATGGTCGTATTACGTTTTTGTCTTCACGTGTGTACGTGTTTCTGAACATTAATTTGTGTTACACTCTTAATGGTGTTTCTGTAAATCGCAAATTTGTGTTCATATTTTTGTTCAACAATGACCACCCGTTTGTTCGAAATCCAGACGTTCCACAACCAAACGGTTGTCATTCCTGGATTCAGTGCGCCCCAACACATACGAATCAGTTAACTCAACCAAAACAGCTTAGTATTGTTTTATTTTTGAAGACCTGTGTAATAAAATAATTTAATGAATCTAAGATTTAAACTACTCTATTATTTTTTCATTTATTATTAGCACATTCTTGGAAATGGACATAAATTTCGTGACTTTTAAGAACAACAACATAGATTATCATTATTATCGATCTTTTAGTTATGTCAGTAACTTCGGCAAATATTAATCTTAATAGTTGTTTTTAACATTTATGTAGTGTAATATGAACGGTTTCAACTTCTGTTCCATGTCTTAATATAAAAATAAAGTTAAGAAAATATTATGTTGTTGGTGGCATAAATTCTCCTGATGGAAACCGCGTGCATTAAAATAAAAATACAAAAGTTATTATTTGTTAAACAAATATATCAGTTTTGTTTGTATTATTCAAAAAAAGATAGAGATTAAAGGTTATTATAAAAAGTTTAACTTTTATCCAATTTAATTATCATTGAAAAAAATTTAATATTTGTAACATTATGATATTGTTATATTTTACCTTTTTATTATAGTTTTCAAGAAGTACAGTACACCATATTTAGTGGAGAACTCTTAGAAACACTTTCTAACTTATTGTGAAAATTTGCCTAAATTTCTATATCGATAAATGCTCAACCTGTAAGTATGTTTTAATTAAGGAACAATTTATGTTAAGTCAGCTTACCATAAAAATGTCTAGATTGAAGAATCGTTTATAAAACATTAATTACATAATAGTTATTCAGACATATAAATATCATCAGTTGTGCTTGTAGATAAAACTTTACTTACGTACTTCAGTCGATATATTAATATTATACAATATAAACATTTGTGATAGTTTCCATAGAATTTTGATATATATGATTACAAGAGCAACCAATATCCAATTACAATTGCATCTTGACTTTAAAAAACATCACGAATATACATTAATTTAAGTGATAATTATTTCAGACTACTTGTTAAGGTTATGTTACACTATTTTAATTTCTCTAATAAAATATTGTGTTCGGAGTTGGAATGCAATATGAGGGTTTAACCTATGATAATTTTGCAGAAATTAGCACATGAACATATTTCTAAGGTCATTGATTAGTTATATTAATATGAGAAAATAAAATTAAAAACTTTTGTAAGATTTGTGTGTTCGATAATGGTTTCAGAACCATGTTTTCTTAAGCGTTATACGTAAATATTTGAGTCAGTAAATTATTAAAATTATTTACCTGTTATGAGATATACGTTTCGCCTGGAAATTCATTAATTAATAAAAATTTTATTAAATAGCAATATTTATTAAAATTGAAAAGCATGCAAATTTTATCTTACTACATGGAAGAATTGGCAATGAAAAATTTACGAAATAAAATAAGCTGCTAAAGTTTTTAGCATACCTTTTTTCACTTTAAGTTTTAGCTGCAAAATAGTGCGATTGTAACAGCATATTATTGTTATTATTATTAATGCATCATTAAGAGAAATAAAACATACTTTAACGAGACGCAACTAAAGTTTACAAATGCACAAAAGCAAAGCAAATAATATCAGCGTTCGGATAATATTTATATCATGCTACTTGTACGATCCCCGTAAGTGCAGAGGCTACTACGGAAGCGGTCAATTAATTAAATAACTGTTAATCATAGTGATGGACAAAATTAAGTTTATGAAATTACCACACGAACGATCTAGTTCAGCAAGTTATCATTATTGCATGATGAAAGTTACTGAATATTTCTGTATAGTACATAAACTATTTTTAAATGGTTGTTTTAGTACTAAAGTATCGTCATGATCAATTAAAAGCAATTCTCATATCGTTATGATGGTCTCGCGGAAGTATTATTTGTATCCACATGTCTTATATCATTTGTACTTTGTCTTTGTAACATTTCTTTAACTGTACACGCCAATTTCATAAAGAAAATTGAAATAATAAAGCAATACAACGGGAATATTGTTTTACTTCAAAACTTAACGTTTAAAAAGTTAAAGGTTTAATTACATATCATTTGCCTACTGCCTATACAATCATTTGATCGTCCATCACTAATTTTCTATTTCAAACAACTAAAGCGCATCTACTGCAGCTAAAATTCTAACTGCTCTGTATAACTTTTCAAAAAATCATGCGTTAGAGAATCCAATCATGGCCTACACTTACTGGGGTCTGGTATCACTTGCAGAATCATGAGCCACATCTCCAATCAAACACCGTGTCCAACAGGACGTTGTTTTCTTCTTGCTGTGACACGCAGGGGGTTTCAATAGATTTTTTTGTTTACATTTCGAAAGAGAGAGGGCGATTTGGCAGTTGCAGAACGAAGAGTAGTGATGGTGATTGGTACAAGGGAACGTGCAAAGTGGGGTGAGTGCAGCAAACACCAGGGAAATAAAAGAAAAGAAAAAACAATGAAAACACAAATTGAGGTTGGAAAGTCCGTACAACACACGCTTTTTCATCCCTAAGAGGGAAAGAACAAGTTGATAAAGCATTATAAGATCGACATTTATATAACGTCCCTAAAATATCGACCAATATGGAGAAAACACGAAGCCCTCAAAGCATGCTCATTCTGCCAAAAGCGAGAAAAGAATTATTTCCTTAAATATTGTCATCCATCAAGTAGTTTTGATTAAAATTGTTAAATTAGTATTATTATAGTATGAAACAATCGCAAATTAAATAAATGAAAGAGAACTAGCAAGTGGTGCTCCAACTATCACTACCATCATACTAAAATATTTGACTTCTTACCTTAACAGATATTAAATTTGCAGATATTATTATTATTTTATGGCTAAACTGTAGCAGAACTTACACAGTAAATTTAACCAAAATAGGCACAGGCCAATTGAAGCCTCAAAATTTAAACTTTTAAAGGTACACACTATATTTGGTTTACAATATCAACTGCTTCTGTTGTAAATATTATTTATTATATATTTCAAAGACTAGAATATTAAAATTTTAACTTTCTTTGGTGTTAAATGTCCCATATAAATCTCAGTGTAACTGCCAGTGGTTCAGTACTGCACCACATTAAGCTGTGTGTTTACATCTCATATAACTTAAATGCCTGACATGGACGCTCAATTCCAAACATAAATAACGAATTGAAAGATAGTAATTTGTATTGTCATAATAATTGCTCGTCTAAGTGAAAAAAAAACATTTTATAAGAACAAATTGAAATACTGCATGCAGTTATATCTAGTACCATGAAAGAATGGGCTAATTTAATTTAGATTATATATAAGAGAATTATATGTAATTATTTATTTCATATGAACTTACAATGGCAATACAATATTTCAAATATATTTTATGTTAATGTATTTTATTTTCATTTATCCTGCAAAAGTCTCAGTATTACCATGTCATGATAAACTACATATATCAGCTTCGAAGGAATATAAAACTACTTTGTATTTTGCAGGACAACTGATAACTACTTATGTGTTAAATTTGTAATAGTAAATTTAGCAATTGTGCTATTAGATAAGATGTTTTATCATAAACAAACTACTTATAAATTTGATGTTAATTCGACTTTAATACTTTTATAAATACTTTAAAAATAGCGTATTATATTTGCAGACGCCTACTGAAGTCATACTATGTTTAAAATGCATTGCAAATAACCTAAGTTGACAAAAAATACCAGAAAAACAAAAGCATATTTAGCTAACATTACCAATGGCATCTATTATGCTAAAGTACACACTATACTAATATTTTTTCACTGTTCGCTAAGTAAATTCATTAACTAAACTAATTCTTTGCAGAATGTTACACCAGCTCAGAACATTGTATAGATTTTAGTGGTTCATTACGTCTCAGATATCAATGCTATACATTGAACGTCTGTAATAAATTTGTATCATGCATATAATGTTATCTTACTTCGAAAGTAAAAATAAATAAATAAATAAATAAGTGACAAGTTTGAATAGGGTAACATATTTTCTGTATCACTTTTAGCCTGCTTACCTTCTACTAGGTTTGATCCCATGCATGTCTAATTCCTTTTCTAGTTGACGAATTTTCATTCTCGCCATATCAAGCTCGTGTTTTACTTTCCACAGGTGCGTGTCACAAATAGGATCTCTGCATCTGTGATTCCGGAGGATATCTTGAGCTTCATACACAGCGCCTCGGAACGTGAGCGATTTACCCATACTCTACAGAGACAGAATGCAAAGAGCCACAACATACGTTTCAATGCACTGTTAATTTGACATGCAAGTTTGAACATATTGGTTCACAAGTTCAGTACGGATTGTGTTCAAAGTAAACACATGTTCTACATTTGTGGTTCAGGTAATATTGTAAGATACGCAGTATTCTTTGTGATACCAATTTTAGAAAGCTATAAGTGCTGAAAGGTTTCAGTGTGTTGTTCAATTTTTAGTTAAGTATTTCGATATATACTAATTCGGAAGATAATAATTCTTCATAATTAAACTCGAGCATTATTATAAATATAATTTATTTATTAATATTTATATCATAAATATACTGTGCTTTAACGACTGCATATAATCAGAAAAATACTGTACATAATTTATTGTAAGTGAAGTTGATATATTTAATACGTAAGCTGTTTACTACAAGGATAGGCTGAGACGTTTAAGAATGTGTTCTCTTGAGTGTGAACAACATATCTTACACATTTTCTATGCTCAAAATATTTAACTTTAAGATTTATTATGATTTGATTTTCGTGTAATAGAACAGTACAAATTTTGATATTTGGTTAAGTGATTCAGACTGTGAAACGAACAAAGAACTTTAAGCCTAACGAAATTACTTACTACCTAGTCAAAATGCTTGACATAATGTTTTTGAATGAAAATCATTTTGCGATAATCAAGTTATCAATGTTTTTTTTTACTTATTCAAAAAGTTTCGGGTTAACATATTTTTTGAGGCCGTTACTGAATTATATATAATCAACAACCATAGCAAAAACAATAGAAAAAAGAAATTGAAGGTGGTTTTTACCCGCATTTAAATATGCCATCCCAATATCTACTTGGTAGAAAATTCTTTGCTAAATATCTGCGAAGATAATTGGTCATGAAGGATGAACCCTTACTCTTTCAATTGGCAAACCAAGCGCCAATCACGAGTATGCATGCGGGCCTTTCACTTGTAGAAACATGTACAATACATATGTATCGAATTGTACAACAAACAACACAGATACATTGAAATTACGTTTCATGAGAATGATATTTAAAAGGTGACACAAAATTACAGCACAAATCAGAAGAGTAATTTCGAATTCTCGTTAACACTTTCAGCCCCAACCCTGTGTGAGTAAATTTCACCCCGGGACCAGACTACAGTTTGCTATGAACACTGTCAGCCAATGTGTATCTATTTGATACACGTGGTCCATCAGTAAACCCTCACTGTGTATCAAAAAGATACAAATGGGGCTGAAAGTGTTAATAATTCTGTTCGTTTGAAAACGAATATTGGTTCTAGTTCTGTTGTGTTTTTATTCAATGGTGCTCACTAATCGTTAATTGGTATTGAATATAGTAAATATTTGACATTAAGTAAAGACACACGTATACTTCAAATAATATCATTCCGAACGAAGTTTCAAAATAAAACTGAAGTTCAATTTAATATTGACTTTTCTCTTTGTTACTATTTACGTTCTTCATTATACATTTTTCTGTTCCTTATATACATATACCATTATGAAATTGTCATAGTAAATGAGATGCCAGAATTGTTATAGCAGAAAATAAAATAATTAAATCCGTTATGAATTTATAATTTCGTTTAAATTCACGTACAAAACCTGAATTATATAAATAAGAAATAAATACAGTTGATAAAAATATGTAGTATAAAGGGATTATTTATGTTTATAACTGAAGGTAATTCATGTCACCGTGGCAATAGTATTTGTTAGAAGTAATATGGTTACATACACGCTAATGTTACTTAAGAGGCCTAATCACTGTAAAATTAAAATACCGCTAATTTTTACAGTAATTATGTGATATCTTCAAATAGATAAACAATCGAAACCTGAAACAAGAACTCCCTAGATAATATTATTTTGCATGAGGGTACCTTTATCACGAGTCACCTAGTAGCTTTCCGTTTGTAGCTATTTAGAAACGCGAAATTAATACTGATTTTCTAAATGGCTGGAAATCGTAAGCAGATAAGTGAGACGTGATGACGGTATCTCATGTAAAATAATATTGTTTTGTGAGCTCTTGTTCTACTTTTCGATTATCTTTTATCTATTTGAAGATATTACATAATTACTGTAAAATTAGCGGCATTTTAATTTCGCCGTGATGGGGCCTCTTAACAAGAGTAAATATAATGTAAATTTCCACATAATTAAGGTATCATTATTGCTTATATGATGGTTATTAGTAAGCAATAGTGCAAGCAATGTTAAAAGCAGAACAGAAATGCACACAAATAGCTAATACACAGCTGAAAGTTATATATCAGTTTGCTCTGTACATATAATAACGAAAAGTACATCACGCACGAACATACTATATAAGATTATGTGAGGGCTAATCATTATTCAAAAGGCACAATATTGACTGCAGATGTTTGTTTCGTTTACTCTAAGATTTAATTATGATATATCAACTAAATTCTGAGAATGTATGGTTTTGCCACATATTGTTAAACGTAAAACTGAGAAGCGTGAAGTGATTGTGTGACCTTAATAATTTCAGTTTAACGTCCTACGATTATGTTCTTTAAGCTAATGGATACGATGGTTAAGACAAGTGAATGATGATGGAATAATTTGTGGAATGAGAAACTGGGGAAAATGTGAGAAACCCGAGAAAACACAAGGACATGATGTTGCCTACCAGAAACTTACTTTGTCGGGGATCGAAGCAGGGACCTCACGTACCAGAGGTAAACGCTTTACCACTGAGCCACCGTGCTTCACATGCGTTGTTAATAATTTCTCAACAAGCGTAATTAAATAACTTGTGTTCTTACTATCATATTGTCACAAGCAGTGTGAAAGCAATTTTACCTTATTTTTCAATAGTTTGTTTTATGAGTTTTTCTTATAGGATATAACGAAATACTTTAGTTTGTATAATATTAACCTGTACCTTGGGCAAAAAGTGTTCATAAATATGTAATATACTTAGTAGAATGTTCATTTTAAATTAACAGAAAAGAAGAATGTTTTTAATATATGTAAGAGATTATTATGGGATAGTTGTGGCTATGTACATGTTATGTGTTGACCTAGTCAAGTGAATTTATGTATTTTACGGTCTTAAAAAGAATATTTAAGACATATCAAGCAATAAAGGTGAGACTAATAATCTTTGAATATCTGAGTTGATTTTTGCATAAAGAAAAGTAATTATCGCTTCGTAACTGATATTTTACAAGACGAACCAGGTTGACGACGCTTTTCTATAGAGTCGTTATAAAAATTTGGTTTACCAAACCTGGGACTTTTGAAAATTCAGTTCCCGAAGAAGGAAAGTAGGGCTGAATTTACTTGGATATTACCATTTATGAATACGAACTTAACCGTATTACGAAGCGGTAAGGTCATCAAAAGAAAAATGGATAGTGAAATAGTGCGACAGGAATCTAATACCAGTAATCCAGGTGAAATTAGTGCAACACCAAGTTTGTCATCTGAGGATCGACTTTTGTTAGCTGTGCAGCGACAAATTATGCAAATGACGACTGAGATAAAACAAACCATGGAACAGAAGCTCAATGAATCTAACACAAACATGGAACAGAAGTTCTATGAAGCTAACCAGACCATGGAACAGAAGCTCAATGAATCTAACACAAACATGGAACAGAAGTTCTATGAAGCTAACCAGACCATGGAACAGAAGATAGAATTGAAATTCAACGAAGCTAGCAAGCAGTATGAAGAATTAAGTAAACGAATAGAACGGATAGAACTGAAATCAGACGATACGAAACAAACAATCGTCCATGTGATGAACGACATATCCTCGCAGTTTGAAGAGAAGTTAAAAAGGTTAGCCGATGAGTGTCAAGAAAAGCACGATCATCAAAATCATGAAATCTGTGCTGTAAAAAAGGATTTAACGTTAATAGAATCTTCCGTTAAACATCAAAAGATCCAGTTGGCTACTATGCAGGAAGAAATTAAAACGTTACAGGCTAGAGATAACATTTATCGCAATAATCTGGGCAGTGATCGCTTCGAGTTTCCCCAATCACCGGATATAAATACGCCTTCGCCGGAATCTGAGGAGGATATTATATTAGAGGAAAATTGTCCGAAGATCACTGATGAACGAAATATAAATGGTATCATGACACAGCACGCTACGGACCGGAACAATCACACCACAAGAACAAGGAGTGAGAAAAGAAAGGTAAAGTTAAGTGTCAAGATGAGCGAAATCAAAGCCATGAGTAAATTTAGTGGTAAGTGCAATGAAAATGCTAGTTCTTTCTTAGAGAAGTTCCAAGACGAATGCAGTATAATGTCTATCGACCGATCACAATACATGAAATTAATATCCCATGTATTACTCCCACCTTGTTCCTTATGGTTTAAGGCAATACGTGATCACATTAGTACATATGAAGAATTTAAAGCGGCATTGATCGCGAATTACGAAAATGACTTTTTGCTGGCAAACAGAGATGCCACTCTTAGAAATCAACATTTCAATCCTCGATTGCACAAATCTATTGTAGAGTTTGTTGTAAATGTCTATAATGAATTAAAGGTTGTTAATCCCTTGCAATCGGAATCAAGAATAATTGCATCGATTCGCAATTTGCTTCCATTTAAATTACAGCAGATCTTATTTTCCACACAGTGTATGAGTTTCAGTCATTTATTAATGCTTGTACAATGCTACGAAACTCAATATCATGCTATGAATCTAACACAACCAGGAATGGGTAAAAATAAGAATAATTCAGATCATTTGGTCCCTGTTCGGAATTTGAATATCCGAAGTGTAAATAATAATGAACCGAACCTAAGACGAGTATGCTCTAGCAATCAAAATGAACAAAATAGACAAGGTTATGTAGGGAATCCGCCTAACCTAATCAACCGAAGTAGACACAAAAATAATAGAAATACATGTCGAAATCCTAGAGATGCTACCAATCCTATGTATAGACATAATCATTGTTCACGAGATGGTACTTCGTATCCAAATTCAAATCACGATGAAAGACATGTACAACCTAATGTAGAACCTAACCACGATTGTGCGGTACAATGCACTTTATTAGATTCATATGCCAGTGCGAATGTAACATGATTACCGTCCACGAAATTAGGTTAAACCCATGTTGGTTATAGATTCTTGTGAATTTTCGTTTTAAAGTTTGTGTTAATATTAATAATGAAAACGATTGTTATAAGTATTTGAAATGCTCAAATAAATAAGAATGAAAAATAACAATAATAATGAAAAATGTGTTTATTTAATAACAAAAAGGTGTCTTTTGTTTCTGTAAAATAAATTTATTTACTTCCATTTGATTATTCAAACGTAGGTTATGTTTAATTTTTATTCTTTCTTATTAATGTGAAGAATCATAATTCAATTTATAATTAGTTAAAGGCAAAAATTATTTTATATCAGATTGATTTGTGTTTAATTATCAAAGATTATGTTAAGAATAAGATCCATTCTATAAAATCAATTATTCAATGACTACCTTGAGTGAAATTCTTCTTTATTTTGGACATCTTAGTGCTACTATGTATACATTACAATTGCAACATCTAACTTATTTGTTATACCATGCGCCCGAAAAGAACAAATATTATTTGTCACATCATCGTTTGTAATAATGATCGAAACTAGTAATCTTGATAATTTGTGTTTCACCCTCATTAATTTATAAGCGACGATGTTTTTAATAATAAAGAATAAATAATAATGTGATAAAAGATAAATATTAATGAAATCAAAGATTTATTGTGAATGTATTTATGTGAATGATAATAACTAATATTTTATATATATATGAGGGTTAACCAAAAAGTAATGAAGATATATACGAGGTGTGATCAAAATATAAAGAACATATGTAATGTACGAACATTAATCTAATCAGACCAGTGGTTCTTGAATATAAAAGCCAAGCCCACTCATGACTTTTATATTCAGTCCCTTTTTCGGGCGACATTTTCTATAACGAAATACTTTAGTTTGTATAATATTAACCTGTACCTTGGGCAAAAAGTGTTCATAAATATGTAATATACTTAGTAGAATGTTCATTTTAAATTAACAGAAAAGAAGAATGTTTTTAATATATGTAAGAGATTATTATGGGATAGTTGTGGCTATGTACATGTTATGTGTTGACCTAGTCAAGTGAATTTATGTATTTTACGGTCTTAAAAAGAATATTTAAGACATATCAAGCAATAAAGGTGAGACTAATAATCTTTGAATATCTGAGTTGATTTTTGCATAAAGAAAAGTAATTATCGCTTCGTAACTGATATTTTACAAGACGAACCAGGTTGACGACGCTTTTCTATAGAGTCGTTATAAGGAGATACCTCGTTATTTTTACACATTAAGTTAGCACATAAACCAAATTTCTTGTTTCAAAGTTGAATATTTTTTCAAGATTATATTTGCAACTTCTGACGAAACAAATTTTGTAGTTTAATATTTTATGACTACAGTATGAAATAAATCTCAAAACTGTGTTACAAATTACAGAAAAAGTCCTATTCACCAAGATCTATAAAAACAAGTAAAGAAAGTGCCACAAGATTTTAATTCATATGTAAAATTTACATAAATTTTATCTGTAGTTAGAAATTTTTTTCTATCTTTTTATGAAAATAAGTAGAAATTTCAATTTCAGTTACAGAAATCATCAATGCAATCAATATTGTGCTATATTTGTTTTACATTTCGAAATCAAACCTGCAAATTTACTTCAAACAGTCCATAAAATTTATAATTGTTCAAAACTCATTCTACTTAAATGTTATTAGCCATATAGAGAAGAGAATTCATTTTGAAGACCTATCATTTCTTTCTTCAATCAACATTTGACCTCGGAATGTTAATCCTTCAATCAAAACGATAATAAATACATATTGATAATCGTAATTGTAAGAACCGACATATAACACCTAAAATGTGTTCAATGAAGCAAAATAAATTTTTCAGAGCTGAAAAATGTGTTCAGTATTCCATAGTTTTCCTATTTGTAATCTCAGTAGGACAAAAATTAATTGTCCGTAAAACAGTAATTACGAGACAATTTAATTAACACAAACAATGTACAAGTCAATTTACTCATAACGTATCACTGAGTTGAAGCTGAGTTGAATGTTTTATTGGTCGCAAAACTTTACGGTCGCTAAATGACAAACAAACAAACTTACTAACTCTATGGCCTATGGAACCCTGAGGTTCAATGCCGCGTTCACAAAAGCTCTCTATCGACTTCTGTCCTTAGTTAACTGGATTCACTTTCTACTTTGTATTCCTATTTCTGCCAAATCTATCTTAATATTGTCCTCCCATCTGCGTCTAGGTCTTCCTAACGGTCGTTTTCCGGTTGGTCTTCCAGTTAAGACTTTGAAAGCGTTCCTACCTTCTACCATCCTGGCTACATGACCTGCCTTCTTGAACTTCCCAGATTGGATGACCCTAACAATGTTTGGTAAAGTGTATAAATTATGTAGTTCCTCGTTATGAAGTTTCCGTCATTCCCGTTCCTCTTGGGTCAGAATATTCGTCTCAGGATTATGTTCTCAAATACTTTTATTCTAGGTTCTTTTCTCAGAGTCAGCGACCTTATTTCATAACCATACAGAACAACAGGTATGATTTTCGTTTTATATATTTTAAGATACAAATTTTTCGACAGAATTCTCGACGACAAGAGATTTTGAACTGCAAATAACGGTTTAATTTTGGATGAAATTATTAAACATCCCACAAGGGAAAATAGTAACACCAAGAAGTTAATGGCTAGATATGTCATTTTATATTTCTATTGTGTAATGATCATCTGCAGGTTTGATTTCTTGAAACATATTATGATATGACAAAAATATTACGGACAATCATACAAGCACATATACATATAGACGCACACATATTGTATATTGTTTGAACATTAATAAGATAGAATATTACATAATACGTACAGATGAAGCCTTTTACATAATCAAAGATTGCAGCGATAAAGAAAAAAGACCAGCAAACGTTCTTACCACTAAGAGATAAAAAACAAAGTTAATAAATTTAACTACCAAACAAAGTAAAATAAACTAGAGAAAATAGAAATAAGATAGAGAAATAGAAAAAGTAGAAAAGAACTATAAAAATACTAAATATATGGCGTTAATATATTTTTCTACTTAATTTCTGGTTTATGAAAAACTACAAACGTTAAATGATTATAACAATTCTATGTGTTGAAGTGTTTTAACTGCTTTCTGTTACTAACCATTATAAGAAATATTAAAAAGTAATATTTCTTTTAATGTAAAATTTGTTGTTAGAAACCAAAAAAAAAAATAATACATAAGAAAATATTTCATAGTATAACTATGCATAATTATTTTTACCATATTTTATAACTTCCATTTAGAAATTATTTGATTGCTTACACATATCAATAGAAACGAAAATAATAATGATTCAGAAAAAAAGAACTTTGTTGGGTGATATATTTATTAGCGTATTAATCGTTTTCACTACGTGAATCAAAGATGCATTTAAAAAATCATCATAGTACGCTTTAATGAATTAATCATTTTCTTTAAATTCTTAGATGACGAAAGATAATTCAGTGTATACTTTATACTTAATTATTGAAAGGAATACTATTACAGTTTATTCATTTAAATAATTTCTAATATTAAGTTTAATGTTAATTTTCTTAACAATGCAACAAATATTATTTGTATATTACACAGTTCTTCATAATGATATTGTAAATTTAAATGTTATAATGTGAAATTAGCTGATTACTATTAAATAAAATGTCAGCAATATGAAGTAAAATTACAGCTAAATTTTCTAATTATTGGATAAGTCGCTCTGATCAAACTAATGTTGATTGTCGTACTTCAATTTGAATTTTTCAAGTTTCAACATTCAAATGTGCTACAACGTTGCTACATGGTTAGAGGGCGAACGGTAAACAGCTACAGAAACCTAGAAATTGCAGTTAGTTTGGAAAATTCGATATCCTCTTCAGAAGTATCATCAAATATTTATGATATCGTTTTACATGAATTTTAAGTTGAATACAAACAACAGAATTATAGCATTACTGAGTATTTCGAAACATATTAATGAAACAGATTAGAAAATTATTTTGTGTACTTGTTTCAAATTAATAGAACTTCTAGACGCTTAATTAGTTTTTAAAATGTTCCCGAATTATTTATTAACGATTAGTTTAAAATAATTAGCAGTTAGTACTTCCTTGTAAGACTTAACATTGTAATTTTAAGGGATCCATCACTTTCAAAATATTTTATTAGAATATTTTGAAATATAGAATTGAGGATTAAAAGTACTCATATAATCATTTTGAATGAAATATTGTACTCCACGGATAAGAAACAGGAAAACTATACGGAAATAGAGGATTAGAAATGTAGATGTGGAGAAGAATTAATAAAATCAGATGAGCGGAATGTAATATAAATGTAAAGCTATGAAGAATGAGGAACGATTTGATGTATTAATATCAAATTTGAACAATTGATATAACTGAAACCGGACGAGAAATAAGATAGTACGAATCTTTAGAACGATGCGATAGAATGGATTGTGAATGAAAAAAAAGAAAAAGTAAACTGGAGTTGATAATAAATATGACAAGAAAGATGCTTGCTACGCTAAAGCAAACACAACACTAGAACATTAATTCTTGTCAACTTCTCCATTAAGATTAAGTAAATTACCAATATTATTGTTGAATAATAACTCTCAGAATGATGATGTTTAGTTTCAAATAACTAATACTGATTTTTAAGGACATTTTATCAAATGTTTCCCTTGTATTCTTTTTGCAGCGATTAACACGAATTATTATTATTATTTTCTCTCCATTATTATTATTATTATTATTATTATTATTATTATTATTATTATTATTATTATTATTATTATTATTATTATTATTATTTGGTCGAGACATATGTGGTTTTACATCCATTTTATCAGCATTTCAAAATCGGCCATAATTCTTCAAAACATCAGTGAAATGAATGTAAAATCAAACAAAACACAGGAAGGCAACATTTTAAATGTTTATAAATGTAAAATTAAGTCTATCTGCGCCTAAAAAGTTAAAATTAAAAATTGAAAATCTAATGATTAAAAAAATTAAAGCAATAATTTGCGAAATGATTATCAGAAATATATAATTTGTTTACGTATCTTGTTAGAAGACGACAAATTATTACAAATATTTAAGTATATGTAAAACACTTAGCAAACCAACAGATTAAATTTTATTAAAGTTACGTTTAAACGTAAGTAGTTCAAAATGTTGCTGAGAATGATTTTATAGTAGGTATAGGCTTTTATTTTTATTTGATTTATTAACTATGTTTAAATATTAACTGTATAAACACATCATTGAAAACTGTTATCTCTAGTCCTGAATATATACATAAGTATCTATAAAACTGATGATAGAAACCCCAGAGACAAAATTGCAACTTACCAAGCTAACAAGCGCACAGCATCCTCCTCGGTCGGTTTTAGCTAGATGCTTTCTCACGTACTTGAAGTATAGGTGTTCTAATAAAAGGAGAAAAGTGGCCAGAAGAATTCCAGACATGAGCAACAAAAACGCCGACAAAAACTGTTCCAGGGCCAGAGGGTCACTGGACTTTCGTTCCTGCTTCCCTGGTTTACAGGTGCCTGTCATCCAATAGCGACGTAACCTCTCCAGATCACCTGAAACATAAAATTCGAATCTAAAATATTTTGTACGAGTACTCTGTAAACGGATGTTATATCAACAATATGAAATGCATACTATCCTTCAATGTTATACAACCCGCGTAAGATAATTGTAAAGTTGGTTGTACAAATACAAGGAGCATAATGAGAATCCTTATAACTTGCAAACATCTGACTACGTCACGCAAATTTCAAATGGTAAACAGTCACGCTGATAGATGTCGGTACGGGCCTTATCGCTTAACTGCCTGACTCCAACAGATGTCGCCACCTGTCCTAATATTTCCCTGTATAACGAAGTATTTAAATAATTGCATTAATATATATGGTATGAAGTTAGGGATTGTCGTGGACTAAATCTAACAAATTAATTAATAAATAAGTGAAATGCAAGGCAAAGGCGCACAAATTAATTTACGATTAAGGGAGGTTTTCAGTAATTTCATGTATTGAAGTCGACAGCGAGACGCGTTCATACATATTAATTTATTACTTCATTGAAAGAGTCTTTCTATTTCAAGCGTGCCCTTCTTGTGCTGCGGGTGACGTTTGTTTGCCGGTGCCTCCCTCGAAAGTGGAGAGACAAGTTGCTTTGACCAAGATCGTTCAACAATTGAATGTGGACAGGGTTGCTACACTGACAGGCGTAGCTATGCACTGTCTTGTTTGCCATTCTAAGTATCCTACGATCTTTAGTCGCCAAGACGAAAGGACTGAATGACAACTTGGCAGTACAACCGAAGTCATTCACTTATTTCCCCAAAGCCAAAGGAAGATTTCCTCCGTAAGAAAGCCACGGGGAAAGGGCCGAGGTATGTTTCACATAATTTTCGAAGGCACACTTGAAATACAAATGCTCTAGGGTGAGTAGCCCCCGCATACCGTAGTTGCTAATGCTCTCACCGTTGGGGGAAGCGGCTCCGGGTTTGATTCCCGGTGGAAACACTCGCTTGAAAAAGTATAAAAGCATTTCCAGGCCAGCCATCCTGCGTGAGGTTTTCCCGAGTTTTCCTTATTTTCAACAGGCAACTAATGAAATGATACCTTACATAATTGCTGCAGGCTGCTTCCATCCTATTCTACTTCTTTATTCCTCCCTAATTCCCCGGGAAGTTTTATCAGTACACTGTAGGGCGTTATAGCTCATGTGTGATGAGCTAACATGGCCATAATTGCCGAAAGCTCCAAATTTTAGTTACGAATCCTAATCATCAACAAGCTGAGTAGGACATCTATCAAGAAGGTATTATGTTCTTTGCAAATGAAAGCATTTAGAGGAAGCCTATTATTGGAAAGAGAGAAGCTAGCAGTCTTCTTTGGAATTCACGATGGATACTCAATTTGTATAGAAGAACATGCCCAATAAGTAAGAGAGATTTGTATTGTTAGATTTTTTTAAAAATCATGTTCAGATTTGACTCCGTTTCATCCCAAAACTGTCCTAAAAGTGCTGTCTCGTCTCGAAAAGTATATCTCTTTTTTTTATAACTGAGAAGGTCTCTCCGTCCTGCCTTTTGTCTCGTCTCGAAAAGTATATATCTCTATTTTTTTTAAACTAAAAGAGGTCTCTGTGCCTTTAGTGTCTCGTCTCGAGAAGTATCTCTTTTCAACAGGAAGAAATCTCTGTGTTTTGTGTCTCTTCTCAAAAAATATATATGTCTTTTCTTTAACTGGAAGAAGTCTGTCTGTCTTGTATTATATCTTGTCACGAGAGTTTTGTATCATCTTATCTCTTGACCAACACTACTCATAATTGTAATGAATTGGTTAAATATATCTACTCAGGCTTTCATACACACAAAGGCTATGCAGAGTTGAAGATATATCTTACATTTTAGTCACTATGCTTGATTTTCATTGTTATAAAAACTTAATATAACGATAATAACAATATAAATAGAAATACAAAATAAGAATTAAAGAAAACAAGAATAATTTTAGAAATGATCCAAAAAAATGGATCAAAAGATTGCGATCTTGGTCAATAATTACTTTTGGATCAGAGGCCACAACATTTTTAACGGTCTCTAAATCGAGTTTTCATTTCCTTTTTTTTTTTTTTTTTTTTAACGGAACAAGCACATTATTCAGGGTTAAGTAATAGTTTGGGTTTGGTTACACTATATAAGATATAAGGCCTACAAAAAATTTTTGATTGAAATATATTGGATCTTTTTATGCATTTTTGAATCAGGGGCCACAAAATTTCTGAACTGCCCCTAAATCGAGTTTTCGTATTTTCTATGGAATAAGCACATCACATTGAGTTAAATGATAGCTTGGGTTTGGCTACACTGTACCGGTATGTAGTTCTCCAGATATAAGGCGTTCAAAACTACTGTTGGTTGAAATTTAATGGATCTTTTGATCCAATAAATATAAATAACCTTTCCAATCAATAATCTATTTTTGGCCTTAAGTTTATCTAAGTTTTGTATTTCTTTCACGTGACAACAGTTTTACCACTACATTTTTATTCGGACTTTGTAAAAATATTCCACAAAACACCACTCTCTATACATACAATAAACTAATATCGCATCAAGGAAAAAAGCTCAATAAGTTAGTAACTGTGCTATTTAGTAGTGAGGGACATTCCGAAATCCCTGTTCGAAAGTGATTAAATAGTGATACAGAAACATCTCGTTCCAATTTTACATTTCCTGCTGCTGTTTCTTTCCAGTAGATGCTTCCTGATTTGTATTGAGAGTGAAGATTTCACTACAACCAAGAAACGGTACAAAATCCCATATAATTGAACTGCAAGCAGCAACATTTTTGGTGTATTATCTACAGTTATTTACAGTATTGATCTCATTAATTTTCGAATCCGATTATGGACATTAAATTAGGGCCGGCCCTAGGCAATTTGCCGCCCCGTGCTATGGTATCATTCAGTGCCCCTTCTTTCCCCAGAAAGAACAAATTTTAAAAGTCATGATTTTAAGTATGCTACTCCATCATGAACAATGAAAGAGAGGGAAAGTACACTCGCACTCAGAAAGTCCTAAACACTGCAAGTACAATATCGTTGTGTTTGTTCTTTTTTTCTTTAAATAATGATCTATTATATTAGTGAAAGGTAAAGCAAACACACCTACAGAGGAATGATAGTAATCTTTTTTTTTTTTATATAGAATTCAATATCGAGTTCAATATATTACTTTGCAATTCCAGTGAAACTAAGTATTTTACTGTTGTTTCTTGATTTTCCTTCTACACCTTTAAAAAAAAACTTAAAAAGAAAGATGTTTACACCTTTAGTGATAAGGAACTTGTTTCTGACAAAGACAAGACTAGTTCTCATAGCAAAACTGTAACAACTAACTAAATGGAACAGATGTTCGCGAATTGAGTTCTTGTGTTTGACAACAATCAAGCAATTCATGCTGGGATTTGTTTGACCATTTCCTTTGTTACTGTCCACGTCAGTGGCGGATTCAGAACGGACTTCTGGGGGGGCGGTGGATTGTAATAATGCAACATAGAGCTACTTTTAAGATCTCCAAACTCTGGGATGGGTTTTATTTATATATAAAATAAGAAGGCTTCCTCTTCTGGGGGCGTTGCGATCGCCCCGATCACCCCCTGGATCCACCTCTGGTCCATGTAACCTTAAACAAATGCAACGTAAACATCATTTATGAATGTAATATTCAAATAGAAGGTCAGCTTAGTAAACTTAACTACCATCATCATGAAGTCTGTTTCCAACAAGAAATATTTATTTTAAATAATATATATAGTTATGACAGATTTTACGCCGCTCCTCGAGATCTCCCGCCCTGTACAAATGCACGTGTTGCGCATATGGTAGAGCCGGTTCTGCGAGAAATGAAATTAGTTATAAATTTACAAAACTACTGTATCTGTTTTCAATATACTAAGGGCAAAATCTGAAAAATTTGTTGTTAAATATTTTCGTAGATAAGAGAAACCAAGATATGCTCTTACCGTTTTCTCTAAACTCTAGTAATTTCTGGTTAAACATTTCCACGTGTTTGAAGTTCCTCGTGAAGGCAATGCCGTAGCCTGTTTTGGCATACCACGACCCAACAGTAAGTAAACGGCAATCTTCGTCCTGGGACACCAGAAAATCCAAAACTGTTCCATCGTAGATAAAGGCATCCAGTTCTCTGAAAAATATATTAAATAGCATTTTAATATAAGGCGCTATATTCAAGATAATTTAAAAGAATCTTCATACTTGCACAACGTCATATTTTGAAAAAGAATTATTAGACATAAAAGTTCATTTCATGGTTACATGCACTCATATCTGGGACCTACTATTACGCGGGGCGATGCAATACGATGAGCAAAGGGACCGCTGTGGCTCAGCGGTAGAGTCTTCACCTCTGGTGCATGGGTGGGCTCGGGCCTACAAAACATATATAACTTCGGGCCCGAACCGTAAACCTTTAAATATACAAACATATTTCTCGGGCCTTTTCGAGCCTAACTTTGTAAATATAGTGTCCAACGATATACATTGCACTGTTCTTTCTGGAGAACTTTTAAAGCTTAACTGGAAAATTAAACGTCTAATTCCTATAAATAAAAATACAATTTTGCGTTAATTATTAAGTTTCTGTAATTCGGGCTTATTTCGGGCTCATTTGACATCACACTAGCTCGGGCTTAAATGATAAAACATATCTCGGACTCGGGTCGGGCCTCACATTGTAAATTCATGGGCCGGGCCGGTCTCGGGCTCAAAATTCCTGTCCGTACAGGTCTCTATATTGTAGACCGGACCTTCTAAACACGGTTGAATTTATCTACGTTTTACTTTCAAGGCTCCCACTTTTCTGACGTTTTCATTTGTTTCTATTTACTTACCTGAAATGAGTATAAAAGAACTTCAAGCAGTTTGGGATATTTATAATTGTAATTGTAATAAAAACAATAGGACTTACTACTTGGCTTTCGAGACGCAGTCAATTTTTACCACTGAAAAGTATCTGTAATTCAACAAGGAAATAATTATATCGTTAATAAAATTGATATTCATCGTAACATGGCCCATAACAAGCACTTTACCATTTTATATCGTAAAGGTCAGATCTACCAGTATTGTAACAGAGCGGTGTTTGAGGAATTGACCGTAGAAATTCAAACTCCTATTAGTGATAATTTCACAGCCTTGTTTTATGACAAGTGTAAACTCTTCGTCAGTGCAGAAGGAGGGCGTGGGTCATGGGTCAGAGTTGATGACGATGGGTTTGGTGGGTGGTGGATTAGAGTGAGTCAGAGTGGGTCACGGTGGGTGGTGGGTCATATTTTCATTGACCCTACCATCTCTGCAGACTGGCTAGCGTATACTCTTACCAACCTTTATTTTATTAACACAAGAGCTCCCTTTTGGCTATATGGATAGCGTACACACCTTTGGCGCTGGAGACCCGGGTTAGATTCCCGGCGACAGCACATTTGGTTCAGATCCTACATTAAACTATAGGTCCACGTCTGATATAGACTTGCTGCTGAAAGGGACGCTAAAATTGAAACCTAACTGACTAACTAGCAACGTATGATTAACTAGATACAGCTACAAATTATAATTAACTCATTTGAACGTTAATTTTTGTTTAAGTATGATTTTGTTCCAAGATGAGGCATATTTTTCGAGAGATCACATCAAACTGGAAAAAATGATAAAATTCATTGTAAATGTGTTATTCTTAGTTTGCAGAAAATAAAGAAACACGAATACATATTATAATTTAACGGTAAAATGTTGGTTAAAGATAATACACATACTATTTGTTAGATGCATTAAGCTGAAGAAAATTATTTAAGCGAGTGTAAACTGCAAAGCGTAGTTTTCAAGAAAATGCATTTTGATGATACTAAAACATTGTAAAGTCCTGTTGGAGCAAGCAGAAAGTAGAGCAATCACACACGGGAATTTTTTTTTTTTTTTTTTTTTTGCCACTGACAGTTTTATTACAAAATTTTCTGTTATAAAACAGTAAGAGATAATTCTACTATGAAAGTATACATTTCTCTAATAACTAGGATAAGTAGGTGTCCCAATGCAGCCGTGGAAACGATCCGCACATAGTTCCAAGCAAAAGAAGTGAACTGGATTTAGGAATCTCAATGCTTAACGCAAGCAAAGATAGGTTAGGAAACTACACAACTGTAAGCAAGCTAGGAGGATGCTTTTAGGAATCCCACTTTATTTAAGAATCTCAATGCTTAACGCAAGTAAAGATAGGTTAGAAAACCACAGAGCTGTATGCAAGCTAGGAGGATGCTTTTAGGAATCCCACTGGATTTAGGAATCTCAATGCTTAACGCAAGCAAATATAGGTTAGAAAACCACAGAACTGTATGCAAGCTAGGAGGATGCTTTTAGGAATTCCACTGGATTTAGGAATCTCAATGCTTAACGAAAGCAAAGACAGATTAGAAAACCATAGAGCTGTATGCAAGCCATGAGGCTGCTTTTAGGAATTCCACTGGATTTAGGAATCTCAATGCTTAACGCAAGCAAATATAGGTTAGAAAATCAAAGAACTGTATGCAAGCTAGGAGGTTGCTTTTAGGAATTCCACTGGATTTAGGAATCTCAATGCTTAACGAAAGCAAAGACAGATTAGAAAACCATAGAGCTGTATGCAAGCCATGAGGCTGCTTTTAGGAATTCCACTGGATTTAGGAATCTCAATGCTTAACGCAAGCAAATATAGGTTAGAAAATCAAAGAACTGTATGCAAGCTAGGAGGTTGCTTTTAGGAATCCCAACTGGATTTAGGTATCTCAATGCTTAAAGGAAGCAAAGATAGTTAGAAAACCACAGAGCTATATGCAAGCTAGAAGGCTGAGGTTAGGAATCCCAGAGAGCTCCAGGCAAGCTAAGTTGGGTGGATTCAGGAAGCCTACGAGCTCCAAGTAAGGTAGAAGACTTGAGTTGGGTTTGGGGTCTCTCAAAGCACCAGACAAGCTAAGATGGCAGGAGTGACCAGGTCTTCGTTTTCTAGGTGATCCTGGTGTTCCTTCTGCATCACATGATTAGTGATAGCCCTGGTGCTCTTATCGTCTGTCACTGTAGTAGTTTGTAGTAGGCACGCACACAGTGTTTATAAATGCAAGCACGTGTTCATTGTTGGTAAATAAAACCATGTGTGAGATAGTGAAAATGCATGTTATAAATTGCCTATAATCAGAGCCGGATTAAAGTTTGATGGGGTCCTAAGCTATTGAAGGTAATGGGACCCTTTATGTGTCCAGATGAGCATAGGACTCTATTTACAGAAATGAAGAAACTAGCGATATTTTAGAAAGCAGACTAGCAGAAAGGGGCCCCATTACTTACATTATAGAACCTTACACAACAAGAAACACTTTTGCAATATGTAGATATTATTTTATTTATTGTTTTTCTTATACTTTGGAAATGTATATGTAGTTTTTTCTTTGGTTTTTGGGGGCTCCCATTAGAGTAGGGCCCTAAGCTATAGCTTTTTTAAGCTTATAAGTAAATCCGGCAATGCCTATAATAATCTACATTTTTAGTTATTTTGTTGAAACAGATAGGTTATTCTCTTATGCACTGTATATGTTAAAATTAGACACATTCTTAAGTAGCAGAACATATCTATCAATATTTCTTGTCTTCCAACAGTGACACACATACTTCTTAACAAAATACCACAATACGAATACCTTCTTTCATTTTAATGTTTTTTTTTTCTTTTAATCAAATTGGTGAACTTCCACTTATAAACTATTCACAAAATTTAAGAATTACTTAATTCATTTTTAGCCCAAAGCATAAAATGTACAAAGAAGGTGTGAAATATAACCTATTGTTTCCCGTTTTCCGTTTACATAAAGCAGTTTCTCAACCCCGGGGTCACGAAGATAAGCGGTAAATGGGAAAGATAAATATATATACGTAGTATCTAATACAAAATTTTAAAATATTATTTTCAACTTTGTTTTCATAGGCAAATATTTTTATTCATACTATAAAGAACAAAAAAAAAAGGTCGAATAAACATTTTCAACAGGTGCAGAGTTGTTTAAAAATCAATTTAAATGAAAGAGGTAACGATATGAAACTAATAAGAACTGCATATTGAAATATCAGGAAAATACAAACGCAACAGAATCTGCATATTGAAATACAATTAAAATTGAAAGCTAATGAGATATCTGAGCATGGTGTGATTTCACTACTGGGGAAGTGTCCGGGTCAATCTTCAAGTCTTTTTCAACTGATAAGCGATTTTTTTGTCTTTGTTTTAACGCTTATCATGGAAGAAAAACCACTTTCGCCCAGGTACGATATAGCAAATGCAATTATTAGTTTCCAAGCAGCATATAACACACCGGGATATTCTTCTCTCCACTTCAGCCATAACTCTTTGTTACAGAATACCAGTTGCAAGGACTTGTAGCACGATAATTCTATTAGTTAGTCAAGAGGTTCGGACTTAGATCAGCTACTTTGATGGCCTCTTCAATGCAGGAGTTTAATATCCATCTTGAACCAGCATTTTCATCGTAGGGAATATATTACTGCTACTGTATTCATTATATTTAAGAAATGGATTCTATTGTTATAGAAATAGATGGCTATCGTGAGATCTCTGCAATAGGTAGGGGAACGTGGGGCATAATGGGGAAGCTAAGATATTTGCCTTTCTAAATTGGTAACCAATATCTCAATTGCAGTAATTTTTCTGCGGTAGACACGTTGGACATTTATTGTGATATTTCAACCAGCAAATCCTTTCAAAAATATTGTTTTGGACCTTTTTGCTTAGCTTATTCCAAAAATGGCTCTTTTCCCCATTATGCCCCCTACGTGGGGCATAATGGAACATTGGATTTCAGTCAACCCCATTATGCCCCAACCCCATACTGCCCCGTACACTATTACATCTATAATATCCAGCACTGATATAGACTTATCATAAAACAACAATATATGATTACTATTATACAACACAACTTGAATTTTATGAAATATTTATTAGACTCAATAATCAAATATAACAAAAGATGAGTACAATTTTTTTAAAAAATGTTGATAATTACTTCAAAAGGTACATTCTGAATTAGGCTTTATTAAGAAAAAGAAAAAATGTGATCATTGGGAATTGTACTACAAAGTTTATGCAGATTACATCGAATTATTGTCAGTTAAATCTTAATATTTCCTGACATCAAATCAACATAACCAAATTTTGAAAATTCAGCAGGAAGAACTTAAACAATACTGCGCAAATGCAATCCCAACATTAACAAGAAATGTTTCGTGCTGGATAGTAAACTACACAATCGATACTCTTACGGGGCATAATGGGGTAATGGGGCAATATGGGGTGATTGCAATACCGTTTTGCCCCACCCCGTTTTGCCGCATATGAGTTGTAGTGTTCAATCAACGAGTATCTCTGTTATAACTTACAATCCGTAAACCTCAAAAACACACAACAAACACAGAAGAAATATTCTTTCAACATATCAATAGTTTAAACGTGTGCAATAAATAACTTGCCTTACTTTGACAAAAGTAAAATCCCAATTGTTATATGCCATAGCACGAAAACAAAGAACTGACACACAGTACTGTTCCTTTTCAACTGATAAGAACGCTGCTCAAGCGCAACAGCCCTTCGTCCTTGAGAATCTTGTATAGGTACTTATCGCTAGATTGCAGTTAATTACAGTTCAAAAAATGCCGATACCCCGTTATGCCCTCCTATCCCGTTATGCCCCACGTTCCCCTATATTAAAAGTCCAACACAAGCTTATTACAAACCAGAAATTATAAGGTGGTCGGTGGCAAGAGGGGGTGATAGATGGGGCCGTGACTGGAATTAGGTTGAGAACCATTCATTGCCTTAAAGTGAGAAAAGTTTGAAACATTAGCAAATAAATACATATGCAATGGATGTTATCTCCAACACTTCTTAAGGAAAGCAAATATTATTTTCTGCTATGTGGAAACTCATTTTCGTTAAGTCATTTTAGACATTAAGTCTACATACTTTCTTGTCTTGACAAGACCTTTCCGTCTCCACGCGTCAAATATTGTTGTTCTGTCACAAAGATACGAACTTCCACCTCGTACTTTCAATTTCAAACGTCGTTGTTTAGTTCCCGAGGCTTGTTCATTCAACGAACACCCTCTTCTCAAAGCTCTTCTTTTGCACGAAGTTCGTATCTCTTAAGCTCCAAATGCTACTCTCCCTCGCTTCTTTCACGGAAGTTAATTCTTGTTTGGAGAAATTTTCTGTTTAAATATCTTTAGTAGTCTTTGACGGGTGCTTTCGTGGGTCTTAAAATCGCTTTATCACAGCATCCTGTACCTTCCACTTTCAATAGTCTCTCTGTTTTTATTGAATACTTGAACCTAGTCTTCTGCCTTTTAATAACTCATTGTTTTATCTTTCTTTTCTGTTTTATTTTAGCTTTATAACAGCTTGAAATCTTTTTAACGTTTCGGGCTTTCTTTTTTCTTTTCTGAATTGATTTTTTTTTTGTTTTGTTTTTCGCTCTGAAATTAAACTCTTTGCGCTAAGAGACACAAGTTACAAGTGGAATCAGAATAATATTGTAAGAAATTGAGGGAAAGAATGTACGATTGCTAGTCAAGAAAGACTTGGACTGATTTTTTTTCTAGGCAATTTATTATTACTCAGCAACAGGCACATGATCCTTTTCAAAGTAGTCCCCGCCCATTTGAATGCACTTTTTCATTCGAGTCTTCCAGTCCTCAAACACGTGTCGCAGGCCATTCTTTGAGAGGTCCTTCAAAACCGCCTCCGATGCCTTCAGAACCTCGGAATTATCGGAGAAGTGGCGTCCACGCAGTGTGGATTTTAGGGCAGGGAATAGAAAAAAGTCGCACGGTGTGGTAGGCGTCTCCACCATCCTCAAACCTTTGCAACAGCTCCCTTCAAGTCTCCACTCGAACGGCCTTCTGCTCTGGTGTCAGGAGTCGCGGAATTCATCGCGCACACACTCGGCTCATGTGGAGATGGTCATGCAAAATTTTGAAGGCACTGCCATGAGATATGCGTAGTGCGGCTGCCAGATCGTCGATACTGATGCGGCGATCTTCTCTAACAATGACTGCTGCCGTGTTAATGTTCACCTCAGTAACAGCTGACGCTGATACACCTGGTCCACCAGCTTTCGTGATTGTCATTCGGCTCTCTTTAAACTCTTTAAACCACCAGAACACGGTACTTCGTGGCAGAGCGTCATCTTTGTAGGCTACTCTCAACATTCCTAGAGTTTCTGTTGCCCTTTTCCCCAGGCGATAGCAGAACCGTATAGCTGCAAATTGTTCACCTCGTAATGACTCCATTTCTTCTACAGGCGACTTCTAGAGGCGGCGCAGAACATCACCTGCAATAAAAAGTCGTGGTTACCAAACATGCAATGATTCCTTAACAACATTTTATATATATGCACAGCAAGACCCACCCTACTTGTATGCCAAACTATGAAGCTCCAGCGTTAACAGAACTGCCGGGAAAAAAATCAGTCCAAGTCTTTCTTGACTTGCCCTCGTACAAGAAATGAAATCTTTGAGTTTAACGTCCCACTATTATGCCCGTTAGGCTAAAGGAGACGATGATTAAAGCAAGTGAAAGTTAATGGAAGAATTGGTGGAATGAGAAAGTGGAAGAAAACGGGAGTACCCCGACAAAACCTACGAGCACGGTTGTCCATTCCAAACTCACTTCACCGGGATCGAACCAGAGACCGCATGCACCAGATGTAAGCACTTTACCACTAAGCCACCGTGTCCCCCAATAACAATGTAGAAGTGTCTCGAGGAAAAACTAAATACAATGTTGTTCACCAAAATCTCACATGGACGAGGATCGAACTTAGAATATTCTAGACAAAAAGTAACCCCTAAACTAGTGATGGGCATGAAAACACGTTTTTAGGTTTTCTGTTTTCAGAAACACGGAAAAAGTTTTTAAACTTTCATAAACAGTTCTTCTTTATTTTTTTTCAAAAACCGGATCAGTTTACTATCAAAAACTTGTTTCCGTTTAAAACCGATCCGAATTCCTATCAGAGCTCTCTCGTGGATGATCGGTTAACATACGCGCTTTTGGCGTGGAAAATTCAGGTTCGATTCCCGGCGGGATCCCATTATGTGTCGGATCCAATGTTAAGCAGTAGATTCACGTCTGATATAGCCTAGCTGTTGAAAGGGATAGTAAAATCAAATCAACTTAACTCAATGTAATTCCTATCAAAAACCTGTTTTGGATTTAAACTTTTTTAACTTTTGTTTAAAAACATAAACCGGTTTGGATGAAAGTTCCGAACTGGTGTTGGAGAAAACCGAAATATTTAATCTTCAACTTTTCTAAAAACTGCTTGCAAGCATTTTTTTTTAAATAATAAAAACTGGTTTTTCTCATTCCTACCTTCAGGTAGCGAGGTACATTAGAGGGAAAATAGTATCCAAATTGTGAAGAGAAAATTTGATTAAAATACTCGAACGAACAGATAAATAGAGTTAGCTTCAAGCAAGACAGGGTATTGAACCTAATCAGGAAGTGAGGAGAATGAAAAAGATAGAAATGCAACGTTCTAGGTGTTATCAGATAGAGCACTTAATGGCTTACTCAGAACTACCTTCAGTTCCACTCTGTTCGATTCCACTCCAAAAGTTATAACAAATCTCCTTGTTTACTTTTCCTTTTTTGTGTGCTCCTTTTTCTTTCCTTCTCTTATTAACCTCTTGCATTCGAGATGTCATTTTTCTATGTTAGTGCTATGATAGCAGGTTTTCATTTACTATTAAAAGACGGTCTAGAGCGTTATATGGAGCATAGTAATTGTACACGCACGAGGAGAACTTTCAGATTAGTGATACAAATAATATTTGTATTGTGGAATATTTGGACTAAAAGAGAGAAATTTTAATGTTCTGAAGGGATCTTATACTGTTTCAAGTTGGCAACACTGAATGGAGATCAAAGGCAAAGTTTCTTTTTTCTTTTTCTTTTCCGATCTCGAAGTTGCCAATTTATTATCGTTAAAACAAACACATGTGTGTCATAATTGATGCTTCCTTAGGCCTGCCATCTACGGAGTTTTTTTTTATTTCTGTTAGTAAAGTGCTGCCACCTAACGAGAAATAGTAGAACTAAGTCCTGTCTTGCATCCACTAACAAATGTCATCATTTCCAGGATTAATACGACCCTTAATAAAGGATACGTTTTCATGACATCGTCATGGATGTCACTGGTATCTATTTTGCGACAGAGTATTTTATGACATCCACATAGTAGGCCCGCAAGTAGAGGGGGCTAGGGGGCCCTGGCCCCAATAAACTTTTCGGGTAATCATAGACCTTAACATAAAACGCTATTATTAATAGAAAAAAAAACACAATTTAGCTATGTGTAAGACAATTTTTAAAAACTTACCCCCCTAACATATTCATACCCCCCCCCCCCAAACCTCTGTGGCTTGTTGCGGGAATCGCACATAGATGTCACTGGAACGCAAGGTTTAATGTTTATTCCAACTAAGTAATTTCCTCAGCGCCAAATACAGAACAAATTGTATGTCACGAAGAATGTGCCATTTAGTACCCAAAGTAAATGAAAGTTCTTTGAAAGAAATTCGAATTTACCACTTTATAAATACAGCAAACTTTCGATTATTCGACTCACGACTATCTAATCTTCGTACTCAGTGCGGACCTAGAAGGTAAAAACTGGGTGCAGCAATGATAGCAAATTAAAACTTTCCTTCAAGATTACAGTAAAGGAAAAATACTTAGAATGTATTCTACATAATATACAAAAATAGTTTTCTTTGAAACGTGCCCAAAATATTAATTTCATATTACCAAGTAATTCAATACATAATAATTGCGCTTAGAAAAGATTAGCTTTGAATTTTTTTTTCCCTTTGGATTTTGAGTGTTGTACTTACCCACTGAGAACTGACTCTATTCCCTCAGCTACTGTTGATCGGTTGTACTGCTTCATATAAAGGTACATCTCGTGTTTATATTTCCTAAGAGTGGATTCGGTGTGCGTCCAAGGTGAGGTTCCGAATTTAAACATTGGTTTGTGACTGAAAGGTCGGTCAAGCTGCAAAGTAAAACATAATAATGATATATTAGAATTTATAGGTATGCATCAAAATTCGAACCTTTCCATAAAATTAGACTCGAATAGTCTTAACGAGAATTCAACTATATTGTAAATTGAAGTATTAGGACGAATCCGACCGAAAGTTGTAGGTGGGATCAGGGCCGTAACTTGTGGCAGGGCAGGAGAGCAGCTGCTAACCAGGAAAGCTCCCCGCCATTCGAGGAGGACCCATTTTAAGACAAAATTTTCTTGCACCATTTACGATACGAACATGAAATTATAAATGAAGCATCAAACAGGTTCACTACAATACATAAACAGAACAGCAGACAAGGAATATGAAACTAAACTGAGTCGTTTCTACACTTACGACAAACTGGTTGCCTGTTTAGTACACAGAGAAAAATACGTTCTCCGGACAGCGGTATATTGTACAAATATACGGTATCCTCTTGCTTACTATAGAAATCAGTACGGAGCATACGTTATTCGTATGCTACATAGGCACTGCCCTTAGATGTTACATCATGCCGTTGCAGAATGTCTGACATCTAACAGTTTTCCGTATATCACATGCATATACTTATGTTACCTTCGTCAGCTATATGTTATATACGTCCATTTGTATGTGAGATCCTGGCCGCATACACTATTTCATAAGGAAAGTACGTATAGATGGAACACTTATACAGAAAGTATTATAAAACATGCGTTTTCAGTTATACGTCTGCTGTACGTTAAGTCCAAAAACTACAGGAATTACGCATGTAACCTATCTTTTTAAGTACGTCACCTACAATTCTTTTTCTCAGTGTAGACTATGCCTTTCACACAATTTCAATAACTAACACTCCTTATTATTTTTTTTTAACTTGATTAACTTTTTAACTCGAACATGATATGTGACAATCTTGTCATTTACTCACCACTTGCACAGTGTCTTTCTCATAAAATCGTAACAAGTGTACCTTTCCCTCACATAATCCTTCCGCATCCACATATAGTACCGCTTACAACAACAACTATTTTTATCACCTGACTTTCACTCACTCTGTCTCACAAAACAAAATAAATTCTCCAAATTATATGGTACATTTTCTAAAATTGGCTATACAGCGATACAGCAGTTAACCCAAGTTATAAATATGTCACTTGCTAATTTTGTATTTTGCTCACTCGATGTCTGTGTCATATTTATCATACATGTTTCCACCTAAAACTTTGAAAGTAATGCATTTGTAAGTGAAATACTTCCAACTTATTAGAACTTTTATATGCTGATACCACGTTATGTACATTTCATAATCTTTAACACTAACATGATTTGTTAAATGAAAATAAACGCAAGATGCAACCACACGACAAGAAACTGGCAAAATAATCAGGGCCGGATTTAGCATTTTGGCGCCCCTAGGCCCAATAATTTTTTCCGCCCCCTAGTCTGGTTAAAGTTACTTTCCTAAAAACCTTTATTAAAAAAAATATATCAGGCCTATATGTTAATTGCTTAAACACCACTCCACGATGCAATTTTATCTTTAACTTTACCAACAATTATTTGTTCCAATGAACTTCAAAATCAGAATGCTTTATTAGCCTGATGTTTTAAAATCAATTCAAAAAGTATGTTAAGTTATGGCTATTTATTTTTATTTCTAGATTTTTTTTTTATTTTTTCTCTCGGCCGTGAGCCCCCTGGGAGCTTGCGCCCATAGGCCCGGGCCGGGCCTATTGGGAAATCCGGCCCTGAATATAATGAAAAACGAAGCGTTAGCATTTACAGCTTCATGTATGAAAGTACCAGCGAAAACAATCATTATACTATAGTTGAATCGAAACTTGACGTCCAATTATGATAAACTGATATTATCTGTAAATTTTTGGTTACCAAACCTGTTCTTCAAGGCAGTAATACCAACACGTGTAAAAAAAAAAAAAAGAAAGAAAACAAAAAAGAAAAAAGAAAGACCTCACAGTTTATTTGTTGGCAAGGCAGTGATACCAATCCGTGGAAAAAAATCCCATAGTTTGTGATTCTTTTGACAACGATTTCCTGAATGAACTTTCCTAAAAATTGCTATAATTAATGGAATTTTTCCTATATCTATCCCCATTGATGCCATCAAAAATATCTATAAGTGAGTAGACAAATGGGTCTTCAATAAATGTGAAAATAATGCTAGCATCAAATTTTGTTACACTCTAAAATGCATGTTAGTGTAACGTTAATTGCACTTTCGTATTATAAACAAAGAAAAATGAAAGAAAGAACAGAATTAACGAAAGAAGGTGAAATGAGAAAAGTCAAAGTTCCGAAACGAACTGACTGAAGTTTATTTGGTTTTATTACGTTCAGTGGAAGATCATGGCACAGAGCTAATGGAAATACTAAACTCATAACAAAATGTATCTATTATCAGCAGCCTTTTCAATTCTCTCTTTCAATTAAGGAAAATATGTGTTCATAAGCTGTCCGATAAACGTAAAAAATAAGAATTTTTGGAAAATTCACTCAAGTTTTGAAGAAAATGACTCATATATACTAAACGGCGTGACAAACATCTTGGCATTTGAAGGCGGCGCTCCAAGTTCCCTTTAACAGGTTGACTGCCATGAGCATCATATGTGGTGCTCACCTTATTTTTCTCTGGGGTCATGAGCACCATATATGATGCTCATGCTTGATATCACAAATTATTAACTTATCCAGGTTCTTGAGTATCATATATGATGTCCATTGTCACAAATTACTGTGAGACAATGAGAATCACATAAGGTGCTCGGCTCTCATTGGTACATTTTTGGGAGAAACAAAATATCGCGACAAAAATATGATACAACTATCCAGAATCGAGCCAAAGCTAAGAAGAAATTTATGGCCTCCTGGGACCAGTACCCTCAAATCACCTTGGCAGTATGCTGCTAGCAAATGAGAGGCCAGCGGTATTGCCACGTTTATTTTGTACACATCCACGTCTATCCCCCTATCACCTGATCGCGCTATAGTATGTCTGATTAGCCATAGCCACACCCCTTAGTACTCGGCAACGTCGGGTCAGAGTTTGCGTTTTATTCGTTTAGCTGAAATGCCAAGATGTTTGTCACAGGCTTTAATTTTATTGTTCGTGTATTCAAAGTTTAGAAAAGTTTGATATTAGCATAATGTGGGAAATTGAAGAGCAAAATGGGAACTTTTGCCTCTCAAGATAGGATTTTATACCATTTCAGGTTGTCACTACTGTTTCAAGGTAAAGCCATTGGTTGTAAGCCGATTTCATACAACAATTTTCAATTGTTCGTAGCTGAAACCCTGATTGACCTGGAGACAAGGGTACAAGTGGATCTGAAAAGGTAGGCGAACGGTAGGTAGCCGCATGACGTCACGCCGTCCATCTGCCGATGTTTGCCTATTGTAATTTCTTAGGAACTGGCGGAAATGCACAATCTAGCCGTGGAAAAGTCTAAAATCAAATTGCTTGGAATAGCACCCATTGTATGCGTAGTGAGTAAGAAAGAAATCATAGATGTCAGGAACAACATTAGAAAAATATGACGTTCTGCAGAAAAATGGGTTTCCATTTACAAAAAAAAGGCTTATGATAAAGTAGCAGGTATTACTAATGCTGGTCAAATTTAGAGGGTCAAAGTTAACCGATCGTGCTCAACGTTTGCTCGACTGTTAGAAACCAAGAACTGCTGCAAGGATCTACTATGTTTGAGGTACAAATCGACTGAAAAATTAAATGCGTTTACTACAAGTAATCCGTTTTTTGTAGATGCAAACCCATCTTTCTGGAGAACGTCATATTTTTCTACTGTTATTCCTGTCATCTGTGATTTCTTTGTTACTCATTACGAGTACAATGGGTGCTCTTCCAAGCAATTTGATTTTAGACTTTTGCACAGCTAAATTGTGCATTTCGTCCAGTGTGCGCCGTACATACTTTGAGAGGTGGGAGGACGGTGTCCCCTCACGTTCCCCCGCACTTTTATCCCTACGTGGAAACAGGAAATAAAATACAGAATACGAAAATGAGAACAAAAATTCAGAAAGTGCATGACTTACTTAGACACATTCAGCACATTAACATGGCCTACAAGCATGCTCCTTATGTCCTTCTCACCCACACATCGTTATAAATTGGAAATCACTGATATACGGCAGATCAATGAAAACAAAAAAGTAAACAAACATTTTGTGCGTGTAGTGCAGTGTTACTAATAACATATTGTAAGTCCCTACAACGAAGTTAAAATGTCACTGCTTTTCATAAAAAAAAGTCAGTACAGGAAATTTTAACTTAATACTGAATAGACGATGCTGAATGACAAATAAGATCAATCAAAGCTTCACTGCGTAAAATGATGTAGACTAATATGGCGGCTTTCCTTAGAAATCTTTTATTCAAATCGATGTGCTTTTGTCTCATTGTTTTTTTTTTTTTTTTTTTTTTTTTAACATTCAAAGCTGAGCTGAATTTCCTGAAGAACTAACGATTCTTTATGGTAGATATCTGTTGACTTTCATGTCAGAAGGTCTACAGTCCCTTTCTTGTGCCTTCAGAGAATTTTTTTCTTTTACTAAGAGGCAGGGGTAAAAGTGAGAGGGAACGCGGGGGACGTTGCCCCCACCTCAAAAAATATGTAAGGCGTCCTCCCAGTTTCTTCAAAAATCAATGGGCAAAGATAGGCAGGGAGAAGGGCGTGACGTCATACCGCTACCTACTGTCCCCTCACCGTTTCAGTTCCACTTTTACCCCTGCAAGAGGTAATTAAGGAGCTTTCCTAGAAAACTGTCATATGAAACTCACCTTTGTGGAAATTCTCATGAAAGTTCTTTATACAAATAATAATAATAATATTAAAATATTTATTTATGAAATATGACTAAAGTCGCCAGAATCGTTTCGAAGAAAGTAGTCTCAAAAGTAATATACTCGAATCGAAAATGGTCTACTGAGTAGCATGTGTGTGTGTGTGTGTGTCTTTAGTTCCGGTTTCAATTCCCGTTGGTTTTTAATTTGCACATGTTACGGTGGTTTGTGTTTCTCTTTAAGCTCTAGGTTCATGTTTCATATCGTGTCAGTGCCGAAATGGAAGATAAACTAAAAAAAAAAAAAAAAAAACACCGGAAATTATAAAAATATGCAGTGGCGAATCTAGCTTGGGCCCGGGGGCGCAGGCCTCCGAGTTGTCTGAGTGACAAAAATAATTTTAGGTATTATGTATATGTTTTTGAAAGATAATAATAGTAAACTCATGATATACCTATGATAGTCTAGTTTTTGGCTGGTCGCCCCAGTTTTTACGTTCTTTATCCGCCACTGGAAATAGGTTATTTTCTGTCTCAATACTGATCGCATAGAACAAAGGCGAGATTTCATAGATTGTGAAAAGTTTTCCACATATGTATTCAGTGTCGCTAAGATAAGTTAATTTTCCGCCTTCACTTCATTTGGAAGCGGTACACATCTTCTAGCACTTCCAATTTCGAAGTGATCGTCATACATGAAATTGATAATACGTAGTGAGTAACGTTTCTTCTATGGATTCAGGATTCCGTAAATAGATTTTATCTCAAGTCTACTCAGTCTATTCAGTATTCCTTTATTGAAACCGGATGTTATAGAAATCTATTAAAACTTCCGGTTTCAATTTTGATTCAAAAACTATAAAAGATAGCAAGAAATTGCTTTTGACATGCAAGTTGAACCTGAAAGATGTGCACAAACCCCAAGAGATGATTTATGACAACAAAAGAAGACAAAGTGTCATGTTTCATGTTGACGAATTCCGAGTCGTATACGATTAGGATTTAGGATTTAGATTTCTGGGCTTTCGGCATCTACGGCCATTTAGCCCGTCACGATTTGAGGGATGACGTCCCTCGGCGAGCACACAATCCGGGGAAAGGGAAGGAAGAAAGGAATGGGGAGGGAAGGAGGCGGCCTGGGACCTATAAGTTAGGTACCACCCCGGCATTTGCCTGGTGTGAATGAGGAAAACCCAGGAAAACCTCATTCAGGGTGGCTGGCCTGAAAAAGCGTGTTACACTTTTTCGACCGAGTGACCCCACCGGGAATCGAACCCGGGACCGCTCGCACCGAAGACGAGAGTGTTAGCGACTACGCTACGCGGGGCCACCGAGTCGTATACGAGTGAAAAGAGTGTGAACTTGCCAGGATTCGAGTTTCGATTCCAAAACACTCGTACACAACGCGGAATTCGTCAACACGAAAGCATTCTTCTTTTGATGATACGAATCACCTCCCAAAGTATCTGAACATCTTTCTGTTCCGTTCCACGTCTCACGCTTGGATTTTCGATTTCAAGTTTGCACCCCTGTCACTCGTACACGATACGGAATTCGACAATATGCAAGAGGACTTTATGTCTTGTTTTGATGTCACGAATTACTTCCCGCAGTGTGTGCACATCTTTCAGATTCACCCTGTATATTGAGCGTAGGATTTCATCTCTGATTCCTTCTATTGATTCTTCTACAGGGTTTTCATAAAGTATGGACGGATTTAATTCGCTTATAATTTACATAAAAATGCTCATATTGAAATCAAATAAAGTGCAAACGGTAGCGGAAGGATTACATTTTTACCTGTAGTCTGCACCATTCAGCTCAGTTCATTCACCGCCACACCTCCAACTGGGCGCCATTTACGTCCACACGTCCATTACGGTCCATTACCCTGCTCACTGTTGCAGGCGATGTTGGCGGCCTCCCACTTCGAGGACGGTCCAGGACGCTTCCTGTCTCCAAGAACTTAGCATGCCACTTTCGGATTGCACTCTCAGTCGGTGCCGGCTTTTTGAACTCTTTGGTGAACTTTCGACACACCAGAATTGGTGATTTTAGCTCTGCCTACCACAGAACACATTGCGCTTTCTCTTTCACCGACGCCATCTTTGATACGGTAAAAAAAAAAAATAGTCTTCTCAGAGGAGTTTTTCATTTATTTATTAGTCAACATTGAAACAACAATGAAAACAACAATGGATGGAATTTGGTAAGAAACTGACCCTTGCCCACCCTCTCCCTCTCTCAACGTGTTCAGAGTTGCCGCTTATCTAACAGTGTTGCCAACTAAAAATTTAATCCTTCCACTACCGTTTGCAATTTATTTGATTTCATTATGAGCATTTTTATGAAAATTGTAACCAAATTAAATCCGTCCAAACTTTATGAAAACCCTGTATTTGAATTTGAGTTTAGTGTCTCTTTAAACTTAAACTCAAATAGAAGAATCAATTGAAGCCAGATGTGACAAATCTACCACCTTCGGTTTAATAATATATCCTCGTAGTTTGGAAGTCTACTGTAGTTACACAATGTTGTTTCTTACATTCTAGGACCATAGAATTCTCTATGGTGGTAGTAGATATATAAATCTCGACTCCTAAAAGAAAGAAAATCTTTCTTGAATTGTTGAGACTGTTTGCGAATAGAGGATAAACTCTTCTTCAATATATTTGCAGAAAAGAAATGGTTGCGCAAAGACTCATGTTGAAATGACTCTGAATTCGTAGCAACTGTAGATCTCCATCATTCCAGTCCAGAAAACACATCCCATTATATTTTTCATCCAACATTGAGCTGTCTCCTCAGCGCCAGATACTAAAAGTTAATCAAAACGCCTGCTAAAACTCGTAAAAAGAAACACTCTCCAAGAATTATTACCAACTCTTTTTCTTCTTCTTCTTAGGAAGGAGTTAGTGAGATAATTTTTCTCCAGCGAATGGGTCTTCTGTCGCCCGAAAAGTGCAAAGTTTCTTTCGTCCAGCGCTAGACGTCTTTCCTCCTTCTTTGCTTCCAGACTTGTACTTTCTAACTTATCCTAAATATATTTGCTGTACTGTCACTCTAGTTTCTGCAGTTTTCCTTTCTTCATTTTATTTGCAATAGCACAACATTAGAGCACAGATCCACAATATATATTTTCTTTCTAGCTGCTACGCCTATACATATATGTTAAATCCCACACGATCATAAAGTTACGAGACACATTATGTCCAACGAAGTTACGTAACCAATATAACAAGTAGCCTCACACAATAAACTTACTATAAAATATTATCGTTCATTACAGAAAGGATAACTGGAAAAATAAAGTGACGTCATGAATTACTATTTTCTTTTAATTTCTAAATAAAGTTTTAGTTACAACTATGAAGACGTATTACGCTAGAAACTATAACGAAATACTTTAGTTTGTATAATATTTACCTGTACCGTGGGCAAAAAGTGCTCATAAATATGTAATATACTTAGTAGAATGTTCATTTTAAATTAACAGAAAAGAAGAATGTTTTTAATGTATGTAGGAGATTATTATGGGATAGTGGTGGCTATGTACATGTTATGTGTTGACCTAGTCAAGTGAATTTATGTATTTTACGGTCTTAAAAAGAATATTTAAGACATATCAAGCAATAAAGGTGAGACTAATGATCTTTGAATATCTGAGTTGATTCTTGCATAAAGAAAAGTTATTATCGCTTCGTAACTTATATTTTACCAGACGGACCAGGTTGACGACGCTTTTCTATAGAGTCGTTATAAAAATTTGGTTTACCAAACCCGGGACTTTTGAAAATTCAGTTCCCGAAGAAGGAAAGTAGGGCTGAATTTACTTGGATATTACCATTTATGAATACGAACTTAACCGTATTACGAAGCGGTAAGGTCATCAAAAGAAAAATGGATAGTGAAATAGTGCAACAGGAATCTAATACCAGTAATCCAGGTGAAATTAGTGCAACACCAAGTTTGTCATCTGAGGATCGACTTTTGTTAGCTGTGCAGCGACAAATTATGCAAATGACGACTGAGATAAAACAAACCATGGAACAGAAGCTCAATGAATCTAACACAAACATGGAACAGAAGTTCTATGAAGCTAACCAGACCATGGAACAGAAGATAGAACAGAAGTTCTATGAAGCTAACCAGACCATAGAACAGAAGATAGAATTGAAATTCAACGAAGCTAACAAGACCATGGAACTGAAGTTCTATGAAGCTAACCAGACCATGGAAAAGAAGATAGAACTGAAATTTAATGAAGCTAGCAAGCAGTATGAAGAATTAAGTAAACGAATAGAACGGATAGAACTGAAATCAGACGATACGAAACAAACAATCGTCCAGGTGATGAACGACATATCCTCGCAGTTTGAAGAGAAGTTAAAAAGGTTAGCCGATGAGTGTCAAGAAAAGCACGATCATCAAAATCATGAAATCTGTGCTGTAAAAAAGGATTTAACGTTAATAGAATCTTCCGTTAAACATCAAAAGATCCAGTTGGCTACTATGCAGGAAGAAATTAAAACGTTACAGGCTAGAGACACCATTTATCGCAATAATCTGGGCAGTGATCGCTTCGAGTTTCCCCAATCACCGGATATAAATACGCCTTCGCCGGAATCTGAGGAGGATATTATATTAGAGGAAAATTGTCCGAAGATCACTGATGAACGAAATATAAATGGTATCATGACACAGCACGCTACGGACCGGAACAATCACACCACAAGAACAAGGAGTGAGAAAAGAAAGGTAAAGCTAAGTGTCAAGATGAGCGAAATCAAAGCCATGAGTAAATTTAGTGGTAAGTGCAATGAAAATGCTAGTTCTTTCTTAGAGAAATTCCAAGACGAATGTAATATAATGTCTATCGACCGATCACAATACATGAAATTAATACCCCATGTATTACTCCCACCTTGTTCCTTATGGTTTAAGGCAATACGTGATCACATTAGTACATATGAGGAATTTAAAGCGGCATTGATCGCGAATTACGAAAATGACTTTTTGCTGGCAAACAGAGATGCCACTCTTAGAAATCAACATTTCAATCCTCGATTGCACAAATCTATTGTAGAGTTTGTTATAAATGTCTATAATGAATTAAAGGTTGTTAATCCCTTGCAATCGGAATCAAGAATAATTGCATCGATTCGCAATTTGCTTCCATTTAAATTACAGCAGATCTTATTTTCCACACAGTGTATGAGTTTCAGTCATTTATTAATGCTTGTACAATGCTACGAAACTCAATACCATGCTATGAATCTAACACAATCAGGAATGGGTAAAAATAAGAATAATTCAGATCATTTGGTCCCTGTTCGGAATTTGAATATCCGAAGTGTGAATAATAATGAACCGAACCTAAGACGAGTATACTCTAGCAATCAAAATGAACAAAATAGACAAGGTTATGTAGGGAATCCGCCTAACCTAATCAACCGAAGTAGACACAAAAATAATAGAAATACATGTCGAAATCCTAGAGATGCTACCAATCCTATGTATAGACATAATCATTGTTCACGAGATGGTACTTCGTATCCAAATTCAAATCACGATGAAAGACATGTACAACCTAATGTAGAACTTAACCACGATTGTGCGGTACAATGCACTTTATTAGATTCATATGCCAGTGCGAATGTAACATGATTACCGTTAACGAAATTAGGTTAAACCCATGTTGGTTATAGATTCTTGTGAATTTTCGTTTTAAAGTTTGGGTTAATATTAATAATGAAAACGATGGTTATAAATATTTGAAATGCATCTAGTTAAAGAGTTAGTAGCACCCAACATTCTTGATCAAATAAATAAGAATGAAAAATAACAATAATAATGAAAAATGTGTTTATTTAATAACAAAAAGGTGTCTTTTGTTTCTGTAAAATAAATTTATTTACTTCCATTTGATTATTCAAACGTAGGTTATGTTTAATTTTTATTCTTTCTTATTAATGTGAAGAATCATAATTCAATTTATAATTAGTTAAAGGCAAAAATTATTTTATATCAGATTGATTTGTGTTTAATTATCAAAGATTATGTTAAGAATAAGATCCATTCTTTAAAATCAATTATTCAATAACTACCTTGAGTGAAATTCTTCTTTATTTTGGACATCTTAGTGCTACTATGTATACATTACAATTGCAATATCTAACTTATTTGTTATACAATGCGCCCGAAAAGAACAAATATTATTTGTCACATCATCGTTTGTAATAATGATCGAAACTAGTAATCTTGATAATTTGTGTTTCACCCTCGTTAATTATATTTCTAAGCGACGATGTTTTTAATGATAAAGAATAAATAATAATGTAATAAAAGAGAAATATTAATGAAATCAAAGATTTATTGTAAATGTATTTATGTGAATGATAATAACTAATATTTTATATATATATGAGGGTTAACCAAAAAGTAATGAAGATATATACGAGGTGTGATCAAAATATAAAGAACATATGTAATGTACGAACATTAATCTAATCAGACCAGTGGTTCTTGAATATAAAAGCCAAGCCTACTCATGACTTTTATATTCAGTCCCTTTGTCGGGCGACATTTTCTATAACGAAATACTTTAGTTTGTATAATATTTACCTGTACCGTGGGCAAAAAGTGCTCATAAATATGTAATATACTTAGTAGAATGTTCATTTTAAATTAACAGAAAAGAAGAATGTTTTTAATGTATGTAGGAGATTATTATGGGATAGTGGTGGCTATGTACATGTTATGTGTTGACCTAGTCAAGTGAATTTATGTATTTTACGGTCTTAAAAAGAATATTTAAGACATATCAAGCAATAAAGGTGAGACTAATGATCTTTGAATATCTGAGTTGATTCTTGCATAAAGAAAAGTTATTATCGCTTCGTAACTTATATTTTACCAGACGGACCAGGTTGACGACGCTTTTCTATAGAGTCGTTATAAAACTATTAAACTAAAGATCGTTTAGAATCAGCTTTGGAGATATACTACGCTGAAAACTATTAACTTAAAAAAAATAGGTACAGTTGTGATTACATACTACGCTGGGAACCATTAAAATACAGTGAAAAAATAGGTGGACACATTACGCTTGTAACAAGTAAGTAAGATTTCCACAGTGTACAGCTGGACTAAATTTTACCAAGCCTAGACGTAAATATAATATTTTATCTCAAACTAAATAAAGAATAATTTAAGATGTGGAAAATATTTAAATATTTATATTTTCCGAGTAAAAGGTGATTTAATAGTTTCATTTTCGCTTTGCATTCCACGTTCAGGTTAGCATTTTGCATTCAGAGTTTGAAACGTTTGAAATGAAATGAAATCTTTAGTTTTACGTCCCACGGTTATGCCGGTTAGGCTAAAGGAGACGGTGATTATGAGAGATGAGTGAAAGGGTGGAATGAAGAAAGTGGGAGGAAACGGGACAACCCCGAGAAAACCCACGAGCACGACGTTTGTCCACCACAAAGTCCACACGGCGCGAGCTGGGATCGAACCATAGACCCCAAGCACCGGAGGTGAACGCTCTACCACTGAGCCACCGCGCCCCCTTGAAACGTTTGAGTTTACAAAATAAAGGAACATATTTAAAACTGTACTTTCTTCGCTATTATCGTCTGCTGCGTAAAGACACTCAAACCGTCTTCTAATGAATGCTTGGAAATTTTTCACGTAGACATTATGTTTGACATATACAAGTTGAAATTACGCGTAAAGCATTCTAAGACAGTTTATTACACGCATATGCCAATCAAGAAATATTAACCTCCTAGGAACTATATAAGAGATAAATAAGTGGAAATCGCTCGAAATGATATGAAGATTTACACTCTCCTGTATACAGGCCCGTATTCAGGTAAGTGTTATTCTGTGCTTGAGCACAGGGCGGCAGAATTTAGGGGGGCACAAAATTTTGTAACTTTTTAAAGATTTACAATAAAGTACTATTTAAAACTAGCAGAGTCCCGCGCAAGCGTCAAAAAGTATTTAATGTGTTTAATTCGCTCTAATTGCAGTAGTTACTAATTAGCTAGCTTATCTGATTATTTTTAAAAGTTCATCCTTTCCCACCTCCACCCCAAGGGGGGCCGATGAATTAAAATATCATGAAAACTGATACCGTTAAACTCAGTGACTTCGAAACCTATGAATTCAACACTATTATATGTCGTTTACGATTACTTTTAAAATCTCGCCCCCCTCCCCCCCTCAGGAGTGCAGTGTGACCTTGAAGTAGAATTGGATTAAAACGGTCACTATTGATCTCAGTGATTGGTCGTTTTCGGGGGACGGGGATTATGAGCGGGGGGGCGGCAAATTATTTAGAGCATAGGGACGCACAATACATAAATACGGGCCTGCATGTACAGGTCAAAACCTGAAAACGCTGTTGGTATCGAGCATGATCTCAAAAAGGCAAATACCCTTGAACAATTGTCCTAGTCGTTCTCACAGAAAGAGTAGTGTCTTTTGTAACTTACATGCCGATTATCGAAGATCGCAAGTTTGATACGTGGAATGTTCACAGAAATGACTGATCTGCTGCAAACTACACAGGCCGGGACCAACGCTGGCAAAGATGATTGTATAGCCATATTTGAAATTTTCCTAGCGTCTTATAGAAGTCTAACACCTCATGATCATATTATACTTTGATTGAAGTATTGAGGGGTTTTACCATAGTTCATAAGGAATTTCATCATTCATGGGATGAGAGGGGATGGAAATTTCTTCGAACGGTTCAACGAAATGCCCCTCCAAATCGTATATATCCGATAGGGCTCAACGTATGTGACCAGTAGTTTCGAAGTACTTTCGGCCTTTGTGTATTGAAAGTTCTGCTGACAAAAATCTGACGTTATCACTGAATTTCACTATGCACGCAGTTACACTGTTGTCTACCATGACTGTGAACTGACTGAGACAGGAATGTTACACATCACTACCGGTATAGTGGGACACGCTTGCCACTCGTTATTGCGTATAGAATCCGTTTCGTCCTGTAAAATTAAAAATCCCGGTTTAACTTAAACACAGATTTGTAAATTTTCTTGTAATAGCTATTATTGTATTATGGTGAATGGCTGTATTTATTGAACTTACTCTATCGTCGTCTACGCCACTGAACTCATGAAATTCCTCCCGGGTGATCATAAAGGCTGCCAGATTTGCAGTGTAGATGGCGAGGAAAACGACGGCAAACATAGCCCACACGTTTGTCATAAATCTGAAAAAAACACAAACATTCCTTCATTAACGTAATGAACATAGAGATCAAATAGCACTGAGAGAAGTTTATTAGATGTTGATTTTGATTCCTCCATTCATTAGTCAGAAGATGTATTTTGATTCTTAAGAATGAATAGAAATTGTTAGAACACATATATTGAGCGCAGTAACACCCACTAAATCATAGATTATATTTGTGTACTTTCTTGTTGCTCTGTATTTAGTTTAAAACCAACCGGTTATATAAGTTCCTACATATAGCATTAGAAAAATGAAATGAAATTTTGAGTTCTACGTCCCACGATAATGCCGGTTAGGCTAAAGGAGACGGTGATAATGAATAATGAAGAAAGTGGGAGGAAACGGGAGAACCCCGAGAAAACCTACGCACACGGTGTTTGTCCACCACAAAGTTCACTTGGCGGGATCAAGGTTTGAACCCGAGACCCCTAGCACCAGAGGTGAACGCTCTACCACTGAGCCACCGCGGCCCCTCATATAGCATTAGAGTATCAACGCTTTCAACTCTTTTAAGGCGGCAGACTACTAAATATTTTTGAAAAACTAATAATTTTTCTTTTGCCCGTTTTTCGTAAATGGAAAGAGGTAATAAAATGTAACTTACCACAATAAGAGATGATGTTATTCTACACCCGAAAAAAAAATCGGAAGAATTTTCAGTGTTGCCAACCATAGAAATTACAGTGTGACCAGAATTTGAATTACTCAAAAATCTAGGTAAAGGTAGCAACTAGAAAAATGAACTCAACGGTAATTGATGACTTATAATGCTGTCTAGCTTTCTTGTTTACTACTTTTTAAATAATATTTCTGTTTATTTTATAAAATTTACATAAATTATTACAAAATAAATAAGTTATTGCAAAATAAATAGAAACATTATTTAAAAAGTAGTAAACAAGGAGCATAGACAGCATGATAAGTCATTAATTACCGTTGAGCTCATTTTTCTAGTCGCTGCCTTTACCTAGATTTTTGAGTAATTCAAATTCTGGTTACACTGTAATTTCTATGGATGGCAACACGGAAAATTCTTCCGATTCATATTTTCGAGTGTAGAATAGCATTATCTATTGTTGTGGTAAGTTACATTTTATTACCTCTTTCCACTTACGAAAAACGGGCAAAAGAAAAATTATTAGTTTTCCAAAAATATTTAGTAGTCTGCCCCCTTAAGAAAACTTGGTACTAGACTGTTGCATCTGAAAATTGCTCAAAACAGTATTCGTGCTTTCAATGTTAGGCTCCTAGAATCACTGCCTGTTCCACATTATGCACCAAATCGTTTAATGAATTCTCTACTATTGTGCTGGATGCTAACCTCTCAAACAAACTTCGTAACTCAACATACGCTTTCTATACGCTTTCTATACGCTTTCTATACGCTTTCTTAATAAATCTATAAGCTACTTGTTTAGCAGAGAAAATACTTGACATAAACTAAGACTAACGATTTCACCTTATTTATCATCTGTACATTCTTTTCCGATTCTGATTAATTTCATTTTTCGAGAGAATATATGCCAGTACTTAAAAAAAAATAGTTATCCCTTTTTTCTCCGGCTGTAGAATAACACCTGTTCGATACTACATAAACATAGTCTTGTATTTACTAGATCCTTCCCAACAAAAATTTCTGGGTACGCGCCTGGTCCAGATAGACTGGAATTCTTTACAGAAACAAATTTTATTTCATTTTCTAGCGCTTATTCTTTCAATTAAACACACGACCTAAAACTTACTATAATATTATCAAACAGAGAGATAGAGGGCTTCAAACCAGAAGGAAACTGGAGCGACCGTGAAGAATTAACTATATTTTAAATCACTATTCTCAGAACATAACAGAAATGTTACTCAATTTAAAAGATGTGCAAAGAACGAGTTGTTTGTATTTTGTTAGTAACCTTTATTTCTTGTGAGTGGCCCGAAATATACAGAGCATAGAAATATGGGTACTCTACTTGCACGGGGCGGCGAAATCTTTCATAAATATTTTTGTTGGGAAAAGACTTCATGGTATATGTAAAGACTTCAAATAATTTACTGAAGTGACCTTCTATTTAATACTAGATTCATAAGTCATGTTTAGGTTGCGTTAGTTTAAGGTTACATGGACAATACTAAAGCAAATGGTCAAAAAAAATCCAGCATGAATTACTTGATTGTTGTCACATACAAGAACTCAATTCTCGAACAGTAGTAAACACCTGTTCCATTTAGTTTATTATCATAGTTATGATCTGAAAATTAGTTTTATCTTTGTCACAAACAAATTTCTTATCATTCAAGGTGGAAATATTTTTTTTTACTTTTTTAACAGATGTAGAAGGAAAATCAAGAAATAAAGATAAAAGAGGTACTTGCACTAGAATTGCAAATTGATATATTGATATTAAAGCTCAATATTGAATTCTTTCAAAACGATTTGCATCTTTCCTCTGCAGGTGTGTTTGCTTTATCTTTAACTAACATAATAGATTATTATTTAAAGAAAAAATAGCAGACACAACGATATTTTATTTGTAGTGTTTAGGCCTTTCTGAGTGCGAGTGCACTTTCCCTCCTCTTCGTTGTTCATGATGAGGTAGCATACTTAAAATCGTGGTTTTTAAGATTTGTTCTCTCTGGAGAAAGGGGTCGGCAAATGGTGAAATTGCACGGGGCAGGGAATGCCTAAGGCCGGTACTGACTGCTGCACTTATCACAAAAGAACCTGTGTGATGTAATCACCACATGCACTCTTGCTCGTGAAAGTTTGAAAATGTGGATAGAAAAGGCAAGTGGAGGACAAAATGACGACTCTATTACAGGTATGTAATGGAACGTATAGTCATCTAATATTTTTATAGTATAGCGCATACTCACCTTAAACTTACGAAAGAACGAGTACATGTGGGGTCTAGTATACACTATGTTTCTGGAACTGGTCTAGCCTATTATGCCCACTAACAACTCTAGCATTATATTACTTCTCTATTGCAGTTAATTTCTATTATTTTAGCCATACGAAGATTAATTGCATGTCTAATGGTTCACATCCTAAACATTGTTGGACCCAGTTTTCCTGTACGCTTCTGGAGACCTTCCTGTTTATGGGAAATTAAAGCACTTTTAAATATTGCTGTTATTTTGAAATGAAATTAATTTTGCATGTTTGCGGGGATAAAGGTGATGCGGTGGATGTGTAAAGTGACATGGAAGGACAAAATTAAGCAGTGAAGTGATCCAGAGAACAGTAAAGATAAGACCGGTAGTAGAAAAACTGAAAGAAAGGAGACCGAGAGGGTTTGGGCACCTAAGAAGAAGATATTGGAAATATGTAGCTCACCGAGTAGATGTTATAGTATTAGTGAGAAATGAGCCCGAGGCCAACCAAAGAAGAAGATGGGAAGAGTGTGTTAACCTTTAAACTACGGAGGTAAATTCTTTAACCTTTAAACTACGGAGGTAATTTCCTTTAACATTTAAACTACATTTAAAGCGTTTTCGTAAGGTTTTACAAAGAAGTCCATTTCTTCAGTCCTCTTTATCGCTGACACATAAAACAAAAACGTGTTACAAAAGTTATTGTAGTACCATTTCGAAATCGAAATATCCGTAGTTAAAACAAAATATCCCGTAGTTTATAGGTTATGAACGGTAAGGTGAAGTTGGTGTCACAGCGGATATGGCACAAGATAGAAACAGGTGGAGGACAGCAAAATCCTACCCCAAAATCCTCCAAAACCTACCCCAATTAACTGGGGAAAAGAATTAGAACAACAAGAAGATTTTGAAGTGAAATGAAATATTCCAGTTTAACGTCCCTCGATTATGCCCCTTAGGCTACGGGAGACGATAATTAGGGCAAGTGAATGATAATGGAAGAATTGACGGAATGAGAAAATGGAAGGAAACGGGAATACTCCCAGAAAACCCAGGGACACGATATTTCTGACACAAACTTACTTGACCGGGGATCGAACTAAGGACCCTGATATTTTGAGTTGGTTCTTGATCTCTACATCCTGTCCACCTATAGTGCGTCCAGTAAGAGATCGTCTCTGACAGCTCGCAGTGACATTGCCACTACTCGCGTGTCAAGTTTTTTTTTTTCGGTGCAACTGTAGTGACAATTTAATTAATGATATAAGACAGAGTGATCGTGGTTGGTAACACTGGTATCAAAGTAGGGGCTGCAATGTCCCACCGCATGTGGTAAGAAACGTCAGAGACCATCTCTTGTTGGCCGTGCTATAACATCCTTTAAATTTCACAACTATTACAAATGAATGAGATCCCACGCACCAGAGGTAAGTGCTCTAGCACTGAGCAATCGTGTCCCCTACCAGTAAACAAAGTTGACAAATGGCAATAAGTGTTTTATACAACGATGTTGAGATAAATCCGAAATTGCATTACCCTTTCAAAATAACACACTACAAATGTACATTTTGCGCTACACCCTGGGGTGTAACCACATAGGGGGGGGGGGGGACAATTGCTCCCAAACGACCTTCTGGCCTTCCTAAATGGAATCTATCAGCTAGGTGTAGTAAAAAAAGAATGTTCATAATATAAAGTAGAAGAAGGTGAAGTGGACATTCTTTGCACAGAAAGCATAGGGTTTAGTGAAATAAAGCCGGAAATTTAACGAAAAAATTGTTTCTCTTTTCCTCTTTAGAAGCAGAATTTTCAAAAACTCTGCAATACATGTTCACTTATTTTCGGTTGTGAGTTCACATTATCAAATTTCTTACCTCTAACGGAAGCAAATCCTAACATTAGGCCTTTTCTGAATAAAGAATCGAACATTTTAATAGTAGAAATTGTCCCCTTTAGGAGTCAAATTTTTGAAAATGCTCAAACACGTTTTTGATTAACTGTATACGTACTGCATTTCATACCTCCAACATAAACGAATACTTACATGGGAGAGCTTCTGAATAAAGAATCGAAAATGTGAATATTATAGAAATTGCTCCCTTTCTCCATTGGAAGCAAAATTATCGAAAATGTCGAGACATATATTCTCTTATTTTTAATTAAGAATTCAAATACCGAATTACGCCCATCTAACTTCAGTGAATCATCATATTTAGAAATTTCATAAGAAAGAGTCGAAATTTTTAATATGGAAATAGACCTCTCTTTTTTCCCATTTCAGAGTGGAATTTAAGAAAAATGCTGAAATACGTGTTCAGCATAGGAACCTAGTAACCGCGTTTCATCTTCCTACCGTAAGATATTTATTAAAATCGACTTCATTTTGTCTAAATTTACGCAAAAATTTCAGTATTTCACAATACTTTCAACTAAAAAATACGCAATATAAAAATTCTTCATTAAAATATTGGAACATGACCAAGGGTTTTAGAAAATTCCCATTTTAAGAGTCTTCATCCCGGCGAAATTAAAATACCGCTAATTTTACAGTAATTATGTGATATCTTCAAATAGATAAAAGATAATTGAAATATGGAACAAGAGCGCCCTAGACAATATTATTTTGCGTGCGGTACCGTTATCACAAGTCACCTAGTGGCTTTCCGTTTTCAGCTGTTTAGAAACGCGAAAATAAATGCCAATTTTCAAAATCGTTCGAAATCGAAAGCAGATAAGTGAGTCGTGATAACGGTTTCTAATGTAAAATAATATTGTCTAGGGCTCTCTTGTTCCACATTTCGATTATCTTTTATCTGTTTGAAGATATCCCATAATTACTGTAAAATTAGCGGTATTTTAATTTAGCCGGGATGAAGACTCTTAAGGAGACGTCTATGGGGTATACACTATATATATGAATTAATATAATAATGTCTGTCTACGAACTTTGCCTAGCTGCACCGGTATCGGTTATTTTGGTAAATGAATGCACTTTGGCCTCCCGCATGCTTTAGGACATTATTGGCAAATGTGTAAAGGGTGAGGTGTGACAGGTAAAATATGAAGGTCGCACTAAAGCTAGGTTGCTATGCTGCAAGAATCTTGTAGTTGTCGTTAAAAGAGTCTTGTAACCCCATCTTTCTCTTTACGGTTTACACAGTACAACGTTCTGAAAGCTAGAAAGATATCTCCATCCATGCAGCACTGCACTCTAGTGGACAAGTAGTGAACCTCCTCATTAAAAACTTGTATTTTTGGCGCGCTTCCTCCCCATCCAAAAGAATCAGCCGTTACGGAACCGGCGAAACTTTTTTTTTTTTTTTGTCAGTAGGAGGGCGATTGCAGGTGGCAGCCTAGATGATCCAGAAAGTTGCACATGGATCATCTAGGCTTAACTCCTTGCAAGATGAAACAAAAAATGTTGTATGTCCCTTTCAAGATTTTGTTTACATAGAGAAATGTTGTAGGATTCAAAGATTTTTTTTAATGGCAGCTACAAGATTCTTGCAGCATGGTAACCTATCTTTACTTACAAAAACACTTGCAGAATGTCGAGTATTATGGTTCCTTTTATGTATTAAAAACGGAAACATTCTTTTACGGGATGAATGAAAAACGTATATCGTAAAAAGTATGATAAAACTTAAAATGTGCAAGAAAATGTCAGATCTGGCAACCCTGGCAATATATCTTATTTCATTTTACAACACATCCATTAAATCGTAAGGAAATAATAGTATTAAATAAAAAATACACAGAAATTTTGCTTTCCATTAGTCAGGAAACCAGAAGTGACCTTACACTCCTTGTAGGTAAACAGCACTTCACCTTGGACACAGGAGTTGTGGGTTAATTATTGATTGAAGGTCTTCGATGAAGAGTGCTCAGGCTTTATAATGTTTGCTTACCTGGAAGTGAATCCGCGCGGACAATCCACGTGCACGGCTGCTTGGAACAACACTGCCCACACCAGCCAATAGGTGCGAAAGAGGGAGAAACGGTGATTCGCTGACGGAGCTACCTGTTGAGCAAACAAATTTTTTCTTTTTACACTTTTTCTTCGTAAAACAGAAAACAAAGTAAATGGCTGAACATCGAAATTATATCTATAATAACTATGTATACTCATGTCCAAAATGATTGTCGCATATCTTGAACTGTTTTCTTGTAAGAATATAATTTGATAATGATTTTGCAGGTACTTTTAATACCGACACTATCTGTAGAATTGGGAAATGTATATTTGTGGTAAATTTGATAGGAAAAGAATTATAAATACGAAAATTAGAATGAGTACAACAAAATGTTGCTAAATGGACAAGAAAGTTTTATTTTCGTGTTATTGTTCTTATTTACTGCTCTTTTGACATGAAATTTTCCGCATACATGTCTTTGCCGATTATACACACACTAACATTATAAGAAGTACCGGGCTAATTTGTTATCAAACTATATTCCTAGAACTACGTATTTATAGACATGTGAAAATAATTTTGGACATGCGTGTACATCGAATGACATGAGCGATCCTTCAGCTACAGAAATATAACGCTTCTACCACTAGCAAAAAGTTCCCACACTTGGATACATTTGAAATTGCACTTTTTAAATACTAATTTGAAGATTCTACATCCAAGTCCATATCCAGCGGGGTCTAGGGGGCCGGTCCCCCTAAATTTTTGCTGCCCCCCTAAAATTTTCATGGCAGGCTTGCAAATGAACTATAATATGGTGCTGAACTATAATATTGTTCGGTCGGCCTCCCTAACTTAAATCAGGCCCCCCCTACACTTTTGGGCTGGCTACCGGCCTGTCTAAATCTAACGAAACAATTTCTAAACGTACCCATTTAGGGTTGCCAACTGTCTGGTATTTTACGGACGGTTAAGTTGTTCACTTCCGGTGTCCGGCACAACCTCAAAACCGGACGTTAAATGTCGGTAATTTTCTTCTTTCTAGTCATATTCTCTGTTCACTTGAGATTATTTTGGAGTGATGAAAGGAATCGTTTGTTGATGAACATGGTTAAAGCAGAGTTTATAATTCGCTTTGATATCGATCTGTCGTGATGGGATTCTATTAAAGAGTTGACGACAGGAAAAATTTACTGAATTAATCAAAACAGCTAACGATCAAGAAAAGTACATTTTCAGGAACGCAGCTGGCACTACTTCACTCTCAGCTACATCTTCCAATTAAATAATGCATACAGATCCAGTAAAAGTATGTAGGCATTATGAGACATTACACAGCCCCAGGAAAGCTGGTAAGACATTTTTCAAGTATATTTTGTGCATATCATGATTATATTGCCAGTTATACTTGTTCTTCTCTTTTAAATACGATGCATTATTGATGGTAGACTACAAAAATTACACGTGCCGACTCAACTAAAACTGGAATAAATAAGTTTAAGAGTCTTCATCCCGGCGAAATTAAAATACCGCTAATTTTACAGTAATTATGTGATATCTTCAAATAGATAAAAGATAATCGAAATGTGGAACAAAAGCGCCCTAGACAATATTATTTTACATGAGAAACCGTTATCACGACTCACTTATCTGCTTTCGATTTCGAGCCATTTTGAAAATCGGCATTTATTTTCGCGTTTCTTAAACAGGTGAAAACAGAAAGCCGCTAGGTGACTTGTGATAACGGTAGCTCACGCAAAATAATATTGTCTAGTGCGGTCTTGTTCTATGTTTCAATTATGTTTTATCTATTTGAAGATATCACATAATTACTGTAAAATTAGCGGTATTTTAATTTCGCCGGGATGAAGACTCTTAATAAATGCTTCAAAAGTAACGAAAGTTATTAAATTCGAACTCCAAATCGCTCAATTTTATGTGAAGTAACCACTTTGAGATCGTTTACATCATTGACGAGCGATGACGTCACAATCTTAAGAGTATACGTACTCCAGGAGAGTGTCCGGTATTTCCATTTTTCAAAAGTTGGCAATCCTATCCGTTTTTACGTTGACAAAAAAGAAAGAGAAACTCAAATTTAAGATCTTCGAAGTATTGCTCATAAACATAGTAAAACTGCCAACACTTGAATACATTTTTTTAAATCGGAATTTTTATATAATTTTTAAAAATTTTGATACAATGAAACTATTTTTAAACATCAGTCCATGAGATAACGAGAAAGATGGCGTTCGAAGTGAGGATCTTATAAGCATCGCTTATCTCAATAATACAACTACGAACGCTTGCATACACTTCCAACTGCAATTTTTATACCAGTTTGTGTACGCCTAATCAAATGGAACTATTTATAAATATGCGCATGCACGGACGCATAGAAAAGCCTGGGATATAAGTAAATTTAAATATGCAAACACTAAATACATTTTTGTAGGCTCACCATGAATATGTAGTTCCATTGAATTCATCATCCCTAAATTGGTATAAGAAGCACATGTGGACAGTAGCATGATCATTATAGTTCTTTGAAAACTAATTAAAACCTTCCTGTTTTTTCTGGTTACATTTATAACAACCTGAAAGGTCTTAGATCAAGGGCGCCGATTTCTCTGTAACTTTGGGGGGCCCATTCATAAAATACAGATATATATAACAATACATGTAACAATAAAAATACATATAAAATATATATATTCATAAAAATATATGGGGGCACACACGAGCTTTGGGGCGGCCCGGATCCCCTTGGCCCCACAGGATCGGCGCCCTTGCCTTAGATCAATATATGTGTGTCGAAAGACAATGAAATTATACTGGGTGGTCAAATAGTCAGGTGACAGTTGTGTAATAGAAAAGTCTGTTGGGCTAGAAGTTCTCATTGGTCATAGATGATGAGTGGGGGGTGAGGAAACCTAACAAAGACACGTGATCACCACAACCTCCATCTTACATTTACGCATGTAATCCTGTAGCTTTCGGACTTAAAGTACAACTATATATAACATCCTGAAGCGATCATATAACTGAAAACGTATGTATGGTAATACTGCCTGTATACGTGTTTCATCTATATGTACTTTCGCTATGACTGTATATAGGCATTAAGGACGCCATATACAGATAGACGTATGTAACATACAACTGACGTACGTAACATGTGTATACGTTGGTAATATACAGAAGACTGTTAAATGTGAGATATCCTACAACTGCATGATTTTGATTTGATTTATTGACATATAACACAAAAGGCACAGGCCTATTTACAGTGTTACATATTATATACGTTATACAGATTATATAGGTTAATAAAACTATTGGTAATAATTACATTCGGCTTACAGAATTAATAGACTTCTTAAAACTAGTTACATCCATTGCCAGTACATCCAGGTTGAAATTTTCTTTAACTAACCTGTTGTAGGTTGCACTAACTCTCCATATAGGAGATCTGCTTAAGACGTTTGTTTTCGCTGTCATACAAGAAAAAATGTACTTTTTGAAGCAGTTGGATGGTACTTGGATACATATTTCTTTGTTAAGATCAGGACAGTCTATTTTGCCATGAAAGAGTTTGTGTAAAAACAATAAATCAATATTTCTTCTCCTGAGTTCTAAATGTTTCAAATTTAAAATTTTCAACAAGGTTAATGTAACTTTCAAATTTTGGGTAGAATTTTTGTTTTCTTAAGTGTAAGAAGGCTTCAAAACTTATTTTGAGTACGCCCAATCAAGAATGAGTATTTCTGTACATTACGGTTCCATATATTACTACAATATTCTAATTTCGATCTGACGTATGTATAATACACCGCAATTAAAGTTTGGTCATTTTGAAAATCTTTACTGACTCGATAAATATATCCAAGATTTTTGTAGGCTTCTTTGCAAACAGTTTCAATATGTTGTATAAAGGATAATTATGAATCAAAAATAACTCCCAAATCCCTTATAAAATCAAACTTTTTCAGTTTTTCCTTAGATTATGTAACATCTAAGTACGAAAAAGGCAATACGTATGCAGTATATGCAAACGTATGCTCCATTTGCGTATACAGTATATGATAACGTATGAAAACATTTACAGATTTTCATGGTAAATATTTGGATTCCGTATATTTGTACAATATACCTCTGTCCAGATAACAGATTTTTCTCAGTGTATATTTACGAATGAAACCAATTTTATCAGATTTCGAAATACTTTACAAATGAGAAAAGTGAAAAAAAAGACCAAATGTTAGTTTTGCTTTCTAATCTGTGCATGTAGCGTTTCAAAGCAAAACAATAAATAAAGAACAACTCATTCGCTCGATATTCGTGGGATTATTCAGCCCACGCGGTGGATATCTGTGAAACAACTTAGAACAGCTCGTCTCTTTATTTCCGCCTTCCGTGTGATCGCATCCCGCCACTTCATTTCCTCAATTCTATGGCCTAACCTGCAGGAATCGAACCGAGCTGTCACAGTCACTGCAGTCGAGAGAAAACAAACGGAAATCACATTTTATCTAAACGGAATGCCAAAAAAAGAAAGATAGAAAAAAAATGTCATGGGAAGATATATTCACAATAATGTCAAACACTAATGGTATTTTGTTTCTTTGATGATACAAGATCACAACGTTACAGAGAGGAATGTTTTTTTTTTTCTGGAGATGTTATTTTCATGCATGTGACCAAACTGAATGTACTTAGTTCTAAAAAGAACTAAATGTGAGTAATACATGTAGTAATTATAATATACGTTATACATTCTTTACTTGATTTTGTAAAAGAAAATTACTCAACAGGTGATAAACCTATGATTGGAAATTCCCCGCTTAAGGGGTTAAATTGCTTCCATAAAATATACGTACTTAAGAAGATAAAGGATGCGACACACTGCTTCTAGAATTTCGAGCAACGTAAAACTCTGCTGATGAGTTACAAAGCCATTTGCAAATAAACGTGCTTTTACATGTATCAATGTGCGTAGAACAGGTTCTTTTATCTGTTGAATCAGTCTTCATTTGGATAGCAAAGTAAAACAACAGGTGCGTGCATTGTAAACAGTGTTGAATTCAGACTTTTGTACAAGGGAGGGCAATAAAAATTTAAGGGGGGCTATGTTCTAGATTCCAATAGAGCAGTAGGAATTTGTCGCAACAAAATTCGTGACTTGTTATTGTCTGGTCGGTTGCAATAACCAGCATATTGCCATTTTCCCCTAACTAACGTTGTAAAGCATTTGTGTGCGTCTGTATCTAATTTCCAAGTTTTTTTATTTAACTCTGACTTTATACGAGAACATGGTTTGTTAATTAGAACAATTAGGTTAGGCAAAAGAAGAAATTATTTTTTTTTAAATCTTTGCTTTTAAGGCTCTTTTATTTCCGAAAAAAATAAACACAAGAAAGGAAATATTTCGGTGCATGTGTATAGATATTCTAGGATGGGGCTCAGCCCCCCTTGAAGATGTCTAAATTTACCACCTGATTGTAACGTAAGCGGAAAATTATTTACATGAATCTGAAACATTGGTAAGTACTCATTAATCTTTGTGAAGAAAATCTATTCCAAAACCCGACCAGCTTTCTTTTTATTTTCTTGACTAAGAGCCATAGAACCTTTGGCTGTATCCGCTTTCATAACATACCTTATAGTAAAAATTTGACGACAATCCAGACAGCCTTAAGATTTTGGAAACAGATTTTGAGAAAAAAATTTTGTGATTTTTCTCTAGGTATATAAGCAGTAAGTTTTTTTTTCTTATATTTGAAAAGCAATGTATGTAATAATCATGGCCGATTTGTGAAAACTCTTAGAAATTTCTATTCTAAATTTGAAAATGTCTATAAATTTTGAAATTTCGTTTCCTTCTTCCAAGATAACGACAGAAGGTTACCTTTCGCGTACCAAATGAAAGAACACTTCAGTACTTTCAAAATGAGTTGTACTTCATTATTCTGTGCTAGTTAATATGACCATCAGCTCGCAAACAAGGTGTCACCTACTTTTACGATGATGTAATAATGATCATTAGAACTGCTTTTAAAATGGAATATAATTTATTACGCTGTGATAAGGAGCGTGGAAGTTACGTTTGAAATAGAGTATCATTTATTACGCTGCTAGTAATGATTATTTCAGTTAAATTCAAAATAAACTATCATTTAGAAATTATAACGTTTTCAAAATTAGTGAGAAATCTATCTTCAGGGTAAGAAGCCATTACGCAGTGTTAATCAGTGTGAGAAATGGGATGCCAAACAATAACACTCGAAGTGTGCATGTATTGGGGAAGGTGGATACAGGTATGAGAAAAAGAAATATTTCCCACTCGAATGCTTCCCCAATACAGAGAATTCACATGTTTGAACGTCTATAACAATTGAAGTATTATTAGTGGCAGTACTAATCACTAGTACTCTCGTTAATTACATATAAATTACTATGATTAATTTTCAAAATTATGAAAACAGTGCGACTTTATTCACTCAACTACGATATTTGGGGAAATTTATTTCAAATACATGGAGGGAAATCTCCCTATTCCCAGGATATCGCACTGTGATTAGAAGTTCGATTTTATTTACAACTTATGTAACCTAGAAAACTTCTGGTCATTTTTGAGGAGCTGGAAACCACAACTAAATGCGCAAATAATATAAAGCATGTCATCTTTCTCATATACAGAGCTTTCTTAACGAATGAGCCCAATGCTTACCTATCCGAGGATCCCACAAACAGAATTGCAAGTATTAATTATATATAAAATTTAGTCTAGGGGGCGTCAGTACACTGGTTTACCTAAGGGTCCACAATTCTGTTAAGACAGCCATGTTTGCGTGTATGTCTTACCTTCATGTCAAATCCTGACGGACTTAGCCACTCGAAAAGAAAAATCGAAAACGCTGAGGCTTGAATGGCCACTACACCTACCAACATCCAGGATGCAGTGTCGAATGGTTCTACAATAAAAGATAAAAAAAGAATCATAAATATTTTAGAATTATAAGGCTTTCCCTGCCCAATTATAACGTTTTATGCAATATTCAAGCATTTTAAATTTATAAAATATGAGTACGAGTAAATAAACTCCTTAAAAGCTTTCTTACAGTTCTTTAATAGGTTTGTTTTTTTGAAGCCAAAGTTATGCTGATTCCAACACCCGTAAGCTGAATTATAGAAAGCACTTATCCTGTATTTTAAATATTTCTAACGGATATCGGGACACATTGACATAGTGGTTGTCTCAGGCAGTAATGTACTGCTAGAATATTTGGTCGGTATATGTTCGACCTTTTTCAAATATATAGGGTATACCCAAACCCGGTATACCCTTGTTCTTACGTAAACTTAAGTGAGTATGCGCTGCCCGCAGGGCTGGATTTCCATGTTTTGCATCCATGTGCTCCAGCGATACTGCCGCCCCTAAGCACACCAATCCCATCGGTCTCCAAAACTTCCATTCTCCTGGATCCACTTCTTAAAATGTTACTAAATTATAATTATTACTACGACTGGTTATTGCTATTCTCATTTCTTATTACTCATTTTATGTAATATATTTTAATTCCTATATCTGGCCAGCATTTGGAGTAGATTCGTTAAAACTTACCTGGCTTCTGCCTACATGGTGTAAAAAGACAGCAAAATATAAAACAATCTTAAATATATTAAAGAATTACATTATTGTACCTAAAAATTTACAAAATGGCGTTCCTGATACTTTTGTGTATCAAAACTGTTTACGTCTTGCTTTGGCATTAGCAAACTCATTAATAACGTCATCAAAATCAAGTTTAATAGTCAAGTCATTTTTTATGGCTAAAGCAGCTAGATGAACCAGTCTCTTCTGAGAAAGAGTAGATCTCAAATAGTTTTTGATTCTTGAGAGTGTGGTATTACTTGAATAAATAAATAAATAAATACACGTCAATGTGTAAAAGTACGAGTGTCAAGTTACCTACTGCCGCTCTTATCAGCAAATCCACCGACGACTTATCAAACCACCATAATAACCAACTGACGTATGACAATATTTGCTACGATTAATCTGCTACATAAAATATGATCGTAGTCACAGCCATTAAAAAATGGCTTTCGCTTATTTTATTGAATCATTGGTGAAATATGTGTTTTCAATAGTTTTATCGTTTTTCAAATATTCTTTTAAATTGCCGCCTTGGTCCCGGGCCCACGTGGCCCTTGGCTAAATCTGACTCTGTGTACTAGACTATAAAAATATTAGATGCGTATAAGCTGTCTACTCTTGTATGTGCCACACTACATCTCTGTTTCTAGATTAAGATCGCAAGGTGCTATCTGTTCTGGGTTCGATTCCCATTGAGGAGCATAGGCGTTCATAGCTCCTCTTGGTCTTTCTGTGCACGTGTCGGTGTCGAGTGCGGTAAAATGTTGAAACACTAGCATGTCCGTGCAAGGAGTCACTGATTTAATCCTTGTCTCTTTGAGACTTTACATGGACATCACTCGTGTCTGTGGGTTTCCTGGAGTTTCTCCCGTTTCCTCTCAAAATGGTAAATTTGTTTCCAAAGAATGGTAAACTTACCGGAAAGAATGGTAAATGTGGGGGAAACAGTGGACATTTTGAGCGAAATCAAGTACGTAATTAGTCATATATTGGACTATAAGACGTATACCCATGTCATATTTTCATAGTCCACCTTATATTTACCTTAAATTTACGGAAGAATGAGGATGTACGCTACAAGTTTGGAAACTATGGACTGTATATCTATCAAATATTTTAGGATGACATCACTGGGGAAGAATAATGGGGAGAAAAAATATAATCTTTCATTTTAACGGCCCTAAATTATGATATTCAGGGAGACGGATGTTTAACGGGATATTTTGTTTTCAAAATAACCCGTTTCTTGTCTTAACTACGGATATTTCGATTTCGAAATGGTACTACAAAACTTTTGTAAAACGTTTTGTTTCATGTGTCTTCCATAAATAGGAGTGAAGGAATTGAATTCTTTGTAAACCCTTACAAAAATGCTTTAAATGTAGTTTAAAGGTTAAAGGTAAATTACCTCCGTAGTTTAAAGGTTAAAGGTAAATTACCTCCGTAGTTTAAAGGTTAAAGAATTTACCTCCGTAGTTTAAAGGTTAAAGTAAGCGAATGATAGGGGAATGAAAGCTGGGAGAGAACGGGTATACCACGAGAAAACCTATCAACAAGATGTTGTCCACCACAAACTTGGCTGGCCGAGGATCAAACTAGGGACCAAAGGTAAGCGCTCAACCACTGAGCCACCACACCCTCAGACAAGGGCGCCGATTTCTCTGTAAATTGGGGGGGGGGGCATCCAGATGCAGAAGGTAACCCTATATATATGAGGATTTTAAGACAATTGCATTCAAATTACGCCAAATATTGTATATTCATAAATACAATATTGGAGCCCTCATGAACTTTAGGGGCCCGGGGCCCCTCGTTCCCCCTAGGATCGGCGCCCTTGACATCCGACAGAATAACGGTAAACTTGAGGAGTTGCGCCCAAGCTCTTGGGAAGGATGGGTACTCTAGCAAACAATCCTGGTTTGTTTATATAGACTACAATACAGTAAATTTAATTTTAAAATTTTGTAAGTTATATTTGAGTGTATATTAGAATTTCAGAGTGTAACGTAGTCGCTAACGCTCTCTCCTTCTGTGCGAGCGGTCCCGGGTTCGATTTCCGGTGGGGTCACTTGGTCGAAAAATTGTAACACGCTTTTCAGATCAGCCACCCTGAATGAGGGTTTCCTGGGTTTTCCTCATTCACACCAGCCAAATGCCGGGGTGGTATCTAACTTATAGGACCCAGGCCGCTTCCTTCCTTCCCCAATTCTTTCTTCCTTCCCTTTCCCCGGATTTGCTCACCGAGGGACGTCATCCCTTAAATCGTGACGGGCTAAACGGCCTTAGACGCCGAAAGCCCAGAAATCTAAATCCTAAATCCTAAGTCCTAGAATTTCAGAATTTGTATTTTGTATTAGTTGAAAGATTGATTTTTTTTTTGGTGGAAATTCAGAGGTTTCATTGATTGAATACAAAATTCTATGCATTTCTATTTCTCAAATACGTTTTGTTTTAATAACTAAGTATGTAGCTTACCAAGAAAGGCAGTTGGTGAGATAATTCCCGTTCTTTTGGCGACCACAATCCCGATGCCTGTCTCCATAAAAGGAATAGAGAAGTCCACCACAGCCTCACGTTCTGCATTGATCATTAGTGACGTCATCACCATGTCAGCTTTCCTATTCACAAGGTCAGCTATCAACCCGTTCCATTTCCCATTCTGTGGAAATAAAATGCCTTATTAATTCTTTTAACTGCTTCCAATGTTATTCTATAATTTATAAGAATAGTTCTATATTGGTAATTTTAAACTGAAAAATTTAGCTGTGGAAAAAGAAAAAAATATCAAATATATGAAAAATCAAATATAAAAAATCAAAAAGAAAAATGTAATAACATTAGTGTTATATACTCTATAGCAGCGTTTCCCAACCGGTGTGCCGTGAATGGGCCGCTAGTGTGCCGCGAGGAAATCGAAACAAATTATTAACTCTATAGCAATCAAATTGCAAGACATAGGAAAAATGTATATTTGTATTTCACATTACTATGAACATCTACCATGAATCTACAATTTTAAGTTTCATACCGTGTTACTTTTCTGTACATTTTTGATGTTGAAATAAGTATTTGTTATCATTGTTATGACTATTATTGCTTCTTTATTGTTGCAGACTATTTCGTAACTTGAAATTTTAAAATATCATTCAATCCTTTCTACAAAGCAAACATGTATACAAATTATCTACATTTGTGTTTTAAAACTGAAAGAGATTTGTTTGTTCGTTCATTATTTAGTGATCTTTCTTCATAATGAAAACTTGGATACAGTTTTCGAAAAAGAAAGCTTTGTTTTAAAATCCTGAGTCCAATATTTCATTGGAATTGTTTTCTATTTTTAAATTAGAATGAAAAATATGCATAATGATTTACCACGGGGAAAAACCAGTGATCGAGCTTTCTTTTCTGCGCGAAGATCAGTAATCATAGAAAAAATACCATAGTATTTTATATTTACAAATAATGATATCTATGAGTGTGCCGCGAGAATTCAAGTTACACCTGTAGTGTGCCGTAAGTTGAAAAGGGTTGGGAAACGCTGCTTTATAGGTTGCATCATTTATAATGTCCAACCGTCACAACGGAAAAACCAGAAAAGGAAGAAAAATGAAATGAAATCTTTAAGATTAACGTCCCACGATTATGCCAGCAGAAGAGGAAGGAAAATGAAACTTTGCGTGCAGCGACTATAAGAAGAGAGACATCTTTGCATGTATTATTTAGAAATACCCAACGAACAGTCCTGTTAATCCAATATAAAGTTATATTTTTTCAAATCGTACTACGTTAGATTATTATATACCGGTATTTCATATCAACATACCAAACGAAAACTTAAAATATCACATTTATTATTCAGTGTTGCAAACTAAGGATATTATAGTATTACGAACATCCAAAGTTTGGAACCTCTAATAGATACACATACAGCACAATGGAGGTTAGCAGGACAGCATAATGCACATCGAAAGCATCTTAGTGTTGGATACCATGGTCATGGTATGATTTGTTCTGAATGACTAGAAACGAAGTTTCCAGGGTTTGAGACTTCGCATTTATTTGAAATGCGAAACATGCATAGATCAGTCTCATATCTAGTTACTTAAGTGGTTTGCAATTGGAAAACAAAACATTTTTTTCCGTTTACGGCACTTCGATATCTCAAACCGTTCCGGAGATATTATCATCATTGATAAAGTTCGCAACACTGCTGAAAATAGCGTATTTGTGGACAATTTTAAAATGATTGCTATTTTTTTCTTCTCTTTTATAACATTAATACAATAGCTGTAATTACAAGTTCTCGCAAAGCAGTGTCGTAAACTTAAGCAATATTTATTATTTTTCCTGAACGGTTTGAGATATCGAAGTGCTGTAAACGGTAAAATAATTCACACAACCATTACAAACTATACAAGTAACTAAATATAATACTTATCTAAGCATTGTTTCTAAATAAAACATTTCAAAGGAATTCAAAATTTAAAGCCTGGTAACTTCGTTCCTGTTCATTCGAAACTAGTCACACCATAATCATGGCATCGAACGCTAAAGCACTTTCGGTGTGCATTATTCTGTTCATCTCCGTCGTGTTGTATATGTGCTAGAGGCTTGCAATCTTTGGATGTTTGTGATACTATAGCATTCTTAGTTTGCACCACTGAATAATAAATATTGTATTTTATGTTTTTGTTTGACATGTTGATTTAAAATATGTAATAATCTGACGTAATGCCATTTGAAAAATTATAATGTTATATTGGGTTGGCAACACTATGTTGAAGGACTTCTGTTTAATACATCCAAAGATATCCCCTTCTAATACTTGTTTTGTGAAAAATTTTGCTTTTCTTTCTCTTTTTTTCCCTTATGACGGTTGGACATTATAAATGGTGCACATCCTGTCAACAAATTATTAACAAATATTTACATAACAATATTTAGAACTTCATTTTGCGGACCAGAAAATTCTTTAAAGAATCAGATTTTTTTAAAACTAGATTTTTGATTCTTCGCTACACACTACGCTCAGACATTTTCTGTTGTTTGTTTTTTCCTTGTTTGCTAACAACTTTTACTTCATATTTTTTTGTTGGTAAACAATCAACTCTTTCTTCTTTCTTTGTTTGTAAACAACTGGTTATTTCCTCTTCTCCTTGTTTGTAAAACTGAACAACAACGACAACAACAACAACAACACGAGCAACCAAGGGTATTACACAATTTTGTTAAGTAGCCCATTTCAAAATTTAGAAATGTTTTTAACTGAACTGATTTCTACTTTCAAGATACTGGCTCCAAAGCAAGGGAGCCGATTTCTCTGTAAATTTTGGGGAGGGAGAGCATTCAGAAGCAGAAGGTATATATATGAGGATTTTAAGACAAATTGCATTCAAATTATGACGAAATACAATTGGGGGGGCGCACATCAGCTTTGGGAGGCCCGGGCCCCCTTTCCCCCCAGAATCAGCGCCCCTGCTTCAAAGTAAGGATTACCTGCTAATAGCTAAGTTGCATCTTTAAAATTCGATTGTGAAGAAACGAAAATACAATGCCTGAAAAACATACCCTCCACCATTAAGATTTGAGAGAGAAATAGAAATTTCATTACATTCAATGAAGAGTGACGTCTTTATTTGATTATGCATCCACAATTTAAGAACCAACCTGCATTCCACAAGACTTGAGTGTGATCCGAAGCTGTAATAAATTTATTCAGAGTTTCCTTGAAGGAAAGTATTTGTGAGGCTCTCTCAATCAGCGAGTTCGGATCCAGGCAGCATGGTACCTGTAGGAGCCCAAATCAGCAGGTGTTCCCCGATGTACGAGGATATTCGTAAATATAAATGAAATGAAATCTTTAAGCGTAAATGTGCAGTGAAATGGGCTACAGTGAAATCTATGTTGGCCACCATCGATTCCACTGAAAAATGGCCAACTTACACAAAATAAATGTGATTGGTGTATTTTTAGAATAGAATTTCTAGTATTACGTGATTGTAAGATTTTAATAAGCAATGCCACGATAGCTACTTTTAAATAATATATAGTACCTCTTCTTAATGAGTTATACATATTTCTTTCGGAGTAAAAGATGTTTTGAGAATTTACTTCTTAATTGAATTAATATCTCAAAATCTCCGCTACCTTTCGACAAGACGTCAGGTGCCAATAGTTGACGATTGAGATGGTTAGCTTTAACCTTGAGAATTTTCCGGAATGATTAAAGATCACCAACGATGATGAGTCGATGTAGCTAATAGTTTTACCAAAACAGACAGAGTACACAAATAACGTACAACCATTTCCTAAATTTCTGTGCGTACTCTATCTTATTCAGATCTTCCATCACCATCTCTTTATCAGGGTAGTGTTGTGGCCATTGACCTCCAAGAACAAATAGTGGGAACCTATACTTCTTTGTCTCTTATCATAAATACAAACATCTGCCTCTCATATGGGAATACGAAAGAGTTAAAAAAAACAGCAAAACAGAATTTTGTGTGGTCAATATACGTAGGTAAATTTATCATCATAGGGTAAACATTGCTTCAATGCTTCCAAAATAGACAGGTGGCCAGCTTACAGAGTAATAAGTAATGCATGTCTTATGAGAAAATGTAGGTTCAAGACGAACCAGGCCAAGTTGAGCAGGTGGATAACTTAGAGAAGTGGGCAAGTTGACAGTTTTTACTGTAAATGAAACATTTTTTTTTACGTCCTACGAGTAAATTATGCCAGGATACTAGAGGAGACGGTGATGATGAGAATGACTGAAATGGTGAAAAGAAGGAAGTGGGAGGACACCAAAGAAACCGGATGAAACCCTTTCACGCGGTGTTTGTCCATCACAAAGCTTATTTCGTACGAGGTAGGATCAAAACAGGACCCCATGCACTAGAGGTCTACCACTAAGCCAGTGCGGCCCCAGGAGAATAGTTGTGTCTCTCTCTCTCAAACCAATGAGTTACTTTGAAGATGCAGTAGTTGAAATTTCCTCTCTTTGCTCAAAGCTATAAGAACGGATCCTCTAAATTAATTCAGTGCTTATATATGGTTCTCCGATTACTTCTTCGGCGTTTTCTTTCCTCAGGGCCTCTTGCTGGGGTAACAGCATCAAAGTAAAAGATGTGAGCCTGATAGTCTAGTTCAGCGTCGTATCACTGATACTTTGGCATTTCTTACTCAAGGAAGGAACCATCTTAATCTGGAAAACTACAAGATTTTATTGCTTAATGTGTGATAACTTAATCATTTTAATATATAAGTAATATTCCTTACATTCTGAACAGGAGCGTTCATTTCAGATTTGGCTTTGGTGGGAGGAGGAGAGGCAAGGTTCTCACTGATCTAAGAGTTTTCCTTTTCTATTAATATATTATTATACAATTGATTAAGATATATGTTTTACTTGAACTCAAGGTAAATTGTCCCCTACCTTTCTCAAATGACAGTCCTGATTTTGAATATTACTTGCATTTTAACCATAGAGAACAGGATCAAAACAAATTTGCTAATGGTTTGGAATTTTATAATGTTTGATTTTGATATGACTTGAGTTTAGTTTAGCGTCTCTTCAGCACAGAGGTTATATGAGACATGTACCTACAACTTAACTTGGGATCCGAACATTAAAAACAACTAATATGCAGTAGATTTCACCGTTAAGAGAGTATATTATTTGCATGATACAATAAAACAAGCAACATTCACTCGCACGTAGCGTGGAAAACACGTAAGTGGAATATTCACATACACTGACCAAACACAAAAAAAACATACACAAATGACAAACTTAATTATCTGTTCTTACCCAAAGAAGTTTGAAAATTAAAAGAAAGGGGAGTTTGGTAAAAACACTTGTTTAAGTCGATTTTCTGAAGGTTGAAGGGGAAGGATTCAACAAGCAAAACAATATTTCTAATTCACACCAGAGATGCCTAAAGGCATTTAAAAAAAATCAAGTATAGTGGTAGTTAATTAGTGCACCCTTCGTCAGGAAATCTTGGATTCGGCCTTACCTACCTCTGGGTCTGGATAACTGAAAGTGCAGTTGAAACTCCTGTCGTATGTTTGCAATCTGTCCAGTACTAAACCTTGCTATACTTGTATTACTTCCAACTATTCAAACAGGAGCTTCAAATGTTTGGTCTACCCAAGATGTTTACGATTGTTCTTAACGCAAGTTATGGGAATAAACTCTGGTTCGAATTACTATCCAATATTTCGAATTTTACAGTTTCGAATTAACCAGAGTTTTCTTAATATAAAACGGACTATCAAAAGTGTGGCGCAAAAGGCGTTAGCTTAGAGTTCTAAAATAGTTAAAATCAACAGATTGGACATGCTAAATTTTGGGGCAGCACAATCTGAAGACATTTTATGTAGTGTACCAATTTTTGTATAGAGTTTTGTAAAGCTCCCTTTCCTTAGATTGTAGCTTTAAAGTTTTACTAATATGATTTGCATCAAGAAGGGGTGGATCCAGAATAGACTCCCAAGGGAGCGTTTTGGGGGAAGCTGGTGAAAAATTCTCAGTTTTCTCTGTCACCGGCTTTTGCAGCACTAGTGCCTGAGCGCTAGAGGGATCAAAATCCCCCTTGAATACCCTATGAACTCCACGATAATTAATACTTACGTTAATAGAATAACCAAAGTACTAATTAACTAAGTCTATGGTCTATGACCCGGAGGTTCAATGCCGCGTTCACAAAAGCTTTCCATTGACTTCTATCCTTAACCAACTGGATCGAGTTTCTACTTTGGATTCTTATCTCTGCGAGATCCATCTTAATATTGTCCTCCTATCTGCTCCTAGGTCTTCCTAATGGTCGTTTTCCGATTAGATTTCCAGTCAAAACCGTGGAAGTGTTCCTATTCTCTTCCATCCTGGCTACATGACCTGCCCGCCTGAGCCTCCCAGACTTGATGACCCAGACATGTTTGGTAAACCATATAAATTATGCAGTTCTTCGTTATGAAGTTTCCGCCATTCTCTATTCCCATTCCTTCTGGGCTCGGATAATTCGAATCAGGATTTTATTCTCAAATACTTTCAGTCTGCGTTCTTTCCTCAGAGTAAGCGATCATGTTTCACAACCATACAGTACAACAGGCCTGATTATATATCTACGTCAGTAGATTACAGCAAATATTTCAAGTAATTGAATCATCATGACTTAATAAAGCAGAAAACGAAAGGGGTTAACAAAATTATAAGATTTCCAACTTCGCATTCTTAGCTAATAATTTTGTGTTTTATTCAAGTCGGGATTCAAGGAAATCATATACGTAAATTAGAAGGAAATCGGATCACAATACAGCAACGAATGTAAAAATAGAGAAGGTTTAATATATTCTAACATTTTAGAAATAGGTACTCGTCATGGTTGATTCAGTGTGTATGATTAATCTTGTGCATTTGCTTGTATGTATGTTCATTTCTGCTATCAATACGTGAAATGGTAATACTTTCATCAGAAATTAAATCTCACAAACCTTCAGGAATTCCAGGCGTTTATTTTTGATTTATTTTCAATTTTGAAAAGAAATTTTATATAAAAGTTTCATATTATTTCGGCATCCTGAAATACAAATAACAATAACTAATCTGAAATTGATCAGCTTTGTGTTTTGTTCTTTTTCTGTTTATCTTGTTTTTCTTTCTCCCCATTCTCTTGCTGAACTAGATCAAATTAATCTCTGTATTCTATTCAGGGAAAGACTGTAGCAGGTTGTTATGGAAGAAATCAAGCATCAAAAGAGAATTGTGTGGTTTCCGTTTGAAATTCATATGGGTGTGTCATTTTAGGGTTCTCTTTTCGAGATCAAGCTGGTAACCAAGAATTGAACACCTCCCGCCTCTCAAACTCTGACGGCACACACACACACACACACACATACACACAAACACAAGAAAAGAGCCAGGGAAGAAGAAGCCGAAGTGTAGTTCTCCGTCTTACCTCCAGAGTCCCCCACTTTCCATCCTCAACCCTCACTAGCTCATATGTGAAGCGCAATTCCTCCGCAAACTTCTCCAGCAGATCGATACAGAATCCAGAACAGCATTGGAATAAGCTCTCGTTCCTGTGAGCGCTCGGGATATCCACTCTGCGAAGAGAGAGAGAGAGAGAAAAAAAATAATGCCACCATCATAATAATTAATAATAAGTTATTAGTGGGTTCATGCGTATCTTAACGATACAAGTAGTTTATTTTTTCGTATAAATGAGATGAAGTTTGTTGTTTTACGTCCGAGGCTAGAGAAGACGGATGACTAATGAAATTGAATTATTCTAAAATAGTTGGTGGAATGATACTGTAGAAGAAAAGCGAGAACCTTGGGTAAACTCACGGACATGATGTTGTTGACCGCATGGTCATATAACCATAGGTGGCGCCACAGAGGATGCAGTGGGTGCAGCTGCACCCACATTAACTTCGATTTTCAGATTTCCTATAATAATCCTTTCTATTTTGTATATTTCTTGTTTCTTATGTTTGGATATATTTGAGTGAATTCTTAAGTCTCTCATAAGTTACTTGCTATCATACCGTGTCTTTCTAGTTCTTCTTTTTGGGTAAAACTTAGGGATTATTTTTGAGATTTTAACGCTCAATAGTGCAGGGCGTTCTGGCAAGAATGTTAAGATGTATTGTTCCATCCTAACCTGCACCCACATTACCAAAATCCTGGCGCCGCCTATGCACATAACTCTGATCATAACTCTGATATCGAATGAGGGACCCATAATATAAAACATGAACGCTCTACCACTCTTATAAAACAAGAGTCTCTGACTATTATTTCCAGTTTCTGACACTACTCATGACTACCACATTTCACAGGGCTATGACAGCAGAAACAGGGGTAGTTAAAAGTGCCCTTGCTCTTTAAGGAGATTAGAATTCTCAATTAGTTTCACCTTAAGATCACCATCATTAAATCTCAGACCATTGACGTAACGAGGATATATTGCTGGCGGAGAAGCATGAGCCCTAACTGCTTACAATTGAAAGAACCCTTCAACCACCACAGTTTGAACCTATTCAACTAGGAAGGCCAACAGTGTTCTAGAAAGATGTGTCCTCCCTCTATTTACGCCTTTACGTCAAACACCTCAACTTGAAAAATGATGGAATTTACATGCATGGTTTTTATAACATTGTTTTTACACAATTTTCATTATCCTCTATGTTCCTCAGAATACCTGTTCTAAATATGATACAATTACAAACGATAACAATACTTTGATAATACGAGACGTGTTTTTTTTAAGTAAGGTCCGTTTGAACATAAGTACACAACGAAAGGTTATTTCAAAAAAGTAGATTTATTTTCAGAAAGTACATACTTTACTCTGTTTTTCGACAGAGTTGCCAAGTTTGTTCAAACACTTATCATACCTCTCAACCAATTTCAAAATACCCTTTTCATAAAAACTTGCCGCCTGCTCCGATAACCAAGAGTTCACTGCCATTTTCACATCATTTCGGGACCCAACGGGGGCACAGTTTCCTAAACTTTAGGTGTTCAGAAACAATTTTGTAAAGCACTGATGTCGACATGTCAGGAAATTCGTTTGAGAGACCTGTTATTGTGAAGCGCCTGTTCTCACGAACCGTCGCTTCAACTGAAGCCACCAAATCGTCTGTAATCGAAGAAGCGCGACCGGAGCGGTCCTCATCATGGACGTTTTCACGGCCATTTTTGAATTCTCGTACCCACTTACGCACTTTGCTTGCACACATAACAGTATCACCGTACACTTCGCAAATCTGTCGATGAATTTCTGCAGTAGACAGGTTTCTTGCTGACAAAAACCGTATCATTCAGCGAACCTCACACGCGGCGGGCGACTTGATAGTATTATACATTGTGAAAGCGCAGTACACAACCGTGCCGTCAGCTACAGAGTTGAAACTGAGCACAGTTGTTCCCAAGGCATGCCGGTACAAGACGCACACGCTCGTCGCGGTATGCACGCGAATGACTAATGTCTACAACAAAACGGACCTTACTTAAAAAACACGCCTCGTACACAAGCAAAAAAAAAAAAAAATGTTCTACCACATGTTACACCTGCATGTATAGTATAGAATTGAAGAAATTACTATTTGTTTCAAGCAGAGAAAATGGAGATCAAGTTGTATGTTCAATTATGCCTATGTGCTCGCCTTATCATTACAGTAAGCAATATCTTGAAACGAGAAGAAATGGTCTGGTCTTTGTAACGACTCTTTCCGCCTAACCAACCAATCGAATCCTCGTTACATCTTCTCTTGTCGTATGTAACCTTTGAACGCTATTGTCGCAACTGCTGTATTAAGATTTTAAACCTGAATAGTTCAGCCCCTAATTAACTTAGGAAGATAATTTTGGTATCAATGTGTTTCTGAGAGATGATGCTTTCTGCTGATATGCATTTTATGTATGTGATAGAGTATCAAGGCGTAAAGAGGGGGAAATTTCGTGTTTTTGTTGTTGTTGTTTTGCATGAAGGTTTTTTTGGGGGGGGCATTCCCAATTTTGGGAGTACACTCATAAAAACTTGAATGTGAAACATGATAATAGTCTATCGTAATATAATGTATTTGTATTTGTTGCTTATATCAGGGAAGGAGGGTGGGGTGGAGTGGAAAGAATTTGACCATTTTTTGTGTCTCAGTTTTTTTTTTTTAACATGAGTTACATTTATTTTGAGGACGGTTCCATATAAGACGATATGAGTTCACTGAAGTGATCTAGAAGCACAATTCTTGTTGCTACAGATGTGTGCAGCAAAAATGATGTGCAGATGATGTGACGTGATAATTAGGGGCTTCACCAAGGCTGCCAACGCGGTCTGCAACAGCCCTTTGAAAATGATATACAGGGTGGTTTTTGTAAGAATTTCGTTCTGAATTCTTATCTTCCTTTGCATTCCAGAAATGGATACATTTTTTTTAAAATTATTGTCACAAGTGTGTTGCCTACACATTAGCACTATTTCTTCAGCGTAGGGTGGCTGTAAGGGTCACCAGGGCCTCCAAATTCTATTTTTCATAATTTTAGGCTTTTTGTTTTCTTCTTTTTCTATGAATAAGACGGGAATTGTACAGGTGTTCCCTAATTGAAATATGTGTTCCACAAGCTTTCCTACGATATACTAATCATGACTCTGCAGTTATTGGAGGGGTCACTAGGGTTCCCAACGTGGGAGTCTATGATTTCGTTCAAATCCTTAGCGGGCATAGAAAGGGTAAAATAGTTGAGATGGTACACTTCTAGTTTATACTTGTGTGAAGGTATAGTTTGTATTTTTCAAAGAAATACTCAATCATTAGATAGTACGATTTTTAAGGCTTGATATCTGCTAGTTATTCGTTGTTTCTGTCATTAGACAATGAGTTCATCTCGTATGTAATCTATAGAAACGTAAAAGAATAAAAATTATCTATTAACAATTATCCAAACTTAAACTTTTCTTGATTTGAAGAGAAACAAGGGTTTTGCTCCAATCAGAAAAATTTGTGGTTTTCATCCTTTTGGTGGTACTTCAATATGGTAAAATAGTATGATAGTCGGTACAAACGAGTAGTGGTAACCATACGGTTTGAGATCTACAGGTTGTGAACCATTTTTAACTTTTGATATTCTACAAAGGTTAGACAGCGCATTTGAATGCTGATTGAACGAGCTTTCGAATGGTATACAGCACAAGACAGTGCTTTCTTTGGTAAGGAAGTTACAAACAAACTTTGGGAATCAGTGTTTCCATCCAATTCCCTTAAGTAATCTTAAAATAATTTTAGATTTTACCAAATTTTCCTCAATAACTTCCATTAGAAAGACACTACTACTACATAACGTAATTCCATTGTCGTTCAAATGAGCTATGTCTCAACTCTGTAGAAGAACTACACGGCGAACAATAAGCAACATAATGTCAAAAATGTTTCTCAACCTGTAGCTCTCAAACTTGAGAATAGAACACATGGTGGTATGATTTTTTAAACTTAGAATTTCCCAGGACAGGATCCATTCAATAAATAACCGGAAAAGTATAAAAAGTACAAAATTTCCAACAAATTTGTGCTTCTTTGTTATTTTTGGGTCATGTCCTAGAATTATTATTATCAGATGTGCCTGGCACGTCTGCCTCACGAACAGGATACTGGGAATCAGTGAAACAAGATGGCGGCACTATTGCGGGTTTGCACTAACATGGAGCAGAGGAGTGTCATTAGATTTATGTTAGATGATGATCATTAGTGTCAGATCAGTCCTCTATATTGTTCGTCATTCTGATGTTCATCTTTGCTGCAATACGTATGTATCACTCACCGTAAAATATCTTTTTTCCCGTATCAATTCATCAATTCTCGTAATGTTCTCCGTGACTCCACAGACAGAGTCTCCTGAGTGTGGCAAATCTTTAACACTTGTTATACCCCGTTTGAACTTATCTGCCCACTCATACACTTGAGTTCGATTCAAACAACTTTTTCCATATTGCACTGCCACCAGACGGATTGGTTTAAACCCTACAGCTAACAGAAATCTAATGAGACTCCGCTGCTCCATGTTAGTACAAAACTGCAACGGTGGCGCCATCTTGTTTTTAGTAATTCCCAGCATTCCGTTAGAGAGGCAGGCATGCCAGGCTCATCTGATAATAGTTTTAGGACACCACCAAAAAATAACAAAGAAGCACAAACTTTGTGGATTTTTTTTTTATTTTTATACAACTTTTCCGGTTATTTATTGAATGGAATTTGTATATATAAAGTTCCAATCACTAAATAACCGAAAAGGTTGTATAAAAATACAAAAATTCCACAAAGTGGGTATATACATATATGAATATAATATAAATTTATAATTACATTATTCAACAGGATTTTCGTAAAATATCAAAAATTCGTTGCGGATAAAAGGATTATTCCTTTGCCCGTTTGTGTACTGTTACATCACTACTTTATCTTCAGCTTTTGAGATATTTGTCAAATAACGTTTAGTATGCTTGTTCTGTCTTACCTATCTTCTTTTCTTCCACTTAATTATCAAATTCTCTCAAGGTTTGTTTCTTGAACAATGACATTTAACGTAAAGGATAGTTTTTTTTTTTAAATCCTGAACTGTTTTTCCCACTTTCACTAACTTGATTTTACAAGTAGAATGTTATGTCCTGTTATGCTTCAGCATCACGTACCTGACCCACATATGAATTGCCAGAATTCGTGACTAAACAAATTTTAAAGATAAATAAGAAAAGAAATAGAAGAAGAATAAAAAATAACAATTATGAGGAAAAGGAAGTAGAATATGTCGATCCTATAGTACAATGGTTCCCACTCTAGAGAATGCGACCCTGGGGGCTAGACGTTCATAGCGAACAAGTGGGTGCAAGCTAGCGACAGATGTAAACTAACTAATTGATAATTAAAAATGTTACGAATGTTGTAACAAAGAGGCGTTAAATTAAATATCGTACCGATACAAAAGAAATATTGGCTAAGAACTGGTTACATTGAAAACAAAGCTGGTAAAAATAATACTGAATTACAAGAATATGCTGAATTTTTCTATGGTTCCAACTATTTGAGTCTATATATTGAAAGCGTCCTTCTCTTCATATTATTGATCTATTAAATTTAGCTGGTAATAAATCCTTCTACTCTATTATCACAGCTGAGCAAGTGACAAAGCTCATAAACAGTCTCAATACCAAATCAATCTGTTGTCTACATGGTATACCTGTTTTCATATTGAAAGGTATTGTGTCCATCATGTTGTTCCTGTTTTTACATCCTTATTTCACAGGACTCTGTTTACTTCAGTTTACCCTGATCATTGGAAAACAGTTGTCATTGTTCGTATTATTAAAACTGATGGGGAAAAAAACCTTACTGACTATAGACAAATTTCTCTGTTGCGTATTATACCTAGTTATTTTTCTGATAAATTGATATACAATTACTTGTACAATCACGTTTGTCCTAACATCACTATGTATCAACATAGTTTTGTGAAAAATAGATCAACTAGAACTAACTTGACATGTTTTATGGCTGATGTTTTTCCTACTCTTTAGAGTAATGGGCAGATTGATGTAATCTACTTTGATTTTTCTAAAGCCTTTGATAAGTTTAGCATGACATTTTAATGTATAAATTGAAATCCTATGAATCTTCTAATTTATTTATTGCTTGGTTTGCATCATATTTGTATCAAAGAAAGATACAAAGATATAACATAGATAAAACATTGATATTTATATTTGTTGTAAGATATAAAGATAGTCTTTCTTATGTATATAACGTTTACTCTGGTGTTCCACAAGGATCAAACCTAGAACCACTTCTCTTCCTTATGTTTATTAATGACTAGTTGAATATACCCATTCTTCGCATGGGGGCTGTATTTGGAAGTCAACGCCTGTGGGAGTATCACTATCCATTTCAGCGACCGCCAAAACTATGGATTTGACACAAATATCGGTCATTTTGGATTACCTTTTACATGTCTCGGTATCCACCCCCAGCCCGCAGCGGAGGAGGGTGAATTTGGAACTTGATGCGATCAGAGTTTCACCATTGATCTCAGCAACTGGGAAAACTGTGAATTCGACACTAATATCGGTCATTTTCTAATACTTTTACTTTGACATGTTCAGGTAAACGCCTTCCTGAGACCCCCCGGTTCGAATTTTGAAAAGAACGCTTCGCCTTGGTCTGGGGCCTGAACCAAGGTACCTGTGACCCAAATTTGGTAACTCTGAGTCCACTCGTCTGGTCCCCAGGCCACACACAGACACACTGATAGACAGACAGACACACACACAAACAAACTCTTTATTTTATTTATATTAGATATAACTGAAAACCTAGATTGTAAATATTTCATGTATGGAGATGATCTGAAAATTCATAAAAAAAAAACATTGTAAATTTGGATGATTACTTGGTAATTCAGAACAATATTAATAAAATACTAAATTGGTCTAGAAATAAAGGATTACCTTTAAATTGTAAGAAAATTTGTTGAACGAGTTTCAAGAACAAAACAAATCCAATCTACAACATACTTTACTTATAATGTAGATACCATTAAAGATTTAGGTGTTCTTGACAGTAAATTACTTTTCAAGCATGTTGAGAATATAACTTCTAAAGCGAGAAGGAATCTTGGCATTCTGAAATGGATGTGCAAAGACTTTATTTCTGTGAAAACCTGCCTTATTCCTTATTATTCTAATCTCAGAAGTCATCTCGAATATTGCTCAAATAACGTGTGGTCAAAAAGAAAAAAAAAAGTTTTCAGCAAGTAAGTCTTTATTATACACTTACAATAATGTGTCAATGAAAGCATGTAAATGCTGGACATGTACTGCAGACATAGATATCAATGGATTGCACTATCCGGTCCATGTTTAGCAGCTGAGCGCACCTTCCTATGTAAGCCTGAGAAAGAGTTTTGCCAATACTGGGAAGGAAGTTCAGAGAAGGTATATCTGGCTACATTGGAAATTCAAATGTTGTAAAGATATATCTTTAGACGAACTTAGATTATCATTGGGTATGTTGAAGTTGTTCGAAGGAAGGATTATTGTTGATGTCAAAATGTTGCACTCAATTCTTCACGGTAATTTGAATTTATTGTCAACGGTGACCTGCATCTAACTACCTATCATAGAAGAAATTCCAAAATTTTTAGACCCATTCACTGGCTCAATGATGCACCCATATATAAAACTCTATCAACGGCCAATGATCTTACTAATATTACTGCTATTTTCTGAATAGAATTACAGTGTTATTCAAATGAATTTGTATACTTATTTTAGAAGCAGCTGAGAGTATTACCTTCTTCTTTAAAAAATATGATTTGTTTTGTATATGATTTATGTATAGTTTTTCTTTCTTTTTTGTGAATGTGTTAATTGTATTCAATTTTTACATTATGTTTATTTTCACCATTTGTATGTTTTTATTCCTACTCTATGGAAAGTGTAATGGGACAGATAAATCTGTAATTTCCAGTATGTAATAAAATTATTATTATTATTATTATTATTATTATTATTATTATTATTATTATTATTATTATTATTATTATTATTATTATTATTATTATTGCTGTATCTCTGTTTAAATCGGTTTCAGCTCTAGTAAAGTGACTGCCGTCTCTGGCAACTGCATATTATTTGAAGAGTTCTCCTTCTCCAGAGAACTTTCTGACCATATGACAGGTTTCTAGTATTATTGATTTTTCTAGACTTGTTAGGAGATGTTTTTGTGTATGAATGTTGTACGTATGTTATGCAGTGGTGCCCACCCCCCCTAATGTCCATGACGCACCCCCCCCTCAATTGCTTATCCGTAGGTGTTCTTCCATGAAAAAAAATCTTTTTGATTAGTTTTTACACCCTCTCAAACATATTTATATAGATTTTTACCCCCCCAAATATTTCAACGACGCACTTTGCGTCATAGCCCCCCCTTGTGGGCACCCCTGTGTTATGAGTCAATGGTACTGTTATACATATGAGAGTTACTTCTTGGTGCACTTTATTGATAACAGTGACGTCGGGTCTATTTGCAGGCATCGTGACATCCGTTCTTATTTCTCAATCCCAGTGGAGTCTGTATTTGTCGGTTTCAAGTACTGGACTTTGTTGCTATTTATAATATGGCTTAATATCGGCAATTAATTTTATGGCGTGTGCCAAAAACTGGTGAATGATTTTTGCACCATTATTGCAGGCACGTAGCCAAGGGGTGGGTCCGGGGAGTCCGGACCCCCCCCCCCTTCGAGACCAGAAATTAAAAAAAAAATAAGGAAGGACGAAACAAAAAGAAACAAGAAATAGGAAGAATCAGCGTTAAAAATAAAGATAAAAATAAAGCTAAAATAAAAATAAATTTTTATCATCGCTTCCCTGTACTATCAAACATGTTATTTCAGAAACGGTTTTTTACTGCTCCTTTAACTTGTCATTTGGAACAGACAGTAATTGACGGAATAATAAAAACAAAAAAGTTATATGGAAAGCAAGTCCTGTTAACATTTGATTCAACAGAGAAAGGAACGCAGATATAAAATATTTTACAAGACATTATTGGATACGTACTTTTTTTTAATAGTTGAGGTCATAATGAAAGGAAAATAGTCATATTTGGATGAACAGAAGAAGGAACGTAGATATTGTAATTTTTTAAAAACATATTTTTATAAATATTCTTTTATTCGAGATTTCTTCATAGTTTGTTGCTGAAATACTTACTAACATGCATGGGCGCCGATCCTGGGGGGCCGGCCCCCCAAGGGTCATGTGGGCCCCTTTGTTGTATTTATAAATATACAATATATTGGCATATTTGAATGCAATTTCTCTTAAAATCCTCATATATGCCTTTCTGCATCTGAATGGACCCCCCCCCAAATTTACAGAGAAATCGGCGCCCTTGCTAATATGTCCTAATTTTAAAGTCTTAACAAACCAATATATGTTGCTAGTAAAATAGTTTAAATTGATCAAGCCCCTGGTGTGATAACCACAATATTTCATATCAAACTCCCCCCCCCCTCCCCATCACGAAATCCTGACTAAACGAACCAATATATGTTACCAGTAAAATAGTTTAGAATAATCGAACTCTGGTGTGATAACCACAGTATTTCATGTCTCGGACCCCCCACCTATTACGAAATCCTGGCTACGTGCCTGATTATTGTGTATTTTTAGATATTTTGTGGTTTATTATTATTATTATTATTATTATTATTATTATTATTATTATTATTATTATTATTATTATTATTATTATTATTATTATTATTATTATTATTATTGAAAATTTGAAAATTCGTTGCTGCACCTGAAATTGTAAAAGAATCAGAGCTATGAAGGGCAAGCAAGGAGAAAACGTGAAATACGCAAAGTTCCCCAAGAGATGACTCAGGTAAACAAGGTTTGAAAAACACTGATGTAAACAAATTATTTTGAATTCGGTTGTACTGGAATTCATCATAGAAGAAAACTAAAAATTCCCTAAGTAAAAGCCTAAAGTATTTGTAGTAGTGATTTTTCAATCAAAATGACAGGATTAAACAATCTAAATTTTGTCGTCCGGAAACTACCGTGCAACTTTATACTAAATAGTCAGTTTAGTTTTAGAAATTTAATTCTTTTCTGAAACTTCTTATTGGTGATATTTGAAACGCTTAGTCTACTGGAAATTCTTATTTGAATAATCTTAAGGAAAAAGTGTTTTAGCCGTGCCATTAAGTAGACAAACTGGCTTAGAAGGAATTAGTTCCTGTAGAATATTGCTCCGTTTAGAAGACAATGCAGTGCATTAAAGACACGTGGAGATAATTCCAGTTTTAGTAGATGGAAGCAATCCCACGCACTGTGCTATTGACTAGATGAGAGAAATTTTGGATCTTTTCCATCTGGCCAATTACGGACTTCTATAATAGGCCCTCAGAGGAAACTTCAGAATTAGCTCTTCCAAATAAATGTGACAACAGAAAATTGTTCAGAGACAGACATGCACTACCATAACAATACTTCCCCCCACCTTCCTATTTTTCCATTGAAAGCGATAATAATACGTTATGGTACTTCCATTGTTGGGAGGAGTCAGCTGTGCTGCTTCTATCTGCAATATCTTCATTCCAAAATAACTCTACTCACAGCATAAAGTAGTAGTGTTGGACAAAAATGGCTCATTTTGGTGAATTTATTCACTTTACTCCAATTTCAAAGAAAGTAACTCAATCATTTGATATACTTATCTGAATCGTTTTAGCTTCTATACAATTCTTTTTGTGGTGGACAAACACTGTGCTGGGTAAGTTTTCTCGGGATTCTCTCGTTTCCTCCCACTTTCTTCATTCCACTATTTCATTTATTTCTCATAATCACCGTCTCCTTTAGCCTAACCGGCATAACCATGGGACGTAAAACTCAAAGATTTCATTTCATTTTCAAATCTTTTTTTGCTGATGGCATATGTTGCATATTACTAATCTATATACAGGATTTCTTTCTATATACAGGATATATATTCTAGGACATGCTAGTACTCCGTAACTGCTAATGACAGGAAACAAAGGCTTGGCCATATATTTGCCACATATATGAAACCTTAATAACTTTAAAATTATTTTGCATTCAGGTTAATTACTAAATATGAATTGATGAAATCGCGAATATTTATTATAGTAAATTAATCTTCTGTACCACTGGTGCAAATCTCGAAGAATGAGGGGACATGTTGCCTACAATCTTGGAACTGAGGGGTACTGTTCCCCCAATAATCTGATTTGAAATGTATTTTTTGGGGGAAAAAAATGATGATTGCCACAAAGGAAAGAGAGAGGAAATTGATGTCGCCCCAAAATAAGCCTCAAATCTGCTCGTCTCCCAACGCTGAAGACAACTATGATCCTCCACAACATTGTTTTTCAACTTCAAAAATATTTTGGACATTGCAGTCCAGAACAAATTTGCACCGCTGTTCTGTACAAAACGGTTTGCTTTAACAACATCGGTACAGCGATCGTAGTTTGAGGGAAATTTCCCTAATTTAGGGAAATTTCATAGGTAAATTTATGAGAACTCGTAGCAAAAAGGGATTTTACCGATAAAAGGTGGAAATAGAGGAAAATTTTCGCCCTGACTGATTGATCCATATAAATGCTAAATTTTTTCGTTGTTTTTCAGAACTAATCCAATAAAATAACAATAGTTTATATATGTGTGTATATGTGTATTTCTGTACAAAGTAGCATAAGTTGCACACATCGTTGACTGGGAGTATTTGTGCATATATTTAGAAGAAAACAAGGAAAAAGTTTAAATAATAGAAGCAAAAGGCAAATAAATAAAGCAAATGTGGTTGACCCTTTTTTTTAAATATAGCTAAATTAATCTTATCGCTAACTTCTGTCTTAGAATTGGACATTCAACATTGATAAGAAAAGGGAATTGATAAGAAAAGAATTGGGTAAATTTGATAAGAAGTGAAGAATGCATCGTTGCCAATGTGTGTGTAATTGCACAAAATGTGTGCAATTTTGTTCTGTACGTGCATTTTGTGTGTAATTCCAATCTGTGTGCATTTTGTGTGCAGTTTGGTACAATTCAAAATTTTGATCATTGATTATTTTTGCCAAGTTCCTTTCATTCAAACATTTATTATTTCCATTTTCCCTGAAAATTGCCTTCTAAAAACTACGAGCTCCAACGCTTGACTCCTGGGCGACGCAATAAATCCTATCTTTCTTCCTTGGTACCGCTTGTTTTTCAGAAGCGGGTGTCATGAGCGTTAGCCCACATTCCCAAGAAAGGCCGTTTTGTTTTTTGTTTTCTGACCACTTTTGTCAAGAAAATGTCATTTTGCAAACAGATGAACGACAGGGTGAATGAGAGGGATGGGAGGTCTTTTATTGAACGACGGACAAAAATGAAAAAAAAAATATATATATATATATATAGAGAGAGAGAGATTTAACCAAGTTATCTGACTGAATTAACTGGTGTGGCTTGGTTAAGGTAAAAACTTTTTAGGCCGATGTCCAATTAAAAACATTAAGTACATTGAAAGTAAAAAGAATGTAACAATGGGCGGGGAGAAGATGACGGTTTTACTATAATAATAATAATAATAATAATAATAATAATAATAATAATAATAATAATAATAATAATAATAATAATAATAATAATAATAATAATTCGCTGAATATTTGAACAATGACTGGTCGATGTTCGTATAGGTATGTACATCATAAAACATAATAGGGCCTATAGATATAGATAGTTTGTTATGTATTGTGCAATTTTGTGTGCACTGTTTTCCAGTTTGTGTGTAAAATTGTGCAATTTGGACGGAAGGTGTGTGTAATTTCGCTTGCCGTGTCTGGCAACACTGGAAGAATGTTGTGTCAGTCGAGGGAAACATTCCAAAGGAAAACTATGAACACTGCATCGGGAACACTGTATGATAAAGTCGGCTCTAAGTAATAACATTCTTGTTCAGTAACAATCTGCCACTTTTGAATCAAAGCACTTTTAGTGCTTTCCTTGAAATGGTAGCGTGTTCCTTTATCTTGCGGTTCAGTATTGAGCAAAGATGTTCAGTAAGGTTGAGATCTGGTTATTGAAAAGGCCAATACAAAAGCTAAACCCTTTATTTGAGAACCACTTCATCATTTCTCATCACTTGTGACACGACGCGTTGTATAGCTGGAAAGGAACGCTATCCATTTTGGTGTCACCGAACTTTATAAAAGATGGTGTGCTGGAACAGATTCCAATACCTGAATGTATTTTTTTCAAATCCATTCAACCTTTAAACAGGGCCGCGGTGGGTCAGTGCTAAAGCGTCCACCTTTGGTACATGGGGGCCCTGGTTCGATCTCAGCTCGCTCCAAGTGAATTTGTGGTGGACAAACACAGTGTGCGTGGGTGTCATCGGGGTTTTCCCTTTTCCTCCCACTTTCTTCATTTCACCATTTCACATTTCTCATCATTATCGTCTCGTTTAGCCTATCCGGCATAACTGTGGGAGGTAAAACTCAAAGATTTTTCAACCCTTAAACACTACAATTTTGCCGATGTCATATCGCGACAAGCAACCCCACATCATTATACTTTCACCTGCGTGTTTTATGGTCGATATAACATATTGTATTTTGGGTTCTTCGCCCACTCTGTATGTGACGTACGTGGCACCTGCAGTACCAAACACTTGAATATACAAAGAAAATCATTAAAATAAGAAGAGACAATTAATAGTAAGTCAACTTGTCTCTCTATTATTATGTTGTGTAGTGTAATATACTGTTGTATTAAGTCTATGATTCTTCAAATGAATATACCTCGAAAATAGACTTGTCCGACCACACGATATGAGAAAAACTCCCCTCAGTGAAATTTCGATGTTCCGTACCCCACTGCAAAAACTGTTTTTTATTCTCATATGACAACCCGAGTTTGTTCCTTGCTTTGTAACTGTTGAACTTGCCATGTTGAAGCTTTCTCCTCACCCTTCTGGGAGAGACCTTTTTCTTAGTGGTTCCGAATGAGTCAGGAGTCAGCTCAGAAGACGAATCTTGTCGATTTCTTACAGAAGTGCATACCAACTGCCAGTCTTCTCTCGCACGTATGATGCGTTTTCTTTGTAAGTTTTGATGATTTTCAGTCTTTTTTATAACAATTTATAGTATATCGTAGCACAGCACTATGAGGAGAATTCAATATATTTACGATTCGAGCTTTATCTTTTCTTCCTCAAAAAGTAATTGTATTTTCACGGGTTTGGCTGAATCTAATTCGTTCGCCTTTGACATTTTTGTAGAGAAAGTAATAGAATCTGCTCGTAGTGAACATATTTTACCAATGTAATTGTGTTACATTTGTAGTTCACTATACCGTCCAAAGAGATGTCGTCAGGTGAAATCCAAGGTTCAGGCGCCTCGCCCAAGTATCCAGTCTTCTGAAAAGCGAAATGAATCATGTTTCTGATATATATACTTCACATTCGTACAATGCATTTCTTTGCTCTGTTACTTTGACATATTTATTCTTTAAAGTTTCTTGTTTCGGAAATTTAGAATTCTATGGAGCAGAAAACTTATACAACGTGAAAAAGGCTGAAACTCTAAACACTTACCATGGTGCCAGACATTTTCCTCCGACTGTAAACTCATTGATGAATGGCTTGTGCAGTCAGAAGAAATGAGCATCCAGATGCTGAATTAAACTAGTTCAGCCACTAGGAACGAGATGTTTTATCAGCTTTATTGATTCTGCCATAATCATGGGACAAGACTGACATCTATATTTGCTGACTATGAGTCAAGTAAGAGAAGAACTTTCTATTGATCAGCAGAAAAACTAAGCCACAGACACATGTTGTAGAATCTTAGCTAGTCTGCTTTGTCCATATATGTTCCCTTCTCTTTTCTGGCTCTCTGACCTGTTTTCGAGTCACATGTTGGAGGGCCTCTGCTCCACAACCCTCTGCTGTCTGCCCGGCATATTCTGCCTGTATTCTCTCCTGATACCCTTCTAGCTAAATATATTTACAGTTCCTGGATCTTTGATTGTTGGGAAAGAACATTTACTCCCAGTTATGGTTATATGTGGAAACTAATTCATGAAGAAGTGCACATGTTTGAGGTTTAGTAACGTTGGATTCAGTGTTTTAACTTTTTTTCAGAGATAAATCCTGCGTAACATGTCGAGTCATTTATTGAACCTTTTGGAGAAAGGTGGGGAGGCTTTGTTTGGCCGTTTGATAACTATGAACAAATGTTGGATGTATCTGTATGATCCTGAGACAAAAGATATGAGCAAGGAGAGAAAGCACCTCCCCATCTCTTCCAAAATACAAAAGTGCAAAAGACTACTGATAATGTCATGCTCCCGGTTTCTTGCGATTCCGTGGAGTCATTCTTACAGATTACCTCCAGGAGGGTTGTACTATCACTGTCACATATCACTGTTTATTTTTTATGAAGTTACGCAATGCTGTTAGGAAAAACGTCGCGGAATGCTCAACAAAGGGACCCATCCCCTTACGGACAATGCACCCGAACAGCGTCTGTGTAAACTGCTAGATGTAGCTTTGAAATATTGCCGCATTACCCTATTGTCTTGATCTGGCACCGAACAAATTCTTACTATTCTCACAGTGAAGTAATCCATATTTAAACAACACATACAACATCACAATGCAGGTAAAATAATGGATTTTCGTATAATCTGCAGGGTTCTACAATGATGGCGTCCAACAGGGTAAGAAAGAGGTAGGAGAAATATCTAACTCTACTCGGAGATTATGTACAGAATCTTAAGAAAATATATAAAATTTAACACTTTCTCTATTCGTTTATGGTGATAAATAAATCTTCCAATACTTCTTCTTATGTATTGAAAACGAAACAACTACAAAAGTAATGTTTATGCAACCTATGATTCATTGTTAGTCACATGAAAATATAATATTATCTTAGATCTTTGCTTGGAATCAGTGGCGGCGGTTGGACGTTAAAAGTGAGGGGGCAAGACATGATCTGAATATTTGTATATAAATGTTAGTTTTCCTGGTTGTTTCTAACATTTTGTTTGACGAAAGGTTGTATAACTAATAGGATACTATATTTTCAGTTAAAATACCGTATATCGTATATAATAGTTTATTAAGTAAATTGAGAAAAACAACGCAAGTAGATACTAGCCCTTTGTACTCTTAAACAACGAAAGTGTAAGAAGAGATTTGATTCCTTGCTCATGAACATCTTAAAATTCTGTCTGGAAAATTGTGTGATCAGATTATTTAATAAATTTGCAAAACAAATAAATAGAAAGGATAATATTAATCATAGTAATGAATAATGATGCTTGTTTTGCAAAAGTTATATTGAAACTGAGGATTAATGAAAAACTTAATATTTAATTCCACACATGATATTAAATGTATGTTATTACTCTTAGAAAATGAAAGACAGTAAATACTACAAGCATATGCTACGACATTTAAAGAAATATTTGCTTTTGCAACTTCTTGAAATATGTTCGTTGCCATTAGGTGCAGATTTCACTTTCTTGGAACACATCAAAACACAACAATACTTACAATCCACACTTCAGTTATACAAAATAAACTTAAAACCTAGAATTATGTTCAATTTACTAAATTTTATTGTATATATACTCGTACATCCTTAAACACAACACTTCACTCGTATATTACACTACAAAACAATGGAAAAGGTAGAAGTTGTTTCTTATCACGCTCTTTTTAACCGATATTTCTTACTTTAGAAAGAAGAAAAGACATTTTAGGAACTGTCAATTTTTGTGCAATTAAAGAATAACTTGTGAAATAGGCCCTACTTTTTTGCATAATGTTCTTTCGATTAGCTTCAAAGCGGCTCACTAACATATCGAGCCCTTGTAAGAAGAAATGAAAGTATGCTGAAATTGTGCTCCAATAGGTTATTTTTTGGGGTTATTTTCTGTGGCGATTAAAACGCAATTACTGTAGCTTTCTTTACTCCACGGGAAGACAACCAATACGTATTCACGCAACAGCAAATATTATATGGCAGCATTTTTTCCTATTAATCAGTAACACATACAAAATCGTTACATTTCCAAATGAAACTATATACATTAATTGGTTACTTAAAAAAAGTGAGGGGGCAACTGCCCCCCTTTGCCCCCCCTAATCGCCGCCCATGCTTGGAATGATAAAACATGAAATGAAATATTTGAGTTTTACGTACCACGATTACGCCGGTTAGGCTAAAGGAGACGGTGATGAGTAATGAATAAAATGGTGTAATGAAGAAAGTGGGAGGAAACGGGAGAACCCTGAGGAAACCCACGTACACGGTGTTTGTCCCCCACAAAATCTACTTGGCGGGGCTGGGATCAAACCCGAGACCCCAAGCACCAGAGGTGAACACTCTACCACTGAGCCACCACTGCCCCTTAGAATAATGATGTTACCTATTATGCGTTGTATGCATTAGGAGGAATATGTACCTTTTTAAACTCCAGCAACTTTTATATTTTTTTTTTGTTTTTATATTGATATCTATACTTGAAACTATTAATATGTTATAGGATAAGGTGATATTTGATAATGCACACAACGTCAAATTATTACTACTATCAAGTATTCTGCCTCTTTGCAGGTCATGGGAAATGGGTTCTTTTAAATATGTAGATTTGGGCCTGGAAATGTTTCCTCCACGTTTCCCGATATTCAGCTTCCTCTTTTAACTAACAATATTTTCTTCTACAGTGTGTCCGTAAAGTCCGTAACCCAAAGTTTGATTGTCTATATCTTTTGATCTAAGAATGATAAAGACATGAGACTTGAGACAAATGTAAGCATGTTCTATGTAGATAATTTCGAGATCATGACCGATGCTCGAACTTGTAATGGTTTTGTGTAGTAACGAAAGAAATTGCCGTAAGTGTAAAATAAAAAAAAAGAATGTGCAAAATGAAGCAAATCAATACTCAGTCGCAGAAATATCGTAAATTTTTGAATAAAAAATAATTTTATCAATTATGTGCAAAATTCTCATTGCTTATCATTAATTAACCTAAAACACACCTGTTACAGTAATTTTACAACAACAGTGTTGCCAGGGGCCGCATTTCTGTCAAAAAAACTCATTTTACGGGCTTATATGAAATAGCCTTTTTATATGGCAACACTGCATCAACCTTGTCACATTTTCGCAACAATGGATAAATGTTGATGCATACTGTACATATACAAAGAAATTCAAGCGCAGAAAATCAGTTTTCTGCAAGTAAATATTGATTTTTTCTTCATTTTGCACATTTTTTTATTTTACACTTCAGGCTCTGTATTTCGGTTTATGACTTTCAATGCAATTTGAATGAATTCATTGGTCATGTAACTTAAGCTAATGTTGCGGCGTCCGAAAGAATATATTCAATTAGGTTTTGGTTTACTTCACTGTAAATATCGTTATGATTTCGTCTGTTACTCGTACCTTATTTTGAATTCTATGAAGATAATTCAATGAATCAACAAATGGAACAATTCATACATTTATGATTTTGATAAGAAGTCAATTATTATGTTATGTTCTGATTATTATCGATGTTTCAATCTTAATTTATATTTTGTTTTATGTAAAATAGCAATTATGTAAATGTCATATCTTTTCACAATCTTTTTAATTCTGCCCGCTAAAATAATATACATTTTATTAAATTTCAACTTATATTATGTACCAAAGGACCTTAAAATGAAATAACAACTATGCCGTAACGTGAATGTACCCTTATATTATCGACGTTAAAGTATATGAATATTTGAAATAAAATTAATTAACAAGTTGAGATAAAATATGAATATAATGTTGTTATAGAAGTAAAATATGAGATATGTTTATGCGAATTTTAATTTTCATATATACGAGGGTCAATAAGGAACTCAAGTACTCAGTATGTAATAGTTAACGGCCCAGGATTTCACTTTTTATTTTAAAAAAATAAAAATAATAAAAAGGTACCATGGTTCACGGCGCCATATATAACGATACTTGTGTTTATACTTGTATTTCTACCCTTACTTGTATTCGTTAGCAGAATTTACTTTTAAATTATGCACAAGCTGTTTAAGAAAGGAAGAAGAATATGCAAAAAAAAAAAAGATAAATGTATTTCTCTTTCAGTTGCTATTTTGTTATAGTAATTCGACGATGTGAAATTGGTTTTCATAGCAGCAAAAGATAAATAATAAGTTATAATTACGGATCCATCTTGTAAAAGACTACATGCATAATTCAAAGAAGTGTATTTGCTTAATTTGTTAAGTGCCATAATTAAAAGGTAATGTTTGAATGCATGTCCAAAATGTTTTATGGAGATTTTTGTAGCCTTGTTTATATAAAGAGTACAAACTGAGGACCTTCGAAATAACGACAATATATATATATATATAATTGGTGGTTCATCGCAGAACTTTATTTTGTTTTGAATAAGTGTCGTTATAAGCTCGGCCAACCAACTTCGTCCTGCTCTGTTTGATAGCATTTAGTGGACACTTATCACAGATTGGTTTGTGTTTTTTTACACTGTAATTTTTATGCCATACTTCCGGATGCTGTATTTATACGCAAATGCCAAAAAGAATTGTAAATTTTTAACAATTACTTCTGGTGCACTCCTTGAGTATTATCTATACGAAGTGAGATATTTTAACGTTGCTCAGTGGAAACTTTCTGGGAACAATAAGAAGTAGATTAGTGAAACAATTATAATTTTTCTAGAATTGTTAATAGTGGTGGGCCAAAAGTGAACCAGTACGAAGGAATATGTATAATAAATTATTTTATCTACAACACTGTATGTCACCAACAAGTACAGTGCTATACCGACAATTTAGTAACACTACTTGAAGCTGATGAGACACAATTGGTGTGAATATTTCTCGAAATTGTTTTGTATATTGTGTGACTCGCAGCTAAAATGTTGATACACGAATGCTTCACTGAAATGAATTGTAATGCCATGTCAACATCGTTTTGTGAATAAAATGTTTCCTAGAACAATGTGTTCATCTGAGCTAATATTGTACTATTCAGGCTTTCAGTGTATGGATGCTGCTTCGCTTTTCTCTCCATGTTTACACACTTCACCTCTCGCATCCCCCTCCCAACCACTCTGGTAGGTTTCTCTTGAAACGACGTCAAAAGTGACAGGTTAGTCATTATAAAGCTCAATATTAATGTGCACGAATGCAAACGGCACTTTTGTCATCCAGTTATCGCCATTTTCAATAGCAAATGATGATGGATTCAGTTTGCGATACATCCTAAAATACCATATGAATGATTTATTTATATTTTTGTTATTTAAAGCTTTATTTCGGTTTTATTTTGAAAAGCTTCATCACCATTGACATAGCGAGTTTCCGGTAAGGTGTCTTCGTTTCTTGTTCATTGATTTAAAATTAAATTTATCTCTTTGTTTTCGGCACAATAACACGTACTTGATGGTATATAAATACCATTTCCGAAATGTATTATAGTTATTATTCGCTTCAGAGAATAAATTCGTTAATATTATATATTTGACAAGCTAATGTTAGTAGGTATTTTAAATTACAGTGGTACCGATCCCCTACAAATACTTGGGTGTAATCTCTGCCAAAATAAGGGTAGTCTGTGCTCCTTCTTTTTAAAGAGAATCAGAATAACCGCTGGTACTTCCATCATAAGTTTGTCCTTTCAATGGAAAGATATCTTTTTAGTTTAACATCCCACGTTTATGTACCAAGACTAACGAACACGGTGATGATGATATGGTTGAAAATGCTGAAACGAGGAATGTGGTAGAAAACGAGAGAACTTCGTGAAAACCAACGCACACGGATCAAAAGGGAATGTATTCTTTGCTATGGTAAATAATTGTTTAAAATTGTAAATCATGCTAAGTTTTCCTTCACCTTTAGTGTTCATGATTATAGTATAGTTAAAATTCAATTATGTCATTTTCAATGAGCAGTAATAGCCCTCCAAACAATGTCACGGGCACAATTGCGTTATAAAACCCATTTGTGGCCACTATTCTTAAAAGAAGTTTTAAAAAATCCAAGACGAAGATTCAAACTTGATTCATAAATTTTTACCTTTCGACATAATATATCCCGTTGTAGGAAGTCTTCACAATTAACTAATTAATTCTATGACGTCACGTTATTGAGGTATCATCATCTCCTGAGATTAAAGATAATTTGCATATTTTTGATCATTAGGAATAAATTGCTATAATTGGTACAGCTTTTAATCATTAGAACTTTTTTTCTAACAAACAAGTGAAGATAATTTGTTAAGAATTGATTATTAATTTCATAATCACTGCAAAGGGAGATGGTAATTTAGTTTTTTTTTTTTCAAGCAAGGTCTGTGGGTCTGTTCCGTTCCCTGGGCCCGTTCCGTACATGACAAATTAAGGGGACAATATTGGCAAAACTCACAGCCATACGAATAAATATTATTTCTATGGCCCCTAATAGTAGACATTTTTTTTTTACAGAAATGGACCCACGATTCATTTTTGTTACATTTACTTTTAGTGTGCTGTTTTATTTATGTAATGTAGTGAACCTGTTTGATGCTACATTTATAATTTCGTGTTCATATCGTACATAGAGCAAAAAAAAAAAAAAAAAAAAAAAGTCTTAACCCCCCCCCCCTCGAAGAGCAGGGAGCTTCTCTGGGAAGGCAGTTGTCCCCTGCCCTCCCCACAAGTTACGGCCCTGCTCGGAGACGTCTACAATATAATAATAAATAGAATAGTACCGTGTGAAAATAATATGTAGCCCCTACGAATACTAAGTGTGCCGACCCGGAACTTTTTTTTTTCTGAAAGAAACACTTGTCCAGCTCGCATCGGGACTCTAGTTGCTCAAGCAGAAATACCGCGCACAACTATGAATTATCGTGTGCAACAATGTTACTTTAAAATGTTAAAGAATGAGTGATAAAGCACGCCACCATCGTGTGTCGTCATTGCGACAAGTAAAAATTCATGACACATTTCATAATGAGTGATATACTTACTATTTTATGTTTACACACTAAACGACTAAATTTTCTATGTATAGTGTCTTTGGATTTGAACGGCGTGACAAACATCTTGTCATTTGAAGGCGGCGCTCCAAGTTCGCTTTAAATGCTGCTAGCAAATGAGAGACCAGCGGTATTGCCACGTTCATTATGTACACGTCCACGTCTATACTTTGCCACCTGATCGCGCTGTAGTTCGTCTGCTTAGCCAATTGATAGTCGCATTCCTTTACCACTCGGCAACAACGAGTCAGAGCTTGCGTTTTATTCGTTTAGCTGAAATGCCAAGATGTTTGTCACAGGCTTTAATAAAGTACAACTGTGTAATTTATATGTGTTTAAACTAGTAATAATTTCCGACCCTCTCAATAATCCGTCATTTCCGCGAATCCGACACAGATATGTGCAAGGAATGGCCGGATTAGCGAAAGTCCACTGTACTAATGTTTTCAAGGAATACTATGTGTCATGTTCTTCACCTATCTGTAACTCAGTTTAAGAGAAACACGGTTAACTCTGCAGCATGTTATTTTAATAGCTTGAACTAAACATTCCTTATACTCAATTTAAACTAGGATGGGAGAAATGACCTTATGACGGTTGTCTACAAATTTTGAACATCTGTAGATTTTCGTAGTAATTAATTGAGTCTATTGTTCTTCACATAGAAAACAAAATCTAAAGTCACCTCTTCTGTGTGGGAGCAACGATTTTCCATCAAATGAAGTCAAAAACACATGTAAAAATGATGGACACGCTGGTGAAAACGTTACCTGATACCCCATTGTCCACATCGTATATTCTTTGTTATATCCTGATTTATAATAAGGATATAAACCCCAATGCAATGTGACAAAAATCTTTTCTATTTATTGCTTTCATCATTAGTTGTAAACCCACTTATCACATTGTACTTACTTGTGACAAACTGTGTCATGCTAGAGGATTTGCTTGAAGGACGTGCTAGAGGGTATGGTAGCAGGAAAGAGAGGGAGGGGGCGAAGGAGGCTACAATTAATGCATGAAAAGCAGAAAAATCAAGCGTGAAGACCGGTTAGCGGAAGACCGTGGAGCATGGAAACTTCTCAGCTGCCGCAAGCGACCTGCCACTAAGGGCAGAATACCTATGATGATACTTCTAACATCTGTAATTAATTTGTCATTGTTAAGTGTCGTAAATAATCTTCATAACTTTGGACGGAATCCTCCAATAAGGGATTTATTTTATCACTTCCATAATACAATTAACTTTTAACATAGCACCACTTCAAGAGTGTACGTTGAATTTTAGAAACAGAGTATTAAGCCACATTATATTTTATATGCTCCATTTTCCTCAAACTCGTTTTTTTAACACATTTTCTACACTAGCATGAGGAATATACTCGTATTTCTCTTCACTAATTCGAAGTAATTTTTCAATATCACTTCTTTTGTTTATTTAAGACAAACTTATTTTCGCACGTTTTCTGACATTATTTTTATTAGCATCCGCCATGTTTCTTCAATACGTGGCATAGTTTGGTTGTGCTGAAATGGTTACGATCATTCTTACGGAGACAACAAAGATTTATAATATTGGTACTGCCATCTCTTAAAACGTTTTGAAACTTCTTACCAATAGTTAAAAGTACTACAGATGAGGGTTCACAAGCAACCCCGTAGTTCATTTTCGGCCAAAGTGTACCATAACACTATCTTGTCCCGAGTCCTTCATATATAGCATATGCATAACGTTTATTAGGATTTATTTATAATTTGAGTGTGTGTGATGAAGTGAGTGTGATTTCTTATAGTAGAGGCGCATCTAGAAAGTAAGTTTCCCACGCGTTCCATAGCTAGAAAACGCAATGTTGCGCAAAGCGACTACATGTACGTGAGAGAGTAAGGTCCTAGCATGGCACATGAACTAGCGGAACCTCCCTAGTGCTCTCAGTAGCGTCGTGGCAGTGGTTAAAGATGAACGTTTCTATTCCAGATCCCACCGTGTGTGAAGTGCGAGCAGTGATAAAGTGTTTGAGTGCACAGGGCATAGCACCAATCGAAATCCATCGTCAGCTGTGCCAATTCCATGGTCCTAACGGCATGAGCAAGGAGTTTCAGTTCCTGCAGATTTTCCGCTCCTTATTGCACACCACTGTCACGGAGTGCCTGTTGATCAATAAGTTTTGTGTTGAAGCAACTGACCCTAGAGCACAAAGCAAGGCGCACTTAGTCAGCATTGATATTTTTGCAACGATAGAGCTGACGATGGATTTCTATCGGTGCTATGCCCTGTGTATTCAAAACCTTTATCACTGCTCGCACTTAACACGCGGCGGGAGCTGGAATAGGAAACCCCAATTTTTAATCACTGCCACGACACTACTGATAGAATTAGGGAAGTTCTGCTGGTGCATGCGCCATGTTAGGACCTTATTCTCTTCCGCACACACAGTCGCTTTGCGCAACATACGATGTTCTAGATGAGACGCGTGGGAAACTTATGTTCTGGATGCGCCTCGTATTTCATTTAAGTGATTTATTGCTATGATTTGTTATGCTTTCATGCACATTAAATTTAGGCGTGAGCTTTCGTTTTAATTGTGGACCGCCTATAGCCCATAATTAAGCATACGATGTTTGACTGATTCTAGTGTTTGTAATTCCAGACAAAATGTTTCATATAGCGACACTATATAACCTGAAAGAGTGTGCATAACGGTGACTGGAGCCACACTATGCCATATCAGTGCGAGAGTGGCTGAATGAAACATTCCCGAACCGCTGGATCGGTCGACGTGGGTATGTGGAGTGGCCATCTCGATCTCCCGATTTAAAATCCACCTAATTTTTTTCTTATGGAATGTTTTAAAGGACAAAGTGTATCAACATCACATATGCAATTTGGCCGAGGTAAGGGAAGCTATCACAGAAAAGTTCCACAAGATACCAGAACGGGTCTGTCAAGCTGTTTGTGACAACGTTGTTCTTCGTCTCCAGGCAGGTAACGATTTGGATGATGCATTGGTGGATCATGTCATGGAGAACAGAGATAAAAATTCTTGTAAAGAAAGGTATGAGACTGGGTCAAATGTGTTTATGTTTAAATTTATATTAAGTTATGTTGCTAGTTTCTTTACCGCAGTCTTTGGAACATCATATAAATAATTATGGACAACCTTGCATATCATCCTCATGGTAAGAACAGTTAATTTTCAGTGAGTGGTTAAGTGTTTTTTTCATTATGTGTAGTATGCATGAAAATCTGGGAATGGATTCTAAATATATGTTACGAGATTTCAGCTTTAGCCCATTGGAATTTGTCGTCGTCGATGCTTGTAATGGCACACACAGATATGTTTACAAACATATTCCCTCGTTTGAATCCTTCACGTTAAAAGTCTGTATATTATTTTGTGTCTGAAACTACTAAATTGCAATTGCACAAATGAATAGTTGTGTAGAAAACAGGAGAAAAGGGTTCAATTGAAAGGCAATCGTTTTTATGTGTATTGAACCATTATATTTGTTCTGAAAGCTGCTGGGGGATTTTTAAAATCCAATGTGTTAAGTAAGGAACATCATTTTGCTGGCAAACGTTTCCAATTTGACTCAATAATAATAATACTTATGGATAAGCCGTTTTACTGTAACTGCATTGTGCATAATATTTTATCACTGAAAACTTATTGTATGTTATAATATCCCACGTGGTATTGTGTACAAACAACACTTTAAGCTTATGTTTATAAACACCACCACATGGGTTTACAAGAGGATACTCACACCACGTGGTTCCACTACAACCAGCAGATGACGGACTTCTGGCTCCTCCTACAAAGCAGAGGACGACATTGGAGCAGCAGCACCACCAATGGGGATCTATAAATTCGGCAGCCGACAGCGGATCAGTACCAGTTCACTGGTGTCCTTCCTACTGTTTGCTTCGGAACATTAGGGGTAACCTAACCCCAAGCCTTTAGTCTGCTGCGGGACTCTAGGCTTTTCCCTTCACCTGTTTCGGGGCTCTGTTGGGAATCCTACACCCACTTGCTTAGGCTGCTCGGGGCTCTCCAATCACTAACCCTCTCACTGCTTGCCTTCGCTACTCTGCCTAGCCTGCCACTGGACTTTGTGGAGATCCTGTCTGCGATCTCTCGGTCAAAGACTACCTGTCTCTAACCTCCAAGTATAGAGAAAATATCTTTGTAAATACTGTTATTTCTGTAAATACTGTTATTTAGTGAATTTTATAATAAAAGCCGGTAGTGGGAGTCGATTCCGGACACTCTTTTTATTACCTCTCTCTAACTACATCCTATATTGGACAGAGTTTTACAATAGTATTTAATGAATCCTCATTTTACAAAAGACTATATAATTACTGTTACCTGAAATTGTAATTAGACAGTAGTCTGTTGTATTCTTCTTTAAACAAATAAATAAATGTATTTTTTTATTTCGTAAAAACAACTGGCAAATGCTTAATTACATTTTTCCAACATTGTAAGGGAATACACTTCAAAATACATATATCATAACAATAATATGATAGCAAACTAGATGTTTTGACGTTAAAATCCGCATAGCACGATATATAGCTAATTTATTTAGAAAGAAAATTTTGTTTATAACTAAAAATATATATATATATATATATATATATATATATATATATATATATATATATATATATATATATCGGTGCCCTTGTGACATCTTATTATACAATAAACACATTTTTCTGACAGGCAGTAATCCACTGTATTAGTCCTTTGCGCTTGAGATGGAATATACCGTTATGGGGTGTCCTTGCTCTACGTGGGACGTGGATTATAATTTATGATAACAAATATTCTGAATTTATTGCACTATGGATTATTTTATATAAAAAGATACAATGAAATGAGTTCTCCTGCTGTAAAGTGATTACAATGAATGTTTGTTTCGAAAATCTTCGTACTTCTCAAATTTCGGATATATCACTGTTTCTTTATATGTCAAAAAGCGCACAAATTTATTTTGAAAATTTTCGATTTTCTTGATCTATTTCTTACTATAAGAACTCCATATTATTGCTTCATATTGCAACTTAGTTCTTAAATAGGCAATGTATAGTGCTTTGAGGACATTAGTGTTAGAAAAATTACTTCCTAATCTTATAACAAAGCCAAGGTTCCTAAAGACCTCACCAATTAGTCTGTTGACATGAATATCGAATGATAGGTTTGAATGCAGAGTGACTCTAAGATCAGTAACATAATTCACTCTCTCAATTGGTGTTTGATTAATAGTATACACATTGCGTACATAGTTCATTTTTCTGGTGTATTATATTATTTTCCTTTTTCTTAATATTTACAAGCAACTTGTTTCATTCACCATTGGAAAATAGCATTAATGCTGCTTTGCAAAGAAATAGAGATGGAGATACTGTGATAGTCTTTAGATCGTTATCACACAATAGTTTGTAGGAGGATGATATTACAGGTAGTAAATCTTAACAAATAATATAAATAATAGAGGTCCTAAGTTCGATCCCTGAGGTACACCACAGTCTACGACATATTCCTTAGTTAAAATATTCTTGTATCGAACGCGATGTTTCTGTTGGCAGAGATAGGACGCTATAAGTTTTTGAAGATTTTGTAATAAAAAAATGAATATCACAAGTTTGCTGAGAAGTATATCATGCTTAATTACGTAGAACTCATTAGAGAGATCTGTATAAATTACATCTATGTGTTTCTTTTTATAAATTGTATTAGCTATAAAATGTGTGAGTTCTTAGAGATTGGTTACAGTTGATCCTTTGGTATGAAGCCATGTATTTGCAAGTAACTAGTTTTCCCAATTATATATCATAATTGTAACAGGATTTAATTATTATCTTTTTTTAAGCTATTTTGTGGTTCCAGAGCGTCGGAAGAAGGAGTCACTGGTGCTCAGGTAAGGAAGTGAGTGTTGTTGTACATGTGTGGGTCAATTTGAATAGTTCAAGCTCCTGGGTTCATAACCCTATTTCTTTTAATATTTTATTGTCTTAACTTTTGGCATGTTTCTAAATTATGTTGTGTATTCTTTTTTCATGATTATCCTTTTCAAGGCCGTTATTTGTCATAGAGTGTGCGTTTTCATTGATATTTGGGATATTTTAGTTAATTGGTCCATCATTTATTCTTTTAGTTTAGATTAGGGAATGCCTGGGTTCCCTTCGTGGAGTAATAAAGTGCTTTTATATATTTTTCTCTTTTCTTTCTTTCTTCTTATCTTCTTTGATGTTTTCGCTGTTTGCTTGTTTTGTTTTTGATATTTACTCCGCCAGGCTCGAAAGCAAGATCCTCTGCCAGCGAATACACAACAAAACAACAATAATTAATAAAATTGTTATAAATTAGTATATTACTTTATGTGATTAAATATTGTATTTTTTTTTATTTTAGTATAATGTGTAACGAAGTCAACTCTTCCATTTTTAAGTTAACTCTAAATGATTAAATTTCACTCGTTCCTACCCAACTTACCTACCGAGTTGTCCCACCTGGAAATAGGCACTTTCGGCTTTATCATATGGCCTATAAGATAGCGCTGGAACAAGAGGAGACTGTGTAACAATCCCTGCTCTTAATTGATTCGTTTACTGGTTGAGTTTAACATCCTCAGGTGTCGTCAGGGATTTTTCACTATGGAAAAGGAGTTAGATCAGGTATGCGGAGTGCATCGACGATCACGGGGATAGCCAAGTGTCAGATACAAAGTGTAGGCATTAATTTTGTTCATTCTGCGGATGGAACTTTGAGAAAGACCCTGTAGTACACACAAACTTACCTTTCTGTTCTCTCTCTGTCCAGAAATGTACGAAAATTATCAGCATCTAAGATTACAAGGCCGATATTTCTCAAATTTCGTCTGTTTCAGAGGAATGAGGAGTATATTGTAATTGTAATGCGAGTACATGGAGTTAGCAACTGTGCAGAATTTTAGCCACCAGCACCTACGGTGTTTTTTGTATGTAAACACAAGTGGTGACTCGTTTGGAAAAATGGCTTCGCGAAGATATCCGCTCAGTTATTCGATTTCTATAGGCGAAATATGTAACCGCGGCTGAAATCTACCGGCATGTGGTAGAGGTTTACGAAGAGACTGTAATGTCTTGTCAGCATGTCGCAGAATGGTGTCGAAAATTTGCAGCTGGTAGAGGAGACGTCACCCACGATGAAAGCAGTGCCCGACCCATCACGGCATCAACAAATTTGCGCACAGCTCGCAAGGAGGAGGTAATGCAGGAAAACAGGAGGATCACATTACGACATCTGATGGCAAAATTGGGAATGTCGTTCGGAAGCACCTAGAAGGCCGTCGCTTCGCTTCGGACGAGGAGGTCAAACACTTCGTGACAACGTGGCTGCACAAGCAATGTTACTTTTTTTCTTTTTACAACGAGGGAATCTTCGAACTCGTCCCACGAATCGACAACTGCTTCAACCAATAAGGAGACTATATGTCAAAGAATAACCTAATGTATGTACTACCTCTTGACTGTAATGGTATGGAATAATATATACATGTTGCATTACAGGCTTTGTAACCTTACTTTATGATCCACCCCCGTATAATAGTGTGTTAAATCATTACACGTAGAAAATAAAATCTTACAACTTTGTTCATAAAGTAACTGTTATTAATCTGCCATCTTGCTAGTGATTGGGGATTAAAACTTGTTTGCGGAGATCGAGATCTTGTAGAAAATACCTTGTAGCATCATCAGGAAGTGTTTGAGAATGTTCTCCCTCAATGTAGGCTTAAAGATACACATAGGTTTAATATAATTGACTCACTTTCATGGGTTATGTTGTAACACACTGATGATTGTGTTGGTATGAATGTATACTCATGACCAAAATTATTGTCTCATGCCTATAAATGTGTTGTTGTAGGAATATAATTTGATAACGAATTCGCCCGGTATTTCTTATAATTTTAGTATGTGCATAATCGGAAATAAAACTTTCTTGTCCATTTAGTTACATTTTGCTTTACTAATTCTAATTTTCGTATTTATAATTCTTTTCCTATGAAATTTACTACAAATATTCCTTTCCACATCATACACATAGTATCAGTATTAATGGTACCCAGCAAAATCATTATCAGATTATATTCTTACAAGAAGACAGTTATAGATATGCAACAATGATTTTGAACATGAGTGTACATTGGTTTCACAAGCAGTAATTTAGTAAATACTCTGGAAACTACACTCCCGTATATCCTCTTTAAGCAAGTCTTGGTAATGACAGAGTGCAAGGCGCGCAAACATCAAACCTCGAAGTTCAAGTCATAACTTAATTTCAAAGCAAGGTGGATATTTGGAGCAACATTATACTTTCTATTAAAATGTTAGGTTTATATATTTGTGGTCAAGAAAAGTTTATATGTTTGTGACCAATCCTTTCGACAGTGACTTCTCGGGAACTGTAGGCTCTAGAAAGATGGCGTTTTCACTGATCTATTGCAAATTTTGTGTAAATTATTCAGTTTTAATTGAATATTTTAAAAAGTCATCGCTGTTATTATTATTATTATTATTATTATTATTATTATTATTATTATTATTATTATTATTATTATTATTATTATTATTATTATTATTATTATTATTATTTTACATTTTTTAGGTACACTGGAAGTGTTGAAATTTTGAGAAAAAAGTAAACCATCATATCCTACTATATAGTTACACATTCCAACACCACTTATTTGTATACAGGGTTGATATGTCTATCCGGTGTTTGTTTCATAACCAAATGATAATGAAAAACGAAGAAGAACCATTTCTCCAGTCTAAGATGAATCTTCATTGTTTGGAGTGTTTTGCCCAATGAATACCATATATAGCACTGACATTATAATTAATTGTGTAATGTACTTGCTTATGTACTGCATGCAAGAAGAAAGAAAACACTGGCCATACATGAATTAGAAACTCCAACCAGAAGTAGGCTCAAATCTTGCAAACGGTGCGAGATATTGAAAAAATAATCGATAAAATCTCCCCTTTATGGTACCCTTTCCTGATTTTTAATAAGAATTCTTTCACTTGTGTCTGTAAAGAGACATGTACAGAAGTGAGGAATGACAAGGAGATTCATGTTCATATGTGAATGATTTTCTGTGTAGAGAGCGCAGGTTCAGCTAGTCTATATATTAAAATCCTAGGTTTATAGGCTTGTGGTCCATAAAAGTTCATATGTTTGTTGCCAATCCTTTCGACAATGTAATCTCAAAAATCACAAGTGCTAGAAACGTGCCTTTTCTGCTAGTCGATTCCAAATTTTGTTTAGATTTGCCACTTCTCATTCAAAATTTCAAAAAACAAAAAAAAAAAACTTATTTTTCTATTCCCCATTTTAGGCTTCGTTTTGGCCCTATTAGTTTAATATTGCCACTAGGACGTTAAGGTTGACACATTTGCTTAAGACAACCAGCATAGGAGCTATGTATAGCGGGTTGATGGAGATTTCAAGAGCTTTGCATTAATCTGAATGACAAAACTTATTGCAAGATATCAACTTCGAAGGCTTGTGGATCCACAATGAGGCGTAATCTGATATATAAGGAAAAATATGTGCATTTGGTATCAGAGTCAGATTTAGAGGGGTGTACCGGTACATGTGCACTACCCTTCGTTGTAAATATACATTATCTAGAATGAGAATCTAGCACTGAAAATAGCAACATATTCCGGAACTTTCTGCCATCATGTTTCCGTTTGAGCCTTAAAGAGAGGTTTTGCAAAAGCAATAGTTTATGTCGATTTTCTGAAGGTTGAAGGAAAAGGATTCACCATGCAAAGCAATATAACATTTCTCAACTAGGGCAGAAAATACAAGCCAGGAAGAGAGAACACTTTTTCCTGCATATCACTTACGACCCTCTTTAAAATACCCTTCTTCGTTCTACGTATCAGGTGTAAAGAATATTGTCACATGTCACTTTGAAGAGTTTCAATGAGACTGGTTATTTTGGTTGTTATGGTGCACCCCCTTCAGAAAATCCTATATCCGACCCTGTTTGGCATCATCTACTACTTATCTAAGTTCGTCACAAACCCATCCCAATATTCTATATAGCCTATATTAAAATATTATTGTACACTTAGATGTTAGTCTATAGCAATTCACTCCCTTGAAAGTCTTCCTGTCCTTTACTTGTGTCCGTAAAGGGAGTGCACAGAATGAATTGAAGAATTAATCAAATACTAGAAACTGTAAACTACACATTGAGGGATTACCATTTCTTGATATGGTACATAAATCGAATTCTGTCCTATTAGTATTATATTTTGGAATTCTAAAGTTGCTGAAGAGAAACAACATATATATATATTTTTCTCTGTAAAATGAAGGGAAAGATATGAACCGTTCCTTCTTTGAGTTGATATTTTTTATATCTTCACCAAATTAAAGTTCTGAAGAGATTTCCTAAGATCATACTTTCTGCTGAATACGGACGTTCAACAAACAAAAAAAAAAAAAAAAAAAAAAAAAAGAAAGAAAGAAAAAGAAAAAGAATCAGAAAACTCGCAAAGAAAGACAAAGGCATAATACAATAAACATCGAATGTTCATTTCTAGTACCAAAGCAATATAAGGGGTGACCTACATCATAAATTGTTATCCGAATTGCTAACGGTGACCTTTGATTAAAGGATTAGTACCCCCATCGGGGATTCAACCCAGATACTTTAACATTGTTTTCCGTTATTTTTTTCTGCTGAAGATAAAATAATCAGTCTTCATTTGCAGTTTGTTTTAATTTATCTTTGCTTCCTCCTCCTCTTCCTCTCACGCTCTCTCTCTCTCTCACACACACATACACACACAAGCAGAACAGCGGACAGCTGGATAATCTGTGCCTTCTGAATATTTAATTATGGTCGCACGTGAAATGTGAATTTTCACACGTCTCGCTACCACAATGCTTTGAATGTTTTACAACTTCATATTTCTCGTTGGAGAGGAAATAACTCTCTTGAATTTTCCAAGTCTTCTCTCTGACCGCAGAGCATTAATTACTTATTCTCTTCTCTAATGAACATAAATTCCATGGTCAATTAGGTAATAACAAATTCTATGGTATTCTACAGATAATGTAGGATTTATTGTGATAAACCTTAACTATAAATGAAAATACATCGATTCAGAGATAGAGGTATAAAGAATTTTCATAGGAGTCAGACTTTGTGAGCTTCTGGTGGAAATAGGTTTTTCTAGTTTCGCTGTGACCTTTTTTACTAGGTGATCACTTTTGCTGTCATAAAAATATACGTATTTTCATTCGCTTTATTCGTTCAGATACTGACTTAATAAACATTCATACTTTATCATTCATTCTTTTTTTTTTAGTGCATAAGATAGTGTCTGTGTTAATTTTTTGTGTTTGAAATTTTACACACAAGTATGACAGAAAACAAAAAATATTTTTTTGCTTAGTATAATATCATAAAGAAGGTATATTATGTTAATGAAATAATAAATTGCTTACATAATTTATTACTTCATTAACATAATATACTTCACTTCCTTACATACATACAGTAATTAACAAAATTTAGCGACACTTCGTTTTCTCATCTTTACGTAATACGAGGTGCGTTCGGAAAGTTACCTCCGATTTGCCACTGTGCTTGAAGTACTGCGGGCAACTCTACTATTTTTGAACAGATATGCGCGATATATTAGTCTGCATCCAATTGTGGTAGAGTGATGGTTGTCTAATCACTAGTTCCACTTTTGTAACGTCTCAAAATGTGTGCTCCAATAGAAAACCCCGGTAAGTGCAAGGTGCGAGCTATTATATTTTTTTTTTTACGGCAAAATCATATTCGGCAGCGGCCATTCATCGGGAACTTTGTGCCGTGTATGGAACCAAGTGTGATGAGTGAAGAATTTGTTCGTGAATGGGTTCGTTCATTTAGAAGTGAAAGAACAAACATTCAAGACGAAGAGAGGAGTAGCAGGCCATCAATAGTCACTAATGAACTCGTTCAGAAAAGTTACGGAAAAGTTTCCCATCCCACATTTGACCCCAACGGTAATCATCTCTTCATGAATATCAAGAAGTGGCTTGGATATCAGCGCTTTAGTGATGATAAGGAGCTTAAAATTGCCGTAGCAGGCTGACTCTTCTACGCTAGTGCAAAGATATGATAAGTGCATGAATTTTTATGGAAATTATGTTGAAAACGAGAACGAAGAAGTAGCTTTCAGGTAAATTCTTCGTATTTATTTTGGTGATTCTTTTTCAACCAATCGGAGGTTACTTTCCAAATGGCCCTCGTATTTCCCCCCAAAATCAAGGGTTCAAACAAACTCATCCGATTAAAGCCAAACTTGGATTGTTGATAGACCTTAACCTGTTGTGTAACCATCCATAAATATGGTGTGCAGGCTTTCGGTTTATGAGTTATGGATAGTCAAAGTTCTAAATCACTTCACTCTTCAACATAAGTAAATAAAAATCAAACGAATGACTATTTATTACGACTTGCCGTATTTCACCTGTAACATTACACCACATATACTAGGTTTGGTTTGGTACATTCAAGTATGCTATGTCCTTCTCTTTTTACACTAAAATGACCTAATGAGATACTATGTAGGTTTATATTAAAAACTAGGACACCTTATCAATATTTACAATATAGTCATTGCAATGGTCTTGTTTTCTGCTGAAATTTCAGCATTACGTAATTAGTAGCACAACATTCACCATAAGTGACAGACAATATATTATTCCCATTAGTTAAGAGCCTGACATACTAAAAATAATACAAAATTTACCATTTTTTTTGCTTGTTTTTCATAAGTGAAAGGAGATAATGAAATGCAACTTACCACAATCATAGATAATGTTATTCTACAACAGAAAATGTGAACTTGAAGAACCTTCAGTGTTCCTATCCATACAAATTATAGTGTTGCTTCAATAACATTTACCCCAAAATCTAAGTTAAGACATCGACTAGAGGAACGAAATCAACTGCATTTGATTACGTATCATGTTGTTTTGGTGTCCTGTGAACTACTTTTTAAATACTATTATTAATTAATTTTAATAACTCTATGTTAAAACTGTTTAGTTTATTACAAACTAAATACAAATATTACTTTAAAAAGTAGTCCTCAGGATACCAAGACAACATGATACGTAATTAAATGCAGTTGAGTTCGTTCCTCTAGTCGCTGCTTTAGCTTAGATTTTGGGGGAAATGTTATTCTGGCAACACTGTAATTTCTATAGATGCTAACACTGAAAATCCTTCAGTTTCATATTTTCTGTTGTAGAATAACATTATCATAGTGGTAAGTTGCATTTCATTATCTCCTTTCACTTAAAACAAATAAGCAATAGAAAAATGGTAAATTTTGTATTAGTTTTAGTATGTTAGATTCTTAAGTATTGGCAACAGATAAAAGCGGTATTTCTTAAATACTGCACAAATGATATTGATTTATGTTTTGGAGGGAAACCTGTGCATTTCAAATTTTGAAGAACTTGTTGCGGGAGGCAAACGATTTGAATCTGGAAGTGTTCTGGCTAAAACGGAACGTCTGGAAGTATAACAAAACTCTCGACTTCCTATTTGTAAATTCGTCGGCGAAGGGGGTAAGTGGCGTATCTTGATTTTTAGAATTTTACAAGTAAGCAATTTACAATGTCTCTTTAATGTTATACCATACTACTCATTTCAAAATACAATAGTTGCAGAAAGTTTATGTCTCCCATATCTCAGAAATTCAGCTACGAAATTTTCACAGTTGATAGAGCAAGTTAAATATAGATGAATGGTAGTCATAACTAAAAATCGTGTTTTCGGGTTACCCACTTCACCTCTTCACTGATGGAAGTATTGTTGTAAGTAGGGAAAATTGAGAAAAAACCACACGTAAGAAGTATTTGTTTAGGTACTGTTTACAGTTGTTACTTTCAATTAATTTTAGTAGTATAATAATTTATCTAAAATATGACAGCACTGTTATCATTTGTAACTGTAATGATTTCTGTAAATCTGCAAAACGATATTCGTAATGTTTATTTAATTTTTAAAGATCGAAAATTCCAACAAAGTTTTGTCTGCACAATTGTTACGTTATTTTTATATTAAAAATATATAAATAAAGCTTTGCTCTTGCAAGTATTTGATAGTTTTAATCAGGTTAAATTGAAAACCATTTTTGCAGAGATGGATTTAGACCGGTACAGCTCCGTATCCACGGGAGGGAGCAAGGGGGGCCGGGCCCCCTAAACTTTGGCTGGCCCCATAAAATTTCACAGTAGGCTTGCAAATGAACTATAATATGGTGATGAAGTATAATATGATTGGGTCGGGACCCCCCTAACTTCTACCGCCCCCACCCTAAATTTTTGGGCTGGCTACGGGCCTGGTCCGGTACTGACCTACGCTCCCGGTATTTTGAGTGCCAAAAATAATTTAAGCTATTACTTTTATATTTTTGGATGTCTATAGTAAACTCATAAGATATTTATCTTAATCTGGGTTCTAGTTGTCTCCCCCAGTTTTTATCCTCTAGCTCCGCCTCTACACTTTGGGTCGGAAAGCTCCTGAAATCAAAGTTAGAATCAGGTGGTAAATACGTAAAAGAACATTTAATAAACACAGATTATAGGCAAAAAATAAAAAGCTGTGCTTATAATATACTAATGATTTTATATTAATTTTATCGCAACATGTATTCAGTACGTATTAGCTTAATATTGAATCTCAAAATCACAGAATTCATAATTTTGTGCCTGTAATGTCAGATAATATAAAACTTTAAAAGCATTTTTCTCTAATCCCATTTTTCATTTTATTTACTTTTGAATAAACATTTTAACAAAATAATTTTGAAAAAAAAAAACTTTCTAAAAGCATTGAACAAATAGCACAATTTTATTTTGAATGTGTACGTTCCACTTTAAATCATAACTGATTCGTTGCGTCGTTTAGCTCTCTATTTTTTGTACACACTAATTTTGAGAACATAATTTCCTAATTTATTATCGAAGCAGCCCAGCTCGATGTCCTGTGATCGGCAAGGTATGAGAGCCCTATAATATAAAAACAAAAGAAGAAATAAAATTAAAATATAAAAATATATGAAAAACAAAATATCAAAATAAAAATAAATCAAATTTAAAAACAAAAAAGCATTGAAATAAAAAAAATACTTAAAAATAAAAATAAAAACAAGAATTTAAAGCATCAAAATAGAAATGAAAAGCATAAATTGAAATTCAATAAAACCAGAAATAAGGGGAAAGTAAATAAAATTATAAATTGATTTGATTTTAGAACCCTTTCAGCAGGAAGACTATGTGAGTAAACTAGAAATTGAAGTTAAACACAATTTAAATATATATCATACACGGTGTCTCAAAAGTCTCCTTACATAGGCTAGCTCTTATTATCAAAGTTACAACAAAACATAAGAGGGAAAACCATTTCCAAATATGATGTTTTCAATCTAAACTGAAGGTTTTTTTTTAATCGGATGAGCCATTCGGGTTATACACTATTCGTACACCCAATATTAAATGAAAATGCAACGTTGCCATTTACCTCTATCCACAACGTAAGTGAATGAAGTTACTGTCTATTATTCTAACGTGTCCAAAGCCAGCCCCCATTTCAAACATGCCTACACTCACCATAGTCTTACAAAGTTTATGCACTTCCTGTCCCGTTCTTCTATCTCACAGTACCAGGTAAATGGCAACGTTGCATTTTCATTTAACATTGGGCGCATGCAGAGTGTACAGAACAAATGATTCATCCGATTTAAAAGAAAAATCCTTTACTTTAGATTGAAAGCGTCATACTTGGAAACGGTTTCTCTTCTTACGTTTTGTTGTAACTCTGATAATAACAGAGTTAAACTGTGTCAGGGGACTTTTGAGACACCCTGTACATAGAAACATTGAATGAATTATTTCTCACAAAAAATTATTACGTTCCTGTGTTATCCTTTTAATCTTCAGCGATTTTAACCACACGCGTGAACATACGCATTAAAACCGGTCAGATTATGAATACATCTTTACAAATCACAGTATGTGTACGGGCAAAATTATGATGTAGTTCCATTTTTTAACCCGTTATTCTTGGCCAGACTGGTGTACGCCAGGGGTGTTTCATGCCTTAATATTCCCTCCATATAGCAAGTAAGGAGGATTAAACAGTTACAATATTAAGACACTATATACATATACATGACATACAAAAATTACTCTTGATCTGTAAAGATATGAAATTCAATGTTTGAATCCCCCTTGCCAAAATGCTGCACACGCCACTGTTTGACCGATTTAATAATGCTATCTTCAACATTAAGAAATTGCATCACGATAATCGCATACACTGCATGAAAGATATTGTTAGTTTGGTTGGTTAGAGTTTATTATCACTTTTGGAGCCGAGGCTATATAAGACATGGACGTTGAGTTTAAGATAGAATGTGACCCACCACAATGCGGTCAAATTTCAAGGCTTCCACACCGGAACTCGAACACGAAATTTCATGTACAATAAGTGTGCAAGGAAACCACTTATTGAAAATAAACACTTATTTTAACTCTTTCTTAGGATTTTCCATTTCTACCGGACCCGGGGGGGGGAGGCACAGTGGCTTAGTGGTAGAGCGCTTACCTCTAGTGCGTGTAGTCCCTAGTTCGAACACTGGCCAAGTACGTTTGTAGTGGACAACATTGTGTTCGTTCGTTTTCTCGTGGTATTTCCGTTTCCTTTCACGTTTTCATTGCACCGATTTTTCTATCATCATTCACTTGCCTTAATCATATGGGTCACTGAACCTAAAGAGCAGAAACGTAGGACGTTAAACTGATACATTTTCTGCTGGATTCGACACAGACAGAAGATATAAACATCTAAGGCAGTTAAAATGTACTTATCGGAAAGACTATTCTGATGGAATTTGATTCAAGATTTTTCAGCCTACGCTCTATAAAACCCTGTTCAATAGTTACGTTAGATCCAAACTTGAGTACTCTTCAATCATTTAGCATCCCAACAGCCAGAAAAACAAAGTACATCTTGAAGCGATTCAATCTTGTTTTGTGAGGTACTTAACTTATAAGGAAACCGAACTATATCCAAAATTCGAAAAAAAATATACCGACCTCCTTCGTAAGCACGATATCTCATCTCTCGAAGATAGACGTAACACCCAACTCTTGATTTTCTTAATGAAATTATTGCAAAATAATATGGGCTCTGAGTATTTACTATCCGAAATAGAATTACATGTTCCAGGTAAACGCACGCGTTCTAGAAATATTACTTTTCATTTACCTACACCTAGAACAAATAGGCCTACGCTATACATGTCACCTATTAGGAGAATATGTTATATTTTAACTCGTATACTGAAAGTCATCCTGAACTTGACATATTTACTATAGACGACCGTTCTCTAAGAACTATTGTGCAATCTTATTGAAGACTCATTAATTAAAATGGCCATATCTATAAATGTGTATTTGTAATTATGTAAGTGAATTTATGCATGCTCAAATTATATACAAACTGTCTAGGTCATTATCATTAGGTAATTTATCTGTTGTGATCTATATGTAACCATAAATAAATAAATAAACTTCTTGACCAGTGACGAACGCAGAATTTCGTCGAGAGTAGCTCACGTTTTGAACTTCACACCTCTTCAGGTGTTTCATATATATCATAAATAATTACACAGTCACACTAAATATAAAATTTCTGTATAGCGGACCCCGAGTGTGGATTCGATATATTTTGTTACGCCGAATCCAAATTTCGAAACCTCAGGAAGATTAACCATGTCAATTTTGTATTATAGGCTACAAATGTGTGTCCTGTGTATATACCATGTGCATACTTAATTGTAATTTTGATAGGCAAATTAACTATCAAAACGTTTGCATATAAAAATGCAAATTATATATTATTTATAACTTAATATTATTAATATTGTGTCATTTAAGCATATTATTCATGTAAATCAGATTATTAAACCCAACATTCAACAATATTATAAGCGTCTAACATATTAGTTTCGTTCGGAAAAGATTGGAGAGATTCGCAAAAGCAACGAGTTTTTTTTTTCTCCGCAAGTTTCAAAATCATCTCCCATCTCCTAACCAAACTCTTAGCCTCCAGCGAAATACTCCTGGACATCAGAGAGGAGAGTACAACTGTTTCTATCTAAACATAGCACTCAGGTCCAGAGATCGTATTATTTTATGTTACCTATGATAGAACAATGCTACTACTTGAACTCTAATGTGGTTAACTACGAGTAAGATACACTGAGTTCAGCGCCAGGAAGACGAGAGTATTTCTTTTGTATTTTAGTAACATTAAAGTGTTATTTTTTTGGGAACAATGAGTTGTCATTTCTTCTGCTCATGACGATTTCTCTCACTTCCTAATTCTTGCTTCGCCTCCCCTCTGGTCGAGCCTGGCCAGTCGGAAGCATAATGATACAAAACTTGATAATGTGATTTGGCTAAGTTGTTTTTTTTTTTTTTAATATAATTAAAACTATAAAGGTTCTTATATACATCGAAATAGCGATTATGTTTCCTCAAAATGGTATGTCCTATGTCCGAAAGTCTTATATCTCTTAATTGCACAATTTAAAAGTATCATTTACAGACAATTCTTGTGGCCGTGCGGTTATGTTCGTTTGCAAATAGATGATGTTCCCCTTTGGTCAATATAACAACATTTTGGAAAAGTATAGTATCCCTCCGCATGACAATATAAATACGTTTATATACTATAGTTCTCTTGTTAAATATATTTTGTAAGTGTTATAATGTTTAAACAGTAACTGTAATACCTGTCTAAGTAGCGATGGGGGTGTAAATAAGTTGAAATTTGTGTTGTGTTTACAGCCCTTCTGATCGTTTCTTGCTGGGTGACCTGCCTTTTTTTTTCTTCGCATAGGGGTCACCATCTGTTAAGCTTATCATATGTGTAGTGGGGAGGTCGAAAGTTTTTAATTATGTTTTTTTTTTCCTTTAATGTCGTATATATGTATATTACAAACATTTTAGGAATGATCTAAAAAATGGATCAAAAGATTGCGATCTTGGCCAATAATTAGATGTTGGGTCAGGAGCCACAAAATTTTTGAACGGCCTCTAGATAAATCGAGTTTCCGTATATTTTACGGAATAAACACATCAAACTGAGTTAAGTGGTAGTTTTGGTTTGGATACACTATATGTAGTTCTTCAGATATAAGACGTACAAGAAAACGTTTTGTTGAATGAAATATATTGAATTTTTTGGATCAGGGGCCACAAAAAATCTAAATGGCCCCTAAATCGAGAGTTTGTATTTTTACGGAATAAGGACATCATACTGAGTTAAGTGGTAGTTTTGGTTTGGCTGCACTGTATGTAGTTCTCGAGATACTGGTATAGGACGCACAAGAAAATACTTGATTGAACGAAATATATTGAATATATTGGATTTTTTGGATCAGGGGCCACATAATTTTTGAATGAACCCTAATCAAGATTTCATATTTTTTACGGAATAAGCACATCATACTGAGTTAAGTGATAGTTTTGCTTTGGCTACTGTATATGTAGTTATCGAGATATAAGGCGTACAATAAAATTTGTAATTGAATGAAAAACATTGAATTTTTTGGATCAGTGGCCATAAAAATTTTGGATGTCCCCTAAATCGAGGTTCCGTATATTTTACGGAATAAGCACATCAAACTGAGTTAAGAGGTAGTTTCGGTTTGGATACACTATATGTAGTTCTTCAGATATAAGACGTACAAGAAAACGTTTGATTGAACGAAACATATTGAATTTTTTGGATCAGGGGCCACAAAAATTTTAAATGGCCCCTAAATCGAGATTTCGTATTTTTTACGTAATAAAGTCATCATACTGAGTTAAGTGGTAGTTTTGATTTGTCTGCACTGTATGTAGTTCTCGAGATATAAGGCGTACAAGAAAATTTCTGAAATATATTGGATCTTTTGAAATATATTGGATAAAGCATTGTTAGTGTGACAAAAGATATCAGTTTGCTCAGAAAAGATGTACGTATATATGTGAGACATTTAAAACTCACAACACAGGTCATGTAAATAAGATATTAACGTTCAAATTCATGATCTCATTTCAGAAAGCCGAAATTATTGTCAAAGCAAAACCGCTGGCTCATAAAGAAAATTGCACACAGAAAGGAAGTCTATCTTTTTGGAGCTCCTAGCAGCTGAATAACTACGGTTGACGGAGCGGTCATAACATACATGGGTCCGAGATACGGAACTACGAAGGTGAACTTCGTACAACTTTAAGTAATCTTTACAATATATATATATATATATATATATATATATATATATATATATATATATATATCCCTATCGACGTAAGCAACGTGCTAGCTCAATTGTACGAATACCAGTATTGTGCCCGGGAGTGAGATAGTCGATTTAGTAAGCATAACTAGTTAATATTAAACTAGTTTCATTTTTTTATCGTGAGATAGTCAGGGGGTGTTCGTAATACACCAAACTGCTACTACTACCATCAAACGACATTATCCTATGATATAAATTTGACGAGAACAAATATATATTGATAAGTGAAGGTGTTCAGTGCAACCGATATACACACAACGAACAGTACGTATCAAAACTTATCTCGGACAGATCAGTGAACTTATTTTATTAATTTTTAATACCCTCTCTGACAATGTTGGAGCTTTTACGGAACTTTCTAAAATATGTAATTTTACTTTGAAACCGTGCAACACAGAAAATGTTAATCATAAGTGTTGTGAACTCAACCATATACTGTAGTTTTTGAGACTTGTTAACCACTGGGGTCATCACAATGATAACATGTGATCAGACTGTGTCATACAAGCTGTAAATCGGCTACCAGAACAATGATAACATGTGATCAGACTGTGTCATACAAGCTGTAAATCGGCTACCAGAACAATGATAACATGTGATCAGACTGTGTCATACAAGCTGTAAATCGGCTACCAGAACAATGATAACATGTGATCAGGCTGTGTCATACAAGCTGTAAATCGGCTACCAGAACAATGATAACATGTGATCAGGCTGTGTCATACAAGCTGTAAATCGGCTACCAGAACAATGATAACATGTGATCAGACTGTGTCACACAAACTGTTAATCTACTACCAGAACAATGATAACATGTGATCCGACTGTGTCATACAAGCTGTAAATCGACTACCAGAACAATACTCTAGCTTAGTAGTTATTTTCTAAGCGTTATATCATCCGGGAAGATGTGCAGGAGATAGTCGACAAGAAAACCTTGCTAATGGGAAGAAGGATGTGCATGTACAAAAAGGGAAGAATGCATGTCATAAGAAGACATTACCAAGAAGAGGACACCATACACAAGTAGGACAATTCATTGTTAATATAGATCAAGTATGTCCACAGACATTTTTCATTTTGAAAGAGCTACAAAAATTTAGTTTTTTCCTTTCATTTACATGAAATAGTATACAGTGTTCAGTGTGATATATAAAAGTTTTTATTTTTAAGTGAAATTAAAATTTAACCATCACACCTATATACTTTGGAATTCCTCTTATTTCTGGAGTCTGGTACGTTGACCCGAAAAGGGGTGAGTGCAATGTGCATACAGTGTATCAAAATGTTTTATATTTCAGGCAGATGCCGGTCGGTGGTTTCTAAGCAGATGACTGTAAATATTACCGCCCTGTAAATGAGTAATCTCTTGGTAGACTTTGACTCCTTTCCCCACTTTAGGTGGGCACGCTACTACACTCGTAGCATATGAGTTACAACGTTAAAGCCTCGCAAGGTAGACCATATGAACTATGAGACTTATGTAAATCTTTAAAATCAGGTAAATTGTTTTTTTTTTTTTTTAATTAACAGCTGTAGAATAGATGTACATAGGGACTATTTTGATTATTATCAATATTAAAAATTTCATTCAAGAGTCTCAAGTTTTTTTTTTTTGTCCCTGCCGCGAATATTCCTGCATCATAGTTCATGGGACCCATGAAGACAGATGATCTTTCCATTTATGGAAAAAGACCACTGTCTGAATAATAGAGGGAAACCTTACGGTCTACATCAAGAAAATAGTGGTACTCAAGGTGACTACTTGTATTCTGAGAGTCTCACACGCTCAAAATACAAGTAAGCATCTCTGTGGACTTGTTTCCATTCTGGGGCCGCGGTGGCTCAGTGGTAGAGCGTTCACCTCTGGTGCTAGGGGTCTCGGGTTCAAACCCTGCTCCCGCCAAGTGAACTTTGTGGTGGACAAACACCGTATGCGTGGTTTTTTTCGGGGTTCTCCCGTTCCCTCCCACTTTCTTCATTCCACAATTTCATTCATCTCTCATCATCACCGTCTCCTTTAGTCTAACCGGCATAAGCGTGTGACATAAAACTCAAAGATTTTTGTTTCCATTCTTTCACAAGCGTCCACCTTATTCAATTGGCTTTCCCATCAAGGATCGCATACCACCTCTCACTATACACCTGCCTTTCCGAAGTCGCTCATGTTTTCAGCCAAAGAAAAAAATGGCTCGGTCAATCGTCCAGAGACTTCGAAATTTGGATTTTGTGTAACAAAATACATCGAAACCATGCCCTGGGGTCCGGTGCACAGAACTTTTATTGTATGGGGTTCCGTGCACAGAACTTTTATTGTATGGGGTCCGGTGCACAGAACTTTTATTGTATGGGGTCCGGTGCACAGAACTTTTATTGTATGGGGTTCGGTGCACAGAACTTTTATTGTATGGGGTTCCGTGCACAGAACTTTTATTGTATAGGGTTCCGTACACAGAACTTTTATTGTATGGGGTTCGGTGCACAGAACTTTTATTGTATGGGGTTTCGTGCACAGAACTTTTATTGTATGGGGTCCGGTGCACAGAACTTTTATTGTATGGGGTTTCGTGCACAGAACTTTTATTGTATGGGGTCCGGTGCACAAAACTTTTATTGTATGGGGTTCCGTGCACAGAACTTTTATTGTATGGGGTTCGGTGCACAGAACTTTTATTGTATGGGGTCCGGTGCACAGAACTTTTATTGTATGGGGTCCGGTGCACAGGACTTTTATTGTATGGGGTCCGCTCCAGAACTTTTATTGTGTGTGTGTGTGTGGCTGTGTTATCTTTGCATAATATCTTGTTCAAGGAAGCTCCAAAAGTCCTAAAACCTCTTTCGTATGCCACTGCTTGCGGCTGCACTACGCCAGATTCACTAACGTAGCGTTGAGGTCAAAAGTTATTGGTAACAGGCAGAAGGACATAGACATATCTATGACTGTCAGGGCGTTTCGTGGAACTTGAGTACGCTTGCTTTAACCACATTTTCAGACGAGAAATATTGTAACGTATTTTTGTTTTATATTATACAATGTAAAACATTATAATATATCTCAACGTTGTACGCTATGGAAGTCTGAAAGTACACGTAATACATCAAAATATATAATTATTTCGGGTGACAATGTTTTCCAGATGAAACGTCAGCCATAAAACATGGAACACGACCTGAACAAGAGAGAAGATGGCTCTGTAAACATGAATTAAAATGCAAATGAATCTCTTAAATTGGTTGAAACTAAACAACACTAACTCCCGTTGAGATTAGGAGAATAAAACACTAAAAACTAGTTCATAAATTTGGTGGAAACAACTCTTGTAATTTTTTTTTCGGTTTTAGAAGCGCAGGTCAGTTTTACCACCAGTCTTATCGGTTTTTTTAGATTGTTTAGTTGGACGAAAGGGCTATTTCGATTCCACGCACACACGAATGGACGAGAATAAACGCTTGCATAATGCAAATAACAGTCTCCTAAAAATAAAAAAAGTAAAACTTTTAGGAAAAGAGAGAGAGAGAGAGAGAGAGAACTGAGAGGCGGGAAAACGCGAAAACGGGTTCGCATCCAGTAATTAACACCTATCAAGTGGGTAAGCCTCCTGCAGAGAGCCTGGGCTCTGGTTAAATTGATTTATGGTCACCACTAATTCCAAAATGAATTCCTACGAATTTATGAGTTTAATAAATTGCCAGCGGCTACTGTACGAATATTATTATAAAGATCGCAAAGTGTGGTCTTTTTTAGGCTAGTTACGATCAATAGCCTGTCCCACTATTACGACGTTCCCATTGTGTGGGAAGGAACAATTTAATGACACATAAATGAAAGAGATGTCGCGCGTTTTAGTGACTGTTTTTTGTTACAATTTTCCTGTCGAATACGTTATGACAGTAAAAGATAGTTTCCAAGGGATGAATTGTTTTTTGTTTCTTAAGAATCTATTTTTTATGTCGTCTGCATTTTTGTTAAAACAATGGGTTTATTTCTTTCCAAAGTACAGGGTGTGTACAAATTATTTGTCGAATTTGTATAGCTATATGTTCATATAGCTATATCAAGGAATTTGAAGCTTGAAATATATAAAACAATAATCATGTTTATTGTTCTGTGTGGTTCCGAAACATGGTCACTTACTCTGAAAGAAGAACGTAGGCTGAAAGTAATTGGGAACAAGATCCTAAGACGAACATTCGGACCAAAGAGAAACGGGAATGGTGAATGGTGGAAACTTCATAACGTGGAATTACATAATATCCTCGGGCGGAAGAAGTGAAAAAGACGTACGTTCAAGTATCGCGAAGGCTAAACAAGCATTCAATAGGAAAAGAAGACTGCAAACATCAAGAAATGTGTCGTTGGACGTTAGAAAACGATTTATTAGACTCTGCTAAAAAGCGTGGCGCTCTACGAATCAGAGACGTGGACATTGAGAAAAACTGAAATACCCAAGCTGGAAGCGTTCGAAATGTAGTGTTGGCGCAGAATGCTATGCATATCATGGTCCGAAAGGAAAAGGAATGAAGACGTACTAAAGGAAGCTAATGAAGGACGACAGATCATGAAGATAATAAGAAAAAGAAGAAACAGCATGCTTGGCCATCTTATTCGGCAATCCGACTGGATCACCGTGTTAATAGAGGGAAAGACAGAAGGAAAACAAGGAAGAGGAAGACCAAGGATGCAATATCTAGATGCAGTTACGAAAAGGAGACCTTATCAAAGCCAAAAAAAGCTCTCCCAAGGGAGGGAAAAGTTTTAAAATTTCCATGTTGCCCACCAACCTATGTTTGAGATGGACAAGAAGAAGACATAATTTATATAGTTTGCCAAACATTGTTAGAGTCATCAAATCAGGTGGGTAGGTCATATTGCCAGAATGGAAAACAGTAGAAACGCTTACAAAGTTTTAACTGGAAGTTTAATCGGAAAAAGATCAGTAGAAGACCTAGGCGAGGTGGGAGGACAGTATTAAGATGGATCTCGCAGATAAAGGAATACAAAATAGGAACTGGATCTAGTTGGCTAAGGATAGAAGTCAATGAACAGCTTTTGTGAATACGACATTGAAAATGGTTAGTTTAGTATGTTCATATATGTTGTATATTGTTTGAAGGGAGACGCTTACTGTATCAAAGAGATTAGGTCAAGACTTGGCATACTCAAAGAAGCTTTCAATAAGAAAAGGCCACTCTTAACTAGCATGCTTAATGCTGTATATGGAGTATTGGACTGATAGTTTAGAGAATTGAACACTGCAGAAGTTAGAGAAGAAATATATAGAGAGCTTCGAAATATGGTGTTGGAGGAAAATGGAGAAGATAAAATTGACAGAGTGGAGTAACTAACGTAGATGCTTTAAAACAAATAGGAGAGAATAGGACACTTTTAGCCAACATCCTTCTTAGGGATTGCGAATTTGATTGAGCACAGCTTGCGAAGAAATTGTCTTTTTCAAAACGCTATAGAAGGAAAGTGAGAAATAGAAAGAAGAAGAATGCAAGTAATCGATGATTTGAAAAATAAAAAAAAAAAATATTGAGAGTTAAAAGAGGAAGGTCAAGATCAAAAAACTTAGTCCTAGGTTACTAAAATCTGTATGTTATACTGAAGACCAAAAAGAATTAATAGTTTTTTTTTTTTTTTAAATATCGTTGCGCAGAACACAGTAGGCCTACTCCCATGCTCAATTTGTATATTTTTGGTGATGGACACAGTTGATCAGTACTAGCGCGCTCTCGTCTCCTCCAAATTGTCCCAGGATCAATTCCCGGTCACGCAATTTTATGGTGGAGAACATTATGCCCGTTGGTTTTCTTAAGGTTCACCCTTTTCGTCCTATGTTATAATTCTACCAACACAATTCACTTTCATGAATCATCTGCTACCTTTAGCCTAAAGTGAATAATCAGTGGGCATAAAACGAGAATTTTTTTATCTAACTTTCATTAAATCTTCAGTGTGCTTTGAGGGGTGCGGTGACTCAGTGGTACAGTGCTTATCTCTGGCGCGTAGGGTTCTTGGTTCGATCCCTGCCAAGTAACTTTGTGGTGGACAACATCGTGCTTGTGGGTCCCTTTCCTCCTACTTCCTCATCCCACCAATGCTTCCATCATTATTCACTTGCTTTCACCATCGTCTCCCTTAGCCTAACACGCATAAACGTTGGACGTTAAACTCGAAGATGTTTGGTGTTCTTGATCGTTCTATAAAACATAGAAAGCTCGAACAGAAACACAGTAAAGTATTTTAAAGACATCCGTGTTATATAAATGGAATGAAATGTAATCTTTAAGTTTAACGTCCCATGTTTTTTGCCGGTTAGGCTAAGGGAGACGGTGATAATGAGAGATGAGTGAAGTGGTGGAATGAAGAAAGTGGGAGGAAACGGGAGAAACCCGAGAAAACCCACGAGCACGATGTTGGTCCACCACAAAGTCCAAACTGCGCGAGCTGGGATCGAACCAGGGACCGCAAGCACCGGAGGTGAACGCTCTACCACTGAGCCACCGCGACCCCCGCGTTGAATATTAAAAAAACTATTCAAGGTCATGTCATATAGGTATATATATATATATTGTCATCGATTAAATTTATCTTCAATTTTTAGTTTTTCACCAGTTCTAATCCCGAAATGTATTTTTTCTGTATAATTAAAGATTATTTTACCTTTGAGTGTGTAGTGATTAGGCGGAAGATAATAACACGCTGGGTAATGAAAGCTATGCATTTAAATCGAGCAAATGTATACGAGTGATAGAGAAGGTGAAATGAAGGTGGATGTATAGGAGCGTAAAATCAGGTCTCTCGAGGGAGAAAAGAGAGATACAAGAGAGAGAGACAGAGAGATACTGAGATTAACTTCAAGGTTACAGAAAAGAAGAAAATAAAAGTAGATAACATAGAGTACGAAGAGGTGAGGATATGGTAATTTTGTGGTAACGGTAAAGGATAAAGAATCTGGTAAGATGAAAGAAAGAAGAGACTCAACTTGGGAATTAAAAAAAAGTAAAAGAAAAAACTGCCTAGGAGAAAAATCTTGGTTCACATCGACACAGATTTCACGGAAGCAGCCGAGAAAGACAGTAGTTTGTTTCTTTAAAAAGGTGTCGAATCGCTTTTTTTCCCTTTCACTTCAATCCCAATACTTCAGTACACCTAGCCCCTCACCGCCGATACCCCGCAGTGTCTTTGGTTGTTTCAGAATTTATTCACACAATTTGCTTCAGTGCTTCTGTCTTTTGCTGAAAGCCAAAGAGAATCCTTCAGGCCAAGTGTTTTACAATGCGTCTCTCTCTCATCCATCTGCCCCATCCACTTTCACTTACCCCAGTCTACTATATAGATCCGCTTTCTAAGCCGACTCGCTTCTTTAAAACCTTTCTTTTTTATATGCAAACGCAATTGACGTCATAAGGAGTTTTTTTTAAATAATATCTTTTTAGTAGTTTCCTGTTGTTAATTTAAATTCTTCTTGTAAAATGTATTGAAGGTTACGCCAACGGTTTGTACCAACTTCAGAGAACTCTAGAATATCCGCATTTCCTCCTATATAGATTAGGCTAAAAATAGCTTTACCACTAAAACATTAATGATCAGGCAGTTGTATCCAATGCTATTCAAATATTCATTCCGAAATGTGACAGCGGAAAATGAGATAAGTGAAGTTGGGTTTTCAACTTTTAGCTCTCGGAAGCCCAGTGTAAATCACGTGAAAAGAGCAACTGATTGAAATGTTTTGGGGTAATTAGCTTCTGAAGGTAAATCGAATAGTTTGGTGTACATGTTGTGGTTAATGTTTTATATTAGTAAGTTAATTAAGATCATTTGTCAATTTTTACTATTTACATTGAGAAAAATCCGTTCTTCGGAGAACCATATATTGTACACACATATCCTTTTGCTTACTACAGAAATCAATATGGAGCATACGTTATCCGTATGCTACATACGTACTGCCGTTAGATGTCACATCATGCCGTTGCAGGATGTCTGACATCTAACAGTTTTCCGTATGTCACATGCATATACTTATGTTACCTTCGTCAGCTATATGCTACATACGTCCATTTGTATGTGAGATACTGGCCGCCTACATTGTTTCATACGGAAAGTACGTAGATGGAACATTTATACAAAAAGTATTATAAACCATGCGTTTTTCACTTATACGTCTGCTGTACGTTATTCCAAAGCTACAGGAATTGAGCATGTAACCTACCTTTTTAAGTACGCCACCTACATTTTTTCTCAGTCCAAGTACAAAAAATGTAATTGAGGGCTGTTTTAACAAATCTCAACAAACGCCAATTTTTTCAAAATGCATTGTTAACGGATTCTGGTACCTTAATATAAGCCTCACACAATGGCTAACAGAAAATACGACGAAACTGAACATTTGGCGTTGTAAAAAGCGCCTGAATATTGCAAATTTTTACAAAACTCGTTATATCTCTATTTCAAGATTTTACAATTATTTGATTTTTTTCAAGATTATTTCCCAATACGCGGGCACAGCAGCTTTTTGCCTCCTGACAGAGGTTTTGTCCTTATTGAAAATGAAGTAATAAAACACTAAACAATCACTCTGCTCTCAGAAAATTATGACGTATTGGAGCAGATTTTGGAGACATTCAAGTTTGGGGTAAAGACTGGTACAGTTACGATATGAAATCAATTCCCAAACGTGTAATGAAAATCAAATTGTCTTTTAAGCTGTCTGAGATAAGAGCACTGCATTATACAAGAAAATCTGAGAATAGAGCACAATGCCTTTTTCAAAATACTTACTTTGCTTCAGCGATCGTTGTTGAGGTGCTTAAACTGGTAAAAGGAGTACTTCAATAATGTTTGAGGGGCCGCGGTGGCTCAGTGGTAGAGCGTTCACCTCTGGTACTTGGAGCCCGGGTTCGATCCCAGCCCCCGCCAATTTAACTTTGCGCTGGACAAACACCGTATGCGTGGGTTTCCTCGGAGTTCTTCCGTTTCCTTCCACTTTCTTCATTCCACCATTTCATGCATTTCTCATCATCACCGTCTGATTTAGCCTTGCCGATGTAATCGTGGGACGTAACACTCAAAGATTTCATTTCATTTGTTCAATTATGTTTGAAGCACCCCAACTTTCATCAGTGAATCATATAACCAAAAATAAAGTTAATGACGTAAAGAAGTTTGTGTCTTATTTTGACAATGATCCAGAGAAAAGTAAAGAGTTCTATTCAAAAGTTGTACAAAGGAATACTGGTGATACTGAAGACAAAAATTCTGTATTATGAAGAACCTTTACATTAAAGAGGACTGTGTTCCTGTATTGCTTTAGTTGTCATTTCAGTGTATGGCAATGAGTTTCATAATAGGTTTAAGGTGTGAGAAACGGATTTTGTTACAGTGAAAACTTCTGTTCACGTGTCAAAAGAAAAATATAAATTTATTAATGCACTGTTAACTTCTTATTCTGATATTATCTACAAAATGTAATTTTTACTTAAGAGCCCATTGGACTTAAAATTTTAGAAAGTATATTTATACCACCTGCCTTAATAAAGTAAACCTGTATGAAAAACATTAATGGTTATGTTGAGATTTGTTAAAATTTGAAATTTCTAACTTTTTACTCAATAAAGGCCGTTAGTGATGAAATTCAATTATTCCGTCATCAGTCCCCATCTACATGTATAACTAGCATTACATTTTTGAAATATTTTGAATCAACGATATTGAGTACAACTTTTAAAAGAAAAATCTCTTATAAAATTTTGTAAATGCCGTTTGTTAAAATGGTCCTCAATTTGTAGTTGTATGTAGAGCGTTAAAGTACGTGATCGAATTTGGAGGTAAAATTCATCATGCCAAATGAATCTGGAGGGCGACTTGTTTGTACGTATGTTTAAAACCTCGACTAGGAGGTACACTGGCTCAACAGTAGAGCACTTTCCTCTGTTGTGAAAGGTTTCTGGTTCGATCTGGTAGACAACATCATATCCGTAGTATTTCTCGAGGTAACTCTGCTTCTTTCCAGATTTATATTTAACTAATTCCTTCATCTTTATTCCTGTACTTAGCATAAAGTACTATACAAGACAATATTCATTGGTATCACAAAACTAGTTCTCTGCGTTTTGATTGATTTCAGTAAAGTATTTAACAATTTACCGCATGATTATACGTTGAACTGCTTTAAAACTATAGTTTTGGAGACAGTTTCTTTAATTTGCTTAAATTTCTTAATACCCAACTATATGTAAATTAAAAGTTAATGGTACCTTACAAAACCTATAAATGTCCGTGGCGATATTTCACAAGGTTATCCCTTGTCTTCCATTATGTATAAGTAGCCCGTTATCCTTATCTTTTATTTAACACTGAAATACACATTCAAGGCAGTGTCGTATTCAAGGCGGCTTCCGGGCTTATGACCCCCGAAAATTTTATTTACTATATTAAAGTAAATAAAATATATTTCACAATATCCACATTTCGAGGAATAACGTTAGCAACCCCCCCCCCCCCGAAACAAAATCGTAAATACACCACTGATTGAAGATAATCATACTAGTGCCACAATCTTAGATTTTCAACCATATGCACATTGTTTTGTTACCAGTTCACAAGTACTGTCACTTGTTGAATCCCTCATCTGAAATTATGAGAGCATTGCAGGTATTGCTCTAAACAAATAAAAGTCGTACTTGGTGTGTCTAATCCCGGCTGACCTGTAACTCTTTTTACTGATCGCATTAAAATCTTAGGCGTCATTGCGCAACGTCGCACAGCAGACACTATGGACTACAATTTCCATACCAGAACATGTACATTAGTTGCCTTTCTTCGTCAAAGCCCGGATTGTAATTCTTCCAGGGCAAGTTTACTTTTTAAATGTTTATCTTTTTGGTTGACTTTGGTTTCTTACACAACTCTCTCCCCTGCCAAAGAAATACCTTATCATCAATCGAAAATGCACAGGCAACTGTCAGCATTGCCTCCTCTAGCCCAATTGGTTTAAACGTGAGTCGTAAAACTGAAATATTACATTTGTTTTGTTCCTATCTCTCTTTGTACAATTATAACAGGCGAAAGTACTGACAAGGAACGAACATGAACATGTCATCCGGACCTCGGAGTCAAACCTAGTCCATTCGATAAACCTAACAAAGATATGTTGATGCACAAAAAATATGCGCCATGGACAACCGAGTAAGCAACTGGTGACCATAAACCCTTTTAGTATAAACAAATTAGTAGACTCGTAGTGAAATAGCTATTGCATCAATACTGTTTATTGGAAAATCATGGTTTATATTCATTCTCTTGAGCTTGAAGCAAATTTTCCAGAGGTACTATGTATTGGAGTCCATAACGTACCAGAACAGAAAAAATTGGAAGAATGTCGGAAAAATTCCCTCTCATCAACTTTGGCTTCTTTATGGAGTGGTCCCGGGTAAAATCATACAATCCAAATAAATCTCGAAAACTACCACAGAGATTGGAAAATGGGTGTACCGAGTTTACTTTTAATAGACTGAATAGGTTTGAAGAGAAAGGTTGTATACCAATACGCTCTGTACATACGAAATCGAACCTATGACCTGAGTTGTAAAGAGAACATAATATAAAAATATAAACGCAGTACTATTTATACTGATATCAAGATTTGTACCACATACTTTCTAGAATGAAGAAAGCGTTTCAATAGTTATCACGCATATTATATTGTTCCGTGATGTGTAGAGAGGGAAATTGGGGATAAGTCGGAAAAATGCCTTCCAAAATAACCCTATTGTAAAGTTGTGCGTCCTAGAGCCGGTCCAAGTCAGTGTGCGAATTGAATGACATTTCACAGAAGAGATAAGTGCACATCCAAGAAAATTAACATGGGGAAGTTAAAAACTTATGGGAGACATCTAATTCTTCAGAAGATGACTTTGGTATACAATATTTCACGTCAAATTTCTCCCCTCATACATATTCAGTCTATTAAAACGAAACTTCATACACACATTTCCTAGCTCCTATAGTATTTTTCGATATGCATTTGGTTTGTGTCTTCTTAGCTGGAGCACTCGAGAGGAGAGTCAAAGTTGATGGTATGGATTTTTGAATTGATTTTCCCGACATTATCCCGATTTTCCTTGTTCAAATACTTCATAGATGCCAATACATAACACCTGTAGAAAGCTTGTCTCATGCTGAAGAGAATGAACTATAAACCATGGCACTCCAATGAACAGTGTTGATGCAATAGCTATTTCACTGCGAGTCTACGATTTTCTTTATACTCACAGGGTTAATGGGCCCCACGGACTTACTCCGTTGTCCATGGCACCCATTTTTTTGTGCATCAACATATCTCTGTTACGTTTATAGAACGGACTAGGTTTGATTCGGAGCTCCGGATGACACGTTTATATCCGTTCCTTGTGAGAATCTCACCGGATATTTTTGCCTTTTTGAATGTACGTTCTTTGAGACTTAATCACATTATAGTGAAAACGTGTAAAATGAGATCGAATATAACGTCGGATATCTTTATTTCGGATATCAATAAAAGCATAATTTTTTTCTCACTGACTACGGACGTTGTCGTTATCAATTACATAACTATTATATGATAACGTTCGTCGAAAGAAACTTTCCAGCAAAAAAGCCACATAAAACAAAGAATAAAATTTATTGTGTTCATATCGTAAAACTTTGTTTTATATAGGTATAGGTAGAGTGTTAATGAAAAAGTGTTTGGAATTGATTTTTTATTATTAATTTTATTATAATGTTTTTTTTATAAAATACTGTACAAATTATTTTTTTTAGTATTAAAGGTTAGTTATAGGTGGTGTTTGACCGTAAGGTCGTAGACAGGATTTTTATAGAGCCCCGAAGCAGGCTAAGCAGAGTGCAATTAGGGATTTTAAGTCTTGATGCAAGCAGAGGGAAGGTTAAATGGCTAATAGAGCCCTGAAGCAGGTTAAGCGGTTGAGGTTAGGATTCCCAGTCAGAGCTCCGAAGCAGGCTAAGCCAGGAGGAAGGATAGGTGTAGCCCCGAAGCAGACTAGGGGCCCTGGGGTTAGGTTACTCCTAAAGTTTCGAAGCAGACTAGAGGCCCTGGGGTTAGGTTACTCCTAAAGTTTCGAAGCAGACTAGAGACCCTGGGGTTAGGTTACTCCTAAAGTTTCGAAGCAGACTAGAGGCCCTGGAGTTAGGTTACTCCTAAAGTTTCGAAGCAGACTAGAGGCCCTGGGGTTAGGTTACTCCTAAAGTTTCGAAGCAGACTAGAGGCCCTGGGGTTAGGTTACTCCTAAAGTTTCTACAATATATTTGCTCCTCTATTTAATGTTCGAGCAAATACGTGAATGCAGTGAAGGTTACTTTCTGCATAGCCTCTCAATAGATTCATGAATGTCATGCGGACAATTCTATCAACGATAGATTGATTGATTTAAAATTTAACTTCCCCTTTAAGCGTCGAAATGAAATCGAACAAAATTTTTGAGTTTAACGTCCCACAATTAAGATTTTTAGGCTAATAAAGATGATGATTAAGGCAGGTAAATAATGGTAGAAGAATTGGTAGAATGATAATGTGGAAGGAAAGGAAGAAAATCCACGCACAAGATGTTGTCGAGCACAAACTTACTTAGTCATGGATCGAACCAAGGACCTCATGCACCAGAGGTAAGCGATGTACCTCTGAGTCAGCGTGTCCCTCCTTTCAGCGTCGAGATTACATGACATGTGGACCTGCAGTTTAACTGTATTCAACATCTGCACTTTTTTCTCTCATTTTAGCGAGTATTTGTATCGGCAATCATTTTCCTGTTTCATTTTAACTTAACTGCATTTTTTTAAATTTTTGTTGCAATCTCTTTAAATGTCCTTTTCATAATGAAAATTTAAAGTTGGTTATTTGAAATTACATTTTATTTATGCTATATTTTTAATTCATTTTGAAAATGCAAATGACATTTAACTCAAGTTGAAGAAATCATTAAAATGGTCCTTCACTTCAAATAGTACAGGAAAAATAATTCGTCTTATATACTCATACAGACTAGAGAGTTAATAAACAAAGATATGCAAAAACACCACTAACGACAGGTCCAAAGTACATGCGTTTGCATTGATGTATGAACTTAAGACCTCTTGCATGACGCATACGCAGTGAAAGGACAATCGTAGTTAGAGATTAACTGGAAGAGAGACCTTTTGCGTAGGTCAGAAATAATGTCAGAATAACATGATGAGAGATCTGCAGGACATACATATGATATTAATCTAGAATGGATTAACTTGGCATAGAATACTACACAAGACACTATGATTTCTGCGACTACAACCTTCCTTTCCTTAAATGGTGAAATATTCTAATTATTACATAAAACAAAAGACAATAATTATTCTGATATACTGTAATAACTTTGCAATAGAGCTTTGATTAGTCTCCATTAAACCTCAACGAAAGAGCAATAAAGAATTGCTATGTAGACAACCCAACCAACTACAGTGTAATGCAGAAATACATAACTAGAAGGCGTAGGTTGTTTATTGTGTTGATGAGACAAACGTCAAGAATATTAACATTAAACAAAAAAACAAGTCCAAAGATGAGACCTGGTCATTATTTGGAGCTCCAGGAAAGGACAATATATTTCGTAATAAATTACTGGATAACAACCATATATTCATGAGAAATATGAAATTTCATATTTGAGAACAACTCGCTTAGTACACATATGACCCTTTGTTGTGCAGGGGATGTGAATGCCGAGATATGGGGATGTCAACTCGATGTTCAGTAGACATCCACTGAAAATGTCCACTTGTTTTCCCGACTCCGGGCTTTCTCCGGGATTTCTGTGGGACATTTATTAAATCTTTACAAGATAATTACAGGACAAGTTTTGGACATCCAAATATTGTTTCAAGACAGAAAATCCCTTTGAAATCCAAGAGAAATCCTATCGATATTTTCATCACCTTGAACGTTTCTACTATAAGTTTCAATTTCCCAGAGACACGGATTAGACCTGTGGGACGTTCAAAGGACTCTTATGTAATGTTGTGCAAATTGGGGATATGTGACGAAATATTTAAAAAAAAGGTATGTTTAAAAACATACAAATACATGTAAAACCATAGTCCTTTTTCTTGCCAAGGCCCTAGTGCACTGGAATAACACTTCTTGTGAGATGAAGGGAGACAGCGTCTCAGTGGTAAAGTGCTTGCCTGGGCAAGTACGTTTGTGGTGGACAACATCGTGACTGAGGATTTTCTCAGAGTATTCCCGTCTCCTCCTACATTTTCATTCCACTAATTCGTCCATCATCATTCACCTACCTTACTCATCGTCTCCCTTAGTCTTAAGGGTCTTCACTACAGTGAAATTAAACTACCGCTAATTTCAGAGTTTTTTCTGTAATATCTTCAAAACAAATAAAAATATTCGAAAAGCAGAAACGTAGTAAACAAGACAATACGATTTTGCATATGATACCGTTATCACAACTCATATATCTGCTTTCGATTTTCAACTATAGCAATTTTTGCGGGTTCTGTAAATAGCGGCATACCAAAAGCAAATAGGTGAATTGTGGTAACGGTATTACATGCAAAATCATATTGTCTAGTTTACTACGTTTCTGCTTTTCGAATATTTTTATTTGTTTTGAAGATATTATAGAAAAACTCTAAAATTAGTGGTAGTTTAATTTCGCTCTAGTGAAGACTCTTAAGGGCATAATCATGGAACGTTAAGCTGAAATATTTAATTTAATTTTTTCTTATGAGATCACAAAAATCAAGCAGTGTCAGGTTTGGTCAGAGGAAAGATGAATGTTCATTGATACTCAACAGTTGATATTTGAATTGCTGCGTCTATCCAATATTACGCCGTGAGGACCCTTGGGGAGCTACTTTGAAAGAAGGAAGTAGCAAACTCCAGTGAGAAACAGCGAGGAACCGATGCGTTGAAAACACATCATCTCAGAGGCAGAAGTGCCGCAACCCGGTTTGTAGATCTTGGCCTCTTAAGGGCTGTTACGCTAGGAGTATAGTTTTAATTTTATGTTCTTTGTCGTATTCAACTAGTTACTGTATGAGATTGTGAAGAGGTTTCCGAGAACCTCCAAATTAGGTGTTTTACCTCACATTTTAAACTTTGAATCTCATTCTATATTACCTTTCTGCTGACAAGGAACGTACACTCAAAACAATCAAGTTGTAAAATAGAATTTTAGCATTTCAGATAGAATTTCGGAGCTATGGTCACCTAAGAGAAATATTTTCTTATTCATGCTGTTTTAACTGTGTTCATATACTAGACTCTTAGCAAAAATAAAGACAATTCCGATGCCTTGTTCTGGAAAGATTCCTAAAACTAATTTGTGGGATTTTTCTGTGACTTTACACCATTTTTCTACCCTGTAATTTATTTACTCCCTTTCGTATATATATATTAGTATCAGTGAAGCGGAATTTTCAAATATTTACATGTATAATTGCAACGATAACTAGCGAATATATTATTTGATCTGAGACATAGTCCACACATGCATTGTGTTTACTTAGTTGTGTTTAAACAATCACCACACACGTACGAGTTAAATTACATTCGATGAAAATCAGGGTCATTCAAGGAAAATGTAAATGTTTGACATCGTGTTCTGAATATATTAAATTTCCGTTAAATGGCAAAAGCAAATTATTAAGTTTGTATTAATATGTTTTTATTTTGAAGTTGTATACACTTATTTGTGTATTCTGTGGGAACAAAATATATACGTATAATCAATAAACATTGAGAAGTATTTTTTGTCGAAACAACACGAAAAAATATTATTGAATTTGAGCGTGAAAATATGCCCTTCAAGATTTGTTGCTTCAAAAATAGCAAAAAAATAATTTTCGAAATTTACTTTCTCAATAACTATGGTATTTCTAAATTAAGGTGGTTCTGAAAATTATATAAATAATGATATTATATATTTCTAGATACTTCTAAAGCAGTAGATTTTTACGGAGAAACTGAAAAATACGATTGATTAACGCAAATATTTGAGTACATCGCTTACTAAGTACACTGAGAAAAATCCGCTACACAGACAGCGGTATATTGTCCAAATATACGGACGTCTTTTGTTTACTACGGAAATCTACACGGAACATACATTATACATACACTACATACGTGCTGCTTTTCCCCCCGCTTATATGTTACATCATTCTGCTGCAGGATATCTGACATCTAACATTTTTCCGTATATTACATACGTCAGCTATATGTTATATGCGTCCATCTGTATCTGAGACCCTTATCTCCAATATGCAGTCATACAGAAAGTACGTGTACATAGACCACTTATACGGAAAGTATTATAAAAACATGCGTTTTCAGTTACATGTTTGCTGCAGTATGCTACATGTAGCCGTACTTGAAGTCCAAAATCCACAGTATTTACCCATGTAACCTACAATTTTACATATTTCACATACTTTTTCCTCTGTGTATCCTTCTACAAACTTAATTAAAGCAAAGTATCAACATTACGAATGTTCTTACTTTAATGTTTCGTACAACCCTAGCCACTCATCTTACCAGTAAAACAAAAGACCACTAACAAACGACAATTTGCTTTTGGTGCGCTCTTGAAGTCAGTTATGTGCAATGCTTGTTCTGGACACAGCTATTTGAACATGCTTCTTCTTGTTTACTGCTTCTGTTACTTCGGGTTGTAAGAATCTGTTCCATCTCCATTTTATGAGCAGGTGGTAGAGTGTTCACCTCTGGTACATGGGGTCCTTGGTTCGATCCCAGCCCGCTTCAAGTGAGCTTTGTATTGAAGAAACACCGTATGCGTGGGTTTTTTCGGTGTTCTCTAGTTTCCTCCCACTTTCTTCATTCCACTATTTCATTCATTTTTCATCTTCACCGTCTCCTTTAGCCGCGCCAGCATAATCGTGGGATGTAAAACTTAAAAGATTTCATTTCATTTAAGATTTTGTATTATAATATGTATTAGTCTGAGTGTTTGAGAGGACGATTGCCGGAAAGTTAGAGGTTTAATGGTTTTGTTCCTATTTCATAAATATTCCCTTTAAAACCCCTACTTAAAGAAGTCGTCATTGATTTCTGTGGGAGAGCCACAAGTGGTGGTTTTTAGATTGGAGGGAAGCTTTTAACACGATTTTGAAGACGCAAGTTCTAAACGGTTTCTCTTCATGCTGCATAGATTAATATTTAATTAACAATCCTGCAATATGGCAAAATTCACTTCTCTTTCGGGAATACATAGAAAGTAATTCATCAGTAAAGATGCTGCCAGGATGATTTCCCAGAAAACGCCTTTTTCATTTCAGTTCGTAACCTAGAAAATTCTATAATTTATATTTCTGTTTGACAAAAAATAAGCAAGACTAGTCCACGCGAGAGGATAATCAAAATATTTCCTCAGACAATGCATGTTGGAAAATAAATTCGAACAAAATCACCAAATAGATGAATGTGCTAAAGATAGAGCAGTTCTTGGAAGCTAGCTGTTAGAAACCTGAATGCAAAATTAAAACCAATGATATTCAGATTGTGGCTTCACCTACACTGATAAGAACGACAGTTTCCACTATCTACGAGTACTTCGATGAAGCGATGAAGAGGTCGCAAATATTCTCCCAGATCCAATAACATGGAATAATCGGCATTTGAAATTCCGCCGGAGTCTTCATTCCCCAGTAAGTTGTGGTCCGATATTTCCGTTACCCATAAGTGAAGCAGTGATACAAACTGGACATAACGAGAGCAACGTGTTTGTACACTTTCCCAAGTTCCAGTCTTCTCTTCCAGGGCCCTGAGATCCAAAATGTAAGCGGACTCAGCTACGAATGGTAGGGTATTTCCCTTTTTTTCAGGCAGCTTAGAACCGGCCATGCTCAGACATGTTTACTTCGCAACAATGCAAAAGTGAAAACTGAGGTCATACATTGAACTGAAATAATAACGCTGAAACCTGTCAAAAACAAATATAATGGTTTCATCTGTCTGCTTGCAAGCGCAGAAAGCTGAACAGTCAACCTATAGACGATTAAAAAAAAAAACACACACACACACACACACACATACTTAATGAATTACCCTAGTAAATCCCAGTGCATGTTAAAGAGGACGGGTGATTAAGTAAAGTGAATGACTATGAAAGATTCGTAGAATTTGAATGTGCACTGACTAGGGATGATACCATACCGGGATCAAGTACCTAGGTAAAACCTATATATCGTCTGAAAGCTCTTGCCATGAGAAGTACAGTTTTCAAATCACGGGCAAACCCGCAACCTGGCCATATAAGGGGCCAGTTTGTTGGTGTTTGTGACCCTATGTATGACATATTCGACAGAATAAAAATGAATGTTACGATGCATCACGCGTAAGCGGCTGATCCCATCATGCTCCTTTTATGACTCATTGCTAGAACGTGACTCGGTCAAGGGTTTGATGATATCACTTTGCACACAGACGTACCCATTTGGCCAGTGTTGCCAACGAATTGTAAGTACAATGTGGCAGATGGTTCCTCTACCACTGGGTCTATTATATCCATGTAACGTGGCGTAAAGATCATTCGGCATTGTATAAAATATACTATGGTCGTATTCCTCTCCCAAGTATTTCAGTTTGTGAGTGTTGCCAACCAATTGTAGAAATGAGAAGGTGTAAAACACGTTCCACACGATAAAACGTTTATGTACCAAGCTTGGCACAAACATCACACGACACTATAGCAAAAACACGTTGAGTGTGACCGTCTCCCAATCATTCTAGGTTGTCAGTGTTGCCAACCAAGTGTAAACATCATAATGTTGCAAATGGCGTGCGTGCCACTGAACGAATATATAACAAATCTGACATAAGCAACATAGGACAATAGAACACATGGTATGAGTGTCCCCTCTCACAAGCAACCCAATTTAGCAGTTTTACCAACCTATGCAAACATTCAAGATTTTTGCATGAAGTCTACAGCATTGGCGGACATAACTACACTGTGGCCCATGCCAGGTTTCCCATTGTTCAAAGTTGCTTATGTCACATTTGTTATATATTTGTTCAATTGCAAGCACGTGATTTGCAACATTGTGTTGTTTACACTTGGTTGGCAACACTTACAACCTAGAATGGTAGGGAAATGGCCACACTCAACGTCGTTTTGCTATAGTGTCGTGTGATGTTTATGCCAAGCTTGGTATATAAACGTCTCATCGTACGAACCTGTTTTATACCTCATTTTTACAATTGGTAGGCAACACTGACAAACTGGGGTCCTTGACAAAGGAATACGTCCACAGTATATTTTCTCTAGTGACGAATGATCTTCATGCCACGTTACATGGATATACATCCAGTGGTAGAGAAATCATCTGCCACATTCTATTTATAATTCGTTGGCAACACTGACCAAATGGGTATGTCTGGGTGCAAAGTAATATTATTAAAGCCTTGCACGAGTCACGTTCTAGCAATGAGCCAAAAAGGGACATAATACGGTCAGGCGCTTAAGCGTGAAGCGTCGTAACATTCATTTTTTATTCTGTCGAATATGCTATACATAGGGTCACAAACATCAACAAACTGACCCCTGATAGGGTCAGGTTGCTGGTTTGCCCGTGATTTGAAAACGGTTTCGTACTTCTCGTAGCAAGAGCTTTCAGACGATATATAGGTTTTACCCAGGTACTTGGTCCCTGTATGGTATCATCCCTATATAGGAAAAAAATTGTACGTGGCGTTCGTAAAATTGTATCTTACATTTATAAATTCTATAGTTTTTGGACTTAAACGTATAACGTATAACGAAAATGTGTAACTGAAAACGCATGCGTTATAATACTGTACCTACTTTCCGTAAGAAACAATATAGGCTATCAGGATCTCACATACAACCGGAAGTATATAACATATAGCTGACGAAGGTAACATACATATATGTAAGTAATGTAAGGAAGACTGTTGGATATCAGACATCCTGCAACGGCATGATGTAACATCTAAAGGCAGTACATATGTATTATACGGATAACGTATGCTTCGTACTGATTTCTGTAGTAAACAAGAGGATTCCATATATTTGTACGATATACAGCTGTCCGGAAAACAGATTTTTCTCAGTGTGGGTGGGAACGTGGAAAACAAAGAAAACCCCAAAACATGAAGTTCTCCACCATAAATTCGTTTGATATGAGATCAAACTAGAGCCTCTATTACTAAAGGAAACGCTCTACCATTGGTCTACTGTGCCTCCTGGCAGCACTACGAATGTACGATCGGAGACCCAGGTTTCAAACATCCATTTTGTTGTGTTTCTTTTCTTTATTGAAAAACCCATGTCTCGCATTGAAACTGTTCAGACATTTTGAAGTGGAATCCCACAAAGTAGTTATTCTTCACAATTTTACCGCTCGGTCTTGTCAAAGTAGAGAACTAGGCACATTGAAATATTTAAAATAACGATGCCATAGATAACCAGTTGAGAATGTTTCAAGAGCAACGCCAGAACGAATTTAAAAATAATCATTTTTCTTATTAACTACTACAGGCTTTGTACCTATTGTTCCACGTACTTTATTATTATACTCATAAAACAATTCTTGCAATATATCTATATATTTATAATTTCCTTGAGTACTAAATATTTTCCACGTATTTTACTTAAGAATTATGTTAAAACGTTTTACGATATGTTTTCTTACGAAGACACATGATCAAAATGGAGGCTCAAAATTGAAAAATATGCAAAATATTATCACTCTATAATTTATGGTTTCCCAAATCTTCCGAAATCAAGACTGTTTTGGCCAATATTCGGGGAATGGTCGCCAGTTGGCCATTGGCCACCGATTACTATTTGGTACCAAAATATTCACTTTCCTCTTAGATACTGATCAACACTAATATGATCTCTCTATGACTTGCAGTTCCCGAGATAAGACTACTTAAATCTCCCGAAATCGGTACATTTTTGGCCAATATCTCGGGAACGGTAAGAGTGACACTAAAAGTTTCATCAATTTCTAAGATAGTTTTTTATGCTCTATGGAATGGAGGGTTCAAAATTGAAAACAAATCGCAAATAACAGGCACGCCATTCATATATATACGCAAAAACATAAATAATTCAGTAACGAACTTTCAAAGTTCGTTGAAAATTACAACAGATGGCTTGATTGCACAATTTTAACCCTGTAAAGTAATCTACTTGTAATGCAAGTGATTACTGTATCACCTACAGGACTCACTTACTATTTCAAGAGTAAAATAAAAAGAGAAGATTTAGGAGGTATATTTCTACGACATGATTGCTCCCTTTATATTGACAGAACAGTTTGTGTTTAGCCATGAATTTCCATGACATTATACCAGTCTTTGTAGTCAGTTACACCGTACAAAGGGTAATATATTTATCCCTTACCTGTTATGATAGAGAACTACAACTCCTAATTTCTTCCCAAGGGTTATAGAAACGAGTCGTTCCTCAAATCGTATGCAATGAAATTCTGTTATCTTTTTTTTGTATCTCGTTTCGTAGCCTCCAGAGTTCCCATTTTCTCTGTGTTACACTAGCTATGTATGCAGCAGCCTCACCCTTTCCTCTATAAGTGCATTTCATCCCCTTTCGGGTCTTTTCTAGTAAGCCTCAAGTGACAAGCAATATATCCCATAAACTTCTATAATGGAGACCTTAAATCAAATTTAAGACAACTTGTATAACTAGCTTCTTGTCCCAAGGTCGTGAAACGAAAACTTCGTTAATTCAATTTTCCCGGAAAACCATTAAGTGTCTCCCATGGTATCTCGCCGCCAAAATGCCACAAGAAATGTCTGGCCTCTCTTCATACTTTTCTTAATATATATATATATATATATATATATATATATATATATATATATATATATATATATATATATATATATATATATATTTAATTTTCCACTACTTTTTCTAAATGATGCTCTGGGAGTAGCAGGCTCATTTGTGGATGTTGTTGTTTTTTTAAATTGAGCTCTATCGTCAAACCTTTATTTATTTATATATCGGGCTGCGGCTGCTCAGTAATAGAGCGTTCACTTCTGGTGCATGGGGTCCTTGGTTCGATCCCAGCTCGCACCTAGTGAACTGTGTGTTGGATAAACGCCGTGTGCTCGGATTTCCTCGGGGTTCTCCCGTTTCCTCCCACTTTCTTCATTCCACCATTTCACTCGTTTCTCATAGTCACCGTCTCCTTTAGCTTAGCCAACATACTAAAAAAACGGAAAACTTAAAGATTTCAATATTTATTCTTTTAACAGACAACGAAAGGATATCATGAGTGGGTCTGAAAGAACTCACGAGGTCTTATATTTAAAGGTTCCATCCCGACATTATCCTGGAGAAACTAAACAAAAAGAAGTGTAGAATGATTAGATTCAGCAGAAGCGACTTTTGAATCAGGAATCTTCTTTAATGTTTCCTGCAGCATGATAAAATAAATATTAATCTATCTATAACTTCCGGTTGAGGAAGCTTTGTACTCAATTAATGCACCTTACTTCAAAATATTTAGGGAGATGCGGTGGCTCAGTGGTAGAGCGCATACCGCTGATGTCTGGATTCCCTGGTTCGATTTTCGCCCAAGTTTTTTTTGTGGTGGACAACATCGCTTCCATGCGTTTTCCTAGATACTCCCGTTCCTTCACAAATTATCATTCCATTAATTCTTTCATCATCATTCACTTGCCTTAATCTTCGTCTCCCTTACCTTAAAGGACATAAACATGGGACGTTAAACCGAAAGAAAGATTTTTTAAAAATAGTAATAATGTTGGCCACGGTGGCCTAGTGGCTCTGGTGCAAAGGGTGCATTGGTTCGATCCCAAGATACATGAGTATTTGTCGCACAAGAGAGTGTCTCACTATCTTCAGGACTCTCCACTTTCCTTCCTCATTCTTATTCCACTATCTCTTTATAATAGTTCAATTACAATAATCTTCCACGTTTCTTAAGCCTAGAGGGCGTAACGTGAGACTAATAATAATAATAATAATAATAATAATAATAATAATAATAATAATAATAATAATAATAATAATAATAATAATAATAATAATAATAATAATAATAATAATAATAATAGTCATTCTTGCTGGTCTTGTGGATAGCATGCCTGTGATGTACGTAGTTTAGGTTTGCTGAAAGAGTATTGGATGCATTACGGTGATTCGGATTTCACTTTTGATTACAGGTATACAACTTATAACTTCGGTGATAAAAATCAGTTATTGTCACCGTGGGCGTTCTCGTTTCCAAAAAGGGATGCTGGAACAAAAAGGGCCGATTGGAAAGCAACAGATTATTTAGGGGGCGTTTGAGATCTCATGATCTGTCGAAGTTTTTTTCTCATTATTGGACGAAAGCCATTATGCATTTTACAAATTATCAAAAATTGAACGATTTTACAATAATAATAATAATAAATATAATAATATTAATAATAATAATAATAATAATAATAATAATAATAATAATAATAATAATATAGTTATAGGACAAAATTTCGTTTCACTATATATATATTCGTTCTTAAGAGTATATTTAAGGAATTAAAACTTTCTTCTGGTTCTTAATCCTACGTACACCAAGGGGTTAAGCGTAACATCATACCCCAAGGGAGGGTTAAAAAATGTCCGCTATATAAATCATTATATTCTGTACCAGAAAATGTAATATTGTTGTCTCTTTCGTACCATCAGTTGTATTAGATAATAGTTAATACAAAATAGAAAAGAATATTATATTTTCTGAGTCAGAAAAGAATGATTCATATGGTGGATATTTTTAAACCTTCTCTTGGTTTATGGTGATACGCTTAACCCATGATTCCACTTTGAACACCACTCTGAAATCAGCAGGTCTTTTCCGTTTATGTATACGACCCTTTGCGACAGCTGTACCCAGTGCCACTTTTAAGACTTCGGCACCCCTAGGCACTTTTGCTATTGGCTCCCCAAATAATTACATGCCCGGCGCTTGCGTGTGGGCGAGGGCAAGTCCATATCAGCCTACTGAAAGGAAGATAACGAGGGCGTGAACGGGTCCATATCGGTATAGTGAAGGGTCGAGGAGACCATGCTGACAGAGAAAGATAAGCGTACTGTATCATTACTGCGTAGATTCGGAGTGATTCTGAGTTCATGTAGATGAGAGTTTCTAGGTTTCGTATTTATTAATTACTGCATAGATTCAAAGTGCACAGCGCTTCTATCAAATGTTAAAATTTTCTATTTCTTCTTGATTTTTTAAAACTTTTTCACACGAAAAAAATAAAATGTTATTAATTCTTTTTACAGTTTGGGCCCTTCAAAAATTTTGCGCTTTAGGCACGGGCCTAGTTGGTCTAATGGGAAATGCGGCATTGGCTTTACCCGTAGCGACGTCTAATGTCAGAATCTTTAACTGGGAATATAATCATGCACATTATGAAAACACGTTGCACTAAAGAAGGGTACTTTATACCCATCACAAAAACTAAAACAAAAAGGTATTTTCTAAAAGAAATATAAGTATTGAATGACAGAAAACATTATTTATATTATTTTTGACACTAAATCTGAATTATAACATGAAACTAAAGACACATCCATAAAAATTGTTATCCTAATAAAAGTGTGGATAATTTTTAACCCTCCTTGATGTGCGTAGGGTTAAACTGCTTTGTAAAAATCTAATATTCAGCCTTATGCATGGATGGATTAGGTTAAGATGTCGTGGAGCTCAGAGCAGTTGCATTCACGCAAAGGGTGCGAGCTCGGAAAGTTAGAGAACCACTAGTATAAAGGGAGATAAACCTCCTTAAACAAACTAATAATAATAATAAGTTACATACGACAGCCTTGCATTGTTTTCTACTGTCAAGAGACATTGAAGAAATGGTTAATAATATGAAATGAAATCCTGAATATCCAAAGGTTATATCCTTCTCTTTAAAGCACGGGTGACGCTTCCATATGAAATATGATGAAAGCAAAAGAGTGGAGAAAGAAGGGAGAACTCAGATAAATCACTCATACTAAATATTGCTTACCGTATATTCGCAATGTTCGACAACGAACTAGGAACCTTTAGTGCCAGAAGTAAATGCTCTATGACTATTTCAAAATACTCTTTCCGTTAAAAGATCCAAGTTTGCTCCAGCGATTAAATAAGCAAATTTATGAGCAAATGTTTCAAAATTTTTCAATAATAATAATAATAATAATAATAATAATAATAATAATAATAATAATAATAATAATAATAATAATAATACTAATAATAATAATAATAATAATAACTAGTAAATCCGCACGTCCTGCGTAAGCGCAGGACACTATCATTGTCTGAATGATTGAATATGATACAAAATTAAAAATATTTATGGCTAGCAAAGTAGTTTTAATAACATGTTAATAATATCTTTAATTAAGAATTTTTCGACAATTACTCGAATTTAAGACGTCCTCGAATCTAAGACGCATCTCAATTTCGCTGCAATAAATTAAGGAAAAATAGTAAATGTTCCGTTTTTACTATTACTAAAGCGCTCTGTGATATTGGTCATTTTAGATGATTTTTATATATCGCTCTCCCCTCTTCATGTTGCGGGGCACAGCATGATAAAAATTATCCCAGGCCCGAATGTCATGTATGTTAAAACTTTGATCGAGATCGGTTTGGTGGTTCAAGAGTTAAGTTCTATTTATTTTTATATATTAATCTCCCCTTCCTCACCTCTAAGTTCTACCGTCAAAGTGAAAATATTAAAAAGAAAAAAAAACTTTCCAGACTCGAAAATCATCTATGTTGAAAATTTGATCGAGATCGGTCAGGTGGTTTAACAGTTATTAAGTTTTATTTATTTTTATATATATATCTCCCCTCCCCTCCTCCTCCCCGTTTACCGTCAAAGTGATAAGATAAAAACTATCCCAGATCAGAACCTCACCTATGTTCATAATTTGATTAAGATCGGTTCGGTGGTTTAAGCGTGATGAAGTCACAGAGACAGTAACTTTTCTTTTTTTTTTTTTTTTTTTACATATATGTCCCCCTTCCCCAACCCTACATTGTGCCGTCAAGGTAAAGTGACAAAAACATCCCAGGTCCGAACCTTATTTATTTATTTATTTCGGCTTATTTTACATGTCAAGAATAAGGCTATATGAAGCCTTATCTACCACCTAAACATGATACAAAATTGAAAAATCAAATAATATAGTTAAAATAGCAAAAGAAAAAAGTTAGAAAGTAAGAAAATACAACAAACAGACGCTTACTTGAACACACACACACATATACACATAACACACACAAATATAATATAGTGCTACAATAAAGTACATACATGTTACAATATGTAATACATGTTGAGTTTTATATCTTTATGACAAGCTTCTCTAGTGGCTCTTCTGTCTTGAGTCCATTCAACCCTGCTTCAGTAACAATAAATTATAAACTGCTCTTTTGAAAGATGCTAGAGAGTTTGACTGACGTACCGAGGTTGGCAAGGTATTCCAATCACGACACGTTGAAATTATGTATGACTTGGAGGAATAAGTTGATCTATGAATAGGAATTGCAAGCTGGCTATTAAAACGTGATCTTGTGTCCCTCTCATGGAAATCGCTTTAAAAATTAAGGTGTTTTAAAAGGTAAGAAGGTTATTTAAAAGTAAGTGTTTTACACAGCAATACCAACGAGTGCAATTTTCGCCGTTGCTGCATCCTCAGCCATTGTAGCTTTTCAAAGAAAGGCGTGACATTATCTATAATACCGCTATTAATATATACGCGTAGATATATTTAATTTCTCAGATATGTGTTGGCCCCTACAATATTATTTTCTGAAGAATCAAAGAATATTGCGAGAATAAGAATTGTTTTTTCTGTATATTTTAGAAATATTATTTCGCTATTGGAATGTTAATATGCATATTCTTTAAAATAATTTTAAATTCCTATTTTTAAAAAAAGACTGAATCGGAGTACAGGTATGGCATTTAAAAAATAGCATATGTATTTATTTATTGCACTTATGCAAGTGGCCCCGCGTGGAGTAGTCGCTAACGCTCTCACCTTCGGTGCGAGCGGTCCTGGGTTCAATTCCGGGTGGTGGCACTCGGTTGTAAAAATATAGAAAGCTTTTTCAGACCAGCCACACTGAATGAGGTTTTCCTGAGATTTCCTCATTCCCACTAGGCAAATGCCGGGATGGTACCTAACTTGTAGGTCCCAGGCCCATTCCTTCCTTCCCTTTCCCCGGATAGTGTTCTCGCTCAGGGAGATCATTCCTCACACGTGACGGTTAAATGACCTTAGATGCCGAAAGCCCAGAAATCTACACCCTAAATCATTTATGCAAATTTTGGGGCAATACCAGCATCTATGGCTTTAAACCTCCATGTTTGAGGGGTAATGTCTTTCAGTGATTACAGGACCCGGAGAAAGGAAAATGAAAGAAAGAACCTCTATGTTAGGTTTCATTCCGGCATTTGTCTGGTGTAATTGAGCGAAACCAAGGAAAATCGCACTGAGAATGGCTAACCTGAAAAGGCTTTTACATCATTTGAACCGACTGTCCCCACTGGGAATCTAACCTGGGATTGTTCACATCTTCCCATATTTTAAGAAACGAGAGAGAGAGAGAGAGAGAGAGAGAGAGAGAGAGAGAGAGAGAGAGAGAGAATCAGTTATAACGAATAGGCGTTACTTAGGCAATGCGTATAAAAATACATTCAAACATAGTATTTTTATTTGTATGCCTCTACCGCATTAGCGAAAACCTTTGGGACTTACATAAACACTAATTCTCCCACAAGCAATAAAGAGAGGACATTGACACACAATGATTGACGCAAACGGAAGACAAACAATTTGTTTTAGAAAGCGATTACTGACTCATATTTACCGGCTTTGAGGCTTTTCATGTCACCATTCCGTAATCAATACTTGCAATATAGTAATATCCGCATGTAAACGGTAGCGTATGATATTAAAATGGATGTGATAGGTAACTTACAATTTAATTAAATAGTAAAAACGAGTTGAATGACAAGTGCTCATGAATCAATATATGGATTTCTCGGTTTCAATTAAAGGAACGTGATCATGGGATGTGAAACAGCACATTGTTTCATTTTCTAGATTCAACGTCGTACAAAGTAGAAGTTTCCCTTACCCTTAGTATCATTGTCAGTATTTACAAGATGCAATATTTTTTTAGCAGCCATTTGATGCATTTGTCCGATAGCCTGTTCCGTTGAGCAGTGTTGCCAACAAGTTGATACAAAAAGTCGCTAAATAGGAGATGAAATGACTCCAATTTTGGGTGAAAAGTCGCTAAAAAAATTTTCGTGGAGTTTTACCTTATATATATATATATATATATATATATATATATATATATATATATATATATATATATATATATATATATATATATATATATATATATATATATATATATATATATGTGTGTGTGTGTGTGTGTGTGTGCGTGTGTGTGTGTGTTTGTATGTATGTATTAAATACGTGATCAATTCAAGCCATAGTACTATATACGCTAAAAGAACGTACATGAAATACTCATATACAGGGCCGGATTTAGCGGGTGCAAAGGTGCACGTGTATTTCCCCCCTTCTTTGTAAATATACACTACCTAAAGTGAGAAGGCAGCAGTGAAAATAGCAACACTTTCCAAAAATTTCTGCTGTCATGTTTCCGTTTGGGCTTAAAACAGAGGGAAGTTTTGCAAAATCGATAGTTTAAGTCAATTTTCTAAAAGTTGGAAGAAAAGGATTTACCGAGAACAGACACTTAGTATTTCCAGGGCATTTCCTCACTCACACTACAGATGCCTAAAGGCATTTAAAAATTCCAACTTTATAATATAACTTTATGATCAATTTTGTTTCAACGAAATCAATAATAACATTAGATAAGGAACAAAATTCAAGGTCTAGGAAAAATCTTACTTCAGTTCTACTCACGCTTCTACAGATAATCCGTTTGCTATCGTTAATGAAATATGTGTGCTTCTAAACGGAAGCTCTGTAAACTAAACGACATTAAAAGCTGGAGTTGGTCCTCGTTAGAAGGTAAGAGATAACAGAAATCAAAGCAGGAATATAGAGATAAATGTTGTGTACTTTCCCAGCTCGTCAACATCTGCACTGATTCAAATAAGCAAAAGGAAAATAAACATATATCTGAACTGATCCGAGCTAATAGTACTTATTTTATGATAAGTTGTTCGCAGAACAAAACTCGCTAGATTTGTAAATAAGTCGCCAAATCGTCATTCCAAAATCACCAAAAAAGTCGCTAATCGGAAAAATTATTTTTTGTCGCTATCCTGGAATGCGAATCCCCTAGATTTAGCGACTTTTTCCCCAAATTGGCAACACTGCCGTTGAGACAGCCAGCGTCAAGTTGGAACACGTTCTGACTTCTCAGTCAGCGCAGTGTTGCCAGATCTACTGATTTTGCAGGAGATCTCCTACTTTCTCTCCGTTCTACTGATCTACTGCGAGAGAAAATGAAAAGTGAACAATCTCCTGCTTTTTTCCTTACTTCGAGAAGTTGAAGAAATATATTATTATTAATATTGAATTTTCAATGTTTCCTCACATAAAAAGATGAAATTACTCTGTTATAATACACAAAGCTCTGTAGAGTATATAGATATATAGCTTTATTGTATATAATATGAATCCAAAGAATACAACTGTACGTCATCTTCTATATGCATTATGGTTAGCGTTTTTACGACTTTCTGTAAGATTTACAAGTAAGTGTTGTTTAGATTGGGACTTGGTTTGGAAGAGTAGCTTAGATCATTTCTCCACGATCGTCAGCAAGAAATCGTCTTACGCCACGATTAGGTGTGACTGTACCATATAGCTACTTTATCGTTACGTGCATGAAAAGACATTTTCTCACTCCACTTTGCTCTTTCACTACGTTTTACTTCACACACGTGTGTATCAAATAATATTAATATACATCGGGACTTTTGCTTTTCATATGCTCAACGTAGTTCATCGGAAATGAATTCTGGACTGCTTGTTTTGACTACTGCGCCCTTAATAATGGCAAATTTTATTGCCTCCTCTTTGGATTTACATTCAAATGCCACCACTGTATGTGTCTACTGCTTTCTCCTGTTTTTTATCTTCGAATCTCCTGCTTTTCCAACTGACCGGTCTGGCAACACTGAGTCAGCGTACGGAGCTGTTACAGTGAGGTTATGTTTGAAGTGTTTGTCGCGCATCAAGAACGCGTGAACATTTAAGTTCTGTTTCAAGTTGCAATAAGTGCCAAAGAAACTCATGAAATGTTGAAATTGGTGTATGGAGATAACGCTGTACGTCAGTTTACAAGTGGTATGAGCGATTTAAACGTGGCAATGTGTCGGTAGAAGACACAATGTTCGGAACATCCATTAACCTCGAAAACAGAAGAAAACGTGCAAAAACTGGCAAGAATTGTTTGTTCTAACAGGCGAACAACTGTTCGAGAGTTTTTCAAAGAACTAAGGGTCCGTACAAAGAATTGTAACCACCGTTTTGGAAATGAGAACAGTGAAATTCAGTCCCCGACTTTTGACTGACGAACAGGAGTTTTCGGGCGAAAAAAAAATATTCTTGTCTAAACAGATCCACCGTACTCTCCAGATATAACATGACGCAACTTCGGGCGCTTCCCTAAATTTAAAAGTGTGCTTAAAGGAAAATGTTTGGGCACCATTTCTCACATTGAGAGGGCAACAACAAAGCAGCTGAGCGTTCTTCCAAACGAAGCATTCTAGAAATGCTTCCAGTTATGGATTCAACGTTGGGATAAGTGCATTTCTGACCAAGGACAGTACTTAGAAGGAGATTAAACCAAATTTCATGTAAGGTTATATAATATTATTCACTGTATCTTTCGATCACACCTCGTGTACCTTTGTTTTAACTCATATTTTTCATTCGTATTTCAGTCTTCACCCATAGTGCTAGGCAGGCAAGGAAAATTAAACAATTGTTCTATTTTATCTCTTAAAAACTATGAAGAACTGTTTCCCTTCCAATCATATTTGATTTCGTATTTTAAATGTTGATTTTTATTTAATATTCTTAAGCAAAGTAATTTAAGAATTTGCATTATGAAAAGGAATGAAAGAGTCCTACTTACCCAGCCATTTGGGATTCATTTCCCACTCGACACAGCATACCACGATTCATGCTGCACTTCCCAGTCACAGGATCTGGAGGAGTCAAGCTTATGTATGGAGCTTCTTCCAAGAAGGATATTTTCAGGTGGAATTTTTCTGGAACACCCTGTGGAGGAGTGTGACTATTTCCTGGCCACACAATGTCCTTAATATCAAGACCATCTTTTTCCCATGACTTCCATACACCGATCTGGAAAAAAGGAAAGAGAAAGAGATGTAGAGATAGTATGGTCCAATGGAATGCAGATGAATAAAATGAGGAGTTATCTGATACCTGCCTTGTGCTGACAATATTAACTCTAGTTCATATCCTAGTCCTGGGAATGTTTATAAGGTGGCTTCTTATCTTTATTCCTAAATTAGGATCTCTGCCTTAACTCAAATTCGAGTCCGAAACTATTTCTTTGCTTTGAATTGCTGGTCTTTAGTCGGTTGCAGGCAACGGTAAGTGCTCCCCATGGGGCACGGTAGCTTAGCGGTAGAGCGCTAACCTCTGGTGAATGGGATTCCTGGTTTCAATTCCCGGCCAAGTAAGTTTAACATCGTGTTCGTGGGTTTTCTCGAAATACTCCCCTTTTCTCCCACTTTATCATACCACGAATCCTTCCATAATCATTCATTTGGCTTGACTATCGTTTTCCTTAGCCGTAGGATGTTAAAGTGAAATATTTTATTTCATATCATTTTGCAAGTGTTCTCCACAGCCCTGTAGCCAGCCCAAAAATGTAGGGGGGAAGAGTCGACTGAAGTTAGGGGAGGCCGATCCAACCATATTATAGTTCATCACCATATTATAATTCATTTGCAAGCCTACCGTGAAAATTTTAGGGGGCCAGCAAAAAATTAGGGGGGAGCAGCCCCCTAGACCTCCTTGGATACGGGCCTGGTTCTCCATTAATTCAGTTGCGCAGTGTGATCTCCTTCCGTGGAAAGGCCCATTCTGTGCGTCCTTGGCTTTCTCTAGCATTGCCCTTTGATTGATCTCATTAGTACTCTCACCTTAAAAGCTATGATATTTACACAAGGAAAGTGTCTGCGGAAGTTTGAAACGAGGTTGCAAGAGCACAAAATTTCTGTGTAAGCCAAACGTCAAGCTCGAATGCTTAATTAAGGTGAACGATTGAATGACGGTCAAGTAGCGAGACAAATAAATTTGAAAGAAGAATTTATCATCTTCGATTTTTGGGATCAACAGAGTTTCAAGTGTTACACAAATTGTTCATAATTTCCTGTTAGAATCAATGCTATTTGTAGCACTCTCATCCGATTTATTCCGGAAGAGACACAGAACCAAAAGAAAAAAAGTCTAGGAACTGAATCCCGCCCGAAATAGATCACAGGGAACATAGAGGGATCAAATTTAGCGCTTGATAAATCATACGAGAGCTCCTTCGTGGCCAAGCGGTTAGCGTACGTGCTTTTGGTATGAGAGACTCGGGTTCTACTCCCGGCGGGAGCTCATGTGGTTCGAATTCCACGTAGGGGCCGCGGTGGCTCAGTGGTAGAGCGTTCACCTCTGGTGCTTGGGGTCTCGGGTTCAAACCCTGCTTCCGCCAAGTGAACTTTGTGGTGGACAAACACCGTGTGCGTGGGTTTTCTCGGGGTTCTCCCGTTTCCTCCCACTTTCTTCATTCCACCATTTCATTCATCTCTCATCATCACCGTCTCCTTTAGCCTAACCGGCATAACCGTGGGACGTAATACTCAAAAATTTCATTTCATTTCATTTCGAATTCCACGTTAATCATTAGGTCCCGTCTCATACGGCCTCGCTGCCGAAAGGGACGTTAAACTCAAAATCAACTCAACTCATCAACTCCAGCTTTTAGCTTTTAATAAGGATATTTTCGCTTTTGTTTACTATAAATGAAAGAATACCATTAAAAATATTATAATTTAAGGAAATAAATTTGTTTTTCCCATCAGAAAGGAAGCCCTTTACTTAAAAACAACATTGCATTTGTTTAACAGAAATAAGAATTGAACGATCGTTCTTTTTAATGCAGGTAAACATTCTAAAAGTATCGCACTATGAAAGTATGGAAGTAACAAAGTACTGAATAGGAAGGTATTCATCGAACGTTCATACAATAAGAGAATTGTATTACGTAAAGAACTTAATTCTCAAAAGGGAAATTGCTTCGAAAAGGTCCAAAAAAAAGAATGTTTGGAAGAGATTTCCACAAAAGCATCCATTTGGGTGACTCACTCGAACAAAAGAGTGAACTCTTTCAATAAGCTCTCTCGGAAGGAATTTACAAAGTAGTTTCCCTTTTCAAAAAGCACATTCCATCAGGACACTACTTTCTTCTCTTTGCAGTAAACAAAAGTGCTAGTACAGACTACTTTTAATCTAAAAATAACTTACATTGAGAGCATACTTTAACATGTGAGTATATTTCCGAACTCTATAGGGTGGTTGTAAACTCAATAACTATTTTTAACTTATCCTAGAAAGTAACATCAACTCTAGCTGGCGTGTAATACTGTTTACTAGTGTGAGGTTTTCATGATTTCAGAAGATGGTCCAGTGAAAATGGTGAAATGGCTGATGTACACAGCGTAGAAGACATAGCATGATTTGATGACAATTTCCCTGGCAGATGAATTGGTCACCTGGCACCGACAGAATGGCATGCACTCAGTCCCGTTCTAATTCCATGAGACTTCTTCCTTGTGGGAAGTTCTCGGTAGCATTCATCTTTGAGAACACCCCACAAAGAGAAGTCTAGAGGTGACAAATCTGGCGAACAAGCAGGCCATGAAACAAGGCCACCACGTCCAGTCCACCGATTGGGAAACTTCCTGTTTAGAATGGCGCGTGCTTCATGAAAATTATGAGCCGGGCAGCCAACATGCTGATACCACATACGTAGGCGTGTTTGCAATGGTATCGCTTCTATCAATTCAGATAATATTCCGTTCAGAAAGTCTCTGTACTTGGCTCCGTTCCATGTACCATCTATGAAATAGGTCCTATTAATTGGTCACCAATAATTCCGCACTAAACATTGACACTGCATGGGCGGTGTTGTTTCACCATCCGTAGCCTGTGGAGATTTTCTATGGACCAATAATGCATATTATGCCTATTAACTTGCCCATGGTTTGTAAACATTGTTTCATCGGAGAACAGTACACGTGAAAAGAACGTGGGATCATTTTGTATTTGGTATAATGCCCACTCACAATTTTGAAAGTCGTCCCCGATCTAATTCCATGCGACTTCTTCCTTTCGGATTGAGGTACTGAACAAATGTACAAGTTAAAATCAAGGATATTAATAGTCTTGAACAAAATATCCGTGAAGTGTTTACAAATGTTCCAGTTAAGATGCCAAGAAGAGCCCTGGATTTTGTTCCTAAAAGTTTCCAGAAGTGTGTGAAAAATGCGGGTGATTACGTTGAAATGTAACTTAATAACCAAATGACACACCCTAATAATGTATTCAATGGAAACAAAACTGTGATAGGTTGTTTACGTTTTGAAATATTCATTGTTACAAATACGTACTGACTTTATAAATACCCTGTATTTGAGAATTTCGATTTGTGAGAAATAATCATAATTAAAACTGTCACTTTATTTTATGGCAATCCTTATGAACAATCTGTAATCCCAGTATAAAATTGTTATCGAAATCATGTCATTAGTATTTTTCAGAAAAGAAAAACACAATTACTAGTCCATATTCTTAAGAATTTCCTCTGCATTAATACACAACACAAGCGGTCTAGGAGCAGATGGTATACTATTATTTTTCGCTTGATATTTCTTAAATCATCTTAGGGTTTCTCTCACTGGCTTTTTCCCACCATTATATTCTCTGATTGCCAGCTTCTGTGATGGAAAATTGAAGGACATAAGATGCATTTCCTCAGAAGAGAAAAGATGTGAAAAAATATTCTAGACGTGTTCCGTAGACCCGAGATTGATCCCCGCTTTGATAAATGACTCTTGGGCACCGAGCCAGTTTCTATCTAGAGAAGAAAAACCGCCAGATGATTCATATTTCTTTTGATTTTCTCCTAGCTTCAACCTTTCTTCCAGCAGGTAACATTCTTTTTTTTTTCATTTTACCTTGAATATGCCTTTTTTCTTATATTTTCTACGCATTTACATAAAATTCATTCCTAGCACATTTATGCAGATTTTTTTTATCCATTCTAAGTTATGCATTTTCTTTCTTCTTCACCTCATGCATACGTTGAATAAGGTGATAGAAGTAGATTGAAGGTAGGTCTTAATGGAGTCAGAGAGCCTGCTTGTCGTTATGGCGTAGCCAGGGAAACAAGATGCGGGGAGCGCAGAGGTGTTGTCATAAAATTCAATATTGGCAGAATCCTTTGCATAAACTCTCCAGTAACTAGTTGCAAACAATCCAACGCATTTTTTTTAAATGAAACTACGACTATATTACTTCGCAGTAACATTGTGTAAGAAATGTTATATTGCGGACGTATTATTTATTTCCTTTGGACTTCTTAGAAATTTCAACAGTTTATTATTCTCAATACTGAACAGGCGAATTATTATCTATAGATTCAGGATTATTATACTAGCTCAATACTTTTAAGGGTACATACGTTTCGTCATACTAACCTAGTGGCGGATGTAGGCCCGCCAGTTTTTTGAGTGATAAACGTAATTGAATATATTATTTACATATTTTTTTAAATTTTATACTAAACTCCTATCATAGACTGGATCCTGTCTGCCTGCCTACCCTAGTTTTTACCTTCAAGATCCACCACTGTGCTAACTTGTTACTAGGATTAGGCAAGTGAGACTATTAGATTTTACGGTAGATTATATGAATTTGTTCTTCGTTCCTAACTCATTTCGAATATAATCAAATGGTGTAATCTCTAGTTCTCAAATTAAAACAAAATATGTTCTATGAATTTCGCTGATTTTTTATTTCGTGAATCAGATTTCTTACATTACGTAAATGAATACCCTTCATATTGTCCGATCTCTTTCCTTAATAACAGTAATGGTGAAGACTGAATTATATATAACAAAATTCGAATATTTTAAACGAAATTTATAGTGGAAAAACTGTCTTGTTTGAATATTGTATCATGTATAACTGACGTTACAACTTGAGATTGAAATTTCCACCCTCTATCACTATCTTTTCTTAAGTAGCAGGCTTAATATTGGACTAAGGAAGAAATTGGTCAAGTACTACATATGAAGTATTAGACTGTATGGTTCAGACACTTACACCTTACGGAAGTTAGAGAAGAAATGTTTAGAGAGCTTCGAAATATGGTCTTGAAGGAAGATGGAGAAGATAAAATGGACAGAAAGAGTAACAAACGAAGACATTTTAAAACGGATAAGAGAGAAGACGACGCTTCTATCCACCTTCGTAGAAAGACCAATTGGATTGGACACATCTTGCAAAGAAATTGTCTTCCTCATATCGCCATAGAAGGAAAGATGGAAGGAAAGCGAGCAATAGGAAGAAGAAGAACATAACTGATCGATAATATCAAAAATAGAAAAAAAAATATTGAGAGTTAAAAGAGGAAGCTGAAGATCGAGAAATGTGAAAGAAACATTTCCAGGACCAAACCTGTGCCATTAGTTCCTAGATCTGCCAGAAACCAGAATACTTAATAATAATAATAATAATAATAATAATAATAATAATAATAATAATAATAATAATAATAATAATAATAATAATAATAATAATAATAATAATAATAATAATAATAATAATAATCACTTTCCTGTTTGGATATTTTAATCGCAACTAACCGAACTAGTCAGAAAACATAAACGAAAGCCATGAAAGAAATCATAAAACAACACGTTTCATTTAAATATTAGAAATTTATAATGGAACATGCACACAAGCACACATCGAACGATACAGCCATAATTACAACCAAATTAACACAGTAGATTCACGAAATAGGCTGATCAAATGGGGATTGAGAAGAAAGAAACTTATGTGTTATAGCTAATTGCATATCATGACATTCTACACTCTTCTGTGCCGCATTTGTTAGTCTAGCCGTCAGCCAGGACCTCGCTGGTTCAATAGCAGAGCGTTCACCTCTGGCGTCTGGGGTACTTGGTTCGATCCCAGCTCGGGCCAAGTGAACTTTGTGATGGATAAACCGTGTGCGTGCGTTTCTCTCGGAGTTTTCCCGTTTCCTCCCACTTTCTTGATTCTATCATTTCATTAATTTCTTACCATCACCATCTCCGTTAGCTTAGCTGGCAAACACGTGGGACGTAAAACTTAAAGATTTCATTTCATTTCTAATCATCAGCCTGTATCGTATATCACACAATGCTTTAATCTTATACCATAATTAAGGTGTGGAAATGGTCAAACAAATGTATTCACCGGGTATCATAAAATAATAATAATACATGACAAATAAAACATAAGGTATATGTATATATATATATAATTTTCTTGTTGCCGTTCTCGTGATGTTTCGTAATATTTTAACTACTTGTAAAAATAACCTGTATGGTTGTAAGTTTTGAGAGTAAACTCCATAGATAGGATATGTCTTGGAAATCGTACAATGAATAATAATTACAAACATAACACTCTAATAGAGATATTCCATAGTGTAACGTTTCTTAGTAATTATAATAAATAAATTTGTATAATGAAACTAATTTGACAAGCTAATTTATCTTCCTTGAAGATAATTGATAAACACTATGGCCTAGAGCAAACTTCTTAAAGAAGGGCCAATATAATTTATTAATTATCTCAATGGTACATTTTACAAAGTACTTGTAATACTAAACCCTATTTTAGTGGTCACAAGATTCTGAAGAGAAATGTGATTAATGAAATTGTGATACTAAACCCTATTTTAGTGGTCAAAAGATTATGAAGTGGAATGTGATGAAAGAAATTGAGGCCTATTCCGAAAGAAGGGCACATAGGCGTATATGCCCTTTTTCCGGAAATTATTGAATACGAACCGCCATGTTATACTGTAGGTGGTGTGAAAATTTCATCTCGATATCTTTATTTTTGGCAGACTGGCGATAGTGTTTTTGTAAGCCTTTGCACTACTGTTTTGGCGCACAGCTGACTTCAGACCCTAGCAGCGGTAACTTCTTTCTTATTTGACTGTTTAGAAAAGAACCTCAGCAAGTTTCAGAACTAAGAACAGTAGTATTTTTGTCAGATGCTCTTATTGTAGTGTTTCTGTTTTGTCAGGTGGACAAAACAGAAACACTACAATAAGAACATGTTCTTCGTTGGCTAAAGTTCATAAAGTGGAAATATTTTTTTATATCCTGTGCGTGGACACTCATTTAGCCCGTGCGACCACAACTTCGGGTTTGTTCTAAACAAAATAAAAAAACTGGAGCGAATCGGATCTGATAAGCCATAATTAGAAACCATCTTTATCTGTCGACAGAATCCATCTCCTTTTGAACTGAAAATGGATAAAGATTTGATTCAGGATTGGGACTCAGCTCTTGATCCTTTCTTTCGTTCCAACCCATCATCAAAAACTTCAAACTATTATGTGATATGTAATGATAAAGTACACTGTATCATGCGTTCTGCTGTGTTTTATTACGTACATGCCAACATACCAATATCTTCTTATGTTTCAAAGACTAATATCGAAGAATGGAATGATATTGACCCTAAGCCTGCCCCTTTTGTTGGAGTGAGTGAACAGAAATAGAAAGATGTTCGGTCTTTAATGAAGTTCTTGTCAGCTGAAGACAACAACTGGATTTAATATATATTGAATGAGTATGAACAGGACTAAATCATAATACATCTATTGCCATGGGTAATAGCTTATATTTGGTTTATTTAAAATAAAGACATTATTGTGATGCATTAATAGTGTGCTATTTCTTCAACCAACAAGGATTTTCGGAAAAAGGGCACATAACATTTTATACAAATATGTTTATAAATATTTAAAATAGAATACTTTTTCATTTAATACAAGCTATTTATTAGGCAAACAGATCATTTATATTAAGAAAACCTGTAACAGGTATTTGCAAGCTTATGTTATTGTTATATATTCTAATAAAATATTCTAATAAAGACTCTTTTTCTCCATTCACGAAAACGGTCTATGTGCCCTTCTTCCGGAATAGGCCTCAATTGTAATACTAAACCCTATTTTAGTGGTCAAAAGATTCTGAAGAGGAATGTGATGAATGAAATTGTAGCTACATTTCTTAAAGTTTCTCAAATCAACTTCGAACTAGGATGCATTTATTCTAGAAATGAAGTTACATTTGGTCAGGTTAGAAATCATGTCACGGCCGGAATGGAATCTTCCAAATAGCTACGTCTGACCCGCGGGCCGTAGTAAGCTCATCATGGGCCTAGACTGTGATAGATTAGTATTTTATCAACATATGTTAATAAATGTAGTTAGGATCACACTAAGCTACAATAACGTGCTTTTATACATATTATCGAAGGTACTGCGAAACAAATATGTAATATTAATATATGTAACTTCTTGTAATGAACGAATTTAAGTTTTACATTAGGAATGATCCAAGTATTTTAATTTTGTATTTTATATATATTAAGAGAACTATTTTACAAGTTTCTGATAACCTTGAGAAGACATTGATTGCCAGGAACAGTGAGCAAACATTATGAAGTGCAGTAGGTAAATCTGAAAGCTTCTTAAGTGTTCTGTTCTGATCGTTTGTAGAAATGTAACTTAACCATTATTTTCAATTTGCGGTATCTATCGTTTCGTAAAACTTTTCAAAAACGGACATTTCGGCAACGGAGAAACTTTCAAAGTGACCTCAAATTCATATAATAAAAACATATCCCTGGCCTGGAGCCAACTTAGAAGGAGACGTTCCATTCTTTTTTTTACGTGCATAAAAGTATTTGTATTCGCCCGTTCTTGGTTCGATATCAGCAAGCTGTGTTCTGAGCCGTTTCTGGAGGAAGGTAACAGCTATAGGAATCGTAAAAGGAGATCAAATGATCCCCTTTCGATGATCTTTTCGTCTTTCTGTAGTAAAACTTAGAAAACAGAAAAAAGTCGTCTTCACGTAGATGCAATTTTAGCTACGCTTCCGTCTTGTGCTTTCTCAAAGATATTTTTATAAAGTTATTTAAATAGTTTTTGGTGTATGTTTTGCGTATTTGTGGGAAAAAGTTGGTGATCTCAAAAGTGTATGGGAAGTATAATATTACGAAGACAGAAAAAGGAGAAACAACTTTGTTTATGCACGAAGGCATGTTTGCTACAAAATATGCACAACTCGCAAATTAATCGTCCCAAATCGAGTTAATTCAGCGCAAGCACAAGTGCAGCAAGCATATAGCGAGTCAGTTAGAAACAGACCCCGGACTGATATGCAAAAATTAAAACATTTAAGAGCTATTGAATCCATAACCATCTAGGCAAAAATATCAATATATTCTTAAGCCTTATTATACGAGGGGAATCAGAAAGTAAGGTTGCTAAGCCTGCAGTGTAACGAGAAATACAGCAACAGATTGTACATGCATTAATTTATGTGTAGACATAGCCTGTATATTGTCGTATTGTAGAATGAGTTGAGTTGAGTTGATTTTGAGTTTAACGTCCCTTTCAGCAGCAAGGCTATATGAGAAGGGACCTACTGATTAACGTGAAATCCGAACAACATGAGCTCCCGCCGGGAATCGAACCCGGGTCTCCCACGAGAGAGGTGCGTAAGCTATCTGCTTAGCCCCGAAGGAGCTCGTATCGTGAGATGAGTTGGAAAATTCTCTCCTGGTAAAAATCCTTCCCTTGCGTGTTCAGCCACGTTGTGCTAATATGTTTCACCTTCTCGTCTGAAACGAAGGGACAGCCTTCTAGGTGCTCCTTCAAGTACGGGACGCCAGATGGCGTAGCGTGATCCTCCTATTGTCCTGAATCAACTCGCCCACGCGAGCTGTGTTCAAATCTGTTGATGCCGTGCTGGGACAGCCACTGCGCTTTTCGTCTTTGAAGTTTTCTCTACCAGGTGCATAGTTTCGACACCATTTTGCGACATACTGACGAGACATTACAGACTCTTTCTAAACTTCTACAGCTGCTGGTGAATTTCAGACATGATTTCATATTTTGTCGACAGAAATCGAATAACTGAGCCGACTTCTTCGCGAGACCAGTTTTCTAAACGAGCCATCCTTTGTGTTTACTTACAACTAGCGCTGTAGGTGGCAGGTGGCTGAAACTCTACACAGTTGCCAACTCCATATATTAAAATTACCGCACACTCCTCATTCGTATAAAACTAGCGAAACTCCAGAAATATGAGCCTTGTAACATTAGTTTTTGATCCTACTTCGTAAACACAAAATCCATCAGTCTCTCAGTCACAGCAATGTTGCATAGTTTACAGTTAGGCTAATAATTGTCGCTACCTGTACTGCATCTAATGTGACACCAGTGACAGGCGATTTGCAGTCAAGTCGAACACTTCGGTGGAAAAGCTAGATGTAATTTAAGAGAAAATCAATTTTAAAAAGACTTATTTAACGAATTATATTTGATGGTACTTACATCTTCCCATTGCAATTGGTTGTTAACTTTGGGTTTGAGGTTCATGATTTTCAATTTTGCTGCTTTTAGGACTCCATCTTGGGTAAACTCTAAGTTGGGTTGGCCTTGTTCCGTTTCCACGCTCACATTTCTCAAATATCTGCAAAGAGAGTGATACATTTAAAAAAAATGTAATATACTCCTAGTTAAATTAAAAATGTATGTATATATTGTTTCATGCTTAGAACTGAAGTTGGAGCTTAGAGGAAAGAAACAAAATTGTAATTTTGTTTGTAAATGAAACTATTTGTTTACAAGAGAGTTTCGTGTTTCATAAAGTAAGATAAAAACAGAAATTAAATTTACTAGTAGTGCAGGGAATTCGTGTTATTATTCAGTTCAAAATTTTTTGTCATCACGAATTCCATCAAAGTATGTGAAGCTGTGAGGAATATATAAAATGATAATCATGTCTGTTATCGTGTTTGGTTGCAAACATACATAATTACTCTGAGGAAAGGATGTAGACTGAAAGTATTTGATAATAAAATCCTGAGACGAATATTCGGATCCAAGAGCAAACGAGAATCGGGAATGACGGCAACTTCATAACGAGGAACTGCATAATTTATACGGTTTACCCAACATTGTTAGGCTCATCAAATCTAGGAGGTTTAGATGGGCAGGTCATGTAGCTAGATGGAAAAAAAGTAGAAACACTTTCAAAGTCTTGACTGAAAGACCAATCGGAAAACTGCCATTAGGAAGACCTAGACGCAGATGGAAGAACAATATTAAGATGGATTTCGAAGAGATTGGAATACAAAGTAGAAACTGGATCCAAAGGGCTAAGGATGGAAGTCAATGGAGAGCTTTTGTGAACGCGGCATTGAACCTCCGGATTTCATAAGTCATATAATTAGTTAGTTAGTTATGTGCTTCATTGTTAAGAGTGGCGTAGTTAATAATGTGTTTGACGTAGCTAATAATGTTAATAATGTAGTTAATAATAATCTGCTAGTTAATAGTGCATATTTTTCATATAGAGCACATACATATTTAACATATATCTGCAGTATAAAAACTATCGAATGCATTAGCTTTGCAAACTAACGTGATACTTTTTAGTAACATAGAAATGTATTTTTCTCGTCTTTTTCTCAAAATCAAACCAGTGATTTTAATTTTAACTATACCATTTTGTTCAGCATAATGTGATATATCGAATGATACGTACGGTAGAAAAAAATATGAACTTGTTCGATTTATTATTAATTCATTCGGTTTGTTATTTGGGCGAAATTTTGAACTTAACATTATTGTTAGTTCATTTTTGTAGAGCACTTTCCTCTGGTGAATGGAGTCCTTGGTTCAATTCCCGGCTAAATGAGTTTGTGGTCGACATCATTGTGTACGTGGGTTTTCTCGAGGTACTCCCGTCTTCATGCACTTTTTCATTCCACCAATTCTTCCAGCATCATCCACTTGCCTTAATGATGCGTCTTCTTTAGCTTAAAGAACATAATCGTTGGATGTTAAACTGAAAGATTTCATTGAACTTTTTTCATCAATTCATTTAACTGCATAATATCAAGAAGTGATTTATGCTATCCTAATCACTATTTAGTTTACATTATATTGTAATGATTTTGGTAGAGTCAATAATGGACCGAGATTTATCCCGTTCACCAATTTATTATAAAATTTGTTAAATACAAAACGTCTTTGATTACAAAGAATAAAATAGTGTTTTCTCTTGTAAATGTCCAAGTAAGAGCGAAGTAGCTGAAGTGGTAGAGCGTTGGCTTCGCATTCGAGAGGTCGCGGGTTCGATTTCCGCTACCGATCATCCTGACTGGGGTTTTCCCGGGTTTTCCACAGTCCTACCAGGCAAGTGCCGGGATGGTACCTACTAAACAGGCCCTGGCCGATACCTTCCCAAAATCCTTTCCATTGTTGTTGTTAGATATCCAGCGTAAAATGGCATCTGAGCTGTATCTGGTGATTGTTAAATAAAATAAATAAGAGGAGAATAGGTGTTTTTCACGATGCCCGTTCTCTCAAGGCAGTCTCCAAGGCACCTGCCGGTTCTGGTGAGTCTTGAAGGGTAGCCCCCTCAGCTCAAGGCAGCTTCGCAAGGCTTGGTTGTAGAAAGGATCTCCAGTCCAGTGCGACCTCGGGAAGGATAGGTGTACCCCTAGTCAAGTGCGACCTCAGGGCGGTGTGGGTGATTTGACCAGTTAGACGACTGATGCTGGGTCTCTCTGTGGTCCTGCTTTTATTTGTCCTCTTCGGGTCCTTCCGTGAGGTCCGTCTGGTTTTGGCGTTCCTCGGTGTCCTTGGTGTCGGCTTCTTGTCTGCTAGGATGTTTATAATCAATAGAACGTGTTGAGTTGACACGTGCGTCTGTCGTGATCCTTGCAATATTAATAACAAAAAATAATTTCCTATTAGACATAAAATGTATCAGTACATCACAGAAAATCTAACGACGGTGATTACGGTTGAACTCAACCGCAACTCATTGAATTTAACCTTAGCCCGTTGTTAGTTCAGACTTTGTCCTTAACATTTTTCTAGATAAGCTTATTATGTTGTAGCATAGTATTGTAGCATATCACTCTAGATAAGCATAGTATTGTAGTAAAATCAACATTTTAAATAAGGGACTATACCTTTTTCTAGAAAGAGTGCAGCGTAAGCAAAATACCCTTGTTTAATGAACACTTAGGTCGATATTTTTAAGCTATTTTATAAAAATATAACTCTTAGCAGCCTCAATGTACAGACATTATTACAGAATTGTTATTCTCTTAGTAGACAGCATTCATTGGCACTAACTACGTGGGTGCTCCTAGGCTCAAACCCCCATTGGAGATATTTAATAGGTGCTGAGCCCCCATTGGAGTTTTGCGTTGGAATTAACTTCGAAATTACACTTTCATGCTGTGAATAATAATAAGAAACTATTGTGCATATGATCCCAGAACAATTTTAGATACGGATGCATATGTGTTGAATAATAATTCATCAATACCTATTTTAGACTCTTTAGATTTACGGCATATGGAGAATCGAGCTATATATCATTTCAACAATAATAATAATCCGTGGATGTAATTTTGTATAATTATTTCTTTAAAGAACTTGGTGTTTGATGATTTTAATTTAAGGTTTTAAAAACGTAAAAAGATTTACGTAAATTACAAGCCAGTTGAATCATTTTCTATTTTCACTCAAAGTATCCTAATATTAAAGGTTTCACTATAATCATTATTATTTTAATAATTTTCTCTCCTTATTTTAGCCAATATTGCTACACACGTTTGAAGTCCATAAAACAAAATCTTAATGTTTAGGATTTTTTAGTAGCCTTTGCAAGTTAAAAATAATTTCACTTATTCTATTTAAGCAGCTCTTGATGTCTTTCTCTCCTCTCAGAAAGAATTTGGGAATCACTGTTCTGTTGAATGTACTAAAAAAAATAATAAAAATAATATTTAACGTTAGTACCAACGCATGAGCATCCATTCAGAAAATTAAAACAGCCTACGGTGCCTGTAACAGCGGCAACAAAAAACAAGCTTATCTGCTTATCACGAAGGCGAAAAGAAAACTAATGGTAGCCTAACTTGGCAACTTATACCAAGGTTGCCTGGTAGTCAAAAATACCTAATTATACCTTAGGTATAGGCATAATTAGATATAATTTATATCTAATTATACCTATACATATTTCGTCTAGTTTCCCTTCCTATGATCAAGCTTTACTGTGAATAGTGAGTTAGGAAATATGTAAGTAACGATAAGAAAATAAATTATGGAATAGAGAAGCCTACATGTCCAAGGCGAAGCGAGACTTAAGTCCACTTCCTATCGAGATTGCACTAACGCGTAACACTTTACGTAATGTAAAACGTTACATCATAACACAGTCTAAGACCTCACCAGTCATCTATGAACTGTCATTTCACTTTGTACCTTGTAGAAGTTCCTTGGTGAATATGTATTTTTACTACAAGCTTTTGGCGTGGGGAACAAAGGTTTGATTACTAGAGACAGCTCATGTGGCCGAGATTCCACATTAAGCTGTAGGCTCGCGTCTCATATAGCCTCGTTACCAAACAAGACACTAAACGTAAGTTCAACCCAACCTATTGCACCTTGTAATGCCTTTTAAGGCCAAGAAATTGAAGCCATGACTTCCATAACCGCACAAGTCCAGCTGATGAGATATTCAGAAACTCTATAAAAACTTAATATTTGTTGGAAATGTTCAGCTGGATTTGTCTGGTTATGGAAGTCACGCTTTCAATTGTATTCTTTAAATCAATATGGAAGAAAAAGTAATGCATAATAATGAATTATATAGTTAAATTTCGGCCAGTAAATAGTAAATAAACGTGAATAAAAATAAATCCTTCACTTGTACTTTCCACGATTACAAGATTTGATCAAAATTTCATTAAATGTAGTTGCACACTGCCAATGAACGAATTGTATCCATTTCAACTGATAACAGTTATGCAAACCTGAAACTTTATAAAATGCCATCTCTAGAGATAGAAATTCCCATTTTGTTCTTGAATTTTCCATGCAATACTAATAACAATTTTTTAAAACTTAAAGACATAAACAGTGCAATTTGTGTATAACAGTCATTTTCTTCAATACAAAGTAGGAGAGAATTATCTTTAAAAAATTTAGATTGTCTACGTCTATGAAACAGCTTATGAAGATGTATTTTCCTTAATTGAAAGAGGCTAATTGAGAATGCTGATGAAAACAAGTGCATTTTGTTGTGATTTTGGTATTTCCAACACGCTTTTGTGTCATAATCTTCTACTGAACGTAACAAAGCAAGACAAATTTTATTCTTCAGTCGTTTATTATGGAATGATTTCGAAGTTCTACATTTCTCGTTTTATTTTCTTGCCTTAATTCTGCTCTTTCTTTCATTCCTCTTTTTCCTTAATATTAAAGTACAATTAACGTTCCTTGACACTTGCTTTTTGAGATTCACAAATCTTTCCATAATTCACCTTAACGCCAAAATGAATTTTATAGTAATACAATCTAATAATCAGTGTTAATTTCAAGTTTAGTGAATACTCATTTGTCTGCTTTCCGTCTCATATAGCCTCGCTACTGAAAGGGAAGTTAAACTCTAAATCAACTCAACTCATTTGTCTGTGCCTCGCTCATACACAATTTTGTTAACGTCAGTGGAATAGATATATATTTTTTTAAATCCCATAAATCATGTCGATTTTTACGAAAATTCCCTTTATCCCATTTCGAGAAATAACTATAAAAATATTCCACAATATGGGATTTTTCCCATGGATTGGCACCACTGACTACTAAGCCCGGTAGCCTAAGCCTTTGGTGCAGCCAGTGTCGAGTTTGGACGAGTTATGACATGTTAGTTGGCATTGATTACCCTGATGGACCACTCACTATATTCCTAATGGAAATCGAAATCGTTCCCACAATGCAACAAAAGTGACTCTGAGGCACTACCGGCTACAGTTGTAACTAACTGCATTGTTTGCTACTGGCAGTAGTTAAGTGTATCATTGACTAATTTAATCAGACTCACGCGCTCAGAATGGGGGGGCGATGGCTCAGTGGTAGAGCGTTCACCTCCGGCGCTTGGGGTCCCACCCGTGTGGACTTTGTGGTGGACAAACACCGTGCTCGTGAGTTTTCTCGGGGTTCTCCCGTTTCCTCCCACTTTATTCATTCCACCATTTCACTCATCTCTCATTATCACCGTCTCCTTTAGCCTAACCGGCATAACCGTGGGGCGTAAAACTTAAAGATTTCATTTCATTTCATTTCACGCGCTCAAAATGATTTGATTCGTTCTTGCTTTTTAGTAGTTCGTAGTACCCAACTTCCTTTAGTGGCGGCGCCACAGTCTCCACAGTTTCAGCGGGAAGAGCAGCTGAAACCTCTTATACTATATTATTACTTTATGTTAGTTGGCTTCCAGAGGCAGAAGAGTGAGGACGTGTTAAGAGTGTCTCTCGTGCGCCAACATTAAGTTTTGTTCTAATCCGAAAAAAACAAAAACTGCCCAAAAAGCTCAAGAAATATCAAAATCAGTGTATAACGATAAAGTTCTGACATTGAAGATTGTTTAGAGTGACAAGGAGTCAGTTGAAAACGACGTCAAAGATCGAGACGTCCTTTGATGTCAAAAACAGATAAAAACGTGCAAAACGGAGCACAAATGATTTGTTCAAAGAGGCAAATTACTATTTGAGAGTTTTCCGAAGAACTAAACATCTCGTATAGGTCCGAGGAAAGCATTTTATTCCCGATTAAATGGGCTTCCTTCTTCACCACGAAAGCACGCTGTTCCACACCTTGCTTTTGATCCACCAGGTTTTGGTCGAAAAATATATTCCTGTCTATCAACATCCGCTGTGCTCTCCAAATATAGCACCATGCGATTTCTGGCTCTCCCCAAAAGTTCAACCAAGGTTAACGGAAACCGTTTTGACATTATTCCTGACATAAGAAGGAAGGGGCCACGACAGAGCAGCTGAAGCCCCTTCCAGAAATACTTCCAGTCAAGATTCAACGTTGGAATAAGTGCATTGCTAGCCAAGGACAGTACTTTGAAGGAAATTAAATCAAATTCTATGTAAGCTTGTTACTTTGTTTCTAATAAAATTATTCACCGTATTACTTGTTTCTAATAAAATTATTCACCGTATTTCTTGTTTCTAATAAAATTATTCACCGTATTTCTTGTTTCTAATAAAATTATTCACCGTATTACTTGTTTCTAATAAAATTATTCACCGTATTACTTGTTTCTAATAAAATTATTCACCGTATTACTTGTTTCTAATAAAATTATTCACCGTGCTTTTTGATTACACCTCGTATGGTCTTTAGGCTAAAAAAAACAGATGACTAATTAGAGAGACTGTTAGGAAATAATTGGAAGAATAAGAATGTAGCATGAAACTTGCATGTCCTGGAATCAAACCTGGACCCCATAGCACAGAGGTAAGAGTTGTATTACTAAGCCATCGTACCATTTAAGACGTGTCTTGAGTAAATAATATTTTTTTCATGGTCTTGCAAATGTTTTCGTGTGGAGTATTGTACTGTATTGTACATGAACATTACGCAATAATGAAAAACGACTGGAAGTTTTCCAAATGTGGTTGTGAAGAAGAATGGAAAGGATGAGTTGGATTGAGTGGAAAAATAACGAACGGGTGTTAGAAATCGTGGGGGAGAAAAGAACACTTTAGATACTGTTGAGAACAGCAGTAAAATCTGGTTGGGAGATTGTCTAAGAAAAAATTGTATTATGAGAGACGTACTAAAGGATTGGTGGTAGGAAAGAGATGGAAAGGGTGAAGGAGACTACAATTAATGGACGATATCGAAACAGAAAAATCATACGTGAAGACGATAAAAACCCTGAAGCATCGGAGCTTCTCAGCTGCGGCAAATGACCTACCAATAAGGGCAGAATACCTATGATGATGATGATGATTGCAAATGTTAGTTCAACAGACATGGATTACTCTCTTCCAGCTTCGAAACTTAAATAGAGCATTGCACTCCAAACAAGCACGGCTTTAAGAAATACGCTTAAGCTTTTAAATAACATCGAATGAAGAAATCTGCGGTACTATGATTACAGTACGCTATAGTAATCTAAGGAAGAAAGGATACAGAGGTTTTAGCTGAATTCAACTATAAACGTTGTGTATACGACAGAAAGAGGTATAAACATACCTTACGACCAGTACTCTACAAAGCAGACCTTAACTCAGAGAAGAATCTCTTAGATGCACCGTTTAGTAGTTGGAAAACTTAAGGAAAGTTTGCAAGTCCAGCGGTTGCGTAGTAAAACAAACTGTTGGTTGGTGGTGGCTGTTGATGATTCGCTTTACCAGGTTCTCTTTTCTCCCTAGGAGGTCATTAAATGTAACGCCAGCCAGCCGCAGCCCACTCGTTATAGGGAAATTCCTTAACGTCTAGAGCTTTGCTACACAGATGCTGATTCATAAACTTCACTTCAAAGCAAGGAGAACTAAACAGGAACCATAAAAGGTTCTGAGATAAATTCTTCTTGGATCTAGTATCTCAGGAATAGTTACAGCAGAAAGACATCCCAAGCTAAATGTTAACACTTTTCTAACGTTAAACTCAACATTTATTATCATTACCATTATCATTATCGTTATCGTTATCATTACCATTATTAGTATTAGTAGTAGTAGTGATAGTAATAATAATAGCAATATGTAAATTCATCTTCTCTTTAAAAAAAAAACAATTTGAAAAACAACAAGATAATTGCTATTCATGTCGCATTTAATCTGTATATCTATGATGGAATGTGTCCCAAACATTGTGTTCCATGATCCTTAAAGACTCTGAAGTAGTTACAAAACCATGTGACAGAAAATAATCATAACTCGGAGTGAACAATGTGACCCAGACATACCAGTGACTAGAGAATCTCAATTAGGTCGATGAGACCCGACAAAATATGGTCATTTCGCCATATCATTGAGAGTGTGTTCTGGTTGTCGGTGCTGTCCAAGTCACCATTGTCAGACTGAGCATGAGAGGCAAGATCCAGCCCATTCAACCGAAAGTGCGGGCGGCGGTAAGAGAGGGTAGTGAAGTGACCCACTTTTTTGAAGTGACCGCTTACTGTATATAGTTTCATTTGAAAATGTAATGTTTTGTATGTCTTACTGCTTTATTGGAAAAACATGATGCCATATAATATTTGCCGTTGCGTAAATACGTATTGGCTGTCTTCCCGTGGAGTTAGAAAGCTACAGGAATTGCGTTTTAATTGCAATTCAAAGCAATTGATATTGCAATTTCTTCAAATATCGTAGCATATGCTTGTAGTATTTACTGTCTTTCATTTTTTTAAGAGCAATAACATACAATTAATGGCATATCTGGAATTAAAAATATAAGTTGTTCCATTAATCCCCAGTTACAATATAACTTCTACAAAACAAGCCTTATTACTCACTACTATGATTAATATTATCCTTTTTATTTATTTGTTTCGCAAATTTGTTATTAAATAATATCATCACACAATTTTCCAGACAGAATTTTAAAATGTTCATGAGCAAGGAATCAAATTTCTTCTTATACTTTGGGCTAAAACCTACTTGCGTTGCTCTTGTCAATTTACTTAATGAAATATGAAATACGATATATGGTATTTTAAATGAAAAAGATAGTGTTCTATTAGTTATACAACCTTTAGTCGAACAAAGTGTTAGCATCAATCAGTCAAACTAATATTGATTTACAAATACTTAGATCACATATTACACCTCCACTTTAACGTCCAATCGCCACCACTGACTGAAAGTCATTACCCTTGACCCATTCCATCACTGCAGTGCATAAGAAACATATGATGCGAAATTTGGCGACACATTACCTAACTAGACATTCATATCACTTAACAGCTCAAAAATACAGTCTCAAGAAATGTTGAACTTGATACGGTAGTCAGCTAATTAAGTCCAGATTATTAACTGAGCTATCTTACGAGCCTTACCTTTCTTATCTATACGATACAGGGTTGCGTGTAGCTAATGTGAAAATTCGCATTATGTAACTTTTTAAATTTTATCCGTTGTTCCAGTTTCTTTGTATCAAATATTTGTGTGAGAGTCAGAGTTAGGCTTAAAAAAAAATGCTTGTGATTTGTTCTCAATCAAATGTTTTGTTCAGGTTAGTGACATGTATTTCCCTCCTAAAAAAAATTCATTTTTACTCGTTACTACCGGGCCTAAATGCACACAAACATAATGTTTAGCTTTCACATGCTTATCGTCTTCCGTACGGTGATATCCTCGAATGCCACGCAACCCAATTCACGTATCTCTCGTGTGGGTTGCATAACACTTTAGGGCACTGCTTTGCTCTATAGAGCAGTGGTTCTGAACCAATGTGTCGCAACATACTTGTGTGTCATGCAGTCTCCTAATATGTGTCGCGAAATTTTGGAATTTAAAAATCACGAAGAATTTAATAATAATTAGTTAAAATCAAGACAAACTGTACCACTCAACACCTCCAGTGGTAGCAATAATGCTTAGTGCTATTATTATTATTATTATTATTATTATTATTATTATTATTATTATTATTATTATTATTATTATTATTATTATTATTATTATTATTATTATTGGTAATAGTAATAAATTCTTGTCCACGAGCTTTCATGTCGGGAATGGCCTGAAATAAGGGGATGCATTGTCGCCATTATTATTCAAATTTGTTGTAGAGTACGCTGTAAGAAAAATCAAAGATAGGAACCAGGGCCTAGGGTTGTACGGTATTCACCAGGTTATGGCGTATGCTGATGATGTAAAAATAATAAGGGATGAAGGAGAACGATAGAAAGAAATGCACTGATCTTATTAAACGATTCCAGGCACATGGGTTTAGACGTAAATGCAGAGAAAACTAAATGCGAGGAATTTCGTCCCGGATCATAATACTGCAATTTGTGGATGTGTGAAAATATCAAAAAATACTTTCGACAAAGTAGATACTTTCAAATATCTAGGATCAAAATTAACAGACGAAAATCATATTCACGAAGAAATTAAATTTGACTAAAAGCAGGGAATTCGTGTTATTATTATTTAGTTCAAAATCTCTTGTCGTCGCGAATTCTGTCGAGGAATTTGGAGCTTAAAATATATAAAATGATAATCATGCCTATTGTGCTGTATGGTTGCGAAACATGATCACTTACTCTGAGGGAAGAACATAGACTGAAAGTATTTGAGAACAAAATCCTGAGACGAATATTCGGATCCAAGAGGAACAGGAACGGGGAATGGCTGAAAATTCATACCGAGTAACTGCATAATTTATATCTCTCGCCAAAATATTGTTAGGGTCATCAAGTCTAGGATGCTTAGGTGTGCAGGTCATATAGCCAGAATGGAAGTAAGGAGAAACACTTTGAAATTTTTAACTGGAAATCCAATCGGAAAACGACCATTAGGAAGACCTAGGTGCAGATGGGAGGACAATATTAAGATGAATATCTCAGAAATAGGAATATAAAGTAGAAACTGGATGTAGTTGGCTAAGGTTAGAAGTGAGTGAAGAGCCTTCGTAAATGCAGGATTGAACCTTCGGGCCCTACAGGCTATACAGTAAGTTGGTTGGTTATTCGTATTAGTAATATGTTGTTGCACAATGATAATATAGGGCCTATTTGGCAAGGGGGACCGGGCCCCCCAAAGCTCATGTGGCCCCCCTATTGTATTTATGAATATACAATATTTGGCATAATTTGAGTGCAATTTCTTAAAATCTTCATATATATATATATATATATATATATGAAGATTCTGCTATATATATCTTCTGCATCTGAATGCCCCCCCCCCAAATTTTCAGAGAAATCGGCGCCCTTGGTATTAGGGGAAATTTTTTAACTTCCCCTAATCCGCGAGAGAAGTACCACAGAGGTGACCCAACGGGACGAAAATCAAATTGTTCAATAAGCGTCGTTCAATTGTTTAATAAGCCCCTCACTTTACAAGGCATGATGAATAAAATTTATTTATTTATTTTTGTTCATTGCTTGTTAGACCGTGATACTTAATATTGAAGTTATTTAAACTCATGTCACAATATACACATACAGCTGAAAGTTAAAATCATTTCAACTCAGGATGTGATATCTATAACTAAACAAAAATTATTCCAACTTAGGTGTGATACCTATAACTAAAAATTAAAATTATTTCAACTCAGGATGTGATACATACAACTAAAAAATAATATTATTTCAACTCAGGATGTGATAGCTATAACTAAAAATTAGAATTAATTCAACTCAAGCAGCGATAACTATAGGTATAATTTAAATTTTTGTGTAAGGATTTTTTTTATAAATAACGGCTGTATACAATGATATAAGAGCTCCTTATGCTTACCTGAAAAAGCGTTCTCCAACTTCCCATCTGGATTCGCCAACTCCTTCACAGGACAACTGGGTATTTAAGGAAACATTTTCGTTCGCTGGGTCATTCACGAAATCCTCTACACCGTAACCAAACACTTTAAGAGCTGTTGGGATTTCTTCCACCAAACGGTTAAGGCTTGTATCAAAATGGACTCCTGGAAAGCAAGAGAATTTGGTTCATAGATTTTTAATAGAAAACCAAAGAATTCAACTACGTTATTAACATATAGAGAGAAAAATATCCAAGAACAAGAAACAGACAAAAAATCAATAGACCTAATTACGTGGAACAAAATGTAAGATAAAAATGGCTGTAAATCCTCATGCGTGTTTTTTGATAAATTGAGAGGAAATAATTTTGGAAGCCTACGAATTGATGCTTTACAATGGGCACACGTATTAAAATGAACTTAAAAGAGCAGTATAGTCTCATCACGCAGAAAATAGGTTTATGGTGCACGTAAAAACGTAGATTATATACCTACATTATGTAGTTTTGGACTTAACGTAGCCCATATAGCAAACATATAACTGAAAAAAAGTATTATATATTTTATACTTACTTTCCGTATAAGTGTTCTGAATAAACGCACTTTCCATACAAATAAAAGAAGTGTATATAGATGGTCAGAATCTCACACACAGATGGACGTATGTAACATGTAGCTGACGTACCTAACATACATATACATATGTAATATAGGGAAGATCTTTAGATGTAAGACATCCTGCAGTGACATGATTTAACATCTAAGCAGGAAAAAAGTAGTGTGTGTATGTTCCGTACAAATGTCCGTAGTAAACATATGGATACCGTATATTGGTACAATATACTGCTGTCCAGGTAAAGAATTTTTATCAGTGTATGAAAGTATGTGGTATGGTTAATGTGGGGACGTAGTCTAGAGTTTAGAGGGTTCGAGTCCACCCCGCGTGGTCCCGGCCGGTGTATCGCAACTTTCGGCTTCCACCCTGCGTCGTGAGGAAAACTGGGGACTTACGTAAATAACGACGTGAGGTCGCTAGGTCAAGAAAGCTTCTGATATGTTTGTTAGAGAAAGGGCGATGCAGCGCACTGACCAAATGTTCGTCGCTAGCTTGGACTTAGTTCAACCGTTTGCTAACAGATAGCGTTGGACCGGTTCAGGCCCATAAGTACTGTCATGAGAGTGTTTCTTTTTCTTATTTTTTTCAGGATGGTTAATGAAACTTAGAGCATAATTACGATTAACTGTTAAAGAAACCAAACTTCTTCACGTGGTATACAAATGAAACTGTTACTTGTTTCTTACGCCAGTGGCAATACCTTTTGACGTTTTGTTGACGTCGATCGCAGCAAAGGTTTTGTGTGGATAACTAGAAATTAATCGTTTCGTGTTTATTTTGCAATTTCAAACAACGTACCTTCAGTGAAATGTTGAATAAATAAAGAGAAATGTATCTGGTATCGGCTCCGATTTCATCGTTTATTACCTTTTGTGGATAGTAATAGCTACGAAATCTCTTGTTTATTAAAATTTATAACCACGACGATCGATTTCCGCTGCAACGATTAATTAGAACTGGATCTTGTCTACAAAGTATATACATAAATTAAAGCTTCCCGTAAATTTCAGAAGATGAAAAAGGGATTTTGAATTGCCATTAGCCATTCGCCTAGCTAAAGCTTTTGAAAACTCATAATACTGATTAAACGCATTACTCTGTTACGCTGCACCCAATCAAGATATTATGAACTGGTTGAGGCTTCTAGAAATTATATTTCCCCTCCCCCCATCTCAGTTCTTTCCCTCATTCCATTGGCTCATATGAGTGAGTGTATTTAGTTGGGCTCATTTGTTTGTGATTGGTTATGAATGTTTATGAGCTCAGAAGTAGTTGATTATGGGAAATCTCGCAAATAATGATAAATAAACACCACATAATTTATAAATGCTGAAAAGGTTTTGATTACAGATCTACTCTTGATTAGGGGGTTATGGAATAATGTGTAGAGGGTATTGTTCCCAGAAATCAAAAGAAAAATGAAATGAAATGAAATCTTTGAGTTTAACGTCCCACGGTTATGCCGGTTAGGCTAAAGGAGACGGTGATTATGAGAAATGAATGAAATGGTGGAATGAAGAAAGTGGGAGGAAACGGGAAAACCCCGAGGAAACCCACGCACACGGTGTTTGTCCACCACAAAGTTTACTTGGCGGGGGCTGGGATCGAGCCCGGGACCCCAAGCACCAGAGGTGAACGCTCTACCACTGAGCCACCGCAGCCCCAGAAATCAGAAGAATTGATTACAAGTTCGTTTGATTGTAGAACGCGTAACGTCTTCTCTTTGTCCTAGCACATATTCTTGACCCTTTACCAATAACATCGAAACAGTTTGAGTAAACTAAATCCACGGAGAAAAATCCGTTATCCAGATAGCCATATATTATACAAATATACGAAATCCTTATGTTTACTAGGGAAATCAGTACGGAGCATACGTTATCCATATGCTACATACTTTTTTCCGCTTAAAATGTTATGTCATGCCGCTGTAGGTTGTCTGACATCTAACAGTCTTTCATATATTACATATTTGTAGGTATGTTACATACGTCAGCTACATGTTACATACGTCCATCTGTAGGTGAGATCCTGACTATATATATATATACACCGTTCTTTCGTTCGTATGGAAAGTACATTTTTCGGAACACACTTTTTCAGTTATACGCTTGCTGTAGGGGCTACGCTAAGTCCAAAAACTCAGGATTTACACCCACAATCTACATTTTTATGTACGTCACATACATTTTCATTCTCAGTATACGTTATAAATTATACATTAAATTCAATTTTAATAATAATAAATTAGTAGATGTTTGTTAAGCATTTGAACAAAGTAAAAATTTAGAATAAACATTGGTATCCAAAATGTTTGTCGTAATATAAGTAAGGTAACTACGTTTGTTCCTCTACTTCTACTAAAGTTCATTCAACGAACCTGCTGATCCTGATGTAAACATCGCAGATTGGTATTACTCCACCAGTCATCGAATAATTGGCTATCGGTCAGCGCTTCTTTCAAGAAGCACGTACTTGTAGCTAGCCAATGTTTCATATATATTTCACGCACACGGTCATATTGTAAACTGTGATTCGCGCGTAAGATGGGTCAAATCCAGTTTCTGCGCATGCGTATTCTCTTTTATTGCATTAATTCAATTTACTTCTTAGATACAGTGTTGTTTCTGTTATTTAATTGTAAGAAAATTGTATTTCTGGTAATGACCCTTATAAGCAACAGAAACATTGAAAAGCAGCTTACTAACCAATGCACTATTTCCTTCTGCTGCATGAAAGTTCCAAGGCTCTTTAACCAATAAAATGAAACAATCACCACGTGTATTTGTTTACATGAGGTACTGTACGTTCCTTGAATAAACTATAGATCACCGGGGTGATTTTGATTATTTTTTCATTTGACTTAACTCTTGCCTGCCTTAAAGTTTTACCATGATATTTTGATTAAAATTGTACACTAAGGAGGAAGCGGGGGTTCACACTTAAGCAAAAAATTGAGTACTTCACTATATTCTTAACTTAAAAAGATGAAATTTGGTATACTAATTTTTCATTAACAATAGGCGCGGTATCACAGCGTTTTTTTCAAAATTTACATTTTCGACAGGACCATGGCGAGACGTAGGTTACTTTGACCAAATGCGTATCCTATGCAGGCCGGTAGCTAGCCCAAAAATGTAAAGGGGCCCGGTAGAAGTTAGGGGAGCCCGACCCAATCATATTATAGTTCATTACCATATTATAGTTCATTTCCAAGCTTACTGTGAAAAGTTTAGAGGAGGGCAGAAAAATTTTAGGGGCGGCCCTGCCTCCCTAAAACCCCTGTGGATACGGACCTGATCCTGTGGAGGGGCGAGTGGGGATCAAAATTAAGAGAAAATTGAATATCTCACAATCCTCTCAATTTAGGAAAACAAAACGTGATATTTAAACTTTTCATTACTGTACAAGGAATACCAATCCAATGTTTCTTAAAATTCCGGTTTTAAGGGAGGAGCGAGGAAACATCTTCGATATATATTTGGTCTAGGAATTAATTCGTGCGGGTGGACAAGAGATGGCGCAACGAACGGAGCGTCCTACAGTTCCGTGTATCCACACATGTGTTGCAAACCCCTGTCATCGCGTATCGTTCGTAGTATAGGGCAGTGGATTAAAGCGTCAACAACACTAGTTTGTAGTTAAGTGAACATGGCGCAATTTGTGCCTGATAAAGTGTTTTTGCGGGGTGTCTTGCTGCATTACTTTAACATGCAGAAAAGTGCGACTGAGAGTCATCGTATTTTGGTGGAAGTGTATGGTGACCATGCTCTAGCTGAGCGAACGTGTCAGAAGTGGTTTGCACGGTTTAGAAGTGGTGATTTCGGCTTGGCAGACCAAGAGCGAGCTGGACAGCCTAAAAAAAAATTAAAACGAAGAATTGACAGCATTGCTCGAGCAGGATTCGTGTCAAACGCAGGAACATCTTGCAGCAGCATTAGGCGTTGATCAAACAACAGTCTCCAAACGCTTGAAAGCCATGGGAATGATTCAAAAGATGTCACATTGGGTTCCACATGAATTGAAAGACAGAGACGTTGAAAGACGAAAAACCATTTGCGAATTGCTGCTTCAACGACAGAGCAGAAAGGGGTTTCTGCATCGAATTATTACGGGTGATGAGAAGTGGATCCATTACGAGAACCCTAAACGAAAAAAGGCCTGGGTGAAACCAGGTGAACCAGGTCCATCACAACCAAAACGAGATATTCACTGTGCAAAGGTTATGCTGTGCATATGGTGGGATATGAAAGGTGTGGTGTACTATGAGCTGCTGCAACCGGGTGAAACTATGAATGGAGAACGTTATCGACGACAATTAATGCGTTTGAAGCAAGCTCTGGCCAGAACACGACCAGAATGGGAGAACAGACATGATAAACTTATTGTTCAACATGATAACGCTCGCCCACATGTCGCAAAACCGGTCAAAACCTATTTAGAAAATGTCGGATGGGAAGTTTTACCCCACCCGCCGTATTCACCAGACGTTGCTCCTTCGGACTACTACTTGTTCGATTGCATGAACAACGATTTGATTGGACAGCGGTTTACTTCTTCAGAAGATATCGAAACATGGGTCTCTGACTGGATCGCTTCCAAGGATGAGGACTTCTTTCGCCACGGAATCCGTACATTGCCTGACAGATGGGCGAAAGTGGTGGCTAGCGATGGACAATATTTTTCTTAAGGTATTTATGTATTTTGTGTTTGTACTACAGCTTCAATGTGTGCGTACCAACCGCACGAATTAATTCCTAGACCAAATATATAAATTAATGTAATAATGGTAAACTCTTAATTTCTCCTAAGGGGAAGAAATAGGATTGAAATATACCTTTCAAATATTTTCCATAATTCTTCCCGTATAAACAGCGGGCATTTCATCTAGTTTAAATAATCCTATTAAACAATTTCAGACAGCTTTACGTTCCCTATTCGTTATTCTTAATTGAGAATTTTAATCTAACGTTATCCAAAACTTGGAAGTTCTTTGATAAAATGTACAGGCAAAGCCTCTGTGTATTAGATTTCGGAGATAATAATAATAAAACTTACAAAGACGAGAACTCGGAATATTGCTTTGATGTTTTAGATTCAGAGGCACGAACCTAAGGTTACGTGAACAAAAGCAATTACCTCAGAATCATTAAGAAAGCATCAGACCATTACACATCTCGCCACAATCTCTCCCACCACATTTAATCTCTTTTTAATTGCTTTTTAGAACAACATTATCTTTTTAATTGGAGTCATATTATCTTTCAGTTAAAAAACGCGTTGTCTCTCCCTTTTAGCTGTTTTAATTCTTCTTCTTTGAATAAAGAGACATACGCTTACTATATGATCAAATCCAGTGTAACAGGATTAAGTGCTAAACGTTCTACAGTTTAAACGTTCATATATAAAACAGTATATTCTTTTACGCTCTACACATAATTCTGTGGTGTACAGAGGAAGTGATATTTCTCCAATCATACGCTTGTTCAAAATTCGCATCTTTGTTCTATTGGCATCTGAAAGCGTTAACACAAGACGGAGGATTGTTAGTTAGTTTTGATCCAAGTTTTCTATATGTGTTTCTCGGTATAGTGTTTTAGAACCTTCTAGCCATTTTGGAACACACTTCAGTTGTGTTTAAAGAAACTCAAAGGGTTTTAACTCCTAAAAAGATATCTTTTTTTCCTTGTGGGTATATATTTTTTAAATAACATGGTTGGGATTCCATTCAACATACAGGGTGAACCTGGAAGATGTGCACAAACTTTGGAGGTGATACGTGGCATCAAAAGACGAAACATCCTTTTGTGTGTTATCGAATTCCGCGTCGTATAAGAGTGACATGGATGCCAATTTGAAATCGACAATCGAATTATAACAATTGGAACGGAAGAGAAAGACGTGCATAAATTATTTCCATCTGCGTAACTGCTTAATGTACCAGTTTGCCAGTGTTCATATCCACATTTAACTAGTTTTGATGTCACAAATCACTTCCCGCACTTTGTACATATCTTTCTGTGCTGTTCCAAATCCCAGGATTCGATTGTCGATTCCAAGTTGTCACCCCTGTCACTCGTACACGCCGCGGAATTCGACAACATGCAAGAAGATTTTTTGCACTGTTAAAAATACTTTCTTAAATCTTTCAAAAAACCGTTTCTTATCTGTGCACCGAGAATATCTTTTCATAGAAACAAGATTTGAAACTCTTATTAATGAGAAATGAAGAAAAGTACATAAGGTTGCATAAAGCGAAACGAGAAAATATACTGTTACTTTCCTTATGAATGAGAATACCCAAATGTCATCTGTAAGAAAATATTGTCTCGGTGCACAGATAAGAAACGGTTTCCCAAATTTAAGAAATAATTGTTAACAAGGTGTCTTGTTTTAATGTTACGAATTTCCACCTGGTGTTCGTGCACATCTTTAAGGTTCACCCTGTATATTTTAAAAAAAAATGTTTGAGAAGTAAGAATCTGGCACTCTTAACACGCATTTCTACACCCTGTTCCGAAGTCCAAGTCTTTTTCATTTAACTCTAAATATACTACTGGACATTAACATTGTAACGTAAAAAGAAGGTAACTAGTAATACAGGATTTACGAAAATACACAAGAAACCTTATACTGTATATCTTGTATCGCGGAAGGGACAATGCGTCAGAATCACATAAGGTTTAAATGTTTGGGAAAGGTAGGAAAAAATTTTGTTTGTCTTCCTTGAAAATTGAAACCATGGAGTATTGACAAGTATCCGAGTCCCGTGTGCTGTTATCACGGAAGTTCTCTGACATTATATATCATTGTTCGATTATGAACCTGACGTAATCAATAAGCTAAACTAGCGGAAAAGGAAGTACGAGTTGAACGTGAAATTCATCATGAAATTGTCGCACGATGCATACTATAAGTTACTGTGCAATATCGAGTTGAAAAATGTTTCCATTGCAACAATCCAGAAGTGAAGTCACCACAAACCCCAACACATCCAATATATAGCAGTACCTAAGCAACGTTCTGTTAATGCACATTAGACGCTTCTGAGTCGATGGCACTCTGGGCTATATCATCGGTTTTACGATACGTAGAACGCAAAATCTGTTCATATGGTGTAGGCAACTCGATGCCATGATGCTAATGTTGCAGGAAGAAGTAGTGGAAAAGGGAATAATCTTCGATTTTCAGAATTCAGTCGCTGATCTTCTACTGTGACTTCCAAAGGAACCTCAGTAAAGGACTAATGGACACGATGCCTTAGTGGTAGAGCGCTTACCTCTTGTGGGTGAGGTCTCTAGTTTGATCTCTGACCAAATAAGTTTGTGGTGGACAACATTGTGTCCGTGGGTTTTCCCGAGGTACTCCCGTTTCCTCCCAATTTCTCATTCCACCAATATGAGGTTTTCCACAGTTTTCCTAATTCAAACCAAACAAATACCGGGATGGTAGCTAAAATACAGCTCCCATGCTGCTTCCTTCCTTGCCTTTGCTTGGATTGTGTGTTGCCAAGGGATATCATCCCTCATTCGTGACTAGCTAATATGGCTATAGATCAGAATTCTTGTTCCTAATTCTAATCGTAAGGGTTGAACAGTCTCGATTAATACATCAGACAAACAATACTCTAATTTATATGCAGTATAAAAAATTAGAAGATTGGAGTTTTAAAACTTTTGAACTGAATGCGTAAAATAGTATAAAGCCAAAAATCAACATGTGTGGAATGAGTTTTAAATTTGTGGAATAAAAGCTAGAACTGACGCGCTGAGCACTCCTGTGCCTACAGCTACAATGGTGGTTCTGGTTATATCTGATAATATACAGATCAAGAAAAGAAGTTCTGGTTATATCTGGTAATATACAGATCAAGAAAAGAAGTTCTGGTTATATCTGGTAATATACAGATCAAGAAAAGAAGTTCTGGTTATATCTGGTAATATACAGATCAAGAAAAGAAGTTCTGGTTATATCTGGTAATATACAGATCAAGAAAAGAAGTTCTGGTTATATCTGGTAATATACAGATCAAGAAAAGAAGTTCTGGTTATATCTGGTAATATACAGATCAAGAAAAGAAGTTCTGGTTATATCTGGTAATATACAGATCAAGAAAAGAAGTTCTGGTTATATCTGGTAATATACAGATCAAGAAAAGAAGTTCTGGTTATATCTGGTAATATACAGATCAAGAAAAGAAGTTCTGGTTATATCTGGTAATATACAGATCAACAAAAGAATTTTATCTTAAATAGTATTAAAATTTACCTTGTATTAGATCAAAAATATTAGAATTTAGAAAAAAAAGTGGTTGTGCCGAAGATTTGTAGTTACTGCTCTGAACTAGCACTTAGCCAATCTAAAGTCATATTAATCACTTAATGTGTTATGTACATTGTGTGACAACTGTGTTCATTCTGTGTTTGATAATTGATCTCATTAATTGGGAGTGTTCGATAGAACAATGAATGCTACAAATGATTCGTTTAGTACTAATGATGAGAGTGAGAACTGTGACACCGATCAACCCATGAGGAAGATAAAGACAAATTATCTCTATCAATGTGATGTACATTTGTCGTTCACAACAGCATCCTGTTTGGATTTATAAAGTATTTGATTTCATTAATTTATTACATACTAGGAATCGAAAGGTGCTAGTGGAAAATAAACACACCTAGTTTTTCCTTGAGCCTTCTACAGGGTGTTTCAAAAGTTTGTCCCAATATTTTGGGAATAGTTCCTCACATCAAAATAAGAAACAAAGTCCATATGAACCTGTTGTCGGAAGTGCATCGTGTCTTAGTTATAGGTGTCAAAATCTTGAAACAAAAAAGAAATTTAAAGATCCATAGATTCACTACGATAGGAAAAAAATGAAATCTTTAAGTTTTACGTTCCATGGTTATGCCGGTTAAGCTAAAGAAGACGGTGATTATGACAAATGAATGAAATGGTGGAATGAAGAAAGTGGGAGGAAACGGAGAACCCCGAGAAAACCCACGAGCACGGTGTTTGTCCACCACAAAGTCCACACGGCGCGAGCTGGGATCGAACCAGGGACCCCAAGCACCGGAGGTGAACGCTCTACCACTGAGCCACCCCACCCCCCTCACTACGATAGGATCAATCGTAGTTTGGCCAAGACATGACTGACTAACTAGTACTATGAGAACTATCTAAATATTCATCTTTCAGAACCTTCGGTACTTGAACAATCATTTTTAGAGAGGCTGTTTGGGAGTACTTGATCACTCTCCACCTACCTCTCTAGAAACTTATGTGCAAGTACTGGAGCATTCTTAAACATAGATATTTGGCTAGTAGACATACCAGTTCCTTAGTGATGTCTTGATCCGACTACGATAGGTCCCATAGTAGTGGAGCTATGGACTTCTAAAGCTCACCTATTTCACGCTTTCGGCACCCTATAGCTCCGAAACTATCTGCTTTTGAGCACAGGTTCATATGAATGTTGTTTCTTATTTTAATGTGAGAAACCTAACAAATTTTTGAACAGCCCTTATAGACAGTTACGCCGCCTCTCCGATAGTGATTTTGTTTGGAATTTCTTATATTTTGATAAGTATATAAGATTTTTGTAACACACAGTCATTCGAAAACAGCAAAAAACTAAAACCGTTATAAATGCAAGAAAAATCGAAAAACTAACTTTGTGAAAAAAGTAATATACAGTATATAAACCAATGACGAGTAAATCCCCTGTCCGCTAGCCGAATCCGGTCCACGATTGATTACTTTTTGTTTTTAACTCCTCACGTAAAGTGCAATTGGGCATCGTAATAAATCTGAATCGAGATTTGGTTTTTAATTGCCAAAATATATTTTTTAACCTTTTGGTTACCAACACTACTGCAAGGTAAGGCCGTTAGTTCTTTCCATTTCGGCAGTAAGACATTTCGGTTTCACGAAGAATGTCCTAAAAATTAGAACAAATTTTCGTTTTCACGGTGAATGTCCTTAAAACTTGGAACAAATTTTCGTTTCCACAGTGAATATCATTAAAAATGGGAACAAATTTTCATTTCCACAGTCAATGTTTTTACAAATTGGAACAAATTTTAGGTTCAACAGTGAATGTTCTTACAAATTGGAACACATTTTCGTTTCCACGATGAATGAAATTATAAAAGTCTTTGAAGAAACTAAGCCTTATATGGAAATTATTTACCACTGAGCTTTATTTAACATCGTAAAATGTTTAACCTTGTGCACAAATGTTGATAATGAGGATAGAAGGCAATCATGGAAAATTCTATGTTAATACACAATTATATTTATGGAATATTTAAAAAAAACTTGTTATGATATGTACTTACCTAGCATTCCTACAGGGAATACGTCGTTGTTTGTGTTTTGACTTTGTTCTTCAATGACGCTCTGCGTGACAACCCATACGTATTTCTCTCCAGTGATTTTCAGTTCCTTGGCTGCCCTCAGAATCTCTATGGCCTCCTCGCGCGTGGAATATAATAACATTACGCGCGATTCCGAATTCACTAGCTCTTGCAGATCGGAAGGTTCTGTCACCTGAATTTCATTCAGGATGGTGAATCTAAAACGAAAAAATGAAATATATTAAAACATTTTAAAAAATGGGAGGACAGAAAACGTATTATATTTAGGAGTTGATTTTGAGTTTAACGTCCCGTTCAGCAGCGAGGCTATATGAGACGTGGACCTACTCATTAAGGTGGAATCCGAACCACATGAGCTCCCTCCGGGAAAGAACCCGATCCTCCGAAGCCAAAGACGCGTACGCTAACCGCTCAGCCACGAGGAGCTCGCATATAATATTTATAATACAAAAATTGTTAGTCTGGGAGAAGCGCTAATTCCTAATAGCATACATTTATGATAATAGGTGTCGCCACCTGCCTCTCTGATGTCAATAGATGGAGCTAACGTGCAGGTAATTTGTAGGTTTAAAACTATTGTGACTCGACTTAAGCTGAGAGCTCCCTCGTGGCTGAGCGGTTAGCGTACGCGCCTGTGGCATGGGAGACCGGCGTTCGATTCCCGGCGCGTGCTCATGTAATTCAGATTCCACGTTAATCAGTAGGTCCACGTCTCATATATCCTCGCTGCTCAAAGGGGCGCTAAGCTAAAATCAATTTAACTTAAGCTGTGTTGTTTCAATTTATTTATTAGGAAATGGATTATGCTGAACATCAAAATTATATGATGTTTATTATCATGACACGTAAAGAATTAGATCTTTTAATAAATCATGATTTTAATCTATACTGTAGAGATGGATGAAGGTTTGTGTCTAAGCAGGGGTGAAAGTGCATCTGCAAAGATAGGGGGACGTATGACGTCACGCTGTCCCCGGTGCCTATCTTTGCACATTGTTTTTTTTTTTTTTTTTTTTTTTTGCGAGAAGAAACTGTGGGACTCCACAGATATTTTCTGAAAATGGGAGGACGGTATTCACCAGCGTTCCGCCTCACTTTTACCCCCCTGGGTATAAGAACAAGTTACAAACAAATAAAGTTTGATTTTCTTTTCAAATCATGAATTCAAAGTTTCTGTTGAACCTTAGCCGTATACGTTTTCAATTTATACGATTTGTAATGTGGTAAACCTCGTTGTTTCATTAAATAAATTGCCATAATATTTAAAAAAAAACTAAACAATATTAAAGAACTTTAGAAAAAGCGTTACAAAGTAGAAAATAATAATAATAATAATAATAATAATAATAATAATAATAATAATAATAATAATAATAATAATAATAATAATAATAATAATAATAATAAAGCGCTTAAAAGCAGAAAATAACTCATTATAATTATATAAGGAATTTCCAACCTAGCACTATAATCATACCTTCTATATTTTGATGTAATGATGTGTAACATAAGTTTGAAGTTTTCAATTTTTTGTCTCTTTCAAAGCTTATAGTATTGCATTACGTAAGACATATTTTGTTCAGTTTGAGTGTCATTCTGAATATTGACAACAGTGTGGTATTGAATCTAGGGCTGACGAAAAAGCTAGTGTACAGAGGAAAGAAGCGAACTATTGACTGCAGTGAGCACGGACAGCAGGAAAGGTGAATAGATTTGAAGTCCTTTTGTTGTTATTGTAATATGGAACGGTAACAAAGTAGGGCAATTCTTTCCTGAAGTAGTCGTGTTGTACCCAATACAACACAGCATGAGACGATTATTAGGTATGCATGTACGAGATCGTATATCGATGTGTCTCAATATATTGCGAACATAAAGATACAAAATATGTTGACTAACCCCACCAGTGACTAACATATTTTGGGATGATATGAATAGTCCTGTTAATCATTCCATGTATACAATATGGACCAAAGAACCTATTTACGTCTAACTACTTCTTGTATGTTCTCCAAACCACAGTCTGGTATAGGAGAAATCTGAGGTCAAGACTTAAATATTATGCTCTTAAATATTATATATTATGCTCTTAAACTTAAATATTATGCTCTTTCTTATAAGGGCAGACAACTCAATGTTCCCGAGACGGTACTTTGGACAGGATCTCGGGTTGGTATGTCTATTTGTTTCTTAAGCATTTCTACAACAATAGCTTATGTACCTTTACATCATGTAGGTGTTCTTCGTTAGTTGTATACTCAGTTTGTATTTTGTTATTTACATTATGTCAAGGACACTTATTCTCACCATTTCACCCCATATATATATATATATATATATATATATATTCACTTCACCCCACGTGTGGCGTGAAGTGAACAATTTACGTTGTATAATTCATTTCTTTCTATGCACGTTACTTGAGACGCGATATGAACCATACTTGTATTTTCAGAATGCAGAAAGTCTGTCCTATTCATATATAATTGTCAATCAGCCGTGCTATCATTTCTGTGTAAGATTTTTTCACTTTCATGCTTATTATGTTAATTTACCCCCAATTACTCATGATACATATACAAAGTTGTCGGTTTCTAATATGAAAATCAATTAAATCAACATTCTGATATAAAACAGCCATTCATATTATTAACCTCAGTTGAAGCAATAACCTAATAAAAGAAAATTATTTTTGTTATGTTGCTCATTAAGATAATGTCTTGATGTAGACTTATTCGCTGTACGGTGTCAGACTCGCTGCTTCTCCATAAAATTATCAATGGGATAATTAACTCCGAATTATTATTCTCTGTTCTCAATTTTCTCATACCTTCCCGAGTTTTTTTTCGCTGTCATACGTTACTAACGTATGTAACGCCCAGACTATCAATTATACAATATTCCTTATACTTCACGCTGGCATCATTCTATAATAGTTTATCGTCAGATATTGATATTTTTACTCTGAAAATAATTTTAGAAACAAATTAAAGTCTCAGTAAATGTCGTAAATATTTTACAGTATATATATAAATATATATTATTCTACCTTGTTATTTCTTATATACTTTGTTATATTGTTTCAGTGGAAAATGAACATAGATCTGTATGTGAAACATTTATAAATAAATAAGTGTGCTTTTAATTATGCGGCACAACTGAATCAACTGATATAAAAATATGTATTTTTAATTTCCTTCTCAATTAGATCAATATCTTGACATAAGAGCCGGTAAAATGTTTATTATGCTATGTCACGAAAATGTACCCGTTAAAGACTCGGCATATAATATTACCCTACTAACAGCGGATTATCTGTGCACGGATTAAATTGTAATTACTGGCACTGTAATTTCATAGTGAAGCCAATTCTTCACAAATAAACAAAGCAAAATGAATTAAAACGAAAACTGAAAGTTGTTAAAAAGCGAAATATTTAATTAAAAAAATAATAATTTGATTTAGTTAGTTCGGCTTGAAGTTGTAGATGTTGTGCTACAGGAATTTCCATTAAGCTCCGTTAATTAAGTCCCCAACAGGCTGAAATAATTTAGTTGTATTTTTCTACGAAAAAAAAAACACTATCTAGAGCACAATAAATTGATTGTTAATGAAATAGAGAGTGAGCGTTGCTCATTATTTTGGTAAAGAAGAAACGAAAGGAGGAGCGAGTAATAACAATAATAATAATAATTGAATTTTCTACATCTGTCTGCCTACTACAAAGCCTAATTAGTCGCAGGAACATTAATTTGTTTGACGAATTAGGTATTCAATTGCTCCTATTTTCTTGACAGACTTTTCTCCTGTCTCCTCATTGTCTAACTAACTTCTTTATCTTTCTTTGGATCTGTCCTTCCTTTTCTTATCCTGCAATTATTTTGTTTCTGTTCGTCTTTCTTCATTCCATCAATTTATCTTCCTACGGAAAAAAGTATTAATTTATCTGGGTATTAAAGGTAATATATTGCCTTCTTAATTTTTGTCACTTAACTACCATTTTTTTCTTGGGTTAACAAACCCACGATTTGTCTGATACAGCTTTTCACTCTTCCCTATCCTGAGCTGGACTTCTCATTTCGTTGTATTACTTCTTCTTACATCTTGCAGTATTTGGTCCATATATTGTAATATCCCACACATGTCTCGGTTGACTAACAACCAACACATGTTCATATTTATAAACACAAACCACCACAACTATGAATTACTACAATAGCAGACGATAGGGACACCGGCAACACAACTGGTCATGTGATAACGAAGGATCACCACCACATTGGAGTAGCTATAAAACCAGGTTGATTACAGCAACTACTGTCAGCATTTGACTGGTCACTTTCACTTCTTTCGCTTGCTTGGAGCTCTAGAAGCCATCTAATTCAAAGGCTTCAACTTACTTGGAGCTGTAGACCTCATTTCGTCCTCACTTTGTTTGCTCGCAACTCTGTGGGACACCTAACCTCATCCACTCATAGTACGTGGAGATTTGTGGGTTTCAAACCACTCTCTGCTTGCGTGGAGCATTGGGAATCCTAAATCCCCTTCACGTAGCTTGCGTGGAGCTCTGCCTAGTTCCTTCCCTAGGCTGTCTCTGGCTTTGAGATACCTCCCTTTACCCAGTATTAGTGAACTATTTATATTAGAATGATTTTGCATTACACCATCTACAATAAACTTCAGTATTGGGAGAAACGTTTCCGTATATAATTTAGCTCTACCTATACCTTCATAACCAGACCTTTACAATATTTAAATCGAAGACTTCCTTTGCGAAGATTCCCTTCTTAGCCTATAACGTGACTCTTTCATAGGACCAGTGGTAGAGAGTTCACCTCTGATGCATGGGGTCCCCGGTTCGATCCAAGCTTGCGCCAAGTGAACTTTAGGGTAAACAAAGAACGTGGCTGTATGTTTCCTCGGAGTTTTCCTGTTCCCACCACTTCATTCATTCTACTATTTCATTTATTTCTCATCATCACCGTAACCTTTAGCCTAGCTGGCATTGCCGTGGGACGTAAAACTCAAAGATTTCTTCCATATGACGTCCAATCATTGAACACCTCCTCTTCCCGAAATGGTCTTCAGTACACTCAATTAGCTATGTAATTTTTAATGTGTTGGAAATACTTTATAAGAGTTGCCCTATCCCAAAACATCTCTTGTCCATTTTACAAAAGTTTAGATGAATATTTTTTTTCTTTAACCATCTTAATTTCTACAAGTTGAAATAAGCAAAATACGTTCCGAATGATTTAATACAATAAATTTGCAAAACTTAGGGCAAAAGAATCATAGGCAATGACACAAAACACATTCCAAAACAATAGGACAAGAGGCCTCTTGAAATTATATAATTCGCATATACAATGGGAGCGCTTTTAATTGAATAGCATAGCAAAGATTCTACCCTTCGACCTAGTTGATACTTGTGGGTCTGTTCGTCCATCTATTGGACGAAACTCTGGTAAACCTTTTCCTGAGGATTTTCAATCGTCTTTATCGCTTGCAGTTGAGTTGAGCCAATGATAAGAGAGTGCATTCTCACTGATTAGAGACTTTCTCCTATAGTTTGCAGCAGGGAAAAAGTGAGGGAGAACGCCGTTACCCGACTTCTAAAAATTATCTTGGAGTCCCCCCACTTCCTAAAATACACAATGGACTAGAGGCCTGCACGGGCCGGACTTTTTAGTCCGGTCTCGGCCCGGTCCATGAATTTATAATGTGAGGCCCGACCCGAATCCGAAATATACCTTAGCATTTAGGCTCGAGCCGTCTCGAGCTCGTGTGATAATCAAATGACCCCGAAATAGCCCGAATTACAGAAACTTAATAATTAACGCAAAATTGTATTTTTATTTACAACAATTAGAGGTTTAATTTTACAGTTGTGTTTTAAAAGTTCTCCAGAAAGAACGGTGCAATAGATATCGTTGTACAGTATAATTACAAAGTTAGGCCTTAAAGGTCCCGAGAAATATGGTTGTATGTTTAAACATTTACAGGGCCCGAAGTGATATATGCTTTGTAGGCCGGGGCGCGCGCCCGTGCAGATCTCTGCGATGGGCAAAGATAGGCATGGCGCATTGCATGAGAAAATGCGTTCCCGTACCTTTTCAGATCGTCTTTTACCCCTGGTTTGGAGTTGAAATTACTAAGAAAGAAGAGGAAAAATCGTTTGCGTCAACAACACAGAGTGTCACTAGTTAATCTTAGATCTTGTCTCACTCAAGGCAGTAGTTTATTTTACTTCTTACATATTCTATTTTTAAGAATACTTTATACGACTTCACACATTATACAGAAGAGTTGGGTATTTTTCCTAACCCTTCTTATACTCACAAGCACTCACACTCACCTTCAATCGACTCCTTCACACTCACATTAACTCGCCCTCACGCTCAATCTACACCTTTAGACTTACACTCACTCGCCCTCACACTAGAATATTGTTGATGCCTTCGCCCTCAGTTACACTCATCCTCAAGCGATTCCTTCGCATTTCCACTCACTAGCCATCACCCTTATCTAGCAAGATGAGGAAGACTGAGAATGAGGGCGGTCCTCTTGAGGACAGAAATGAGTAAGAGAGCCTATCTCTGTTATCTAGCCATACTACTCATATTGCTAACGCGTAATTAACTTACGTTCCCTAGCTATACATATAATCTAAATACAATTTGTAGGAGGGATGTCTTAGAAATAAGTTTACAACACATATTTGTAAAGGATAAGATTTTGCGTTGTACATTGCTCATTATGCGTTACAGTCAACAGTTTATTTTTCTCAACATAGTCGTGAAGATGAATGAGTCATTTGTCTAATTGTGAGCGGAACTTGTTGATGTCACTTTCGTAAAATGTGGAGCACTGACTGATAAACCAACATTGCACGGCCTTTTTGACATATTCGTCAGTGCACTATAAATTTATTTTTGGACGCTTTCGTAAGAACTTAATTAAACTTAGAGAAAACGACATGCTAGAGCATAACTTCTGTAAGAATGTTACATTGTCATAGGTTTGCATATCTACACAAACTTTCAGAGTTAGTACGGAATTTCTAAAATGAAAATGGCAACATTTGACATTAACAAACAAACAAACAAACAAAAAGGCAACCTAGTAAAATATAAAAAATCAAAACAAACAAAGAGGCAACTCAATAAAAGTATTACAAAAAATCAAAACAAATAAACAAAGAGAAAAAAAGCTAATAAAAGTATTATAAAAAATCAGAACAAAGTTTCGCTCATGCAATGGCCACACAGTTGTAAAGCGTTTAAGTTACAGTTTTTCTATTTGGTAATTGTATGGTGAGCTCGTTCCTAAAATTGTTCGTATATAGTCTGTATTCACCACAGGTCACATACACCTGTAAGCGCTCTTTAATGCTCGTAGCATTAATTAATTAATGAAAATTTAAACGAAAGTATTCCATTTATGATGTTCTGCTTTAGTTACACGCGCATTATTTCCTCTTTGACAAAAATGTAGGTCACACCTACAAAGAAATATCTGCATTAAACTAATTGGAAAATATACATTGTTATGGTAAATGAAGTGAAAAATACTGCAGAAAAATCTAATTTCAAACAGCGAACATAGATTATATTTCAAATATACCTCAATAATTTTAGAATTCCGAAGGTTGCTATGCGTGTCTTATATGCAGAATGGCTGTGTCCGTTCGCCAATCCATCTGTCCGCTGGCAGGCATTCGAGTTAGAACAGTAAGATATATAGAGAGCTCCTTCGTGGCTAAGCGGTTAGCGTACGCGCCTTTGGCGTGGGAGACCCGGGTCCGATTCCCGGCGGGAGCTCATGTGGTTCGGATTCCACGTTAATCAGTAGGTCCACGTCTCATATAGCCTAGCTGCTGAACGGGACGTAAAACTCAAAATCAACTCAAAGTAAGATATATAGCAGAAACAGCTTTTTGATAGGGATTCTATTTTGTAAGATATCTCCGTCCTTATTCCGTTATTTCAATCAAAATTCGTAGAAACTTTCCATTTTAGATTGAAATGTTATGCGAAAAAGAACAAAAACGGTATTTTTTTAATAAATAAAGTTGGATATTCCTTATTAGATTATTACTGCTATACAACTAGTGTTCTAAAATGATCTTTCCAACTTTGTTCACGTAGAAGTCAGAAATGGATATAGACAGAAAGTGCAGTTTGCAACACAATGTTCACACGCACCTAAAGTTTTGATCTGTACTCGCGCTTTCAACAAATCCCTCTTCTGTAATGTGTTTTGTTCTTGTTTTCGTCTTTAAGGGTCAGGATTAACGAAAATGGCCATCCCCAGGATACGGCACAGTGTGTGGAATGGTACGTAGACACCAAATCTGCCAACCATTTCCAGCGGAACTTCCCCACGTGTTATACATGCACGCACTCACCACGCACGACCATTCGATAGTGGTGCACAAGGTTCCAGACAACGGAAAGTGTCTTAAAAGGACGAGCTCTCAACGTGCGAGCACGAGTGAAGCAGATGTGGAAGGACTGCAAGAGGCATTTCTCCGGAGCCCTACTAAATCAATCCATAAAGCATTTTGATAACTGCAGCTACCAACGATAACGGTGTACAAAGTACTACACAAGCTACATGGTTGTTGCATGTGGTTCAATCTGTTGATACGCTAAAGCGCAAAGCATTTGCAATTGACATTCTGAATCGCGTCGACGAGGATCCAGACTCTCTGACAAAGATGATGTTCCAAGACAAAGTGTGCTTTCATGTGTCTGGGATGGTAAACCCTTACAATGTGAGGATATGGGATTCGGAGAAGCCATACATAAGCCAGGAAATTGGAGTGACAGTACGTGTAGTATGGTTTGCTTCATGACTGTATGTGTGGGGAAACGTTTTTTCTTTGTAGAGCGGAAATCACCACGACTGTTTATCTAGACATGTCGCAATAATTTGGATTTCCATAGGTCAAACACCTGCAACCGGACATCTTGCTGCAGCAGGACGATCATTAGGAGGGCTTTGAACAACACATTTCCAGGTCGCTGCATTGGTCAAGGATGACCCATTCCTTAGTCTCCAAGGTCTCCGGACATCACCCCATCTAGTCCATCAGATACTCCCCTCAAAAAATCGTTTCTCTCGGAATCTACGTACGAAAATTAACACTCATTTGTTTTCTACTTAATGAGATCTATGAATTCATATAAGTCTCATCTCTAGACAATTCATTTATGTTAAAAACTGATAACATTGTAGAGTTTTCATGCTGTCCAATTTAGTATCAATTGCCAGACAATTTGGATTCATAGTGGTCGTAATGTTTATCCTCCTAAGATATTGCTTTACCTTATACTGCCACAGTATTATTAGACTATCCAAATGTATCATTCATCTAAGCGTCAAGTCTAGGACTCAAAACATCCGTGCGCGTTTAAACGATTAGCGCGTCAGCTGTCCCTAATGTTAGAAGTTTCTATCTCTTCTTAATTTCTATCTCCAATGGACATAATTCATATTAAGTATGTAGTGATAACTTAGAAAAGGTTTCCTAATGAAAATAACTTTATGTACGGTGGTACATAACACAGCAGTATAATATATAACGCAGCAGCTGAAATACATGGGGCAGGGGGGCGGGTATGAGTAAATCGAAGATCGACCGATCCAGGAAGCAGTAAAACTAGTGTGTCACCAAATTTTTGCATAGAAAGGACTGACCAATTTGGTATACGGATAGATTTTAAACACATATAATTCAATTTCAATTTCAATGAGCTCGTTTTTCAATTTCGGTTCGGGAGGGGTCCGATTTGGAAGGATAAAAATGTATGAGAAACCGCATTCACGTTTCTGACAGTTTCAAACAACGCCTTGCACGTCAGCAACCCACACTACGTCGTGGTTGTGAGGGGTTACATAACAGCAAAGGATAAGTACAGGGGAATGGAGCAAAATCTTTTCTCTTTCTGTTTTAATCGATGTCCTGATTAAGACCCGACTACAACCTAGTTAATAAATAAATCAAGAAAACTTAAATCAGCGTCTTTATAATTTTCCGAGATTACATGAGTGTAACTTTAATAGAAGCAGCAAATTCAACTGCAACACTATTTCTAGGGGCACGGTCGCTCAGTGGTATAGTGTTCATATTTGGTGCTATATCTACTTCGATCTTAGCCCAAGTGAGTTTCTCGGGAATAAATTCAGGTCAGTGAAATTTCTGGGGAACTCCTCTTTCCTCCCACATTCTCATTATACTAATTATATCACAATCATTATTTAATTATCTGTGCCCGTTACGGTATATGACATAATCGTAGGACATAAACTGAAAATTCCCACTTCAACTTTCCTTGGAAATATTATTCTTATTTATTTATTTATTTATTATTTTATATTATATTTTATTTATTTATTTTGCAGTTTTGTTTTAGTATTGTTCGATCGTTTTTCTACCGTAGCTAATAAGACCAGAAATTCCGAAGAAGATGGAATCTGTGGCCATGTCCTTTCCTTCTGCTTCAAAAGGGTGTACGATAAATTGAAAATTTCACAACTAGAATGAAAATATGTACGTACAATTAAGATTTTGATTAGCATACATAGTTTATCCCTGATTATCCGCGAGTGCAGCGATTTTTTTTAACTCTGCTGTAGGCGCACTCAATTATTTTTCGTAAGTAGTTGGTGCAGACTGGTGCTCCGCATGTAAATAAGTATAATTGCATTATAGATAAAAATCAATATTTCCAACAATTAAGCACGTTTTGAGGTACAATTCTACTCTGTTAAGTAGAAGCCGATTGTTGAATGGTATGAAAGATGGGAATTGGGAAGTATGATTTGCATGTTAGTAAACTACATTCATTATTTAATGCGGAAGGAGAGGTTAATTACGAACCTCAAAAACCCATTTTAATCCAACTCAACAACCGAGAAAATACAATAGGCCCTAGTCAGTACAAGGTCGAAAATTACTGACGACCTATTGGGCATTGTAATCATATAGACCTTCTCGGAATTTGTGTATGCGTGGGAGGCTCTTTGTGTTTTCTTTTGGTAATGGCTCTCACATTCTCTGATCACTTACCTTGACGACCAGAGCAATATAAACGAAACATAGTTTTTATGCTGAAATACAGTATTTTTTGGTTTTTGTAGCTCATTTTTAGTCTTTCTTTTTTTAATCCGCGATTGTCTTATCCGCGGTGCCGTTGTCACCCCATCTCACAGATAACCGTGGTTTTACTGTATATTCAAATACTGAGTTACTCCTTCCTAGTAAGTCAGTCTTGCTTGTTATGTCAAGAAGATATTGTTTCCTTTTTATATATAGTATAGCAAAAATTTACTGTTTTGGAAATTAAGTAAAACAAAAAGAAATCAACAAATAAATATCTGTACTTTTTAATACTGTGATAAGTTATCAGCTAGAAGAGCTATCAACTTTGTAGTCTTTAAAATGCTTTATTCAGTTTATGTTAGCATTGAAGTATTAAGAGAACGCCATAGATAAACTGTTATTGATTCGAAGTGCAACAAAATGCAGCAAATCGGTCACTCTATTAAAAGAACACGCACACCCATGTTCGTAATTATCAGTTTCGCATAATAAACGTTGTCTTTAATTACCAAATTAAATATCATGGGCCATAAACAGTGTTTTTTATTACCCATTAAAAAAGCATTGACTCAGACGAAGAAAGATCACCAGAAATGTGTTTTCCAGATGAGGCTTTAAATAAACATTGGGATGCCGGCACAATTTGCTCATAGAATTCTCCATATTCTGATGGAATTAGCGGAATATCTTACTTGTTGATATGTCTATCTAGCTATCTTATTATTAGTTTATGATACTGGTCAGACGAATCTCTTTCCAGATAAAAAAAAAAATTATATTCAGAGGCTCATTCCATGGGTGTCGAGAGAATTTTTCTCAGAATGGAGCAAGGTCAGGCCATTTCAATTTCGACTACCTTTATATAGTTAGGCTATTAACGGGGCTAAATCCGATGATTTCAAACTTGAGTACAATTGTATATCTGTCATATATATATATGGTCTAGAATAATCAGACTTATTTCTAACAAGTTAATATTTTTGTGATGTTACATTACAGCAATATCTTACATTCTCAATGCTGTTATCCAATCTGAAAGTAGAAATAGGTACATTTTCATGAAAGTATAAACATAGTTCTTTTTTAAAATTTAATATCACTATTTTGACTTCCAGCTAAAATGACGACTATTTTGACCTCCAGCTAAAATGGCGAGGCTAAAGAGCGGATTTGTTAATGGTTTATCTTCACAAATTTCTACCCAGATCTTTGCTCATTCACAGCGAATGGTCAGGACACTACACCATTCAATTGTTGATCAACCATTGTTGATCGAAGCGAAGATATTACACGACGGAGAGTGTTGCATGATCATTGTATGGTACATGTCATATATCAGGAAGTATAATAGAATGAAATTTTGGAGTTTTACGTCCCACACTTATGCCGGCTAGGCTGATGATGAGAAATTAGTGCAATGGTGGAATGAATAAAGTGGGAGGAAACGAGAGAACCCCATCAAGATTGTAGAATGCAATGCAGGGTGAAACTTGGAAGAATCAAGTATATCAGTATATATTTACTTTATGATTTTTAATTTGTAATGTATTTTTCTTCACAGTTCTTATTATATTTGACTCTGCAATGATAATGTCAGTGGGGTACACTTCCTTGATTCCTACCTAAGTAATCTCTGAGAGAGTATTCATCATCTCAAGATGAAGTGTAATGACAGAAAATGCGTTCTTATTGCAGTGATGCTAGTAGCGAATCTAATACTTATATATCTTATATATATAATACTTAATACTTATATATCTTAATTGTTTTCTGATCGATACACTTCTCTGGTTACTTTTCGATGAACACTCACTTCGATGCTACTAAAATCCAGATACTCTCCCGTAGAGGAAAAATTACCGATCTAGGCCATACCTAGGCCATATTAGGCCAATCCAGGTCTCGTCTGATCCGAAGTACTCAATAGTCCAGTGTCGCACGTTACGCCATGACCCACGTACCGTGTGTTCATAGTCTTAAGTAATTTCTGCTATGTTAAAATAGGGTCGTAAAAGGGAACGGGTATACCCCTATTATGTTAGTTGCCTTTCTGCTATGTTACATAGTTGTGTGCTCATAGTCTTATATTAAAATAGTGGTAGAAAAATAAGCCATACTCTTTTATTAGCCCTTCTATGTTATATAGGAGTTGCGAAAATAGGTGTTCGTAGTCTCTGTGTGATTTCTCCTATGTTAAAATAGGGGTTGAGAAAAAATGCTCATAAAAGGAAACGAACACATCCTTATAAAAGAAAACGAGTTTTCGGGGTGTTCGATTTTCCATGGACGGACGGTACGTGGGTCATGGAGTATCATGCGACACTGGACTATCGAGTAGTTCGGATCTAGCGAGACCTGGATTGGCCTCTTATGGCCTAGGTATGGCCCAGATCGGTAATTTTTCCTACTCTCTCCTGCTTCCCCTTGCTACCGAAGTCTAAGGTCCTCTTACAAAATTAGTTTCTTGAAACAAATGAAAAAAACTATAGGCATATATTTACGCTTTAGTTATATTTATTATTCATCGAAGTACGCAATCTATATGGTTGAGAAATGCACACCAGGAAGCTTCAAATAACATACATATATATAGTTTTACCTCCAGAATCCGAACACTGCAAAACTCGAAAAACTTGGAATTCGAAAAAAAATTCAAAAACATTTTCCTTCGGAATCCGAATATCCAAGAGGTCCTCCGTGGCTAAGCGGTTAGCGTATACACCTTTGGCGCGGGAGACCAGGGTTCGATTCCCGACGGGAGCTCATGTGGTCCACGTCTCATATAGCCTCGCTGCTGAGCGGGACGTAAAACTCAAAATCAATTAATCAATCCGAATATCCAACTCATTGTTTACCTGTGTTTGTAAGTACAAGTCATTGGGAAAGTGAAACCCCAAGAAGGAATCTGTTAAAAAGTGTGTTCAGAGAGTGATAACATAATTGAATATTTTAGAAAAGTGACAAGAGATTACGAAAATCAGACCAGTTTGGAAAGAAATTTGGTTCTCAAAAGACACCACAACGAGTAAGTGACTTCAAGTCTGTGCAAGTGGTACTTTAGCAAAAGGGAAGGGAAGGCTTCACGAGACAACATACAGTTTATCTGATATCATGGAAGATGACAGGTCTTCCAGCAATCTCTCTGGCTCTCTCCTCTCTTTCAGCTTCCACAATTGGCTTCATACTTCCTTTTAACGTAAATACAGGATTCTGTACTTATTTTTAAATTTTATTGCATTTATATTCAAATATTCTTATTATTATTTAAAATTTTACATGAAAATTCACTGCATTTAGTCTTAAAAATCACTTTGAAAATTTGAGTTCACGAGATCGAGAAACAAATTAATCAAGATTATTTTAGGGGACCTTTTTTTTTATGAAACTCAAACTTGGTTTTGGAACGGTGCAGACTACATATTAAGAGAAACCTTCGTAATATTTATTAGCTTATCGTTAGCATAGAAAAGCTTGGTTGAATTCCTAGGTACGAGTTCATACGACAGGATTGTAAGTTCACGAATTATGTGCATCTATACTGAAAATGGAGGATAAAATTAAAAACTATCTAGGACTTTTAGAGCGGTACTGCACTCCAGACTTCTTGGAGGCGGAATATAATGGTGGGAAACGGCCCATGCAGTGACGGCAGATTTTGTGTCATGTTCTGTGCACTCATTTAACTACATTCAGTTCAACCTTCATAGGGGGCCGCGGTGCTTCAGTGGTTAGTGCTCACTTCTGGTGCATGAGGCCCTTGGTTCCATCCCAGCTCGCGCCAAGTGAACTTTGTGGTGGACAAACACCGTGTGCGTGAGTATTCTCGGGGATTCCCCATTTCCTACCACTTTCTTCATTCCACCATTCCATTCATTTCTCATCATCACCGTCTCTTTTAGCCTAACCGGCATAACCGTGGGAATTAAAGATCTCATTTTTCAACCTTTACAGGAGGTTAGTAGGAGATAATGTTTTTCAAAATCTTGGAGTTCTTGAAGTACCTGGAACACAAAAACTCAAAACTTGAAGCAAACCAATGTAACTCTCTCCATATATGAACAAACTAGCAGCGTTCACCCCGCTTCGCTGCGGTCACCCCGGAACGCAATAAACTTTGTTACTTAGATAATTTTTACTTTTTCGCTTTCAAGTGATATGATAAAAACCATAGAAGATTGCAGTAAATCTTAACATTATATCGCCTGTCATTTATGTTAACCCGCCCCGCTTCGCTGCGGTCATCCCGGTGCTGGCATATTGTAAAAGTGTCTGTAAAAATAAGCAAATCAATTAAAAAATTTTAAACAGAAGATTCAAGCTATTTTCCGCTGTATATCGCCTGTCATTTATGTTAACCCGCCGAGTGACACGGTCATGCGGGTTGCATATAAATACGTTTATTTTTACCTATGATGAACTAATAACAAAGGATTTGTACGTTATGGACACTTGAATGGTCAATTATCTCAAGACACTGGTAATTAAAAATTAAAGTGATATGATAAAAACCATCTAGGGTCCAAATCCTAATAACCCCCCAAAAATGAAAGAAATTGGTTCAGCCGTATTAGCGTGATGAGCGGACAAAGGATTTTGTACGTTCTCTTTTATATATATAGATTAAATAAAATTCCATACGTGTAGATGTATTTCTCCAACAGAAAGACAAACACATACAAACCAGACCTATATAAGCAAATCTGTTAAAAAAAACACTTAAGTCAGAGTTTCGTTTGATATCCAACAGATGACAGTAGAAGTTCTAGTGTCAGAAGGAAATAGTTGTGTTGTGCCTGGATTTTTTATAGTATATTTTACGTTTATTTCTGGAAACCAATAACAACATGAGTTAGCGTACTGTAGCTATAACACATCCATACACAGGAAATGAAAACAACAACGGATAGTATTGAAATAAGACACAGAAGTAGATCAAGATTTCCTTAACTACATGGATAAATCAAATCCGGTGCTAGTCATACCTTACCAAGAAACCTAACCTCTCTTGTGTCAGTTACTGTGCCAGCGAGGACCAAGTATAGCATACGTACTTGCGAGCATAGCACAATTACAGCACTTAGGGGTCTGACGAAAGTTTTCCCTTTCGGAGGGTGTCTTGTTTTTTGAACTTCATCTAACATCTTTTTCATTTTTTTCATCTTCATCTGGGCTTCGGCCCTCGGCTACTTTATCACGATGACAGACACTGGCAAAGTTAACGGATCTACGAATCTCGGTCAAGATCTAGGATTACACCCTCCACCACTTAACATCGGGCCTAACGGTCGACAAAAAACGCAGCCAAGGATTGTTACGGGAACACCTCGTTCAGACCGTGACTCTATTCCTTCGTCCACCTACGCTGACTGCATCACTAAAGAACATAGATTTTTTCTCGATCTTTCTCTGATGGCGAACAAGCGCTAGATTCAAAGAAGCAACGAATTACTCCCAATGCTCATCAGACTACAACTGACAGCCATTGTATGGATTGGGCATCCACTTCTGACGATAATCATCAGCAGCAATACCAGTCAGATCCCGTGTACAACTTTTTGCTAACAGACTACGATCAGAAGTATGACACTGTTCGTACTGTCTTCCAGCAGTTAGTCAAGTACGTCCCTCGGCCTGAGATCCGTGAAATTGTTAAGACACACCGTGGCATCATTTTGAAATCCACTAACCCAAATTTCGCCACGCATGTTCGCAACAAGGCAACTTATGAAATTTTTGGGACGAAAGCAAAGATTTCTACTTTACAACCGAGTACACGCAAAACTCCTCCTCCACCACGGCGACCTCCTATGCTGTCTGTAGTTATTCGTGGTGTAGAACCTGATCTTACTGATGACGAAATTCTTGCTGAACTCCATCAGGAAGGGCTACCTATAAAGCGTTGCATTAGGATCAAGAACAACCAGGGACCAACTTATCTCGTCCGAGTGCAGACTGATCAACAACAGCTGATTGATCAACTTCTATCAAAGGGCGCGTATATCTATAGACGCAAATATAAGGTTGAGCCATCTCGCACGCCAGCACCTCTGCCTGTTCGCTGCGAGAAATGTCAACAGTATAATTCACACCCAACACTTTCACTATATTCAACTATATTCACTTTCATTATGAGTTACAATTTGCTTTTCCTTAACATACGATCACTGTTGACGCACCAACTGCTCTTTACACAGCTCCTCAAGGAGGAACATATTGCCGCATTTGCTCTTAATGAAACTTACCTTGCACCATATTTAACATGCTATATACCGAAGTATCATTTACTTCGACACGACGCTCCAACTGGACCACGTCTCTACGGAGGCACAGCTATCGGTATTCGGCAAAGTCTTCCTTATCGTGCAGTTACTGTTCCACCTGCTCTTCACCTTCCTGAACATAACATCACGACAATTTATTTTAGGGGCAAAAGTTACCTTTGTTACCATTTACTATCGTCCAGGCAGAGCTTTCAGCTATGATTTCTTCCGCTATATTGATACCAACTTCCGGCATTACATTATCATGGCCGACCTCAATTTTCATAGCCGTTCCCAACGTGACAAAGACAACTTTCTCGATTTTGTTCGGAACGAAACAAGAGCTGAATTTCATACTTTACCAAAACCTACACGCCCTATCAGTAGCACTACTCCTGACGTAGTCATAACTTCATCTTCACTATCTCAGTCTATTCACATATTTGTACTTGACTCCATAGGTAGCGACCATGTCCCCATCAAAGTCGAACTTCATTATTCTTCCAACACTCAGCCGAAGCCTCCTCCTCAGAAGGTCTGCTGCTACCAAAGGGCAAATTGGGAACAATATCGCACCGATTTAGACACTGCCGTAACTACGCTCACAATGCCTAGTACGCAATACGAACTCGATTGAACAATCACTGGACTTACTACAGCCCTTCAAGACGCAGCACAACGTTCCATTCCGACAATCGAAGTTCAACTACACAAACCTAAGTTACCTCCGCAATATTTACCATTTATTACAGTATTCCGGAGAGTTTTCCGTGAATATCTCGCTACGGGTAACCTTGAAGCGCTTCGACTTCATCGCCAGTACCTAAGGATCACTCATAATTATATCGTTGCGTTCAAGAGACGCCACTGGATTCAAACTTGCAACAAACTAGCTAATGAAACACATCCTACTAAATATTGGCGCAAGTTCCATCAATTAACAGGTAGAGTTTCTGGTACGCCTTACCCCATTGTTCATAATCATCAAGCAGTTCTTACGGATGCAGAAAAGGCTAATATTTTTGCATCCTATTTTCAAGATATCTTTACACCTTTACCCGGTTGGCATACACCAGATCGCTTGCAATCAATTATAAACCGACATACCGATGCAGCTTCTCCTTTCTTTCGTCCGTCTGCTGATCATGATTTAGAACCAAATAATCCTCTAACCATGCCGATTCAACCCGAAACTATTAGTAATACACTTAAAGGTAAACGGAATACTGCACCAGGATTTGGCTCTGTTACATATGTACTCATCAGACAAGCGCCTCACTCTTTTCTACTCTTTCTTAGCACCATTTATACCTTTATTTTGCGAACTGGATATATTCCACTAGACTGGAAATACTCAAAGGTGCTTCTCTTTCCTAAACCAAAGAAATCTCCATCAGAAGTCACATCCTATCGTCCTATTCACCTCACTAGTTGTCTCTGCAAAATCTTGGAAAGAATCCTTGTCCGTCGCATGCACGACCATCTTCACTCACATAATCTTCTTCCAATACACCAAGCTGGATTTCGACCAAATTTTAGTACTCAAGATCAATTATTCCGTCTCACCACAGCTATTTACAATCAATATAATACAGGTTTTCCTTCTTGCCTTGTAACATTTGATTTAGAAAAGGCTTTTGACAAAGTTTGGCACCCTGGCTTACTATATAAACTTCGTAACTATCTCCTGCCAACTTCGTACATCCGCTTAATACACTCCTTCTTAATAGGACGACTAGCTTACATCTCAATCAATGGATCACTATCTCATCCTATCTTGCTGCAATCTGGTGTACCACAAGGCTCATCATTGTCTCCTTTATTATACTTACTGTACGTCGCTGATTTTGTTATTCCTAATAACACCACAATATTTCAGTTTGCTGACGACACTGCTTTTTTCACATCTGACCGCACCGTACAATCACTTAATAAAGCCATGCAAGTAGCCATTGATGCATTTGTCCGATGGTGTCATGTTTGGAGGTTAAATATTAACTTTTCCAAAATACAAACCATAGTTTTCTTACCACGTCGACGCCGTTCACGAGTACATCGAAACCCGAATTTACTTCGCCTTCAGGTTGATCTTACGCCTATTCCAGTTTCAAGTACTATTACGTATCTCGGTGTCATTTTTGACACTCATCTTACCTGGACTCCACATCCCACCAAACTCATAGGTCAAGCGCAAAATCGACTTAATCTTCTCAAACGATTAGTGGTCACAATCTGGGAATTAAAGGCAAATGCCGTTCTCAATACATATAAAACCTTCATGCGGAGTACATTAACTTATGGACATACAGCCTGGGCATCTGCGCCCCTAAAATTCTATCAAAAACTTACTATACTAGAACGTCATGCTATACGCCTAGCATACCGCATAAACCTACCGCATCCAACACGTTTACTCTATGAGATGATCGATTTTCCGCCATTATTAACGCACCTCGAACAACTTCGTATACGTTACATCAGCAAACGTATGGCACAGCCCCATCCTATGATACTTGATATACTGCGCTACGACCGTGACAACGATGCACCACCAACTTTCATTGACACCCATCTCCAACACTTCATGACATTATATCATTTGCAGTTAGATGATGACATATTGGACCCCGAAATCTATACAATCTACCGACCGCATGAACTTTCATCTCATATCTATCCATCATATGCACAGTAATACCTATTAGCAAGGGCCTCCTCCGTCTTCATCAGTTCCTGAATCGCCCCAGGAACAGAAGATAACTTCATTCGTCTGAACTAACATAACCTTGTGATGTGACGTCCAAAGCACTGCATTTCATTCATCCACTCATTACATGTGTTAATTTTCTTACTGCAGCCCTCAACTTTCGTTTCCTCTCATAATTTGTGTTTATGTAATAACTGCCAATATTTACTTCTAGCCATTAACCTATTATTGCTTGTGTAGTATATATATATATATTTCTCCTGCAATCATTTCAATCCATTTAATTATGTTTAATATTAATATGATGAATAAAGAAATAATAAACCTGACAACCCTTAGACCACCTACTTTTCCATAGAGACCATTGATCTACCTTACAGCACTTACCCGAAGAAAGGGCACAACCCTTTAAACGGGACGACGAACAAAAAAAATCTGGTGCTAGGTATTACGATACTTAAATACGAGGTCTTAAACAGTAGTGTGATTTTTAAATAAGTAACAAATATTGCGAAGCTGTTACAAGTGTGACCACCGCTAGTACTTTCGTACTAGATCTAGTATGTTCACCAATAAATGTAGTACTTTTCTCCTCTTCTTTTCTCATAAATACATTTGGGAGAGAAAACGCAATTTCATGAAACTTTAGGAATGTATGAAAATTTCACTGCTCGTGGTAACTTTTTTCTGCTTGCTTTGTTTTTCAACAGTGGTATTTACAAGAGCGGAATGAAAACTCGATTTACTCAATAAGCCCATTTATGATATTTCTTGTTTTCTCACGACATCCTCTATATTTGCCACACTTGTGTTACTTTAGTTGTTTTACAGTGAATTCTAATATGACAATTAAGCAGGGATTCCGCCAGTATTTTTAGTTTGCGGGTGTGAGGACAAAATTGGGAGGATGTAAGTGATTTGCACAGTTTGTATCGAATTTTGACTTTAAAATATTAAAGTTGGGGTTCTTTCAAGAATGTGGGGTTACTTCCCCAACCACAGGGGAAATTTTCTTATATGATATTAATATCATATAAATGTCATAAATATGGTGAAACTGGAACAGATAAAATTTTAGTACTTTTTCTCCAGATCTAGCACTCGTTTCCTGCATAGGTTGGTACGAAATATTTTTGCTCGATGGTCACAATGGCTGCCACATTAAGTGGATAATATAAAATATCCTCTTCCATTTTTAAATAAATGTTTATAGTCTTGAGTTGAAAGTCTCAGTGGTCTGCACATTAGGATAAAAAGATTATGAGTCATAAAATATAATAATAATTAATTATATTATTAAAGGACAATTCAATACTAAGCGGGATTCGAATTGTATATGCCAGCCTAATTTCTTAGGTAAATAGATTATACCGTCCGGCGTAATAATTGTTTCTTTAAAACAATATAAAAATCTTAAATCAATTTAGAATGCGTTTTTAATAATTTACATTTATTTTTTTTAATTTGAAAATATATTAAATTTAATGACCAGTTATTTAGAAACTTATCATTGAATATTATTTGATGATCCCAGATAACTTGCCGTTTGTCAATACTTCTACATCGTGAAGGTACAAGACTATAAATCAATTAAGTAGGAACAAAATATAGTAGTTATACAGTATGTACCTTGTATGAAACAGCCATTAAGGCAGGCTATCCCAATAGTATGTAAGTCAACTTAAGTAGGAGCAAAATATGATAGTTATATCTTGTATGAAACAGACGTTAAGACAGGCTTTCCCAAATAGTCTGTAAGTCAACTTAAGTAGGAGCAAAATATGATAGTTATATCTTGTATGAAAAAGACGTTAAGACAGGCTTTCTCAAACAGTCTGTAAGTCAACTTTAGAAGGAGCAAAACATGATAGTTATATCTTGTATGAAAAAAACGTTAAGACAGGCTTTCCCAAACAGTCTGTAAGTCAACTTAAGTAGGAGCAAAATATGATAGTTATATCTTGTATGAAAAAGACGTTAAGACAGGCTTTCTCAAACAGTCTGTAAGTCAACTTTAGTAGGAGCAAAACATGATAGTTATATCTTGTATGAAAAAGACGTTAAGACAGGCTTTCCCAAACAGCCTGTAAGTCAACTTTAGTAGGAACAAAATATCATAGTTATATCTTGTATGAAACAGACATTAAGACAGGCTTTTCCAAACAGCATGTAAGTCAACTTAAGTAGGAGCAAAATATCATAGTTATATCTAGTATGAAACAGACGTTAATACAGGCTTTCCCAAACAGCCTGTAAGTCAACTTTAGTAGGAGCAAAATATGATAGTTATATCTTGTATGAAACAGCCGTTAAAGCAGCCTTTCCCAAACAGTCTGTTGCGCAGCGCTATGGTGTGTGTTGCTAAATTTTAGAGTTTAAAAATTAATTGTCATCTTAATGACCTGTAAATCTAGACTCTATACGATACATTTTATTTTTAACATGAAGCCTTCAATAAGAAGCTAAAATCAATTTTGCGAAATACTGTACCAATTAGTGGTAGCACCAATGTGAATTTCACTTCCTCATACTTAGGTAATATTATGTAAGAACTTATAATCTTAGAATATAATTCATGTTATAATAAAAAAATATTAATAAGCGTGTCAAAATGTCATGACCAGTGGCGTATTTAGAGAGGGATATTGGGCTCAAATCCCCCTTCCCCGAAATAAATTTGTTAGATTTTCGCATTCCACGTAATCCTTCTTACCATTTCTAAGAATTTCATTGACTTTCCATTTTCTTATGCTCTTTGTTCAGAAATAATTCTGTATATTTCAAATTTCATTTCATATAAGAACTGTGTTCTCTTTTTCTTTTTTTGTCCATTCTACTTTTCTGTTTCTTTTTCTTAGTTGTTACTTTCTTCCGTTTCTCCTATCATACGTTCGACTGTTGTTAGTTGTGATTCATGTGACACCAGACGTCAGTGACACCAAAACTAAGAGGAACTGATAAGCGAAACTTGTGTTCCACACCAACTTGAACATATATCAACATAACGGGACTTTAGTTATTATAGCAAAGGGATATTTATATAATTTAGGTATAAAGAAAGGTAAATGCTTGAATTTAAAAAATCAAGAGGGGAAATGAGTAGTCCGTAAAATTAGGTAGGCCAAGAGAACCCTTCGTTTCTCTTCTATAAATAGAATAAAATTTAAATTCACTGCTAAATATTTATGTATATCATGTCACATAAGATTCACCAGTCTGCAATTCTTACCATTAAAACTGCAATCAGTACTATATTTCAGCTTCAACTTGTCCCAACATTTTCTTTCAGGTAAAAAAAAAACACAGATAAAACTGAATATTTCCATTTTTTTTTTCAAAAATGAAATCTTAAGATAAAATGAGATTACAAATATTTAACGTGTGTTCGCAGGAGCGTCATTTCAGATTTGTCTGGGGATAAGATCGTCCACCGACATATGAGTTTCACGTTTTTTCCTAGTATATTTGTAGACAATCGATTAAAATATATTTAATTCTCAAACTCAGGTTGGTAATTACTCCCTGCTTCCCTATGTTGTGCATAGTGCCCGAAACAAAATTGTAAATACGCCACTGGTCATGACTGTACTATAAAGTCTGTCCCCAGTCAAAAAACATAGGGAACCTCTGCTAATCAATACTGTTTCATTTGTTGCGCATATTATTATTATTATTATTATTATTATTATTATTATTATTATTATTATTATTATTATCAGTGGCGTATTCAGGGGAGAGCTTCCGGGCTTAAGCCCCCCCGAAATCTTACTTACTATAGTAAAGTATATGAAATATCTTTCAGAATTTTCACATTTTCAGGCAAAGCCCCCCCTAAACAAAATCCTAAATACGCCACTGATTATTATTATATTTCTAAAGTAGCTGTCAAGTCATTAAGTTAAAACAAGTTGAAACTGAATAATGAAAATAACAATAATAAATCTTTACTACATTATTTTATCGTGAAAAAATGCATGCATTTCAATTGTAAGTGATTTTGTTCTTCTAATGATAACAGCCAGCATATAAGATAGGAAGGAAGGATATAATACATTCAAAGATCTTTGCCAAACCGACTTCTCCGAACATAATCGATCTGTAACCACTAAGTTTCCGCCTATTCTCTTCAGGATTTGTCGATTTCGTTTCTCTGCAGAATGTGTGTGTGTGTAAGAGGCGAACCAAGCCAGCCAGTCAGTCTTCGAAACAAGATGGAGGTAGACAAATGAAGGTCGGAACTCACTTTGTCACGAGAGGAAGGTGACATCCACTTACCACAGCAGGATATGGGGTGAGGGTGGGGAAGGGTAGAAGTGATGTCGCGTTCTCTTACCCACAAAGTCAAGTGAAGCAGCAAGCAGGAAAGAAAGAGGACTGCAACGCAAAAGAAAGTTCAGCGACACACTTTACTCCAACAATTAATCAGCGAAAATTGATACCTTTGTCTCCTCGACAGACCCTTGTGTTATCTATCCCAGGGTTAATTGGTCAGGGTCAATAATTAACTTCTAATTTTCCTTACGCGACTTTCTTCCCCGAGATGATGAACCTTGACAAAAGGCAACGCAACCATTTTACTTAAGAGGAGGGAATTTTGGAACAGAAAATTTATTGTGGCGTGAATACGTTCCGTTCTTCTAAGCTGACTATGCATTATCCATTTGTTTCGTGTGAAAAGAATGAATTAGAAACATTAGCTGTCAAATAACAAAACGAAACTCTTCCTTTTAAGATAAATTTCTAAGATGAAATGAAGTAGTTAAACTTGCCCATTTTATTTCTGGTCTAATCAATATTACTTACTCTTTACTTAAAATAAAATCACAATAATGCGTCTAAATTGAAGACTTCGGTGCAAGAAGGGGACAACTCCAATTTTTACATTTGGTTCAGGACTGAAGCAAAACATTGTTAAAAATCAATTTATTATACTTTTGCCTCCAAACGTTTTGTAAATAAAGGTTTTACTCCTGTAATAATACCCTTTTCTACAAAAAGTTTGGAGGTTTAAGCAGAATAAATCGATTTTTAACAATGTTTTGTTTCAGCCCTTAACCAAATGTAAATTGGAGTTGTTCCCTTCTTGTACTGAGGTCTTCAATTAAGATTAATTTATCTCCCCCGGGTTCGATTCCCGGCGGGAGCTCATGTGGTTCGGATTCCACTTTAATCAGTAGGTCCACGTTTCACATAGCCTCGCTGCTGAAAGGGACGCTAAACTGAAATTCAACTAATTTATCTCCCCTCCGATTTCGTAATAATATACACTTACCGATAGCAATACTTCGTAGCCTAGCGGCTAGAGTACGCGCCTTTAATACACGAAAATCTGCTTTCGATTGTCAGTGGGAGAGCGGTTCAAATCTCACTTTCAACGACAGGTCTTGTCCTAACAAATGTATTTAACATTAATCAATCATATACGTCATGTTCAATAAATTATAGCAATATTCAATTCAGGAACTTCCTGAAAATAAATTAAAATACGGTCAAAATCCAATCGGAAAACGACCATTAGGAAGACCTAGGTACAGAAGGGAGGACAATGTTAAGATACGTCTCACAGAAATAGGAATACAAAGTAAAAAGTTGATTCAGTTTGCTAAGGATAGAAGTCAATGGAGAGGTTCTGTGAATGTAGCATTGAACATCCGGGTTCCATAAGCCATAGAGGTAGTTAGCTAGTTAGTTTTATAAATAAATGTATACAAAATGAAATTGATTAACCAATGGCATTATCCTAAATCTCCTTTCGTGCTACACATAGGGAAATGAGTTCGCAGCTATTAACATTTCAAGAATCATCACAGCGCAGGAATAAATTGGGAATGTCGCTTATTAGAAGAGTGTGTACCATGTGTTGCAATGTCCAAATATAAAGCTATACAAGAGATGTATTCTATTTATATGTAATCAATACTTTGAGCATATAATTTAGCTTGTAGTACATAGATTCATGAATTGTATACATATGACTATACAATATTGTGTTTAATAACGTGTTCAATGTACAATAAATAAATAAATAATCTTCTTAGTAACACTCAGGAGCTAGAAGCACGCCTTGTGTTTGAAATTGCAACAACACTTTCGGTAGGGTTGTCATAATATTTTGATCCAAAATACGGACAAACCTTAAAATAACGACCCATCGAAGATACGGTGTCTGAAAGATAGAAGAAATATTTAGAAATTTCTTACCTAAAAATCACCTTTTTAAAGTTAAACTCCTTTAAATCTTCATTGAAACTACAGTTCCTCTTCTGTTTACTTGTCATGGTTTATATAAAATAAAAACAATGGAACCCTAAACAAACAATAAAGGACAAGCGGTGGTACGGAGTTACAGCTTTTCTGATCTGTCGTGGTAACATAGTTACAACCAACATTAATAGTAAAAACCTAAATTTCGATTCGGACATTTTCAGGCAGCACCAAAAACTGTCAAATACGGACATTTTCCTATTTCATTGTTAGTACGGTACGGACATTACGGTACGGTATTAAATTTGTCGTGGTAGGCGTAGCTGGCATATTTATACCGCGCATGCAGAAGTTGTTTGTAGTGAACTAGCCAATACAACAATTATGAGGGACCCAAAAATACAAACAGCCGGCACAAAATACGGACATATAGCAATCCTAACTTTAGGAAGGCCATTTTCTGCTAATGCTACACACCATCGGAAGGATACTGATGTTTTCTTTCGTTAACTTAAAATCTCTTATCAAATGTATACAATTCACATAGTATATTTATACAATCAACTACTTCACAACTTTAATTTCAGGCTTTTAATTTAATGTAATATTATTTTGTAATATTGCTCTTTTAGTAAGAGTTAACGTATTCGTGTACTCACTTGAATTGGTCTTGCATGTCCAGAATCCTCTCTCGGACAGCCTGTATGAAGTCATCGTGTCCGGCTATCTGACTGGTAACAATGGAGAACTGGTGCCATTTGTATCTTTCCAAGATGCTCAACATGGCCGCTGTTTGGTGTTCCAGAGTTGGTGCCAGCTGCAACTGAAGACTCGACTGAGATGCCCTCTGCGGGAAACAAAAGAGAAATAACACGTAAAAAAACTGTTCAATTTAAGAGACCTTGATGAAATATATACAGAGAAATCAAAAATGTTCTCATTGTATGTTATAAATGATTTCTGAACAAAAAAGACTTATCTTACTAATCTAATGCGTCGTATACTTTAAGGTATTAAATTTGTTGTAGTAGGCGGAGCTGGCACATTTATACCGCGCATACAGAAGTGGTGTGTGGTGAACAAGCCAGTACAACAATTATTTCGCTTATTTTTTGTTGGACGCAAGACTGCACTGAAGTGGTACTGGAAGTACGAGAACAATCACGAAGTACAATATCACTAGCAGTGTTTGGAACAACTCTATCAACATATGGAACAATTGCCCACATTTGTGATAAATTTGAAGCCGACCAAATAGAATGCAGAAGGAAAGATCCGGTCAACCATGAATAGATACACGTCTGGCGTTTAGTGCTGCGGTGTTGCAATATTTCATTCGATCACCGCGAAAGTCAGTGAATCAGGGAGCGCGTCAAAGCGGGATGAGCCGGTCAAGTGTAACACATATTCTGAATCGGGTAAAGTGGAAAGTTTACCTTCCGAAACGGTTACTCGCGATGAGTGAGAACGAGTCCGATAAACGGATGGAATACTATGAATGATTTGAGCACAGGATAGGTGAAGAAGCAAAATTTGCAGGGAAGTTTGTGAGGACTGACGAAGCGCAATTCAGCTTGACAGTACTGTGAACCGTTCTAAATTCCCAACTCTCCTAAACCATTTTGTGTTCTCCCCTTTTCTCTCAATAGTTGGATGCGGACAGGGTTGCTCTTCCGAATTGTTTCCCAGGCTTCTCCGTGCACTGTCTTGTAAGCCATTCTAAGTTTTGTGTTAATAGACAGAATAGGTATGAGGGGAAGGGTGTATTGATATTGTATTGTATTGGCGAACTACTTCCAATTCGTACGATCTTTGTAGAAACACCCGGTTAATAGGTGATTCATAGCTGTTACGGAAGTACAGAAAGCCGTCACGATCTGGCTACAGAGACTGGTGTTTTAGGCACAGTAAAATACTAATGTTAAATTTATGAAAGTAGCATCATAGTATGATTTAGATCTTGTACTTTGCATCGTAATTCAGTTAAATAGGAATTAAAGTATTTACCACTAATTTCCAGGCAGAGTCTGATTAATTAGTTAGGACCTGAACTTTTTTTCCTGTTTCAAAACAGATCATTTCTGTCATTTTTGGGGCATTTAGGAATTACGCAAATGAAACAGAACTACCCAAATTTGTGACGTGGATCATTTCTTATGGGCGTAACAGAGTGTGACCATATGGTCACGCTTGTCTTTTATGACTACCAGTGTAAGTACCGGTATATAAATCTATTTTGTTTTAATCCTGCTGTGTTCTTTTCTCTAATGCAAATGGTACCTCCACAATTAGACCTATTATTCAAGTAATACATTTTTCTTAAGTAGAAACAATTATTAAGAAAGAGTTCCTATCTATTGACACTATATCTCATGTATTTCTTACCTTCAAGATAATTTAGTATGATAGGGAAGGAAGAACGGTACACAAAGAACAACATATATTTTTTTGCATTGTTTGAAGCCAACGCTGGTGCAAGTCTAGATCGCACATATTTTTTTCTTCTTTCACAGCCTCTACAAAATGAGTGATCCCGTCGCATTTAACTAACCATTTTCAATATTCGTACGTCATTCTTCGAATGATCTTAATCCTTCCGTAAATTCAGATGTGTTCGAACACTGTCTTTTTGAAAGTTGCCCTAGTAGCAAGAAAGCCAGTTGGCACGTGCTTGGCTTTTGGCTTTCTACGGTTACACTTGAAACTTATGCTTTCATACAGTCTAACTTTTGTTGTACTTGCAAGCGATGCTTTAGACTCTTCGCAGAGCACCATAGCATCACTGGACTTTCATTGGCTATTGACTTCATTTGATATGTAAAACACTTGTGTCAAGCTTGAATGGAATACTGAATACAAGGTTGCCTTCATTTAACTTCGTTACTGGAATCCAGCTTGCGGCATACTTGCACGTTTTCCAATTAAGCTGGATGTAAGTTTGGAAGACTTGCCATTCAAGCTTACAGCAAGCGGTTTGCAAATTGTCTCTACTACTAGGGTTGAGTTGTGGAATACTTTATCTGATAATTCATAACTGTCAAAGAATTGTTTACAGTGATACAAGCCATATAAATATTAGCAACTACCATTTTTACGGATACAAATTCTATATCAGCCAATATTCAAGTTCATTTTGTCAGTTCCATTCATAGATTTATTATCTTCTCCTTCTCTTATACTCTCCAACTTTCTTTCACAGTCTCACTTTGACCTGTTTATGTTGTAAACGGGAATTGGGGTTGATTTCAGCTGTGGGGAATACTTCATGAACAGCTGATGCAATGGTTACTGCTGAATTTTCCATCCATTTGACTACTACAATTTCAACTTTATCTTCACTTACGCACTGAAAAATTCCTCGAGTTTTTTCCTTTCTTTTTATTTATTTGGCATTACTTACACGACAGTTCTTTAGGGTGCAATTTTCTCGTAAAGCACCAGTTGCATCATTACCTAATGATTTTCAAATGAATAGTAATTTTATGCTCGTAAACTATTTATCAAAACAAATTCTAAAAACTAATTATTTTAATGATACTGTAAGGTTGTCAATGAAACCTGACTAATGTTCTACTGGTTTTCCAAAATATTCATTTGAGTACTGTGAAGCCTTTGTGGTACTTCGAAACTTTAGGAACGTAAGTGTAACGATATCTACTATAATGAACAAATGTATTCGTAAATGCCTAACGTGACCATATGATCCCGTTAAATAAATTTCCTCTTTATTATGACAATATAAAAGAAGCAATCAAATAGAATAAATAGAGTTATAATTTTATGTTTCGAGTATAAATATTGACAGGGTAAAACATAACTACATCAATTGAAAGGTAAGAATAAATACTACGTAGCTCTTAGGCGCTGACTTTCTTGGGAAAGAAAAATAATTAAAACTTTTAATTGTTGCTACTAGAGAACTCTGCGCTAGAAGTCACTCAAAATGCTTTAGGATGCTAAGTTATATGTCCTTGAATGCTAGTTAAAAGTGGGAGAATAATATCACTAAAGTAATGGGACCTACAGTTTGAAATATAGAACGCTACATACTGTGACCATATGGTCACTCTAGTACATAACGGGTTAAGACTCAAAGTTAATAAAACTCCAATTTCCAATAAAGTAAAGAAAGATCATTCTCAGGTCAATATTACTCATGTTTTATGTCAATACGGATTTGTTTCTGACATTTCACTAAACTTACAGTTATTGGTGCAATCAGTGTTTCCACACTTGACACAATTGTACAAAATTCAGCCCTTTTTGTCACTCATGGACCCGTTAGTACCACGCTGGCATTTTCAGCCCCTTTTGTGAAAATTATACAATTCTACCCAATTCAGCACTATTTAACAAATTCCTATTACATTTTCAAAAGTGTCAGTAAGACTTTTAATACATCTCACGTTACTCATACTGTGTGTTGAACTCTTTTAAAAAATGTTGTTGAACATTTATTCTGTGACGTTGCGCCGCATAACGCTACGAACTTTGGGTGGAAAATTCGTAATTCGAACTATACCGGGAAACAAATGACGCTAGATGGACGCATCCGCACCACGCATGGAGACTAGAAAGAAACAGTATGGTGGAAATTTTAGCTTAAAATCTTAAAAACAAAGAAGCACACACGTTGAGTCAAGTGTTAAATATTCTGAAGAAAAACAAAAACATGTACTCAAGTAAGTCTATAATTTATGTGCCGTTGCAAGAATTCTACACCAAAATGATAATAGCACGAAAAAATATACTGACGTAGTTACCTGCTTACCGGGTTAAGTTGTTTACTAGTGATGCCATATTGACAAATGTAAAGATACCCGAACATTTCCGCGTTTAATAGAGCCATATTGACGCGTTGTAACAAACTTTATGTACAGGCCTAAAGTTAGATCAGGGACGATCCCACGTCAACAGAGGGGGGAGTGTTCTAGAACTTAACCTCTTTTAGTTTCGTGTTATAGAGTCTGTCTATTACACTGGTATAAAATAATGAAAAGGAAATGAAATTTTTGAGTTTTACGTCCCACGATTATGCTAAAGGAGACGGTGATTATGAGAAATGAATGAAATGGTGGAATGATGAAAGTGGGAGGAAACGGGAGAACCCCGAGGAACCCCACGCACACGGTGTTTGTCCACCACAAAGTTCACTTAGCGGGAGCAGGGTTTGAACCCGCAACATTATGCACCAGAGGTGAACGCTCTACCACTGAGCCACCGCGGCCCACAGGTATAAAATAATGAATTCAACCCGTTTTGTTTCAGTTTGGTACTATTTTTCAGCCCACTTCAGAGCTAGGACTGTGGCAACACTGAATGCAATTTTGTTTTTTTACAGGATCAACGATGACTGTATACCGTGTGGCAGAGGATCATAAAAGGAATGTCGTAAAATAAGTTAAGAAGGCCTCTCCTAGACATGATAATCCCTAGAGAATGAAGACGGTTTTGTTATTCTCTGGTTAGAAATTTGAAAATGTGAAGTGCGACAGCACGAGATGAGATCAGCAGTTTATTTCAAATCAAAATATGTTATTCCCCTCTCTGCAAACATAGTACCGTAATTAGCGCCCAAGATCGAATACTGCTCTCCCATATGGGCCATGGCAGCACCTACACATCTCTCCAGACTTGATTCTGTTCTCAATTTCTTTATCGCTATAGTCCGTTTTCGTGTTCCTGCACTTCGATTATTATCTAAGAAGGAACTCTTGCCACATCTTAATATTCAGACTCCTGAAGTACGCAGAATTATCTCTGACCTGAAATATCTACATAAAATAGCTCATGGAAACTTCAGATCGGAAATATTACTTCAGGAACTATCCTTACGTGTCCCTTCCCGCATCACTCGGAATACCCACCTATTCCATCTTGCCCGTCCTAGGTTGGCTATTATACAGAGGTCTCTTTTTTATAGAATACCAAACTGTCATAATCAAGTAACAACTGATGTGGACATTTTTTTTCGAGCTACCCAGTGTTTGAAAGAGCAATTAAACGAGTTTTGACGGAATAGTTTTACTTTTACACTCTCTTTTTCTATGTTGTTGTTATTGTTGTCTTGTTTTTTTCTTTCTTTCTTTTGTTAGCATGTCCCTGTGTAAAATGGCAAAGTTATGCTCTATATGGGAATTTGTTCAATAAATAAACAAATAAATTACATTTTATAATTACATGCTAATGGTATACAGAAATGCGAAATCAAATAGTGTAGTTTCTGGTCAGAAGATAAAACTACCGTTTACATTCATAAGATGATATAGACGTCCAACCAGTGTCGAGACGCTAATTGCAGAGCTATGTAAAGAAAGAAGCAAATTCGGCCTAGAAAATGAGTATTAAAGGCCAGGAAAACCCATGTGGTGACTATACATCATACCAAACGCATGAGTGGCACAAATCGGCTAATAGGTCATGGCCCTTTAAGTACTCTTGCACCAGGAAATTGTTAGTTAGCAACATGTTAATTTGTAACTGTTTCTTTGCATGCTATAGTATAACGAAAAAGATCAAACGCATGTCTATAACAAAATTAAAGGTGACGAAATACTCTTCACAGAAAGATGGTTAGTAACATACACAGAATTGCATCATTATTTTTATTTGACACCAACATCAGTAAATAAAGCCAACTGATCTTCATACTTTTTGTTTGATAATTTCAAAGAATACGTGGTCTAAGGATTAATGTAATGTCGGAAGAAACCGTATGGACACCATATGTCATAGCGATGAAAGCAGGATTCGAAGTTAATAACGAAAAGTTAAATGATAAAACAAAGTAGACACTGGATGCAGATGACTAATGATAAAAGTCAATGGAGAGCTTATTGTGGGTGTCGTCCCACTTGCGACATTCCTATTAGCGACAGGAACTGTTAACTGTCCTATGAGCGACCGATTCGATCTGTTAACTGCTCTATGAGTCACCGATTCGTTCATACTAAGATAATGGAAGAAGACAAGGTTCTCTCTTCGTTAACTTGTTTCATGCTCATGCGATTTAGAACCTAACAAAATGTACTATGAAAAATTTTGCTCTACCTGAATTTAATACATGAGATTACTCTCATTACACTAACAATATTTTATACGTTTTTCCTAATATTATATTTTTGAATTACTTTCTATGAATACACTGACTATATCATGGGGAAAACTATCTAAATATTTAGAGTAGCTCCGCCTTTGTCTATGATTCTAATATAATTAAAAATTTCATGTTAAAATGATGCGGAGCATAAGTTTAGATTGAATATATTTATGGCATAAGAAAGAAATCAGAAAGAGGTAGGAGCGCCCGAAGAAAATTTTCTAGGGAGGGGCATCTTCATGGTTGCTGTACCATGTCTGGTATATCTGGTATTTAATATACGTGGTTTGCTATATTACGTATACATTTTCGTGAGCCAGGGGGTGATCCCTGCCTTCCCATCGGGCGTCGATAGAAAGAGGGTGTTCACCACTTGAGGATATCAAAGAAATCTAAAAAAAATGTATTCGAAGAAATTATTACACAAGTTACAAATCTCTCGCAGGACTTAACAGTTCGTCTAGTTACAAGGGATTATTTTAGATTGCTATGCGACAAGCTTTTATGTATAAGTCAAAACAAGGAAGGAAGGCAAATTAAGCAATTAGTTTACGTTTTAGTAGCCTACAATAGGGAGGAAGGTAGTTTAAGGAGTTTGTTTACCTTTTGGATTGTTTAGAGTGAACTGCATTGTAATTGGTGAGATTGGTTGAGAATAGCCAATCAGATGTAAAGAATCTCAAAAGCTTTTATCATTTACTTCTTTTTATCATTTTATTCAGTGTCTTTGGAAGTCTAAAAAGTAGATAGTTGGCGAAACTGTTACACGTTTAAGTTTTTCAAAATAAAATATATTACTGTGCTTAGTGAGTAATTAGATTTGAATCAAATTAAGTACAAAAAACAGAGCTTTTGAAGAAAGGGGATATTACAACTGGATTTTCAATAATTACATAGGAATATACTTTTCATGGAAACTTCCCTGTTGTCTCGCTAAGTTATTTCATATGTTTTATGTCAAATCTAACTCAAAATTAAAATACGTTTTATTTGCACTCACTGTAGAGGGAAAATATATTTGATGAACTGTATTACTGGCACGTACATTTTTCGTAGCAAGGTTGTTCGGGCGCTAATAGCGCCGGAGGCAAACATATTTCACGAGAGGGAATCATATCATCTTCCATCATCTCAATGAAAATGAATCGGTTGCTCATAGGACAGATAACAGTTCCTGTCGCTAATAGAACTGTCGCTTCTGGGACTAATTCCTTATTGTAAACGCGCCATTGAACCTCCAGGTTCCACAGACCATACAGTTAGTTAGTTATTCTAATCCTCAGAACTTTAACGTTCTGTGCTTCTTCGTCGGGATCGTAATACGCCAAATTATGGATGCGTCAAATTATTAAAAATAATACTTTCGACAGAGTGGATACATTCAAATATCTAGAATCAATATTACCAGACGAAAACAATACTCACGCAAAAAATAAATGTTGACTAAAATAGGGAATTCCTGTTATATATGTAATTCAGTTCAAAATTTCTTTTCATCCCGAGTTTTCTCGAGGAATTTTAAGCATAAAATATATAAAACGATAATCATGCCTGTTGTTCTGTATGGTTGCGAATCATGGTCGCTTACTCTGAGAGAAGATTGTAGACTGAAAGTATTTGAGAGCAAGATCCTGAAACGAATATTTGAAACGAAGAGCAACGGAAATGGGGATTGACGGAAACTTATCAACGAGGAACTGCATATTTAACAAACATTGTTAGGGTCATCAAATTTAGGAGGCTCAGGTGGGCAGGCGATGTAGCCAGGATGGAAGAAAATACGAAAGCTTTCAAGTCATAACTGGAAGTCCAATAGGAAAACGACCATTAGGAAGACCTAGACGCAGATGGGAGGACAATATTAAGATCGATCTAGCAGAAATAGAAATACAAAGTAGAAACTAGATCCAATTGGCTAAGAATAGAAGTCAGTGGAGAGATTTTGTGAATCGCAGGCATGGACCTTTGGGTTCCATAGACCATAGAGTTAGTTAGTTGTTTTTATTACACAACAACATCAGTGAGTGGAAGGCAACTGTTCTTCATATGTTTGTGTTTGGTAATTTCAACGGATACGTAACCTAAGGATCAAAGTAATGTTGGAAGAAACTGTATGAACACCACAGGTCGTAGCGATGGTAGCAGGATTTGAACGCGAATAACGAGACATCAAAGAATTAAAGCCTCTGTGTTCTGTGCTTGTGATCCTGAGCTCGAATCCTGATAGAACTGCCAACTTGTCTCATTATACGTCAAACTTTACCTCTCTAGCATTGATTCTGAAATGAAACAATAACCTTCAAACCAGGGCCGGATCCAGGATTTTCTGAGGGGGGGTGCACCGATAACTAACAAAATAATCAATCACACTGAAACCCTTCAAAACAAATGCTATATTCATTTGCTTGGTGAATCCTTTTCCTTCAACATTAAGAATACTGACTTAAACTATTCCTCTTGCAAAGCTCTGCTTTCTTTTAAGCCCCAAACGGAAAAATAATGGCAGAAAGTTTCAGAAAATGTTGCTATTTTCACTCCCAGCTTCTCGTTTTAGATAGTGTATATTTACAACGAAGGGGGGTGCACGTGCACCAGTGCACCCTCCTAAATCCGACCCTGCTTCAAACCAATGATGGCTATTGTATATAAATACTAGAATATTAGGTGAGATTTCTTCCTTTAGGTTCTAGTGATAAAATTTTCAATTTTACCGATAAGATTTCGCTCAAGAGACACCATTGTAACTGAACAAAATAAAATAAAAACGAATCTTTCCAATTAGCAACTATGGCTAGTTAGTTCAGTCATGTTTACAAGTCTTCAGAAATAGATTTATTCCAAGAATTTTTTTAAAAAAAATGCGCACTATGTTCGTTTGAAAGATGGAAAATTCGTTATCATCGTAATAGAATAATAAGGATTTCCCACTGCAGAATGTACATTTTTTTAAAAAACCGCCGGTTTAGTATCCGAAAGAACAATGCTTCAGAAATAAAGTTAAACAATCAGAGAAATAATGTGTTACATAGAAGCTGGAGAGGATCATTCATCTAATTACTGCTAATAAAATTTCATGTACGGCGATATCCCTATTAAGCAAAGGTTTATTAGATTAATTCCGCATTTTCCGTTACTTTTTAATGCCTTCCGTTTTATACCAATGTATCTTTTTTTTCTTTTTTTCCCCCTCCTTTTCACGCTTTGCTCAATCGTAAAGGCTGTGTCTGCAAAACCTACAGTAACGAATCCAATTTTCCTCTCGCAGGGAAGAAAATTCCCTTTCAACTGCTCTTTAGGTTGAAATTGTTACAAAAAGATATATATATATATTGGGTGAATCTCTGAGAAGAACATTTCAAATGACTGTGGTTTCCCTTTTCTGTCTCATCTTCTCTTTATGTCAAAAGACCTTAGAGGTAACTTAAAAAGCAGTTTTACCATCTCTAGAACATATAAAAAAATTAATGATATGTTGGTTTGCTGCGTAAGTTTTTCGCATGTCTTTCCAACATGGAAGCTATAAAAAAAAGTTGGACCTAAAATCTAACGTGAGATTAATCCTACTTGCGGTTCCACGGAAATCGATCCTGGATATTCTATAAGAAAAGGTACGAGTTGAGTTGAGTTGTTTTTGGGTTTAATGTCCTGTTTAGCAGTGAGGGCTATATGAGACACGAACCTACTAATTAGCGTGGAATCTGAACCACATCAGCTCCCGCTTGGAATCAAGCCCGGATCTCCCACTCGAAAGGCTCATACGCTAACCGCATATTCACGAAGGAGCTCTAAAAGGGTACGAATATCATTCATTTAGGCGCAACGTAGTTCTAGAAACATGATTAAAATATTGTAAGTGACCTTTAGATAACAAAGCATGATGTTAGTACGAAGGATAGTTTCCTCAGGCGACTGTGAACAGAGGTGGGGATGCAAAACCAAAAATAGCATCTGATATTAAAGATCAGACATACCTTTATTTTTCCACATAAGCACCACATACATTGAGACATTTGTCATACTGATCTATAAGCTTCAAAAACTCTTCCAGGAAAAATGCAGGGCTCTGCATACGTAAGGAGGGTCGAACAGCTTTTGTGACTTCAGCATTGCTTCCAAAGCGCCTGCCGCCGAGAGTCTTCCTCAAAGCCGGAAACATATGGAAGACAATGGGTGCGAGATCAGGATTATATGGTGGATGGGCAAGGCGCTCCCACCCAAGAGTTGCAATATGGTTTTGCGTGGCCGTCGCTGAGCATAGTCTCGCATTGTCATCCAACAACAGAACACCAGATGTTATGAATTTCTGGTCCCGATAAGCCACGTGCCAATTCATAGTGAACAACGGCTCGCACATGTTTCTTTCTCCACGACATCAAAACGCGCCTTCTCTCCATAGCTACCAGGCTCAAACTAAGACACTTTTCTCCGTTTTGCGCAGGATCTGCGACGGCGCCATCTGCAGAATCACGGGCGAACGACACCCATTTGTGTTTGTGTGGGTGTGTTGTGGTGGCAACAGCTGTCTGGTTTCCCCCATTGTTGCTTGCTTTTCTGGGGAAAACGAGAGGGGAAACTTATTTTCGGACTCCTCTCGTATTATGATATAACATTTAAATTGGAAATCAATATTTTATAATTTTATCGAAATCTTAATGTTTATTTGACGCACAAGGATTTCTTACTTTTGATTCCTTATCTGGTTGTTACACTATCTATACAAACTAGAAAGGAATACAGTACAACCCCTCAAATCCGAAAACCCGGCAAATCTGAACACGTTCTCAGGGGGGGGGGGGAATTAACTACAGCTGGAAAATGAAAAACAAAATAGATTTAATCACACAAATTTTAAGGTTTTAACATTTTTAGACTTAATGCTTATTCAAAACGTTATAAAATACAGTTAAGTTTAGATAAAATAGGAAATAGTTTACGTCTACTTACGTATTTCTAAAAATCCAAAACAATGAAATCATTTTAGGTCAACTGGATTAGGATTCACACGAAAAATCACCACTGGGCCACCCTGTCTAACCTCAGTCGTTGTTTTAACACCAATTCAGTGACGAAATAAGTACGTAATATTATTTCCCGGGTAATCCGAACCCCCCGAAATCCGAACAGGCTTCAGCCCTAATTAGTTCGGATTTGAGGGTTTGTACTGTAGCATTATATCTACATATCTGAATTATGCTGCTTGCCTTCACTGTATAACTTCCGTGTCGTATAAACCTGGGTGAGCAACAAATTGTAACAAACTGTAAGAACTTCCTAATTACATTATGCTGAAGAACGTATTTCTCTCAAACTGACATTTTTCTACACACTTCGAGATTTTGGATTTGAGACACCACAGACAGTACTTTTCCACGCTTCAGTACTATCTCTTTCGTGGTGTATATATAAACTGAGGACTTCCTTGGTTCATGCAGCCACTCGTAACTAGCAAACCAACACCTTAGCAGAGTCCACAACCCTAACTCTGAGCTCAACTTTTTCCTATAAGAAGTAACACTCTTAATAACCACCTATTGTCATTCTAAGCTGCATTGCATATCTTTTTAAATCTAGAGGACTTTGAGTTTGGTCTCATTCGTCGATGTAGAAAGACGAACCGACCTCCATCGTGGCTAAGTGGTTAGCGTACGCGCCTTTGGTGTGGGAGACCTCGGTTCGATTCCCAATGGGAGCTCATGTGGTTCGGATTTCACGTTAATTCTAGCCTCGCTGCTGAAAGGGACGCTAAACTAAATGCAAATGGAAATACAAAGACGAACCGTTTCCAGATTCATAAAACAGAAGCCATCTACTTCACCAACAGCAGATTAGTGAGAGAGAAATATATTCCCTTCTTATAGCAATTCATTACACTGTACCAAAACACTACATTTGCTAAATGTTTACTAAAAGACTAGTAAATTCAGATATAAAACATTCTCCTATGACAAGCAGTTTATTTCTGCTAAAACACCAAGGTTACCAATACGAAATTGGTAGAGTACGCGTGTCTTTATAACATTGGATATTGTAGTATTTAAGGTCTATGTTCATCCCGTGACAGTGCCATTAAGGTATGTTTTCAATATTTAGGTAGGTTGAGGATTTTTTAAATAGGTTTTCTCTCCTTGTGGAACACCAAGACCATGAAGGATAGGAACTATTATTAAAGTGGTCTTCAAACTAAAAAAAAATAAGAATGGTCCGAATGTCAGGATATCGTAATTAACAGCAACGGTATTTAAAAATATCCAAATTAACGCAATGCGCTCTTTGCTAGAACTAAAAAGAGTTCTTGAAGAATATTAAATTAGCAGGCCGTAATTATTGGATGAGCAGGAGAGTCCTAAAGGGTATTGTTTTGTTGTTGTCTGTTTTTTCGCCCATTTCGAACACTTTTTCTTTTTTTCTCAAAAAATATTTTTATCTCCATTTCGATTATATACATTTAAATAATATGAAAAACGTTTGGAGGCAAGAAAATATGTTTTTTTTGTGGGTATGTTTTACGGAAGTACTGCAAACCTGGGACCAGCTATGGGTGCACACATACCTAGATTATATGACTTTCGAAAAATATCCAAAAGTCTTCAGAATTTTGTATTCAAGAGACATGTACTTAGTACAGGATGAATCAAAAAGGGCTTTACAAATTTAAAAAATTAATATTAATTTATTTATTTTGCTTACAGACACGGTTTTGGTGTAATCTTGTACCAAAATATATCAGTTTTTTCTTTTTCTTTTTCTTTTTACCTAAAGAGACTCAATGTGACTTCATTGGTGATGAAGCACACGTCCCATCTGAAGTCGATTACCAGATGTGACTTGTTTAATTGCGAGATAAATCCTAGCTTCGAGCTCCGGTACAGAAGCTGGTAAGGGTGTAACAAACACGGTATCCTTCTCTCAAAAACTCCTAAAAGAAACAAAAAATCAAGAGGTGGCAGCTCCGGTGAACATGGGGGCCAGAAATTGGCCCATTTCGCCTGATCCATTTACCTGAAACAATGAAGACAGCCATCTTTGCTCCAACTGCCGCTAGCGCTTGCGGTGGCTTGTTTGTCAACTAGTATACTACGTGAGTCAAAAAGTAATGTATTGTGCTACACAATGATACCAAAACTATGTCAGTCAGATATATTAATAAATCAATATGAGTTTCCAAAGTTGTAAAGTTCTTTTGATACACCCTGTATAATTAAAAAGACTGATTCTTTCCAAACGATATCGGTTTGGGTTTGGCGTTGATGACACATTTAGTTAACCACTCGGGACTTTTATATATATATATATACAGCGAGTATGGACTTTGAATGCAAAACCGTAATTCAAGGAACATTAGAAGCTTCCTATTTGAAAATCTAAAATTTCCTTTTACGAAGCATGATTTTTTATAAGACTAAGCTACAAAATCGTTTGGAATAGTTGGCAACTGTGCTACCAGAAAAACAAAATGACGGTAACAACCATTAGGTATACGCAAACCTCTGTCTGTTTTAGTCATTACTTTCTTCCTCCACTAGAGAAGTTGAGAACGTAAAAATAACAAAAGAAAGAGCCAACCTTAAAGACAGAATTCTCCAAGAAGAACTTTCGGGTCGATTCTGTTTCCTTTGTTCAAATTCCAAATCGTTTTGTTTTGTTCCTTCTGTGAAGAACGGGCAAATTCTTTTAGTAAAGAACGCTTGAAACTTATGACGTCTATCCACTACCAGTCCAAATGTTATTCTTTCCATTATAGCCATGTTTACTTCTCATTTCAGTTATTGTTTTCTGTAGTACCACGTAGCTCCTGTCTATACAGGCTACGGTTCCTCAGTACCTAAATGTTTACATTCCATCCCTACTTTATCATGTTATACATACTGTGTGTACTATGTATAAAATATATACAGATGGTGATCAGAAAAATGGAAACACCTGAACGAAATTACAACTTACCAGATTAATATGATGTCGGGCCACCTTTCGCCTTCAGAACAGCCTTGATGCGACGTGGGATGGAGGCATAGAGGTTGTGAATGTAGTAAATGGAATTTTACACCATTCCTCGCGCAGGGCATCGGCCAGTTCTGTGAGAGAGGATGGAGGTGGAAATCGTCGCCGGAGTCGTGTTTCCAAGACGGACCACAGATGTTCAAATATGTTGAGATTTGGGGATTGGGTGGGCCAGGGGAGGTGTTGAACTTCATCCCGATGTTCCTCAAACCACGCTGCAACAACGCCAGCTGTGTGAATGGGTGCATTTTCATCCTGGAAGATGGCGTCATTGTCCGGGTACAACATCCGGACCATAGGATGCAAGTGGACTCCTAAAATTGCGACATAATCGTTGGCAGTGATTCGTCCGTTAAGTGTGACCACAGGACCCAATGAAAACCATGATATGACGGCCACAGCATCACCGAGCCGCCGCCATGTTTCTCAGTTGGGCGGAGACACTGCAGATCATAAGCTTCTTTCGGCGTTCTCCATACATAAACACGGCCCGTGGTTAGGAATAGGGTGAAGGATGACTCATCCGACCATATCACACGTTTGCTGTCCTCAACGGTCCAAGTTGCATGGTCGCGCCATCATTTGCGGTGTGCGAAAGCGTTATGGTCCCTGATGAGCGGTTTGGCCCTTGCAACACGACCCCGTAAGTTCATGTCACGTAATTCGCGGCGGACTGTGATTGTCGAAACAGGGTGGGGGAGGTGCTGATTGAGTTCCTCAGTCACTTGCTCCGCAGTGGCACGACGGTTCTGCGTGACAATGCGCTTTAATACCCGGCGTGACCTGTCACTCATGATTTTCTTCCGCCCACTGTTCCGCTTCCCCGATGTGGTTTTCCCGTGTGTTGTGTAGGCCGTCATCACCTTCGACACTGTCCCACGCGACACACCTAACACAGTAGCCACTGCCGTCACACTCACTCCACATAACTGTGCCTGACGTAGTATGGAGACCGACCTAACACACCACCACCAGCGGTCCGGCGCTGCGGGCACCACGATACCACTGCCAACCCATACATCTGACGTGTTGCCAACTACAGGTGTTTCCATTTTTCTGATCACCATCTGTGCATGCCCACTATATAGAAATATCGAATTACTAACTAACTTTCTCTGTGACCTATGGAACTAACTATCACTGTGACTGAAAAAGATCTCCACTGACTTCTATCCTTAGTCAATTGGATCTAGTTTCTACTTTGTATTCCTATTTTTGCTAGATCCATCTTAATATTGTCCTCCCATCTGCGTCTAGGTCTTCCTAATGGTCGTTTCCCGATTGGTATTCCAGTTAAGACTTTGAAAGCGTTCCTAATTTCTTCCATTCTGCCCACCTGAGCCTCCTAGACTTGATGACCCTAACAATGTGCGGTAAATCGTATAAATAATGTAGTTCCTCGTTATGAAGTTTCTGCCATTCCCCATTCTCGTTTCTCTTGGGTCCAAATATTCGTCTCAGGGTCTTGTTCTCAAATACTTTCAGTTTACGTCCTTCCCTCAGAGTAAGCGACCATGTTTCGCAGACATACAGAACAACAGACATGATTATCTTTTTAATATCGAATTACAATTTTTTAGTATATTTATGTGTGGTTTCATGAAATAGAGAAAGGGGGACACGGTGACTTATCTCTAGTACGTGTGTCCCTGGTTTGATCCCCGGCCACGTAAGTTTGTAGTGGACAACATTGTGATCGTAGGTTTTCTAGGATTACTTCCATTTCCTCTCATCTTATCGTTCCACCTATTATTCCATAATCATTTACTTGCCTTAATTATCTGTTTCGCTTAGTCTAAAGGACATATTCGTGAGGCGTTAAAATGAAAGATATGAAATATAGAATTTTAAAAATATTTGGCTGGTTGTTTATTAGATAGATTCGTTTTCAATTCCAAACACAATAAATTTCAACATACCGTATACAGTTAACGTACGTGAAAAAAAACTACAACATTACCATAAAAAACGCGTCGTTATCAGTGTGGTGCCTTCGCTTGTATCTTCTGACTGTGGTGTTGGTTCAAGTGAAATGCTGTCGAAGGGAAATCGTTATTGGAAACGGTGGATCATGTTTGTTTTTGTTTTGTTTTTTTCTCACAGTATATTTTTTTTGTAACTTCCAACCGAATAGTACAACAATGTTGGGAAAATCATCGAAGTCAGCACAGCTAATGAAATCGTAGCTAAGCAAACACATATGACAATGATGTAGAAACATTAACACACACACACACCAAACAAGAAACGGAGCTTTCGAGGTTTCCAGCTAGAGTATCCCCTAAATTGCGTCCTGGAACTCGGCGATTGGCTGGTCAGTAGAATCCACTATCCAAATGGACATGTCCTAGAGATTTTGAAACAGTCCACTGTCAGCAACATCGTTTTCCGCATCTTACTTTGAAGTCCGTTCATAAGAGCCGGGTTCACCAATTTTGCACTCCATATTGCTGAATATAAGACAAATTTCCGAAATACAACTTGATGGGACGAAAATTTAAGACGGTTGTCACATTCGATGAACCCTACATTTATTTCACGGGTAATGATTTCACCTAGACAATTACATATTGTGACAGTCTGGTATAAGGGACGTATTACAACGTTTTCCTGCCAGTACAGAGAAAGTTTCCGCAGGGAACCTTGATTGTCGACCCATACGGTTACGAAAGAAAGTTGAAGGTAGATGAGATGGACAAACACATGAAGGCGAGTGATTACTACTTTCAGGAATCCATCATGACACTTATCTTTCAGAGAGATATCCCTCGTTTCTGTAGAGCTAATGCGGATCCACAAGATCCACTCACCTGGATTTATCATTAAATGAAGGTGGATACAGATATCCCTGTTTTTCCCTTTCGTGACAATACTGACAAAAGATCTGACGAAACTTCAATAAAACAACATCAACAATGTTGTCCCCAGCATCTACGAAAAATTTCCAGAGAGAAATGGATTGAAAATTTTATATCCATGCTATAACATAGATTGTTGCAGTGGAAATTGCAATGTTGTAGATGATGTTGGTGTCCAATACAATATAATCGCTGGTGGCAGCACAGGTTTTCACAGAATAAGTATACTTTAATAATCTTCCGGATATATCCCGATCGACCTTCTGTATCTCTACCTGAATTTAATATCAACCAATAAGTTCATCGTTAAACTCAAAATGACAGTGGTCCTTTTTTAAAAAGAAATGAAAAGAAAAAAGAAATCACTCTGAAACGTACGGTGTGGAGCCAAGATACTCCTCACGAACCTTTGGAATTGTTTGCAGTACAACTTGTTCAAGAACAACAAAATGCTCTCTTTCTCTTCCTAAAGGTTTCCTTTATTACTTCAACCCTTGATATTTTATCTTCACATTAAAATCCAATACTTTACTGAAACTAAACTATAGAAAGAAGAGCATAATCTGTTTTATATCTTTCCTTCAGGTTCTATACCTGACATGTCTTCAGGTTCTACTAACTATTTTGCTTCTAATAACCGTTACTTCCCCCTTCCTTCACAGAAGTTTTATTTTACAATATTTTTATGAACTAGAAAAGAAAATGCATCCACAAACAAATACATTTATCTTATATTCTGATCGATGAATGCTGCCTTCTTGTCAGAAGGAATTTTGTTTTAGTTTCTAAGTCAAGTCTTTATAACTTTTAAATAGACAGCACTTTGATTTTGTTTCCTCAAGTGGGTGAAAATTTTACTCAGAGGAAAGAATAATCTTTAAATAAACAGGGAATGAAAGTAATATTACCAGAATGCTAGTAAATCGTGTTGAACCTGATCGAAAAACTTAAAAAAATGAAGAGAATTTTGTAATGGTAGGTAGATTTAACACCGAGCCACCCTGTGAAATAATCACTGCCATAAGTCATTCTCCTTTAATGTCATTTTCTTCGGTTCTTTGTACTTCTTTACGCTTGTTCCCTTACTCTTTCATTTAACTCAAAACGTTTAGACTTGAAGCGAAAGATTTGAAATTATTTACAGTTTTTTCTTGTTATCGAAATGCAGTTTGAGAGCAATTCATAATGTAAGTGTTTCTAAAGTGATACCAATGATGAATGTTTGAAAATTTACAATGGAAAGCTAATTAAATCACACAATTTCAATTCGATTAAGTTTTGTTTTCTTTTTCTCAATTTTTTTATATCATAATAGTACAACGTAATTGACAAATACCTTAATGCAACTCACTGTACCGAAGTAAGCTTCATGGGCATATTAACCCTGTAATATCACTAAACGATTTCCTAAAAGAGTCCACTATTATCAATATAGCAAAGAGTAGTATCACGTACTCCACTTGAAGAAGTTTGGTTTGTATGATGAGATATTTCTCAATTAATACCACTTATTTATTTATTTATTTATTTATTAACTAAGTTTCTTACAGCACAAGGCTATTTGGCTGAAACTGAAGATCAACACTGAAAACATAACTATAAGAAGAAAAAGAAAAACAAATAGAAATAAAAGAAAGAAAAAGGAAAACAAATACGAATAAAAGGAAAAGAAAGATCAAATACAAATAAAAGAAAAGGACAGAAAAAGAAACAAACAAATATAAACAAAAGAAAGATCACCTCTAAGTTTACAACATTCTCTTCAGTTAATTTCTAAAGCTTCGTTCAATAGTGAAAATGTTCAGATATGTTGTAATCGTGCCCTAGTCTGTAGAACAAGGAGCGCTTAACAATTGATAACCTAGGTGTCTCGTAAGCTAGTATATTACGAAAACAAGATCGCTGCGGAGGAACCCGAAAGTTAATCTGTGATAATAAGAACTTAGCATCAACTTCACCATATATAATATTATATAGGTACAGTAAATCAGCAGCACGGCGTCGTTCGTCACGGGTACCTATAGTCAGGGATTTATTTGTAGGCAGGGAAGCCTGGGAATTTCCCCCCTTCTAAGTTTTGTCTTCCTTGTCTCTAAGTTCAGTCTTCCCAGGTAAAATACCCCTTTCATAACCTATATAATCTGTTATAAAGTACAATAATTCAACTTCACGTTTTAGTAGCAGTCCTTTATAAACATTCCCCCCTTCTACAAAATCCACAAATAAATCAAAGCCTATAGTACTCGCGTCGAGTCGTGAAGCTTGGGCTCTAAACCAATCATAGAAATATTTTGCTTGAGCTCCAACACATCGGAAAACTTCGGTACAATTAGTGGAGCCGCTTCCTGAGCGAACACTTGGGGAAACGTCAAACAGCTGAAATTCACCAACTATGTTGCCAAACTTTGAAGACAAAGTAAACGAGTATATAAAAAAAGCGTTTAAAAACTGCCAATAATAACACTGCATAACAATAACTACTGTAACAACTAGTCTAAAATGGTAACAATAGCACAAATAGTAACAACGAAAACATAATGCAACAAAAAAGAATTAGCAAAACGGAACTTGACGCCAATCCGACAACACTGTACTCTCGGGAGATGTTTTCCGTGTAGCGCGAGAGAAGACACTGACAAAATTTGATGGGTGGGGGTTGACGACTGGAACACACCCTTGCGTTCTATTAGATGGTGAAATCGGTAGACCTAGGTCAAGCTTCACGACTCGGCGCGATTACTATAGTTTCATTAAAGACATTAATTCCTGTCTCGAGTCATCACGTAACTGGAGCATTCTAAATCTAACTATGGCAAAAGAATTAGGACCGAATAAATGCAGTATAGATTAGAAGGTAAGCCGTATTCCATACGGGTGAATGATATTCAACGATCGGTTAAAGAAAAGCCTGGTAAAACATCGTAAGGGCAGAGAGACTTTGTATTTCAGGAAATCTAAAAAAGTAGACCAAGTTGTTTCATGGCTCTGGATGGGGTCGATATGATGAGCCATGAAACTACTTCATCTACTTACTACAGCTTAGCTGCTGCTGCTTCCTGTTTCAGTACATTAGAGTAGAAATGGAAATATCTTCTTGGGACTCAGAATTGACTGCAAAAAACCGCTTCTCGCTATACAGTGTGTCCCAGGAGGAAGGGAAGGGTCAATGGGTAAGTCAATAAATAATAAATATTAGTCTCTTCACACTCCCACCGCTAACCATAGACATGCGGGTTTAAAAAGAAACCCACTATCGTCGTAACCACTATTTTGATAATTGTCTGTATATGTTGTTTTGATTAACGTCACTATACGATAAATAAAATGCATGAAGTACACTGTGACAACAAACAAAAAGAGAAAGGAATATATTTCTGTTTTTCAGAATCTGATTTTTTTTATTAAAAAAATCTCACAAAAGAACTAGTTTTATGTAATTAGCAAGAAAAAAAGAAATAGTCTCACAATACCGATCATAAGTCTTAAAGAAAACCATATTTCTTACACAAACAATAAATGATTTTGTGGGAGATCAACGAAAGTCAATAAATAATAAATATTAGTCTCTTAACACTTAGAAAAATGGTAGTATGGGTGAGTCTAAGCAAAAAAGTTCATATGAACATGGGTCCTAATCTCAGCGGTTTGAGAGCTACAGGTTCTAATCCTTTTTTTTTTTTTTTTTAACTTTAAATAGCATATTGTTCACACTGTAGTTATTCTACAAAGATGAAACACAGCAAATTTGAAAGATGATTATATGACCTTTCCAACGGTATGCAATATGTAGCAATGGTGTCTTTAGAAAGGCAGTTATTGACGATTATTCGGGAATCAGTGTTGCCATCCAATTTCTTCAAATAACCTTAACTTTCCAAAATTTCCCTCAATAGCTTCTCTTCCAAAGATGCCACTGTCACATGTTGCATACCGTTCCAAAAGCCCTTCAAATTCGCTATGTCCAACCTCTGCAGAGTAAATACAGGGTGGGCAATACGCAACATAAAGTCGAAGATGTTTCACAACCTGTAGCTCTCAAACCGTTTAGATTTGGACCTATGTTCATATGAACTGTTTTGCTTTAGAATCACCCTTACTACCATTTTCCGAAAATATTGCCCCGTCCTCCTGGGACATCCTGTATATTACGATTTGCTCTCGACGTTAAAACAGGAATTTTTCAATCACTTATGATGGATAGATTACTTCCATTAATAAACGCGATTCCTAATTTATTAACCTCTACATCTTGCAAAAATTGCTGGTATTCATGCCAGACGGACACACGGACAGACAAAGCAAACATATAAAAGACTTTTGATCATTAATAAATTATTTCCATACAGATTCTTAGATTACACTGTAAAAAATGCGGTGTTGAAACAACACAAAATGACTAACACTTTAGCGTGTTACTTGTGTGTTAATTCAGGATCAAGCACATCACCTTCTGAGCATAACAGAAGTAACTCTTTACTACGTGAAAGAATTTGCATTGGTATTTATCGTTTAACATGAGCAAAGCTTTGCGAAATATATTTAGTACTTGTGCCAAGTAACAAATAATGTTCCATGTTTCCTGTTATCGATCACAATAATATTGTTGTAAACCTGTGAATCATTTGACAACAGTTACATAAGTAACAGTTCTGCCATCTTCTGTTCATACGTGCTAACACACAAGAATAACAAATAAAGAAAATAGATTGAACCACTGCTATCTGTGTATCTGTTGTCAGATGATTCACAGGTTTACAACAATGTTATTATGACCGATTACAGAAAACATAGAATGTTATTACTCACTTAGCATAAATGCGAAATGTATTTCGCAAAGCTTTACTCCTACCAAACAGTAAAAAACGATGCAAATACTCACAGCCAATAACGAGGTATTTTTGATATGCTCTGAAGGCGATGTCTAGCTGTTGAATTGACACACAGGTAACACGCTAAAGTGGTAGTCATTTTGTGTTGTTTCAACACCTTAGTTTTTGCTGTGTACTAATATAATAAAATAGTTTTAATATGCCCATGAAGCTTCAATCGCTACAGTTGTATTAACGTATCTTTTGCTGACATTGAATTATTGTGGCGTTCAGGGACGTAACTTAGGGGTGCATACGGAGCTTGTGCACCGGCGCCGGATTGGGGGTGCGCAAAACTTGGTAAATATTTGTTAGCTTCAAAGTTATCTTTTGAGGACATGGTAAAAACCCTTTGCAGCTAAAAGGGCTCACAAAGTTAAATTTTAGTTCTAGCTTTTTGTGTTTTCATTTAACTTGCATTGATTTAAGTCATTTGCAATATGTCCGAGTATAATACTCGAGATAATAGCTTGACTGTTTGTCACAATTTAATATTCTATTCTAAAGCAACAGACTGTTGATTCATTCTACAAATATGCACATCCTGATGTAATTCCAAAAGGATTGTGATTTGCAGTTATTATGATAAGACTACAAGAGTATATCAAGCATGCTACTCTCAGATTATTTGGCAATCAGATACTAATTAGTTTGGTGTTTTATCTTGTACTGAAAATTAAATTATATACTGCAATCTTGAAATCAAGCTTTATCACTTCAAGAAGAAATGAGATAGGAAAATTACTGTGTGATGCCAATATCAGAGGTAGTCGAGGAGCGTTTTGCTTTGGGTTGGTCAGACTTGGTCTGGTAACAATAGAACTATTGTGTTGTTTTTTTCCTCAAAATACTATATTGACCGGAGATATTTAATAAAAATGTTTGTGGCCTATATTAAATGGAAGGTCTTAAATCAGAATATTGTATCTCCTCAGACTCCTTTTTAAGTCTAAACAGCAAAAAAATCAGACTAAATATTTCAAAATTGTTTTGAGAATTTTATTAAAATGTCAGTGATGTTATGAGAAAGAAAATCTCAAAACTCTTCAATACTTCTGTTTTTGACTGTTTTTACTGATAGCTAGAATTAAGTATTTAAAAAACTCGACCAACGTTAGCTAATAGAAGCAATGCTCTCCTGTATTCAATTCACCACCTCTATTATATTAGATAAGAGGAAATGGAAATTAGAAAAATACCCTTTATTTTTTTTCCGTCTGTCTTTCTTTCACATTTTGTTTTGAAAGCCGAAAATGCATGGGTCTTGTTTTCTAGAAATGAGTATTGAGGATTGTGGTGTAAAAGCGAATGGATTGGGGGGGGGGGTAAGAGCAGTTTCGTAAAGGTTTTCTTTTTTTGTTCTTTCTCTTTTACGTATTTGAGTCTTTGCGGGGGTAGAATTCAGAATGAGGTCCGAAAACTCATTTTCCAAAACAAGCGTCTCGTCTTTGTGAGAATCTCTATGGAGGAAGGGTTGAGAGAAAAAGTGAGGGTTTTAGGATTTAGCGTGGAATAGAAGGAACGCTAAATGACTCACAGACTTTAATTAAGCTCACGAGGAAAGAGATGTTAAAATACAAAAGTTTTGAAGCCGCTGATTCTCAGAAGAATGACTTTTTAGGCGAAGCCTGTTGGATTGGTGTTGCGTTTGGAAACCTAAGGGATGAGATTTCTGCTGTTGTGTGAAGGCATTAAGAAAAGCACAGGAAAATGTAGAGGCGACACAATAGATTCACCATTTAATATTAACGTTGCATTGTACTCGTAATGTATGCTTAGTCGGAATAGTAGAGTGTTTAACTGTTGAATTAAAGAAGTCTCTTAAGCATGCAGAACATTCTCTTCTAACAATTGCATCATTATCCGTAGCAATTCAGAGAATTAAAAGAGAAACGTTTCCTAGAAATCCTTATAAAGCATTTTTCTAATATTTATATTTATATATAGGATCAGTCGCGTATTTAGGGGCAGACTATCGGGCTTAAGAGCCTGCCTTACTAAAAATAACGCAAAATTTGCAATTTTTCTTTTGATTATTTATTCGCAAGTGAAAGGAGATAATGATATGCACCTTATCACAATCATAGATAATGTTGTTCTACAACAGAATATTTGAACCTGAAGAGTTTTCAGTGTTGCCATCCATAGAAATTACAGTGTTGCCAGAATAACAATTTCCCTAAATTCTAAGTTAAGGCAGCGACTAGAGGAACGATCTCAACTGCACTTGTTTACGTATTGTGTTGTTTTGGTTTGCTGTGAGCTACTTTTTAAATAGCATTATTATTTAGTTTTAATAACTGTATATTAAAATTATTTTGTTTATTACAAACTAAATACAACTATCATTTAAAAAGTAGTTAATCATCTGTTTTCTAACAAGCTTCCTTGGGTGTTCGCCATTACCTCAGTGTCCGCGAATACCCCTGTTTTCCCTAAACATTTTCCCGCTCGTCTCATTTAGCTTAAGGGAAAGAATGGTTGGTCATAAAATTCAAAAATAAAAGTTGAAAAATGCTTTGGAATAACGCAAAAGTTTGGTAAATTTTTATAAATCTCAAACGGCCCAATAGTAGAAGTACTATTCATTTCATCAGAGGGTCTGTATACACTTAATTTTTGCTGTTGGTAGAAGTTGTTCATCTCTGAAATAGAAGTCTTCATTTGAACTAGTAAAAATATTACATATTTAGAAACTTTTGGCGTCACACCATGAAACTCTACAATATCATAGCTTTTAACGGAAAAGATGTACAAAACTAAGACGAGAAGTGAAGTGGTTTAGGCTAACGTCCCACGATTATGCTCGTTAGGCTATGGGAGACAAATGATTAAAGCAAGTGAATAATGATGAAAGAGTTGGTGGAATATGATTGTGATAAGAAACGGGAGAATCCCGAGAAAACTTTGGATATGATGTTTTCCACCAAAATCTCACTTGGCTGGGATCGAACCAGAGGTAAGTGCTCTACTGCTGAGACACCATGCCACCCTAAAGCTGAGCCATATAACCGTTGATAGATCACATTAAGCTATACAAAATTATAATAAAGCCTTTTAATATAGCATTAGCAAGATGATATTATTCAACATACTTAATGAGATGTACGAGGTGTGATCACAAAGTACAATCAATCATTTTATTAGAAACAAAGTAATAATCTTACATGGAATTTTATTAGAAACAAAGCAATAAGCTTACATGGAATTTTATTACTAACAAAGCAATAAGCTTACATGGAATTTTATTAGAAACAAAGCAATAAGCTTACATAGAATTTTATTAGAAACAAAGCAATAAGCTTACATAGAATTTTATTAGAAACAAAGCAATAAGCTTACATAGAATTTTATTAGAAACAAAGCAATAAGCTTACATTGAATTTTATTAGAAACAAAGCAATAAGCTTACATAGAATTTTATTAGAAACAAAGCAATAAGCTTACATAGAATTTTATTAGAAACAAAGCAATAAGCTTACATAGAATTTTATTAGAAACAAAGCAATAAGCTTACATAGAATTTTATTAGAAACAAAGCAATAAGCTTACATGGAATTTTATTAGAAACAAAGCAATAAGCTTACATGGAATTTTATTAGAAACAAAGCAATAAGCTTACATGGAATTTTATTAGAAACAAAGCAATAAGCTTACATGGAATTTTGTTAGAAACAAAGCAATAAGCTTACATGGAATTTTATTACTAACAAAGCAATAAGCTTACATGGAATTTTATTAGAAACAAAGCAATAAGCTTATATGGAATTTTATTACTAACAAAGCAATAAGCTTACATGGAATTTTATTAGAAACAAAGCAATAAGCTTACATAGAATTTTATTAGAAACAAAGCAATAAGCTTACATGGAATTTTATTAGAAACAAAGCAATAAGCTTACATGGAATTTTATTAGAAACAAAGCAATAAGCTTACATGGAATTTTATTAGAAACAAAGCAATAAGCTTACATGGAATTTTGTTAGAAACAAAGCAATAAGCTTACATGGAATTTTATTACTAACAAAGCAATAAGCTTACATGGAATTTTATTAGAAACAAAGCAATAAGCTTATATGGAATTTGATTTATCCTCCTTCAAACTACTGTCCTTGGCTAGCAACGAACTTATCTCAATGTTGAATCTATAGCTGGGAACATTTCTGGAAAGTTTCTTTTGAAATGGTGTTCAACTGCTCTGTCGTAGCGCTTGCAATGTCAGGAATGGTGTCAAAACGCTTTCCTTGAAGCATGATTTGAATTTTGGGGAGCAACAAGAAGTCACATGGTGGTACACCTGGAGAGCACAGCGAATAATATTTTTTCGGTCCAGAACTCACGGATCAAAAGCAAGGTGTGGTGCGGCACGTTTTCGTGGTAAAGATGGAAACCATTTACCCATTTAATCGGCGCTTAAAATGCTTTCCACAGATCCACACGAGATGTTAAGTTCTTCACAAAGCTCTCGAATAGTCATTCGCCTGTTTGAACAAATCATTTGTGCCATTTTTCGCATGCATTCATCTATTTCTGGTGTCGAAGGAAGTCTCGATCGTTGTTCGTTTTTAATCGACTCCTTGCCACTTTCGAATCGATCACACCACTTGCAAACAGTCTTACAATGACACCGCTTCATCCTCATACACTGATTTTGACATTTCGTGATCTTCTTTGGCACCTTTTGCAGCTTAGAACAAAACTTAATGTTGGAGCGAGACAGACACTCTTATGGGGCGTTTACATTTAGTCGATTTAGTCGCACGACTAAATCGACTCGCTGCATTTGCCACTAAATCAAAGCAACTAGGCCGAATCAGATTCATGGATGTGTTCAATTATTTCAACCACAGAAAATAGAACGTCTTTTAATTCAGTTGCCAGTCGATTAGTCGCCTTCGATCAACAAGCGATTAAGTTGAAGTCCCGTTTACACGGTCGATTAAGTTGAAAGTGACGTCAATTCAACTGAATCGAACACAAATCGACTAAGTGTAAACGCCCCATTATCACGTCGTCACTTTTCTTCATCTGGAAGCCAACTAACATGTCACAACTCGTTCTAACTCGACATTGAGTGTACCAAAGGTTTAGCCTACTGGGCTTACTAATTAAAATAGATACAACATCGATAGTACAACTACATTCGCCGTACTTTTTAATCACACTTTCTACCACACAATTACGATTAGCTCTAAAATCTATTTTTTTTTGTTTAATTCTGATATTGTCGAAAGGTAACAATCCACAGGTCATATTGTGCTGAATAAACTGATATGATAGAGGTTAAATTCCTATGCATAGTCTTTGAGAAAATCGTGAAAACTATTATTTCTGGCGGTAAAAGGTATGTCCTTTAATGCTAATTTAATGAGTGGCAGTCTTTAATCTGTTGGAGCAAATTGTAAGAGCTTTTATTGTTCCTCCTTTCCTAATAATAACTGAACACACATACTTCTAGTGACCACACAGGTATTTCAAACTCTTACGCACACATTACTTGTAAATTGGCAGAAACTCCATATTGGTAGCGACGAATGTAGTTACATCAAAAGTTTACCTCAAGTATGTTTATTCAGTTAAGTTAAATCACGCACAGTAATGTTCTAGACACTGATGTTAATTAAATATATATATATATCATTACTGTTTCCTGTATCTACTAATTTGGTCAAAAATTATATCCTTGCAACATAACCTCTTGATAATCTCTGTGAGCTTGTGGTTGGACAAAGTATTGTGATTCCAATACCAGAAGCAACCGTTACAACAACTATTTCAAGTTTTGTTTCAACTAGATATGGCAACAAAGACACTTTTCCTCATTAATCTATGATTACAACATTCCTTAGATCTCCATAGTGTTATGTGGTAGCAAAGAGATGATTTACTTAGCATCTCTAATTAACTGAGGTTTGATAATTTTCATAACTTCCCCGCATAGGGAGTTGGTTTAAGTATTGGCTTTATAAATATTCCACTAGTGCTAATAATTGACACTTCCATGTGATATGAAGTTGCACTATGAGTAATTGCTAGCAAAAGCCAAAATAATACTGTATCGCAATACTAAGAAAAATCGGTCTTTGTTTCATAATAAAATCGTATTTCGGCCTCTCCTTAATTTAACTAATTCATCTGAGCTGTACTAAAACAGTAGAAATGAGCTAGTCTGCTAGTTCCGTTCTCAAGTGATTCACGAAAGTAGATGGAAAATTGAAGCTGAGAAGTGTTACGTCACCAAAATAAACAATTTTCAGGGAATAACGAACGAGTCCTTGTGTTAATAGTAGCTAATGAGCCTCTTGCAAACCATAATCATCGAACCACTATTGATTGTCTATCTACAAATCACACAAATGCACAATTAACTCGTATTTACTTAAATCATTTCATTACGGCTTAAAACACTTCATATATGCGGAACAACGATTATTCCTATATATAACTTGTTACAAACGATGTACAGACAACTTGTTACAATAACTACGATAGAGGCCCCACGTAGTGTAGTTGCTAACGATCTCGTCTTTAATGTAAGCGGTCCTGGGTTCGATTACTGATGGGGACACACGCTAGAAAAAACTGTAAAAGTTTTTTATCAGGCCAGTCATCTTGAGTGAGTTTCTTTTCTCGATTTTCATCATTCACACCAGGCAAATGATGGGATGGTACCTAAGACCTCGTTTCCATTAACATGAATCTTGTAGCTGTCATAAAAAATTTGCAATCCGATCTTTCTATTTACTGTTTACATATTACAACTTTCTCAAAGGCAGATATCTCCACCCACGCAGCACTGCACTCTAGTGGACAAATAGTGAACTTCCTCATTAAAAATACGTAATTTTGGCGCGCTTCCCCTTCCTGTCCAAAAGATTCCGTTGTTTCGGAAGCGGCGAAACTGGTTTTCTCTTTATATCAGCAGGAAGACGATAGCAGGTAGAGCACGTGGTTTAACTCCTTGCAAGATGGAAAAAAATGTTGTATGTCCTTTTCAAGACCAAGGGCGTAAATCCGGGGGGATGAAGGAGACATGTACCCCCCAATCTTTGAAATGGGGGGCTGTCACCCTCAATAATCCGATTTGAAATGTGGTTTTGGGAAAAAAATGTGTCCGATTGCCACTTACTTGTTCCCCCAATGTTGAAGACAGATTTAGGCCGCTGTTCAAGATTATGTTTACATGGAAAAATATTGTAAGGCTTTCAAGAATTTTTAATGATAGATATAAGATTCATGTAAAATGGAAACGCGGTCTAACATACAGGTTCCAGGCCACTTTCTTCCTTTTCCAATTCTTTCTTCCTTAACTTTCCTCGGAGGAACGCCATCCTTCATACGTGACGAGCTAAAATGGGCAAACATGCCGAAAGCCCAGAAATCTAATTCGTAATCCTAACCCTACGGTAGCTCAATGCTAGAGTGTTCGCTTCTGCTGCTTGACGCCCCTAGTTGGATCTCAGCTCTCGCGAAGTGCTCTTTGTGCTGGGCAAATGTAATGTGCGTAGGATTTCTCGAGGTTTGACTCTATCTTTGCACTTTCTTTATTCCGCCATTTTGTTCATTCATCAACTACTCCCTTAGCTTCAGAGCGTTGTGGAACATTATCAAGAAAAATAAAAACAAGAATTTTAGGAATGTTCAAAAAATGGATCAAAAGATTGGCCAATGATTAATTTTTGGATCAGGGACCACAAAATTTTTGAACCGCTCCTAAATCAAGTTTTCGTATTTTCTACGGAATAAGTACTACATCATATTGAGTTAAGTGATATTTTGAGTTTTGCTACACTATATGTAGTTCTCCAGATAAGAGGCACAGAAGAAAATTTTTGATTTAAATATATGGGATCATTTGATCTATAATGTTGCCGTAAATTACATGGATTGTAATATTTTTTCCATTCTTATTACGTTCAAGATATACATCAGTTGATAGACGTTATAGAACCGTTCAAAATTATAGGTAAGTGAGTGTCAAACTTAAACCTTTTAAATTATGGCTTTTCTGAGGTATTTTGTAGACTTTCACTCAATCATGTATTGCGTCAAGACTATTTATCATAGGATCATGGTTCATACCCCGTTTTGTTTCTAGTAAAGCAGTGTTTCCAACTGCGTCCGTAAAATTTCCCTAAAGTGTACCAAATCCGGGAAATTTCCGCTCAAAGTGGGAAAAACGGATTTTCTTTTTAAAAAATCCCTTTTTTATCGCAAATAGCTCCCTTTTTGTATAGAATACGATCATGCGAATGTTACTTAAAAAACTTTTATTTATGGTGAAGAGAATGAGATACAAAGAGTGACCCTGGGATGAATAGTTTTGATGCTACAGCCAATTTACATATTTTCCTTTGATAATATCTTTTTAGTGAATTTCTATACTATCATCATCATCATCAAGACTGTTCATTGTGAGAACATGAATTGTACCTCGTTTTCTTTGCCATGAACCAGTCTTTCAAACGGTACCAGTCGCATGTCTCTAGAGTGTACCATAGTGGAGAAAACTCGCGAGAAAGGGATTTTTCCCCAGATTTTGGGCCCCTCCACTATGGTACATACTAGAGACATGCGAGTGGTTTCGTTTGAAATACTGGTTCATGCCAAAGAAAACGAGGTTCGTATCCTAACTTTAGAATAAATAGTGATAATACTGTAGATACTTTACTAAAGTAATTGACTAAAAATGTGTAAAAATGAAAAAAAAAAAAAAAAAAGAAATCGAGATTTTTTTGACACACGTCTGTTGACTCTAGCAACATGAGTTATACCTCATTTTCTTCAGCGTAAGGCGTCCTTTCAAATGGTACCACTCAAATTTCGCTATCGTGTACCTGTTAAGAGAAAAATGGGGAAAAGGAAATTTTTTCTTTAAAAAAAATCCCCTTTTTCCATTTTGGACGAGATTTTCCCGCGTCTAATACACGATAGGGAAATTTGAGTGGTACATTTCGAGAGCATGTCTCATAACGAAACCAACGAAGTACAAACCATGATTCTAGGGTAAATAGTAATGTGTCAGGGATTTTTTGAATAAAACTTCTCAAATATACCCTTTTTTAAACCCATCGTCCATGTTTGTGTCGTCACAGCCCCCAGACAGACCACGCAAGGCTGCAAAATGCCCATAAAATATGTTCTATGATGCTTCCATATTTGAATGAATGCAGAAAAATCCGGTCTAAAAAGCTTTACTAGAGACTTATAAAGCAAATTCCGAAAGTCGACGCCATGGCGCAGGTGTTGTGCCATCACAATTTAAAAGGGTGAAAGAAAACTAAAAGGAAACAACGGGAAACTAATTTTTTTTTTTTTTTTTTGTAAATTTAAAACTTGATTCTGTACGAGTATCATATTACTTATTGACGTGAAACGAATACTCAAATGTACGGTGATGAAGCTCTCCATTGTGACGTTAGTTAGAAAACAACAGTAGAGAAATTAAAAGTGGAATAATCAAATCCTTTTTTCTTTTAACTCATAGCAGTCTTCTGATTTTAACTTCCTAATCAAAGTAAGTAAATAAATAAATACATAAATAAAATAACAAAAATACTATTTTCCTTTGTGAAATCTTTAGGAAGAGGAAAACAATTATTTGTGGAACCTTGTGAAAAGAACTCAAAAAATGTTTTGTGTGAAGTATTGTTCCGTATGGGTCAGAAACAAGGACATTACGGAAAAATGATGAAAACGCCAGGAAATTTTCGAAATGTGGGTATGGAGAAGAAGGGAGAGAGTTAGCCTGGAGAAGCGGAAAACGGATGAGAGGGTCTTAGAAATTGTGGTCAAGAAAGGAACAATTTTAAATATTATTAAGAAGAGGAAGAGAGACTGGTTCGGAGATTAGTTAAGAAGGAACTGTATTATAATGCACGTGCTAGAGGATACGGTGACAGGAAAAAGAGGGAGGGACGAAGGAAATTAATGGACGATATCAAAACAAAAAATATCGTACGTAAAGACAAAGAAATTAGCGGAAGACCGTGAAACATGGAAGCTTCTTAATTGGGGCAAGTGCCTTGCCAATAATGGCAGTCTTTCTATGATGATGATGAAGAAGAAATGATGATGATTCTTGTTGCAACTTGTCACTTTTAGCCACAGCTTCACACTTCAGTGATACCCTCGTATACCATTTCAACTAGGTGCTGCCATCTTTAGGTTACTCTTCAAGTCATACTTCTTATTGTTGAAAATATTTAGAAAAAAATGCACTGCTGTTTATAAATCTTAACATACTTTGAATTTTCCTCGTGTGAACGTTCCCCTGTTATGCTAGTCAGAAATAAAAGAAACAGGACCATCTTATATAATTTAAAGCTGGCTGGATAGCCATAACGCTTTGAGAAACTGCCTCCGCTAATAGGAAGATAGTAAATTTCGGAAGGGTGATTTCTTTTATCTGTTTTTACTAGCAGCTGAGAGAGATTTACTCAATATAAGCTCTTAGATGTTCTTAGTACCATTAAGTAAAAGTTAGACGATCGTAAATGTCGGTCTGTCATGGTTGACAAATTTAATCGAACACTTTGGTAGTAGACCAGTCACTTTGAGTTACCGACAAACTCTCCACGGCACATAAAACTGATTATCACTTTTCACTTGAAACGCTCAAAACGTCAAAGTTACTCTCACACCCAAAGGATTCTGTTCTTATATATATATATATATATATATATATATATATATATATATATATATATATATAGGCTTTGGTTACATTAGTTGAAACGTTTTGTTATGCTGCCACAACTTACTTTAATTTTTAAGTTTTTTAATGTTCAAAAATCTCCTAGTTTTGAACATTAGTATTATTTTAACTATTGTGATATTCTTATGCGTGTGTGTGGTGGTGGAGGGGAGTAGCAATAATCTTCGACGATTTTTATTTTTCGATTTCTGCTACAATATTCTAACAGAGTGTCCGTTCTTCGCATGGGGAGAATAGTTTTATTTTGGACATAAAGGGCACCAAAACTGTCACGAATCAACTTTAAAAACCCCAAAATTATGAATTCGACACTAATATCCGTCATTTTCAATCATATATATATATAATTCCCCCTCCCCCAACTTATGGGGCTGGATTTGGATTTAAACGGCATCGAAAGTGTCATTGTTCATCTCAGCGATCCCGAAAACTATTTATTCGTCACTAATATCGGTCATTTTCGACCATTTTTATACAGAGTGTAACGGGAGGTAATGCAAATACTGCCGTAGGTGATTGTACGTGACTAGTACATGAAAAGGTCATATGAACATATGTCTTGAAATGCCTAGTTTTTGAGTAAATTGAGGGAAAGGAGTAACAACGAAAAACACCAGGTACGTATTCATCGATTTATTGCTAGTAGTACCATTAATGAATACGAAAATGTACAATGTAGTGTGAAGGCTTCTGCCGGGTGAGCCTAGATCCTATGCTTCGCCTAGAGTAGCAAGATCCTGATTCCAGATCCATATCCTGTATACAGTTGTCTGAATGAGTGTAGTGAGTGCAGACAGATCAGTGTCGTGTATTCCAGTTGCCAGTGTTCCTACACTTGATACAATTGTACCAAATTCAGCCCCTTTTACAATTCGTCGTCCTGTTGGTACCACACTGGCATTTTCAACCCTTTTGTGAAAATGTTGTTGCAATTCAACCCAATTCAGCACCATTTTTCAAATACTTGTCACATTTACAAAATTGTCAGTTTTCCTACATCCTACTGTATGTTGGACTCTTAAAAAGTGCTGTTCAGCATTCATTCTGTGACTCTGCACCACATAACTCTACTAACCGCTTAACTTATATTTTTTCGCAAAAGACTTTCCAAATTTTATATTTTTTTTATTTGTTACTTTTGTTCTACATTGAAGGCGAAAATGAGTGAAAGCAAATATTATTAAAATTACACAAAATTAAGGCTAAAAATAGGCATTTGAAAACTGACAGTTTTAAAACCACGAGTATACTCGTGCAAGATATAAATACAGTATTTTATTGTTGGTGTTACTTTCTGAAGACTTATTGGTGTAAATAAGGATAAAACGATTGTTTACATGTATACAGATTGTTCAAGTTATTGAAATTTAGACTGATGAAAATTTAGGATGAAACTTCCCACAAAAAATTAAAATCCCGAAAATGTACGTTCTACAATAAGTATTACCAAATTATACTAGAATATTATGCAAAATCCAAGTAAATATACAGACGGTGATCAGAAAAATGGAAACACCTGAACGAAATTGCCACTTACCAGATTAATATGGTGTCGGGCCACCTTTCGCCTTCAGAACAGCCTTCATGCGACGTGGGATGGAGGCATAGAGGTCGTGAATGGTAACAAGTGAAATTTTACACCATAGCTCGCGCAGGGCATCGGCCAGTTCTGTGAGAGAGGATGAAGATGGAAATCGTCGCTGGAGTCGTGTTTCCAAGACAGACCACAGATGTTCAATTATGTTGAGATCTGGGTATTGGGCGGGCCAGGGGAGGTGTTGAACTTCTTCCCGATGTTCCTCAAACCACGCTGCAACAACGCCAGCTGTGTGAATGGGTGCATTATCATCCTGGAAGATGGCGTCATTGTCCGGGTACAACATCCGGACCATAGAATGCAAGTGATCTCCTAAAATTGCTACATAATCGTTGGCAGTGATTTGTCCGCTAAGTCTGACCACAGGACTCAATGAAAACCATGACATGGCGGCCCACAGCATCACCGAGCCACCGCCATGTTTCACAGTTGGGCGGAGACACTGCGGATCATAAGCTTCTTTGGGCGTTCTCCACACATAAACAAGGCCCGTGGTTGGGAATAGGTTGAAGGATGACTCATACGACCATATCACACGTTTACAGTCCTCAACGGTCCAAGTGGCATGGCCGCGGCACCATTTGCGGCGTGCGAAAGCCTTATGGTCCCTGATGAGCGGTTTGGCCCGTGCAAAACGACCCCGTAAGTTCATGTCATGTAATTCGCGGCGGACTGTGATTGTCGAAACAGGGTGTGGGAGGTGCCGATTGAGTTCCTCCGTCACTTGCTCCGCAGTGGCACGACGGTTCTGCGTGACAATGCGGTTTAATACTCGGCGTGACCTGTCACTCATGATTTTCTTCCACCCACTGTTCCGCTTCCCCGATGTGGTTTTCCCGTGTGTTATGTAGGCCGTCATCACCTTCGACACTGTCTCACGCGACACACCTAACACAGTAGGCACTGCCGTCACACTCACTCCACATAACCGCGCACCAACAATTTGCCCTCTTTGAAAATCTGAGATGTCTCCCATTTTACACTACCTCCGTCTGCTGCAGTCACTGGACACAGCTGTTCCACTGCGCCTGACGTAGTATGGCTATCAACCTAACACACCACCACCAGCGGTCCGGCGCTGCGGGCGCCACGACACCACTACCAACCCATATATCTGACGTGTTGCCAACTACAGGTGTTTCCATTTTTCTGATCACCATCTGTATATTCTAATGCATGTCAATTTAGATTAAAATAGTTTAGAATACAACATCACATTAAATGTCAGAATTGAATTATAAAATCTCCATATATTTTCAGGAATAACAATGTTTAAATATTTATTTCTGTATGGAAGGCTGTAATACCCAAAGGAGCATAGGCTACTATCAATGTTCTCTAGAAAGCGTGAATTTATTTTCTTTCGTTAGCTAGATATTGAGTAACTAGCACCGATTTCGAGGGCTGCACCCTCTACTAGGAAAAGATATTTCATATAATCATGCAGTAGAAAGAACTTTTAGCTTGGCAAAGAGGCATTTATTAACTTCATTTAGTATTGATAAACATTTCTTTATAAGTAACATAGACAGTTCGGGGGCCTGAGAATTAGTATGCTGTTTAGGAGTAATTGCGAAAGGAAATGAGAATGATGTGCTGCGAATGCTAGGTTTCTTTCTCTGGTGAGACCCTGTTAGTAACAAGCGGATTTACTGTGCATGATAAAAAGATGATATATGCGCCGGGATGGTTGACGTTCTGAGTATGCGGATGAGATCATAATCGGGATGATCTGGAGGAACAGTATATTTATACAGTGCGGAAAGTAATGAGAGAAGTGTAGGTTTTGTATGTAGAGAGCGTCGTTATAAACTGTTTCGAAAAAGAGAGCATGTTCACTGTCATAGCGTTGGTTGGTATATTTGAGTCAGAGGGCTTCAAGGGGGTAGAGAAGGTTCGGAAATGTAATGCGGTCGTATAGTTCACGGGTTGGACTCGGTAATTTAATGTGGTATGCTAAGCGGAGCGCATGTCTTTCCATTATTAAGAGCTCTTCGTAGTGTTTGCGCTTGCTGATATCCATGCAGTGAAGCCATACGTAAGAACGGGACGGAGGAGGACCTTATTACGTGTTGATGAGTGTAGAGAAAAGGAGACTCCACGTTGTACCAATGAGACTTTTAAGTAAATTCAGTCTGTTTTTGGCTTTGTTTACGATCGTAGCGAGGTGTAGACGCCATGTAAGATGGTGATCAAATCTGATATCCAAGTCGGTCGCTGTTTTCGAATGGTGTATGTCAGCATCGTTTACCGTAAGGGCAAGACGAGCTGGGTTTCGATGAACCCTTGATCGACGTTTTGGTGGGATAAAGACTATTGCGTGAGTTTTGGTAGCTTTTATCGTTACGAACCAAGTCCGACACAAGTCGCTAAACCGACGAATGGCTTCATTCATCGCAGTGTTTATTTGGGAAATGGTCGTAGCTAATGCCAAGAAAGCAATGTCATCGGCATACTGGAAAGTGTGGACGTTTATAGGTAATGACGGTATGTCAGTGTCATAGAGCAAATATAAAAGCGGCGATAAGGCGGAGCCTTGGGAGACGCCACAATGAAGAAATATGGGATAAGATACACTGGAATTGATGTAGACATAAGCCGGACGGTTGGTAAGAAAGTTATAGATGAAGCGGATGTATGTGACAGAAAGACGGAAAGAGAGAAGTTTATAAAGAAGTCGCATGTGCCATACTTTATCAAATGCCTTTTCAAGATCGAATACAACTAAACAGGAAGGCTTTGAAGAATTATAATAATTAGTGATCATGTCGGTGAGGTGAAGTAACTGATCGTTAATACTATAGCCTGGTCGGAAACTGGCTTGATGCAAAGGAAGTCAATTTTTCGCAGTTAAGTGAGTGTGAAGTCGATTGACCAGGATGCGTTCCAGAATTTTGCTGAAAGTTGGAGTTAATTGAATTGGCCGGTAAGATGACACGTTATTGAGAGGTTTAGCAAACATGAGTGTTTTGGAAGTTTTCCACTGGGCGGGGAGACAACCTGTGCGGAGAATGAGGGTGAAAGTAGCTGCTAGAAGGTGTAATAAGACGAAATGTGCTTCTTTGATGTGGCGGTATGTGAGTGAATCTGATCAGGAGCAGTGTTATGTTTACGAGCTGTGAAGGAACAGATATCTGTTACAGTGATAGGCGTAGTGAGAGGATGGTTGCGCAAAGTATAGCTTGTATCCGGTTGAAGTTGTGGTAAATTGATGTTAAACCTGTGTGTGGGATGTCTCCGAGGAACGGAAACTTCCGCTGGCGTAAAGATAGACTGCAGATGGGTTGCGAAGGCATCTGCTGTTTCTTTGTCTGTCTGAAAGGTTGATCATTGTCTATTAAAAGATTAGCAACCGAGTTCTTGCGATCGGTAGGCATATGAAAATGGCGCCAGCATATGGATAGATGTGCAAAAGTATTGCAGGCTTTTTACACTGACGGAGTTTATAGGCTTTGACATCATTGTGGACTGTTCGCTGAAATTGACGATGTAAGCGCAATGACTCTGAATTTCCGTTTGTAATCTGTAGAATGTTCGTGAGCGTCTGATAAGTGGTAAATAAATGGGTGGTAGCTTTGAATGAAAACCATGGGATGTAGTAGTCGGTATAAAACGGCTGGTTGCGTCTTGGAGTGCTGAGATTATTGTATCCAGAGAATTATAAAGGTCTTCCTCCGTTTCTGGCAGAGTTGTGTTTTCAAATGTGCTATTGAGATAGGCACGGTAATTTGTCCAATCGGTTTTATCAAAGCGTAATGTTGTACGAGTGACGGGAGCTAGCTATGGTGATGAACAATATGAAGATGCGAGTGATAATTTGACGGGAACATGTTCAGTTGATCACTACCAAGCGGATCTAAAACTGTAAGATTAAAACGTGCGCAGAGATTGGCAAAAGTAATTACAACATCCGGGGTAGTGTCGGAAGTCGGTCGTGTAGGATAAGGCAGATTATGGAATGTGCCCTTTGTTTCTGTTGCAATAAGTCGAGAAATTGCTCCTCCTAGCGAGCCATTCGACTATGAAAACTGATATCCACCATGATGATGTAGGTACTGAAAGTGTCTGAAATATATTGAAAGAAATTGAGAGGAATGGAGTATCCAGGGCGGATATAAATGGTAGCCAAAGTTACATATAATTATTTATAGTATAGAGTGGTGATTACATATTCCGGTAGATTTCGTGTTGGCAGAGAATGTTGGCGATAAGCAATTGTGGGGGGAAAACCAATGGTGACTCCACCATTTACACGGCACATGAGTAAGGTACTGTCAGCCCTGAGCAGTGTAAAGCGGGAAAATTTGCAACTTTGGAATGGCTTTAGATTAGTTTCATTCAGAAGCAATGCGTTGACATGTTCTTCTAAGAATAGTTGTTCGAACATCGGTTTATGAGATTGAATAGATCGTATGTTAAGAAACGAGAAAACTAAAGCCATAATGATCGGTATAGAGTGAATGAGGTTTTTATGAGCTAGGTTGAGCGGCGGTAGCACGGAAGTAAGAATATGGACCTGAGTATGTAGCATTAAAGTTAACATGAAGAGTTCCCTGAACTGCAAGTTGGATTTGTTATAGTACATATTATTGTTGTAATGGATCAATATTCTGCATTACTACAGTGAAAAATGCAAGAAACTGTTCGATAGTGATATTTTGCTACACAGAGGTAATAGGCGGAGATTCAGAAGATTTGGTTTCGGGTGGTCTGATAGGTACAACAAGTTCAAGATTAGTCTCATCAGCTGGTGCGTGGGATGTTGCTCAGGACATGCATTGCATTTAGGTGGTTATTGTGTTTTTCGACAGACCTTTGTATAGTGAGGACCGGAACAAAACCCACATGTCGGTTGATTTGGACATTTAGATGTCGGATGGAAATTATATTTCTGACATTTTTCGCATCGAAGCGGGAGAGGTCGGGGAGTGCGAGATGCCTCAATCCGGTATCTACGTTTGAAGATGAATGCACCAGAAGTTAGTAGTTCATCAATGGTTTCTTGAAGCGAGGTAAGAACACGCATCATATAAGTCGGTTCCATGTTGTTTTTAATACGTATGCATTTAGTAATGACATGGCCTTTGTGTTTCAGCTCTTCTGTAATCTTGCCATCTGTGATCGACGAGTCCACACCACGTAAAACAACGGACAATGTAGGCGATTTCCGTCGAGGTGATGGCTGCTTGGTTCGTTTGTCAGTCAACCGTGTCATAGTGGCCGTTTTTCCGAAGACTTTATAGCTACAGCGGTTGTGAATTTTATAGCCCAATTTCTCACTCCACGATTTCTCGAAAGCCCCCACAGGTCAATAGGAACTTTTTGACTTATTTTGATGTGAGGAATCACCTCTTACAGTTTGTCGGTATAGTTCATTAACGCCCTATATATATATCAGTACCATAAATTTACGTACTGATAGTAAATATGAAATGAATATTCGGGTTTCTTCTTCTCGACCTAGACGTGAAAAATCTATTTTCGTTTCTGGAATCATATCTTGGTATATAAGAAAAGAAATGTATTGTTGCAACGTTGAATTATTGGTTTTGTTTGACAATAAGTTGTTTAAAACAAAAAGCAAATATACAGTTCTGATTGGAGAAATTATTCCTTGAATATCAGAAATAGTTGTTTTCGATGCTTAAATTGCTAATGTTGGTTTCATAAGGCGTGTAAGAACATATGGGACATTCAAAGCACAAGGGAACCAACTTCCATTACCAAAATTGTGTGTAAGAGAGAGAGACATAACATAAACTTTGTACGGAGGGATGAAAATGTTTGTGCTATTTTTGTTTACATTATAATAGTTATTTACAATGTCTAGACATGATTCCCTTCAGATCTGAAATAAGCTTCAAGTAAAGATCTTGAGGATGAAATTTGTTAGTAAATGAAAGGTACACTTGATTGCCTTGTGTATTGAGCGCGATAAATGTGTATAGTTATAGCTTTTTTTATATACAGATTCCAATTTTTTTATTAAATGTGCCACCTACAAAATTTATTTCCGATTTCATGTTCTGTAACCTAATATTATATGCTTCACCCATTCTCAGAAGACCAACGTCAGGCAAAGGGGCTCCATAACTCAGTGGTAGAGCGATTATCTCTGATGTGTGGGGTCCTTGGTTTGGTTCGATCATTAGCCAAGCAAGTTTGTGGTGGACAACAACGTGTTTGTGGGTTTTCTCGGGCACGCCCGTTTTTTTCCACTTTTTCATTCCACCAATTATTCCATTATTATTATTATTATTATTATTATTATTATTATTATTATTATTATTATTATTATTATTATTATTATTATTATTATTATTATTATTATTATTATTATTATTATTATTATTCATGTACTAACAGGAATATCTAGATACTGTTAGTACATGGTGTAAAAGTAACTTATTGAAAATAAATTGTGAGAAAACTAAATACATATCATATACTAACAAAACACAATACTACGTGAGCAAATATGTAATTAATGGAGTAACATTGCATAAAGCCGAACAGATTAAAGATTTGGGTATAGTGTTTGACAGAAACATGAAATTTACCTATCATATAAATGATACAATCCAAGGGACTAGAAGAATAATAAAGTTTATTTTCAAACAATGGCCTGAGTTTAGAAATGCCAGTTCATATGTATATTTATACAAGATGCTAGCAAGATCAAAATTAGAGTTTGGTGTAGTTATTTGGAATAGTATAGGTATAACATTGGCAAACAAAATTGAATCAGTACAAAAATGTTTTATTAGCTTACTCTGCTATAAAATGAATAGAGATTACTACTCACGTAGTTATGAATACTGGTGTCAATTTTGAGGATTGCAGGCACTGAGCAACAGAAGAAAAGTTCTTGAAAGATATTTTATTAAGAAACTACTAGACAATAGCTATCATAGTGAATATTGCTTGCATAATATAGGTATAAGGGTACCAATGTATAATACAAGAAATAGATCAACATTAGTTCCTTTGAATCCGAAATGTGTAATTTTAAGAAGATTGACCAATTCTTTTAATTTAGTTTAATTTATTTTTATCAGTATAAAAGCATGAATTTTAGAGCTTGACAAATATTATTTTTACTATTTATGACGACTATTTTGATACTAAAAAAAAAGATGTTAATTTGACAAGGAATTATTAATCCGATGTTATTTTACTTTATCTTATCATTATGTTTTATTGTCTTAGTATGTAGCTTACATTGTATGTAATGTGATTATCTTCTCTGATAAAGTGCTGTATTTTTGCCGTTAGGCTGTTCATGGCTCAGAAATTAACATTATTATTATTATTATTATTATTATTATTATTATTATTATTATTATTATTATTATTATTATTATTATTATTATCCACTTGCTTTAATAATCCGTCTCCTTAGTGTCGTGGAACTTTACTCTGAAGGATTTCCATTTCAGTCTCGTTTACGCAACGTAAGGCACAAACGTAGCAACGTAACGTTGACAAAGTCAAGACGAGAGAGGGGAAACGGTAGCTCAGTGATAGAGCGCTCATCTCTGGTAGCTGGGGTCACTGGTTCGATCTCCAAAGAAGTAAGTTATTACTGAACAACATCGTGTCAGTGGGTTTTCTCTAGGGTACTCCCATTTTTCCTCCCACTTTCTCATTCCACCAAATTTCCCATTGTCATTAACTTCCTTTAATTATCATCTCCCTTAGCCGAAAGGGGATAAACGTGAAACGTTAAACTAAAAGATTTCATTTTATTTTAATTTCATTTCAAAAACTGACAGAAACGCAAGAACGGTAGTAGCTGAGTTCACAATTCAAGAGCCAAAAACTACTAGTGAAGTCAGTCCCTTTTTACTATTTAACACCATGCTCGTCTTTAATTGAAATCGTCATGATTTTGTGGTCTGGCATCACTGCGGAAACTTAACAGATCCACGAAGATTTGACTATTAACTACATATGGAAAATAAACATTCACTGAGTGGAGCATGGAAATGTAATTATTTTCTAATTCTTCCTTCAACATTAGCTTGCGTGTTGTTGCCGCTGTTATCATCTTGCTTTCGCCTGAAAAGTTAATGATTGAAGTGTCGGGTCATACGAATGGTCAGCACAAAATATACGCTGGAGCACACATACAGGGTGTTTCAAAAGAACATCGACAACGTTTGGAAGCTGATTCCTGACACCAAGATAAGACGAAAACTATAGACCAGCCTGGGTGCACAAATGCTTCCTTTCGGAGTTACAGGCTGCCGAAATAATGAAAAATTGAACTTTAAAGGTCCATAGCTCCAACACTATGAGATATACCGTAGTCGGGTCAAGACTTCATTTAGGAACTAATATGTGCCCTATCCAAATATCCATATCTCAGAATCCTTCGGTACTTCCACAATAATTTTTACAGACGTATTTGGTGAGTACTTCAAATTATATGCTCGTAGGCAAACTCTCTCTACAAAAACTGTTGCGTGAGTACCTTACGATTTTAAAATATGGATGTTTTGATAGAGCACATATTAGTTCATACCTGAAGTCTTGTCCTGACTTCAGTGGGTCCGATAGTTTTGGAGCTACGGAGCTTTAAAGTTCAATTTTTCATGATTTCGGCAGCCTATAACTCGGAAAGAAAGCATTTGTGCACCCAAGTTGGTCTATACTTTCTGTCTTATCTTGGTGTCAGAAATCACCTCCCAAACGTTGTCGGTGTTGTTTTGAAATATCCTGTATATCCACACAGTGATGGACCCACGGGACTGCTTTTCCCTTCTAGGTTCAGTTTGTTTAGCGATACGTCGAGCTACATGACCTCTCACGAGTAATACTAGTTTAATAGGGTTCCTTACAAATGGTACAGACATTGGCGTCATTAACAGTGTCAAAACAGAAATAACATTGCACAAATTTATTCCGTTTTGACATATAAGCTTCGTATTTTAAGTCTACGTTCGTTGTCCAGGAGGCAAACGGCCCCTATGAAACGACCCTTTCGTATCCGCTAATGATTCCAAACAATATAAAATAATATATCTACGTGGTAAATAATCCTCGTATGCTATAGCACGGCCAACAAGAGATGGTCTCTGACGTTTCTTACCACATGCAGTGGGACATTGCAGCCCCTACTTTGATATCAGTGTTACCAACCACGATCACTCTGTCTTATGCCATTAATTAAATTGCCACTACAGTTGCACCAAAAAGAAAAAAACTTGGCACGCGAGTAGTGGCAATGTCACTGCGAGCTGTCAGAGACGTTCTCTTACTGGACGCACTTTAGTATAACTAGGGTGTAAATGGAAGATTCTGCCTCGAAGAAAGAAGTTTATCTGTTACGTGCTTTTATTATTCTTGTTAATTACATGCAGCAAATGACTTATGCTTAAATAAAATGGCATGTTGAAAATATAATAATAATAATAATAATAATAATAATAATAATAATAATAATAATAATAATAATAATAATATATTCCCATTGTGTACAGTTATTTATGTGGGTGAGGGCAGATAATTATAGATATAATATATTTGCTTTATATATTTGATATATACTTGGTATATTTGGTATATACTTGGTATAACTTGGTATACCTGGTATATACTTGGTACAACTTTAAATTTATCATGGAGGCACGGTGGCTCAGTGATGGAAAGCTTACCTCTGATGTGTAGGTTCCTGGTTCGATTCCGTGCGAAGTAAGTTTGTGGTGGACAACATCGTGTCCGTGGGTTTTCTAGAGATACTCCCCTTTCCTCCCACTTTCTCATTTCACTTATTTTCCCACCATTATTCACTTGTCTCATTCATCGTCTCCCTTAGCCTAATGGGAATAATTATAGGACGTTAAACTAAAAGATGTCATGTCATTTCATTTGTGCCATGACTTCGCTAATGGTTATATTATATACTTGATTTGTAGTAGGATTGCATGTTGGCTCAGGGGTAGAGCGCCCATCTCTGGTACTAGGAATCCGTGGTTCGATCCCAGGCCAAGTGAACCGGGCCCGTGGATTGTCTTGGGATTGTTCCACATTATCAATCTACTATTCTTTCGTAATTATTACTTGCGTTACTTGTCAATCTCCTTTGGCTTAAGCCAGTGGTTCCCAACCAGTGTGTGGCGAAATTTTAGAATTTGTATAAGTCCTTTAAAATACAATTTGAGCAAGGGCGCCGATTTCCTTGAGAATTTGGGGGGGCATTCAGATGCAGAAAACATATATGAGGATTTTAAGATAAATTGCATTCAAATTATGCCAAATATTGTAAATTTACAAATACAATGAGGGGGCTCACATGAGCTTTGGGGGCGCCTCGGCACTCCCAGGATCGGCGCCCTTGATTTTGAGTACGATCAACGCCTACGAAATTGCAACAGTGCCCAGTATTACATAGACTCACTATATTTGTAGAAACATATAGGCTAACACTACTACAATTAATATTGTTATTATTAATAAAAAAGTAAGTATATTGCGATGTTGTCGGTGTTCTGTAAAGTGTGTCGACAGTTAAAAAAGATTGGAAATCACTGATTTAAAGCATAAAAGTGTAGGGCATAAAAGTAGAAATTTCATTTCACTTATTATAATAGTATACATGATCGAATCCCATATCTTGATATCTCGAATCCCATTCTTCTGACGTCATTTTAATATACCTTTGCTGAATATCAAACTAGGAACAAAGAATTCTATCTTTAATTCAGTGAGAATTGGAATACTTATGATGTGATGAAACAATATTCTATAGTAACCGGGAGTTTCAATGGACAATCTCGTTGTAATTATCTATTATATAATTTTCTTCCTACCATCAGTACTTCTTTAAGGAAGTCTCCTGAGGAAACTTGGTACAAAAACATTTTGGTCTGTTAGTAACGCCAGTATACAAACTACAAAACATTTAAAGGTTCCGGGTTGTATAAACATCTAGGAGAAAGTAATTAAGTATTCTTATTCGTTATTATAAACGCAAAACGCATTACTCCTGTCAGTCATGCAAATTTGTAATAGTTCACAGCCAGGCCAATAGTTGTCGCTAGCTGCTCCAGCTTGTACCTGATACGAAGAGATGTCGCTAGTATGCAGGCAATTTATATATAAGTTGATGACTTGGGGGAATAGCAAGATGTCCATAAAATTAAGCTTTTTGTTCTAAATTTTGTAGAATGAGTGTCTTTAGTTTTTCTAGCATTTCGAATGTGTCTGAGGTGTTAGTTGGAGACGTTTTTACATTATCGATTTGAATTCTCTAACTTGAACTGCCTTATGAAGAATCTGTACTCTTCACTTGTCAAACTGAACTATTTGTGTCCCCTGTTCTGGCGTTGTTATAAACCTCCATTTTTCATCTCTGAAAGGATTATCTTTTCAAAACAGGAGTCCAAAGCATATAGATTGACAAGAAGTCTAACTTATTACCATAACAATTACTGGAAGTTGATGGCTTCGAAAGAGGTTTGTGGAGAAAAATCTCCGAGTTCCAGCTCGTCTTTCGCCATTTCTCATCTCACTATTGTCATATTTTTTTTCTTTCCTGTCTCTTACCGTCGCCGGATGACAAGACCGCTTCCTTCTTCCAAACACAAGTCCTTCTGTCTCTCCTCAAACCCCGTTGCAGTTGACTTGACATCCGTAATCTTCAGCGGCTGGCAGTTGGAAAATCAGCGGCATCCGATGCACGCCAGCGGAGCCATGAGCATTGATTAATGGTAACAAAGAACAAATGACTCTTCATACTCACAGCGAAAGTTGAAAATAAAAATAAAAAAGTGTCCAAATCTGTTCGACAGTCGACTAACCAAGGATCATTTTTCAACTGGGAAAGTCAAAAGCGATTTCTTTCTGTGTGAAAGTTAATGGAATCTCCTCAGACAATATAAAATTTTAGGTGACAGTGGCGTAGTATGAAATAGGCAATCTTGGTTACAAAGAAGAAACAGACTCAATTTATATAAAAAAAACTGTCCACAATCTACTGCCACGAAATACATTATTCAAAAGTGATCCTGTCTCTTGTAATTGGATATCAGTGACATCTCATGGGTTTCTGAGATCCAGTGGTAAACTTTAAAACACAATGGTTGCACCTCTGGTTGCTCGTGAAAGTTTGACTCTTATATTTTATACTTTTCATGAGCTAAATAAATTTAACTTTCACGAGCAAAGAGGGGGGGATGCCACCATTGTGTTTTAAAATTTACCACTGGGCCTCAGAGACCCATGCTTCGGTTAAAGTGTTAAACTCCAGGAATATTTTCGTTAAGAATTTACAAATATGCATATTTTTGTGCTTTAAAAATAGTCTAGAATGAGGAACATAAATAGAAAAAGTTAATAGAACCCACCGTGTGTGCTTTCGAATATGATATCAAAACAATTTTCCTCCAAAATTCTTGCAAAGTTATTCAATTTTAATTAAAGGTGTCCAGCATGGTTCCTCCATGTCTGCCAATCAGTTTATTGTTTGGGACTGAAATTGACCAACAGTAAGAATTTTGAGACCCTTTATATTACATGTTCCACGTTAAATTTCGTAAAAGGAATTTTCGATTTTTTTTAGATATGCCGGTTTATGTTTAAGGAATATAAGATGAGGATTTTACCTTCTCAGATATGGATCAGAAATATGGGCATTAAACAAAAAGGATGAAAAATGACCAGAAACTTTCGAAATGTAAGTGTGGAGAAGAATTAGCTGGATCGAGCGGGAAACGAATTAGAGAGTATTAGAAATGGTGTGGGAGAAAAGGACGGTTTTTAGATATTATTAAGAAGAGGAAGAGAAACTGACTGGGACATTGGATAAGAAGAAACAGTATCATGAAGGAAGTCCTAGAAAGTATGCTGGCAGGAAAGCGAGAAGGGGCAGAGGAGACTACTATTAATGGAAGATATAAAAACAGAAAGATCATACGTGAAGACGAAGAGATTAGCGGAAGACCGTGGAGCATGGAAGCTTCTCAGTTGCAGCAAGTGAAATGCCAATAATGACAGAATAGTTATGATGATGATGATGATGATGATGATGATGACATATTTAAGATAATGATCATATCAATTATTTGCAGTTAAAGTACCTCAAAACTAAGGGATGAATTGGACTAGCTTTTAAGAAAAAGTGTTTAACTATAACTCCCTAAAATTATCTGATTTTCATGAAATATAGAGCGATTTCTTTCAGGTTTCCCAATCAAGCCTTTTTCTTGTTGCTGAAATGTGCCCGTGAAAGAGAAAATGCGTGATTTTGCACCAACTAGAACACATTTACTAATATATTTCTAAATATTACAAATTTTCATGAAACCTGTCGTGTGCTTCCCTCACTCATTTGTCATCATCACCGCCTCCTTTAGCCTAACTGGCATAACCGTGGGACGTAAAACTCAAAGATTTCATTTCATTTCGTGTGCTTCTCCTTAAGCTTTCAATGAAGTATATTGCTTGAAGTTGAAACATGTTAGGAAAGTTACTGCAATTCTTTAAGAGAGAATGCGGTGGCTCAGTGGTAGAGCGTTCACCTCTGGTGCTTAGGGTACCTGGTTCGATCCCAGCTCGCGCTGTGTGGAATTTGTGGTGGACAAACACCATGCTCGTGGGCTTTCTCGGGGTTCTCCCGTTTCCTCATACTTTCTTCATTTCCCTCATTTCTCATAATCACCATTTCCTTTAGCCTAACCGGCAGCACCGTGGGACGTACAACTGAAAGGTTTCATTTCAATTTCCTTTAAGAAAGAGAAACATTGTATCTTTCAAAAACTTACCGGATTTTCATGGAACATGACATGCTTTATTTTAAGCTTCGCAATAAGATATAGTTCCCTGTCCTTGAAATTGGTTAAGCATAAGAGGGTATAGTTCCACCAATTCATAAAAAAAATCATAGTCCAGTTCTACTATGCATAATAGTGAAGAATGCTTATGCTACAATGTTGGAGTATAATGTCAAATGATGGTTTAGTCCGCCTCAATGTTCAGATATGCTCTTATGTGTAAACATAATGCAATATTCCACATGCTTTTGTTTACAAACAACCGACATGTGTTTATATTTACAAACACCAATCATGTACGCCTTACTAGGTATTGCTTTGGTGGCAGACGACACGAACACCAGTGAAACGAAGAACCAACAACGTCACCGCCGCACTATAGCACCTATATAACCAAGATGATTTCAGCGACAAGTATCAGTCTCTGGTCAAATCCTCTTTCTTAGCTTGTGGTGGAGCTTCGAAAGTACTTTACGTAACCCAAGCCTTTAGCTTGCAGTGGAGCTCTAGGCTTTGTTTCCCTCCTGCCTTACAAGTTGAGCCTTGTAGGGATTGTTCTCTCTCTCTCTCTCTGATTCCAGTACAGCATTAAGAGATACCTTATCAAAATACCCGCCTAGCTTGTAGTAAAGCTTTGTCGGGACCCTAATCTCTCTCTGCTTGCAGTGAAGTATTGAATGTCCTATTCCTTCTCAAGTAGTTTGGTTCGTGAAGAATTCTTCCCAAGACGCAAGGTCGAGGATACAACTATAAAGGTAATTAAGAAAGTTCTTTCGTTTTTCCACCCACCACCTTCGAACACCGATATGTCACCTAAGACGTACCTAGAGGATAAAAAATAGTCCCCATCAGTAACGACGACCTTCTGCCAACGCTCTGGAAGGTCATGGATTCCATCATAGTAGTACTTGGTGGACAGTGAAGCAAAGAAGGTATCAAGTGTATTTTGCACTTCTACTAGGGATTTGAACTGGAGTCCTCTAAGGTGATTGTCCAAAAAATGAAACAAGTGATATTCGGACAGTGCAATGTACGGGAAGTATGGCGAATGCAAAACTTTTTCCAATCCAAGACATAGAATGGTGTCCCGGATCACCCTAATCACGTTTAGCTTAGCGTTGTCCTGTAACATTAAGACCCCTTTTTCGATTCAGAGGTACTGGCTCCAGAGTTTTGAGTCTTTCTTGAACACGGCTCAACTGCTGACAGTACACAGTTGCATTGATGCTCTGACCAGCTGGTAGCACTCCCAATGCACGATGCAGCGAGCAGTCCACCAAACACACAGGAGGACCTTCTTCCGGTGCAGTGCTGATTTCGGCTGCTTTGGAACCGGTTCATGGGATGCTAACTAATTATGGCAGCGCAGTGGAGCTTCGTACAAGATTCACTTCTCATCACATGTCAACACTCTGTCCAGAAATGGCTGTTTCTTCAGACAAGACAGCAGAAGAAACATAGGTGTTTGCTCTGCTCGCGTTGCCTTTTGGCTCGGATGTGGGACCCATCGACCCAACTTGTACTGCTTTCCAAGTTGATAGATGTGCTGCCGAATGGTTTCTCCACTCACACTGAATTGTAATCCCAGTTCCTCTCATTTCTGGGCATGTTCACCTCAATTGTTGCCTGAAGATCTTCATTCTGTACATGTGTTGGTCTTCCGTTACGTGGTGCGTCTTCAAGTGCTTCGTCGCCCACCTTAAACTTATTAAACCACCGCTGCATTGTCCGTGCAGTCACGACAACGCTTGGCATATCTTTCGCCTCGCTGCAGCGCCGTTTGACCCAAGTTTGAACTCATGCAGCATACACGCCCTAATGACGCTCTGTGGAGGTCCCATGTTCACTCTGTTCTTATGCTATTTCACAGTGTAACTGAACTGACACAACCACATAGTATGTTGGATATACCCACACCAACAAGTGACCTTCGCCTTATCTCCATTCGCATTCAACTCACGGTATGAGGGCCAATTGAACACAGGCCTCCACAAAAAAGCGACAGAACTTTCTTGGTTATCTTGTATTTTAAACCAAACTTTAAAAAAATATACTTATTTGTGTCATAGTGTTTAAAGTAAAATTTTATAATAAAATCTGGTAGTAAAAAACATTTTCAAACTATGATTTGTACTACCTATCCTCTATCTATCCTGCACAAGCAAAACTTTATAATATTTATATAGAGTAACCGGTGACATTATAGCAATACTGTGAGAGATTATTGTAATGGATAGAACGAAACTGCATGCAATACATCTTCAAGCCATATGTCATCGTTTTCCACTTGTTTAAAACTTTGTATTGTTTGGTGTCATATCCCACGCCTCGAGTGTCTTTCAATATTCAATCGAAATTATATTTTCGTTGTTAATAGGGAATGTCTAGTGTTGGATTTATATTGTTCAACATATCATTCACCGAAACATTTAAGATATTTTGTGAAGTTGGATCAGATAATTCAAATTCATATTGTGTGCCATTAATCAAGTAATTAAAATATGTATTTTGTAAACTCTGCGTTCGGTGTTAGATTCATGTTGCACATCAATCAAACCAGCAAAAAAATTGTATTCTGCGTGGGTAAAGAGGTCTCTCTGAGGTTATGTTTATAGTCTGAAATGAATTAATCAATCAAAATTGTATTTTATGTAGGTAACGAGTCACAAATCAAAAGTTATATTATAATGCAATATCCTCTCATGTTTGTAAACTACTTCACAGCACGTGCTTCTCCACGAGGATCTTCAAGCAGTCGACACAAGCCACATACGAAGAAGTACGAAGAATGACGGAGAACCACGAAGGACTCCTACAACCCCTCCACAAACTTTCCCTCCAAAGGACGGCTATAAAAGAGCACGTCGACGCCTAGAAGACATCAGTTCCAATTGATCATCCCCTATTTTTCTCTTCATGCTGCTCTGGGTAAAAGAGACTATTTAACCTTATCTCTGCACTGCTCGAGCAAGAGGTTCCTATCTTATCTCCGCGCTGTACTGGGCAAGAGACACCAAACTCAAAGACCTCCACGCTACTTCGGGCAGAAGCTCCAACTTCTTAGAGAAAGAGCTATTGTATAGAGGAAACTACGGAACTTTTTGTAATAAAAAGTGGGGAAAGAAACAAACTCGTGTATCGTCTCTACCATTACGTTATAATATTATATTACATTACATTATCAATTTTGAAATCGGTGTCCTGCGTTAGATTTACGTATACTGCGAGATATAAATCAACCAAGGAAAAATTGTCTTCTGTGTAGGGTAAAAACTGAGTCTCGTGTTTATGTAATATTGTGCGCCCTGGACTGTTATCTACTATTCTAAGACGGAAGTTTTGTCACTGATACTCCAGTTTCCTTCCATTTCAATGACATAAACAGTTGCATATATGTAATTATCCATACCCCCAAGTTTTTGAAAGCCAGATTTCCTGAATAATGCTGTTAGTAAGGTGTATTGGAAGCAATATTAAATGAATATATTTCATTTCGCTGTCCATTTTTATATAAAAATTGAGATTCTATTCTGCACGCACTAGATTGAGTGAAGGAATAAAAAAAAAAAAAAGGTTCTAGCTGCTGTTAGCTCTTTTTTTTTTTTATTCCGCCTTCTATGAAATCAGACTTCGAAGCTCTTAAGGGCCCGGAATGTACGTGACTTGAAATCTGTTTTTCCAGAGTTATGAGGAGACGTATTAAAATGCAGAAAATCAGGAAAAGAATATAAGAAGAAAGAAAATAGGACAAAAAGAAGAAAAAAAGAAAGCAAATAAAGTTAGAGAGAAGAAGAAATAAAAGGGATCGTCGAAGAAGTGAAGGCAATTTTAAGTTCTTTTTGCCCCCCGTTTTTCTTCCTGTTCTCAAAGAACTTAATTTTCTCGTTAATTAGGCCTATGTCAGAATATGATTTTGGCCTTAAGTAAGTGCTTCAAGTGTGTGTGTGTGTCTGTGACCTAAAGAAAAGAAAAGATGTAAAATGGTTGACGTCTGTTTTCTTTACATGCTAATGAGTTCCGCATCCTTTATACCTCTTCAACTTTGAGGTTCGGTGGGTGTGAGGGGGAGGGCGGTTGGTGGAGGAAGCAGATCGATTTTATTGATCGTTTTACTGAATCTGAAACATGCTTCAGTAGAACGAATTGTATATTAACTTGAAATGTTACATTATGCAAATCAAAATTTTGTGCTCTAATAATCTGGTAATATGATGATTGACAGCTTCTGTCTGGACGCCTAATAAAAAATATCTGCAAGCGGGAGAGCGTTTGGAATATTTTCTTTCTAAATTAGCAATACGGCAACAATTCGCAATTGTTATAATACAAAGGGAATGAAAAATGTGAGGGGAAGTAGAGATCTGCACGGGCCGGGCTCGGCCCGAGGCCCGAAACCCGGCCCGGCACGCGGGCCGGGCTTGGGCGGGCCGACTCTGTTATTTCTTTGGACCGGGTCGGGCTTGGGCAGGCCGACACTGATTTCTCTTCAGGTCGGGCCGGGCTGGGGCCGATTAATTGCAATAATTATTGACTTTCGTTAAACGATAATTAGAATAAAGGCAAACGTTGAAGAAGTGTGCCCATGAAAAATGTTACAAAATGAAACTTTTAAAATTTGTCATGCCCGGGCCGGGCTTGGGCCAAGAATTTTAAAAAACTTATCGGGCCGGACCGGGCTAGGGGCCGAAAATCTTCAAAACTTTTCGGGCCCGGGCTGGGCCGGGCCTAGGCACATTCGGGCTGGATTGGGCTCGGGCCGAAAAATTCGGCCCGTGCAGGTCTCTAAGGGGAAGATAGAATAACGCTCCAAATACTAAATCGTAAGTATTGATTAAGAAATGTATTATATAATTATATATTCTTTGATGTCCATCGATTGTACCCATTAGGCTAAGATATGCGGATGATTACGTTAAGTGAATGATGATGGAATAATTTAGTAGAATGAGAATGTTGAAGGAAATGGGAGTATCCCAAGAATATCCATGGACACGATGTTGTCCACCACGAACTTCCGCGGCCGGGGATCGAACTAGGAACCCACGAACCAGAGGTAAGCGCTCTACGGCTGAATCAATGTGCCACTTATATAAATTATACAATATAGTCTTCTGTCAGTTATCTATAATACATATATATACAGGGTGTTTCAAAACAACACCGACAACGTTTGAGAGGTGACTCGTGACACCTAGATAAGACAAAAAATGTAGACCGACCTGGGTGCACAAATGTTTGCTTTCGGACTTATAGGCTGCCGAAAACATGAAAAAAATGAACTTTAAAGGGATATAGCTCCAAAACTATGGGATCTACCGTTGTCAGGTCAAGACTTTATTTAGGAACTAGTATGTCCCCCTATCCAAATATCCAAGTTCCAGAATCCTGCAGTACTTCCGAAACAATTTTTATAGAGGTAGTTGTTGAATACCTTAGATTATATGCCCGTAGCCAAACTTCCTCGATACAAATTGTTGCATGATAACCGCAGGATTCAGAAACATGCAAACATACATACTAGTTTCTAAGTGAAGTCTTGACCCGACTACGATAGGTCACATAATATTGGAGTTATGGACCTTTAAAGTTCATTTTCTTTCATGTTTTCGGCAGCCTATAACTCCGAAAGGAATCATTTGTGCATCCAGGTTAGTCTAAAATTTTTCTCTTACCTTGATGTCAGAAATCACCTCCCAAACTCCACCTCCCAGGAATCCAGTAAGTTACAGAAGTGTCGGTGTTGTTTTGAAACACCCTGGATATATATATTGTCATTCAAATGTCACTTTCCTGTGCGGCCACCTTCAAATTGAACAATGACATTTGTCACCGAAACGCTTGTCCATGGAACTAAAGTGAACGGAGCTCCGAACCCAGTCGGCCTCTTCTTATCCACTGTTTTCTCCAGAATAAAAGCCGCCTTGTTCGTGCTCTGAGCGCAAATTCCCGCTAATTATTATTTTTTTAATTCGGTCTTTCTTGTCGCTGAATATCTTCAAATATTCCCTGCAGTTTGGCCAATATTTTCCCATAATCAGCATTTCAATTCGCTGGAAAAAAAAAAGCGTGGCAAGTGATGCATTGTAACACTGTCTTCTACAATGCATAAGCATAGGCTGACAGGGTTCGGAGTATCGCTCAGGATAATTCAATAGCAGAGCAGTCTGGCGCTGCGCGATCTGCTTGAAGCACCAATTCCGTGCGGTTGACTACAGATGAAATGCCAGTGATATAAACTGATATTCGTATTCATTGTGAGTGCCAGGCTGTGGTGGATAATTTATTTAATTTAACCTCATTTTAACAATAAACTGATTTTTGTTTTCCACATATGATACTACATTGTACCGCACAAAGTGCAAACTTTTTACTGGACAGCTCATCCGAGCAAAACACATTGCTTAAAGAGCTCTCTGAGAAAATACTGGCCTCTCCCACCTACGGAAGGCAAGAACATCACAATACAGGTATCACAAGATTAATTATGAATACCACGACGTTCTTCATTAAATTTCGCACGCTCGCAGTCAAATATCATTGTTCTACTTGAAAATGGGCACACAGAAACTGATATTTGAATGACAATATAGTCGAATAGTTGTAGCAAATACATTTTATTAGCTCATTGAGTCAGTGTGTCAAACAAGAGGCAAGTTGTAAGACGCTATTATCCTTCACCTCCTCCTAAGATTTTGTTCTTATCTTGCAAAATGTGTAGGTTTTGACCTTACCACTGTGCTGGGCACCCAAGAAAACCACCCGATACCAAAAATGAAGCATCTGTCTTAAAAAGGTAAAACTAGTTACTTCAAACTTTTTGCAAAATCTGCTCAATTTTGAAATTTAACGCCCTAATTCGAACACGCTTGTGATCGAAAATTTTTCCATTTGTGTAAATGTTTCATATGTAAAATCGAGTCGATTGAGCATAGTATCGATATGAAGTCAGAGTAACACCCCACGACCTTTCCTAATAAGAAAAACACATTTAGTGAACTAAGAAAAACCTATTCCTTGAACTAAGGAAAACACATTTACTGAACTAAGAAAAACACAATTGCGTTTAAAAATATAAAACTCTACTTTAAAAAGTGATTCATTTGTGCAGTTGTTTCCTCATTAATTCAGCTAGTTCGGAACACCTATATCTGTAACTTTCTTCGGTGGCACTATTTGCCTTAAAAGTTCGAACACTCTGCGACCCATCACAAAAATTAACACTGACACTCTCTCTCCGTCTGGTATGTCATTTGCAGAATAATATTCTCCAAAGCACTCCAGATATGCTTTAATGTTGCCTTCATCCCGTTTAAATGGTTGAAAACAATACAGTTTCGCCACACTAAAATTTCCTTCAGTCATTGTGCTTAATTTACTTGTAACCTCCTCGCTAATTTATTTTATAATAATACAATTATAACTAGTATTCAATTCAATCTGATGGGTTCTATTAGTAACTTTATATTGCACAATGTAACTTCTAAAAGTTACACACATTTTGTTAAATGTATTAATTCTTTATAATTTCTTACTTACTAACTAACTCTATGGCCCATGTGACCAGGAGGTTCAATGCCGCGTTCACAAAATCTCTCCACTGATTTCTGTCCTTAGCCAACTGGATCCAGTTTCTACTTTGTATTCCTATTTCTGCTACAGCCATCTTAATATTGTACTCCCTTCTGCAGCTAGGTCTTCCTAATGGTCGTTTTCCGATTGTATTTCCAGTTAAAACTTTGGAAACGTTTCTACTTTCTTCCATTCTGGCTACCTACATTTGATGATCCTAATAATGTTTGGTAAACGGCATGAATTATACAGTTCCTCATTAAGAAGTTTCCGCCATTCCCCATTCCCGTTCCTCTTGGGTCCGAATATTCGTCTCAGGATCTTGTTCTCAAATACTTTCAGTCTATGTTCATCCCTCAGAGTAAGCGATCATGTTTCGTAATCATAAAAAGAACAGGCATGATTATCGTTTTATATATTTTAAGCTTTAAATTCCTAGACAGAATTCGGGACTACAAGAGATTTTGAACTGAATAATAACACGAATTTCCTGCTTTTAGTCGATATTTAATTTATTCGTGAATATGATTTTCGTCTGTTAATATCGATTCTAGATATTTGAAATTTTCCACTTTATCAAAAGTATTATTCGATATTTTAGCGCATGCATTATTTCTTAACCACACATTAATTCTTGGATTATTATTTCAATTCCAGTCAACATTAATTAGGCTAAAAACTTTAGTCGGTACGAGCCGCGAACATTAATTAATTAGGATTAACAAATTCTAATAAAATAAACTAGTAAATAAATTAACAACCAGTTTCTATATCTTAACTATACTGTATATAAAAGTACATGAACTGACATAAAATTAAGGGTTACTTCCGTTTGATGTGGAAAGTTGAAATTTGGCATGAGACTAACTATCTTTTCGAGACTAACCAACAAAAAATTGCCAGAAGTGATTATTTTTAACACTATTCATTTGAAAGTCATGGTTTATAGTTCATTCTCTTCAGCATGAAACAAGCTTTTCAAAGGTGCTATTTACTAATGCCCATAACGTTCTTGAACAGGGAAAATTTGGAGAATGTCGGGAAAATTTCCTTCAAAACTCCCTCCCATCAACTTTGGACCCCTCTGGAGTGGCCCCGAATAAAAGCACACAGTCCAAACGTATCTCGAAAAATACTATAGGGGATAAGAAATTACTGTATCAAGTTTTGTTTCGATAAACGGAATAGATATGAGGGAAAAGTTTGTATACCAATCCACGCTTTCCCCTCTACCTATTTTATTGATGCAATAGCTATTTCACTGCGAGTCTACGATTTTCTTTATACTAACAGGGTTAATGTGCCTCAGATGCTTACTCCGTTGTCTATGGCACCTAATTGTTTGTGCATAAACATATCTTTGTTATGTTTATCGAATGGACTATTTTTGATCCGGATGTCCGGATGACACGTTCATGTCCGTTCCTTGTGAGTACCACTGCAGCAGCTTCTGATTGAGATATTGGTAACTTAAATTTACTGAAATCACAACACTCTTAACAGTGAGAATATACTTGTAACAGTGATACATATACTCCTAACAGTGACACATAAAGAATAAAATAAAAAATACCTGAAATAAAAACTAATTCTACCACTTTGAATATAGTTCAGTTTAACTCCAACTATCTGAACTTGAAATACCGAAATATCCGAATCGACATGAAGAAATAAGGGGAAAAAAAACATTAAAAAGCTTACTGCAATGTAAACTGCAGAAATTATTTCCTTGAAATTCCTATTTAAGTTAGTGTTAAAATTTAAATTTAATTGGCTCGTAACTCATTAATATAAATTAATATAAATAAATGAATATTAAAAAGACAAAAGCCATGGTGATTGGAACAAAGCGGCCAGTGTCAAATGTAGAAGTAGGAGAATAGAAAATAGAAAAGATGACTAGTTTTCGATACCTGAGTAATATAATTAGTAACTATATGAAGTGTGTGTGGGGGCGCGGTGGCTCAGTGGTAGAGCGTTCACCTCCGGTGCTTGGGTTCCCTGGTTCGATCCCAGCTCGCGCCGTGTGGACTTGGTGGTGGACAAGCACCGTGCTCGTAGGTTTTCTCGGGGTTCTCTCGTTTCCTCCCACTTTCTTCATTCCACCATTTCATTCATTTCTCATAATCACCGTCTCCTTTAGCCTAACCGGCCTAACTGTGGGACATAAAACTTACAGATTTCATTTCATTTTTTTATATGAAGTGTGAACGTGAAATAAAAGAAAAGATAGGAATTGCCAAAGAAGCGTTTTGGAAGAAGAAAATACTTTTTTGTGGGACCTTCAATAGAATTGAGAAAAAGAATAATAAAATACTTCATGTTGAAGTTGTACCATATGGATTAGAAACATGGACATTACGCAAAAATAATGAAAAATGACTCGAAAGTTTTGAAATGTGGCTGTAGAGAAGAATGGAGAGAATTGGCTAGATCGAGCGGAAAATGAATGAGAGGGTGTTAGAAATGGTGAGAGAAAATAACAATTTTAGATATTATTAAGAAGAGGAAGAGAAACTGGTTGAATCATTGGATAAGAAGGAACTGTATCATGAGGGACGTTTTAGAGGGTATGGTAGCAGGAAAGAGACGGTGGGGGTGAAGAAGACTACAATTAATGGACGATATCAAAACAGAAAAATCGTACCTGGAGGAAAAGAGGTTAGCAGAAGACATTGGAGTACGGAAGCTTCTCAATTGCAGCAAGTGACATTCCAATAATGACAGAATACCTATTATTATTATTATTATTATTATTATTATTATTATTATTATTATTATTATTATTATTATTATTATCTTCTATATATTTTTAAAAAAAATTAGTTTTAATAAAAGTGGCGTTATTTTCAACGTACGTTAGGCCTATCTTTTTATAAACAGAAGCGATTTTACAGATTTCATCTCACATTATAACCTTTTTTTCTTTGATCATTTCTTGAATTATCAGGATTTCTGCACATCCGAATGACACTCAAAGCTCATTAAGAAGAATAATTAGAGTTTCATTATATCTTGAAAAAGAAATTAAGTCACGAAGGAACACATGAAAACATCGAAAAGTTCGATAATGCAATTGGAAGTTGGAGATTACGTTTTTATATATTTGAAACAATATGTTTTATTTTTTGCGCCCACTGACATATATATCAGTAGAATAAAAGCTGTTATGATGAAACGTCTGGATGTTGCAAAACGGTTTCGTGCCAGACGATGTATATCTGAGACGTTGAAGAATTTCCCAGATATTTCACGAGAGAAACTTTCCACTGTTTCTCTCTAGAATTACATCTCGGACGCCCAGATTCTACGGCAGACAGTTCCTTCTATTGCAGAAACAACAACAACACCAACAATATGGACAATTATGGGATATGAAAAACCATTTTTATTCTCAGTTGTAACTCCTTTAAGTTGAAAAGCATTGAAAATAACTTTTAAAATCATGGAAATAAATAAATTATATTCAAACCAGTAACAGAAGTCCCTGCAAAAAAAAAAAAAAAAAAAAAAAAAAACTTAATTATTTAGCGCTAGAGACCGTTGCGTGCTCCTGTATTTAACTCTCTTAGAGGCGAGACTGTATGGTGGGGAACTTCTTCATTAGCTGTTTCGCTGGTTATATTAGACTTCAACATCCTTTAAGAAGCTGCGCTATAAGAAACATAGCTCTACAGCTTAATAAGCACCTGGGACAAAATATTACGAAGTGTGGGCATTCTAAGGGCTTTGCGGAAAGTGGTCTCGAATAGCAATATAGTTGTCGATATCCCGAATATGAGTCATGTATGTTATTTGTGACAGTTTGTGGCTGGTAAGTTGTACATGTTGATACGGTATCATTTCAGTACAGGTTGAACTCTGGGCCGATGAAAAAAATGACCGACTTTCAAAATGGATCCATTGTCTTCGGGTGTGAACATGGCATACCCTGGGGGAGGTCTCGCAGTTTTTTTGGCATGCCAGTACTGTTCATGTAGAGTGGAGAACGTCTGGCACAAACCTATCCTTTCGGAGCAGCAGTGGAATTAAACCCATAATGTCTGAAGCGCGAACGTAGACATCTCGGGAGATTAGCAACCTCTAAATTGTTTCAAATCCGGCAGCAACTGGCGCAAAAGTACAACGCAGCATCCAGTCGTCAAGTCTCAGAACAAACCCTGTAACGAGAACTGAATGGTGTAAGTATATTTAGTCGCATTACTCCAGGCTGACTGCCATACAAAAGTAAAATCGCGAGTTGTGAGCGACGGAACAGCGCCACGGACTAGACACCAGTCGCTACGCAACGCATCCTTTGGCCAGTCAAATCCCAGTTCTGCCTTTGTTGAAATGACGGTCTCTCTAGGGTAATGCAGCAGACCAGAGAGGCCTACAAAGGTGAGTGTGTGCTAAGGACTATACAGAAAGGAGATAGTAGTATTCCGTTGTGTTTTTTTTTTCGAGTGCTATTATGGATCCGTTGATAGAGGTGTCCAACCACATGAAGGCTGTGGATTACGTGTCCATTCTGAATAATGGGATGTTGCCATTTGTTCAGTTTCTGCGAGATGGTTACATTCAATAATCCCAGTATCAAGACAACAATTGCACCATTTACCAAGCCAGGATTGTGTAGACATGGTTTGCTGAACATAAGGTAGACATCCCACATCTCACCTGACCCATGAATTTGCCTGATTTCAACAAATTTATTTTCTTCACCGGGGATTGACTCTGGACCGTCAAGTTGGGAGGTGCACGCTGGAGGATATTGATTTTGTCTTTATAGATTTGAGTATACGAACCGCTTAGCCAAACTCAAACACCGTTTCTTGTGACATCAACGGAGCCAAGCATTATCGTATTTAGTCAGAGGAAAGTCGGGTGAGGTCAGATGAAGTAAAAGTGGTCAGAGGACTGACTGAAAATGGTCAGAGGAAGTCGAGTCTCACCAGATGGAGTTGGTAGTGCGGCGTCCACCCAGTGTGTTGAGAACAATTGGAGAGTTATTTGAAATTAAAAGAAGTAGCAAACTACGGTCCAGAAAGCTAGCAATAACAACGGCGAGGGGAGTCGATATATTGACTACATATCACTAGAAAGACATAACTGTCATAAACAGGCTGGTAGGTCATAGGGTTCAAGGACTGTTGCGCTAGGAGCAGTACTGTTCCGTGAAGGAGGTAAGCGGGACACGGCCCCGGACGCCGAAGTCAGGGGGCGTAAAATTCGTAAGGAAAGAGAAAAGAAGAGAGAAGAAAAACGTTACTCATGTTAGGAAAATGCTTGTGCACATATAAAAAATGAAAGAAAAAAGTAATAAAAAGTGATCAAAACGAAGGAAAAGCAGGGTTTATTTTTCAAAATTTTCTTACTCTTCGCACCAATCATGGTGGAGCTTCGCGGCTAGTCTGTCGACCTAACTCATATGTACGGGGACGCCATCTCGTCCCGGGCGCTGATTTTCCACAGCACGGCACTAGGTAGTTTATTTATACATAGGCAGGGACATACTTACAGGAGCGACAAAAACTTGCTAACTCAACATCTCAATAAAACAATGTTTATTGGAGAAATTTCAATTGGAGCGTGAAAATATGATGTTACACTTCACCTGTACCCTTTCTCTTTAGAGTTTTACGGCTGCATAATAATATCCGTTCAATACCACACATACGTAGTGGTTTCTAATGGGATCCTTTTCCTCTCAAAGCATGAACAACTTCTAATAAAAAATGTCAGGGTGCGCGCTTGTACTTAGTTATATGAATTATATACATTATTGTAAGAATTATATAAATTACTGTAATGAAATTCACAAAAATTATACTTTTTTAAAAAAAAATCGGCATCGTTTATTTTTATTCATTATTTATTTGCAATGATTTTAGCTAAAAATTTTGAAAGAGCCTAAGAGCAAATATTTTATGTTTTCTAAATTAAAAATTAAAATTTATTACCGGTACTAAAAGTGAGTGTTTTACTTTTCAAAAAATTACATCTTCGTAGCAAATTTAATGTAAAATTTCCACAGACTATCCAAAATGCAGTAAAATACAAGAATTACCATTAAAAAGGAAACAAACTACAGAAAGTACATAACTCTCTGTGGAAAACATAACGAAAACTTCGGCAATTATTTACATGCAGTTAAGTTTAATTTGTTTCGAGAAACTTTAGATAACTTTCTACCTTATGCATGAACTATACTACCATCTTATTCAACATTCTCCCTTGTTAAATTCTAACGTTTGCGTAGCCTCAGTAACTCCCAGTAATGGAAGCAGCATTTGTCTGCAAAGTGATCCATTACGGAACTACTGCATAGATTAGTTTTGGTCGACGGGTCATAGAGATTCGACAGTTACATCACAGGCTATGGTTACATCAAACTGGATCGGATCCAACGAGTGGGAAATGCCTTACATAGTTAACCCATTTCTGATTCCACGATTACGAACACTTTTTATACTTATATTCCACGGAGTTTTAACGTACCTAACCAACAATATTGAAATACATCTTTCACAATTTTTGATACTTACTCAATTTCTATTACGTTTTTCCATACTGTACCTAAATCTTGAAACTATTTTTTCAGGAAATTTTCTGTATCTAGTATAAATGATAGACACTATCTGGATATCCCATCTATAAGGGTGCTCAGAACTAACATCAAGAAATTTTGGGAAATTAATCCTCAAATGAAATAAGCGGGAAACACTATATATTAACGTGTACGCTTTAATACTTCATTTCGGAGATATAGCCCACCGAAATTAGTCGAAATGACAAAATATAGAATTATAACTCGAGAATAAAATTTTGGATTTAGGGTGCGTAAAAGAAAATAATGGTCGTTTTAAGACTAGGTTTCATCACGATACACCATCAGATGTGGAAGAGGTGGCACGATTAGTGTCGAAAGATAGAAGGAAAATCATGATGTCTTCTTGAAATTAAAAATGATAGACCAAGTACTGGAAATTAACACAAATTGTTTATAACTGCTACGACATTGCTGAAATTTCGGCCTAAAATAGTTTTAATATTCTCATTTTATACCAATTTTGATACTCATGATCTATACCCGACCTTCATGCTTTATCTGATGTTTCATTCGAAACTTATGACTCTTTTAATATCGTTTCTATCAATGTTTGGCGATCTGTAACTCTGAAACGTTTCATTTCTGAACCTATGTTCGTCTAATTGTTTTTCTCGCGATTTGAGTCGTTACATACACTTTGTATATATATCATACAGGACCTTATATAGTACAAGAGTAGGCAGAGCACATACAAGGTCTGTTCTAAAAGTAAGGAGACAAGTCGTAATGTTGCGAGCACGTGTGCTGGATAGGGGAACCGTGGTGAAGGAACTTTCAGCTTCATAATAGAGCAGAGAGCGGTTGGCTTCGAACATTTGAGTTGAGTTCAGTTTTAGCGTCCTTTTCAGCAGAGAGGTTATATAAGACGAGAACTAACGTGGAATCCGAACCACATGAGTTCCCGCCGGAAATGGAGCCCGAGTCTCCCACGCCAAAGGCGCGTACGCTAACCGCTTAGTCACTAGCAGGTTCATAGGTTCAAGAGTGTGCACCTGTATCATCACTGCGTTACGGTAACAATAGTGTGAACGTTGAAGTAGTGCAACGTGGTAAAGTTTTGTATTAAAACGATGAAGTCCCCTATTCAGATGTTCAACATGATTATGACGGTATACAGAAATGATGCATTGTGCAAATCACTTGTGTTCAAATGGTACGAAGCCTTTACAGATGGTCAAGAAGACGTTCACGACTAAAGAAACAGTGCAAGCGCTTGCCAACGACGGTTACGGATATTAATGTTAATTATGTACGTTTTTATTGAGCACTGATCGGCATTTAAGTGTCCGTATGATTGTTAAAAAGTTAGGGATTCCGGAGACGCAAGTTTACGAAACTGGAACCGAACATTTTTCATACGTCGCGCGTTATCAGGGAGTTTTTGACTGGTAAAGGCATAACCACTCTTCCCCAGCCACCATACAGTGCCGGTCTCTCTCCACATGAATTATTCCTGTTTGTGAGAATGAAAAGCAATGAAAGGTCATCGATACGACATCGGGCCGCAACCTAAATGCTCAACAAGATTCCAGAAAAAAGACTTCCGAGACGACTATAGACAATGTAAAAAACGTTGTGCTCGCTATGTCGATTGTCAACATGATTATTTTGAAGAATAATAGACATTGAACGATTTTATTAAAATGTGATTTTTATACTCAATCTCTACTTTCAGGGCGCATCCTGTACATGACATGAAGCTAGAATATTGGTTGTAAGTCTTCTGGAGTAATCGTGATACTTCTATTGTGACGGTTTGTGGAGTGTTAAAAGATGAGTTTCTTCTTTGTTCTAAGTGTGCGATTATTAAAATTTTCTTTCAACAGGTGTTATTCGTTTTGTTTAGTTTGGTGTGTTTTCTTGTGTTTTAGAAGGTGGTGATAAATCAACAAAATACTTTGTACAAGAGAAACTGAACTTCCTAACAACTGCTTATGGATACATAATACATGTCGTCTGGCTTTTTTGAAGCATAATGTATAAAAAAGTAAAATAAAGCATTTTTAAAAAAGCCAAGACACATATCAATTTCCAAATTCTTGAGAAAACCATGTATTAACACATTTGAAAGCATTGTACGTAGTACAGTACAATCAGTGCTGCTATTCTAATTGTTTAACAACCGGTTACATATATAGGGTGTCCCACCAAGAAAGGGATAGATTGTGAGGAATGATGGTATGGGTCATTACAAACAATCGATTGAGATTTGAGATATCGATGAAAAAGACCATTTTATTTCATACACATTGCTTCGTAGGCGTACATCTCCGGAACTAATGAATATATCAGAATTATTCACAAACAGGTACCTAACACACGTAATGGGCATTTGATAAGTATCACATTCGTTATACTCACATATTCCAGTATTCAGATCAAAGTTTCGGAATTCGTATTCAAATTTCTATCTTCCCATTGAAATTTTTGTTTGCCCATTGAATTGAAACAATTCAAAGTTGTTTGTTTCCACAGCAATGCAAGCCACCGGAAAAATTACAGAGGTGTTTTCACAAGTTTGGCTCATTTCTTTCAGGGCTGGCTAAGTCATATATATGTTTATGTATATATATATATATATATATATATATATATATATATATATATATATATGTGTGTGTGTGTGTGTGTGTGGGTGTGGGTGGGTGGGTGGGTGGGTGGGTGTGGGTGTGGGTGTGTGTGGGTGGGTGAGTGGGTGGGGTGTATGTGTGGGTGTGGGTGGGTATAACAACCGGTTCTAACGAACCGGCTGAATAGTACCCCTGACATGTGAGTACAATATTCCGTAACGGACAACTTCCAGTAACTGACAACTTCAAAACACAAGGAGGATCAAGTTGGCTCAGTGGTAGCGTTGGCTTTGTTGTGTGGGGTCACTGGTTTCATCCCCGACCAAGTAAGTTTGTAGAGGAGAACACCGTCTTCATGGGTTTTCTCGGCGTACTCCTGTTTCTTCCCACTTTCTCATTCCACCAATTATTCCATCATCATTCACTTGTTTTAATCACTGTCCCATTTAGCCTAAAGGGCATAATTGTGGGACGTTAAACTTATAATATTTAATTTCATTTTTTTTCACAATATGGACAGGTATTTTGTTTCAATAAAAATATATGTGCTGTTATGAGACAGATCTACCCTTTCACGAACACGAAATGTTTTCTCTTCCTCACATCATTTTAATAACTTCTTTTTTTAAAAAAAAACAAAAACTATCCTGAAGTCGCACGCATTTACATTAGAAAATAATTTCTACAGCTTCAAAATAAATCTATGAAGCAGTGTAGTACATAGAAAGTCCTTCCTTACTAAATATCTTTGTCATAAGTCAATGAACTTAATGAAGTACAACACAGAACTACAACCTGATCTTGAAAGAGTTTTTCTTTCTGTATAATAAATATTCAGTATTTAGTAATAATGTTCTTTGCTCTCCTTGCGTTACTTTTACTTTTAGTACAGTCATTATGCGACTTAAGAGGCCCCATCACGACGAAATTAAAATACCGCTAATTTTAGTCATTGTGTGATAAATGATAATCAAAAAGATAAATGATAATCAAAAAGTGGAACAAGAGCTCCCTAGACAATATTATTTTACATGAGATACCGTTATCAGGACTCACTTATCTGCTTTCGATTTCCAGCCATTTAGAAAATCGGCACTTATTTTCGCTTTTATAAATGGCTGCAAACGGAAAGCTACTAGGTGACTCGTGATAACGGTACTTCATGCAAAATAATATTCTCTAGTGCGCTGCTGTTCCACATTTCGGTTATCTTTTATCTATTTCAAGATATCACATAATTACTGTAAAATTAGCGGTATTTTAATTTCGCAGTGATTATACTTTTTAAGGAATTTTTACAGAGAAATAGCGTCTACAGTACTTGGAAAGAAATTTAACCCATATACATTATGTAGGAGGTTACATAAAAGAACACCATTACTTGCATTAATACTATTGGTTCTTTACAGAGACTATTATTCCCCCACTTCCCTCTCCCCAAGTAATTTGAAGACTAAGCACATTATTTCGATATTAGCTCTGTTTACATGTATAACTAATATTTTTTAAAATACAAGTATATTGCATACAATTACCGCATAAGCTCTGAGTAATCTAAATTTGAGCTACCTCTCTGTCACGCACACCCGCCGTTTGCGGACAAATAATTATTAATCGTTTCTGTCCGTTATGCGGGGTTTTACAGTGTAAGAATTTTTGAGAACTCGGATACCATCTTGTAAAGCGTGATATATCAGAACTATCCTGCTTCCTCCAACGATATTTATTACGTGTCTTCTTTTACTTTAAGACTTTACGCGAAACAGCTCGTTTCTGTCTTCATTAATTTTTGGTCTCATTCGTCAAGAATTTCATGTTAGAACATGATCTTCTTCTGGTAGTTTCTCCTTCTTGTTAATTGCGAAGTAACTTGTGCTTTGTGCGAGCGCAACAGTTCTTTTTGTAATGTCATAATTAAAATGTACGGTCTTCGAATTTGTCACTTCTCTACCGCGCTTCAGAGGTAGAATTTCCTTAATGAACTTCAGAGCAGGAAAAGGAAAATGTAAGGCTTGAATTAACTGCAGGGGATAAAAGCATAAGATAAGCAATGGATTTGAAAGACCATGTTAACGTTAAATATAACAAAGTACAAACGTGAACTTAAATGCACGAAACTTGAATTTACTAAATTTACAAATATAACTCTGAGTATAATTCTGAAGTCAAATGCAAGAAATTCGCTAGTTTATTTCTAAATTTAGCGTTTCTTTTCAGCAGCTTGACTATATGAAACATGGACTTACAATTTAAGGTGGAATCTGAACTGCTGTAATAAATTCAATTGTCTCTCGTCTAGAATCGAACCCGGGATTACGAGGGGAAGCCAAAAAGTAAAGGGACTGCAGTTTCTCCCACTAGTGTTTGGTAACACTGCTAGTATCCAGCGCTGAATTAGTGTCATCTGCAACACTTCTATGCAACGTGCCACTCTTATTCCCGCATTGGCCGTTGGAGTGTAGCAGACTGTTAACCCTTTCAGGATTTTGGATAAATTTTGTTACCATGGCGTAGTATCGCCTTTGATCGCTTATTTAGGTTCAATAACAGGTATTTAAGCCGGGGTTTTTATTGGTCAAGTTAATGATGAACCAGTGAAGACCTCAGATGCCTTTTGAAGCAGGATGGTCAACTTTGCGATGCCAAATGGGAGCGGAGGAGCGTGATTTTTTTATTTTTTCTTAAGGCAAATTTTTAAAAAAATACGCCTTTCGTTTTCAAGATATCACATTGAAACTTTGCGTATGGATTGGGTGTACCGTTGAGTATTTCTTATTTTTTTTAAAGATCCCTACGCGAAACCAGGGCCGGGCCGAGAGACGCAAGTGTTCCGAGGAGGTGATTTTTTTCCGAAAACTTTCCGGTTTTTCCCGATTTTTCGGATTCAGGTATATGATACGGACACGTGAGTGGTACAGTTGGAAAGTTATTATTATACTGAAGAGAAAATGGCCTTCAAACCATGATTCTAGGCCAAATGATAATGGCACAGTAAACAAAGTAACATAGTTGAGGGGAAACTCTGATGCGTAGTTTTTGGGGAAGTAAAAATGGTATGTTGTTTATTGCCAATAAATTATTTAAATCATATAACTGGGACTTAAAATATTATAATGTTCGTACTCCGTACGTCCGTTCCTCCATACGATAATTCTCAAACAGAAGTGAATATTTGATTTTTTTTCTAGAAATACACACCTAGAACAATTATCTCGGCCAAATTCGTTAATATAGTCATTATGTTAAAATCTTAAAGGGTAACGCTGATTTATTTATTTTTTTTTTCTTTTTGCAAAGGTGGCGGAAGTTACACATCTCGCTGTTAGATAGCAATAAACGTCCTCAAGAAATAGACATCTACCGGACAAAATTGGAACTTCTAGTGCGTGAATTTTTTTACTCTCTACCACAGTTTATAGTTTTCTTCAGCTGAATATATATTCTAAAAATGTATATGCTATATATATATTCTTGTTTACCTTCTAATTGTTACACATGCATTCCTAATAGTGACATACATACAGAGAACAACAACTAGTAATCTCACGTGTACGCCACACAAAGAAATTTGGTCAGAATATAGAAAGTAACAAAATGGTATGCAACCTGACATTCAGTTTGGTTGCAAACTACTAAGGGGCAATTCATTCGTAATAATCTTTTTTTGGAAATATATGGGGACCATACCTTTGGATCAACTGTATACATTACCTTTCGTCAACGAACTTGATTCCTACTCTTTGATCATGTATACTCTGGCCAAAGTTGGTGGTGATCCATCAAATAGATCTTGAATGTTTCCTCGCGGACGGACGGACAGAACAAATGTATAAAGCAGTTTCGTATGGTTGAGCAATCTTCTTAAAAGTTGGTGAATGAAATAATTGCAATACATCATTATGAATCTTTCAAAATATTCTTCTTCTAAACAGAAATCTTTTAAGGTTAATTCTCATATATTGTGCCGTACCCATGTCATTCCGCTGCCGTGCTCCATCCGTGGCACGGCCACGACCATTCAGATATATTATGCCGTACCCCTATTGCTTTCTACTATATTTTCCTTGGTTGTGATCAACATCGTGTCGCTTCGTGTGCTCCGAAGAAAGCCGAAGAATCGCGGTTTCGCTTTAAGGCGGCCTCTCGGGACACGTCATGTGTAAATTTGAAAAGACAATCCAACAAACTTTTAGTGTCAATGTCTGAAAAGAAACTTTGTGGACCACGGCATAGGAACGCCACACTACGTGTGTATTACTCTTTCGTGTGCACTTCATTGAGCTATTTGGAGAGCATTGGCTTCAACAGGAATTAAATAAGAAGTTATTTCTTTAATGATTGCCAATTCAATTTATGAACTAACAAAACCAGGAGTCTCAAAACGGAAATGCACATGTTTTGTTTTGATTTTTACTATCAGTTAATGAATTCGTTATTGCCAGAAAAGAAAAAAAAAACTTATAGTTTCACTTTCTCAGTGAAGGTGAATATGCAATCGAATATTAGATTCATGTTTCTGCTCTACATTTCACTCTTACCCTCTAACTCTAAAATTTGTACAAAACAAAATTTACACAATTACCATAATAGAGGTCTCCTCAGAAGCCAAATTATAAGAGATATATAGAGGAATAATTACCAGCAGAAATATAATTACTCGTTCGTAGTTTACAAAACATTGTTTTATCATATGGCATTAATTGAATTATTGAACAGCCATGGTATAACTTTGTGCACGACGTAGTTGGAGAATTCTAAAATAGTTACGAACCTGTAAAAGGTGGAAACAAAGAGTTTTAATTTGTTTAGGTTCTTCTTCCAAAACAATGACAAAATTAAAGATACGAGGATAGTTCATTATGCTCTGCCCCTTGACAGAAGGAACCCCGGCAGGAAATCCAAACCAAAGTTTTTTTCACATAGTTCCCTGCAACCAGTGGCGTAGGGAAGGGGGGGCCCACAGGGGCCGGGCCCCCCCAAAGAGGTCCGACAATGTACTTTGGTACTTTGACGTTTGTAATTTTTTATATATTTTTATGTTTATATATTTCTTTGTTTGTAATGTTTCTATATGTACCTATAACAGCACTTGCCCCCCCCCCCAAACACACATCCTGGCTACGCTACTGCCTGCAACAATGACACAGTTTTGTAATAGGCTCTCCAGTGCTTCAATTACAGCACAAAAAGAAGTTATTTCAGTTGGTTCTGCAGCCAAGAATCCATAATGCCCATAACATCAAAATCCTTGCGAAAATGTTAACAACGAAGAACTTTCTTGACGTTGAGAAGAGGTGAAAATCACTGGGGGCCAGATATGGGGAAAGGCAGCAACGAGGGCGAAATAAACACCTCTGGTGGTCTCTCGATGTTCGAGATAATCAATCAAAATATTTCCTCTGCATCCAAAAAGAAAATGTTGTCACTCCGCCCTTTGATGTTTGGACTGAATTTCTTGAGTGCTGGAGAATGAGAGTGTCTAAATTGCATGCTTCGGTGTTTACACTCAGGATCGAGGTGGTTATCTGTGAAGGTAAATCTCCGCAATAACTTTCGTTTATCAGCAATGATTATCCGTAACAGCTGCCGACTTCTGACACAACGTGTCCTTTTTTGGTGGACCGTCAGCGTTCTTGAGAACCGCCGTGAAGGGACTTCTCCCGTTAACAGATAAACGTTCATGAGTAATTTAATGCAAGCCGCCAGTTCTGCGCTGTAATGGACAGTCGCTCGCTGATCTGTCAAAACGTTACTATGCACCTTTGTTATAATGTTTGGTGTGGTGACAATTGCAGATGGACCACCAGTACCCTCAGTTACACAAGTCTGTCGACCACGTTTAAATTCACGGCATCATCGTTTCACTAGCCCAGTTAAGCGTCTAGAGTCCTTAAGTGTTCTCAACTACATCAAGAAAAGTATGTATTTATGTTAGATTTTACTTCATTATACATTATATTTTCGCACCCTAGAGGAAAGGGAATGGGAAATGGCAAAAACTTCATAACGAGGAGATGCATAATTTATACCGTTTACCAAACATTGTTAGGGTCATCAAAAATAGGAGGCTCAGGTTGGCAGGTCAGGTAGCCAGAATGGAAGAAAGTAGGAACGCTTTCAAAGTTTTAACTGGAAGTTCAATCGGAAAACGACCGTTAGGAAGACCTAGGCGCAGATGGGAGGACAATATTAAGATGAATCTCGTAGAAATGGGAATCCAAAGTAGAAACCGGATCCAGTTGGCTAAGAACAGAAGTCAATGGAGAACTTTTGTGAACGCGGCATTGAACCTTCGAGTTTCATAGGCCATAGGGCTAAAGCCTGTGACAAACATCTTGGCATTACAGCTAAACGAATAAAACGCAAGCTCTGACGCGACGTTGCCAAGTGATAAAGGGGGTGCGATTATGAATTGGCTAAGCAGATGATCTACAACGTGATCAGATGGCAGGGAATAGACTGAAGTGAATGTGTACAAAATAAACGTGGCAATACCGCAGGCCTCTCATTTACTAGCAACATTTAAAGGGAACTTGGAGCGCCGCCTTCAAATTCTAAGATGTTTGTCACGCCGTTTAGTTAGTTTTAAATATTTCGCCATTGCTCCAAGCTATGTCCCGCCTTTCTTTTTATATTTTCCAATGAGAGTATACTCCTTACTGATCAACAACTTGTAAAACAAAGAAACAAATATTGTAGATTCTTCAAACTTTGTTTCATCAGTCTAAAGAATGAATAGTGCTATGCCTAAAATTGCATGTGTCTGCCATAACTAGAAGCGAATCAGGGGCGGAGCATGATGAACCACCCTTGTAAACATATATGTTTGTATGATTTCACTTTCTTTCTAGGGTAACGGATACGGTGAATATTGATAAAATTGTTGGCGGAATGAAAATTTATGTTCTCCACCACGAATTTACTTGGCCACGGATCGAACCAGAGACCCTCTACATCAGAGTTAAACGCTCTACCATTGAGCCACCGAAACCCTAACAAACAAAACGAACAATAAAAGTGGTACATATATCTGTTCTGAAATCAGTGGCATAACTAAAGGTTTGCGGGCCCTCCTGCAGGCAGCGTGGAGTAGCCCCCTTCTCTACGTCCTACTTCACGATTTGGGGACCCCGGATGGCTTGGGGTCTTCCCGCAGTGCGGGGTATGCCCGGCCCTTATTTACGCCCTTGTTAAAAATCACCATTTCAACAATTTGGCTAGATTCGTGAATGCAGGATATAGGCCTAAGCTTCATCTTGCCTACTGTCTACCGTGCATGGAGTTTTTTTATTGACGATATAGAGTCAGTTGCTATTCTCTGGTTCTTCCGTTTCTTTCTTACTTCTACGTTATATTTATTGCACCAATATTTCATCGTTATTTTGCATTTTCCTTAGCCTGCAGGAAGAACTGATATTTGCTCAAGAGGGACATTTTATTTATTCACTTCGATTTTCTTAAAACTTTTGTAATATTCTCTATGAATCCATATTGAAAGACAGTGAGTGCATAAAATTTAGGACAAAAAAGTTTCAATATTTGACAATCTCCATGAAGCAATTCAGAATCTCATTGCATTAAGACACATGAATGAACTTTAAGCTTGTAGCAAATTCTAGTGTAGGAAGGTAAAAGTAACAGAGAAAGGAGCACCGCCCCCGGGGGTCGTTCTGGACTCATACAAAGAAAAGAAGAGGGAAACTTCTAATGTTTCATTGCATTTCTTAAATGATTATATTTACATGGCAAAATGTTTCTATAGAGTGGGGAGAGTGTGCATAAAGTTTCGGAAGATTTTAGATGGGATGAAGACACTTTTAATTCCGTAATTATGGTGTTGAAATTTTTTAAAGTGACACATTGAGACTGTTTCTCCGTCCTTTATTTAGCTAAAATATTTTACACTTCTTATATTACGAATAGTTGGCGTCAGAATGGCGTGACAAGAGCTTAGATCGAGGGTTAGAACTTTAGATCCCTAGAATATCTCTGGGTATATCGCCATACTGTCATTCAAGAATACATATTTTCTGCTGTACGAAAAAAGGAGAAAAAAGGAAAACAAACACGAAAATATCCATTTTCATTTTAAAATATCTAAAAGTACATTTTCAGGAGGGTCAGTGTTTAAAACTTTCCGATGAAGGACCTTTGGCCCTCCGCTAAGCTTGATTGTACTACATATTCCGAATCTTCAGGTCTTGAACTATGAGAGCACATTCAGTGCTTTTGAAAAGCCGCAACCGTTAAATAGAGATGGACGTGAATGTGCAGATCACGCATCAACAGAGAAAGCAATAAGGTTAGTTATCTCCCAGGGCAAGAGCTCGACTTAAACGCCCCCTGACCACCCAAACCAAAACGTTCCCACATTACACCTGATATTGGAATCACACAGCAATTCTTCTATTCAGTTTTTTCTTCAATGGTAAACCTTGATTTCAAAATTGCTGTACATAATTTCATTTTTTAGTGCAAGATAAAACATCAAATTAATTAGTATTTGATTGCCAAATAATCTGAGAGTAGAATGCTTGACATATTCTTATAGTCTTATCATGATAACTGCAAATCACAATGTTTTTGGAATTATATCGGGATGTGCATATGTGTAGAATGAATCAACAGTCTGTTGCCTTGAGTATTATATTCGGACATTTTGCAAATCTCTTAAATCCATGTATGTTAAAAACAAACAAACAAACAGAAAAAAAACAAGCTGGAACTAAAATTTAATTTTGCGGACTCTTTTGGCTGCAAAAGGTGTTTACAATATCTTCAAAAGATAACTTGAAATCTAACTTAATCCGTGGATATGATCCTAACATTGGTGAGTCATTGTTGTCCTGTTCAGTTTCTGAGGTACCTTTTATGATCTTTAGTTTGTAGTTCTTTTCCTTGCGTTATAGTGAAAATAAATATTTGCCCAATTTTTCGACTCTCCAATTCGAAGCCTGGGGCACAAGATCTATTTCCCTTCTTAGTTACGTTACTGTACATCAAACAATTTAGTTTGAGTTTCGGTTTTGTTTTTTCCTCCTTTTGCAACTCAGAAGTTTTGAAGGATGATACTTACTGTTTACGTTGGATTCAAACAAGTAAGGCTGGAATTCGATGAAGTTAGCGGGTCCACAAACCATTATGGAATATAAATTCTTACCCTATAGGTCCTTCCTCACCACGATATATCGCCTTCAAGAGACTAAGTTCGCGAAGATGGCACCGAATATCAACCAATTGAAAGCTTTCATTAGTTATAATGTTATAGCGAACAGCTTTAATTTGGCATATTTTAGCGACAACCCGTAATACTGTTCTCGCATATGGATTGAAAATTCCTGATTCTGAAAATTACGTTCTAAAACAACAAGTTAAAGCTAAAATAGACATGAAACGATTTCATAACCCGCCCTCTGTCCAAGAAGAACAATATTTAATTTTATTAAAAAACACATAGAGTACGAAAGGAAACACAAACGATTTCGTAACTAGGTGGCAGCAGTAGCAAAAGCAATGACGGTGAGTAAAGGCTATGAAAAGTAATTACTATGTGCGTTGCCACATCTCCCTCAGAGAGTTGACAACCCCGTTGGGCCTCGTTTAATTCTCCTTGAAATGGAGATGACGTTATCAGTATTGCAGCGCCGCCGCTCGATGTTCGTCAACTGTCTCCCGGCAGACTTTATTGCCCTCAACATGGCAAGATTTACTTGTCTTTATACGCAAGAGACAAAACTGAAAATGTTCTTACAAATAAAAGATTAAAAAAGAACGGGAAGCACTAAAGACGAACATGGCGGAGAGGGAAAAAGCAAAGAAACCTGACACTGAGACGTTGTTTAATATGGCGAGAATTGTCACGTCGTTAAAATTTTAACAAGAACAGGAAATGGTGCAAAGATTTCGGGTCTTCTACAAACACATCTGCACAAAGTAATGTTACTTACTCTATTGTGTGTGTCTTTGTAATGGCGTCTTGGAAATTGTAACCGGTAAATTTCCAACATTTTATCTCACTTTCATCGTCAATTAGGTTATGCGTACTTATTAGTGTTTTAAATTTCAACACATAAAAATCTCATCCTGACAACTAATGAAACAGTATTGCCAACTGTTTTTTTTTAAAGACAACACTATTATGGAAAGTCCTCCAAAAGTTATATATGAACAGGAGCGCCACCACGGTGGGGGAGGTCCACCGAGCCCCAAAACTTCCTAAAAGAAGATACATTTGTACGCTATATCAATGAGACTATGCATGTTTAACAGGGAAATGATTCATATATCTACCATAAATGTTTGATCTCACTCTTCGCCTGTACGCGTTTTCTTATAAAAACAACCTAGTTCTGTATTTTTTTTAAAAATATAAGTGGAATTATTTTACAATTACTTGCCGTCTTTTGGGTGTAGAATAGTATTCATTGAATCCTACATAGTATTGAACCCCCACTCCACTATACCTGAACTACTCCCATCAAGAATTTCTGGTTGCCGGCCCAGGGGCGCCGATTTCTCTGTAACTGGGGGGGCATTCATATATATATATTCATAAGAATACATGGGGCCCACATGAGCTTTTGGGGGACCAGGGCCCCCTCGGCCCCCCATGGTCGGCGCCCTTTTGCCGGCCCGTATCTGCCTGACAATCACCTGTCTGTTTGTTAATCCGTCTATTGACGGTTATCACAGGAGTAATTTAAGAGGAATGTGATTTTCCAAACTTCCTTTATATATGTTAAGACTAAACTTCCAAACCTCCCCCCTGAACGTCCGTCCACCGGGGAGAAAAAAAAACTCAAGATTTACTTGATGGAAACTATCAATTCTGGCCAGGATATACAACAGTGATCGGCAAAGTGACGATCGCGAGCTACTAGTAGCTCGCGGGGACATTTTCGACAGATCTCGTTGATTCTTCTACTGAGCTGACGCTGCGTCAGGACAAGAGGCGCTGACGAAAACAAATGCTTGTGTCTCTCACGCAGAGCCGTGCCGTAAGGGGGGGGGGCAGCGGGGCGACGGCGCCTGTCGCCGAAGTAAGGGGGCGAAAAATTCGATAGAAAAAGGAAAAAAAGATAGGAAAAATTGCTTGGAATATATGAATGGGGGCGCCGCCGTATACTTTCGCCCCGGGCGCTGATTTTCCACGGCACGGCCCTACTTCCGCGTAACTGCCCATGTCAGCCTCATCTCACAGTTGCTTGTATACGCGTGGGGTTGTGCACATTATGTTTATCGTGTGTATATTAGACATTTGCTCACTTATAGTTTGATTTCGTATGTAATGGAAATGTAAGTTTATAGGCAATAAAGAAATGTAACTTTTTAATTTTTTTTTTAAAGTTTTGTTTTTGTTGGTAGTTCACAGTAGGATCTAAAAACAGTACGGTAGCACAAAAGCTTGACAATTTTGGCGAGCAATGATGTAGAGAGTCAAGGGCGCGGATTTCTCTGTAAATTTGTGGGGGGAGGTATTCAGATGCAAAAGGTATATATATGATTTTAAGAAAAATTGCATTCAAATTATGCCAAATACTGTATATTCATAAATACAATACGGGGCCCACATAAACTTTGGGGAAGACCAGGGACCCCGAGGATCGGCGCCCTTGTAGAGAGTCAAAAGTAGGAATTAATGTTGTTGATAGAGGTAATCCAGTCACCAAAAACTGACAGAGATTAATAGAGCAGGGGTGAACACTCTACCACTGAGCCACCGCGGCCCCCAAAATGAAAGCTAATCTTGATGTATATCTCTGATAATAATTTTACAGATGTGCTTCCAAAAGTGGGCGTTAGAGAGCACTTTGTTTCGTTCTTGCGCCCGTTTGTGTTCATTGCGTTTCGAGAGATCTTAACGCTTCTCCTGATTATGTCATTGTTGAAATAAACAGGCGATATTGCATTAGCATCCTTCATTTTCTACTTAAACTGCAAGTGAAAAAAACGCATTACTACTTCCAGTTTCAATGTTGATTTACATAGAGCACAAAACAACAACAGATAGTGAAAAAAAATGATTTAACGCTTTAAAAATAGGTATCCTTTTTATTTTTAATAATGTATTCAAACTGGAAATGTCAGAAATCAACGACTTCCGATTTTAACGCTAATCGCTATAGAGTAAAAACGGTACTATACAGCAAGGGCGTCGAACCTGGGGGGCCGAGGAGGTCCGGGGCCCCCAAAGCTCATGTGGGCGTCCTAGTGTATTTATGAATATACAATATTTGGCATAATTTGAATGCAATTTGTCTTAGCAACCTCATATATATCCCTTCTGCGTCTGAGTGCCCCCCCCCCCCAAATTTACAGAGAAATCGGCGCCCTTGCTACGAAGACGGAAGCAGTTTTCTACAATGAAATAGCGTTCCAAGAACGTATCCTATGATCAGTCTAACCTTTCTACCAAAACCGGAAGTGGTAGAATTTTATCTCTACTTTCGACTCTAATAACTAAAGTAACTAACTAAGCCTATGGCCTATGAAACTCGGAGATTCAATGCCGCGTTCACAAAATCTCTCCATTTACTTTTGTCCTTCGCCAACTGGATCCAGTTTCTACTTTGTATTCCTATTTTTGCGAGACCCACCTTAATATTGTCCTCCCATCTCCGAAGTCTTCCTAATGGACACTTTCTGACTGGATTTCCTGTTAAAACTTTAAAAGTGTTCCTACTTTCTTCTATTCTGTCTACATGACCTGCTCACCTGAGCCTCTTGAATCTGATGGCTCTAACAATGTTTAGTAAACGGTATAAATTATGCAGTTCCTCGCTATGAAGTTTCCGCCATTCCCCATTCCTGATTCTCTTCGGTCCGAATATTAGTCTAAGGATCTTGTTCTCAAATACTTTCCGTCTACGTTCTTCTCTCAGAGTAAGCGACAATGTTTCGCAAGTATACAGAACAAGACGTGTAACTATCGTTTTATATATTTGAAGTTTCAAATTCCTTAACAGAATTCACGACAACAAGAGATTTTTGAACTGAATAACAACACGAATTCCCTCATTTCTGTTGACATTTAATTAATTCTTGGACATGATTTCGCCTTTAGTATTTCTACTTTTAGAGGAAAAACGATAACATGTACCTACAAATGGTTTGTTGATATGCCTTAGGACCATAATAATAGGATTCTTCTTAGTAAAACGTTGAGTTGAGTTGATTTTAGGTTTAACGTCCCGTTCAGGAGCGATGCTATATGAGATGTGGACCTACTGATTAACGTGGAATCCGAACCACATGAGCTCCCACCGGAATTGAACCCGGGTCTCCCACACGAAAGGCGCGTACACTAACCGCTTAGCCACAAAGGTGCTCAATTTTAGTAAAACGTGTACACGTTTCAATAAATTTACAATCGAGGACCGTTTTTTTTTTCAAAACTCGATAGAGAAAATTTCGAGAAACGGAGGTATGCTTCTTTTTGGTATGCTTTTTGTGCTACCAATCGAGCTCTGAAATCAAAATTGACACATCTCGAAATGTGCCATGTGTATATAATACTAAATCATGAACGTTTTTTCAGAGCTCGATAGAGGTTATGTATATACAATAAGAACAAAAATGCAGTTGTTATAAAGAAAAAGATGTTTTGTGGTCTATAGAACTTTGAGAAAGCGCTCCTCAATTCCTCTTTGTTTACTAATTGGAGGACGCTGAATCCAAAGAAATTGTTTTTAAACTTATTCGTCCATGGCATCACAAGAAAATAATGACTTCACTCTTGGAGTATTTGCCGTACCCCTTATGCCAATTGTAAAAAAGCGCGCATGCTTAGATACATTTTCCATTTAGCAAATTTGAGAATGCTATGGAACCTATTTTAAAAGCTTATCCATCTCTGAAGTCACGAAAAAAGTGACCTCAAACTTGGGCTCTTTAGAAGTTCCGTTTATCGTAACAATGAATGTATTCACGCTTGAATAAATATTCCTCTTTGTTTATGGAGGACGCTGAATCCAAAGAAATTGTTTTTAAACTTATTCGTCCATGGCATCACGAGAAAATAATGACTTCACACTTGGAATATTTCACGTACCCCTTATGCCAATTGTAAAAAAGTGTACATGCCTAGATACATTTTCCATCGCAATTTTTGTGCTAATTTGAGAATACTGAATCCAATGGAATTATTTTAAAACCTTATCCAACTTGTAACGTCCCGGGCGAGATAACAGTATAAGTGTAACGTATATTGGGAACCACCATTTAAAATGTAATGATTAATTTATATTATACATATATTTTGCGTTACATTCCAGCCCACAAACCGTGTAATTCTTAAAATAGATAAAAAACGATCAAATTACATTAAATCAGGCACGACAAAAAATATCACTAATTATTCTCGAAAACTCCATTAATTATAGTTTTCTTTTTCGGTTGTCATAGCAACGTTATGATAACTATATGATAACTATCTGCTGTTATGATAACTATAAATGCAGATTACACTTATAAAACCAACATATACTTTAACTATTGAGATTAAATCTTATTCCTTTCTATTTGGAATCAACAACATTTATATTCTTTTTTTTTTTTTTTTTTTTTTGTTCTACACAACGGATTGTGCACTTTTATGCACCGTTGCCCAAAATCAAGATATAAAAATAGAGGAAATTACAAAATAGATATACAATATCGTTGTAATCTCTGGAGTCATGAAAAAAAAATGACCTCAAACTTGGCTGTTTAGAAATCGCACTTATCGCAACAATGAATTTGCCCACTCTTCGATAGTGTTATAATTGTTTATCTTCTTTACTAATTTGAAAATTTGAAATTTTTTTTTAGTTTTACGTCTCACGATTATGCCGGCTAGGCTAAAGGAGACGGTGATGATGAGAAATGAATGAAATGGTGGAATGAAGAAAGTGCGAGAACCCCAAGGAAACCCACGTTCAGCACAAAGTTCACTTGGCGGTAGCAGGGTTTGAACACGGGACTCCATGCACCAAAGATGAACGGTGTACCACTGAGCCACCAGCGTGCTATATTCAATGCAAGTTTTTTAATGCGTATCCGTTCATGGGATGACGCGAAACGTGATTTCGAATTTGAGATAAACAGTACGTCTTATTTTATTGATCATGAAGAAGTAATTAAATCATTTACAGACACTTTGTTTTAATAGAAAGTATAATAAATAGTACCGGTATAAAAATTGCATCTATGCATCGAAGCATGGGTATTTTTATTATATTCACAAGGTGTAGCGAGCAACTTTTTCTTGGGCGGGCCCATTACTTTTTAAGAGGGGATGGACTGTTACGTACTAAAGACAACCAAAATTTTCATTTTAGAATGTGAAAGTATTGCTAACTCACCATGTATAGGCTGTATACTTATTATTCTCATTCGTAGTTGAAACATGTGTTTTTGACACCATACAAATTAAAGTTACAGTTGTAAGAAATATACCAAGAAACTATTCATGACAAAGGCAAAAAATAATATTTTAGCAATCTCATGTTTGATTTAGCCTTTATGTGTCTGAAAAAAGGGTAAAAAACGAGAAAATAATATCATGTTCGGACATTGTTATCTAAGAGTGTGTTAATAAAATCACAACTGTGCCCATCCAGTTAGGTAAATGAGAGTACCAAAGTTCATGATTAATGAAATCTTTGGGTTTTACGTCCCACGATTATGCCGGTTAGGTTAAAGGAGACGGTGATGATGAGTAATGAATGAAATCGTGGAATGAAGAAAGTGGGAGGAAACGGGAGAACTCCGAGAAAACCCACGCACACGGTGTTTGTCCACCACAAAGTTAACTTGGCGGGGCTGGGATCGAACCCGGGACCCCAAGCACCAGAGGTGAATGCTCTACCACTGAGCCACGGCGGCCCCTTTCATGATTTACGAAGCAGTGGCATCGGCATAAGGCTAACTCGGCTCAAGTCCTCCTAACTTTAGTGTAATGGTACCGAAAGAGATTCTTCTTTAATGTGGCATGTTTTATTTGTAATTTCCGATGTTACAACTCATAATAATTATTATTACAAGCATGATTCATATTTTTTGCAATATTTCTACAACCTGAACAGCTGGTGCGTGTATTCGCCGTACATACATCTGCAGAGTACGCCATTAATTGGTACCAATTTAGAAAACTAAATTTTAAAAATTTTCATTTCGTTCAAGAACAGTGTAAAGTAACGGACGGACGGACTAACATTACAATGTGTGATCCTAATGCGCGGAGACCTTACAAATCCCAATTTTGAAAAAAATGTCTTTTGTAGTTTGTTAATGTTTGACACCCCTTTTCAGAACCGAGGTTGTATGAGAGGTGGACTTTACTTTAAAGTGGCATCTGAATCATTGTAATGCGTTCACATTTCAACATTGTCTTACTGGTAATCAAAATCCGAGACATCATGAGGCAGAGACGTCAGTGATAGCCACAACCGAATTTTCAGGTGGTATATAAAAATGTAATCCGCATTTTTGGTTGTAGCCTTTTATATCCTAAAATACAACGACGACTTCAAAACAAATTCCCGTTGGGATTTGTACGCTGGGATGAAAATAGATTTTGATCTTAATAAAGAATGAAGTAAAAAGAGCGCGGTATAAGATATTTTCTTTTTTTAAAAAAAAAATGTGTTGCGACAAAGACATTTTTGAAGTATTGCGTCTACAATGCCTGAAGACATCTCATCCTAACTTTTTCTAGGTGTCTTCTTCCACTGTGCTGTCTCCAAGTCTCAAGTGACGCAGAGAGTAATAACTACTCGGTAGTAAAATCAATGTCAGACCGTTTCCCTTTTCTTTTTTTTTTTTCCTCGCCCGCTCTCTCTCTCTTTCTCTGAGGAATGGCTCCCTTACGTCAGCATTGAGTGATAACATCCCTTTAGGTAATGGTCACCAATTCTCAAGACGACAAAATTGCCGACGCTCATCAGAGAAAGCTGGGAAGTTTGATGATATAAACACAAGCTTCTGGCTGAGACGAATATGAACAACGCGTACGCTTCTATTACTTTTTGTTTTACTTTTAAGAGAAAGTGATAGGAAGGCTTCTCCGAAGAGGATAGTTGATGGTTTACCAAAATACCTTTATATATATACAGGACAAGTCAAAATGATGGATACGATTTCAGAAATATATTCCGTGAAATCTGTTATTGTGTGACACGTGTTAAAACCTCGTCAGTGTATTTGTACAGTATACTGTACATGGATAAAGAAGGTAGGAAGAGATAAACTGATGAACTGGACAGGGGGCTTACCAATTAATGAATTATGGCAAGGAAGTTTGAATAACATAGAGAAAAAGAAATATATAAAAAAGCTCCTGATAAGAACCAAAAATGAAGGAACGTGATTAATTGGAAAGTGAACAGGAAGACTTATAGGATTGGCTGAAGGCCTCAGTGAATAAGGAAAAATAAATAAATAAATAAATAAATAAAAATAAAAAAGTACAACAATGACTATATATATATGTCTGTTAAAAGAATTTAAAATTTTTTATAACAATGACTATATATATGACGGTTAAAGAATTTAAACTTTGTTATAACAACATTTATATATATGTCTGTATTTTCATTAATTTCGATCGTGTCTGAAGAAGGATATGCTAGATATCCGAAACAGTTACAAATTATAATTTAAAATAAAATAAAGTTTTAAGCTTTGGTCAGTGTCTCTTTTGTTAAAACAATTAATCCAAAGCCATGAATAGTCTTACTATGGAACTTAGGTATACTTTCGGGACACTTATTGATTTAGTTAAGATAAATGCATAATTAGGGTAAAGATGGGGTAAACGGACATGCTAAGCAATTATCTGTTGGTTGTATGAATACATATGACCGAAAAGAACTCAAGATATTTGTTACAAATCAACAAGATTTCTATAAAGTAAAAGTATAATAAAGAAATCAGTTTGTCAGGTAGTCAAGGATATATTGAACAATTAGTATACAAGGGTGCAAGATATCCGTATGCCCCACGCGCTGGGGCAGAAGGAGAAAAATAGTGGGGCAAATGGACAGTTACAGTTGCAGTTTACAGACTACTAACGCTGCTACAATGAATGCATACAAAGTACACATCACGACTATTTCGATCGCATTCTACATGGAATCAGAAAAAGCAACCTGTATATCTTATCCAATCTTCTCCCTCGATATATCGTTTCCTGCACTTACAACAAATATTATTTAAGACCTTGTTTTCTGTAGATGCACATTGATTCTTTTTGCATTCCGGTTTGATTTCTGGAAGACACCACTGATTTCTCTGCTCTTCTTTCAGTTTGAAAGTTCGCTTTTGTCTGTGAGGATTTGTGATGTGCCTAGGGCTGCTTGGCGACCTCGTGCTGCTTGTGAAGCTCTAGATAGAGGGCTGGGGGTAGCGAAACTTATTGTCTCTGAAGATGTGTTCGATGTTGACGAGCTAGAAGTAGGAAATGCGCTACAAACTGATGCGACCGACACTCAACTTGACATTGGATTGAATCCCAGCTCGTACCAAGTGAGCTTTGTGGTGGACAAACACCATGTGCATGGGATTTCCCGGGGTTGTTCTGTTTCCTCCGACTTTCTTCATTCCACCATTTCATTGATTCCTCATCATCACCGTCTCCTTTAGGTTAGCCGGTATAAACGCGGGACGTAAAACTGAAATATTTCATTTCATTTGATTGGCATAATCTTAGACAAAATAAAAGTATCCTTGTAAAAAAATAATAATAAACACCATAAATTTCGCTTTTTTATTCTTTTCATTTCATCAGTAACTCTACTTAGGTATAAATAAATCTATTATTGTATGCATCTGATTAAAAAGAACAAAAGAGGAGACTCTTAAATAATATTATTTCACGAGAACCTTAACAGTTAAAGAATCTTACAGGAAATAAATAAATCAAAAGATAGGAAAGAAACGGAAGTTTAACATTTCGCTAAAAGCTAACGTGTATATGCTTGAAACAAAATGGCACTTCAAAAATTACATCAGGGAAAAAAATAAAGACAGAAGTCTAAAGAAGTGTATTTGAAGAAGAGAAGGGAAAATACTAGAAGATCTACTAACGCAGAAGAGAAATTTTCGTTCTTTGGAGTACGTACTCTTAAAATGTATTTTAATGTTTGACAAGTAGGAAATAAAAGGGTCTCTCTTTTTTTGCTTTCATTTTTTTTCGAGTTCTAGAAGTCAAAATAAGGTTCCTTAAACGAGAAGGGATTTCAAATTGCTTCTGAAAAGAGCTGGAGAATGAAACAATGAAAATACCTAACGAGAAGAACTTTCAAGCGGAAATGATCGCCATTTGTAAACACTTATTCAGCTAGATTATTCTGTAAATAAACTCTGTATTAAATTTACTGAGAGAAACCAACGAATTTGCTAGGGTTGAGATATGTGTTTAAGATGCATAAGCACTGAGAAATTAAAATACCGCTAATTTTACTGTAATTATGTAATATCTTCAAATAGATAAAATATAGTCGAAATGTGCAACAAGAGCGCGCTAGACAATATTATTTTGCATCAGGTAGCGTTATCACGAGTCACCTAGTAGCTTTCCGTTTGCAGCCATCTAGAAACGCGAAAATTAAAGACGATTTTCTAAATGACTAGAAATCGAAGGCAGATAAGTGAGTCGTGATAACGGTATCTCATGTAAAATAATATTGTCTAGGGAGCTCTTGTTCCACTTTTCGATTATCTTTTATTTATTTGAAGATATCACATAATTATTCAAAAATTAGCGGTATTTTAATTTCACTGCGATGGGACCTCTTATAGGGGAAATGACTTCGAAATTTCCCTCATAATTATGTAAATAATGCAACCTCATTACCATAGCTACGCTTGGATAATTGAAAAGTCATTTACTACAAATAGAGAAGTCCCAAAGCATTGTGGATATTCTCAGGGCCGACTCTACCATATGTGCAACACGTACATTTTCGGGGGTTGCAAAATCTGTCATAACTATATTATTTAAAATAAATATTTCTTGTTGGAAACAGACTCCATGATGGTGGTAGTTAAATTTACTAAACTGACCTTCTGTTGGAATACTACATTCATAAATCATGTTTAGGTCGCATTTGCTTAAGGCTACATCAACAGTGCTGAAGCAAGTGGTCAAACAAATCCCAGTATGAATTGCTTGATTGTTGTCAAAAACAAGAACTCAATTCTCGAACAGTAACGAACACCTGCTCCATTTAGTTAGTTGTCACAGTTTTGATATGAAAACTAGTCTTGTCTTTGTCAGGAACAAGTTCCTTATCATTGAGGATGGAAACAAGTTTTTTTTTTAAAAAAAAAATAAGAGATGTAGAAGGAAAATCAAGAAATAAAAATAAAAGAGCTAGTTGCACTGGAATTGCTAACTGATATATTGAGATTGAACAAAATATTAAATTCTATAGAAAAGGATTGTCACCTTTCCCCTCCATGTGTGTTTGCTTTATCTTTCCTTAACACAATAGATTATGAATTAAAGAAAAAAAGACACAAGAAGATTGTATTTGTAGTGTTTAGGCCTTTCTGAGTGCAAGTGCTATGTCCATTCCCTTCGTTGTTCATGATACTTAAAATCATGGGTTTTAAAATGTGTTCTTTCTGTAGAAAATAAGACGCGGCAAATGATATAATTGCACGGAGCTGCAAATTGCCTAGGGCAATTCCATGGTATTCTCTAATATTTTCTTCTTAATATTTATTATTTTATTTCTTCAAATTCTATATTATTTTTAAAGAAAGGAGATGATAAGTTACGTATTTTAAAAAAATGTAATAATTTTATTGACCCAATATGGCATCCCGCATAAGCTGGGGGGAAGAACCTTGTTTTAGGTATTTGGCGTAGTGCCATCTTTGTTTATTTTGGGGTCAGAAACATCACATACTAAGGTATAGTTACGTGGATAATGGACAAACCATTAATTCTATAGACGACAGAGAAACCAAAGCAATTACACCAAAGCAATCACGAGGATGGATTAATCTTCCACTCAGACTAATGTATCTCAGTTACACAAAGAATGAATATCACAAGTAAGAAGAGGTGATGAATCAGAATGGACGAATAATCAAGAGACACAAATTCTGTAGTGTATTTTCCTGATCACTCTGAAGTATAGTTGCTTTAGAAAAAATAAGAGAGGTTTTCTTACCAACTTACGGCTATTTACGATTTAGGATTTAGATTTCTGGGCTTTCGGCATCTAAGGCCATTTAGCCAGTCACGTACAAGGGATGACGTCCGTCTGCGAGCACACTATCTGGGGAAAGGAAAGAAAGGAAGCAGCCTGGGACCTATAAGTTAGGTACCACGCCGGTATTTACCTGGTGTGAATGAGGAAAACCCAGGAAAACCTCATTCAGGATGGCTGGCTTGAAAAGGCTTTTTAGACACAGTGTTCCCACCGGGAATCAAACCAGGGACTACTCATACCGAAGACGAGTGTTAGCGACTAGGCTAGGCGGAACCCACGTTACGCTTATTATCAATGAATCAGAAATTATTAGGTTTACAAGTGATTCACGCATAGTCGTAAAAAAATCCTTCATTAGAGTTTTATTTTTTGTGTCCATGACTGGCTTTTAGTTGCAATTTGAACGTTGTTTATTATGTTTTATTATGTTCTTGTTCCCTACCGGCAGCGGTGAGAATGATGATTGTTTTTAATACTTATGATACTCGTTAAATGGAGACGTTTTCGCTACAAGAACAGTTTGAAATAATTCATTTTCTCCATTTGCATGATGTGACACCGTTTGAAATTCGTCGCTAGTTGAGTGAGACATGTAATGATGCTGTCACGGATGTGTCTAACGTACGTTCATTGGTGCGACAGCTCAAAAAAGGCAGAACGTCTTGTGATAACAAACCAAGACAATCTCGGCCTCGCACATGCCGGTCTGACGACAGTGTCCACAGATCCCATGGAAGATATATTCCACATTCATTCGGCAATCCTCCGAAACAACTTTCTCCACTCGTTCGATCATGTCATCAGACCGGCTTGTGTGAGGCCGAGATTGTCTTTGTTTGCTGTCACACGACGTTCTGCCTTCTTTGAGCTGTCGCACCAATGAGCGTACGTTAGACACATCCTTGACAGCATCATTACATGTCTCACTCAACTAGCGACGAATTTCAAACGGTGTCACACCATACAATTGGAGAAAACAATTATTACGTACTACTCTTGTAACGAAAACGTTGGCATCACGGAAGTACCAAAAACAGTCATCACTCTCACCTCTGCCGCTAAAGTTTTGTGTGCTGTAAGGTGTTTCCACCTCTGTTACACATTGACAACGAGCGCTCGCATATTTTAAAATAAATAGCAAGTTTCTATCTGTTACCAGCCTTGAGAAAGAAAAAAAATTGGAGGTGTTATAACTTCATTGCACGTCAAAGTAATAAATATGGGTTAAATGTTGTTATATCAAACCCTGAAGCTTAAAATATATAAAACGATAATCATGCTTGTTGTTCTGTATGATGTCGGAACGTGGTCGCTTACTTTGAACGAAGAACGCAAACTGAAAGTATTTGAGAACAAGATCCTGAGAAGAATATTCGGACCCAAGAGGAACGGGAGTGGGGAATGGCGGAAACTTCATAACGAGGAACTACATAATTTATACGGTTCACCAAACATTATTAGGGTCATCAAGTATAGGAGTCTCAGGTGGGCAGGTCATGTAGCCAGGATGGAAAAAAGTAGAAACACTTTCAAAGTCTTGACTGGAAGACCAATCGGAAAACGACCATTAGGAAGACCTAGGCGCAGATGGGAGGAGAATATTAAGATGGATCTCGCAGAGATAGGAATACAAAATAGAAACTGGATGCAATTAGCTAAGGATAGAAGTCAGTGGAGAGCTTTTCTGAACGCAGCACTGAACCTACGGGTTCGATAGGTCATAGAATTAGTTAGTTAGTTAGTTAGTTATATCAGACCCCTTTGTGGACCTCTCGTAACACAGAAGGATTCGGAGAACTTCTAGATGAAGCTAAGTAAAACAATAAAGACATACATTTTGTACATAAATTTACAAAACGAAATGAGGCGAAAATTGTTTTTGAAAATCGAGATGAGAAAAGATTCTACAGGAGCCGATCCGAAACTTTTACAAAATTTACGAGACAAGAAAATTTTATTTCTCGGCTCGTCTCATCTTATGAATGACACTAATTTATTACTTACTTAGCTCACTGGTCCATACTAACTTTCCTATCTTAACTAACTTAAACTAGATACATAAATCGTTGAGCAAAGTAATGTGTATTTAAAAAACAATAAAATATGTAACAATTTCTCCAAGTAACTGAACATATTGGCTTCATCAGGTACTGTAACAGGCACGAGGGAGTTGCCTATAAATACAAAAGGATCCTAGAAGCTAGTTCTGAACGCTGATTGGCTGGTCAGAATGGACTCAAGCCAATCATAATAGAAGTTGACAAAAACTGAAACTAACAAACCTGTGTTATGAATTGGAATGCAGGACTTAAAATTGACGAACAATGGGGTAAATTATTGGAAAAACTTAATTTGTAGGTTATTTTTTCTGCCAGACTAAGGAGGGAAAGGGATCTATGGTGCTTAGTTTCACTCTTACCAACTCCTAATATGATTGGCTGAGCCCATTCTGACTAGCCAATCAGTTCAGATCTAGTTTTCAGGATCCTTTTATATTTATACGCAACTCCTTTTTGTTTGTTACAGTGTCTGATGAAGCCGATATGTTTAGTTAATTGGCGAAACTGTTGCACATTTTTATTTCCAAATAAGCGTTGCTTTGCTCAGCGAATTGTATTTTTTGCTTAAACTACTTAGCTTGTAAATAGTTAAAACATCAGAGTATTTGATCCTTTCTACAGGGTGTTTCAAAACAACACCGACAACGTTTCGGAGATGATTCCTGACAACAAGATAACACAAAAAATATAGACCAACTTGGGTGTACAAATGCTTCCTTTCGGAGTTATAGGCTGTGAAAACATTTAAAAATTAACTTTAAAGATTCATAGTTCCAAAACTATGGGACCTATCGTAGTCGGGTCAAGACTTCACTTAGGAACTAATATGTACCCTGCGTAAGTACCTTAGTATTCTTAAACATGGATTTTTTGCATAGCGCACATATTAGTTCCTAAATGAAGTCTTGACCCGACAACGATAGGTCCCATAGTTTTGGAGCTTTGGATATTTAAAGTTCATTCTTTTTTCATATTTTCGGCAGCCTATAACTTCGAAAGGAAGCATTTTTGCACCCAAGTTGGTCTATACTTTTTGCCTTTTCTTGGTGTCAGGAATCACCTCCCAAAGTTTGTCGGTGTTCTTTTGAAACACCCTCTATATGCATAATAGATCAACGAATTTTATTGTAAAATGTTCCAGTGTGTATTTAAATGTTTAAAGAAAAAAACGTGAACAGCTGCAAGTTTCTTATAGGTACATATAGATTAAACGTGATTCATTGAACAAGATGTGCTGGTATGGAAAGGAAATAAAAATTGCAAGCAAAACCTCCATACAAAGAGACGTGATAAATTGTTGCAAAAAACTGAGGTATTTGTTTGGGTAAGAATAAAATAATATATTTTATTATATCGCCCTGATAGGACAGTAGAAGGGAAAAAAAAAGAAAAACATAAATGGCGGTATACAACAAATGTGTCCTTTGGAGCAAAACGAATATAAATTCCGATGCAACGAACGAGCACATTCTTTCCAGTGCGATCTGCGCAGTTTTGCCACCGGAGTGCTTTTTCCCTGGAAAAGTTGGCACTATGCCATGCGACGACGACGACTCTTCCGAATCTACAAGAAGAGTGAGTGTCCAGTGCTAAGAGCTCCCTTGGGGAACATCTCTAGCAGTGACTTTTCATTTGGGATTATTCGACACAAAACGAAAGCACACCCATCCCTGTTTACAGGGTGGAGAGCTTTTGCTGTGTTCAGCACATACAAGACAGAAAGGAGACTCTACAGAGAGAACATTTCGTCTTCTGTAAAGTATAGTACATGCTCTCACACAGAGGATTCTAAAGCTACAATCACTTGGTAGAAATCATTCAAAGCATACAAATGAAGTAATTAAAAGACGTGCATTAGGGAGAAGGTAGTTAAGTTCTCGCATTATGCGTACTTACAATTACCTCTCATTCCTTCTTTTGCTGTATAGCACTCTGCCCTCTATTGGTGCCTTTAGTGCCGTTTCTAAGTACACTTAATATTAGTTTATTATTTAAAAATATAGGACTAAAAGATTTGCTTTGCTTTTAAAAAAATATTATTTCTACTATCATCATTTGGGAACAGTGATGACGCGAACTATAATTTCATGAAATAGGACTAATGAAAGAGAAAAGAATCTCGGAGTTAAGTATTTTTTGTATACCGAAAGTATATTTTTTAATCAAGTTCGAACCTAGCCATAGGAGCTAAATACGCGGTTCTGATTGGTTGAATTTATCCGTTTCTCGCCACGTAGCGTACATAAAACAAAAGTCAAAATGCCATTTGCTATCGGTCCTCGTGGCTAAGCATGCAAGTGTAACTGGCTAGTATTGATAATCGTTTTTGGAGTGATTTCAACCCCTCCCCCCCAAAGGAAAGGATTTTTTAAATATATTTTTTACTTTCATAACACTTTCATCATTAAAATAAGACAAAAGTAATAGTCATTTGCGCTTGTATGTAATAAATAATGCATAAAAAGTGATTTAGTTAAGTTATGAAAAATAGCTGAGCGAGCGTCAGCGAGCAAAAGGGAATGAAAGCCCCGTAGGCCTGGTTTTGTGCTAACTTGATCCCCATGAAAATACCACACGACATTGCGTCATAATCGGATGGTCCAACTTCGAACTTCATTTGCTTCCTTGTGACCAAAATGCATATTTTCTTAGGATAGCGCTCGAAAGAAAAACACTATACCTCGTGTTCTTGCTAAACGTAACCCAAATACAATTATATTCTTTATTTTTATCCACACACAAAGTCAGAATTTTCTTGTATTACTATAATACACAGTACATGCGCCAGATAATTTGGACAATCACAAAATGCAAGATGTATTTAGTTCCTATGGCTAGAGTCGAGCGTGAAAAAAATGTCTACCGAAAAGTATAATTCGACCAAGAATCTTATAAAATAGAGGATCTGCCCTTACAACAAAATCTTGAAGCCATACGTCACAGATTTGCCACCCCTACTCTGCCCACTCCACCCAATAGCATCGCAATAATGTTTTGAGCCAACAATCATGGTGGAAACCAAAGTAGCCAATCAGACAATGGTGAAAACGAGAGTAGCCAATCAGACTTGCCGATGCTTGCCTCAGTTGCTTTTTGACTTCATTAATTCAATAGGATGAAGATACATATAGGCAGATCCTCTATTTTATAATATCCTTGAATTCGACATACATTACAATACAACATGTCTGAGAAGCAGTGGCGCATCCACGGGGTGGCTCCACCGGGTCCAGACATCTCCTCCCAAAACATCATAACTCGATTAACGTTTGGACACTATCTTACTTGTTTAACAGAGAAATGATTGGTATAGCCTAAAGGTTTGATTTTACACCTTCCTTTCCTTATAAAAAATAATGTAGTTTTATCAGATTTTCTGATAATACAAGTGGAAGTAATTAACAATTCCTTATTGTCTTTTCTTCTACAGAATAATACAACTTGAATACTACATAGACGTATTGGACCCTACCAGGAAAAACTCCTGACTACTCCCAACCAAACATTCTAGGTGCGAGTCTGCTGGCAAGGCAGGAAGAGGGAAAGACGTAGCTACTGGGAGGACACTTGCACCCATGGTGTTCTCTGGCATCGTCGCTGTGTGAAAAGTGGAGAAAATAACCGAAATTTGTAACTGTATATTAATGAGGACACGAAGTGTAAGCCTGAAATAAAATCCATTAGAAAAATGACAAAAGATGAAGAAAATTCTATGTTTTGGGTGCTCGAATAAATAAGAAATAAAAACAGACTTATAAAATATTTCGTGTCGAATTTTGTACGCTACGGATCAAAAACATGAACATAACACAAAAGTAATAGACTAATAATAGAGACTTCCGAAATGTGGGTGTGCAGACGATAATGGATAAGAAGAATGTTTCCTGCGATCAATTAAGCGTCCCAAGCGTATAGTCCACCTCCATTCTAATCTTTCAAAGAAGACCGGAAGTGGTATAAATCTATTACCACTTCCGGTTTCAATATACATTTAAAAACAATATCTCGCCATTCAAACCAAACTCCTTTACTTGTATAGTAACAAGTAATAGTGTACACGTTGCACTTCTAGTTCCTAAGCATAGAGTTCGAAAACCATAATCAATTTTTTAACCATTGTTTTTCAGTTTTACGCAGCTTTTGGCACAATTGCGTAATGTACGATACATTTATGAATTTGCCTTTTTTTCCTTTGCCTAACTAATGCCAAGTTCTTGATCAAAGAGAAACATTATTTGCGGCACTACAACTGCCTGGCTATCAAATAACAAAAAGTAACTATTGTAGAGTATGCTAGAGAACAAATAAGTATTTTTTTAAATATTTTTTTCATATAAGCTGGACTATTTGCTTAGAGCAGCACGAAGGTTTTGTGGTTGTTGGCTAAAATTTCTTGCCAGATGTAGCACAAAGGTAAGATCATATTTTTTGCCCAAAGCAGCTTGAAGATTGGTGTAAAAGAACTCTTGCCCATAGCAGCGCAAGAGATGTTAGTATCTTTTACCCAGTGCAGTGCGGAGATTGATAAGGAACTTCTTGCCCGTAGCAGTGCAGAGGAGCGTTAGTATTTCTTGCCCAGGGCAGCATGGAGATACAGGTGAAACCTCTTTTCCGATACAGCGCAAAGGTAAGGTTAAAGCGTCTTTTCAGTCCAGAGCAGCTTGAAGAGATAGGTAGGATGTGATCAGTTACAGACTTTTTTTTTTTTTTTACCGATGTGTGTCTTCTTTTATAGCTAGTTTAGGAGGCGTAGCCGATAGAGGGGTTAAAGCGGCCTTTTTTGTGTCTCTTTGTTTCGTTCTCGTGTTTAATCGGATATGGTATTTTCGGCTGCTTGGTGGTCCTTGTGCAGTTGTCTACTAATATAAGAGGATATTGCATTATTGATAATGTTTTAAAAGATATAGATAGTAAATTTCCTTGTTCTATAACGCGTTAACTTCTTCCGGTATACCAATGGCTCCGTTACGTACACCATTTCAAAATGACTACTACTACTAAAAGATGATCGCTAAACTGTCGATCGCGAGCTGCTAATAGCTCGTGGGGACATTTTCGGTAGATCGCGTTAACACTCCGGTTGGCTAATCTTGATTCCTCCACTGAGGTGACGCTAAGGCAGGCAGGCTTATTTCTCCCGCGCAATTGCCATTGTCAGCCTCGCCTCACAGTTGATTGTGTACGCGTGGAGTTGTGCACGTTATCTTTTTCGTGTGTATATTAGACATTTGCTAAACGTTATGTTTTTCGTGTGTATATTAGACATTTGCTAAACGTTATGTTTTTCGTGTGTATATTAGACATTTGCTAAACGTTATGTTTTTCGTGTGTATATCAGACATTTGCTAAACGTTATGTTTTTCGTTTGTATATTAGACATTTGCTAAACGTTGTTTTTCGTTTGTATATTAGACATTTGCTAAACGTTATGTTTTTCGTTTGTATATTAGACATTTGCTAAACGTTATGTTTTTCGTGTGTATATTAGACATTTGCTAAACGTTATGTTTTTCATGTGTATATTTGACATTTGCTAATTTGGATGGTTTGATTCATATTTACTAGAAATGTAAGTATATAGGCAATAAACAAATGTAAGATTAAAAAAAAATAGTTGTTCTTTTGGTTGGTAACTCACAGTAGGATTTAAAACCGGTATGCTAGCTCACAAGTTTCGTAAGTTTGGCGACCACTACTCTAAACCATCAAATGGAGATGATCCTTTATAACACTCAACCCAGTGGCGGATCCAGGAAGGCGATCGGGATGAGGGAAGTTTTTTTCTTTTAATTATATATGAACAACACCTATCCCAGACTTTGAAGCTCTTTAAAAGTAGATCTAAGTAGTAGTATTATAACCCACCGCCCACCCAGAAGTCCGTCCTGGATCCGCAGCTGATTTAACCTTGCATATAAGAAGTATTTATGTTCCGTGAGACACGAAATTCAATTTAATAATTCTCTTGTACTTAGTCTAATAGTCTTAAATTTAATATTTCCTTGGCTGTTTCCCTTAGAAATGAAATGGAAACGAAATTACTACTTTTACGTCCTAAGTTTATGCCTTATAGATTAGAAGTGACAGGTGATTAATGAAACTGTATGACTCATGACATAACTGGTAGAATGAGAATGTAAAAGGAAATGGAATAATCTTTAGGAAAACCATGAACAACATGTTGTGCACCATGACACTCACGTGGCTTGGAATCAAATCAATAAGTTCTCACACCAAAGATAAACACACTATCACTAAACCTCCGTTCTCCATACAAGGTATAATCAAAAAGTGCGGTGAAGGTAGTTGCACAGAGACATCTATCGATGTTTTATCCGTTTCAACTAGTAAGCCCAGTAGCCTAAATAATCTTTGGTACAGTCAGTGTTGAGTTTAAACGAGTTGTGACATGTTAGTTGGCTTCCAGAGGCAGAAAAGTTGAGTTGATTTGGTTTTGAGTTTAACGTCCCGTTCAGCAGCGAGGCTATATGAGACGTGGGCCTACTGATGAACGTGGAATCCGACCACACGAGCTCCCGCTGGGAATCGAACCCGGGTCTCCCACGCCATAGGCGCGTACGGTAATCGCTTAGCCACGAAGGAGCAGAAGAGTGAGGACGTGTTAAGAATGCCTCTCGCGCGTCAACATTAATTTTTGTTCTAGGGTACAAAAAAAGTGCCAGAAATGCTCACGAAATGTCAAAACCAGTGTATGGCAATGAAGCAGTGGCATTGAAGTCTGTTTACAAGCGATATAAGCGATTCAAAAGCGTCAAGAAGTCTGTTGGAAACGAGCAACGATCAAGGCGTCCTTCGACATCAAAAACAGATGAAAACATGCAAAAAGTGGCACAAATAATTTGTTCAAACAGGCTAATGACTATTCGAGAGCTTTCCGAAGAACTAAACATTTCATATGTGCCCGTGAAAAACATTTTAACTACCAATTAAATGGGAAAAATTGCTCGCTCCTTCACCACGAAAACGCGCCGTGCCACACCTTGCTTTAGATTCACGAGTTTTTTGACCGAAAAACATATTCCTGCCTGTCTACATTCACTATGTTTTCCAGATATAGCACCGTACGACTTCTGGCTTTTCCAAAAACATTAAAACCATTCTTAACGGAAAATGTTTTGACACCATTCCTGACATTCAGAGGGCCACGATAGAGGAGCTGGACGCCCTTCCAAAATAAGCCTTCCAGAAATGCTCCCAGTCTTGGATTCAATGTTGGGATAAGTGCATTGCTAGACAAGGACAGTACTTTGAAGCAGGGGCGTCATTTAGGGGGGCGGGGGGCAATTGCTCCCCCCTGAGTTTGAGATTTATATATATTTTATCAAAAGAATAATGGTAAATCAGTGAAAAAACGAGAAATTTTACTTACATCATGGGGTCTTACTCCCCCCCAAGCAAAATCTGAAATGACCCTCCTGCTTTGAAGGAGATTAAATCAAATTCCATGTAAGCTTATTAATTTGTTTCTAATTTAAAAAAAACATTTTTTAATCACACCTCATATATATAGTTCGATAAACTAAAATGAATCTGTCAACCATCAAGTGAAGATAATATTTGTTAATATTCAAATATTTCATTTAAAAACAAAAAAAAAGGTATCAATGTTCAGCGAGACACAAAATTGACTTTAATTCAATAATTGCGTAATAATCTAATAATCTTAAATTTTACAGTTCAATGATCTGCGTTCTCAGATTTAGAACAGGAAGTTAATAATAAAATTACGATCTCGTTGAAGTGAAATTGAATCAAGCTCCATATACAGGGTGGAGCAATTAAAAGTAGACCGCATTCCTTTTGAATGTGAATGCAATATTTCGACTTCATAAAACAATGGACAGTTTATGCAATTATCGATTGTTATTTCTTTAATAATGGATAATATGGATAATAATGGATAATAATTTATCAGACTTTCATACTAGAAGCACAAGATCACAAGATAATTTCTTACTCTCCATACAAAATCACAATTCTGATTCATGCTCAAAATCCTTCACAGTAAGTACTACACGCCTCTGGAACAGTTTACCTCAATTAATATACAACGTTTCCACAGTTGCCAAATTTAAAAAATCCGTAAATTCCCTTCTCTTAAGTAAAGATAAGGATACTGGTAGCTCATGAGTCATCTTCGTTTTACGAGATTATTAATAACCCACATATGAACACACAACCAATAGGTAACCTATGCTAATTTGTATAGCTTATATATTCATAGTTCTGGTATATGCATTTTACATGATATATGCATTTTAAGTTTCTCCATGTTATTTTGTTTCCTATATTGTATGTTATTTTCAATTTTTGTTTTTGAAGTGTTCAACTACTTTTTTACTTCAGTGGTACAATCTTCTTTTATGTGGTTCAATACTTTTTTTTTGTAATTGTGAATATTTTCTATATATTGGTGCTTTTTTTTTTTTAAAAAAAAAAAAAAAAGAATGTATGCACGTGGTTAAGTGCTCGGAGAAGGCTGCAGAGCCTTAACTTCGCCACGTAAAAGAAGTCATAAATAAATAAATAAATAAATAAATAAATATACAGCAATCGACATACAATCGACAGTATATATATATATATATATATATATATATATATATATATATATATATATATATATATATATATATATATATAAGAAAGAATTGAAATGAAAATAAAATCTGTAAGTTTTACGTCCCACGGTTATGCCGGTTAGGATAAAGGAGACGGTGATGATGGTTGAAATGGTTGAATGAAGAAAGTGGGAGGAAACGGGAGAACTCCGACAAAACCCACGAGCATGGTGTTTGTCCACCACAAAGTCCACACGGCGCGAGCTGGGATCGAACCAGGGACCGGAGGTGAACGCTCTACCACTGAGGCACCGTGCCCCCAAGAAAGAATTGAAATTGTAGAGACATATTTTAAAAAGAAACTCGCAAAATTTCCGGGGTCAAGTGTCTGAATAGAGAGCAATACAGAGGCTGTATAAAAATTGGTGCCCTTACGGATCTGTGCAAAATGTAAAACCACAAAAAAAATCCTTCAGTTCGCACACCACAATTTATTGCAGACATTCGCGAAGAATTATTCAGAGCCCAAAGAAGTCAACACGTAAATTGGCCCAACAGGAGCATGTAAGTAGGAAGACTTACCACTGCATTTCCTTTATTGTTAAACGGGATAATTTTATCTGTGCCACCCAGTATTTGAATACATATAAGTTATTCTTATGAAGTGGCCTTCCGCAGTATATTACCAAAACGAAAAAGAAAGAAATAACGTTATTGGTCAACATTACATGCCAGTTGTTTGGTATAAAAAAATACATCCTTATCTCTTGGAAACATGCAGGTAATGTAATCTTGTTTTGAATTTGAAGACGACACGATTCACTCGAAACGTGCAATTCTATAAGCCTTGAAGATCGATCAAAGCCATGAACATAAAAATAAATAAAACGGCATTGAATATCTATCGAAAAGAACGCACATAAGAAGATAAAGTAACAAAATTGAATATCTATTTTTCCGTAATCGTTTATTTTCGCGTTAATAATCTTCGAATTATTTTCTGAGGTTAAAAGAAGGTTTGAGATTTGTCTGAAATGGTGAGATATCCAGGCGTTAAAGAAAGATCCGTTCTATCTCCCGAAATCTTTAGTCTTACTTGAGAACTATTCAGGGATCACAGACTCTTTGAAGGTTTCCTTTTTCTCCTACCTTGGAACCGGTCCAAAAAACTACGAAAACCCGATTTTCTGACTGGGATTTCAACGAATCCCTAATGTCTTCCCATTCTTTTTATATACATGTATATATATATATATATACAGTTCCTCATCCCCTTTCTGGTTCTCCAAGCACGTATATTCCCTCACTACACACACACACACACACATGTGCATATGGAACATGAAACGATATGTAAAGAAGTACTTCTTTTCTACTTCTTGAGAAGCGACATAAGAATGACTGTCTAGGGCCATGTCTTCAAACTTTCTTTATTGCTAAATCTAGTTTCTTTACTTCATCTTGCGTCCAAAAATATCTTCGTTTCTTTCCTATGAACAAGAAACGACTTAAGAACTTAAAGTGTACGACCTACTTTCGAAAGAGCAGAGCGTTTAATCCTACGTACACCAAGGCAAGGGCGCCGATCCTGCCCCCCCTCCCCCCAAAGCTCATGTAGGCCTGTATTGTATTTATGAATACACACAATATTTGGCATAATTTGAATGTAATTTGTCTTAAAATCCTCATACCGTATATATACCTTCTGCATCTGAATGGACCCCCCCGAATTTACAGAGAAATCAGCTCCCTTGCACCGAGGGGTTACGCGTAACATTACACTCCAAAGGAGATTTTAAAATATCCACCACATAATCATTATTTTCTGTCCCAGAAAATGTAATATTCTGGGACACACCACACACATATATTACATTTCCTGTAATCCCTTGGTGTTAAGCGTAATCCCGTGGTGTACGTACGTAGGGGGAGGAATTCCACTTTTAATATCATCACCCTGAAACTAGCAGTTATTTCCCGTTTAGGTATACGACGCTTTGCGTCAGCTGTACCCGTAGCGACGCCTAGTGTCAGAATCTTAAACTTTAACTGGAAATAACCTCACGAACATTTGGTAATACTTAACACCAAAGGAGGGTACGGTACCGTATGTCGCCACGAAAACTTTCTTAAAATTTTAGGTTACTTTCTATAAGTTAAAAGTATTGAAAGACAGAAGAAAAAAATATTTTTGACACAAAACCTCAAATATGACACGATGCTGAAGAAACATCCATAAAAATTCTTATCCTAATAAAAGTGTGGGGAATTTTTAACTCATCTTGGTGTACGCGAGGGTGAGACAGTTGAAAATGAAATGAAATCTTTGAGTTTTACGTCCCACGGTTATGCCGGTTAGGCTAAAGAAGGCGGTGATAATGAGAGATGAATGAAATGGTGGAATGAAGAAAGTGGGAGGAAACGGGAGAACCCCGAGAAAACCCACGCACACGGTGTTTGTCCACCACGAAGTTCACTTGGCGGGGGCTGGGATCGAACCCGGGACCCCACGCACCAGAGGTGAACGCTCTACCACTGAGCCACCGCGGCCCCGGTGAGACAGTTGAATATATGAACATTTTTAAATAACCGAACATGTCAGTTTTTGTTATTACCAATACGTGTGTCACCTTTAGGAGTATATGCATTACCATATGAGGTAAAAACAAGCAATATAAATCCAACACCATAAAATGGGTTACTTTAGGACAGCCTGGGTAGCATTGGGACACACATATTTTTTATGATGACTATGGTATTGAATACCCTGTTATCTCAAAAGCGGAATTCTAAGGCCAAGACAGAAAGGTAAGCCTATGCTGCTCAATAATAACTTCCGAAACCTCTAGTCACCACCTTGTGTGAAGGACAGCAGTCTGAAGTGAGTTATGTATATGTAATTAAGGAATCAACGTTGACAAAAATCAATCGGGCATGCAGAGAGTAAAGCCGCTGCTGTGAAAACTGATACCTAAAATGAATATTGCAAGTTCTATACGTGCTCAAAGCTCCACGTGCTCGATATAAACAACTTCAGACGGCAACCACAAAGAAGAGGTCGTCATCCATAGTCAACCATCGTCAAATAACGAAGGTCAATGAAATAAGCAATATTTCAGGATAAAAGAACACAACACAGTACAATTGGTCTTCACCGATTGATCATCAACTCCACTCTCTAGGAAATCTGGTCTCTGAGAGCTCCCTCGCTTGAACGCCTTTTTCTTTCAATATCATTACCGCTCGCTAGGACGCCTAGTCTGAGAGCACCTTTGCAAGGCGCCTGGTCTTTACAAACGCTTCGCCACTCTCTAGGACACTTGGTCTCTAAGAGGTATCTACACACATTCCTTGGCCACAAGAACCTTTGATCCTGTCATCCTAGGACGTGGGTATTTGGGTTTCTAACCAACCATCTAAATAACTAACTCTATGCAACCCAGAGGTTCAATGTTGCGTTCACAAAAGCTCTCCACTGACTTCTATCCTTAGCTAACTGCATCCAGTTTCTACTTTGTATTCCTATTTCTGGAGATCCATCTTAATATTGTCGTTCCGTCTGCACCTAGGTCTTCCTAATGGTCGTTTCCCGATTGATCTTCCAGTTAAGATTTTGAAAGCGTTCCTACTTTCTTTCATCCTGACTACATGACCTACCCACAAGCTCCAACATATCTAAAGAAGAAGTTAATATTTGAACTGTAATTATTTACTTGCATGACTGTACATAGGAGGATTTATTTATGATAAAAGTTGATTGGAAAAGCCCAGGTCTATCCTAAGAAGACAAAAGTTTACAATATTAAGTACCTTGATTACAACATAAGTCAATAGCGCGACTATGTAGCACAAAATAGTGTTGTGGTGGTGAACTTAATCAAAATCGAAACATTAATGGTGTAACTTTATGACTCCCTTCATGTAGTGCTAGAAAATTTGCTATCACCCGTGATGGCAAGAAAAGCTGACTGTGACAGAAGACACCTTCTTAGATAATGTTTCCCAAACAAGAACAACCTCAAGGGAATTACTCCAACCGAGGAAAACTTAAACGTTCCCGCTGGATGAAGTTTCTCTCTGAGGATATTCATGCAATTCCCTGAAAACGTATCAGAAACAAATGGCGGGAAAGATATCGGTATAGTAGACATTTACTGCACGGCCAGCTTCTTCTGAAAGAAAGCAGGGAAGAAAAGATATAAATTGAAACAGAAAACAGCGATAGTTAAAGTTTGTTATCATTCTCAGCAGTTTCTTACGCACAGCGTGATGACGGTTTCCTTGGAATCCTCGCGAGAAGATGGAAATTGATTCCAATTAAAAATGGTTTCTCCTGTTATTGCAGGCAATTCTAACAAGGCCATATTAAATTTGTGCCAATTCTTCCATTACTGTTCATTTGCCTATACCATCCGTCTTCCTTAGCCTAAAGGACACAATCGTGGGAAATTAATATGAACTTTTTTCTTCCAAATAACGTATCAGAACCAACAAATGCTGCCGCGAAACAGTTCCAGATTTTGACTCAAGGCGTCTCGGATCAACCAAATCAAATGGTTCAGATCGCATTTTTAGTTGTAGGTCTTCCCCCATATAGATGTCTTGTTTACTAACGACGTAAAAATAACTTAATTTTGTTTATATTTTACCCTAATGTACCTGACCTGCTCTATTTTAAAAGATAATGTCTAGAAAGAGAATACAGGAATTATGGAAACAATACAATGACAAGCATAAAATGTATTTCTTTCATTTCTTTCTTCATATCCTTGGTATTAGAGAATTTAAACTAATCAATATATTAAAATCTACTTAAAATTAATTAATTTTGTGTTGATGGACACAGAAGTATTAGATTTTACGTTTACCTCGATATTGTTGATAGGCGACGTTAAGACTGCTGTTTCCTCTACAGCTTTCTAGGAAGGAAGGCCCGCAACCAAAGGGGGGCTATGGGGGGTCTTGGCACCCCTAAATGTTTTGTGTCCTCTGCAGATCTCAATACAAAATGCTATTATTAATACAAAAACAATTTTAATGATTTGGCCCGTCCTAACATATCCATGCTCCCCCCCCCCCCAAACCTCTGTGGCTGGTTTCGGGCCTGGAAGGAATCAATTAAGCAGAAAGCATGGTTGTCTGCACATCTTAGCGATAAACTTGCTACGTATTTGGAATGCATGAAAAGTTGCTTCTCAACGCTGTTTCTCGGCTCACACCGTTCATATGTAGTGATTGAGTTGGGTTCTCGCTATTTTGATACGGTAAACGAAACACGCTTTAATGATTCTTTTATTCATTAGAAGGATCTGATATTTTCCGTCTTGTGCTGAAGGCAAAAAGACATCTGAAAAGATGGGGAACATATTGTGTTCACGTTGACGCGTGTGTAGATTTGATTGTGTGCTTACCGCCGATAAATGTAGTAACATAGAGAAATGATCACTGCTCAGCAGACGACAAACCTATATTGCCACTCAGTTTCCAACATGTGACGGCTGATATCAAAGAATACTTCCATGATTCTATGCCACAGTTCTTGATTAATCTAGTTGATCTATGATTGAAACTTATACGAGGAAAATAACATCATGGAGTTATCTCAGGTGACCGTAGAGGGCATCGAAAATGAGAGAACTCAACGTCAGTCGCACGTCCAATCCAATAAACGAGCACCCAACTGAACGCCATGCCATTTTTCATTTTTCGCCATATGGGAATACGTTTAAGATCACGTTAATATACCCTTATGCCACGTGATTTGCGAGATCTGCAGTGGAGAATCGCAGAAGCATCCTTTGATCTCGACTACAATATATGTGTTAAGCTTAAGGTCCACATCTAACATAAACTTACTGCTAAACCAACCTGGAAGAAAAAAGGATGGAGTTTGTTTGAAGACAAATTCGAGGATTCTTTTTATCCTGGCTTTCAACAAGTGGTTAGAGATTTTAATTTTAGGAGTTACCATAATAAATCATAGTTTTATGAATGGATTCAAAGAGATAAGTCCAAAATGTATACCGTTTTCAATTAAATCTATATGGTATACTTTAAAAAATTATCAACTTCTTTGAAATTCCGAAAGTCAAGCTTTTTTTCTTATTCTTTTTACAATGTCTTGCTAAATAAGTATTATTTTATAGAATCGTATGCAGATAATTTTCTAACAATAAACAAATGGTATATTATTTAGCCGTAGGTCTGTTGAGCTCACGGAATGACATAAGGTATCTCATTTCTAACCTTGTTTATACTAATGACAGATTATCTACGTTCAAACATCGTTCAGGTTAGTAATAAGGTGCAAGGAATTAGTGTTGAATAAACATCTGCATTTTGCTAATTTCAACACTAGAAGTAATGTACCTTATACAGAGTCGTTCTGACGCGTGATTAGCACCATACTAAAGAGCTCGACTAACATATGTTTCCTGCAGTAGTAAGGTCTTTAGCATGACACTAATAATACGTCAAAACGACTCCGCATAAGGCCTAATATGTTCTGCTTCTTACTTCCTCTAGCACGCTAAAGCTTAGAAGGAAGTGAAAGGGGGATGGGGTTCCTCAATGCTAAGTCAGAAAATGTCTTTCTGTATTTATTTCGACTAATGTTTGCGCCAAGTTGATTCAATATTGTTCTTTCATACCACTATTACTTTAAAAGTAACGAAAAATTAAAGAAACAAATACCGTATTTATCCGAATACAAGAACCCGTCAAATTCATGCGCCCGCTTTAAAAAAATGTGCCAGTTTTAGAGTCCGTTTATTGTGCGGATACAAGCATACCCTATAAGATCACTACAGAATATTCACTCAACTATTAAAATAAAGGCTTATCATTGGCTACAAAACTAGAGACTTGTTACAAGCATCTGTCCAGATAGTCACCAGAAGTACCTCTGATCGTTCTCAGGTACACTATTTGAACTTACATGCACTGTTTTGAACTGAAAAATTCAGCAATCGACAATAGAACTTTACATCGTCAAAATTTCTAAATCAGAGATACTTTTTACAATTTATTATAAGTGATTTCGAACCACATACTGTTATCTACAAGTAATTCTACTATTTGCCCTAAAAGATATGAGGGAGGAACTAAAGATGCTAAAGATACAAGGCCGATATTTCTGGAGTTTCGTCGTTATAGAGGAATGACGAGTGTGCGGAGTTGGCGACTGTGCTGAGTTTCAGCCACTCATCACCTATGGCGCTAGTTGTAGGTAAACACAAAGGGCGACTTGTTTGGAAAACTGGTTTCACAAAGACACCTGCTCACAAGTAAACCTTACGTTTGGGTGAATCGAGTTGCTGACTGAGACACATATGGGAAAGTAGTACTAAATGTGGTCAGTATTTCAGTGAAGTTGTAGGTGCGAACTTCCAGGGGTTTAGGAGATACAGCTACCAGAGCATCACATGGAAGTACAGAATAGTCTTCATACAGTTGGAGGTAAAAGCTCTGTAAGACCTCTTGTAACGACAAAAGATGAATAACAAATATATGGGTACATATTAGGACTAGGGGGAAGTCATATAGTAAGAGTATACCTGACGGCGGCCATCTTGATATCCGCCATTTTGAATTAAGGTTAAGTTTTTAAAATAGGAATAGGGTAATGTAATACATGATTTAAGGCGCAAATTTAATCAGAAGAACAATGGTGACGTTAATTTTGATTTACGCGCAATTGGTAAAAGGTTACAGGGAAATTAAATATTGATGGAGCATATGTATTAGTCCTTTAACCACCTTGCCATCAAGGCAACTCTTACCATAGACCTAACATTTATCCACGTGCTTTTTATTTAATTATTATCATTAACACAAAATTTATAAGGTGGAGTAAAGGACTAATACATATGCTGCAACAATATTTAATTTCCCTGTAACATTTTACCAATTGCGCGTAAATCAAAATTAACGTCAACATTGTTCTTCTGATTAAATTTGCGCCTTAAATCATGTATCACATTACCCTATTCCTATTTTAAAAACTTAACCTTAATTCAAAATGGCGGATATCAAGATGGCCGCCGTCAGGTATACCCTTACTATATGACTTCCCCCTAGTCCTAATATGTACCCATATATTTTTATTCACCTTTTGTCGTTACAAGAGGTCTTACAGAGCTTTTACCTCCAACTGTATGAAGACTATTCTGTACTTCCATGTGATGTTCTGGTAGCTGTATCTCCTAAACCCCTGGAGCTTCGCACCTATAACTTCACTGAAATACTGACCACATTTAGTACTACTTTCTCATATGTGTCTCAGTCAGCAACTCGATTCACTCAAACGTAAGGTTTACTTGTCAGTTATTCGATTTCTGTGGACGAAACATGTAACCGTGGCTAAAATTCACCGGCACCTGGTAGAGGCTTACGGAGAGACTATAATGTCTCGTCAGCATGTCTCAGAATGGTGTCCAAAGTTTACGACTGGTAGAGAAAACGTCATCTATGAGGAACGCAGCTCACGCGGATAGTTGATATTGAACCAGGCCCGTATCCACAGGGAGCTAGGGGGGGGCGTGCTCCCCTAAATTTTCACTGCCCCCTAAAAGTTTCGTGGTAGGCTTGGAAATGAACTATAATATGGTTGGGTCGGGCCCCCCTAACTACTAGCGCCCCCCTTTCTACATTTTGCGGCTGGCTACGGGCCTGTTCAGAACAACAGGAGGATCGCGCTATGGCATCTGAAAGCAGAATTGGGGGTGTTGTTCGGAAGTGTTCGTCACAGCGTGCACACGATATTTTCGCTTCAGACGAGGAGTTGAAACATTTCGTGGCAATGTGACTGTACACACAAGGACAGAATTTTAACCAGGAGAGAATCTTCAAACTCATCCCACGATGCGATAAGTGCGTCAACCGATATGAAGACTTTGTAGAAAAAATAACCTAATGTATGTACTATTTGTCGGCTGTATTCGTTGTATGAAATATTATTTACATATTTCACTTCAGGCTTTGTAACCTTATTTTCGGATCATTCTTCGCATTATGTTGTATAAACACCTCTTAAGAATTTTAGCCTTATATTTAACCTATAAACGACGGCAAGCCAGTTTGTTGGCAAATCTGGTCAACCTCACCGGCCGGGAAGCTACGTTTGTGGCGCATACTACATGATCTTTTTGGCCCGCGTGTAATAGTTTGCCAATCACGGAATGAGGTCAAAGTTTTGTCCTCTAACATTGCAGTTATAAGATATCTTTGACAAGTGATGCTATAATCATTTGTTTCAAATACTACAAATAATTATTAATCATCTTTAATGGCTGGTGATGCATACAGGAATTTCTTGCACCGTCCTTTAAAGATTAAAAAAAGGTTATTATATCCAAGTAAATACGTTATTTGTAAAGGGCAGTAAAACATATTTAAAAAAAAAACTCTTGAAGTGGTGGCCAATACACAGAAGTTAAGGCGAAGATCAGAGATTTGATAAATCGACGACTACCTTTCGTTGATTGGTTAGAATGAATTAATTTGACAGATGATTAGCATCTCAAATGGATTTCCTCTGCACTGGGACGTGAAATAACACAATCAGACGGGTCATCTGTATTAATGGTGCATTGGTCGTCTGCTGAATTCAAGATTAGAAAGTGACGTTTCTCTCTCTCATAGTTTGAAGTACAGTGATGCTGCAACTTACGAGAGTAATTTGTTCCAGAAAGTTATTCGCATCACGGAAATATCGTATCCAAAAACAATTTTTTCCCCTATAGAACAATGGACAATGTATTAATTTGTTTCACACTGGAAAGTAAATATTTCTACAAATGAACTCATATCGAAAAAAATTGTAAACCCATTTTGTGACTGTACGGAAATTATTATTATTATTATTATTATTATTATTATTATTATTATTATTATTATTATTATTATTATTATTATTATTATTATTTTGCCTGTTGACCGGTCCTGAGATTATTATTATTTTTTTTTTTTTAAATTTGAACCTGGAAACGTTTCTTCTACGTTTCACGATCTTCAGCTTCCTCTTTTAACTTCCAATATTTTCTTCTATGTTTCAAATTATCGATCAATTTTGTTCTTCTTCTTGCTATTCCTCGCTTTCCTTCCATTATTTCTTAATATAACGGTATGAAGAAGACAATTTCTTTGCAAGATGTGTTCAATCTAATTGGCTTTTCTACGAAGGATGTGGCTAAAACCGTCGTCTTCTTTGTGCTATACGCAATAAAATATATTCGTTTTTTACTTTCTATGTTCATTATATCTTCTCCATTTACAATTATGACAATTACGCTATCTTTTAAGATAAAACCGATAACGAACTAAATCCTTGTCAATTTTGTCATTATGACGCTGCCAAAATGACAGTACACCGTTCATTTAATGAAATGCATCTGAAAATTATGGTTAAGTGGTAAACTTGAATTTTCATACAATTATACTATTGTGAAAAGATCAGAAATACCTTAATAGACAAAATGACGTAGGTGAATAAAATAACGTGCTTGAGGGAAAATTCTTATGCGTGGTTTTCGAGAAAATCGACAAAACAAATTTTCATGGCGCTAGCCGTTTGTTGCCAACAATGACGTTGATGCCTGAAACACTCTTTAATTAGTTACATTCTGTTTATGTAAAATTGTGACTTGTTTGCTGTGACACATATACTCCTAACAGTGACAAACATACGAGGTGTATTCAAAAACTATCAAACCTTTGGTTGACAAAAGTACATTTATTGATTTGAAAATCCGAAACACTAATCTCCTTCAAAGTAGTCTCCTTGGTAATGCACCGACTTCTTCCAGCTGTCCCGTCATTATTGGAAACACTTCTGAAACGCAGGCCAGATGCCAGAGTAATGAGAAGCCATGCTGTCGCATTCCGCATGATGTCTTTTCTTGACTTAAATTGGCTCCCTTTTAGTGGCATTTTCAACTTGGGAAACAACCAATAGTTACACGGAGGCATGTCCGGTGAGTAAGGTGCCAGACGATACACAGGAATGTTGTGTTTGGCGATGAAAGCCTGAATCAAATTTCGCGGACACTCTTCTCATGCCCAAATATTCGTTCAAAATTGAATGTATCGATCCGATTGAATGGTTTCCGTTTCGGTATCCCCAAGCTTTTCGCAAAATTTGATGGAATATCGCTGCTGAAGTTTTTCTGTCATTTTACCAAAAAAGAAAAAAAGAAAAGAAAGAAAGAAAGAAAAGAAAAGAAAAGAAAAGAAAAGAAATCGGAAGACCGCTCATTACACGTCTTCACTCATTGGCCGACTGCCAGCAAGTAACACTTTCTGCGGGAGGTAAAAAGAAAAAAATCACTACTTCGCATGAGTATCACCTCTACATCTACTCTAAACAAAGTCTCTAGCGCTACACTGAGGGAAGCAGAGAACACTCCTGTCTTAAGAGGTGACGTCTGCCTTGTTGATAATATTCAACACCTCGTGCTTTAGAAACTTCTAGTAGTTGTCTAGCCTACAAAGTCCCTATATTTAAATTTTAGTGACAATATGAAGTGTATCTGTAAAGTAAAGTTACAACTCCTGTACGTGGACAAGTAATACTTTTGTGCATGAATTTGCTACACTAGCTTCCATTACCAGCCTTCTGCTTCCGTTTTCCAGTTACTTTGCATTGCTACATGGGGTCTAGTGAGAGTAACAGGTATTTGTGTTAGCTGTGCCGATTCGAAAGCTCGCTAAATGTGAAGTGCGCTCCATTATGCGTTTTTTTCTAACCACAACGTAAGCATTTACAGAAACATTATGTGGTGTATGCCTGCTTCAAGACAAAGCTCAGGCTCCTAGAGCTTGTGTGCCCAACGAACTTTTGAAAAAAAAAATCACCTAAAAAGATCTGGACCATCCACCATGCACAAGGGCGCCGATTTCTTTCTAAATTTAAGGGGAGAGGGCATTCAGATGCAGAAGGTATATATGTGAAGATTTTTAAGGCAAATTGCACTCAAATTAAGCCAAATATTGTATATTAAAATATAGAATAGGGAGGCCCACATGAGCTTTTGGGGCCCCTTGGCCCCCCAGGATCGGCGCCCTTGACCACGCAGCCCGGACTTCGTGATTTCCACTTATTTTTTCACTTTAAGAAACATCTTGTTTTACAACACTTCTGCGACGATGAAGAGCTCAAGAACGAAGTTACAATTCGGCTCCAGCAGCAGGCGCTAAAATTCTATGGTTGTAGTATAAAGAAGTTGGTGCCTCGATTTAACAAGTGTTTGGACAATTGAAGCAATTATGTCTATGAATAATGTCTATATGACTAGATATGTTGTAATAATCATTTCGTCAAATACATGTTTTTTGAATGACCGTTGCTACTTTACTTACCGGACCCATCTTCTACAATGGTGTTTTTGAAGCAGCGGGTGAAACGCAAGAATAGCCATCACCGTAATTTGACACATGAGGTAGTGACGAGTGATGGACGCATCTGCGACACCTCGTGGAGTTTTTCCAAACAGAATCCACGTGGTTATTTTCACCACAGGTTGGCTTTATCCTTGTATTTGTACGTTCTAGGGAGGTTCATTATTTTTTTTATCTGGTATGATAGTCTCCAGAGATAAACTATAATAATATCGCTGCTTGTAAATCATAGTAATAACAAAGGAAAATACGAAAAAAGTAATCATTTTCTATTGTAGGCAGACTCAGAAATAGTGGCGAAGTCAGCTTTAATTTTTTGAGGGCAAGTGGAGCGGCAGATGCATTTTTTGGGAGACTTTTTTTTTAGTATACCGAAAATAATTGCGTCGTTACTTAATCTCATTACAGTGCAATATGTACCGGCTGGGCCGGTAGCTATGGGGGCACACGGGGCCAGGCCTCGAAAATAGGATTGCCAACTTTTGAAAATTGGAAATACCGGATATCCTCCTGGAGTAAATATACTCTTAAGATTGTGACATCATTGTTCGTCAAAAATGTGAGCAATCTAAAAATGATTTCTTAACATAAAATTGAGCGATTCGGAGTTCGAATTTAATAATTTAGTTACCTCTGGAGCATTTATTAAAGTTGCATATTCTAGTTTTGGTTAAGTCGACACATGTAATGTTTGTAGTCTATCATCAATAATACATCGTATTTAAAAACACAAAGCAAATATAATTAGCAATATAATTATGGTATGCACAACATATAGACTACTTGAAAAATGTCTTACCAGCTTTGGTGTTAAATATTTAATAATGTCTACATACTTTTACTGGATCTGGTTGCATTATTTAATTGGAAGATGCCTGTGCTAACTGCGCTCTTCAAAATGTACTTTAGTTGACCTTTAGCAATTTTGATAAGTTCAGTAGATTTCCCTGCCTTCAACACTTCAGCAAATTCCACGCGCAACAGGTCGATATCAAAGCGAATTCTCTGCTTTAAACATGTTCAACGACAAACGATTCCTTTCGTCACTCCAAAATAATCTGAATAGAACAGATAATAGGACTAGTATGAGAAAAAAATACCCAACATTTAACGTCCAGTTTGAGGTCTTAACGTAAATCGGACAAGGTCAAAAACCGGACTGTACGGTAAAATACTGCACGGTTGGTAATCCTACCCTAAAAATTTAGACGTGCTCTCCAAGTGAGAAATCAACAAAAATAAAATGAAATGAAATCTTGTTTTACGTCCCACGTTATGCCGGTTAGGCTAAAGGAGACGGTGATAATGAGAAATGACTGCAATGGTGGAATGAAGAAAGTGGGAGGAAACGGGAGAACCCCGAGAAAACCCACGAGCACGGTGTTTGTCCACCACAAAGTCCACACGGCGCGAGCGAGAAATCAACAAAATCTCATGATATATTTTACTTTAGGTTTATTAGTTTAGACATATCTTCATCGATCGGCACTAGTTTTTTGTCATTTCATGGCTGAAATATGGCGAAGGTTACATGAATTATAATAATATTAGTAGGTCCCCAGTAAAATAATCCTAGCTACGGACCTGCTCTGGGTACATCTATCCCCTTAGCGTAGTAATTGCTTAAATGTTACAAAGGATAGTAAAGTTTTGTTTTGAATTAAGTTCAGAAGAAGAAACAACGACTGTTAAACTATACCATTATTAGCATTAAATTTATATACAGCAGGGATGCAAATAACCACCATCCGTGCGGGCGAGTATTTAATATCATACCGAAGGTAAGTAAATGGTCTCTATTATGGGGTGTGGGCTAGTAAATTTTTTTCTTGGGCTAGTAAAATTGTGTTGTTTATTTGCATTCCTGATATACAGTATGTATAGAGGAGGGCAAAGTGGATATATGAGGCAAAGCGAATAACGCAATTTACAGTCAACTGAAAACAGAGGGCAGGAAATGTTTGCCCCAGTTTATGACGTCACTAGTGAAAGAAAAGAAGGGCGTTACTGTTTTATGTGTACGTGTTGTTGTTTCGACGAGAGAGGAGAAAGAAAAAAAATACGCATTATGCTAAAAAATTCAAGAGGTAAGGATTTTGAAATATTTTCTTACTATTCCGTAGAATGTTTGCGAACACACTATACATGGACAGGGTGGGATCTTACCTTTGTTATCATGTTTGAGAATTATCGTAAATACGTCGTCCATATGCTGTAGACAGTCTTTTGTCTCACGTGGTAGTGTGGGGCAAAGTGAATAATTTTAGAAGGGGCAAAGCGAATAGCGATTCACTTTGCCCCAAGCATAATACAGTACTGTTTTAGAACATCTGTTTGGCACTAAATGTGGTATTGACGGTACGTATACGTTGCAACACAGCTAATTTGAATATTGAAATTCATATTAAATTTGTTCCGTTAACACTCGCCGAACAAAAACATAGCAGTAGTAATAGTAGTAGTGGTGGTAGTCGTAGTAGAGTAACATCAGTAGTTGTTGTAGTAGTAAGTTGGGTTAAGATAAGAGTTCAGTTAAATAATCGCAGCGGCTATTAACGCAACTTATCCTATATTAAACTATGAAATTCTATACCACTGTTAAGAAACTATTAGTTTGATTTTACATCTTTTAAAATGATTTTAATTAACTTCATTAATTAAATCTTTGTTTGTTTCTTCGTTTCTCTACTTTTTGCCTCGAATCAATTTACGTACAATGTTCCATACATGTTCAGTACTAATGACTACAGTGGCGTACGGTGAAATTTTGTTCGGGGAGGGGGAAGCTTGAGGTCTCTACGTGCAGAGGAACTAACGAGTACCTCTATCAAGGAATGTTTAAAACAGAAGATTGCGAAGAAGTATAGCAAGTCTACTATGTCTACCGAACCAAGTACTGGTGCAACTTCCGTAAAGGAAGTACCAGAGAAAAGAAGGAAATCTACCATTCAAGGTTCTCCTGCAAGAAGAAATGTTTTGCTGCGGGTATAGCTCTCCCAAGTACATCTGGAATTACAAATAAAAACATTCAAAATCACCAGAAGACGGTAGTTACCAATGCAAGTTCTGTCATGAATGTTATTCAGATCCACTTAATGAAGACTGGATTCATTGTTCTATTTGTCTGTCATGGTTTCACGAAAACTGTACCGATTATTATAAGGAACAAGACATATATTATTATAAGGGACACATTTGATATCTGTGTAAACCAAGCGTGTGATGTGATGTTATTTTCAGCCTTAAGCCTTATTATTGTTTTTTTAAAATCTGTTTGCTACTACATAAATTGTACTCATTAGAGTTACTATAGATTGAAAGATACTAGATGCCTACTTAATAAGAAAAAAGACTTCTATGGACTTGAGGTTTTTTAAACATATTTAGGGATCATGCGTATGCAAGCTTTGTCTAGTCTTAATTCTATATTTAAATGTGTTAGGCTAATACTCACAAAATATTAAACATTTTAATCTTCTGGTAGGTACAGCAGTTCATTTAGGTGTCTTTTTTTATTGTCTTAGACTGTGTACACATATATTGTTCTTCTATACAATTTCTATTTTGCATATCTGTATTAAACACTGACTTTTAATGTATGAGTTTTGCTTATTCACTTTGCCCCACTATCATGATCCGCTTTGCCCTACCGGTGGGGCAAAGTGGATAAATTGCAGTAGTTCAGTAATTAAGCAATATCATTTATGTATATGCAATTCTCGTTACTATTGTATTGTTATTTGAAAGTTTAATAATCATAAAATATTTCCTCAAAACTTTGGTTTCCTGGTCTTAATTTTAGTTGCCATTTGAGACCCTTGAAGTTAAGTGATCCGCTTTGCCCTCCTTTCCTATATGCCTGTCGAAACCCAAAATAAGGAAATGTCGCCATCTCCTGATGAAATAATGTGAGTGCCTTGGCAACATAATACTTAGAATTTACTTAAGCACCGGGAATCTCAGCTATTTTATTGACTTGTTTGCAAAAGCGTCTCTTCTATTTTCCACATATGAAAAGGGGTGGCATCTCGTATGAGTCTCTGTATTCCTGCCGGTTGCCAAGTAACGATAGTGTCTCCCACGTGACGCAGATGGCGAAGCTGCAAGCCCTTCGTGAAAATTGTACACTTGACTGCGTGTTTGTTTTCTCCCTTGGAAACAGCTGTTAAGTAAGATTTCTTTTCTAGAAAACTCACTGTCTGCACTACCATCTGTTGGGCTACATTGAAGATAGGTAGAATGTGTTTTTGCACAAGTTTTCGGTGAATGTGCGTTCAAGATAAGCTTTGTGAAATGTCGATGTGATTACTGTTAAGAGACAGCGTTTCATGTTTTCTCTGCTAATTTTCTACTGAAAACTCTTTGTTTAACAACATGTTTCAATCTTATCTCGGGAAATGAAGAGAAAGAAAACCAAGGAAGAACATGTAAAGCACAACTTACTGAGTGTTTTTTTAAAAAAAACGTTTAGAAGTCCCGTTTATTTTATGCAAAAGATAAGAAGTTTGTGGCGACAACTGTTGAGAGAAATACGAACATGAGTGGCCATTATTCGTTACTCCACCGTAGTTGCTAATTTCTAAAGCCTGTTTGTTGATAAGGAAGAAACAAGCATGTACGTGATGAATTCGTTAAGAGCTCAAAATAAGGAGCTATATAAATAACGTAAGTCTCAAACGAAGATTGGAAACGTAGATAGGCAACAAGTGATACACACTTTGCTGTATAATATAGATAGTTACGCCTTGATTGGGAAGGTCTACTTGGCAAGTATTATCGGTAGGTAAAATTTCCCGACCGTGGATAACCCGAACATTAGAGTCGCCGCGGTCGTTTCATGCAGGATGCACCTAATGTTGGAAGAAATGTTCCAGTGGTCCTTGTATTGTAATAAATATGTATTTGTAGTAAAGAATGAATCAGAATTTTGGATCAAAAGATCCAATATATTTCAGGCAACAATTTTCTTGTAGGTCTTATATCTGGACAACTACATATAGTGTAGCCAAACTCAAACTATCACTCATCTCTGTATGATGTGCTTATTTCGAAAAAAAAAAAAAAAACTTTTTGATTGTAGGTGACTTTTTGATTCTTTTTTATGTGAAAATGTGATGAAAAAACAGGCGTGGTACCGTTGGAAAGGACTCGTTGTACTGAAGAAAATGGCGTTTGAACCATGACTCTAGGTGAAATAATAATGAAAACAGTACATTTTTGAAGTACTTACTACTTACATATATATATATATATATATATATATATATATATATATATATATATATATATATATATATATATATATATACACCCTCCATTCCGAAAGAAACCGAACTTTTGAAAACAAATAGTACCACTAGTGCCATCTGTTGTAATATTTTACCGGTAGATGGCGTAGTTCCTCATTGACAACTGGTATAAATGTCATGACATTTGGATGCATGGCAACAAAGTTACTGCGTTTCAATTGTCAGTGTGTTGTGTACATCGGTCGGAAAATGAGTTTCAAACAACGAGCTGCAATTGAGTTTTGTCTTAAACAGGGTAAAACTTTTAGTGAAACACACCAAATGCTACAAAATGCATATGGTGATGAGTGTCTATCCCGTACGCAAGTTTACGAGTGGTTCAGGCGATTCAAATCGGGTAGAGAGACGCTGGATGATGACGAAAGATCAGGCCGTCCCAGAACCGGATTATCGGAAGAAAACATCGAGAAAGTGCAAAATCGTCGGTGAAAGTTATTGAAATGGAATTAGGCATTCCTCAAACAACCGCATACTGCATTTTGACCGAAGTTTTGGGCCTTAAGAAGGTTAATTCGCGGTTTGTATCACACAAACTCACCGAAGACCAAAAAGTTGATCGAATTGCGCATTGCAAAGACATCGTTAAAAGTGCTCGGCAGGATCGAAACTTCTTGAAATCAATTGTAACTGGTGACGAGACGTGGTGTTTTGAATATGAGCCCGAAACAAAGCGGCAAAGTGCTGAATGGAGAGCGCCGGATGAAGGAACACCCAAAAAAAGTCGCTTGGTGAAGTCAAAAGTTAAGGTGATGCTGATTTGTTTTTACGATTCTAAAGGAATTATCCACAAAGAATTTGTTCAGCCCGGCCAGACAGTCACTGGAGAGTTTTACTTGGGCGTCATGAAGCGTTTGCTGGCAAGAATTCGTCGTATTCGGCCCGAATATCGCGATATCGGCAGTTGGACTCTTTTGGACGATAATGCACCATCACATCGTTCGCGACTTGTAACTGAATTTTTGGTCAAAAATCACATTATTCGGTTGCATCATCCGCCCTATTCACCAGATCTTGCTCCGTGCGATTTCTATTTGTTCCCGAAACTGCATTTGGCGATGAAAGGAAAGTGGCACGCATCGATTGATGCCATTGAGAAGGCGACGACCGCCGTCCTAAAGACCATTCCAATAAAGGACATGGAGAAGTCATTTGACAACTTGTTGGAGCGTGCAAATATGTGTATCGATGCAGAAGGGGAACACATTGATTAATAAAAATGATTTGTTCCAAAATGTACATTGCTTTTTTGTCTTTTTAAAACGTTCGGTTTCTTTTGGAATGGAGGGTATATATATATGTGTGTGTGTGTATGGATCACCTAAAATGGATCACCTTCAGACTTTCAAAAATTTGTTTCGACCTTAGTTTCCAAGATACAAGACTGAAATTTTGCACACGTATTATAAACAAAACACTGTTTTTTTCTTTAATTCAGATCCTTACGTGAACCCAGGGTTGGGCTAGAGGAGCGCAAACCCGTTTTTTTTTTCTCAATTTTCCCGCTTCTGGTGTATAATATGGACCACCGAGTTGAATCACTGAAAACTATGCTCTGTCCTGAAAAAAACGAGGTATGAACTATGACCCTACGATAAATAGTAATGAATTAGTAGCTGTTGGGAGTGAAAGTCTAAAATTTACCTCTAAAAGTGGAAATCCTAAAAGGGTTAAGGTCACATGAATAGTGCTAAAGCAAATGGTCAAACAAATCCCAGCATGAATTACTTGATTGTTGTCAAATACAAGAACTCAATTCTCGAACACCTGTTCCATTTAGTTAGTAAACACAGTTTTGATATGAAAACTAGTCTCGTCTTTGTCAGAAACCAGTTCCTTATTATTGAAGGTGAAAACAATTTTTTTTTATTTTTTTAAACAGATGTAGAAGCAAAACCAATAAGTAAATAAATAAATAAATAAATAAAGATAAAAGAATTAGTTGCACTGCAATTGCAAACTGATATATTGAGATTGAAGCTCGATATTTAATTCTATAAAAAGGATTACCATCTTTCCCTTGCAGGTGTGTTTACTTTATCTTTCACTAATATAATACATTATTATTTTAAAAAAATAGCAGATACAACGAGATTGTATTTGTAGTGCTTGGGCCTTTCTGAGTGTGATTGCATCCTCTCTCCGTAGTTCATAAGGGGGTATCATACATAAAATTGTGGCTTTTAGATGTTGTTCTTTCTCGAGAAAGAGGGACTGCAAATGATGCCATTTCAAGGGGCGGGAAATTGCCAATAGCTGCCCTTATATGTAGCCTGTATAAGCTTGATCTACTGTAGAACATGACATTACAACTCAAAGTATGATGAGCGGAGACATTGCGGATCATGATTCTTTGACCGTTCACCACACATATACACTGCCTGTGGTTTGAAATAAGATAAACGATCAGAGTATATCACACGTTTTCGGTCATCAGCGGCCCACGTTGCATGTGCGTGACACTATCGGTATTATCCTAAACAGAGTTGGCGTGGGTCAATGAAAACTTGACCCACCACCCACCGTGACCCACGACCCACTGACCCACCACCCACCATGACCCACTCTGACCCACCACCCACCATGAACCACTCTCATCCACTTTGACCTACTCTGACTCACCAAAATCCATCGTCATCAATTCTGAAAAGAATCCACAGCCTCTTCTGAACTGACTAAAGAGTTTACACTTGTAATAAAACAAGACTGTGAAATTGTCACTAATCGGAGTTTGAATTTCTAGTCAATCGCTCAAGCACCACTCTGTTACAATAACGGTGGATCTGACCTTCACGATATAAAATAGTAAAGTGTTTGTCAGTGAGGAAATTGAAACAGTTCGAGGTGGGGGAAAATTAGTGTGTGTCTAAAATATACTTGTACTAAGAGAGTATTCTTGCAAGTGTTAATTTCTGAACGCATTCCATAAGAAACTTATATTCGCAGGAAAATACCCCTGTACAATATGGAAAAGATTATGGTTTCTCAGTTCACAGTATTTTTCTCACAAAAGACTTGAAAAATCAGTTGTTCATAGGGTATAAAGGTGCTCGGGTACCCTATGTGAGAGCATCTCCATAAACTATGCTCATAATTGTAATTTGTGTAATCACTAAAATACCACGTTAAATTTAAGTTACAAATATGCATAATTGCAATTATTATGAATATTTATTCAAAGTAGTTTACCTAAAGCAAAGAAGAGACTTACTAAAAATTAGGTACAAAGTTGAATAACACAAATAAGCCATTAATAATACAAGTATACATTTTCCGTAACTCGTAATTTTCCACCTTAAAACAAATCTGAAATCGGATTTATTTCCTGTTGGTAACTTTTTGGTGGTAAATCATCCGCAGTGGAATGATGTCCATCCTTCAGCCAAGAAATAACTAGCTCGTCTACTTTGAGCTTGTCTAGCGGTGGGCCATTAACATTGATGAACAAAAAGTTAGACAATGTTTCAGCACTTAGTCTATTTCTAATATCAGTCACCTGTAAATTCATAAGAGGAAATCCCTGTTCGCACTCTGTCGTGAAAATTGATAATACTTCTACCCGATTACTGCAACTCCTCATCGACAATCTGCTTGTTAGACTTAAGTCTGATAACGATTTTTCTTGGTCAGGTTTGAAATACTCAGCAAGAAGTATCATCTCTCTACCACCATACAACATCTTTTCCATATCGGCAATGTCAGTTGGTAATGTCGACCCATGTAGAACAGAAACTTCATCTACCACGCCTTTGATAGGAAATCTTGTGAATAAATTATCAATTAAAGCCTGATAAAGTGATGATTTCTTATTTGTTTATAAATTTCATTTTTGTTATTACACATGAAGGTTTGATACCATTACCAAGTTCCCTCCCCCTCTAGAAAGCGAAAGGGAACGAGGTTCCTGGAAAGTGTTCAGAGGTGAATGGGAATTTCCCTCCTTCTTTAACTTCAATTACCACACTGCTGTTTGCCATGTGCCAAATTTCGATGAATTTCAATTAAATTATCATAGTATAATTAGTTCCTTGTTGAATTATCGATACTTTTCAGTGGAAAAAAGGATGAAATTTGAAAGTTCCAAATCAAGGTAAATAGACCAACGTAAAGGGAAAAAAAGCGTAAAATTTTCCATACAATTATGCGTACAATCCAAACTTCAAATTTCCGTGTAATTAAGCTTACAGTACAAATTTTATGCCTATTTTTCTCACAACTTTATGGGTTGATTGCCCTGTGCTGTAAGCGCTCCATATAATAAACATAAGCTTCAGCAATTATTATAGCGGAAAGCAATGGATATATGAAGCCAAGCACTGTATTTTTTGTTTCTGATTTTTTTTTCTTAAATAACATCGATCGTTTTCGATCATTTTTACAAACCAACTCACTACCAATTTTCCATATACAGAAAGTGCCCCCCCCCCTACATAAAGGAGAATTTTAAAAACTGCTAGGACACATTCTGTTTATTTTCAATAAAGAGTTAACGCACTGAATTTCAGCTCCGTAAGTTTAACGGCTTGCGAGATACTCATTCATTAGTTAGCTCTAAAAACTCACAGGTCTTGAAAGCCAAGTAGTAGTGTAAGTCCTATTGCTATTATAACTATTAAAAATATCAATATCCAAAAGTGCCTGAAAGTATTCTTCGTTTTTCACTTGGTTAGATATACTCACCTCAGGTAAGTAGACAGAAACAAGTGAAAAAGGAAGGGAAATGAAGGTCTTGAAAGTAAAACGGAGACAAATTTACCAGTCTTCAGAAGATACTGTCTACAATGCAGTGAGCAGAGAGGGTCGATAGATCATACTGAGTCGGTGGGTCGCAGTGGGTCACGGTCGGTGGTGGGTCGCAGTGGGTCATGGTGGGTGGTGGGTCGCAGTGGGTCACGGTGGGTGGTGGGTCATAGTGGGTCATGGTGGGTGGTGGGTCACAGTGGGTCACAGTGGGTGGTGGGTCACAGTGGGTCACATGCTGTTGACCCACGACCCACTGACCCACTCAGAAAACTTGACCCACTTGACCCACTTGACCCACTGACCCACCGACCCACTGACCCACTCCATATCTGATCCTAAAGCATTATGGTCCCCTTATTAACTGCTTAATTAATGGAGCCCGTCCTCGTATGTGTATGTCACATAAGTCGTGGCACATTGTGATTGCGTCACTAAGAGTTTTCTTCCGACTACGGTTCCTCATCCTGATAAGGTTTTACCGTGAGTCTTGAAGAATGGCATCATCTCAGATGCTGTACACGCGACACGCTGAGCACAATTTTCTTTTCTGTTGCGATAAACCTTCGGGTTCCATAACCTATGGTGTTGGCATGGTTTGAACATTCCGTGCAAAGCTGTGCTTATGCATATACAGATTACTTTTCTTACTCATTTTTGGGAACAATGAATTTCAATTAATTGTAATTTATTGTAATTTTTAGCGTTAAAAACAGCCAGAAGCAATCCGTACTCCTATCTATCTATCTATCTATCTATCTATCTATCTATCTATCTATCTATATATATATATATATATATATATATATATATATATATATATATATATATATATATGTAATATGGATATTTAGATAGTTCACATACTGGTTCCTGACTGTTGTCTTAACCCGCGTACGATAGGTCCCATTGTGGTGGAGCTATAAAGTTGTAAAGTTCATTTATTTCACGTTTTCGGCACCCTATAACTCAAAAACTATCCACTTTTGCGCACAGATCCATATGAACATTTTCCTTATTTTGATGTAAGGAATCTATTCACAAAATATTGTGACACACATATAGGTAACACCCTGTATAAAATGAAATGAAATGAAATCTTTAAGTTTGACGTCCCACGGTTATGCAGATAACGCGAAAGGAAACGGTGAGGATGAGAAATGAATGAAATGGTGGAATGAAAATAGTGAAAGGAAACGGGAGAACCCCGAAAAAATCCGCGAGCACGGTGTTTGTTCACATGGCGCGAGCTGGGATCGAACCACAGAGCCAAGCACCGAGGTGAACGCTCTACCACTGAGCCACCGCGCCCCCAACACCCTGTATATATTTAGGTAGAATAGAGCAGAGTGAATAGGGACTAAAGTTGCATGTGACAAGGTTACTACGTATACGATATCATGCTTTCGACGAAGCTCAATGGTAAAGGTCCGAGCTATGTTCCATGTTTTTCTGTTTTGATGCCATACTTTTTGAGCTTAAGGTCGACGACATGGATTTCCTTTAGATTATCATCTCCCCATCATCTCTCCACAATCGTCTTCTGTCAATTCATTCAGAATCACTTATATTTATAGGCTTCAGAACGTAAGTGGAAACGCTAAGTTTACCTTTCGTTTTATTTCAACAGTTTCCCATACTCGAAATCTTATTTCACGTTCTATTTGAAAGAACCTTTATAAGGCAACACTGCTTCCTGTAAATTACGCAATGCGCGGAAGTCATCGTTCGTTATTTAATTTTAGAAAACGAGATAATAAGCAATAAATAAAGAGGAAACGAAGTTTCATATTCTTCCTGTTTTCAGAAATTAAATCTCGTGGATGCATAATAATGAAATGTAATGGCATATATATATATATATATACACAGTGGCGTATTTAGGGGGCTTTCGGCCTTAAGCCCCTCCCGAAATCTTACTTACTATAGTAAAGTATATGAAATATCTTGCAGAATTTTCACATTGTCAGTCAAAGCCCCCCCCCCGAAAGTTAGCAAAGCCCCCCGAAACAAAATCGTAAATACGCCACTGTATATATATATTAGTAAACGATCTCACTTCATGAAGAAAGAAACTGAATTTTCTTCTGTTTCTCTTGGGGGCGCGGTGGTTCAGTGGTAGGATGTTCACCCTCGGTGCTTGAGATCCCTGGTTCGATCCCAGCTCGCGCCGTGTGGACTTTGTGGTGGACAAACACTGTGCTCGTGGGTTTTCACGGGGTTCTCCCGTTTCTTCCCACTTTCTTCATTCCACCATTTCATTGATCTCTCATCATCACCGTCTCCTTTAGCCTAACTGGCATAATCGTGGGACGTAAAACTTATAGATTTCATTTCATTTTTCCTTCTATTTCTCAATATTGAATACATATTGTAAAACTCTGTCCCGTATAGGTTGTAGGTAGAGCAAAGTGAATAATGAATGCCCAGAATCGACTCCCACTACTGGCTTTTATTATAAAACTGCTCTAAATTATTGGAATAGAAATGAGGTACTCCTTGCCCGTGGACAGGATCTCTACAGAGTCCCGTAGCAGGCTAAGCAACTAGGGTAGGATTCCCAACAGAGCCCCCGTAGCAGGCTAAGCCAGGACGAAAGAAAAAGCCATGAGTTCTGTGGCAGACTAGAGGCTCGGGATTAGGCTACTCCTAATGTTTCGTGGCAAACAGTAGGAGGGACACCAGAAAACTGATAAATATCTGCCTGCTGCGTCCCATTATATAGGCTTCCTGTCAGCGGTGGCGCTGCTGCTCCAACGTCGTCGTATGCTTCGTAGGAGGAGCCAGAGATTCGTCGTCTGCTGGTTGTAGTAAGTGCACGTAGTGCGTAGTATCCCGACGTAAAACCATGTGGTGGTGTTTGTAAATACAAGTATTGTTTGTATGCAATAGCACGTGGGATATTACAATATAAATAGAAAAAAAGTTCCCTTCGTTTTCGTTGAGTTGAGTTGATTTTGAGTTAAACGTCCCATTCAGCAGCGAGGCTATATAAGACGTGGACCTACTGATTAACGTGGAATCCTAACCACATGAGCTCCCGCCAGGAATCGAACCCGGGTCTCCCACGCCAAAGGCGCGTACGCTAACCGCTTAGCCAAGAAGGAGCTCCCCTTCGTTTCTGGTATGAAACACGTAATTTGCAGACCGATTTCATAAAGTGAAGACTCACCTGCAAGCAGTGATGGTTACAGCCACCCTCACTCTCGGGGTAAAGAGATTACAGTGGTACTGCGAAAATACTGGTAACCCTTACTAAGCACGATCGGAAGTTTACCCCGGGATTCAATTTCGACGATCTGGCGTGTGGGAATACACGCGGATTACCTCCTGAAATTATTGCTGCTTACAGAATGGTTTTGTTCCTTTGAAAATAACTTCTTTCCACAGTTACAGCTCCCTATCAAGCAACCAAGACACACCTTAACACATTGAAAGCCGTGTATATGGAATTTCACACACGGGCTCTCCTGACCAGCGCCATGTGTTTGGTTTTCCATACACAAGCTATATATTTCATTTCTGTCTCATTTGTTTTAAAGGTGTGTATGCAATTACTACATTCACATGGCTTACAAGTCAAAATTTAATAGGACACACCGAATATATCAAAACCCATACACAAAGTGAAGCATACCGTGAACATGCGTAAGAACACAGTGAACATGGGACCTCCGAGGAGCGTCTTCAGAGGTATATGCTATATGAGTTCAAACTGGAGCCAAACGCTGCTGCTGCGGGGCGAAAGATATGCCAGGCCTTCAGTGAGGGTGTCGTGACTACACGGACAGTGCAGCGGTGGTTTAACAAGTTTAAGGACGGTGAAGAAACACTCTAAGACACAACACGTGCCGAAAGACCAACACATGTACAAAATGAAGATCTTCAGGCAGCAATTGCGGTGAACAATTTCCAGACATGTGAGGAACTGGGACTACAATTCAGTGTGACTTTAGAATTATTCGGCAGCACCTCCATCAACTTGGGAAACACTACAAGTTGGATCGATGTATCCACATGGTTTGACTCCAGGCCAGAAAGCAACGTGAGGAGACACCAGTGTTTCTCTGCTGTTTCGTCTGAGGATTTAGCCATTTCTGGACAGGGTGTTGACATGTGATGAGAAGTGGATTTTCTACGAATCTCCACGAAGTCGTCATCATTGGTTAGCATCCCATGAACCGGTTCACAAACAGCCAAAACCAGCACTGCACTAGAAGGTCCTCGTGTGTGTTTTGTGGACTGTTGGCGGCATCGTGCATAAAAAACTACTACCAGCTGGTCAGAACATCATTGTAGGGCTAAATGCGTAGTGTTTGCAGTTGAGCTGTATTCAAGAAAATCTCAAAACTTTGGAGCCATCAGTTCTGAATCGCAAAACGGTCCTTCTGTTACAGGACAACGCTAAGTCCCACGTGGCTAGAATGGCCCAGGACATCATTGTACGCCTTGGGTGGGAAAATCTATAGCATCCTTTATACTCCCCGGAGATTGCATCCTCTGATTATCACCTGTTCTATTCTTTGTACAATCACCTAGAGGACGCCAGTTCAAATATCTAGTAGAGGTACAAAATACACTTGATAACTTCTTCGCTTCACGGCCTACTAAGTTCTACCGCGATGGAATCCATGGTCTTCCAAAACGTTGACAGAAGGTCGTCGATGCTGATGGGGACTATTTTTGATCTTCTAGGTATGTCTTCGATGACATATCAATGTTCGAAGGTTGTGAAAGCGACAGAGCTTTTTTTTTGTTACCTTTTTATATTGCAAAAATCTTATCCTCCCTCTGCGAAGAACATGTATTGTAGCCAGTTTTAAAATAAACTGTGTTAAAGAAAGAAAAAAAACGCCATACGAGGGCGTAACCATGAAAATGTTAACTGATTAACGAATTCAGTGGAAATAATTGTTCAAGCTGTCTATTACAGAAAAATAATTTTAAAAACTTCCTTTTGTTTAAGACATCGTTTAGAGTAACGGACGAACGAATAGACGAACGGTCCTACTAAAATTGCAATCGGTTTCTGTGATCCTAAAAATATTGACATTTGAAATTGATATTTTGAAAATTAAATAACATTCCTGTTGCGAAGTAGAATGAAATAATTGTACTTCCATTAACTTATGTGGGAAAATGTAATTTCAGATATGAAACTATCAAGATATCTCAAATGAATTAACCTCATAAGCAGAGGTAATGACTATCCTCATGGTGCGGTAAAGGAAGTGACTACCCAGCCCTAGCTTTTCGAAGAAGGTTCAGTTTTTTTTTTTTCTTTCAATATACATCAAAACTTATTAGATTTAACCTACTCAAATACCCTAATGTGTAATATAGATAGAGGTATATGAAATACTAGAATACTATAATTTTCTTTTTACAGAATTATGCAGTGTTTGTAAGTACTTATTGTTTTACAAGAGTATCATATTCATCGGGAGCATATCCACAACCTTTTCTTGGGAGGGGTCTATTACTACACAATATTACGTGTAAGAGTTGAGTTGATTTTGAGTTTAACGTCCCGTTCAGCAGCGAGGCTATATGAGACGTGGACCTACTGATTAACGTGGAATCCAAACCACATGAGCCCCGCCGGGAATCGAACCCGGGTCTCCCACGCCAAAGGCGCGTACGCTAACCGCTTAGCCACGAAGGAACTCGATATTACATCTCAGAGTACTGAGCAGGTTTTATTCTACACCCCGAAAAGACGATAAGTACTTCTTAAGTACTGTCTTACCTTAAGTACTCCGAAACAAATATAAAACTAGATTGTTTTTTATTTTAAAAAAAAGAGTACAGTTCATGTGTAAGACCGAATCTTTAGGATACATCAACCATTTATCAACGAAACAGACATAATTTTATTAAGAAAGTATACAAATCTATTCGAGTTACAAATTTTGGGGGCACGGACCTGACGAACCCCTCGAGTGGGTGCGCCCCTGATGTGCAGGCGTTCGAGACGACTGCCCTTGTGTGTCGATTTCTTGCCCTTCCAACCTTCCATTATTTCGAAAAAAAAAAAAACACTTAGGACCGTCCGTGGCCGAGCCACCACATTCTACTTTTATCTTATAAGCAATCAGTGCCATGCCGTGGGGTAGGGGGCAAGCGGGGCGACGACTCTGGGCGCCGAAGTAAGGGGGCGCAAAATTAAAGTGGAAAAAGAAAAGAAAGAGGAAAAATTACTTGGAATATTACTAGTGTGCAGGCCCGTAGCCGAGGGGAAGTTCCGAGGCTCCGGACCCGTTCTTCTAAACCAGTGGTGCCCCCCCCTTATGTCTATGACGCACCCCCCCAGTTGTCTATCCGTAGGTGTTCTTCCATGAAAAAATCTTCTTTTCGATTAATTTTACCCCCCCTCATCAAACATATTTATATAGATTTTAACCCCCCCAAATATTTCAATGACGCAGTTTGCGTCATAGCCCCCCCCTTGTGGGCACCCCTGTTCTAAACCACAAAAGAAAAATATTAAGGAAAGATGAAACAAAAAGAAATACTGAAAGAAAAAGAACACACAACGGTAAAACTTAAAAACTACAGCAAGCGTTTGGCTACTCTTTCTTATGAAGAGCTTTGTGTGGAGGAAACAAGGGTGGGACCAGGGAATTTAAAAGTCAGGGAATTTAAAATTTCTAGAAAAGTTACGGAATTCTAAAAAATATTCTGCTACTAGTCAGGGAAATTTCACGCTTTCGAAAACATAGTGCCGCTCTGTAATAGTGTGGACACTTTTTATCATAATTTTTCGTCATTGTTTCCCTACAATATCGAACATGTAATTTCAGAAACAATTTTCTACTGTTCTTTTAACTTATCATTTGAAACAGACAGTAGTTAACGGAATAATAGAAACAAAACAAAAAAATTATGTGGAAAAGAAAGTTCTTTAACATTTGATTCAACAGAGAAAGGAACGCAGATACCGTAAAATATTTTACAAGACATTAATGGATATGTACTTTATATAATAGTGGATATGTACAGTACTTTTTATAATAGTTGAGGTCATAATGAAAGGAAATTTTTATAGTTGGATGAACAGAAGAAGGAACGTAGATATTGTAAAATATTTTTCAATATTTTTTTATATTCTTTTACTCGCGATTTCTTCATAGTTTGTTATTAAAACGCTTATTAACATATCCTCATTTTATTGTCCTAACAATCAAATATATATTGCCAGTAAAATAATTCAGAATGATCGAGCCCCTGGTGTGATAACCACAGTATATTATGTCACGACTACCTACCCCCACCCCATTGGGAAATCCTGGCTACATGGCTGCTAGTATGTACTTAAATCCTCTTGCTGCTTTAGGAAGTGGTCCTATAATGTTACTCATGTTAGGAAAATGTAGGTGCACACATGTATAAAATGGAAGGAGAAAATGTAATAAATGTGCTGAAAATCAAGAAAAAGCAGGGTTTAGTTTTGAAAATTTTCTTGCGTGGCTTGTCTATCGACCTCACTCATATGTGCGGTGGTTGCCATCGTATACTCTCGGTCCGGGTGCTGATTTTCCACGGCATGCCATTCTAAGCAATATGGCTTCATAACTACTTAACTCTACAACAATTAGAATGATTCTTCATTACGCCTTTTAAAGATTTTGGTACCATTTATACAGTAGTAGAAGGCCCCTTCAATTTGTAAAATTTGTTTAACTGACGAAATAACCTTACGAACCCAATGTGTTTTAATACAATATATGCGCATTGTTTCGCTAAAAATTAATGTCAAAAACCACATTAAGAGAATGTATCCCAGAGATAGCAATTTTACTTTCTTTTGTAGTTTTATTTCCGTCTGTGTGGGCCGCCATCTATTGACCTTCGGAGACATTAAATTGGCTTTCCTACATCACCTGGGAGACAGAAAATTGCCATGTACCGCGGAAGCTCTTTTCTAGTGACGCAAGAGGTAACAACCTTCGCTACTAACGACATCTACCTTTCTTTTTTTTGCCGCCAATGGTCTCCGATGGACTTCTTTTGGAGGAGCTAATAACACGGTAAATTTCTCTCACTGATAGTGTAGATACCACTTTTGACTTCTATCTCTCTCTCTCTCTTGCCGTTGGACCACTCTATTGAGTTTCCTAACTCGTGTAACTTTTCATTCCATTAGCCAAAAACACCCGGGAAGCCACTTTAATTGCTTAAACTTGACAAAAGGTAGAATGGTGTCGTTGCGAGCAAGGAAGGACAAATTCTCTAGGGCTTCAACATCGCTTTGTGTTAAGTTATGAACATTAAAAATGTTGAAACATTTTTTTTTCGTTCGGAACATAATAGCTGAATTGTTTCATTTCTAATATTTCTTGTTAAATTGTTGACAAATGGAAAATAACACAAACAGGTAGTTTATACAAAATGTATAAGACAATGAATCTAGGAGAATGGTCATCCTTTGTATAAATATAAGAGGTGTATCGATGAAACCGGGAGCAGTATCGAAAAGTTGGGTATCTTTATTATGAGATGCCTTGTCAACTATTAGTAGAAACAGATAGTTTTGCGCTAACTTAACACAAGCACGATTTGATTATTAACCTAGTATTTTTTATTTCACTTACTCTAATTCTTAATAATTTCGAGTGCCTCTTTGTACATTAATGTCCATACTATGTATTATTTATGCACAATTCCGAGTTTAATTTCCGGTGTGAATGCCTTTCATGACTATAAACCGGACAACTGGTTCGAATTCCACTTTAACCAATAGACTTCGTCTCAAAGAATATATCAGTATCGAAAAAAAATGACTTCAATACAACGTAACCTAGTCTTTTGTTCAGGGGTTGAATTCAGGCATATGCTGACTAAGGCTTTCCTTTGGGTTTAGTTCACTCGAGGCAGTGGCGAAGTCATGTAATCAAACTCTCTTGAAGGCGATTAGTGGGGTGGGGAACGGCTTACATTATAACAGTTGATATTGGTATTGGACTAGCCCTTTTGCCACGAGGGAGCACGCGGTCGTGGTTTGGAGCCTATGTTATTAGTAGACTTCGTCCTTCGTAAACTCTAATTTGCATAAGCAGAGAAAACACTAAAACTCAAACTCACTTCCACCAGGTAAATGCCAATGTGGTACATATTGTAATTGTATGCCCTAACAGCACAAGATGTGCTAGACATGTGCCTTTTAGGTGTCCCAGCTACTTTTTAGGTACCCGACACTTGGCACATATGATATTCATGTGCGACTATGTACAACATTTGCAACTATGTACAACAAATATAGCATTTGTATACCTGGCTCAGTTTCGCACTCTAACAGTCATTTGTTTTTATATCGTCATTTGGGACATATATCTGTCATGTTCTAGGTACATCCTTTAGGTACATACTGTTTCAGATACCCTAAGAACACACGATGTGTCAGGCATGCGCCATTTAGATGTTCTAAATTCATTTCCCACATTTGATGCATTTGTTGCCTCTTTTTCTAAGCGATTGTGTACTAGAAGCAACAAACCCATCAACTTTATTAGATGGCAACTGTCGTCCATCATTTGAAAGTGAATAGGGGGTCTATGGAAGAAAGTAAATAAACATTCGTCATTTTGTTATGAAATTACATGGCGAGCATAATTTGTCTGATCCCAAATGGCTGTCGTCGAATATACGAGGTTAAAGGAGCATCTGATCAGCCAAATTCAAAAGACTTCAATAAATTTATCCCTCTACAACGGACCTTCTCTTCATCGCCTTCGTGGCCAAGTCGGAAGAGCACGCAGCTAGTAATCCAAAGGTTGGTGATTCGCGCCCACCTTGGGGTACGTTTTTTTTTACTTGTTTAAAGTGTTTTTTTTTTTAGACTCACCTTAATGTAAACACATTACGCATATAAGCGATTTAACATTTTGTGGAAGTACTTTTGTGGTTTACTGACGTTTACGACATGAGGAACACATCTAGAACACACTAGTCACATTCCCCAAGGTACATGTCAGGCATGTGCCTAGGGGGCGGACATAGACTGTGACTATCACTTGCCATCGATGTGATTTCACTCTGAGAGGTACATAAGGCAGATACTCGACACATTCCCATGTACCCGAGGGAACATGATAGCCATATGTCTGCTATACAATTGTGCTGTTAGGGTGGTAGAGATGGTACACGGAGTTTCCTTCATTCCCTCACCTTTTTATTACAAAAAGTTTTATACAAGTAATATGTTATAAATAAGTATAACATATATAAGTGTATATATATATATATATATATATATATATATATATAATAGTGTTTTTCAAGAAGTTGAACCTACTGCCCGAAGCAATGCGGAGGTGGGTTGGTGTGTTCTGTCCAGTACATCGCGGAGACGAAAGAAACCTCTGGCCCAGAGCAGCGAGGAGGTAGGTTGGTGTTTCCTGCCCAACGCAGCGCCGAGACGATAGCAACCTCTTGCCCAAACAGCGCAAATGTAAGCTTAAGAAGTCTCTTCTGCCCAGAGCAACACAAAGAAAAAGAAAAAATGATAAGCTAAAACTGGTGTTTTTTTTCTTGACGTGCTCTTTTATAGCTATCTTTTAGTGAGACAGCCTGTAGAAGGGTTGTAAGAGTCCTTCGTAAGAGTCCTCAGTGTACGTCTGATGAGGATCTTGGCTAGAAGATCGAAACGTCACGTGTAAATGTGTTTTTATATTAAATAAGTGCAGTCTTGTTCAGCAGTGTGTTTCTTTTTCTGATTTTCTTTGCAAGACGCATGACTATGATTCTGAGTCCATCGTGTTTTTCCGTGTTCTTCTTCGTATTTCTTCGTAATTAGCTTCCGCCGGCTGCTTGATAATCCTCGTAGAAATGCACATGTTGTTGTTAATAACTATGAGAAAACATTGCAATATGAATATGAGCTCTGGTCTTCTTCGTTTCAATTGAATTCTCATTGTACTTAATTGATAACGATTAGCCCTACAATTTATCAATATATCATCCCTAGTACCTCACGTACATATATCATCCCTAGTAACTCACGTACATAAGTCAGCCCTACTAACTCACGTACATAAATCAGCCCTAGTAACTCACGTACATATATAAGCCCTAGTAACTCACGTACATAAATCAGCCCTAGTAACTCACGTACATATATCAGCCCTAGTAACTCACGTACATAAATTAATAACTAGAGAAATTTTATTAGATAATGGTAACAATATTATATAATGTATTTTCCAGTAAGCTGTTTATTAGCAGTTATTAATGTAATGGCTACTTACCCTTTCAAGGCCTGAGTTGTCAGCATTCCACGCAATGACAGGTATGCCCAGGTAACCAGCCAATTGAAGAAAATATTGGGCCGAGGCTGTACTTCGTCCATAGGATTGGTAGTTCATCAAATACAAAATGGCGGAAACATTGGCCCTTAAGAATTCTTTGCAAAGAATATCGAGGATAGCTGAAAATAGAAAAAAAAGAAATATTAATATTAGATCTTTTTTGTGAAGTTTCATATGTAATTACAATAATAAAATTTAAAGCGAATACTAAATAATTTGAATAATTCGAGATTTATGTGTGTGTGTGTGTGTGTTACTTCCATTTTGAATACAAATATCTGCCTATTTAGGAAGTAGTAGACCTACAGTATTTGTACTAGGAGTATTCACAGTTTTCCTTATTACTTTTTAAACTTTCAAGAGGCCAAAAAAATGAAAGAAAGTTTTGTGATTGTAAAAGAGAATCAAATTCGAAATATTTTGTGGGTTCGTACGTTTTCGTGACTCTATTGATATTCCTATATTTTGACGCGTGTATATACACCTAGAGGCCATATTGTTCAACGCATTTAGACTAACATTTTTACTATCCTGCCGGTGTAGTTGCTTACGCATGATATATTGATGCACGAAATCCCGAGTTCGATTTTCTGTGAGAGAGCCTACAAGTAGTAGTGGAGTAGTTAGGTTTCACTTCCAAGATTTAACCAGAACCAACCAAATAAATATTTTAATTTTTATACTGGAGGTATTTGTAAGTTTCTCGAGATGGGTTTTCTAAATGTTCTTCCAACTTCCAAAACTAAGAGCAGTTTACTGGAAGGCGAAAATCAAAATTTAGGATTTTCTCAGAAGAGATTTTCAATTTAATAATATTTTATAAATAAATATTATACTGGGAAATAATAATCAGAAAGAGTAGTTTACAGGACAGGCGTTATTTGAGGCTGCAGGGGAGGATTTGGTCACTGAATTTGACCACTGGTTGGCCCATAGTTATGTATATGATGTTTGACTGACGGTAGTATTTGTAATTATTGTCAAGAAAGTTTCGATATGGCAACACTGTCTATCACGAGACTGGGGATAACGGTCACTGAACTTAGAACCGTTAGTGTAAGCCAGACAAAAATGGCGGAATGGCAGAACGAAACATTCCCTAACCGCTGGATCGGTCGTCGTGGGTCTGTGGAGTGGCCAGCTCGATCACCTAATTTGAACTACTGACTTTTTCTTATGGGATGTTTTAAAGGACAAAGTGTATCAACCTCATATACAGAATTTAGCCGAAGTACGAGAAGCTATCACAGAGGAGTTCCACAGGATACCAGTACAGGTCTGATAAGCTGCTTGTTAACAACGCTGCACTTCGTCTCCAGGCATGTATTGATTTGGATGGTTGCTCTTCTTCTCCAGGCATGTATCGATTTGGATGGTTGCTCTTCTTCTCCAGGCATGTATCGATTTGCATGGTTGCTCTTCTTCTCCAGGCATGTATCGATTTGGATGGTTGCTCTTCGTCTCCAAGCATGTATCGATTTGGATGTTTGCTCTTCGCCTCCAGGCATGTATCGATTTGGATGGTTGCTCTTCTTCTCCAGGCATGTATCGATTTGGATGGTTGCTCTTCTTCTCCAGGCATGTATCGATTTGGATGGTTGCTCTTCGTCTCCAAGCATGTATCGATTTGGATGTTTGCTCTTCGTCTCCAGGCATGTATCGATTTGGATGGTTGCTCTTCGTCTCCAGGCATGTATCGATTTGGATGTTTGCTCTTCTTCTCCAGGCATGTATCGATTTGGATGGTTACTCTTCATTTCCAGGCATATATCGATTTGGATGGTTGCTCTTCTTCTCCAGGCATGTATCGATTTGGATGGTTGCTCTTCGTCTCCAGGCATGTATCGATTTGGATGGTTACTCTTCATTTCCAGGCATGTATCGATTTGGATGGTTGCTCTTCTTCTCCAGGCATGTATCGATTTGGATGGTTACTCTTCATTTCCAGGCATGTATCGATTTGGATGGTTGCTCTTCGTCTCCAGGCATGTATCGATTTGGATGGTTACTCTTCATTTCCAGGCATGTATCGATTTGGATGGTTGCTCTTCTTCTCCAGGCATGTATCGATTTGGATGGTTGCTCTTCTTCTCCAGGCATGTATCGATTTGGATGGTTGCTCTTCGTCTCCAAGCATGTATCGATTTGGATGTTTGCTCTTCTTCTCCAGGCATGTATCGATTTGGATGGTTGCTCTTCGTCTCCAGGCATGTATCGATTTGGATGTTTGCTCTTCTTCTCCAGGCATGTATCGATTTGGATGGTTGCTCTTCGCCTCCAGGCATGTATCGATTTGGATGGTTGCTCTTCTTCTCCAGGCATGTATCGATTTGCATGGTTGCTCTTCTTCTCCAGGCATGTATCGATTTGGATGGTTGCTCTTCTCCAGGCACGTATCTATGTGGAAGGTGCATTAGTTGACCACATCATGGAGAACAGAGATTAAAATTCTTGTAAGGAACGATATGAGAGTAATGTGTTTATGTTCAAGTTACGTTGCTAGTTTCTTTACCGCAGTCTTTGAAACATCATACACAAAATTATGGGCCACCCTGTATACATTTTAATTAGTAATATAGTGGTATATTAATGAAAAATGTGATGCTTTATTCGGGGGTAAACGTGGATTTGAAAAGGTAGGGGGACGCATGACGTCACACCGTTCATCGTGCCTATCCTTGTTAATTGTATTTTTTTTAGAAAGCAGGAGGACGCCATGGATATTTGTTGAAGTGGGGGTGTGACATCCCCCAGCGTTCCCCCTCACTTTTCTCCTGGATTTACTTATATCAGAGTCTTGCGTCCTGTCCTCAAGGAAAGGTGAAATTGGCGCTATTGGTTTATAAATGGATCGTTTTTGGTCGTTATTTTCATGAGACATTGGTACACGGAGAAAAATGCATAATCCAGTCGGCATGTAAATGCTGTTTTTATCAGGTTACGCGCGTCACCACATTAAGTAATGTTGTTCCATCAGTAGTACGATCTACACCACCGTCCAGCGAAAATTTTGTATTGTGGGACCACCATTTCAAATCTAGAATTAACGCCATACCCATTCCGACGGTGGTAACATAGGTATATAATGTTGTTACTACCTTCCTACGAGTGTCCCCTCTTGGTTCTTTCTAAATCTGTGACTCCCTACCTTACGAGAGTAATAGTTTTTAACACGAAATCAATCATGTGAATAAAATTATCCAATCACAGCGAGTCTCGTTCGACGCCGAACTCCAGACTTGGCATGGTGTTCCCACCTGCTGTACTTTTATACATGAAATTACATTACTTAAGGAACGCACTCGCATAAATACGATGTATCCACACGGAAATCCTAGTCCTTTTTTTCTCAGTGTAGTAAAGAGAATTTTTAACGTGAAAACATCTGAAAATACCAGAAACCAGGGCTACCTACATCTGCTGGTAGTTGAAGCGGTCGGATTCAATGTAAACCACTTGTCATGAAAATATTCACAAGGTGTAGTTAATTCTCAGAGGCGAGTTTTCCCCCTTTTTTTATAGATTTTAAAATACAACTCATGCGACTTTCTTTAAATAAATATTTTATTAATAACCCAAATATACAACATAAATTATTTTTAATTTAAAAAAAACACAAGGAATAGTTTGCTTTAGGAACATAAATTTTCTTCTAGTACATTTCTTAGAAAATGCCTTATAATTACGTTAGAACTTCGGGAATGAATTTAAAACACTTATTGCGTTGCCTCTTTGAATTGCAAGGCATACCCGTTGGAACAAGAAATGTTTGCTTCTGTAGGGCTTGGGGTGGCCGACACTGATTTCTCTTCAGGTCGGGCTGGGCTGGGGCCGATTAATTGCAATTCTTTAATAATTATTGACTTTCGTTAAACGATAAATGGAATAAAGCCAAACGTTGAAGAAGTGTGTCCGTGAAAAATGTTACAAAGAATGCAATAGCTATTTACAGTTTGTGTTGCTCAGCGGCTCCACTTTCACTATAGAGGATTGCAGGCATTATGCGGTAAATTGAGCTCTGACCTTGACCTTCACTGCACTTGAAATATGACAAGGTGTGGGAAAGTTTTGCCTGTCGCTAAACAATATTGCCATCTTCACTTTATGCTATAAATCAATTAAGTTAGATTTTTGTTACAGGGAATGGAGTTTTTGTTCTCTCGATGACAGGCAAAGTTCTAGGAGGCAATGGTACAATTCGGGAGGCAAGCGTCAGGTTGTGGACCAGAGTTTAGAAAACGTTTCTGAGGTTAGGTCAAATTTAGTACTAAATTTTGAGAAAGATTGGGGCTCGAGCTATTTTTTTTAAAAAATTATCGGGCCGGGATCGGGCCAAAAACTTCTAAAATTTATCGGGCCCGGGCCGGGCTTGGGCCAAGAATTTTAAAAAACTTATCGGACCGGGCCGGGTTCGGGCCGAAAATCTTCAAAACTTTTCGGGCCCGGGCTGGGCCGGGCCTACGTACGTTCGGGTTGGATTGGGCTCGGGCCGAAAAATTCGGCCCGTGCAGGTCTCTATTCTAGGGTCACCTGATTTATTAATTAAAGCTACTAGTAATTGTTTCAGTAATAATTGTAGGATATCATGATTTGGTTTAAGATATTGGAGTTAGGGAGTTTAATGTGGTTGACTATATTTTTTTATTTAATATACATGTCTATTCAGTTGTTTTACAGTTGAAAATAAAATGTCTCTTCTTCCCAATGTAAACACATGTTGCTTAAAACTTGATTGAATAGAGAAATTAAAAATGGGTAATTAAATTTCCTTCTTACTATGTTAGTTCTTTTTTTCAACATGACGTTGATAAAATGGAGGTAAAGCTAGGAACAGGAAAAGAAGGAACAAATGAAGCATGATGAGTGAAGAGAGAGAGAGAGAGAGAGAGAGAGAGAGAATGGCGTAATAATGACTCGTGCGAAGGCAACGAAGCCCGGGTTTAACGTAAGAAAACAAGATTTTCGGTTGAAGACCTTCTGACTTGGGTTTTAAGACTGCAGGCTTCTCCCGGGATAAAGATTTTTCTTTCCCTTCGGGGACTGTATCTAATAAGGTCAACAGAGGATTACAAACATCTGCTAATTGCGACAAAAGACGTTATAGCGTTAGTCGCTTATGTATCATCGTACTACAGTGTCATGAACCTAACATTTATATACGAAGTCTTAAGAGGCGTAATCACAGCGAAATTAAAATACCGCTAATTTTATAGTAATTATATGATATCTTCAAATAGATAAAACATAATCGAAATGTGGAACAAGAGCGCGCTAGAAAATATTATTTTGCATGAGGTACCGTCATCATGAGTCACCTAGTATCTTTCCGTTTGCAGGCATTTATAAACTCCAAAATAAATGCCGATTTTCAGAATGGCTGGAAATCTAAATAATTGAGTCGTGATAACTTTCGCATGTAAAATAACATTGTCAATCGAGCCCTTGTTCCGCTTTTCGATTATCTTTTACCTATTTGAAGATATCACATAATTACTATAAAATTAGCGATATTTTAATTTCGCTGTGATGGGACCTCTTAATATTAACAGACTGTGTAATTGAAGCGAGCTTCTACTGGTCGACTCGAGTATGTAGTGTGTTCACGATAATTTTCGTAGAAACAATCATTTAAATGTTTTAAGTTTTACGTCTCGCGGTTACACCGGCTAGGCTAAAGGAGACGGTGATGATAAGAAATGAATGAAATGGTGGAATGAAGAAAGTGGAGGGAACGGGAGAACCCACGCACACAATGAATGTCCACCACAAAGCTCACTGGGCGCGAGCTGGTATCGAACCAAGGATTCCGTGCACCAAAGGTGTACGTCCTACCATTCAGCCACCGCGGTCGTAGAGTTTAAATAATCACAATGCAATTTGATTTGTATTTTATTTTAAACGTCCGAAATAACACTGTTGTTGGGAGATGAAATACGTTAAGAATGGGTTGAGAGGGGAAATAAAATAAATTTCAAGATCGGAATTTAGGAGGTTTAGGGTTTAGATTTCTGGGCTTTCGGCACCTATGGCCATATTAGCCCGTCACATTTGAGGGATGACGTCCCTCGGCGAGCACACTATCCGGGGAATGAGAAGGGACAAAGGATTAGGGAAGGAAGGAAGCAGCCTGGGACCTATATGTTAGGTACCACCCCGGCATTTGCCTGATGTGAATGAGGAAAACCCAGGAAAACCTCATTCAGGGTGGCTGGCCTGAAAAAGCTGTTACACTTTTTCGACCGAGTGCCCCCACCAGGAATCGAATCTGGTACCGCTCGCACCGAAGGCGAGAACGTTAGCGACTATGCTACGCGGAGCCACTCAAGATCGCAATTTGCACGTTCATTATTATTCTCCTGATGTCGGCTTCAGTTAGAGCTTCAAATACCTATACAGTATTTTAATAAGGTTCAACTTCAAGGGCTGTGAATTTATATATGAAAGATACTTTATAAATAACTATAGCCTAGAGTAAATAAGTTACTCGTTTCATTCAACTTGCACTTTGTTCTGCAAATAGAGGTAACAATGACATTTAAAAAAAAAAAAAAAAAAAAAACGAAAAGAAATGTATTTCACGGACAAATTCATAAATACTTACAAGTACTTTTTTTCTCGCGAACTGGAGACAACATGAAAAATCTAATATATCCTCATAGAAGTGGTCGAAGTAAGACAGTACCGATACGCGGCGATATGCCATACCGCCTCTGTTTTTTCAGTGGGTTTTTTAGTAATCAAGACATATCGTCACTGGAGAGTAGGCGCTAAAATACCTATAATAAACCCATTTTTATTCACAGTAATTGTCGAATAGCTTTCTACGTAAAAAGATTTTATTTCTTGTGTAGAAATAATTTCTAAGTTGACAACACCGACATTTTGTTATATTTTCTACCTTTTGCTTTTAAAATGTTGTGTCTTCAAAGAAGTTAATCTAGTTTATATTGTGATGTGCCATATTGAATTGTTTCTCTCTCTTGTGTGTGTGTGTATGTGTGTGTGTGTATGTGTGTGTGTGTGCGTGTCTTCTTGCCTTAATGCATATAAATGTGTTCTGAGCATGGGCGGATTTAGGGGTTGTCTGCTGTGAGGATGAATCTTCCGGGGGTTTGGAATACCCCTTAATTAAATGGGGAGTCTGGGAGTTTTCCCGTAGAAAACTGTTAATATAAAAACTCGGTTCTTGAGCACTCTCTATAATCAGTGGCGTATTTACGATTTTGTTTCGGGAGGGGCTTTGCTAACTTTCGGGCGGGGGGGGGGCTTTGCCTGAAATTGTGAAAATTCTGCAAGATATTTCATATACTTTACTATAGTAAGTAAGATTTCGGGGGGGGGCTTAAGCCCGGAAGCCCCCCCTAAATACGCCACTGTCTATAATACAACATAAGAGGATATTTCTTTTCACAGAGTTGTTCATAGGAGACCTCTCCGTGTTCTCCCTGTAAGTACAGAGAAGCTCTCCAATGGTTTTCAGTCATTATGTAAATAGAAATACAATCTTTTACGCAACATACCCTCACTGTACTTCAACATTTAGATAGCCCGTATGTCGAGAGTCAAAATCGTAATAAAACATACCTTCTGCCTTTTTGCACTTCGAACACTGGTGTAAAGTATGTACTTCGAAATGTTGCCAGTAGATTGAGTATATATTCAGAGTGGTTGCTGTCATTAGGTACCCAATTTCAGTCGTTAAGTGTCAGCTTACTTGAATGCAGACTACGAGCCACGAGCAACATATATACTTCAAGGTTACAGTTACCGCAACAGAAATTATGGAAATACCATACAGTATAATGAGAAGCAGTGACTGCACGTGTTTGCTCCTACCGACAGTAGCAAGATAGGGGATGGCCTCGAAATGGCCTTGCAGTGGATTTCCTGTGTCCAAGGACATAGATTTATATGTCTTGCTATCGAACAACACTTAAGTGAGAACAGGTGTTGAACATTGGTAAAACTAACCCAGCAAACAGGAATTTGTTGACAGTGCGCCGCATTCTCAAGAAGAACTTGCGGAAAGTGGGATTTACCTATTCGAAATACAGAAGTGGAAACACTATGACATGGAGTATGAATCTGAAGAGATTTCAGCAAGAAAGTCACTCGCAGCAACTCTGTCCCGTTTCAAGACCTTCACCCACCCGGCTACAGTTCGATAGAGCAGGGCACGAGCGCCCACAACTTTCTTGCAACTCTGCATGGCATTCCAGTGTATTTCTGCCACGGAGGACTGATATTTTGACGTAGGCTCACTGCTCGCGGCTCGTCATTTCTATACCCGACCACTTTCGCCTAATGACCGAACTAAGGTGCTTGCTAACAGCCATCGCTCCGCGCACATACAGAATCTATTTTACTATCAACATTTGGACGTAAACTATGCAGTTTCAGATATATATATATCGCATATTTTGTGTTGCCTCAGTTTGCGAACAAAAAAAAAAAAAAAAATTGTTGCCATGACTTATAAATGAAACCTAGTATGTGCATATTAATAACTATGGTAAATAACCCTTCATCTTCTCTGACAGAAAAGGACGTAATTTGTTACTATCTACGCTGATATAACGTAATTTTATGTACGTTTGTACTAGTATATCCTAAAACTAAAACTGAGTTTAGATATAATCTTAATTATTAAATAACTTTCTATCTAAAATTACAAGGAAATTCCAGAGCAGGTTAAATTTCATATAGTTGTGAAGTTACTTCAGCGTGTTGATAAAAATGTTATATTACCCTTCATATTATGAGATTGTGCTTTTTCTCAAGCCTAATTGCTACTGTAGGAGCCGCCACTGAAACGAAAATTCAATCTTTTTTTAAAAAAAAACAAAAGTAATTATAATTTCTGAAAGTTATCTCATATACTTTAAACTCGAATGCAAAATTTAATTCAAAAATTAAAGTTAAGATCTTTCGACTCTTGTTAAATATACTTAAGAAATGAAATATTCGTTAAGCTTTCAGTGATGTCAAGTTAAGAGACGAACAACTCCCTAGTTTCTTTTGTTAACTCTAGGTGTCGCGCTACACATCCCAAAGGAGAAGTCGAAATATTCCTTTTAACCATCTACCAGCAAAAAGAAAGAAGGCGGTAGAAAAGGTATTTTTTACAAAGGAAAAAGAAAAAAGGAAAAAAAGGAAAAGAAGATGTAAAAGACAAGAGCAGGGTTGCTATTTTCTATATTTGCTTTGAGAAAAATCATTATTGTATAGTTAATTTGTCTAGGCAGTTTTTGACATTACAGTAAAGTGATTTCATAATTTATCGATAGACGGCTCAGTGGCTTAGTAGTAGAATGCTTACCGTACCTCTGAAACGTGGAGTCCGTGGTTCGATTCCAAGCTAAGTGTTTGTAAAGCACAACATAGTGTTCGTGGGGTTTCTCGGAATACTTCTTTATTCTCCCACATTCCCATTCCACCAATTTTTCAATCATCATTGACTTGCCTTAATCATCGTCCAAGGCATAATCATGGGACGTTAAATTGGAAGATTTCACTTAATAATTTATTTACGAAACTACTAGTACTTTACTGTATACTCTCTTTAATACATGTATAAGAATACCATGATGTTACTTATCTGTCGCTAAGAACAGAAAGAAACTGCAGCTGAGTTTGCATTATCTTAATGAAGAGCCAATTAATGGAATGATAGATAACTAATTAGATTTTTTTTTGTTCTAAACTCAACTGGTGAACATTTAAGAAAGGTAACGTTCATGCCAATTCGACAAACTTGGTAGCCATTTGTAATATCGAATTGTCATCGCTTGTGACCGAAAACCTAGAAAACGTAACTTTTATTTATTTATTTATTTATTTATTTATAATTTATTTTATTATTTCTTTGTAAACGTGGAAACTAATGCTTCAGAATAGCTCTGCAGCTACTAATGCTTCTACCAGGAACACAATTCTGACGTAATTGAAAATTACAGAGCGATTGTCTTTTTTTCTTTTTTTATCAATATCCATATTCTTTTTTGGATATTGTATTTTGTGTCTGTGTGTTGTGTGTCTGTTATTTGCAAGTTTTTTTTTTTTTTTTTTCAATTTTGAGCCCTTCATTCGATAGAGCATTAAAAACCATCTCAAAGAAGTTGTGGAATTTTTCGCGTCACTCTTACCGTTCCTGAGATATTGAACCAAAAAGTTCCGATTTCGGGAGATTTAAGGAGCCATATCTCGGAAACCGTAAATCATAGAGATATTATATTTTGGGAATGTTTCAATTTCGAGCTCTCGATTTTGAGCATGTATCTTCGTAAAACATCATATGATAGAACGTTTTAACAGAACTCTTAAACAAAACATGCGAAAAAAATTTAGTACTCAAGGAAATTATAAATATATATATATATATATATATATATATATATATATATATATATATATATATATTACAAGAATTATTTAATGAGTATAATAATAAAGTACATAGAACAATTGGTATAAAGCCTGTAGAAGTTGATAAGAAAAATTAGCTCTTTTTTATGTTAGTTCTGGCAACGCTCTTGGAGCATTCTCAATTGGTTTGTCATAAAAACAGAGGGAATAATGATCAGGGGCGGATGCAGGACGGACTTCTGGGGGAAAAGCGGTGGGTTGTAATACTGCTATTTAGAGCTACTTTTATGAGCTCCAAACTCTGAGATGGGTTTTATTTATATATAAAAAATAAGAAAGTTTCCTCTTCTGGGGGGAAGTGATCGCCCCGACCCCCCCTCTGGATCCGCCACTGATAATGATTAAGGTTATATTAGATTATTTTTAGGTCTATATTAATAATGCAATCACCATTGAATAAGCTTCTAAGAGGTCAAGTAACTAATTGAATTTCCTAAAGTAAAATTTTGCTTAGAACATCACAATAAGTAAAATTATATTCTACTCCAAAGTAATGTGTTTAAATAAACGAAAATGCAATTTCTGTTTATGAAACAAAACATGTCGAATTTTCTATATTATAGTTGAAAACTTTGATACAAGAAGGAGCCAAGTCCAAATTGAGAATATTTTCAGGAGTAAAAAAAGATATTAAAAACTAGATTTTTAAAGCTTGAATCTCCAAACTTTCTAAACAAAAGTTGTAAGATAGAAATGAAACGTTCCTTATTTTTAACAATATTTTATTTCACTCCTAAAAATATTCTTCAATTGAGTTATACCCTTCTTACACCCAAGTAAACTGATAGGTAAATTGAAAACGAAATAATAATGAAGGCATAGTTGTATTTTATGCCGTGTTGCTCGCTTGAATATGCTCCGCTTGCAATTAGCTCGGGTGTTAAAGGATTAATATTGGGGATTAATTGTCCATGAAGCTGTTATTAGTATATTGGCAATCCTGGGAAACTGGCACACATATGTATCTGCAGAACATTGGTTACAGCCCACCATAAGCGTTACACGAGTTCTGCATTCACGTGCTTTAATCGCCTGTATCAATGATGCATTCATATATTATACGGAGATGTTCCTTTGTCAATTCAAACAGAGGTTTCTGTGGTTGATGAGCGAGAGTACTAAATTAGCTGATTTGGAATGTGAACTCCAAATCGTTTGTAATAAATAGGCTACTTTGAGGTATGAGCATCCTAATTATCCTTTCTATGTTATATGCAGTATATTCATATCACATATAGGGAAGGAGAATAATTAGAAATGTCCTCAATATTGTTAGAGTCTAACGAGAAACAAAATTATTCAAATATAAGTCATACAAATTGATAAATTTTATCGGTCTGTACAAAATGCCGTGTGAGTGTAATTCTCTCTCTCTTTTTTTTTTTTTTTTTTTTTTTTGGAAAAGCAGGGACAAATAAACTTGTTGATAAACCTAAAAATGTGTACACTAAGGAAAAAAATGTAGGTGGCGTACTTAAAAAGATATGTTACATGCGTAATTCCTGTAGTTTTTGGACTTAACGTACAGCAGATGTATAACTGAAAACGCATGTTTTATAATACTTTATGTATAAGTACTTTATCTATAAGTACTTTCCGTATGAAACAATGTAGGCGGTCAGGATCCCACATACAAATGGACGTATATAACATATAGTAGACGAAGGTAACATAAGTATATGCATGTGATATACGGAAAATTGTTAGATGTCAGACATCCTGCAACGGCATGATGTAACATCTAAGGGCAGTGCCTATGTAGCATACGGATAACGTATGCTACGTACTGATTTCTATAGTAAGCAAGAGGTCACCGTATATTTGTACAATATACCGCTGTCCGGAGAACGGATTTTTCTCTGTGTACTTTCCTACAGGGTGATTCAAAGGAACGGTAATTTCTTTTTTAAGTTGTGTTGGCAACAGTGGGGGTTTGGTAAAACTGAATAAGATACAACAGCTTATCAACGACACCCTGCCATTTAATTATCATGAGTGCTTGGTGTGGTGCACAACGTGCTTTCGCAATCAAAGTGTTTTACAAGAACAATGATAATGTGGAGGGGTCACGTAGAAAATTCTTCCGTCATTTTAATTTAGGACGCCATGGGCACAAGACAATCCTATGGAGTTACACCAGCGTCAATTGCACAGCGACAGTTAGGTATACTGTGTAGTGTGCAGTGTCATCATACGGTGTGATGGACTCTTATTGTCTGGAGGACAACAACGGTCATGCAATTACAGTCACATCAAATCGTTACGTCACAATGCTTCTAAAATTTGTTTTACAACAACTACAGAGATTTCCACACATTGTTGACACAACCTGGTTTCAACAAGATGGATCAACGTACCACACAGCACAAATATCGATGGCTGCTGTACGCCAATTGTTTGGAGAACGTGTAATTTCGAAAATTGCTGACATTCAATAACCTCTCAGATCCTCTGATTAGTCAGCATGTGATTTCTTCCTCTCAGATCCCCTGATTAGTCAGCATGTGATTTCTTCCTCTCAGATCCCCTGATTAGTCAGCATGTGATTTCTTCCTCTCAGATCCCCTGATTAGTCAGCATGTGATTTCTTCCTCTCAGATCCCCTGATTAGTCAGCATGTGATTTCTTTACAATTAATGTGAATTCTTTTTAAAAGATTGTTTTCATGAAATTATTTAATTTTCAAAATTTCCCAGTGACTAAATCTCGCTGTATATCCACGTCACGTATTAAAATAAAACTAATACTAAAACAATGGATCAGTGGTAGAGCATTTCTAATTTTAGTGTGCCTCTGCAGACGTTGCTATCGATATATGTTTCCCAGTACCACCCTCAAAAAACAAGTTGCTGTGGCATTCAATAGTTGTTTGCGGACAGGGTTGTTACATTAAAACACCTTTGTCTTCTTGTAGCGATGACGTATATATTTCTAACAATGACGCAAACTATCTACCAATAAGTTACATTGTAACGAAAGAGAAAATAATGAAATAATATGAAAATAAACAATTTTAATTAGTTCGTATATAATCAATGAATACTACAAAAAAATCCATAGAGAGCTCTGAGATATGAGTATGGAGAAGGAGGTAGAAGTTAAATAGATGAAACTTTGAACCAAGGATAAAATGCATAGTGAGTTAGTATTGCATTAGCCTCGCTGTCGTGAGGTCATGTACTGAGAACTGATTTTGAATATCGTAAGAATATTCCAGAGTTACGTTCAGTCCCTCAGTATGTATTCCCAAGATATACTCTAAAATGGGAGCCAACGTTTGACAAGTTGTGATGGAAAACAAATCCATAAATTAGATGCGTTTTCTATATGCGTTTTGTATATGCATTTTAATTCCTTTATTTTCTTAGTTTGAATACATATCAATTCAAATGTTCCAAGTGTTCGCTTATTTTACTCAAATTAAACGTATTTTGTCCCACTCTCTGAAAATATGATAGACTCTAAAACTGTGGGGATTCAATATTAATCCAACACTCACCTTTTACAGGACAAACACCATATGCGTGTATTTCCTCGAGGTTGTCCAGTTTCCTTCCACTTTCTTCATTTCGCTACTTCATTCCTTATCCTTATAAATGTCTGCATTAGCCTCGGTGCATAATGAGGTGCGTTAAACTCTAAAAGTTACGGATTGAAAAGAAGCATAATGCAGGGAATGGATCTTGTTTTTCAGATACTTATTACTAAGGCTCGGAAGCTGAGGAAAAATCCTCTTTTTTACGAGTGCCCTAAGACGAGGCTTAACATAATTTATGTTCATTTTGGGTTATTGTAGGCCAGAAAATGGTGGATTTTATTTGTCCTTGTTTGCCTTTTTCGGCGTTTTTTTCTTTATTAGCCTTTTTAAAAAGCTTTTTATAGGTCTTAACTATTTTTTGCACTTCATCTTTCGACAATAAATTTAATGGCCTTTAACTCCCTTTAAAATCGCAGTAAAATCCGCCTTATCTCATTCTGAAAAGTGGCTTCTAAATTATTAAAATAACTGTAATAATATGTAAACCATAGGTTAGAACTAGAAAAAAAGCAACAAATCTTTTAGCCCAGGTGAAAATTATAGCCTTGAGCTGCTCATGTAAAAGGCCAAAGAAAAACTTATGTTTGTACGTCTTGGTGCTCAAGGCTGCCGAATTCACGTCCGGCGGGGAAGTAATTTTATTCTTTACATACAATTTAAAGCATAAAATATTTAAATATATTTTTTTATTTATTATGTGCTAACTGATACACAGATCAATTATAATTTCAGAGTGTTACGGGCCAGTGTGGTGTCCTGACCTTCTCCTAAAGTGTCTGGCTTCTAACTGTCCTCCAAAAGTGTTCAAAATGTAGGATTAAACTTGAACAATAGAAATAATGTAACAAAAATGCAAATTGAACGACAAAGCAAAGCATTTATTTCAAGAAGTTTCTTTCAGCTGTATATTGTGTACTACCAGAAGCTTATTTTTCTTGAGCATAATATTCATAAAATATATAATTCTGAGTAAATTGGGTCTTATTTTTAAGTCCTTTTGCCAGTTTTTAGGTCCTTTTTTTAAAATATTTAGGTCTTTTTAAGCGATATTTAGGTCTTCAACTTCCGAGCCCTACTTATTAAATATTGTGATGCTTATATTTTAAAATACTCAGTTCTCAGATCCAAATAAATGTGTGTTATTGTTGGTCTTATTTTATAAAACAACATAATCTAACGAAAGTACTTCTTAACTTAAAAGTGCATGTTGACCTTCTTAATCTTTGTACGTTCCAAGATTTTGTAACTTAGAAAATCTAAACATATCACAGGGGCGTATCCACGGGGATCTACCGAGTCCCGACTTCCTTCCCAAATCTTCCTAACTCAACAAACCTTCATACAATTTCTCAATGAAACCATATTTGCTAAACAGGGAAATGATTGATGTAGCATGAAAAATTGATCTTACACTTCATCTGTACTCTTTCTCTTATAAAAACAATCTAGTTCTATCATTATTTCCTAAAAATATAGATGGAAGTATAACCTATACTATAATACTATAATAAAACTATACTTGTTTAACAGGGAAATGATTGATGTAGCATGAACATTTGATCTTACACTTCATCTGTACTCTTTCTCTTATAAAAACAATCTAGTTCTATCATTATTTCCTAAAAATATAGATGGAAGTATAACCTATACTATAATACTATATAATAAAGCTATACTTGTTTAACAGGGAAATGATTGATGTAGCATGAAAAATTGATCTTACACTTCATCTGTACTCTTTCTCTTATAAAAACAATCTAGTTCTATCATTATTTCCTAAAAATATAGATGGAAGTATAACCTATACTATAATACTATATAATAAAGCTATACTTGTTTAACAGGGAAATGATTGATGTAGCATGAAAAATTGATCTTACACTTCATCTGTACTCTTTCTCTTATAAAAACAATCTAGTTCTATCATTATTTCCTAAAAATATAGATGGACGTATAACCTATACTATAATACTATATAATAAAGCTATACTTGTTTAACAGGGAAATGATTGATGTAGCATGAAAAATTGATCTTACACTTCATCTGTACTCTTTCTCTTATAAAAACAATCTAGTTCTATCATTATTTCCTAAAAATATAGATGGAAGTATAACCTATACTATAATACTATATAATAAAGCTATACTTGTTTAACAGGGAAATGATTGATGTAGCATGAAAAATTGATCTTACACTTCATCTGTACTCTTTCTCTTATAAAAACAATCTAGTTCTATCATTATTTCCTAAAAATATAGATGGAAGTATAACCTATACTATAATACTATAATAAAACTATACTTGTTTAACAGGGAAATGATTGATGTAGCATGAACATTTGATCTTACACTTCATCTGTACTCTTTCTCTTATAAAAACAATCTAGTTCTATCATTATTTCCTAAAAATATAGATGGAAGTATAACCTATACTATAATACTATATAATAAAGCTATACTTGTTTAACAGGGAAATGATTGATGTAGCATGAAAAATTGATCTTACACTTCATCTGTACTCTTTCTCTTATAAAAACAATCTAGTTCTATCATTATTTCCTAAAAATATAGATGGAAGTATAACCTATACTATAATACTATATAATAAAGCTATACTTGTTTAACAGGGAAATGATTTATGTAGCATGAAAAATTGATCTTACACTTCATCTGTACTCTTTCTCTTATAAAAACAATCTAGTTCTATCATTATTTACTAAAAATATAGATGGAAGTATAACCTATACTATAATACTATAATAAAACTATACTTGTTTAACAGGGAAATGATTGATGTAGCATGAACATTTGATCTTACACTTCATCTGTACTCTTTCTCTTATAAAAACAATCTAGTTCTATCATTATTTCCTAAAAATATAGATGGAAGTATAACCTATACTATAATACTATAATAAAACTATACTTGTTTAACAGGGAAATGATTGATGTAGCATGAAAAATTGATCTTACACTTCATCTGTACTCTTTCTCTTATAAAAACAATCTAGTTCTATCATTATTTCCTAAAAATATAGATGGAAGTATAACCTATACTATAATACTATATAATAAAGCTATACTTGTTTAACAGGGAAATGATTGATGTAGCATGAAAAATTGATCTTACACTTCATCTGTACTCTTTCTCTTATAAAAACAATCTAGTTCTATCATTATTTCCTAAAAATATAGATGGAAGTATAACCTATACTATAATACTATAATAAAACTATACTTGTTTAACAGGGAAATGATTGATGTAGCATGAAAAATTGATCTTACACTTCATCTGTACTCTTTCTCTTATAAAAACAATCTAGTTCTATCATTATTTCCTAAAAATATAGATGGAAGTATAACCTATACTATAATACTATATAATAAAGCTATACTTGTTTAACAGGGAAATGATTGATGTAGCATGAAAAATTGATCTTACACTTCATCTGTACTCTTTCTCTTATAAAAACAATCTAGTTCTATCATTATTTCCTAAAAATATAGATGGAAGTATAACCTATACTATAATACTATAATAAAACTATACTTGTTTAACAGGGAAATGATTGATGAAGCATGAAAAATTGATCTTACACTTCATCTGTACTCTTTCTCTTATAAAAACAATCTAGTTCTATCATTATTTCCTAAAAATATAGATGGAAGTATAACCTATACTATAATACTATATAATAAAGCTATACTTGTTTAACAGGGAAATGATTGATGTAGCATGAACATTTGATCTTACACTTCATCTGTACTCTTTCTCTTATAAAAACAATCTAGTTCTATCATTATTTCCTAAAAATATAGATGGAAGTATAACCTATACTATAATACTATAATAAAACTATACTTGTTTAACAGGGAAATGATTGATGTAGCATGAACATTTGATCTTACACTTCATCTGTACTCTTTCTCTTATAAAAACAATCTAGTTCTATCATTATTTCCTAAAAATATAGATGGAAGTATAACCTATACTATAATACTATATAATAAAGCTATACTTGTTTAACAGGGAAATGATTGATGTAGCATGAACATTTGATCTTACACTTCATCTGTACTCTTTCTCTTATAAAAACAATTTAGTTCTATCATTATTTCCTAAAAATATAGATGGAAGTATAACCTATACTATAATACTATAATAAAACTATACTTGTTTAACAGGGAAATGATTGATGTAGCATGAACATTTGATCTTACACTTCATCTGTACTCTTTCTCTTATAAAAACAATCTAGTTCTATCATTATTTCCTAAAAATATAGATGGAAGTATAACCTATACTATAATACTATATAATAAAGCTATACTTGTTTAACAGGGAAATGATTGATGTAGCATGAACATTTGATCTTACACTTCATCTGTACTCTTTCTCTTATAAAAACAATCTAGTTCTATCATTATTTCCTAAAAATATAGATGGAAGTATAACCTATACTATAATACTATATAATAAAGCTATACTTGTTTAACAGGGAAATGATTGATGTAGCATGAACATTTGATCTTACACTTCATCTGTACTCTTTCTCTTATAAAAACAATCTAGTTCTATCATTATTTCCTAAAAATATAGATGGAAGTATAACCTATACTATAATACTATAATAAAACTATACTTGTTTAACAGGGAAATGATTGATGTAGCATGAACATTTGATCTTACACTTCATCTGTACTCTTTCTCTTATAAAAACAATTTAGTTCTATCATTATTTCCTAAAAATATAGATGGAAGTATAACCTATACTATAATAAAACTATACTTGTTTAACAGGGAAATGATTGATGTAGCATGAACATTTGATCTTACACTTCATCTGTACTCTTTCTCTTATAAAAACAATCTAGTTCTATCATTATTTCCTAAAAATATAGATGGAAGTATAACCTATACTATAATACTATATAATAAAGCTATACTTGTTTAACAGGGAAATGATTGATGTAGCATGAACATTTGATCTTACACTTCATCTGTACTCTTTCTCTTATAAAAACAATCTAGTTCTATCATTATTTCCTAAAAATATAGATGGAAGTATAACCTATACTATAATACTATATAATAAAACTATACTTGTTTAACAGGGAAATGATTGATGTAGCATGAACATTTGATCTTACACTTCATCTGTACTCTTTCTCTTATAAAAACAATCTAGTTCTATCATTATTTCCTAAAAATATAGATGGAAGTATAACCTATACTATAATACTATATAATAAAGCTATACTTGTTTAACAGGGAAATGATTGATGTAGCATGAACATTTGATCTTACACTTCATCTGTACTCTTTCTCTTATAAAAACAATCTAGTTCTATCATTATTTCCTAAAAATATAGATGGAAGTATAACCTATACTATAATACTATAATAAAGCTATACTTGTTTAACAGGGAAATGATTGATGTAGCATGAACATTTGATCTTACACTTCATCTGTACTCTTTCTCTTATAAAAACAATCTAGTTCTATCACTATCAATGATCAAAGAAAGTTCGTTTAGTGAATTCTCCATGTCTCTGTTTGTGTATGTGTATGTTATTTGCGATTTTTTTCGGTTTTAATCCCCCAATTCGATAGAGCATCAAAAATTATCTGGGAAAGTGAGGGAATTTTTCGCTTCACTTTCAACATTCCCGACATAGTGGCCAAAAAAAGCCCCGATTTTGGGAGATTTAAGGAGCCATATCTTCGAAACCGTAAGTCATAGAGAGATGATATTGTTGTTGATCAATAACTAAGAGGATGCTGAACATTTTGGTAGCAAGTAGTAACCGGTGGCAACTGGCTAACTGGCCACCGTTCCCCAGATATTGGCCCAAAAAGTTCCGATTTCGGGAGATTTAAGGAGCCATATCTCGGGAACTGTAAACCATAGAAAGATGATATTTTGCTCATTTTTCACTGTTGAGCCCTCCATTTTGAGCATGTCTTTGTGAAACAACATATCGTTGAACATTTTAACAGAATTGTTAAACAAAATTGAGTACTCAAGGAAATTATAAATGAATATCTATATAATAAGAATTGTTTAATGCATAGAACAATTGGTATAAAGCCTGTAGAAGTTAATAAGAAAAATTAATTCTTTAGAAGTTCGTTCTGGCAATGCTCTTGGAGTATTCTCAACTGGCTTTTATACTATAAATGGATAGATATATTACAAGAATTGTTTAATGAGTATAATAATAAAGTACATAGAACAATTGGTATAAAGACTGTAGAAGTTAATAAGAAAAATTAATTCTTTTTAAGTTCGTTCTGGCAATGCTCTTGGAGTATTCTCAACTGGCTTTTATACTATAAATGGATAGATATATTAGAAGAATTGTTTAATGAGTATAATAATAAAGTACATAGAACAAAATTGGTATAAAGCCTGTAGAAGTTAATAAGAAAAATTAATTTTTTTTAAGTTCATTCTGGCAATCCTCTTGAAGCATTATTAACTGTTTTTTCTGAAAATATAAGTAGAAATACCTTACAATTATTTATCGTCTTTTTGGATACAGAATAACACTCGTTCAATAGTACATAGACGTAGCCTGGAGGCTTGTAGTATCCCCCCCCCTCCACAGCATGGACTCCTCTCACAGAAATTTCCGGATGCTCGCCTCACATATCATATTGCATGAAAGGATTGTTCTATCTCAAAAGTGTTTTTGATATAAAAAATGAATCGAAATTTTGATTTAACGTCCGGCAATTATCTCCTTTAGGTTAAATTAGAACGATTATTGATGAAACTGAACACGTCTCAAAATACTTTTTTTTTTTTTGCTCCCCCACCAGGACAAGATCCAGGGACCACGTGCACGCAAGGCGCGCGCGCTAGCCACTAGGCAGCGAGGAGGATTAGTATTCCTGAGAGTTAACAGGAGAGCATTTAATGCTATATAAAAACATCTGGTCTTGAATTCGAAAAAGAAAACAGTTAGTAAAGTCACAAAGACGTACAGTGAACGACTAGTGAATGCACATCAATTTGACTGTAGACGTAGGTCTGACACGTGCCATGTTTTAACTATCTCCAAGTTAGGCTTTGCGTGACGCTTCACTCAAGAACAGTCAAAGGCAGTTCTTAAGCTTCTGAACTTCCTACTTCGCTTCCAGAAGTTAGTCCAGAATTTCTCAGATGTGAGATACATTTATTATGCATGCCTCTGCATAATCGATCACCTACATACACAGTTGTGGACATAGGAATCAAGGCTGTACCGTACGTATAGGGGAGACTTTCGAATTTTACTCTCCTTAAATAAGATATGAAAAGTAAACATTTACAATAATAATTATATGTACACAAAAATTCTGAAAACTATATAAAGTTGAATCCCTTAATGATAATATGTCTTTGTCACTGAATCCACGACCAGAGAGAAAGAAACTGGGTCACCAACATCAACTAAGAGAATTAATACGAGTAGCAACTCAAGCAAATAAAATAGGTATTTTTAATTGTAATAAGTGTCAAAGATTACTGAATCCTACTGTTCAATGTTGCCAACAACTTCTGAAGAAAATCGGCTAGATGGCCTTCAAAACTGAACTTTTCTTTTACTGAAAAATGGCTAAATATTAAACTGCTAACCTATAACCCATATTGTAGATTTGAAACCCCGTTTTTGTGCGTAGTAAGTTATAGTAAGATTTGAAATGTTGAATTTTATTCACTGAAGACTAACAAGCAACATACATGACTTTGAATTGCAAAAAAATCCATCAACAACTCATCTGAAAGTCGACAGACATATTATCACTTGAATTGAAATAAGTCATCATCGATGACGTCACAGCTAACCGAGACGCTAGAAGTGGATGCACCATCCTTGAATTGTGAGTTGGATGTGTTTGTGTAGGCTGCCATTCTCCGAATTTTCAGTACTACTTCTTTCGGCAGGTCATACTCCTCATAAACACTTCTTATATTTCTCCTTACACTCACATGAATCATCATGATTGCATTGAGAGTTTTCAAGCTAATTAGATATCAAATTGTTTCATTTAGTAAACAAAAACAATATCTGTAGCTTGAAGAATCGAACAGTTTATGAAATTTGTTTTTAAAAACTTTTATTCTTGAAATCAGTTAGGAAAATTAGTTAGAAAGTAGCAAACGGAGCCGTTATGGAAGCGATATTAAAATTCTTTCTGAGTCGTTAAGTATTGTGAAATAGTTGTAAATCTGTCGATGGAGGGAGAGAAGAAGAAGAAGAAGAAGAAAAAGAAGAAGAAAAATGAAAAACGACTGTTTGTTGCGTTTGTTTGTTCCGTAAACAACTGTGTTCGTCTGTCTAGAGAAATCAATTAATACGATGACATAATGGCAAATAGGCTACCTTTTAAAAAATACACTTTATTTTCAAAGAAAGAGTATCTTTAGAATTATTTTAACGGCTAATAAAAAAGGCCAAAAATGGCAAAAGAGTGTCATAAAATAAGTTATATTTAAGGCTATAAGCATTTCGTAGATGTGTATGGGTAAATGCCGCTTCAAACAGGCTAGATTTAACCAAAAATAAGCTAAATTGGCATTACTGTCTCTAACACAGTGGTTTCCTACCTTGTTTGGCGGTCCCCCCGCTTTGTGAAACTTGACACTTCACGCATCCTTCCTTGTCAATCCCTCTTCCGATTTCAGATTAAGCATTAACTCTCAAATATTTAATAATAATAATAATAATAATAATAATAATAATAATAATAATAATAATAATAATAATAATAATAATAATAATAATAATAATAATAATAATAGTCTTTATTTCAGTGCCGCGAACAGCTTTTTTGGCAAAAATACAACTCTTGGTATTAGAGCACTACATTGCAATGGAATAATAATACTAATGATAATAATAGCAAGGTTCATAGCAAGTCACTTTTTTTTTTTTTAACTAAAAGTCACTTTTTTCAAGTTGGTCACTAAAAGTTAATTTTTTTTTCAAATTTGTCATTAAAAGTTACTTTTTTCGGAGATAAAGTGACTTTTTCATGTGATTTATGTTTTGCATTGGCAGTTTTCTGAAAAAATAAATAAATAAATAAATAAAAATAAAAAGGCAGAAACTTGTTACTCATTACTCTTCTGAAAGTTTCAGTACGTGATGCCACATGTGAAACAGTTAGCTTTATTCTCACTTCAGCTTTTATTCTTTCTAAAGCACAGTGGATGGTTGTTGGATGCTTAAGCTCTCAAGGTGGAGTTGAGAACCCTTCTGTGTATATTCTTTCTTCTATCATAATAGTCTTTTAGTTTTCTCTTTTAATAGTTAACTCTCCGCTCAACGTTGTGTGAGTATGTGTGTTTGTGTGGTTCATCATGTTCGTCTTGTGTTATGCTTCTTGTATGTTCTTCTTAAGCGTAGGTGATGAATTTGAATATTTCATGGCTTTGAGAACCCTCAATGCTAAGTTAAATATAATGTCTGGAATGAAGAAATTCGGAAATAGGCCAGAACTGGTTCCATTTACTCAGAAGCTTCTTACATCTGCTAAGTCTGCTTACCGTAACTACAAAGCATACTTAGAAAACCTAAGAAAGGAGGAAGCTCAAAAACAAGAAGTAAAGAAGAAAAGACGAAACAAAGCAACAGAGAGGTGATGGAGAAATTGACAAAGGAAAAAAGGGGCATGATAAGAAGTCACTTTTTAGTGTGCTTTTGGTCATTTTTTTCGTGTGCTTTTGGTAACTTTTCAACTATTTACAAGGAACCAGACCACTATGATCCCAGTAATAGTAATAATAATAAAGAAAAAGTAAAAAGAGGAGCAGTAATATAAAACATAATGTAGATAAATGTCAGTTAAGCAGGAATAATTCCTTGCCAACGTTCTAAAAATCGTCATGCTGTCTATCTATCTAAAATAACGAAAAGCTAAGAATAGCAGTCTTAAAATTACATTTTAGCTTAATATTTCTAAATATCATTGCTTAAAATCTACTAGTCAAGTCTCATAAAATTTTCACTTACTTAATATAGTAAGTTTAAATTTTTGTGCTTAAAGAATCTGTCAATCTTTCTTTTTTTTAAAAAAAAAATCACATTTTCATTTCGGAGGAACTAAAATCATGGTATTTCCTGATGTAAACCATATCTACTTTTTTTTTTTTTTTTTTTTTGTATGTATACTTTCTCATAAGTTTTTCTTGTTCTGGTAAGACGTAAGATCAGTAACAGAAAGGTCAAGTAACAACAGCGAGAACTTAGATTCTCTTTATTTAAGCCAGGTATCATTTTGATATCTTTTGTTGTTCTCCATAAAACACATCATACAGTTGTAGATGCGTAACTAACTAAGAAATTGCTTCATTTTATGTTCATAATATTTCTTTGAAAAAAAATCAAGGAGATTGGAATCCTTATCTTAAGAGCTAAATATTTAATCTTTGGTTTTAAGACGCAAAATGTCAAAGTGACATCTTGTGGACGTTCTAGTGATAATAAAAATAATCTTCCCAGGTTTCTTTACTTTCTTCATCTTATCAAGAAGGCATGATTATTCAGTGGTAAATCTACTCTCGTCTGGAATGAGGATTCCCTGGTTGGATCTGAAACCATGTAAGTTTATGTTGTACAACATTGTCCCTATGAGGTTTCTCTAGATTCTCTAGTTTTCTTCTAGATTATCATGTCGGCATTTTTTGATAATCATTCATTTTCATTAAGCATCATTCGTTTAAATTTCTAGACCAGAGTTTCTCAACTTGGAGGAAGTAAATATAATTAGAATCTAATAATGTAAAATATTTTTAAATATTATTTTGAATTTTGTTTTGATATGCATATTTTTCTTTTCGTACATACTGTTAAGAACAACAAAAAATAGGTCTACTAAACATTTTCAACATGTTCAGACTTGTTTAAAAATCAATTTAAATGAAAGAGGTACGATATGAAACTATTGAGAACTGCATATTGAAATACCAGAAAAATACAAATGCAACGAAACCTGCATATTGAAATACAATTAAAATTGAAAACTAATGAGATACCTGAGCATGGTGTGATTTCACTACTGGGGCAGTGTCCGGTTCAATCTTCGTGACGCATATTATCATTTTCAACTGATAAGTTATTTCTTGTCTTTGTTTTAATGCTTACCAAATAACACAAACCACTTTCCCTCAGGTACGAAATTAGGCAAATGGAATTATTTATTTTAAAGCAGCAGATACCAGACTAGGATATTCTTCTCTTCTGTTGAGCCGGAACTAGACCAAGTCTTCCTTACAGAAAACCGGTTGCAAGGACTTGTCTCACGATAATTCTATTAGTTGGTCAAGAAGTTGTGGGTTTAGATCAGTTACTTTGATGGCCTTTTCAATGAAGGGGATTAATATTCATCTTGAACCAGCGTAGGGAATGTGTTACTGTTATTGTACCCACTATATACAAGAAATGGATTGTACTATTATAGAAATAGGTGGCTATCGTGAGATCTCTGCAATAGGTATATTAAAAATTCCATTCAAGCTTATTACAAACCAGAAATTATAAGGGGGTCACTGGCAAGACGTGATAAAATAGGGGTGTTGATAGGAATTAGGTTGAGAACCACTGTTCTAGACATATGTGTGCTGTGTAAAACTGAGCACTAAATTTTATTTTCTTCAAATCTTGCCTATAAATACTGCTCAAAACTTAGTTTATTTTTCCTTTTGAAATTCACTAATATTATTATATTTAGTATATTTTTCTAACATATCCTTGTCATTTCCAATAGCTATTTCTCAAGTCGTCATCTTATTTAAGAATTAAACTCTCCCAGTCGGTTTGCATCAGCCTTTGTAATCTCTATGTTTCTTTCCTGTACAGTATTATACTCCACACCAGGGATGCATCTACAAGGAGAGTCCAGCATGTCCGGACTCCCTAAAAAAAACTTCCTAACTCAATATTTGACACTTTCTCAATAAAACTCTACTTGTTTAACAGGAAAATGATTAATGTAGGATGAAAATTTGATCTTACAGTTCATCTGTACTCTTTCTCTTATAGAGCTCCTTCGTGGCTAAACGGTTAGCGTACGTGCATTTAGTGTGGAAGACCCGTGTTCGATTCCCGGCATGAACTCATGTGGTTCTTTTTTCACGTTAATCAGTAGGTTCCGTCACGTATAGCCTCGCTGCTGAAACGGACGTTAGACACAAAATCAACTTAACTCTTTAGCGAATTAAGTTGGAGTTTTCACAATTATCTCATGGTCACTTCACATCTAATACACAGTTACTTCACAAAAGCTTGGACCGCTCCTAACAAAATTTTCTGGGTGCGTACGATTCACATGGTGAAGTACGCGTCTATATCTATATTGCATAGCCTACAATTTGGCCTTTACTTCTTCCTGAACTAGGTTTGTCATATTCAAAATTGGAAATCCGGGATGCTACTCAATTACGAGTAATTTTGAAATGCTTAAAATGAAAAGAAGTGTTATATACTAATTTACTTTCTTGCATTAGATAGAGTTGTTCAAGTATTACGTAATCATATTTTTAGTCATTTTAGTAGACCTACTCCTCTCTAGTTAAGGAGACGTAAGCAGATGATTTACCCCCTCCCTCCTGGTAAGCATTTTTTAAATTTCTCAGCATCTGTTATGTTTCGTGGCTTTCAGAGTCTGTTTTAGCTCATCCAAGGTATGATGTTTCCTTTCATCAGAGTACTAAAGATAGATAAAGATAACAATAAGATTGATCAGTAAAAGCTTATGTACCGTGGCCCAATGAAACGAATGCTTTGTTCAATGTCAGAGTATTAAAATTGTGAACTAAATTAAATCCATGTTTTATGTATTCAAGTCTGTTTCTTTTTCAACTTTTGAATTGTCATACTTAGAACTTGCACAGAATAATTAGACACCTAATCATGTGGAAAAAGCAAACTATAATTTTTCCTTCATTTCTTCTTGGCTGAAATCCGAGACATTTACACAGTGTGCGTGGATTTCCTCGAGGTTCTCCCGTTTCCTCCCACTTCCTTCATTCCACCATTTCATTCACTATCATCCCCACCGCCTCCTTTAGCCTAACAAGCATAACCGTGGGACGTAAAACTCAAAGATTTTTTTCTTTCTTTGTCCGAGACATTTAAGCATCCCAAAAAATATTTTCAGGACGCCAGGACTCCGATCTGGATTTTGTGGACGGTCCCGGATTTTCCGGGACGAACGGAAACCCTATCCTAAACGACTCTCTTTATTTTTATGCTTTGCTTACACACTTCTATAAATATGGTATATAGTAAGTAAGTCCGTTCGTCTACTATACCATACTTCTATAAGTATGATATGTAGTAAGTCCGTTCGTCTACCCAAAGGTATCAGAACAAAAATGATAATAGATAGCGAGAGATGAAAAACTAACATCTTCTGACAACAGGTTAATACACTTATTTTTTATAACTAAAATAAGATGTTACAATTTCGACAATCTATCGAGTTTTCATTAGATACTCAATGAAAGATATATATATTACGATCACATAAATATATATACCCAGAATTAGAAACCTTAACATCCAGGGCCGGCTTTACCAGATGTGCAATATGTGCATTTGCATTGGGCCTACAAGTTTCGAGGAGCGTCAAAATCTCTCGTAAATATATTATTTAAAATTAATATTTCTTGTTGGAAATAGATTTCAAGAGGATGGTTGTTAAATTTACTAAGCTGACCTTCTATTTGAATACTACATTCATATATCATGTTTAGGTAGCATTAGTTTAACATCACATGGACAGTGCTAAAGCAAATGGTGTCAACAAATCCCATCACGAATAGTTTGATTGTGGTCAAATACAACAACTCAATTCTCTACCAGTAGCGAACACCTGTTACGTTTAGTTAAATATCACAGTTTTGATATGAAAAGCAGTCTTGCCTTTGTCACAAACATTGAGGGTGACATTTTTCCTTGTCATTGAGGGTGGAAGCAAGTCGCTTTTAATGTTTTTAATAAATATAGACGGGAAATCAAGAAATAAAGATAAAAAGACCTAGTTGCACTGAAATTGGAAACAGATACATTGACATTGAAGGTCGATTTTGAATTCTATAAAAAGGATTACAATCTTTCCTTTACAGGTGTGTTTGCTTTATCTTTCACTAACATAATAGAAAGGGCTGGCATACTATCCCATTGCTCGCGGCAAAAAAAAAAAAAAAAAAAAAAAAAGTGTAGGGTCCGCGCTGCTAACAGCTTCTATTTGTTTTAAAAGCCACCTATATTTTCCTTTTCGGGTTTTCCCTCGCGACTTGTTTAACCGTCCACCTTTGTGGACTCTGTTTCCCCGCCATCTACTGTTTGTCTTTTTAAGTTCGCATCTATACAACTGTCCACCTGCCTCGATACCAAACACCTTTCCCTTTTCTTCCCGCGATGCATAGCTGATATAACCTTAAAATACTAACTAGCTCTATGGCCTATGGAACCCGACGGTTCAATACCGCGTGCACAAAAGCTCCCCATTGGCTTCTACAATTAGCCAACTTGATCCAGTTTCTACTTTGTATTCCTATTTCCGCGAGATTCATCTTAACACCGTCCAGCCATCTGCGCCCAGGTGTTCCTAATGGTCCTTTTCTGATTGGATTTCCAGCTAAAACTTTGAAAATATTCCTACTTTAATCTGTTCTGGCTACATGAACTGCCCACACGAGCCTGTAGACTTGATGACCGTAACAATGTTTGGTAAACGACAGTGGCGTATTTACGATTTTGTTTCGGGAGGGGCTTTGCTAACTTTCGGGGGGAGGGGGCTTTGCCTGAAAATGTGAAAATTCTGCAAGATATTTCATATACTTTACTATAGTAAGTAAGATTTCGGGGACGCTTAAGCCCGGAAGCCTCCCCTAAATACGCCACTGGTAAACGATATATATTATGTAGCTCCTCGTTATGAAATTTCCGTAATTCATCATTTCCATTCTTCTTGGGTTCAAATATTCGTCTTAGGATCTTGTTCTCAAATACTTTCAGTCTATGTTCTTTCCTCATAGTAAGAGACCATGTTTCGCATCAATATAGAACAGCAGGCATGATTATCGTTTTCTATATTTTAAGCTTCAAATACCTCGATATTTAGATATTGGCAATTAATAAAATTCGCCATTATCTTCTCAGTAATAAACTTCATGAGCCTTTAGGCTTTTGGAATCATAGATGGTAGTAGGAGAAATTATATGCAGTTAGTATACTGTTAAAAGAAAAAAATACCAGAGTAACAATTCTTTATAGTTGGAAACAGTGTTGTTTCTCTGCAGGTTTTCGCTTGAGAACTTTGGTGTGAAGTGGAGCAGAATTAGCGATTTGATCTCGACAGGTGATGACAGGAAATCCAATGTTCTCCCAAGGAAACAGGATCGTGTTACATACAACCTTCGAGTTTCGTTATCCTTTCAAAAAAAGAAATCAAACCTTCTTTCTCATGTTCTCTTTTTCTCATACTTCCTTTTTTCCCTCTTGTTTCCCACTTTTCGTCTGTCCTCTTTTATTGTCATGTCTTTGTGAGTTTTGAGTCTATGTCCCTTTTTTTCTGTGTGTTTGTTTTATCATGTTTCGTTATTGAAAAGGATCCAAAAACGAGTTAACGGACTTTCATTTATATATAAGCTTCTTTGGTTCGTGTACCGTGTAGAAGCTCTTTTCAGAATCGCCACTGAATCTAGTGACAGTTTAGCATTAAAAGGAAATAGCAAATATGTCACAATCTATCATCTTGTCTTATGCCTTAAGGGGAAAAAACTCTTAGATTATCGACTTGTGCAGTAAAGTGTGACTATCTTTAACTAACGAGGATTTCGATCGGTTTTAAGGCGATAAATGTATCCACTTGAGACAGGAAAAGATGTAGAGAAATTAATGGTTCCCTACAAGTACAGAGTTTGAGTCTGAGATTTTTATATTTTACGTACTTACTAGGGCTTATCTAAAATTTTTAATTATCATAAAGAAGTTATATAGATATTTACATGAAACTTTTTGTGCATAATCAGTCATTTCTCTGCATATTTGTGCAAATATCAAATATGTGTCCAAAGTATTCTTCTTTCCACAGCCTATAGAAGACATCCACCTGCATGATGAACAAAATTGAAACCCGAAGTGTCATAAATTTCCTCCATTTGAAGGACAACAACGCACGCCAAATCCACGATAAAATGAAAGCTGTCTATGGGAAAAAGAACCCATCATACGACATGGTTGTGAGATGGAAGCAGAACTTTCAAAGTGGTCACATGTTCCCTCACAGACGAGCCACGAGAGGGGAGACCCTCAATCAAAGATGATCTTGCCATGATGATAAAAGTGGACGCCGTTATCCTTGAAGACAGAAGCTCGACCACGGAAACAGTGATGGCGGAGACTGGGCTAAGTTACGGAAGTGTGTGGAGGATTATTCATGAGGGACTGCACAAGAATAAGATGTCTGCGTGATGGGTTCCTCGTTCGTTGACATCTCTTCAGAAGTAAACTTGCCACGACTTTGCCACGACCCACCAGTTAGGCTTTCAACTTTTGCAGCATTATCTTTATTCACCTGGTCTTGTGCCAAGTGACTTCTTCCTTTTTCCCGTGATGAAGAAACCACTTCGTGGTAGGCGACTTGACGACAAAGAGAGGATATCGTTTTCGAAGTGGAACAATGGTTTTCGAGCAAATCGTAGCATTTCTACAAAGAGGGCTTAAAAAAGTTGAAGAAAGGCTGGGAAAAATGTGTGACTCTGCAGGGAGACTGCATGGAGAAGAACTAACTTTGACCAATTACAGTGAGTATTGTATGTTTTTTTTTTCTTTCGTGATGATAACTAAAACTTTTAGATACCCCTCGTACGTAACACCATAACACCATGTGAAACCACTGTTAATATGGGATCCGTACCAGGACCAGTGTAGGAGTATCGATAAATCCAGGAGTGGTACACAGGAAAAGTATTGATTGTGTTATCAAGTTCGTTTTTGTCTGGTACTCCTGCTTCAACAACGTTCAAGTTACTTTACTTCCTTTATACAAGGAATGCTCGTAGCGCATTAGACACCGTTGCAGAAGGTGGAGATCGGTGCTATCAAATATGTCTCTCAAACAAAGCACCACGAAAGGAAAGTGCCTTGAAGATAATGCTGCATTCCAAACGGGCTATTACAGATATGTTAAGAAGTCATTCTGGATGAATCTTCCTGTGTTTAACCACCATCCAATCCAGAAAAAGTGGCATATTGAATAGATATTCGAGATGAATACTTTGATATGGACGGGGACCATTAATTTGCACTGCTAAAAAATTGTTATCCGGACTGCGGTATATTTTACAAATATACGGAATTCATAAGTTTACTACGGAAAACTGTACGAAAAATACATTTTTCCATATGCTACATAAGTACCGCCCTTCCTCACTTAGATGCTACATCATGCCACTGCATCATTTGGTATACGTCAGCCATATATTATTTACGCCCATCTGTATCTGAGAGAATTACGAAGAGAAACAGACAGAGCGAGGGAAGAGTTTTACAAAAGAAAATGCGAGGACATAGAAGAATTAGAAAGAGTTGGAAAATATGAGGAAATGTACAAGGAGGTGAAATCTATGGAATTTCGGAGGAAACAAGGGAGTATTATGATGGCAGTAGAACATAAGAATGGGAAGGTAGTCAGCGAGAGAAATGAGGTCATAGGAAGGTGGAAAGAATACGTTGAAGACTTATATGAGAGTAGGGATAGACCGTGTAGCCTAAATGTTGAAGTGGAAAATGAAGTAGGCGAGGATGATAAAGGATTTAGTATTCTTCGGGATGAGTTTGAAAAGGCTATATCCGAGATTAGGAATGGAAAGGCAACCGGAATAGATAACATACCAATCGAATTCATTAAAAAAATATAGGAGACAAGGGAAAGAAAGAATTGTTCCGACTATGCAATGAAATATATGAAACAGGAGAATGGCCAAAAGACTTTCTGAAAACGATCATGATACCGATGGCTAAGAAATCGAACCCAAAGATATGTGAGGATTATGGAACTATTAGTCTCACATCTCATGCAGCTAAAATTCTGCTCCGAATACTGAACAGAAGGTTATATGAAAGAACAAATAAAGGTATTGAGGAGGAGCAGTTCGGGTTCAGAAGAGGCAAGGGCACAAGAGATGCAATTGGATTATTAAGGGCGATCGGTGAAAGATATATAGAAAAAGGGAGAGAGGTGTATGTTGTATTTATTGATCTAGAAAAGGCTTTTGACCGCGTGAGTTGGGAATTGTTGTTGGGAGTTCTAACGAAAATAGGATTGGAATGGAAAGATAGAAGACTCATAAGAAAATTATACATGAACCAACAAGTAAGTGTTAGGATAGGGGAAGAACTGACGAAAGAGAGTGCAATTGCACGAGGAGTTCGACAAGAATGCTGCCTCTCGCCAACACGATTTAATGTCTATCTAGAAGAGATAGTGAAAAAGAGTTTACATGATGATGATGGCATTTCGGTAGGAGGTAGAATGATAAGATGCATAAGATGTGCAGACGATATGGCGCTTGTTGCAGAATCTAAAAAGAAAATCAATAAAATGTTAGAAAAAATGAGAAAGGACTTTGAAGAATATGGGATGAAAATAAATGTTAGAAAGACAAAAGCCATGGTAATTGGAACGAAGGGGTCAGTGTGAAATATAAAAGTAGGAGAGGAGAAAATAGAACAAGTGAATAGTTCCCCCGATATCTGGGTAGTATTCTTAGTAATAACATGAAGTGCAAACGTGAAATAAAAGCAAGGATAGGAATGGCGAAAGAAGCCTTTAGGAGGAAGAAAAGTGTGTTGTGTGGGACCTTGAATAAAGAGTTGAGAAAAAGACTCATAAAATGCTTCGTGTGGAGTGTTGTACTGTATGGGGCGGAAACGTGGACATTACGTAAAGGTGACGAAAATCGACTGGAAGGCTTCGAAATGCGGGTGTGGAGAAGAATGGAAAGAATTAGTTGCGTCGAACGGAAAACGAATGAGAGAGTGTTAGAAATGGTGGGTGAGAAAATACCACTTTTAGATATTATTAGGAAGAGGATGAGAAACTGGTTGGGACATTGCCTAAGAAGAGATTGTATCATGAGGGACGTCATAGAGGGTATGGTGGCGGGAAAGAGAGGGAGGGGGCGAAGGAGACTACAATTAATGGATGATATAAAAACAGAAAGATCATACGCGAAGACGAAGAAGTTAGCAGAGGACCGTGGAGCATGGAAGCTTCTCAGCTGCAGCAAGTGACCTGCCAATAAAGGCAGAATACCTATGATGATGATGATGTATCTGAGACCCTGACTGCTTATATACATTTCTATGTTTCATACGGAAAGTACGTATAGATAGAACACGTATTCGGAATGTATTATTTCTGTTATAGATTTGGTGCACCGGACTCAAGTTGTATTTTAAAATAACTCTTAATTTACCTTGAATACCTCATACTATGGTAACTTCCCATAAAAACGAATGTTTAATACAGAGGTAGTTGGTGAGTACTTCAAATTACATGCCCGTAGCCAAACTCTCTCTTTACAAAATGTTACGGAAGTACCGGAGGATTCTGAATCATGGATATTTGGATAGGGCACATACTAGTTCCTAAGTAAAGTCTTGACCTGACTACGTAGATCCCATAGTACTGAAGCTATGGGCCTTTAAAGTTATTTTCTTTTTAAATGTTTTCGGCAGCCTATAACTCCGAAATGATGGACTTATGCACCCAAGTTGGTCTATATCTTTTGTCTTATCCTGATGGCAGGAATCACCTCCTAAACGTTGTCGGTGTTGTTTTGAAACACGCTGTATAAGGGAGACTGCGTATGGGAAGCAGGAAAGGATGACCTGTAGTACGATGGACAGACGATATAATGAAACACTTAAATAATAATAAAAGTGAAAGGAATGAAGATAAATAAATTATAAAGCAGGGCAAACCAACTCAGGGATGTAGTGCTGACGTGTAAGTAAGTAACTCATGATTATAAATAACAAAAAACTATGACCAGTAATAAAAAAGTGATTCCCTTCGAAGGATTATAGTTTCTTAAGAAAACAATCCTTCAAGCGGAAATAAGGAAGAAAATTTAAGGGAAACGTGGCAACTATGTGTAGTCCTGCAGTATAAGGGATGAAAGTGAAGGGTAGAGCGCTAATGAAGAACACCAGTCTTATTTAATCCACATATGCTCACATATTAAAGGAAGCAGGAATCACGTCCGAAATTAAAATAAAAATCCACGCGTAAACTTTAATTTCGTTCATTGAATCAGCCCTTTAGTCGTTTCCTTAAGTCTTGTTAATGTGAAAATGTTAGCTTCGCCTGCAATTTAGCCGAGAGACGAAGTTCGGAAGAAAGCAATAAAGCGTTGGCGGTTGCTCCCTTGTAAGTAACAGAAAGTCAATTTCATCCTAATTTGCAGGCAACCCTTCGGAACGGAGAAGGAAGATTTTGCTAAAATAAAATAACTTATGGGAATTCAGGGGCAGCTTAGAAGAAAATTGTTCTAGATTGTTTTCCCCCCACCAGTGTCTCTTTCTCTCATCCCCCGCCAAGAACTTCTTCCTTCTTCTCCTGCACAGTATCTGAGATCACACTAAATTGATCTTGTATTCGAGCAAGTTGATTGGGGGATTGATCCTTCGAAGATTGTGTTTGTGTCCTCAATCGACCCTTCGAGATTTTGTTTGAAAAATTACAAGAGCAACCGGGATTTTCACGTCACTTGTATGGTGATTGCATACGTACAGAATAGTTTTACACATTCTGACAGTAATAGGGTATGAATAGAAATCTAATTTTCATTTATACTTACAATTCTTTTTCTTCTTCTTTTAGGATTAGCAACCTCCCGATTGATTTAATGCAGATTTCCATTGTGACCTGTTTTGATGAGCCAAGCATTTCATTTATTTTCACATTTTCTCTGAACCTTATTTCATTTGATATGTAAAAAAAAAAAAAAAAAAAAAAACATTACGGTATATGGAGAAACTGTCTCAAATTATTCAAATCTTACTTAGAAAAGTAGAAGACAATCTGTCTAAATTATAAGAAATATCGATACCTTTAATACTCAAATGAAATACAAAACGTCTTACGAGAAACAAAATATAGAGTACCACAAGGCTCGGTTTTAGTTCCACTCCTGTCCTTACTAAGTTTTACACACTTGATAGAACATGCGCGTGGCTAACCTCATCGATTATTCGGTTTCCAACATTTTTTTTCTGTTATTTAGTTTCATATTACTTCAAATAACTGCTTTCACGTAGCTTCTACCTCACAATGACGTCATTTAATTACGTGGGACACCATGAGTAGGAATATAATTAATTTGAAAAGATTTTGAATGATATAATTAATTTAGAATTACTTGTAATTTACTGAATTTCAGCAAAATGATTTAGTTTCTCTTATTTTTAAAAAAGTTATTTCTCTTTATAACAGGTGTTTGCTTTGCTATATCCTATGCGTTAAAGTGGGCGTTGTCCTGTTTACAAACATATACACCCGCTCTAATGACAGAAATTGGAAGTAAATCGCGTTTAGGATTACGTACTTATTGCAAGATTTAAACCTAGGAGAGTACATAAGTTTGGATTAAATTATTGCTGAATTTTGGACAGTCTGAACATTATTATGGGTAAAATATAGTGACTGAGTGCTTGATGCAAGTTTTGTCTTGTTTGGTAAGAAGATAAACTACTGTAATTAGTGGTATGATTACGGAATTATACGATTTTATCTTTATTTGAGACTTCCTGGAGAGTCTTGATCAGTAGCGTACCCAGGAATTTATTTCGGGGGGGGGGGTTCAAACTAAATATGAAGCTATTTTATATTAAAATTGCTAAAATTGCCCCTAAAATTAGGCAAAATTTTTAAAAAGTCGAAATTTCGGGGGGGGTCCGGACCCCCGTGTCCACCCCCTTCCGTACGTCCCTGGTCTTGATGGTATCATATATTTTAACATGGAAATGCAAATGTGGTAAGTTTTACTGGCAGTGATTTAAATATTAATCACTGTCTCTGGTTGAGATTGGCCACCAAATGTAATGATCTTTAGTTGCGAAACGATGGGCTGCTTGCCTGTTGAATTTAGTTCAGATTCGGCCAATAGCTACTGAGAAATAAAGTATTATATACACATTGAATGAAACTAAAAATCCCATTCGTTTACGCCAGGATCTAATAAAATCTTAATTAATTTGGAATTTAATATTCCATTCATTCCCGGGGCTATGTGAGATGTGGGCCTACAACTTAAGTGAAATACAAATCACATGAGCTCCACCGGTAATTAAAAACTGGTCTCCCGTACCGAGGCGACTTATGTTAACCATTCAGCCAAGAAGACGTTTATTAAACAAAGTGTTATATTACTTTTGTATCAAGAGGGTTTTCACTTACAGGTTAAAGTAAACGAAAGCAAGAAAATTATGCTGTAAGAACTGGTACAATAAAATTAGGGGAGAGCCTTCGCAAAACTTACGTAATCAACAATAAATTTACAGTTGAAGTTTCAAACAGAAATCTCTGCACCAAGAATGAGTTCTCTAACCCTCAGCCGGGCTTCCTCGGGGCTAAGCACTTAGATACGCGTCTTTGGCATGGGAGATCCAGGTTCCATTCCCGGCGGTAGTTCATATAGGTCGGATGCCACGTTAAGCTGTAGGTCAACGTCTCATATAGCTTCGCTGCTGAAAGAGGCGCTGAACTCAAAATCTAGTACTCAGACATCACGTCTTAAAATTTAGCTTAGTCCAGCTATTGACTAAAATTATAAACTTGTGGAAATAAATCCTTCAGAAAATGAAATGAAATCTTTGAGCTTTACGTCCCATGGTTATGCCGGTTAGGCTAAAGGAGATGGTGATGATGAGTAATGAATGAAATGGTGGAATGAAGAAAGTGGGAGGAAACGGGAGAACTCCGAGAAAACCCATGAGCACGGAGTTTGTCCACCACAAAGTTCACTTGGCGGGGGCTGGGATCGAACCCCCTGACCTCAAGCACCAGAGGTGAACGCTCTACCACTGAGCCACCATGGCCCCAAAAATCCTTTAGACAAAGCGGTAAACTTATAATAGTATTAACCTAAGTGCGGTACCTGTCCCTTCGGTATTTCCATTCGCCCAGTTCAGGAAACATCAGTTCAAAACATGTAATCAGATATTTTTAGCTTCTTTTTCAATCTGTGTTCTGAATTTAATATAACAAGAAGGATATCTAAAATATTTTCGGACACTTGATTTTTATTTTTAATAAACTGCTGATTTTTTTAAAGAAAACTATTTATGGCTGGAAAAGCTAATCTTGATTTTCAGAAGCTGTTGGGATATGTATATATTGATATAGAATCTTCATCAGTGTAGCCTTACGACTAGCATTCGATTTTCTGTCTTAATTATGTTTAAAAAAAAAGCTCGAAATTTTTGTGCCTTTATTTTTAGTAGCCCTGCCTTAATCCGCCCCCTCTAAACGTTTTCTTTATTCTTAACCCGCCACCATCAGACACACAGCTATTTTTGAAGGAAGTGGAGTGGGCACGAGTTTTAATTCATTAGTTTGAGAGTTTTAATTAAACGATCTAATCGCCTTCCTTTCCCTTGCCCCATCTCTATGTAAGAGTTCTACTTCGTCTGCGAAATTAAAAGATAGAAAAAAATATAAATATCCGCAGCGTTAAGTAATAATAATAATAATAATAATAATAATAATAATAATAATAATAATAATAATAATAATAATAATAATAATAATAATAATAATAATAATATGAGGACGAAGAAGATTATGAAAATTGAGGGGCGCGGTGTCTCAGTGATAGAGCGTTCACCTCCGGTGCTTGGGGTCCCTGGTTCGATCCCAGATCACGCCGTGTGGACTTTGTGGTGGACAAACACCAACCTAATTCCTATCACGATCCCAATTTTATCGCATCCTTTTGCTATCAACCCCTTATAATTTCTGGTTTGTAATAAGCTTTTGTGGGATATTTAATATACCTATTGCGGAGATCTCACGATATCCATCTATTTCTATAATAGTAGAATCCATTTCTTGTGTATAGTGAATACATTAACTTCCCTAAAAGCGAATAGATTAAACCAAAATAAGGTCAGTTCATTTGTATTACAAATATCGAATCTGATCCGCCATACTGTTTCAAAATGGAGGTTGTTTGAAAATTTTAAAAGCTCCTACCTTAATTTTGGGTCAAATTATAGAAAAAGTAAAATATCTAATTTTGTCTTTTTTTAAAAAAAAATGGACAGTTGTTTAAAAAAATTAGGTATTCTAAATGACTTGGTAATGTGCGTCACGAAGATTGAACCGGACACTGGACACTGCAGCACTAGACACCATGCTCCTGCGTCTTATTAGCTTTCAATTTTAATTGTATTTCAATATACAGGTTTTGTTACATTTGTAGTTTTCTGGCATTTCAATATGTAGTTCTCATTAGTTTCGTATCGTACCTCTTTCATTTAAATTGATTTTTAAACAATTCTGCACCTGTTGAAAATGCTTAGTAGATCCATTTTTTTTGTTTTTCTTAACAATATGTATAAAAATAAAAATATGCCTATCAGAACCAAATTCAAAATAATATTTTAAAATGTTTTCCCTATTAGATTGTAATTATATTTATTTCTTCCGGTTATCTTCGCTACCCTCAGGTTGAGAAACCGTCCTTTAGGCTAAGGGAGATGGATGATTAAAACAAGTGAATGATGATGGAAGAATTCGTAGAATGAGAAAGTAGAAGGAAACGAGAATACTTCGAATACTCCTTAGCCGGAAATCGAACCAGGAACCCACGCACCAGAGGTAAGGGCTTTACCATTCAACCACCGTTACTCCTGCCATTTTATGAATAGCTACAGGACGTCAAAGCAAAAATTTTTAAATACCACGAAAAACATAATCCTTTTCTCACCTCATCTCACCTCAATGTATAAGCACTGAATATGAACAATGTAACGTGTATCATTTTGATATTGAATTTGTTATTTGAACTGTCTGCTGTGATGACGGAAATTAATTTCATTCCTCCCCCTCTTCTTGATATCCGATGCGATAGTTTACTTTGCAAGCGGCCGTTGTGTTGATAGGTAGCGATCGGCGGTGAAGCGCGGAATGTGGTCGCCACTCAGCCGCAATGCATGAGTGGATTTCCGTAGCTACTCCACACTCTGGGAAGTGGTCGGAGTCCCTAACAATCATTCATGTCAACACCATTAATCATTATACCGGAAGGGGGAGAAGGACCAAAAGGGATGAAGTACGTGAAGTAGGGTGGATGCAAAATCAACTATCTTTTAGAAGAAAATAAAAAAAAAAGAATCGAAAACCACAACTCACCATTTGTCTTCGAATCACAATTATTTATTTAAGTACGAATTCCTGTGATGTTACATATCTTCAGATTATAGCATTAATCAACCCTAGACTCTTCTCATTCCATCCAGCCTGGAAGAAGAGAAGAACAAACTTCCTTCCAACTTTGCTGTCGATTGGAGTCTGGCTAAAGTGTTTCTATCCCTCTTACCTCAATGAATTTCTTTTCACTTCCTGGGTAGTCTAGTGCTAGGGCGTGAGCCTTTGGTGCACGACATTCTGGGTTCGAGTTCCAGTGATCACCAAAAACTTAGTTATAATTTTAATAATTTCTTGTATAGCACCGATGCTTTTGTAATCGATTCGTCGTCTCTGTTCGGGCGGCCATTTATTTGTAATCGATCAGGTATCGGGTCGATGTTCGCGCTGCCATTTATTTGTAACCGTCAAGTGTATCGGGTCACTGTTCGTGGTTCTGTCCTCCATGGTCCTGCCAATGAGTATTTGCTGGAGACCTGGACTTACCTGGGTAGGACGATGAAGGACCTCTCCAAGAAGGGATTACCAAATTGTTTCCAAATTGCTCGTCGCTCTCAATGACGAGATAAGCATTAGGCGCCGAGAGGTTCGGATGTCTCGTCTCGAAAACCTCACGGACGATCAGACGGTTATCCAGATCATAACGGGCACAAATATCATTCACACATACAACGAAAACACACTGGGTTAAATGGCACTATACTTATTTATTAGGATACTATTAAAAAGAAAAATGACGAAGAGAAACAATCACAACACTTAAAACTATATATATATAATTACAATTTCCTTATCACAATCGCACTTTACTTTTCACTATATTGTAGCCCTTTATCACTTTAATTTTTATATATAGAAGATTATAATTGAGATTTCACTATAAATGCTTTTCTTACACCATTGACGCACTTGGGGGATTAGCACTGGGGGAAAAGTTGTCGGGATAATCCCACATAGTAATCTAGTTGCTGCCTCAAACAATCCTGAAGAGTTGAGATGAGTCTTCAGCAAAATAACACTGTTTCCAAAGTGGAATGCTAATGTTGGAGGGCACGTTTACTATTTTGGCGCACTAGGTATATGAACCTGGGACTTCACTAGTTGAAGCTAGCCGTAAGAAAACGTCCTTCACCGGCTAATAGCTTGTACCCCTTAACACAAAGTCATACTTGAAGTTCGACGCGACGTGCGTAGTTACGGCTTCCAAACCTGGAGTCAAACCAAAAGGTTCGAGATACGAGCTGCAATGGTTTCACTGAAGAATGTTGGCAGTTCATTGTAAAAACCACTCAGTTAAATCACCGGTATGCACATACAAACAGAATACGGAAAAGAATTGATGTTAATTTTAGTCCACTGGCCACAAGGCACCAGACATTGCGATAACTTGGGCGTGCGAAAGAACAGATAACGAACTGCTAACGCGATTTGGCTGGTGCCATTCGGTCGCTTGAACACCCGATCTACTCTGGTCTACTCTAATCTACTGCAATATTTCCATAAACGATTGAAGAAAGCACTTTATTCAGTTCCAAATAACTGTAGAATATATACTGTGCATATTAATAAGTCAGGGGAAACACTGAGAAGCTTCGTCGCTTACTAAAATGTTCTCACCATAAAGCAATGTTTTAAATATATGTATGGAAAAACAATGAAAGACTTCTTTGTTCAATTGCGCGGGAAGGAAGCAATTCCCACCGAAGAAAGAACTTATTTGCGTCGCAGAATAAAGTATAAATCGAAAAAATAGTCACTGTCTTTACGAAATATACAGAGTGTCCACAAAAAATACTTCTACAACCTGGTGGCGGTTATACTTTGAAGGATAGAAGCCACTATGAACCCTTTCGGGATTTATGGTACATATATATACCATACGCGTGTATTGCTTTAAAACGTACATATAACATCTATTAATGTTATTTTTTTATTATTCAGTCGTACATATACTGCGAGACAGGTAAATGTGCTTTGAGAAGGAGCTAGTCAAGTTGGTGGGGGTCATGACGTCCTTCAACCAGTACACTGCCCACCGAGCCTGCATCTTGGATGAAGGTTGATTAGGGAAGTCGCCAGAATGTGGTGAATTCACAGGTTTCAATCTTTACGGGAACTGCAGAGATGAAGAACCGATATCTCAAGCAGGCAAATGTGCGACCGATTGATCTGTTCTTTCGCATTACATAGACCACTTTGCGTCTTTCAATTGATTCTGAGATCCGGAAGTTAACACAGGGTCGGTCCTAAGGGGTCTAAACTTTTGAAAAAGAACCTTAAAAAATACAATTTTTCCTCGGATTCCCCTTTTCAGGTATATGATACAAACATACGAATAGTGTCGTTTGGAAGATTATTTTATTCTCAAGAGAATGAGGTACCAATCACAATCCTAGAGTGAATAATAATAATGTATTAGGGAATGTTTACTTTACGTCCGATTTGTTTGGAGACTTCTGGGTTATTTTTGGAACATTCATCGCACATTCTAAATATTTCCCCTCATAAGTTTTAAGGACATCAAATTGATATTTTGCACACACTTGCATACACCAATTAATATTTTTCAAATGATTTTGAGATGTGTACGTTAACATAGGGTCGGTGCAGATAGTCTAAACGTTTGGAAAAGAGATTTTTTCAGGAAAAATCCCCATTTTACTCGAAATCCCCTTTTTAGGAATATGATATGGACATTCGCATGGTACCATGTGTAAGAGTGTTTTATTGTGAAGAGAATGAGATGCGAACCATGATTCTAGAGTAAATAGTGATGATGCAGCAGCTGCTTGACTGGAAGTCTAAAATTTATATTAAAAGTCCCAAAATCCAAAAATGGTTAACGCTGACTCTGCACTGCAACCAGGACTTAAATTCAGTGTAGTTGGCGAGTATGCAAACCATTATACTAGATCAACGTTTACAGTGTAGGCCGTTACCCACCACAATATCTTGCCTCCCTGATATTTAGATTGCAAGACCACGTCACTGATCCCGGTGGGAATAATTTGTGTTACCGTTTCGGTAAGGTAACATGGCCTTCATCAGACATGTTATAAAAGTTCAATTAAATATAACGTAAACATAATTAGAAAGTAAAGGAGGGTCACGTCCAATTATCCCAGAGTCAACCAAGTTTTCATATCACTATTTACACAGACCTGTATAAAAAGTATTTTTTAAAAAAGAAAATTAGGTGCTTGCCATGTACTTATGAAAGATGTCAAGGTGGTATTGATGAATGAGACTCGACAAGATAGAAGAAGGATATACAAGGAAGGAACTAAAAAAAGTAAACAAACGTTGTAATGTGAGCAAGCGTCACATTCAAGATAATGTGTAGCCCGTATAATTGGGAGAAGTGATGTGACAAACACGGAATTAAAACTTAACGTTTTTGAGCAAGTGACATAAAGAAAAAAGTGAAGCAAAATTTTATTGGTTCTGGAAAGAGTTCGAACAACTTCTTTTAACTTTCTACTTACATTTATACTATTATCATGCATTATACTTTCATTATATGGCTGATGATGGCGATGATTCATGGCCGTGCACAAGTGTTTTGTAATATATGAAGGTAGAATGTTCGTTCATTGGTCAGTATGCATTTTGTTAATACTAACATTGTAACATTTCGCTGTTTCTTTCTCTCGCATTACACGTAGCTGTTAAATTCTGTTTTCTTGGTTAAGAAAGATCTTTAATTCGGTTTCACGTCTCACGATTACGCTCTTTAGGGTAAGGGAGACAGTGTTTATTCCGGACATTTTTTGCGGGAGGCACTGCCCCTTCGGAACGTTTTTTTCTGAAAGAAATACTGAAGGGATATACGGATGATTAAGGTAAGTGAATGATTTCTGATGGAAGAATTGGTGGAAAAATGAAATGAAATTTTTGAATTTTACGTCCCATGGTTAGGCTAAAGGAGACGGTGATGATGAATAATGAAGGAAATGGTGGAATGAAGAAAGTGGGGGGAAACGGGAGAACCCCGAGAAAACCCACGCATACGGTGTTTGTCCACCACAAAGTTCAATTGGAGTGGGCTGGGATCGAACCCGGCACCCCAAGCACCAGAAGTGAACGCTCTACCACTGAGCCACCGCGGCCCCTAAGAATTGGCGGAATGAAAATGTGCGAGAAAACGGGAGTATCCCTAGGAAACCCTCGGACACTGTGTTGTTCATCACAAACTTGCTTGGGTGGGGATCAAACGAGAGACCCCATGCACCAGAGGTAGGCGCTCTATCACTGAACCACCGTGCCCCACCACGTGAGCATTACAAACATTATTACCTCATATTATTACAAACATTATTACCTCACATTTATACATTATTACCTTACATCTTATGTTAGTACCTTTACAAGAATGGAGTTTAAAATAAAAGTAACTGAGTTTTTTCCCTGCAGAAAGTGTCCTCAGATACTAGAAGTATATAGTTAATGCTTTCTTCTATCTTACGTATAATTTGAATGGAAGCTGCAGACATGTTTTAAAGCTACTCTATGCAGGAGTAAACAAACATGCAATCCCGCCTAATATGATGTTGTAAAGCCATATTTTCCAATTACGCTCGACATGTTTTCGTACTTCCCGTGAGAAATGAGAACAACGCAATTTCTGCATACAAGGTTGCGCACGTGGTAGTCTGTTGCACTTGGAAGGAATTTTTACTGCAACAGACGTGGTTCTCCAATTTTTGTTTCTTTATTATGATTATTTCAAGTTTTTGTCGTTGCAGCAACGTTGGTAAAAGCATGTGCTGTTATAATTACAAACTCAATTATAAAGAATATGAATTTGAAAACATTTTAAGAATATAAGAAAAAGTTATCCAAAAGTCATACGCAGACAAGAATTGATAGAGGGGGCGCGGTGGCTCAGTGGTAGAGCGTTCATCTCTGGCGCTTGGGGTCCCGGGTTCGATCCCAGTCCCCGCCAAGTGAACTTTGTGGTGGACAAACACCGTGCTCGTGGGATTTCTCGGAGTTCCCCCGTTTCCTCCCATTTTTTTCAATCCACCATTTCACTCATCTCTCATCATCACCGTCTCCTTTAGCCTATCCGGCGCGGCGTAACCGTGGGACGAAAAACTTAAAGATTTCATTTCATTTCATTTACGAATTGATAGATCCTGTTAAAGTAAACGAAATTACAAGGGGAGTGTACAAACTTTTTAGATAGTTTTTGAAAAATCAATATATTTACATAAAACGTTTACAATTTTTCAAGATAGCAACCACAATGTACTTTTGCATTCTTTAAAAAAAAACATGAGTCGAATATTTTTTTTTTAAAAAAAATCCTGTTTTAGAATATCAAAAATTTCATTATAAATGCTGTGTTAGCTTTTTCACTTGTTTGAATGCAAAGTTCTTGAGATTTGGGAAGACGGCAAAGTCACACGGAGCAAAATCTGGACAATTATCCTATTGCGGTAGAATACAGACTCAACTTTCCTTTTAAAAAATTCCAAAGTTTCCACTGATTGTGTGGCCGTACATTGTCATGATGAAGACGATAACGCGTCCAGACCAGCACGTTTCAAAGATACAAAAGCTTCACAAAATGCATTAGATTCTTCTTAAAATGGAGGCCGGTTAAAGTAAACAAAGAAGGTTAAGAGTAAAAGAATGGAGAATGGTTTACTCTGCCTAAGGTTGAGAGCTAAAAAAAATGTTATCGATATTAGAGAGGTATTCGTTGTTCCCTGTGACTTTTGTCTCAGACCCATTTTGTTATTTTATTCCAACGAAAAAATAGAAAACAAATCTTACTATTTGCTGTATTCTTTTTTAAATTTCTGTTAATAAGGTACTAATGCCAGCAAAATAAGTATCCAAAAAAAATTCTTAGTAGATTTTTCCAAACTTTTGTTAATAAAGCAGTAACATTGAATTATGCCATATAAAATCTCTATTTAAACCCTTTTAATCCCACTGTTCCCAAATGGGAACATTTTATTTTTATCAATTTTTGTCTGTGGATTCCTTGTTGTGGATTTATTTCGTCTTTTACAATAAAGACCTGCTACCAGTCCATCTGCTACTACTAAAATGCTCAAAATATATTAAATGAGGTAAGAATCAATAAGTGTAGAAGGAATTAAGAAATTCTGAAACAAAAATAATTTGGGATTAAATGGATAAGTTCATTCTATAAAAAAGCAGTCTTTTAAAAACTTTTTATAGGTATTATTTTAGAGAATAAAGTTAGTATAAGTGTATTGCAAGAATGTTAGACCACAACTTATCAGTTAATTTAAGTAGTTTGTATTATAATTGTAATAGTTGAACGTTTTCTTTATTATTATTTCTTATAATTATACAACAATCTTTCAAAATATCTTGCGAAGTCAATTAACACCCGAATTACTATAAAAGAAGAAATTAGAAAGGAATTGGAAATCGACCTCAAGGTACTATTTGAAATTCACCTGGTAAAACCAATAAATTTCCCTGGAAAAATCCCAGTTAAGATTTTCCACCAAAATTTGACAACGAGATCTTCAGATTGCGAATCAAGTACACTAATCGGAAATCCATACTCTTCCGTCAATTTCACAGTGATCTGTGATTTGAATCGACTGATATTAAAACAGGGCAAATCTGATATTTTACAGGAGACGAAATTATAAATGCAGTAGTTTTATTCGTTGTAACTTCAAGTAGAAACTCAGAGTTATCACGTACATTATGTAAGCTGCAGTCACCCCTTGTACATCAAATTGTGTATCTAGTTTAGTTGAACCGTTTGGATGCCAAACAGTGTAGCTCCAAAATTGAAATTTTCCAGAAGGAAATTTTGAAGTTCAACATCTCACGTGAATGGCGTCAATAAAATATTTATTCACTATCAGCATAAAAAAATAAGGTTCGGAATTTATGATTTTGGTTCCAATGATGAAAGAAATGTGAATTTTTCATGTGATACTGAAATTCAAAATTCTTTCCTGAAAAATGTCCATTTTCGAACTACACCATTTTTCATCCAAGCAGTTCGATTGTTGAATAACAACTTAAACATTTCAATTTGCGTAGCGATCAATTAAATGCATCCTGGATACATACCTTGACGTATATGCAACCCTTTATTTTTAATAGATATGTGGGTGGCATATCACGACGGCGTACATATTTACCACGAATAGTGGAGGTAACGTATGAATATACGTTGAAAGTTATCGGTCAACATCGGTTCGACTTCAAAGCGGCCAACTTAAGAAAATAATTGTACTTTGAAGCAAACAATACATACTTCTAATGTAACGTTTAGTGTATACGCATATGTATGTTTACTATTATGTAAATATTATGTAAATTAATAGTAAAATTTATGTCTGCACTTTAAAAAATATTGTAATAAATAGTTTTCATATGTAACCATTTCATGTATACAAACAGTAAAGTTCGGGTTATCCGAGAGTGATCGGTAAAAAAAACTAATCCTGCTGTAGTCGCGCTTAATTATTTTTCATAAGCAGTCGCTACGGACTGATACTCCGTATGGAAATAAGTACTGTATGTTCCAAAAACATAAAAATAATTTGCATTTAAAAAATGAAATGAAATCTTTGAGTTTTACGTCCCACGGTTATGCCGGTTAGGCTAAAGGAGACGGTGATGATGAGTAATGAATGAAATCGTGGAATGAAGAAAGTGGGAGGAAACGGGAGAACCCCGAGAAAACCCACGCACACGGTGTTTGTCCACCACAAAGTTCACTTGGCGGGGGCTGGGATCGAAACCCGGGACCCCAAGCACCAGAGGTGAACGCTCTACCACTGAGCCACCGCGGCCCACAATTTGCATTTAAAAATTAATATTTCGAACATTAGTGAACCTTTCGAAGTGCAACTCTACTTTGATAGGAGGGACCGTGGTGGCTCAGTGGTAGAGCGTTCACCTCTGGTGCTTGGGATTCCTGGTTCAAACCCTGTTCCCGCCAAGTGAACTTTGTGATGGACAAACACCGTGTGCGTGGGTTTTCTCGGAGTTCTCCCGTTCCCTCCCACTTTTCCATTCCACCATTTCATTCATTTCTCATAATCACCGTCTCCTTTAGCCTAACCGGCATAAAAGTGGGACGTAAAATCAAAGATTTAATTTCATTTTTTTCTACTCTGATTGGCAGAAGCCGATTGTTATAATGTATGAAAAACGAGAATTGGGAAAAGAATTTGGTGGTAGTAAATTATATTCATTATTCACTGTGAACTGACAGTTCGTGGGCAACCATTGAAGGGTTAATAGCGAAGCTGAAAATAATTCGAGCCAATAATTGGGAAAATACAATAGCCTCTAGAGTGCGAAGATCGGAAATTACTGACAGGTTTATTGTGCATTTTAATACTATACACCTTCTCGGAATTTATGGAAGAGTAGGAGACACTTGCTCTCTTATTTTAGCCATGGCTGTCACATTCTTTGATCATTGATCTTGACAACCTGAGAAATACAAACACTAAAACAGTTTTTTATGCAGAAATATTGTGTTTTTCGTGTTTGCTCCTCATGTTCAGTCTTTTTCGGGTTATCCGCGATTTTCTTTATCCTGGTGCCGTGCCCTAGCCATTTGATTCTGCGGACAATCTTGGTTTTACTGTATTTAGATTTACTATTCCCACATCATATTTTACATGTTTTAAATTCTACGTTATAATTATCTACAAAAGTACAGAAGTATGTTGTTTCATCCAATTCACGTATGACGATATATGTAGAATTCTAGGAGATGCTCGGAATATAGATATCCCATGTTGCTCTACCAATCTAACTAGTGATTACCGAAGTTGTCATTGTTTGTGAATACGATAATTTTCGTGTAAATGGATTATAGAGCGTGCTCCACTTCATTCGTGTTACTTCTCAACGTAATATAAGGCCTGCTACACACACACACACACACACACACTATATATATATATACATATATATATATATATATATATATATATATATATATATATATATATATATATATATATATATATATATATATATATATATATTACGAATTTTCCTAGAGTCAAAATCTCAACATGTATGACATCAGATTGCGTGTCATTTCCTTCCTTCTGAACGATCCTATGAGATTTCTCTTGTTTATAGCACGCTCTATTTCGGAAAGAAAATTCGTAAGATTTGAATTTAAGCGACAGGTGAGAGAAAGTGAAAACAAATTTGTTTTTCTTCCCGCCACCGTCTGTGGGTGAAAGAGCAAAAATATTCGAGAAAATAAAGAGTGGTGCAGGGACTAATAAGGTGTGTTTTGCTAATTTATCTTCCGATTTTTATGCTTTTTTTTCAGAGGTGTGCAATTTAAAATATAGCGCGCCTGGTATCAATATCAGAGAATGTGCAGTGTAGTTAAGTGTATGGCACGAAAGAGTAGGATTTCCTAGGAGATATGTCGTAACCAGTGGCGTATTTACGATTTTGTTTCGGGAGGGGCTTTGCTAACTTTTGGGGGGGGGGAAGGCTTTGCCTGGAAATGTGAAAATTCTGCAAGATATTTCATTTACTTTACTATACTAAGTAAGATTTCGGGGGGAGGCGGTTAAGCCCGGAAGCCACCCCCCTAAATACGCCACTGGTCGTAACATTTTTTCTCAGATAAATTCTAAGCTATTTCCTAGGACTTATCTTATTATGTATAGCAGGCCTTACTTACCTTATGTACGAAACCAAGCTGGTCATTAGTTAAAATAAATAATTATAGTAGAAAATTGAAAAATGACAATATGCGAGAAATCTGGTGAGTTTCTGAAGAATTCAGGAATGTGATTTTACCCTCTATAAACGTGGGTGAACGGGCACCGAACTAGAGATTTCACACAGTAAAAATGGTTGTGTTAATTCAACTCAAATTTAACACAGGGCAGTGGTTCCAGCGTGACTATCACTATACGGTGTTTATTTAACACAGACCCCGCGGTGTTAGCGTTTAACATAGGGGGTGTGTTACGTTTTTAACACACAACTGGTGTTGAGCGATGTTAAATTCGGATCTGTGTTAGTATTTTCGGTGTTGATTCGACACCATGTCAGGGTCAGTAGTGTGGAGAAAAATGTTGTACCAACACGAAGAAAGTAACACAGTGTATCAATACAACTCAGTCCTTGTGATACTTCAACACCATTTTCTTATTATTTCAACACACAATCTGTGTCATAATTCCAGGTCAAAGCCGTATATGTAACACTGTTTTAGTGTTAAATTAACACTCTCTGTGTGAAAATTCAAGGTCAGACCACCAGATTAACACCGCTTTTGGTGTTAGTTCGACTCTAGTTCTGTGTTACTACGGCACCTATTTCTGTGTTGAAATAACTGCGTGTGCGGTGTTGATTGAACCATTATTCTGTGTTGGAAAAGCTTGTGGTATGAATGCTTACGATTACCGAAGATTCTACTTTTAAAATAAACTAGTACTTCTTTAGTAAACTACAAAACACTTCATTTAGAAAATCTTCATAAACTTTTTTGTCGCCTTCCCCAACACTTATTGTGAAGTATTTCTTGATAGTTCGAAACACAACCTTCACCAACAACTTGTTCAAGAATGATAGGAAACTCTTACCTATATTCTTATAGTATATTTACCTTTTAATCGTGTTTCTACTGGTTTCCCGCCGTTTTTGAAACACAGTCCCCGCTGATTGGTGAGCTCTAGTGCAGTGTAGAAGTGACACAGTAATACGGTGTTGTTTCTCGCTGTTGACGTATTTCTTCAGAACCATTATGTAAAACAATTGAGAACACATCGCGAGGTTTGCATGTTGAAAGTTTATGAATACCTGCATTTGTTTAAGTATTTCTTTCTACTGTGTTTGTGTGCAGCTTCAGTACCGGTACATCAGCCTTTATAAGTAGATGCCCAATATATTTGGCAATCACCCAGAAAACAACACCGAAGATTCTACACTTGTGTTAATTTAACACACAGGCTGTGTGTCATTCCAATTGCCGGCATTTGACACACAACTCCAAATGGACAGTGAGTTGTTCTAACCACCTGTTTCTGTTATATTTTAACACAATCGTGTTAACACATAGGCATGTCGTTGAAATAACACAAGGATTTTTTACAGTGCACGGACAGAATACGAACGATATATCATTGAGTAATGGTGTCTCTTTCACAAACGTCTAAAGCGAGGTGAAATTTTCTCGGTTCTGCCACCTCGACCAATTTTAACAGTTAAATGCTACATCTATTTCAGTAGCATGGAAAAGGGGATATTATACCAAAATTACGGGAAGCTCTGGTAAGTTGTACGAAAGGTATTATTGAAGTAGACAGACAAATGTCGCGACCAGACGGCAAAACTCTTTGTACGGTCGCTTCAACAATTAGACATTAAAATAGAATAATACGAGTAGCAACAATTACACTAAGACAAGAAAACGATAGTAAATGTATCTAAATGTTTCCAAACAATTTGATCTCTCTCTTTTTTTTTTATCTGGGTTTCTTCCTTTGTAGAGATCAGAGAAAAATCTCTTGAGATAAAAGTGGTTTTGTTCTTCGTAGGTGGAGTCGACGGGTTCGTAAGATTTTCCTTCCCAAATTGCAGTAATAGTTGAAATTCTCCACCGGCTGTCTTTTGTTCTAGATTTTTGTTTTACTTTTGCTTGTGTCTTTTTTATTTTATTTTTTTTAAAGAGCAAACGAAAATGCTTCCTCTTCTTCAAGGTTTTAACAATAAGAAAAGTTGCCTTCAGATTGAAGTGTATGGGAGAAAAACTGTGGAAACTATTTATTTTGTAATAGCTTCGCTTCTTTTTTCATTTTCTTCTTTTCATGCAACGTCTATTTCAAGCACTCAAGATGGAAAACTTTTCCTTCACTGTTTATTGTTTCCTGGTCTGGTGTTCTCTTTTTCTGTTTTTGTTCCTTTCGGCTGCCGAACATTCACTGAAATTTACTGTTATTTCTCCTTACAAATACCGACACTTAGTTCGCACACACACACACCAGCAAAATAAGGGACTGAAATAATGAGTTTAATGCGAAATTCGAAATCAAACTCTCAGAGACAACGTAAAGAAAATGGAGAAATGAAGCTAAAACGTTGAATGGCAACGATAAACCATATAAGTTTGATGTTACGTGGAGGGCACGGTGTCTCAGTGGAAGAGCGCTTACCTCTGCTGCCTGGGGTCTCTGATTCGATCCCCGGCCCAATAAGTTTGGGTTGGGCAACATCGTGTCCGTGGGTTTTCTCGGGGGGTACTCACGTTTGATCCCACTTTCTCATTGTGGCCCCGCGTAGCGTAATCGCTAACGCTCTCCCGTAATTACGTTTAAAAGTCCACATTTTTATTTGTTCTCCCTTTTCTTTTTCTTCTTTTCTCGCCTTATCTCTCTCTCTCTCTCTGGCTCATTTCTGAACCTCTGTGCAATATACATCCATTGGTTTCAATTTTTCATTGTGTGTGTTTCAGTTTCTCCCTAAATTAACTTATGAATCTTGTTTCGTCTCGGTTTTGTTATTTCATTTTATCGATACTAATGCATTTGTAGTTTGAAATTGGAATTGCGTTCATGTTGTTAGCTAATTTTAGTTATGGAGAGAAGAAAGGAGGAGAGAGAGGGGGTCTCTTTACCAGACACGATTATGGGATAAGAAGGTGTATATTGGGTGGCCTAGCTGCACGGCGTTAGGTGTCGCATTTTTTGATGCGGAGTGTACCTTATAGGTCCCAGGCCGCTTCCTTCCTTTCTTCCCCAATCCTTTCTTCCTTTCCTTTCCTCGCCGAGGAACGTCATCCCTCAAAAAACGTGAAGGGCTAAAATGGCCTTAGATGCCGAAAGCCCAAAAACTAACATCCTATTTTATCCCACTTTCTCATTCCACCAATTATTCTGTCATCATTCACTTAATTTAATCATCGTCTCCCTTAGTCTATAGAACATAATCGTAGGACGTTAAACTAAAAGATTTCATTTCCTTTTCTATATTACAGATACGTACTTGAAACAAATAATACAGAAGGAGGGGCTAGTATTTTTGCTTCTTGTCAGGAGGTACTAGGTTCGAATCCAGTTGCTATCCTGAACAACGTTGTATATGTTCCCTAAGTTGCATCAAACCAACTTTTAGGATGGTTTCTTGAACTACGAGGGTCGGCGCTAAAGCCATAGCAGTAATATTTTCGACTAACTTAAAAAATTCGTTACTGAATTCCCTACGCCTCTGTGTGTCTGTTATTTGCGAATTTTTCAATTTTAAGCCCTGCATTCCATAGAGCATCGATACTTTTCGCGTCACTCTTAACATTCCCGAGATATTGGCCCAAAAAAATCCGATTTCAGGAGATTTAAGGAGCCATATTTTGGGAACTGTAAGTCATAGAGAGATCATAATAGTGTTGATAAATACTTAAGAGGATGGTGAACATTTTGGTACCAAATAGTAAAACGTGGCCACTGGCCAACTGGCCATCGTTCTCTAGATATTGACCAAAGAATTTCTGATTTCGGGAGATTTAAGAAGCCATATCTCGGGAATCATAAGCCATGGAAAAATGATGTTTTGCGAATTTTTACAATTTTGAGTCCTCCATTTTGAGCACGTGTCTTCGTAATACAACTTATCGTAGAACATTTTAACGAAAGTCTTAAACAAAACATGTGGAAAAAATTTAGTACTCAAGGAAACTATAAATGGATAGATATAATACAAGCATTGTTTAATTAGTATAATAATAAAATACATACAACAATTAGTATAAAGCCTGTAGAAGTTAATAAGAAAAAGTAATTATTTTTAAGTTCGTTCTGGCAATGCTCTTGGAGCATTATCAACTGATTTTTTTTTAATGTAAATGGTAACGAAGCAAGAAATCCTGATATAAGCAAGTGGAAGGTAGTGCATATGTAAACCAGGGGCGTCATTTCAAACTTTGCTTGAGGAGGACAAGAGCACCATCAACATTAGACTTACTTTCACGTTTTGTACTAGTATAATAGTAGACGTCGATTAAAGTATATATATTGTTCAAACCCTTGTGAGGGGGGGGGCAATTGCCCCCTCCTGCCCTCCCTAAATGACGCCCCTGATGTAAACGTTACAGGTAGGGTGCTGGATGAACATATTTATATCGCCATCAGCATATAGCATTTTAAAAAATGACTACAACCAATCCATGTTTCATAAGTAGTGTTGCCACGAGACGAGACGAGACGAGACTTCAGACTGTCTCGTCTCGTCTCGTGCAAAGCATGTCCCGTCTCGTGTCTCGTCTCGAAAAAACGTGCTCGTCCCGTCTCGTGTCTCGTCTCGAGAGGTTCTGTCCCGTCCCGTCTCGTCTCGTCTCGTTTGTCTCGTTTTGTCTCGTATTGTCTCGTAAAAATATAGCAGCATACCATGGGAACGAAAGTAAAATCTAGCAGGCTGCATCATGCTAATCAAGATACAACTAAGTTATTACCCTGAACACACAAGACAAGAACAGATGGAGTGGGTCAGTGGGTCGGTGGGTCAAGTGGGTCAAGTTTTCTGAGTGGTCGTGGGTCAACAGCATGTGACTCACTGTGACCCACCACCCACCTTGACCCACTGCGACCCACCACCCACCTTGACCCACTGCGACCAACCAGCCACCCTGACCCACTGCGATCTACCTCCCCCCATGACCCACAGCGGCCCACCGGCTCAGTATGATCTACCAACCCACTTTGCTCACTGCATTGTAGACAGGATATTCTGAAGAATGTAAATTTTTCTTCGTTTTACTTTCAAGACCTTCATTTCCCTTCCTTTTCCATTTATTTCTGTCTACTTACCTGAGATGAGTAAATCTAACCAAGTGAAAAAAGATCTTCAGGCACTTTTGGATATTGATATTTTTAATTGTAATAATAGCAATAGGGCTTATACTACTACTTGGCTTTCGAGACCTGTGGTTTTTAGAGGAGCTAACTACTGGAAAAAATACATTTTTGAATCACTGTAATATCTAAATTATTATATGAAAAAATGAATGTAACTATGTGTGCCTGATCATCACGGTCAAATTGCAAAGTCAAATGAAATTACTTTTGGTATATAGTTAGACCTTAATCCAAACTGGGATATTATATTGCTTTCATTATAATACATAATATCCTAAAGAGATAGTGAGGATCCGAATTTTTGCGAAACAAAATGAGTATTTCGCAAGCCGTTAAACTTACGGAGCTGAAATTCAGTGTATTAACTGTTTATTGAAAATAAACATCCCAGCAGTTTTTAAAATTCGCCTTTATGGGGGAGGGGGGCACACTCTATATATGGAAAATTGGTAGTGAGTTGGTTTGTAAAAATGATCGAAAACGATCGATGTTATTTAACAAAAAAATCAGAAACAAAAAATACAGTGCTTGCCTTCATATATCCATTGTTTTCTACTATAATAATTGCTGAAGCTTATGTTTATTATATGGAGCGCTTACAGCACAGGACAATCAACCCATAAAGTTGCGACTAAAATAGGCATAAAATTTGTACTGTAAGATTAATTACACGGAAATTTTAAGTTTGGATTGTACGCATAATTGTATGGAAAATTTTACACTATTTTTACATTTACGTTCGTATACTTACCTTAATTTGGAAGTTTCAAACTTCATCCTTTGTTCCACTCAAAAGTATCGATGATAATTTAATTGAAATTCATCGTAATTTGGCACAGGGCAAACAGTAATGTGCTAATTGAACAGGAAGAAGGAGGGAAATTCCTATTCACCTCTGAACACTTTCCAGGAACCTCGTTCCCTTTCGCTTTCTAGACGGGGGAGGGAACTTGGGAATGACATAAAACCTTCATGTGTAATTACAAAAATTAAATTTATAAACAAATAAGAAATCATCAGTTTATCAGACTTTAATTGATAATTTATTCATAAGATTCCCTATCGAAGGCGTGAAGTTTCTGTTCTCCATGAGTCGAAATTGCCAACTAACATGGTCGATATGGAAAAGATGATGCATGGTGATAGAGAGATGATACTTCTTGCTGAGTATTTCAAAACTGACCAAGAAATATCGTTATCAGACTTAAGTCTAACAAGCAGATTGTCGATGGCTCAGTGGTAAAACGTTCACCTCTGGTGCTAGAGGTCTCGGGTTTGATCCCAGCCCCGCCAAGTGAACTTTGTGGTGGACAAACACCGTGTGCGTGGGTTTTCTCGGGGTTCTCCCGTTTCCTCCCACTCTCTTCATTTCATTCATTACTCATCATCACCGTCTCCTTTAGCCTAACCGGCATAATCGTGGGACGTAAAACTCAAAGATTTCATTTCGTTTCATTTTTCGAATGTGTGTGTTTTCTCGAAGTTGTCTAATATCCTACTACTTTCTTCATTCCACTAATTTTCCCATCATCATCTATTCGGGGTGGGCCAAAGTTGCCTAAAGGTCTTAAAAATAAAATCAAATAAGCTCACAAGGCAAGGACAAATAGTTTACAAGATAATATATCTCTGCTGTTAGTTGTTGAGGCTTCTCGACCTTTTTTTTTTTTTTTTTTTTTTAACATTCTGAAACATTGAAATTTGTTTCACCAGTTGAATACACGAATATACAGTAAATTGCTCATAGGTACTTCGAAGATGAAGACACTAATGTCAAATAATGTTTACACGACAAGCAAAGTTCGATCGAAAGGTGTCACCACCCCCGACACTATCGTATACTATCAGCACACTTGCTTTATAGTGTCTCTCTCTCTCTCTCTCTCTATATATATATATATATATATATATATATAGAGAGAGAGAGAGAGAGATGAAAAGATATATAGATAAATAGAGAGATAGATATGTATGTACACTTTGATTTCATATATTCCAGCCTTTAGGTTTCACAGTGTTAACCACACCAATCCAAAAACTACTTTCCATTTTAGCATGTTTAGATTTGTTGCAATTATTTTTTTTTTTTTAAAAAAGCTCGGAATCAAATAATTTTATTGAGTAATGGAAAGTATTTGATTGAAACTTTATGTTACTGCACAGTAAGCTCTACTTATAGTGCCATAGTAATGGGAGCTGAACGACACATCGGACGAAAGAATGCTTGGGACCAGTCTTCACCTTCATGGTACAAATCTGTTCCCATAACAGCGGGGTTGTGTGCCACTATATGGTGGTTGCCCCGTTTGTGTAACAAACTCATGACAGTACACCCAGATTAGCTAGTGGTCTTTAAAAAAGTTGATTTTTGGGTGGCCATTTTGGATTAAAGTTTTTTATATTGTCGTGATCTATTCGCAATCATACAACGTACATCTTCATGCCAAGCCGAGCGGTCTGCGGCGATAGACCATCGGCTTGAAGGACCCGGGTTGAGTCCCGGAAGGGTAATGTGTATGGATTTTAACAGCATTTGTTTTTTCGTATTATGTCAGGGGCGAAATCGCACGGGATAAAAGGATTTCAGTCTGAAAAAATTGGAGAGAATATCCTTCCCAGGATACTTTCATGGGAGTAAGGAATTAGTAAAAATATAGGATATGCATTTTATGGCAAGTTTAAAAATATGGTTTGGGTATCCTATTTCTTTTCTGTTAATTATGTTCTTGAATGTTCGAATTTTGATCATTCTCATGATATTTTCTGCTTTCAACGGAGTTCCATGAATATTATACCAAATGTTCTTTACACTCTGTAAGAAACCTTTTCTAAAGATAATTCAGGTCCTAATGAATATTATTCACTAGGAAAGGGAAGTATTCCCATCCTCACAACATGGAAGCAGACGGCAATATCGCACTCTGCTCAGATCAAACATTTCCGTGTAACAAAACGAAGGGCCCCCTGTAAAATCTCTTCACTTCCAGTGTTATTGTTAGTATCATAAATTTGCTGAAAGCAAACAATTTGAAGGGTTCGTCAATAATATCTTTGCTTTCTTTGTCCTTCGCCCGCCTTCCAAACGAAGAGGTGAATTTTACAACATGACTGCTGTATAATAAGCGAGTGATTGGTAAAATGGTAAAAGTGTGTTTTTATGTGTATGTGTGTGTGTGAGAGAGAGAGAGAAAGAGAGAGAGAGGTTGGGAGGGAGAGAGAAGACAAAATTTTAGTTGCAAGATGACATACTTCAATTGCCGTTTTCGGTTCATATAGCAAAAAGAATACCACCACCAGAGAATAAAGACAAGTGTAGTCTGTTCTGTTCTCTTCCGCCATCTCAGCCAGATCTTTCAACTACAACCTGTAATGAGTATAGACCTTACCCAGTTTTCAAATTGAATAGATGGTGGTGGTAGTTCGGTTTCTTGACCTTGTAAAAAATCTTCCCTGTCTTTGATTTTGTTTGTCATCATTCCAGCCAGAAATAAAAAAATGAGAATTCCTCAGTTTACAGCAAGGGGAATTGGGGACAAGACATTAAGGATGATATTCCTGGAAGCTCATGTATCAAGATTGTTTCATTCAATAGACAGAGGACACTTTTCTATGAAGGCTTTTCAACATGTTTTCTCACAAAGGAGATTTTCCTTTTGCAATCTATATGACCAATGGCAATTTCAATCTTGGCCATTCCCGCCAGCATTTTCATTTTCGAGACACGAGACGAGACGAGACATTTCACGAGACGTCCCGTCTCGTCTCGTGTCTCGTCTCGTTTTCGAGACGGGACAAGCAGTCTGTCTCGTCTCGTGTCTCGTCTAAAAGGGTCCTGTCCCGTCTCGTGTCTCGTCTCGTTTACGAGACGAGACGAGACGAGACACGAGAAATGTCTCGTCTCGTGGCAACACTATTCATAAGTGCTTTATCTTGAATTTTAACACTACAAACCTTTACATTTAGGATTTTAGATTTCTGGGCTTTCGGCATCTAAGACCATTTAGTCTTTCACGTTTCGAGGGATGACGTCCCTCGGTGAGCACACAATCCGGGGAAAGGGAAGGAAGAAAAGATTGCGGAAGCGGCCTGGCACCTATAAGGTAGGTACCACCCCGACATTTGCCTGGTGTGAATGAGAAAAACCCAGGAAAACATCATTCAGGGTGGCTGGCCTGAAAAAGCGTTTTACACTTTTTCGACCGAGTGCACCCACCGAGAATCGAACTCGGGACCACTCGCACCGAAGGCGAGAGCGTTAGCGCCTACGCTACGCGTGGCCACTACATTACAAACCATTGCAAGTACATTTACCATTATGAGATAAGACCAGGAAGACACATTGTTTTCTTATGAGGTGATAAAAGTTTTCATGAGAAAGATCCTACTATGGAAATGCCGTCTGAATGCTTTCATGCACAACTTTTCAGTTTTTCCTCAATTAAATGAACTTCTTGAAAAAAAGAAGAAGAAGAAGAAAAGAAAAGAGTGTGATTTAACTGTGGAAAGACAATTTTCAAGTTATACCTAAACTCAATTTATGATGAATTTATGCGATATTTTCCTCATTTTGTCTGAAGAAGACTTACTGTGCAAATTAGCAAGAACCTCTCACCATTGATGTGTCTCTATTTCCACATGAAATTCAGGAGGAGGCAATTGGATTGAAGTGCGATTCAGGTGCCAGAGAACTGTTTCAGTCAACGTCTTTTGGAAAGAATGTTGGGTTTGTTTCCTGCCCGTTTACCCAAGAGCAGCAAATGGAGCATTTAATTTTTTTTTTTTTAAGCTCTCGACAATGAATTCCATCTTATGCACTGAAATAGCATTTTGTACTTATTTTTGATAATTTTGTAAAAAAGATAATATACACAATTATTTAGTTTATCTTGAATAGGAAGAGTAAAAACAAAATGTCAAATATGTAGCATTTTGAAGTTTGCTAAAGCTAAAGTATAAATGCTTAATAGAAATTCTGATTTATTCATAATTTGACATTTTATTTCTTATAGTTTGCGCGCACCTTGCTCAAACTTGACGACTCCAAGGAGGAGGGACCTCCAGGTTGGGAACCAGTGTATAAGACCATATTTAAATACTATTATATTAAAACGAATATAATATCTGATGTTTTAGCATTCTGTTGTGAAAATAATATTTACTTCTATAAAGAATTATATACGAGGTGTGTTCGAAAAGTATTGAACCTGATTTTTTCCCGCGTAAACAAATGAATAGCGGGATACTTTCTTCATTGTAGATGTAGAGGGAGACACTCATGTGCAGTCGTGGATTTTCTCCCGAACGCAAAAAGCGTCAGTGGCTGCCGGTCGGCCAACGAGTCAAGACGTTTAGTTAGCGTTTGTCGGTTTTCATTTTCTTTTTTTTTTTTTTTTTTGTAAAACAACAGAAACACTCGAGCAACGATATTGCATAAACTTTTGTCAAAAGCTTGGCGATACCCAAACGGAAACCATTGAATCTGATCAGTACATTCAGTTCTGAACGAGAATTTGGGCATGAGAAATTTGATTTAGGCTTTCACCGTCAAACACAAAATTCCTGTGTGTCATCAGGCTCCATACTCACCCGATATGGCTCCGTGTGACTTTTGGTTATTTCTCAAGCTGAAAATACCACTAAAAGAGACCCGGTTTGAGTCAAGAGAAGAAGGCATTATACAGAATGCGACTGCACGACAGCTCACCATTCCAAAACCTGAGTGACGGAAGTGTTTCCAACAATGAGGGGGAGCGCTGGGAGGAATAAATATACTACTTTGAAAGGGGTTAGTGTTTCGGATTTCCAAATCAATAAATGTACTTTTGCCAACCAAAGGTTCAATAGTTTTTGAATACACCTCGTAGAATAGGTACAAGTCACAGAGTACCAACATAACACAAAGCCTTCATTTTGGAGACTGAAAATAACCCATTGAAATCTGCTTTTATTTCAATCGGCGCTTAAACAAATAGAAACACAATGACATTTTATTAAACTCTTTTTCACTTCTTCTCCCCTGTCGTTTGCATTAATATATGCTCTTAAGCAAGGAACAGTTGTGTTATTATTATTATTATTATTATTATTATTATTATTATTATTATTATTATTATTATTATTATTATTATTATTATTATTTAGAAAGGCGTGACCCTCATGTTAGAATCGTGAGTATCCATAATAAACTTAGCAAAACTCCCATGAAAATAAAAACCCGAGGCACTCTTTTCTTCTCTCTAACTAAAGCAACAACAAAGGTTTAAAAAAAAAAGTGCAATATATGTTACTGGTATTGTGCTCCCGAAGCAGAAAAATAATTTAATGAATACCAGAATAGACTCGTAAAAAGGGGAATAAAAAAAGAATTTGCGATTCATGTAAAAAAAATCAAATAAAAAAGACCTGAAAATGTAAAAGAGAACAGAGAAGAGTTTTTTTTTACGGAATTTTAATTGTTTAAATTATATTGAATCAATGGCGTTTTTTTTTAATGTACTGGGACATTACATGTCGTTGACAATATAAATGTATTCTATGTCTTTTCGCGTTGCATATTGTTAGAATTTACAATTTAATTAATATTGACGTAATATTCTTTTGTTTTGGTTAAGTGATTGCATAACGCAAAGGAAAGCTTACCTTTAATATTTCTCACACACTTTAATTGATATTGGAAAATGAAGTTTATTTTATTTAACGCCTCATCTTATGCCCTTTACGACAACGGAAGAGATGATCATGAAAGAATTGATAAAATAGAGAGTGTAGTAGGTGGTGGAAAAACTTACAGAAAAGACATGGATATATATATATTGTCCAACACTAACTCAAGAACGTTATTATTGATTATAAGAAACTGAAGGAAGGTGTTATTGCTTATAAGTACCTGAAGGAAGGTGTTATTGATTATAATTAACTTAAGGAAGGTGTTATTGATTATAAGTAGCTGAAGGAAGGTGTTATTGATTATAAGTAGCTGAAGGAAGGTGTTATTGATTATAAGTAGCTGAAGGAAGGTGTTATTGATTATAAGAAACTGAAGGAAGGTGTTATTGATTATAATTAACTTAAGGAAGGTGTTATTGATTATAAGTAGCTGAAGGAAGGTGTTATTGATTATAAGTAGCTGAAGGAAGGTGTTATTGATTATAAGTAGCTGAAGGAAGGTGTTATTGATTATAAGTAGCTGAAGGAAGGTGTTATTGATTATAAGAAACTGAAGGAAGGTGTTATTGATTATAAGTAACTGAAGGAAGGGATTATTGATTATAAGTAACGGAAGGAAGGTATTATTGATTATAATTAACTGAAGGAAGGTGTTATTAATTATAAGTAACTGAAGAAAGGTGTTATTAATTATAAGTAACTGAAGAAAGGTGTTATTGATTATAAGTAACGGAAGGAAGGTGTTATTGATTATAATTAACTCAAGGAAGGTGTTATTTATTAAAAGTAACTGAAGGAAGGTGTTATTGATTATAACTAACTGAAGGAAGGTGTTATTCATTCTAAGTAGCTGAACGAATGTGTTATTTATTATGTAACTGAAGGAAGGTGTTATTGATTATAATTAACTGAAGGAAGGCATTATTGGTTATAAGTAACTGAAGGAAGGGATTATTGATTGTATGTAGCTGAAGGAAGGTGTTATTCATTATAATTAACTGAAAAAATGTGTTATTGATTATAAGTAAGTGAAGGAAGGTGTTATTGATTATGAGTAACTGAAGGAAGATGTTATTGATTATAATTACCTGAAGAAAGGTGTTATTGATTATAATTAACTGAAGGAAGGTGTTATTGATTATAATTAACTAAAGAAAGGCATTATTGGTTATAAGTAACTGAAGGAAGGGATTACAGATTGTATGTAGCTGAAGGAAGGTGTTATTCGTTATAATTAACTGAAAAAAATGTGTTATTGATTATAAGTAACTGAAGGAAAGTATTATTGATTATGAGTAACTGAAGGAAGATGTTATTGATTATAATTAACTGAAGGAAGGTGTTATTAATGATAAGAAACTGAAGGAACGTGTTATTGATTATGAGTAACAGAAGGAAGGTGTTATTGTTTATGAGTAACTGGGGGAATGCATTACTGGTTTCAAGTAACTGAATGAAGGTGTTATTGATTATTATAACTGAAGGAGGCATTATTTGTTATAAGTAACTGAAGGAAAGTGTTGTGCCTTGGGCCTCTATGTCGTAGGCTCGAACCAGAGGCCCGTCATTCCAGAGGTGAGCCGCTAATCACTTTCTATTTATTTTATTGAGTTCTTCAAAAAGTTATTTCCTGGCGGTAATATATGTGTATATCATATTTTAAGATTTGTATAATTAATGGGTTTTCATCTCAGTATCCTTTGAACCCTTCTAAATCACTTTCTGCTATATCTCTTTTGCTTTCATCTGGGAAGCTGCGCACATTTGTTGTAGAGTACTTGCTGGGACTATCAAGATGGATGAAGCTCAGCCCTGCAGTCTGTTTTATTCTTGGCGAAATAAAGTATTTCGACAGCGAGTGTTAAAACTGTATTTCACCTTACGTAAAATAACAGATACAGGACAGAGGACTTTTCAACATTTCAGGAGTAATTTAATATTTCAAACAGGAATAGCTATTTATAATCAATAACACCTTCTTTTAGTTACTTATAATCAATAACACCTTCCTTCAGTTATTTATAATCAACAACGCCTTCCTTCAGTAACTTATAATCAATAACACCTTCTTTTAATATTTACTTATAATCAATAACGCCTTCTTATGTTATTTATAACAATCAGTAACCTCTTCTTTCAGTTACTTATAATCAATAATATATTTCTTCAGTTACTTATAATCAATAACACTTTTCTTCAGTTGCTTATAATCAATAACACATTTTTTAAGTTACTTATAATCAATAACTCATCTCTTCAATTACTTATAATCGATAACACCTTCCTTCAGTTACTCATAACAAATAACCCCTACCTTCAGTTACTTATAATCAATAACACCTTCCTTCAGTTACTTATAATTAAGATGACAATAATATTCTAATGATAAAAGAGAAACTCTTATTAATGGGAAAATAATCTCCTCAGGAGCGTCATTTCAGACTTCGCTTGAGGGGGCAAGAGCACCGACATAAGATTTTCGAGTTTTGTACTAGTATATTAGTAGACAATCTATTAAAGTATATGTATTCTTCAAACTCTTGGGGGGGGGGCAATTGCCCCCTCCTGCCCTCCCTAAATGACACCGATGAATTTCCTCCAATTCGAAAGATAAATGTCAAAGGACTCTGCTGCCTGGAAAGGGTGAGTATTTTGTTGAATGTTACTAGAGCATATTTACTAATCTCTTCTGAAGCAAGCAGGCGTTTAATTTTATGAAAAGATAGTGCTGGTGTCTCTAAATGATAGAACATGACTGAATATACATGTAGTCATTCCTTTAAGAAATTAGTAAAAGAATTAAATTGCTTCGAAGATATTCAATTATGAAAATTCGACTGCTGTCAACAGATGCCACTCATTTAAGTTGACGTATTTACTTGTTTTCTTGGAACAGAGGTAAGCACTGAATATTCAAATATTCTAACAACTTTAATAAGTTGGAAATTGTGTTTGCAGCTTTCAATTTTGCTGCAAGCATATGGGAAGTTACAACTGAAAGATCTGCTCTTCAAAGGAAATTTTCAGGGTAAAGTAGTATAGATATGAATTAAAATTGATTTTTATCGCAGACAGGCACTGGCTAAATTGGTTCCTATGAGTCTCGAGGAACTCCACGCCCTCACGGCTCAAACCACTTCTACCCCTCCCATGAACGAAACAGCTGACAGTGCAACCGTCCACGCGGATGCCCCCCAGATCCAAGATCAGTCCATCGAGATGGCAGGGTCCAGTGATGAAGAATACGACCCTACCGATAGCGCAGGAGAGTTCCAACACCCCAAGAAGAAAGCGAAAAGAAGACCAGAAAGTAGCATTACGCCACTTGTTGAATTCAGGAACTCTTTCTCGGCGCTGGACACCACCAACGACCCATCCAACGCTGGGGGTGGTCAAACACCCACCGAATATGAAGAAGAAAATTCGGAGGACACCGTCCGCAGCAGGAAGATACCCCCCTCTTCATATATGACGTCGAGAAAAGACATACTTTCATAAAAACGCTAACCGCAAACTGCAAGGATCCCTACAAAATTCTGCAACCGAGTGCATACATAAAAATCCACTGCACCACCTGGCGCGACTTTGAAATGATGGAAGCCTTCTGCATCCAGACCGGACAATCATTTGCCACAGAACTTCCGAAACAAACACGCCCAATCAAAGTAGTCATCCGGAAGATGCCACTCGACACTCCAACGGCTGACATACTACAGGATTTGAAGGACCAGGGGTTCACCCCAACCAATGTGGTCCAGATGAGGGGACGCAGTGACCCGTCTGGCAACAGGCCCCTGTTTCCGCTATTCCTTGTTACTTTACCCAAGGACCCAACGAACAACAAGATTTACGATCTCAAGTACCTTCTTAGTTACAGAGTGGCAGTGGAACCCTACAAGGGTCAGTCAATTCTCCAATGCTACCGATGCCAACGAGTAGGGCACACCACACAAACATGCAGGGCGACCCCTCGCTGCATCAAATGCTAAGAATCCCATCTCTCCACGGAATGTCCGAAGAAAACGAGGGACACTCCGGCAAAATGTTGTAACTGCGGAGGCGAACACCCCGCCAACTACATGGGCTGTCCCACGCTCAAGGCGGCCAAAGCCAAGAGGAAACAGCCAACCCAACCACCAGTTAAGTCGGAACCTCCCTCAAAATCTGATACCAGCCGCAGAAGAAACAACGCTACATCCTACGCAGGAGCAGTCACGCCGGAAGACAAGAACAACACCAACCAGAAAACCAGGAGGCCCCCCAACCAAGAAACAAAGCAAAATCAAACAACCCAGGACAACTCCCAATCCAGAGAAGAAGACACCGAGGACAAACGCACTGAACCATCATTGGCAGACACATTCAAAGAGATCCGAGAACTCTTCTCGGGCCTCAATCTCCGTTCAATGCTAGAAAAGCTGCGAGTAGGACTCCGGAAGGTGAAAGACACGACAGACCCACTAAGCAAAATCACCATCATGTTTAAGGTAGTCGCGTCCATCCTTGACGATGGCACCGACTAAAAGAAGAATCAACAGACAAGTCAAAGTGCTGCACTGGAACGCAGAAGGAATCCAAAAGAAGAAGAACAACCTGGAGGACTTTCTCCGCAGAGAAGAAGTGGACATAGCCCTATTGTCAGAGACCCACCTAAAACCACACCTTACCCTAAAAATCCGCAACTACTCCACCATCCGAACCGACCGTCCCGACCGACCCCTTGGAGGAACAGCAATTCTAATCAAAGACAGTATCCCGTACGACCCTCTCCCTCTACCACCTCTACAATCCCTGGAAGCTACAGGGATCACCCTCCACTCAGCTAATGGACCGATAATAATAATAGCAGCCTACAAGGCTCACAACAACAACCTCAACGCAACAGATCTGCAAGCCCTGCGACAGCTAGGACACCGGATTCTACTAGGGGGAGACCTCAACAGTAAACATCCGGCGTGGAACTCCAATGTGTCAAACGCAAACGGAAGGATCCTCCACCACGCTCTCACCACCATAGACTTCACTTCCACGGCTCCAACGGAACCCACGCATTATCCAAGAAACGGCGGGATGCCTGATGTACTGGACATGGTACTGACAGCGAACCTGGCAATCCTAGGTGTACCTCAGGTTATCCACGGCCTCGACTCGGATCATCTACCCGTTCTACAAACGATCGCAATCAGCTACCACTTCACAACTCGAACCCTTCCAACTCTGCGCACAACAGACTGGGACCACTACAGATCCTTGCTCAGCGACATGTTAGATCCACACCGGATAATTGAAACAACGGAAGACATAGAGGCCACCACTGCGTCCCTGACCGCAGCCATCAACTCAGCCATAGCCATCGCCTCAACCACCTCAACAACGACTCATCCATCACACCAGACCACTCCAGAAGAACGACGCACCTCAGCCTTGATCCACTTAAAGCGTTGGGCCCGGAAGCAGTGGCAACGTACCAGAATTCCCCAGTTCAAAACACTTTGGAACCACCTAGTATCCAGAGTCAGGAAAAGGCTCCTTCGAATCAAAATCAGAAACTGGAACCTCCACCTCCAGGAGCTAGATGCACCCAGCAGGCAATTCTGGAAGTTAGTGAAAAACATCACAAGACCAGAAGCAAACTCCAGAACACTCACACTTCAAACTCCACAAGGAACAATACACGAACCGGAAGAACAGGCAGAACTTTTCGCCCAGACCCTGGAAACCACCTTCCAGATCAACGCTACCAACACGCCAGCAACCACCACTGCAGCAGTACATAGATCCTACCACCTCTCCCGAATAGAAGACCCACCTCCTCCAGAAGCCCTCACAACACCGCGGGAGATACAAGCAATCATCAAGAGGATCAATGCACACCAGGCTCCAGGTCAAGACCGAGTGACGCCGCAAGCACTGAAGCACCTCCCGAGAAAGGCCCTGGTCCTACTCTGTAAGTTGTGCAACGCCATTATGAGAACCGGACACTACCCAGAAGCCTGGAAAGAAGCAAAAGTCATAATGCTGGCCAAACCAGGAAAGAAAAGATCAAACCCGGCCAACTACCGCCCTATCAGCCTGCTCTCGCATACCAGCAAGGTGTTTGAAAGAGTACTGCATAGCAGACTTCAGCAATTCATAGAAGATCATGACATCATCCCGGACCACCAGTTCGGCTTCAGGAAAGGACACTGCGCGGATCAGCAGCTGGTACGGGTGGTAGAGAAGATATGTGACAGATTCAACGAGGGAGGCCACACCTTGGGGCTTTTTCTCGACATAGAAAAAGCATTCGACAAGGTGTGGCACGAAGGCCTCTTTCACAAGATGATGCTCCAGGGCACTCCGCACTACCTTCTGAGAATCATCAAATCCTTTCTTCAAGGAAGAACCTTTCGTGTTGCCCATGCAGGACACCTAACACCCTCCAGACCTATCCTAGCAGGAGTCCCGCAAGGATCCTGCCTATCCCCAACCCTCTACGTTATGTACACGGCGGACATTCCCACAACCCCCAACACAGCGGTAGCAACATTCGCAGACGACACGGCAATCTTTGCCAGCCATGGAAACATCAGATACGCTGAACTATACCTCAGACGACACGCCGAACTTCTCCACCGATGGTCTGAAGAGTGGAAGATCAAAGTCAGCGAACAGAAGACCTCAGTAGTAAACTTCACAAGAAACAGAAGAAGGGTTCACGTCAGGATCACCATGGCTGGAACACCCCTCCAGAACCGAGATGATGCCAAATACCTCGGAATAATACTGGACAGGAAACTTACATTTGCTCACCACATACATTCCATCGCCAAGAAAGCCAGTCAACGCCATCAAGCCTTGCTACCGCTACTCCTCTCCCCATCCCTCACCCTGAAAACCAAACGCCATATATATCAGATGAGCATTCGTCCCATCCTGATGTATGCCCACCCTGCATGGCAACACGCAGCAAAAACGCACCTCAGCCAACTACAAGTCATCCAGAACAGAGTAGCCAGGGCTATCACTGGGCACTCGAGAGACACTCGCCTCGAGCAAATACATGAAGATTTGGAACTCCCATTTCTACATGACTACAGAATGCACAGATCAGCCAACTTCTGGAGGACAATCAGAGCCTCGCCACACCAACACATAGCCACCATAGGAACGGCCAACCCAAGAAGACGAACTTACAAGATGCCGCACCCCTAAAACGCACAACCACTAAACTGACATAGGAACAGCAAAAGAGGAGCGCGACAGTTGCGTCCTCTCTCACAACAAATACGCACGCAAAACAAACGACAGTCAACAACACAAATGGAAGGCAAGGGCCCAAGCCCGGTACTTAAATCAACCACAAAAACCGCCAAGAAATCTCTGCTCTGCTCTGCTCTGCTACAGGCACTGATTGAAATAGAGAGATATTAACCGGTTAGTTATTCCAACATTTATAGGAAACTATACGTACAATTTTACCATAAAGTCAATTATTTATTTATTTATTTATTTATTTATGACTTCTTTTACGTGGCGAAGTTAAGGCTCTGCAGCCTTCTCCGAGCACTTAACCACGTGCATACATTATGTATTTTTTTTTTAAAAAAAAGCATCAGTATATAGAAAATATTAATAATTACAATAAGGAAAGTACTGAACCACATAAAAAAGAATATACTACTTAAAGTAAAAAAATGGTTAAACACTTCGAAAACAAAAATTGAAAATAATATACAATAGAGGAAACAAAAATAACATGGAGTAAACCTAAATTGCATATTGCCTATTGCGGTAAAAGAAGTATGAATATATAAGCTGTACAAATTAACATAGGTTACCTATTGGTTGTGTGTTCATATATGGGTTATTAATAGTCTGGTAAAACGAAGATGCCTCATGTGCTACCAGTATCCTTATCTTTACTTAAGAGAAGGGAATTTACAGATTTTTTAAATTTGGCAACTGTGGAAACGTTGTGTATTAATTGAGGTAAACTGTTCCAGAGGCGTGTAGTACTTACTGTGAAGGATTTTGAGTATGAATCAGAATTGTGACTGGGAATGGAGAGCAAGAAATTATCTTGTGATCTTGTGCTTCTGGTATGAAAGTCAGATAAATATAAAAATCTATGGGCTAGATACGATGGTTCTGACGTAGTCAGTATTTTGTACAATAGTGTAAGATTATGTAAATTTCTTCTTCCAGCTAACGTCAGCCATGACAGTTTTTTATAAAAAGATGTGAGATGTTCCCTGTAAGTTATATTGAAAATAAATCTAATGCAGGCATTTTGGACTCTTTGCAAGCGCTTTGATTGATTTTCTGTTAGATCAGAATAGACTGAGTCGCAATAGTCAAGATGTGGGAACACCAGTACCTTGACAAGTTTGATCTTCAGAGATATTGGTAAGAAATTTCTTAGTCGATTTAACGTATGCAGGGCACCAAATGCTCTCTTACAAACTCCATTTATTTGATCTGACCAGGAGAGATGTTGATTTAGTATGACTCCCAAATTTTTGACAGTTGTAGAGAATGGAATAGCAGTATTGGACAATTTTATATTTGGGAGCTGATAGATATTAATAGCAGAAATAATTCTTGGGGAGCCAATTAAGATGCACTGCGATTTTGTTGCATTTAATTTTAACCCATGAGCCGTAGACCAGTCACTGATTTTGTTTAACTCGGTATTTATTTTCTCAATCGCATTATTAATATCTTGTTGGGGAAAAGAAGCATATAACTGAAAATCATCAGCGTAAATATGGTATTTACAATATGTGAGAATTTTAGGGAGATCATTAATGTAAAGGGCAAAGAGAAGGGGACCTAGTACGCTACCCTGCGGCACTCCACTGTTGATACAATGCCATGTCGATATGTGATCCTGATTGATCACTACTCTTTGTTTACGTTCGTGAAGGTAAGAATGTAACCATTTAACCACTGGTTCAGAAAAATTAAACAATAATGATAATTTCTGAAGTAATATGTCAAAATCAATCGTTTGAAATGCCTTACTATAGTCAAGTAGAGTAAGGAGCGTCAGTTTTCTGTTATCAATAGCCCATCTTATATCCTCCGTTACGTTTACTAGTGCAGTGCATGTGCTATGATTTCTTCGAAAACCAGATTGAAATGTATCCAATAAATTATTTGTTGTTAAGTATTCCCGAATTTGATCATTTACAATATATTCAAAAACTTTTGAAAGCACGGGAAGGACACTGATAGGACGATAGTCTGCAATATTATCAGCGTTGTTCTTTTTTGGAAGTGGGCGGACCTTAGCGAGTTTCCATACTGTGGGAAAAGTACCTGTGGCAAGAGAGTAATTAAAAATGTCAGTGATAGGATTAAGTACATGCGGTAGGATTTTCCTGATCATGGTTATTGAAATATCATCTGTACCAGTGGCTTTAGATTTAATTCTTTGGATCGCTTTTAATACATGTGCAGGCTGTACGTGAGAAAACGAGAACAGAGAGTTAATTTCCGAAGCTACAATATTATTCATTGTTTGCAGTTTCATGGAGGCTGGTATCATATGGCTTTGACAGAAAAAAGTGTTCAATTCATCTGGCGTATAGTTAACTGCGTTCTTGGCTATGTTTCTCCCAATACCTAATACTTTTAGTCGTTTCCAAAGAACTGCTCCATTATTTTCGAATTCAAGTATTTCATAGGCAAAGCGCCGTTTTGCCTTCCTTACTTCTTGAGTGCAACGGTTTCTTAATATCCTATAGTTTTCGAATTTTGTATTGGAATTTATTGTGCTATCACTGGAAGGATCACTATTTTTAACATGTTTCCTGTATGCTCTATAAGCTTTATCTCTCCGCGCCATTAACGAACGTAATTCATCGGTTAACCATGGTGATGGTGGTCGCGAAACACGTTTCTTAACTATAGGGGCGTGTCTATCATACAAATTTATTATTAAAGAATTTAGAGTATTTACCTGCTCGTCAACTGTGGGGAGGCAGTTTATTGAGTGCCACGGCAAGCAGGCAGCGTCGATGTTCAGGTCTACTTCATTCATGTACCTAAAGTCTCTGTATGATGTGAATTTAGTTTTATATTGCGGAACTCGAAGTTTGTAGGATATATATAGCATATCATGGTACGAGATGCCCGGTGTGTGGATTTGACCGTGGCTAATTACATGTTCTTCCTTGGATACCAGTATCACATCTATCCATGATTCTGAGTTCCTTATGTGATGGGTTGGACCAAGAGGACAGATAGCAAGGTTAAGGCCCGAGATCGTATCCCGATATTGCAAGACTTCGTCTTTCGTTGTTAAAAGATCCCAATTTGTATCACCCATTATTATGGAATGCTGATAATTGGGTAAATGTTTTGCAATATCGTCCACGAAGTTTATGAAGGATGTACGGGGGGGACGATACACAACACTCAAAAGCAATGTCTGGTGACCTACAGTGACTTCGAGTATAATATATTCTGAACTACTGTTATATACACCAGCTGACTGAGACAGAAGTTTGACCTGGAAGTTGTCTCGTAAGTATATTGCCACACCCCCGCCGCGTTTACCCTTTCTATTGTTTGTAAAAAGATGGAAACCTGATAAATGAACGAGGTTGTTTGAGAGGGAATCCTGTAGCCAAGACTCAGAAATAAGTACTGCATGCACATGTTTAAAAGAGGATACAATGCTTTCAATTTCCGCGAAATTTGAAAGAAGGCTTTGCGCGTTGAAATGAATAGCGTTGAAGTTCCCTTCGGCAAAATCTGGTTTCTGGTCATGGGAGGTAGTTTCCAAAGGGGAGGGAGGAAGGTCATTGTCACTTTCTATGAGGGTGGAAGTGTCAAGCCCACTGAAACAGTTAGAAATCAAGGTTGCCATATTTAAGTCTGCGAATGTGTCATTCATTGTCCTATCCTGAGAAGATAATCAGATGCAATGTAAAGTAATATACTTGAAATGTTTACAAGAATCCCTTCTCTATACATACGTACAAGATAATCGGTAGTTCTACTTACCAGAATATTCATCAAAAACAAAAACAAGACGAAACACCGATATAACAGCACAATAATAGCATGAACACACACACAGAGAACAACACGTCTCCTGCCGACACTGGATACATAAACAACACAACTACACACACAAGATATCCGACTCATGAGGAGAATGTTGTAGATACTGCACAAGAAAAATATATGTAACTTAGAAAACCCTAGCTTTGCAATATAAAGTGGAGTACAAATACAAATTGAAATAGTTATTGATAGATACGTTAAATACACTGAACTATAAAAATAATTCACGAAACTAGCAACAAATAAAAAAAAATAAGTTGAATAGAAACATATTGCAAGAAAGTGTTCATAATTATTCACAGAAACGTGCTACCAAGGTTGCACTTATATGTTGTCCATCTGAGCAAAGCTACTAATATAATGCTTAATATTTCCATGTTTCACTACAATTTGACCATCGTAAGTCCAAGTGTTCTTGAAGCCAAACCGAGCTGATGCTGCTTTGTAGAGCTGCAAGCGCTGAGAACACAGGTCTTCACGAATTGTTATTTTCGTTCCTTTAAGTTTGTTCTTATTTGCAAACACCTTGGCCCTGGTCTGATAATTGGTGAATTTAACTATGATAGGTGTAAGTTTGCCTGAGGCATGGGGACCAACACGATGGCTGCGACATACTTCATTTGGTGTAACTTCCACACCCATTTTTTCTTTGAACAGTGAGATCACTGATTCTGTAGTATCTTCATCTGCCTTGTGTGGTACACCAAAAATGCGTACACTATTCCTTCGTGAATATTGTTCTAGATGAACTACTCTCTCGTGAAGATTGGAAATTTCTGCAGAAAGATCGTTGATAGTATCTTCATTTTTCTTCAGTTTCTCTTCAAAGTCATGCACCACTTCTGTATTGAATTTCAAAAGGTCTTCAATACGTTGCACTACAAGACTTGTCACAGTTTCAATGATATTGTCCACCATGATTTTCATCACTTCGGGGGATTGTATCACTGATTTTACCTCCGCACAAATTTGTTTTGCCAGTTCGCCGTGAGAGGGCTTCTCCGGGAGACAAGATGGGCTGCTGACTTTCTTCTGTGGAGCCATGCTTTCGATATATATTTATCAAGACAAATGTCCTCACTTAGAATATTTAGAACTCAAGAATTCGGAAGCACAGCACCCACACACTATCACACAAAGAGTTGTAAGTTTACATGAAAATCTCGTTCTGCTTTCTATAAAATACGGTGATTTTCCTGGGAGCACGATCCACACAAGTCTAACGTTCCGCCGCCATGTTCAACATTTCCTGTTATAATTTTGGAATTGACTAGCTTGTCTCATAATAGCAAGGATCCAGCTTCGAATCACCTTCATATAAGGAATTTTCCTCTTGCTTATCAATTCAAAGGAGAGGTATTATCTTCGAATAATAGATGTAGTTGTCTTTCCTTCTAAGTCTCAAAGCCAACGGCTTCATAAGGTATTGGAAACTTCTAACATTCAACAATTACTCTTAGCGTTTAACATAAAAAAAAGATTGTGATACATACACGGTGATTTAGAAAGAATGTCATAATTTGTGAGGTGATTCTATATGTGAAAATAAACCAAAAACATAATATGAAGGTATGTGTCCGATTTTCGATCGTTACGGAACTGGAGCGGGTTGAACACTACACACATACACACACACACACACACACACACACACACACACATAAATGATTATGAAGACAAATGTGAATATTGCTTACCGAAATGTTGTGTAGGCTATGAGGTGGAGAGAATAATGGTGGAAAAGATGACTGATCCACCCTACAAGATGAGTGGTGGCTCTCCAACATATGGCAGCACCGTGACGTCGTACCGAGGCAACAGCTGCAAGTGTACCCAGTTTGCGATCGTGGGTTGGATCAGTGAGCAGTTGTAAGGCCGTGTACGTGTCGTGCACCGATTCACTGTACCAGGCAAACATCCCAGTATGTGAATAACACGACAATTGGGAAAGGTATGTGTATTTTAGTGTTCTCATAAACAATGGTGATCACTTTGTTCTCCAAAATAGGATTTAAGTATTTGTGTTAAATACAATATGGACAGCACAAAGTCAAACTCCCTAAATTTCTTCATCTGAGGATCTCTCGAAGTTTAGCACTGATGGGTCTGGTCAGTACTTCAATAGGTAACTATTGACTAATGGCAAATGACTTTGCCAGTGCGTCGTTCATGCAGTGTCGTGAGGATATTTGTGGATGTACTTAAAGGAAATAAACTTCTAGCAAGTTTGAGAGATGTGCTTCCTACACATCCTCTACTTTAAATTGTAGGCTATTCGGCTTCTTTCCATTTGGGCTTCGTACCAAATAGTTCACTTTTTAACGAAGCTGAGGGGTAAAGACGATATTCAGAGAGAGATTCGAAATGCTATGTAACATTAGGAGCTGCAAGCTTCTTCGTGGCTAAGCGGTTAGCGAGCGCGCCTTTGGCCTGGGAAACCTGGGTTCGATTCCCGGTGGGAGCTCATGTGGTTCGGATTAAACGTTAATCAGTAGGTCCTGTCTTTCATAGCCTCGCTGCTGAAATGGACGTTAAAGTTAAAACCAACTCAACATTAGGAGCTTAAGAACGCATACTATGCCTTAAAATAGGCACACTTTTAAGTTGCGTCAGGAAGCACCATGGATGAATATTACAGCTCTTATTTCCCGTGATGAATCTTGTTCGATGCCCACTTACTTGAATTTCTGATCAACAACTTTTGAGTCACTTCATATTGATAAATTTATTCGGAACACCGCACTACTTTAAATAAACGTCTGATCACTCTACATGTTAGAGTGGGTCGAAAACAAGTATATTTTCGAATAACGAATTCTAATATTTCAGGTAAGTTAGCTATTTCCATTCTAATTAAGAAAAAAAAGAATGAAAGCATCATATAGATAAACTTCAGTTCTGTGGAAGTGACTAAAATTTGAAAACAAAAATGACAATAACAACAACAACAAAAACAAAAACAACAAAATTATTGCTTTAACGCTAAAACTTTAAAGATTAAGTTTCTCGACATATAATGGCATGGAACTACTTTATTTTTGCTGCTTGGTAATTATATATATATATATATATATATATATATATATATATATATATATATATATATATATATATATATATATATATATATATATATATATATATATATATATTAAAATAACAGCAGTACATTTAGAGTTTTTTGACATGGCAGTGAGTGAAGATGTTATAAAAACACTAAAAGTTTAGTGTTAAAGCGATGAATGGTGAGTTTGGTCATATTTTAAAAACTTTAATCCTTTCGCGCGAACCGAAAACACACTAAAGGATTTTTTCTCTTTATAAACATAAGAGTACGTAACTCTTCGCACTATTATGATTTGTAATTCGAACATTCGCTTTTTTTCTACCCACCCTAATATACAGGGTGATTCAGGAGGAATGTCACATAATTTGTGAGTTGATTCTACATGTGAAAATAAACCGAAAAAGTCCTATAAACATGTGTCCGATTTTCGATCGTCACGGAACTGGAACGGGTTGATGACTGCACACAACCCTGAATGATTATGAAGACAAATGTAAATATTGCTTACCGAAAAGTTGTGTCCGAAATGTGGTGGACAGAGTAATAGTGGGACAGATGACACATACATCCTGCAACAGGCGTTTAGAAAGTCCCCCAGCAATCTCAACGCACTTGTCAAAGCCTTGATGGGTATGGTTGCGTATGGCGGCCTTTGATGCAAGCAAGTGGGTAGGTAACAAACGACAACCTCCTCACGTGTATCCACCTCCCTAGCGTACACACCTCCTTTAACCTAGCCTCATAAACAGAAATGTAATTGAGTTAGGTCGGGTGATCTGGGAGGCCAGTTAATGTGTCCGCTACGGTCAATCCACCGTTGAGGAAGTCTCTCGCGCACGCCCTTTGGTGCATATGATCCTAGGTTCGATTCCCGGCTGGATAGCATTGAAACTTGAACACAATATGCCGGAGCTCCTCCGTGGTTAAGCAGTTAGCGTACGCGCCTTTGGCGTGGGAGGCCCGGGTTCGATTCCCGGCGGGAGCTCATGTGGTTCGGATTCCACATTAATCAGTAGGTCCACGTCTCACATAGCCTCGCTGCTGAAAAGGGACGCTAAACTCAAAATCAACTCAACTGAACACAATATGCCAATTCGATTTTACATTAAAGTCTGAGTCAGCCGTGGTAGGGGAGAAAGAGCGTAGTGGCTTCGTGGTAGAGCGATTACTTTTCGAGCGACCCTCGGAAAAGCCAGCTTGTAATGGGCAAAAGCGTAATCCGTCTCCTTTTTCCTTCCATATTCTCATTAAACCTATTATTTCAAAACCATTCATTCTGATAAACTATAGTGCTGCCAAAATGTTTTGAGCCGTGGCAAAAAATGCGAACTAAAGCTCACACCCTCACCCACCCACCCGCTGAACCAATGAGGGTTTAGCTGTTGCTAAGCGAAAGAGCGGATGACGAATGAGAGTGGAATTCCTTCCGCCGATAGCAGCACTTGGAACGGAGGAATATTTGTCAAGTGAATGCGGTATATCTTTAATTACTTGCTAGGGGTCTCGGGTTCAAACCCTGCTCCCGCCAAGTGAACTTTGTGGTGGACAAACACCGTGTGCGTGGATTTTCTCGGGGTTCTCCCGTTTCCTCCCACTTTCTTCATTCCACCATTTCATTCATTTCTCATAATCACCGTCTCCTTTAGCCTAACCGGCATAACCGTGGGAAGTTAAACTCAAAGATTTCATTTCATTTTTTTCTTTAATTACTTTAGCACAGGGTTTCTCAATCTGACGGGAGGTTGCGACCCCTCGAGAGGTGTAAGAGATAAATACAATTAGAATCTAATACCGGAAAATATACTTAAATATTATTATGAATTTTGTTTAGATAGGTCTATTTTTATTTTCATACATACTGTTAAGAACAACAAAAACTAGGACTATTAAACATTTTCAACAGATGCAGAGTTGTTTAAAAATCAATTTAAATGAAAGTGGTACGATATGAAACTAATGAGAACTGTATATTAAAATACCAGAAAAACACAAATGCAACAAAACCTGCATATTGAAATAGAAATAAAATTGAAACCTAATTAGATACTTAAGAATAATGTGATTTCACTAGTGCGGCAATTTCCAGTTCAATCTTCGTGACGCACATTATAAAGTCATTAGTGTAATACTCAGTAATTTTTTTAACGACTATCAAGTTTCCTTAAACCAAAATTAGAAATCACTTTATTTTCTTTCATCAAATAAAGTAACATTAAGGAAGTTATGAAGTTTTAAAATTTTCAAACGGCCTTCATTTTGAAACAGTAAGACGGATCGGATTCGATATTTGTAATATGAATGAACTGACCAAATTTGGTTTTAATCCATTCGCTTTTAGTCCTCGTTTTAATCCATTCGTTACTGTATCCACTATATACAAGAAATGGATTCTACTATTATAGAAATAGATGGATATCGTGAGATCTCAGCAATAAATATAATAAATATCCCACACAAGCTTATTATAAACCATAAATTATAAAAGGGTCATTGGCAAGAGGATCTGATAAATAGGGTCGTGATAGAAATTAGGTTGAGAACCACTGCTCTAAAATATTAAACCAACAATTATTGAAGAATCAAAATAGTTTCCTTTGTAATAATAATAATAATAATAATAATAATAATAATAATAATACCACTTCATTTTTTAATATGTTTTTCCTAAACAATTTGCTAATAAACAGCTTGAAAAGTTCCAGTTATCTCTGGAGGTGTTGTAGAAGTTCCTCTGCAATGAAAGCAGAACCAGCTACATAATTTACAAACAAAAAACAAAACACAATTATATAGACATAAACAAAAGAATAAAGACATTATGTTTCTCAACGACCTCATTACAAGATACCACCTTAGGAGTTATTCAGCGCCCTGCCTACCTTTGGGCATGGCATTTGTGACCAACGTTCCATAAAGCGAAAGAGGAACTACACAGAAGGAAAATAAAACGTTGTTTTATACCCTGAATTCAACCTTCTCTCTTTCTTTCTTTCTCTCTCTCTTTCTCTTTCTGAGCGTGAAATTGTATGCACATTGCGCCACATGTGGTACCACGAATATACAGGCCGTTATGTGACCGGAAAGTTTCTCCATTTAACTGTTCGTGGTTGAGAAAGGAAGTGTCTATTTCCTTTTCCTTTCTCTCTCTTAAAAAAAAAAAAAAAAAAAAAAAAAAAAAACGAGGTAGAAGAAACCGGAAGTATAACAAAGGAAAATTTTATTCCGAAATTTCCTTAATTTTAAACTTAAAGCTTCTTTTTCCTAAATTTAAAATTTATTTAAGAATTAAAACCTATTTCAATAATTTGAAGCATTGAGAAATAAAATATAAAGGTAACCAAGAAAGTTAAATCGCTTTTTCATCCACCACCTTCGAACATCGATATTTTGAATAAGATATATCTGGAAGGTCAAAAATAGTTCCCATCAGCATCGACGATCTTCTGTCAACGTACTGGAAGGCCATGGGTTCCATCATGGTATAACTTGATGGGTTGTGAAGCGAAGAAAGTATCAAGTATATTTTGCACCTCTACTAGCGATTTGAACTGGTATCGTCTACGGTGATTGTCCAAGAAATGGAACAGGTGATAATCGGACGGTGCAATGTCCGGGGAGTATGGCGGATGCAATAGAGTTTCCCATCCAAGGCGTAGAATGATATACCGGGTCATCCTAGTCACGTGGACATTAGCGTTGTCCTGTACCAAAAGGACACCTTTGCGATTCAGAAGTGCTGGCTCCAGAGTTTTGAGTTGTTCTTGAACACGGCTCAACTGCTGACAGTACGCAGTTGCATTGATGCTCTAACCAGCTGGTAGCAGTTCCCGATGCACGAAACCGCGAACAGTCCACCAAACATACAGGAGAATCTTCTTCTGGTGCAGTGCTGGTTTCGGCTGTTTTGGAACCGGTTCATGGGATACTAACCAATGATGACGGCACCTTGGAGCTTCGTACAGGACCCACTTCTCGTCACATGCCAACACCCTGTTCAGATATGGCTCCTTCCTCAGACGAGACAGTAAACAAGCATATATGTCTGCTCTCGTTGCCTTCTAGCCCGGAGTCAAATAATACGAGTCCCGACTCAACTTGCAGTGCTTCTCACGTTGATGGAGGTGCTGCCGAATGGTTTCTCCACACACACTGAATTGTAGTCCCAGTTTCTCACATGCCTGGCCACTGTTCGCTTAATTGCTGCATGAATCCCTTCATGTTATACATGTGTTGGTCTTCCGGTTATAAAACATTCAAATTGTATAATCACAGGTTCAAATCCCGATCCTTGAATCGCGAATCTGAGTGCAATTTTGAGCTCTCTCTCTTGGTTATATGGTTAGTGTGCGCGGAGTCTTGGGTTTGATTCAAGGCAATAGTTAATATGGTTTGGTTCAAACGTTAAGCTATAGAAGATCCACGTCTCATATAGCCTTGCTGCTGAAAGGGACGCTTAACTTAAATTCAACTAAATTTAAATTTATGGAGAGACAATGTGTCTCTGTGGCAAAAGCACTAAGCTCTAGTGTGAAACAAAATGGTCACAGGATTTTTTTTTTTTTTTTTTTTTTTTGGCAAAGGGTGAGGGCGACAGACAAATGAAGTTGCGAATATACACACCTTGATATGTTTCACTCTTCATGAAAAAAAATATATTGAGGTTTTGAGGTCCATAAATCTTGGAGATTTTTAAAGGAAACAGTTTGCGTGGAGAAATGTTTCTTTTTACGGCATCTTGCAATGTATTTTTTGGCATTCGATAGAGAATTATGAGTTATACAAAATATTGTGTTTAGTTTTTTTTAAATGCTGATATATGTTTTGCTCTTTTCAGGTCTTTAAAATGGAGAGTTAAGTCGACATAAAATTACCAAGTTTGCCACTTAAAAGATCATTCTGCATCCTGCACCGAAATGGAAAAGTCTACAAGAAATTACAAATACCGAAAGAGAGACCACTGTTTGTTCAAACCTAATCAGAATCTGCAATAAGGTAAAAATATGACATCAGAGAACTTTTTAGTGTCTGTTTGCATGTGACATGACATTGGGAGGTCTCTGAAAGTGACAGGCAAATTTATATACTTAAATATTTAGCTTTTGTCTCATAATTGGCTTAGTCTTGAGAATTTATAAATTACACTGTGCAAACACGAAATCTATTCTTTACATGAAAATATGTTTTTCTTATGTATTTTTGCATGAGCAAATCGCATCTGTAATAATTTTTTTATGTATCACATACCAATTTTGTGAAAAATTGAAAAGTTTGAAATTCTGTACTTGAAATACCATATTTTTATGGGTGGTGATGAAATACGATTAATGATTGGTTTGGGAATTGAAATTTAGTGTAGTTTTTTTTAGCAGCGAGGCTATATGAGGCGTGATCCTACAGTTAAAGTAGAATCCGAGTCATCGTGTCGTTCAATGCTCTTCTATCGAGAATCGAACCCGAGATCCATGCACCGAAGGCGCGCATGCTACCCAGTAGACCAGCGGAAGGGCAAAAATGTGCTTAAAATAAAACTTGTTGTATATGTAGTATATCTTAAAATATACTCTCGTTTGAAAATCATCCAAGCGACAATTTTTCTTCTTTACAAAAACAGGAGTTCTCCTCATACAATTTTCTCCTACTGCATAAGAGTCTTTTTCTGTGTTATAATAAGGAGCATTGGTTTCTCATGTTTCTCCTCACTATTTATCTTCATTTCAGGTAGTATTCCATTAATATCTAGTAATAAACGAGTTCAGATTTGTGTGGCTTAAATCTGCTGCCGTATGTTCTAGCATTTAAGTAATTTTTTTGGTTCGATTGTATTGTTATTTCCTGAGTAGTATTTGGTTAGGAGTGGTCGGATTTGCCGCGTTATGTATTTTTGTGGTAGCGTGTGCTGTGCATTGCATGCTGTGCTCTCTTGTCGTCGCGAATTCTGTCGAGGAATTTGAAGCTTAAAATATATAAAACGACAATCATGCCTGTTCTGTATGGTTGTGAAACATGGTCGCTTACTCTGAGGGAAGAACATAGACTGAAAGTATTTGAGAACAGGATCCTGAGAAGAATATTCGGACCCAAGAGGAACGAGAATGGGGAATGGCGGAAGCTTCATAACGAGGAACTACATAGTTTATACGGTTTACCCAACATTGTTAGGGTCGTCAAGTCTAGGAGGCTTAGGTGGGCAGGTCATGTAGCTAGAATGGAAGAAAGTAGAAACGCTTTCAAAGTCTTGACTGGTAGACCCATAGGAAAACGACAATTAGGAAGACCTAGGCGCAGATGGGAGGACAATATTAAGATGGATCTCGCAGAGATAGGAATACAAAGTAGAAACTGGATGCAATTAGCTAAGGATAGAAGTCAGTGGAGAGCTTTTGTGAACGCGGCACTGAACCTCCGGGTTCCATAGGCCATAGAGTTAGTTAGTTAGTTAGTTTTTTAGTGTGCTGTGCATCTGGGTTTCAAGAAAATGTTGATTAAATGTACACCTTTAATTAAAAGGGCTTATTAACTGTACTTTAGCTATAGGGTTGAGACTAGGGTAAGTTTTGGATCCCGCACATATATTGCACTATGTTCCAGGGATTTGAGAAACTGTCTACAAGGAAAATATAGTTTTATGAAATTTGCTGTTCGTATGATTTGGCGCGAACAAATAGATCGTGTATTGACTGTTACTTTTGCTTGACAAATGGAAAGGACATTTCCTCTAAACATCAGATTCAGTACCCTAATTTAAAGTTAGCTATTCGACCAGTTCCCCACAGTGAAGATCTTCTAGTATCTAAAGCTCCAAAACATTACACTATTGATACAGAAGATGATACTTCAGACATTCCAAGCAACGGGGAAAGTGTAGACTTTCACCCATCTGCATCCCAAGCAACGTCACCTTACTTGATCACACAAGAAGAGATAAACCATCTTATACAAGACTTAAATCTTCCTTAAAAAAAAAAAGAAAAAAAGAAAGAAAGAAAAAGAAAAAGAAAAAAAAGAAAAGAAAAGCGGAAGTGTTGGGCTCCAGGCTTCAAGGTTGGAATTTCTTAGCTCAAGATATTAAAATCAGTTTGTTTATAACACGACAAAGTCATTTTGAGAACTAGTTTGTTGAAAACGGAGGAGTTGTTTATTGTAAAGATGTAAATGGCTTATTTCAGTCTTTAGGACATGAACATAATCCCACCGAGTAGCACTCATTGACAGCTCGAAACTAAGTCTGAAGCAGTGCTTCTCCACATTGGAAATATTAATACATTTGCTTCTGTAGCATACGCTGCTCATACAAAGGACGTATGAAGTTATGAGTGTATTGGATTTCATTGAATATAAAAAATTCAATTGGCATGTGTAGGTAAACTTGAAACTCTTTGGTATTATCACAGGAATGCAAGAAGGATACCCAAGTATTGTTTTTTATGTGAGTGGGGCAGCCGTGAGAAAGCAAACCACTACGTCCTTAACTACTAGCCTCAAAGACAAGGTTTCATTCCTGGCACCAGGAACATATCTCGTAAAATAATTGTGAACCCTCAAGATGTATTTTTGCCACCATTACATATCAAGCTTGGGTTGATGACGATTTTTGTTAAAGCACTAGATAGAGAAGGTATTCCTTTCACGCACCTTAAGGAGAAATGTCCGAAATTAAGGATGAGTATTTGCTGGTCCACAGATTAAAACAGTCATGCAGGATGAAGACTTTGAAACTAAACTCTCTGAAATTGAGAAATTATGTTGGCTGTCATTTAAACCGGTGTGTTCAGGTTTTCTTGGAAATGTAAAAGCTGAAAATTATGAAGCTTTTATTAGTGATATGATGCGGAGTTTCCAACTCATGGTATCATTAAAATTACACTTTTTGCACTCACATCTTGACTTTTTCCCTCAAAACTTCAGCGTAGCAAGTGATGAACACGGAGAACGGTTTCATCAGAACATTGTCATATTTGAAAAGCTTTACAATAAAAAATTGACTGAAAGTACCTTACTGAATATTGCTGGTCTATCGTCAGAGGGACTCCGGAAGATGTCTACACGCGTAAGCGATCAAAGAAAGTATTTTAAAGGGTAAGTCAACAAAATTTAATGTTAATATAATATGCCTTCCCAGCATACATTAGATAGTAAATATACGTAAATGTGTACATTTCGTATAATATGTTGTGGTCTACCCAACAAAAACGTGACGTGATGGTTTCCACCAATGAATTCAGCACCTGTCATTTAGGTAAAATCACATAATTTGATTTGAAGGACAGAAAAAAAGTTTAAAATTTGTTGCACAGTGTTATCTGTTACGCAGTTAAGCTAATATACTATGTCTGGTTTTGAACTCAAAACTGTTGAGTGTTCACAGATGAATAATTAAATTGTTACAAAAAGTATCCACTATACTACCGATGTAAAGCAATTGTTTCATTAATAAAATATTGTCACTCATAACAACAAGAAATTGTAAACATGACTCGTTTAATTTCACTCTTCAATTTCATTTACTAATTCACTGTTTCCTTTTTGTTGTTGATATAACACAATTTAATATAATCTTTATTTCTTTAATATTTTGTTTTGTTCTTATGCTTCAGTATTTTCCGTGCTGATTTTCGTAGTAAATATAAGTATTCCGTATATTTGTGCAATATACCAATGTCCAGGTAACGGATTTTTCTCAGTGTCAATAAGCAAATGTGTTTTGACATGTATTTTGAAGAAGCGAACTTCTGTCGATAATCCAGGTAAGAGCAATTGGCCCCTCTTGTTCCAAGCTGCGGGCGTCCATGGTCGGAGGAATTCTTGATTCGATAATAGAGTATGTGCATTCGTGTTTATTTATTGAAACTTAAGAGTTCCTTTTCAGCGTCAAGGCTAGATAAGATGTACACCTACAGAAACGAAATAAATTCTTTTAAGTTTTACGTCGCACGTTTATGCCGACTAAGATAAAGGAGACGATGATGAAGAGAAATGAATGAAATGGTGGAATGAAAACAGTAGGAGGAAAAGGGAAACCCATAGAAAACCCACGCACACAGTGCTTCTCCTCCACAATGTTCACTTGGTGCAGCTGCGATCAAACCAAGGACCCCATGCACCACAAGTAAACGCTCTACCAATGAGCCACGGCCGCCCCTGTATACCTAGAGTTCAAGAAATTGAATCCTGGATCACATGCATCATAAGCGTGATCTCTAGCCACTTTACCAGAGGCAATGATGTGACTATAGAATACGGTGTTGTATCCGGGATTCTCCCCTTTCCTCCCACTTTCCACTCAGTAGTCATCCGCCTCTTTTAGCCTATAAGTTACAATCTTTAGGCGTAAAACTGTAAACTTAATTTTATTTCCGACTTGAATCTAGTATGCTTTGCATTTGCAGATTTCATCATGCAAGACTAGCTGGCATAGGACAAATTCGTCCCAAAAGACACTATCTCTCTGAAAAGACCTGGATTACAGGACAACGCTTTTAGTCTCATCATATCTATGAGTGCTTTCTATTGTAAGTAAAACCTAGTGTATGTCATACGTCTTTTAGGTAATCTCTGAATGAAATCTTTGTTTAAAGTATGTTAAGTTTTGTGTGTGTGTGTGTGAAATCTATATAGCAAGAGGGAGGCTGGAAATAGATTCTCCTAATGTCAACTTTAATGCTACTATGCAGTATAGCGTCGCTTCCGGAATGTGAAAGCCACAAAACTAGAACACTTGAATGAAACATTCGAGCAAATTTTCCCCCAAAATTTGGACGTTGCTTAGGATTGGGATTTAATTTGAGTTTCGCATGCTATTCAGCGGCGAGGCTATATGAGATTCGGACCTAGAGTTCAACGTGGGATCCGAATAACATGAACTCCCAGTGAAAATCTAACCCGGTCTCCCAAGGTAACTTGACATTTATTTCAGAAACCTGTGAGAAACAGACGTTTGAGTAGGTCGGTAACGTTCTAGCCTTAGCTGCGAGCGGCTCCGAGTTCGATTCCCGGTGAAAACGCTCGATCGGGAAGGTGTAAAAGCCTTTTCAGGTTAACCACCCTCATTCACACCAGGCTAATACCGGGATGGTACTGAGTAAAACGCACCTTAATGTTTAAGCATATTTTTTTTTCTTTAGAAAAAACGTAACATTTTTACCATTTTTGTTATTAGATTGTTTCCAGTTTTTCGTAGAGTTTACGGTCTGTATATTCTAGTTTATGGTTCTGGGCTGGTGATGGCTGGGCGGGAGGGAGACAATGTTAGCAAGCTTGTGAATCCTTACAACTCATGTTCGTCGCATCGGTCCACTGCTGCAATTGCATCAAGTAACCTGTTAATAATTTCAGAATACCTATGATAATGATGAATATATTGCGTCATAAAATATGAACATTGTACTTATATATAATAACTGTTGTCGTTGTTACAATAAATAAATAAATAAATGGGGTCGCGGTACTCCAATAGTGGAAGGTTCACCTCTGGTGCATGGAGTCCTTGGCTCGACCCTATCTCTCAACAAATGGGCTTTGTGGTAGACAATTACCGTCAAAGTTTTTCCAATTCCTCCCATTTTCTTCATGCCACTGTTTTATTTATTATAATTTTCACTGTCTCTCTTGCGATACAGCACAATCATGAAACGTTAAATAAAAAATAAACACGACGATCATGAACTTTTCTGATTTTTCGAACTATAGGGCTAACAATATAGAAATTGTAAGTATAAAAAAACATTTTCAAACATAATTTATTTGATGTGTTGTATCTTCATGAATAAAGTTTACATACATCCTCTACGCATAGAGATACGCATGAGAAAACGCACTACGCTAGTGCTCCGTGACCTCGACCGTTGCTATGGTGACCCGAGAGATGAGAAGAAAGAAAAAATGTTAATGCAATTTTACCGTTTGTTCAGAGCGACCCCAGCCCTTCTCTTGATCAGCTGGAATGAGTTGATGTTTAGAGAAAGGAAGACACAGATCTTATTTCTTTCGTTTCCGCTTAACATTGGCTTTCGCTTTTCTTCTCTCACGACCAGTAAAATAAATTTAATTTAGATTCACTCAAGCGATATCCATTCATATCTATTTTTCTGTTCCTCTTTTTAAAAAATAAAATCATGTTTCCATGGCACTATGTCAGCATCATCATCATCGATTTGACACCGATGTTGTAAATCAATTGCTTCTTAAAGAAATGGTGCGAGGTACGGTGACTTAGTGCTAGACAGGCGCGTAGGGTCCCTAGTTCAATCCCCGCCCAAGTAAGTTGATGCTGAACAACATCGTTTCTGTCAGTTTTCTCTTGGTGCTATCGTTTTCTCGCACGTATCCCCGCATAGCGCAGTTGCCAACGCTCTCGCCTTTGTTGCGAGTGGCCCGGGTTCGATTACCAGTGGGGGCACTCGGTCGAAAAAGTGTATAAAGCTTTTTCACGCCAGCCATATCCTGAATGAAGTTTTCCTGGGACTTCCTCATTCATACCAGGCAAATGCCGAGGTGGTACCTAATATATAGGTTCCATTCCGCTTCCTTCCTTCCTCAATCCTTTCTTCCTTCCCTTTACCCGGATAGTGTGCTCGCCGAAGGACGGCATCCCTCATACATCACGGCCGTAGATGCCGAAAACCAGGAAATCTAAATCATAAATCTTTAATCGTCCTCCCACTTTCTCATTCCCCCAATTCTTGCCTTAATCATCGTCTCCCTTAGCCTAAGGGACACAATCGTTGGACGTTGAACTGAAACATTTCATTTCATTTACATTTAAAGAAATTTTTAGCGTCTCACGATCACGCATCGAAATTTAACCCTCGCACTACCAAGGTATTTTTTGTAATACGGACTACCAATGAGGGTGTCCTTTTGTACCCACCTGTTAAGATAAAATATATCTCTCAAAAGAAACAAATTAGAAACTCTCCTAAAAATCTACAGAAAATGTAGTGAACAGTATTTTTTTTTTTTTTAGTGCTAGTCGTAGTGACTAGCTACCTGGAAGAGGGTTACGCCCTCCTTGAGGTGCGGGCTGGGAAGGAAGAAAGGAGAGCTATGGGAAGGAGAGTGGTGAGCTAAGAGATTTTATTTTATTGCATTATCTTATCGAGTTCATAATCTTGTAATGGGTCGGACTTAAGGAACTTCGTTCCTTAACATGAGGTGTGGAAGGAAAGGAGAAGAAACATATTTATACATAGTGAACACATTACATAAAAGATATTTATATGTATACACAGTAAACAATGGAACATAAGATAATACTATCTAATAACAATAATAATAATAATAATAATAATAATAATAATAATAATAATAATAATAATAATAATAATAATAATAATAATAGAACTTCAGAATCGCGAAAGTAACGAAATAACAAATGATGTTGAAACAGGGAAAAAACGGCAACAACTATGATGAGAGAGATAAGGTATTGTAATTGTTAAAATGTAACATGTAAAATGGAGATGAGGTATGAAGCGAGGTGCGTTACACAGGACAACACATAGGTTCTGTTAGTGAGACAAATGAAGTCATCTTCTGCCTAGGGGCAGCTCTAGGCGATAATGAGAGACGAAGGGAGCCCAAGTTAGACACAAAGGGAATTACTGTGCAGGAAAAGATGGATGAATGAAAGGAAGATGTTCATGAAGAATGTAATCTCCAATGATTAATAATAAGGGATCTTCGGACGGTAAAGTATAATGGTATAGGGTGAACAGTAGCGATAATGGAGGATGAAGATGTCGGTGTGGTGTAGGGTGGAGTGCGAGATGATGCATTGCGTCTTGAAGTAAGGGATGCTGAGTGTGTAGGCGTTTACTGATATAGGTAAGGCGAAATTTCTCACTGTGATATTGTAAAGTTGGGAATGAAATAAGGCGGTATAAATTTTGAGTTGGGCTAGGTAATCGGATGCGGAAGGCGATGCGAAAAGCGTGGCGTTCAAGGATTAGCAGCTTATTATAGAATTTAGGTGGAGCGGCTACCCATGCGGCAAAGCCATATGTTAAGACTGGAGGTAGGAACACTTTATAAGTATTTAGAATGGTGTGCGGTCGAAGGCCCCAGGTAGTACCTGTCAAGCGCTTTAACAAATTCAGCCTATTGTATGCTTTAAGAGTGACATGTTCCAGGTGTTTAGTCCAAGTTAGGTGTCGGTCGTATGTTATACCTAGATAGGTAACTGTGTGACGTGGTTGGATGGGAACGTGATCAACGTGTAAAGTGAGCAGTCGTTGATTTCGATGAACTTTAGAGTACCGTCCACGTGGTAAAAACACTATGGCTTGAGTTTTGGCTGCATTTATTGTAAGTCTCCATCTAGTACACCAGGATGTAAAGCGATCGATTGCGGTTTGAAGGAGAAGGTTGATCTGTTGAATGGTTGTAGCAAGAGTGAGGAATGCCGTATCGTCAGCGTACTGAAATAAATGAGTATTGAACAGTATATAGGATGAGACTAACAATTATTTATTATGCTGCCATTTACGAGTGACAGTTCTAAATGTCATCGCATCTTCTACCACCGGGGGTGGGTGAGTGTTACTTTGTTCTCTCCAACTTAAAATAGCGAATTTATGAGACATATTAACGTAAAACTCTCAAAATAAACAGTACACGGGATAGGCTAACGGGCAAATTCAAAGAAGACGGAATACAGGTATTTATTACACTGCCATCTAGGAGTGACATTGCTAAATGCCAGTCAAATCTCCTACCAACGGGGGAAGGGTACTTTCTGGCCACCAACTTAAAGGGCCGCGGTGCCTCAGTGGTAGAGTGTTGATCTCTTGTGCTTGGGGTTCCTGGTTCGATCTCATCTCGCTCCAAGTGAACTTTCTGGTGGATAAACACCGTATGCATGGGTTTCCTCGGGGTTCTCCCGTTTCCTCCCACTTTCTTCATTTCACTCATTTCTCATCATCACCGTCTCCTTTAGCCTAACCGGCATAATCGTGGGACGTAAAACTCAAAGATTTCATTATTGAAAGTAAAAAATTTTATGAGACAAACTAAAGTTCAATTTGAACCACCGTAAGGTATACGTTTTAGCTACATATGTTGAGCAATAACATATTCTCTTATAATTTTAAAGAAACTATTAGACGAGTAGTTATAAAAAAAAATATACTGTGGTGGGCACGAAATACGCCCCCCCCCCTCTGTTGGTAGTAAAAGGGTTAATGCACAATAATTTAATTAGAATAGAAAGAAAACAAACAAAACTGGCAATGAACTGTTTTGTTTAAATCACCAATTGTTTCGCACATCAGAGGTGCCGACACATGTCATAACTGACATGAACGTCAAACACATGAAAATAACAGGTAAAAGAAGGGACAAATATAAATGTACATAATAAAATCAATTAATGTTATCATAGACAAAAATGACTAAAGACCGATATGGGACGTTACAAATACTGTATTGTTTATCTTTTCCAAACGGCACTTTACTCACATCCTAGTTGTAACATTATTTTTGTAAGATTTCCGAGAAGAAAGATACAATAAACTGCTACTATTTTGTACTAGTTTATAATCTGTGTATTGCGGGGGAGAATTTGCGCGAAGAATGTAGAAACATGAGAAGATTTGTTAATATTTTAGAGTGTATTTGCTTTGGCTGAGTTTCTCCTTGTTTGTAATTATACATAAAAGTTGGTTGGTGTTTTGAGCAAAGTGCAAGTTTATTATTTAAACGTCGGGCAGAGAGTGAAACAAGTTTATTGCTGGTTTTTTGTGCTGTGTACTTTTAATAGCTCCCGTTATAATTTTAGAACAATTCTTTGTGTCAATACCTTGATATAAATAAGAAACTCTTGCAGTTGATTCTGTTTCTCTTCACGATCATCCGTGCATATCGCAGACCTTCGTTCTGGTTTAACTAGTTTAGAGTAGTTATCAAAATTGAATTAAAGTGTTCTGTATATATCTTTGATCGAGACCACTTGTGTTCAGTGATTCACTTCCATATTTGAACCAGTGTCTTTTGTGCAGAACGGCAATTTAAAAGACTGTCAATACAAATTTGTTAATTAATCAACATCTTCTGATTAATTCATTATCATCCAGCAATGTTCCTTCGTTGTGATCAACCACTACGTAAATAATAAGAACTGGGCAACGCTGTTATGTCAAAGCGGATATTTGTTTAGTAGATCCGGTGTATATTTGTCTGTAGTAAATAGAAGCTTTGTTCAAACGTATTTTGAAGAAGAACTCGGATGCGTTTCAAACAATGGTTGTAGTAAATATTTAATAATCATGTCAAACTGGGCTGTGTTGTAGATCAGGTAGTATTTCTACCAACAGCATATACAAAATCGCTGAAATCACTGATAATTCAATGATAGTCATACAATCTCTTTCACAAAACATTAAGAAAATGTTTTTATAATCTGGAGCTTCATTAGAGTGAACGCGGGCAAAGAGAAGCGTACACTGTAAAAAATGAGGTGTTGAAACAACACAAAATGACTACCACTTTAGTGTGTTACTTGTGTATTAATTCAACGCCAAGCACATTGCCTTCCGAGCATATCAGAAATAACTCCTTACTACCTGGAAGTATTTGCATTGGTATTTATCGTTTAATATGAGCAAAGCTTTGCGAAATATATTTGGCACTTATGCCAAGTAATGGATAATGTTCTAACTTCTCTGTAATCGGTCACAATAATATCGTTGTAAACCTGTTAATCATCTGAGAACAGTTACATAGAGACCAGTTCTGCCATCTTCTGTTCATACGTGCTAAGACACAAGAATAACAAATAAAGAACTACTGCCATTTGTGTAACTGTTGTCAGATGATTCACAAGTTGACAACAATGTCATTGTGACCGATTACAGAAAAATATAATGTTATTAGTTACTTGCCATAAATACGAAATATATTTTGCAAAGCTTTGTTCATACCAAACAAAAATAATGTAAATGCTCACAGCCAGTAAGGAGGTATTTCTGATATGCTCTGAAGGCGATGTGCTTGGTGTTGAATACACACACAAGTAACACGCTAAAGTGGTAGTCATTTTGTCGTGTTTCAACACCTCATTTTTTGCTGTGTACCACATGTAAGCAGTGTTCGTAGTATTTCTTAAGGAAATGTCCCTCGACTGATACAAAATTTTCCCTTATCTTATCAAATTTCCCCTAGTTTGTTAAGAGTCCAATTCCTATGATTGAAATTATGTGATAAGATTAGTCTATTCTAGCTATATGGAAGGAAGTGCCAACCACATTTGTTTTGTTCATTTGCTTTCTGCTTCTACTTTTAAAATGTTTTCTTCACTTTTTTAAACAAAAAATACACACAAATACACCCAGCCAACAACTGGTTTAAATCGTGATACTTTGAAGACACACACACACACACACCTATATCCACAAGAAACATACACAAATTATTGCTATTGTTTTGGTTCATTTCTGAAAACAAAGAAAAATTGAACCATTTATACTGATCAATCCGTCAACGGAAGAATTTCTCTGGATTTTTCACTTTTTATCGAAAAATTCCGTTTTCCCATTTTCCTAAATTTACCTATAAAATTTCCCTGGATTGGGGAAATTTCCCTCAAACTACGAACACTTCATAGAAGCTTTCTAGATAAACCCATGGCTACTCTGAGGTACCGTATTTTACGGACTATAATACGGTACGAACTATAAGACGAACCTTAAACATTTTTTTAAAAAATACCGGAACATTTTTACCATTTTAATTATTAGATTGCACATTTGGTGGAGAACGATGTTCCGTCGTAACGGTTGGCGCTACGGTAAGATTGACTGGTTAGTTCCGTCATCACATGTTGGAGGCGCTACGGTTCGTCTTGTTTTCAGTTTCTCGCAGAGTTTACGGTCTATATAGTCTGTGGTTCTGGGTTTGGGATGACGGGGCGGGAGGAAGGCAATGTTAGCAAGCTTGTGAACCCCCACAACTCATGTTCGTCGCATCGGTGTACTGCTGCTGCCAGTTAAATCCAATGTTGCCAGATAGAGGTAGGTTTCCCGCAATATCGAATATATGACCATTTTAAAGACTGGCTGGAATTTTAAACCATACAGTGGACATTTCTATATTAATTTCGAGTATAAGACACACCTGATGTTTGAAGGCAGTTTTTTGAAGAAAAAAGTGCGTCTTATAGTCCGTAAAATACGGTAAGCACCACCAGTACACACTACAAGATTACTGCTAAAAGGTTAGGCGAAGAAAACTTACATATTATATTGATTCTTGTAAACAACTTTCTGGAAACACACACACATACACACTTCATGGACATTGTCACGAAATGTGTGTTCTGTGTGACCCATAAGACCCGGACGTCAGCAGATAGACAACACTAGTGTCGTGGGCAACGAAAGTTCACCAAAGTAATCGGTCTGATACACTGTTTTAGTGTTACGTGCTTTATAGTGTAAAAACTGTATGTTGATGAAGTGATTGTACGAACACAAAGAAGAGCAGTCATCAAAGTTTAGGATGAGCGAGCCATTACACAATACTATACTCCACTAATAAATACGGTTTAAATGTTGTTATACCACACACTTTGTGGATCCCCCGTGCCGCAGAAGTATTTCAATAATCTATATTAGCTTATATAAAAATGAAAATCACTATGATTGTGGCTTAATAACTCTTGAACCACCCCTTGAACCGATCTCGATCAAATTTTCAACATAGGTGACATTCGAACTTGGGGTGGTATTTATTATTTCGCTTTGACGGTGCAACTTAAGGGAGGAAAAGGTATGGTTACGTTGGGATTCAGATTTCTGGGCTATCGGCATTTATGGCCATGTTAGCCCGTCATGTATGCCGGATGACGTCAGTCGGCGAGCACTCTACCCGGGGAAAGGGAAGGGAGAAAGGATGGGGAAAGAAAGGAAGCGGCCTGGGACCTATAAATTAGGTAGCACCCCGGCATTTGCCTGCTGTGAATGAGGGAAACCCAGGGAAACCTCAATCAGGACGGTTGGTCTGAAAAACTTTTTACAGTTTTTCGACCGAGTGCCCCCACCGGGAATCGATCCCGGGACCACTCGCAGCGAAGGCGAAAGCCGTTGGCGACTATGCTACGCGGGGCTACAGGGGATGGGAAGATATACAAAAATGATCGAAAATGACCGATATTCGTGTGGAATCCAGAGTTCTAGGGGTCGCTGAGAACAATGACACTTCCGATGCCGTTTAAATCCAAATTCAGCCTCTATTAGTACTCTTTAAGAGGGACTGTGATATGTAAAAGTAATTGAAAATGACAGTTATTAGTTTGGAATTCATAGTTTTTGGGGTCCCTAAATTCATTGGTGACAGTTTATGTCCAAAATGAAACCATTCTCCCCTTGCAAAGACTGGGTGTTATGCTAGTTCCTAGATGAAATTAAGAAAAATGTCTGGGCATAAGTCTTGTAGTATACATAAATTTATAAAACTACACGAGAAATTGTTTTCCAAGACGAGACGAATACTTCTCGTCTCGCGAATAACGTGAATCCTATTTACACTAATAATTACAAAAGAAACCTTGACATATGAGGCCTTGGGTTCAAAGTGGCGTGTGACATTTTTCTTAAGAAAATTAAGATGCAGTCATTTCCGTGAACTTGAAACCATAACCTGTTGGATAGCAACGTTGCGTAACTCAGAGTTAAAAGACAAGTCAATAGTCCAAACCATGGTGGAAAGAGTACAAGGTGGTTGCATGCGCATTTCACCTAGAGCGCTGTCGTGGCTGTGACGTCATCTGGTTTGCAAGAGACAACGGGAAAAGGTGCGGCTTAAGTGACAAGTGGAAATTCTTTGTTACTTTGTTCTTTTAAATGATATCGAGAATGCCTAACTATGCCGTGTACAGCTGTAGTAATTATTACATAAAAACTAAGGGAACTAATATAAAATACTTTAGATTTCCTCAAAAAGAGGGGGAATGTCTCCAGAAATGGATTTTAGCTTGCAGGCGACAGGACAAAATAAACCTAAAATATGGTAAGCTTTACATAAAAGTAATAAATAAATGCAATGTTAAATGAAATTATATAAAAAAACATTTCATTACGTAGTTTCTTTTTAGCAGTATGTAATAATAGTATGTAATAATATGTAGTATGTAGTATGTAATTTAGTAGTATGTAATAATAGTATATAGATCTACAGTAGCTTGTGTTGATTCTGCGTACAAAAATCCAATAGTATAATTTAAAAAGACGAACTTTGAAGTAAGATCCGGATTCGAAATCATGAGGGAGGGGAACCGACAGAGGTGATCTTTTCTATCATCATTTCCATAAGATATTGAGACAAAATTTTCCCCACAGAGGCAGACACGTAACTCGAGAAGGGAGGCACGACGATCTAGGAGGCTTACCTCCCTCGAGTTACGCAAATGGAGAGCATTGAACGCGTTAAAGTAGTTCAGGTGCCATTTCATTCTGGAGGTCTGCATTCCCTGTACCCTCGGTGCTAAAACTGGACGTTGCACTTCAAATTAACTAACGAATGGAAGGTTCGTAATAACGATTAACGGTTACAAAGATATATAACAATGTATTAGATCAAGAGAATAACGTATCCACCTACCATGTCAGGGCGACATTGTCGGGACATTTTTACACTCAGATTTTGAAATTTTTGTTCATTTTAATAATAACTTTGGATAATTACATGTATATATTTAGGGGGCCCCTCCAGAATTACAAAATTAAGAATGACTGCAGTAAATTTAAAAATATGGTAGATTTTCAACCAATAAAGGAAGCACGGTGGCTCAGTGGCAGAAAGCTCACCTCTGGTGCAAGGGATACTGGTCCGCTTCTCGGTCAAGTGAGTTTGTGGTGGATTACATCGTGTCCGTGAGTTTCTCGGGGTACTCCCGCATTCTCATTCCACCAAATTCCATATAATCATTCATATCATATTCATATCATTCATCAAATCAAAAATAAAAACGATGTTTAAAATATTAAATACGTGCGTCCCTGCTCAATAAAATTTTTAACCTCCCCCCCCCCAAAAAAAAAAACTATCCAAGCATAACGAAAATATACGTACGTGCATTTCTGTTTACGAAAACTATGAATTCTTCCTTGAGATATTCTAAAAATTTATATGGGGTCATCAGTAAAGAATTCTCTTTCAAGCAAAATAATAATAATAGTAAATCAAAACCGATCAATGTGTTACGAAAATATACTTGAGCATACATAAATATATACTAATGAAATGCATTAACAACACACTGTGTTAAAGATTATTCTGGCCTATACATATGTTCAAAAAAGAAAAGAAAGAAAAGAAAAGAAAGAAAAAGCAGAAAATGTAGTGAGTAATACTGGCTTGTTCAAGCTTCAAAGTTATTTAATATTAACTGCTATTGCTGTTCCTTTTGCTATTGTAAATATCTTCCTTTGAATTCACTTAGCTTAAGCATTGATTACATTACGTTTATATAATTATTGTTTATACTAAAAATTTTACTTCGTTGAAGATCACTATAAAAAGAAGAGAAGTTTGCGTGAAAGATACCAGCGAGCAAGCGCTTGTTAAAAGTTCATCTGACTCTCGCTAGCCACGTCTGCGACCAAGATGACGTCATGCACCAGAGCGACAAGAATGTAGCACTGCATTGCATCCACCTTGTAGTCTTTCCACCATGGTCCAAACAATGGCACCACAAAGAACTGATTTTGTCCGCTTTTTCTATATAGATTCTAATAAAAAGTCTGAGCATTTCACAATGTCTCAAAACTGCTTTACGCCAGTTTGCCATCGAACGCCTCAAATATAGGTTCCAAATTGTCTTTAAATGTTTTTGAGGATACATGTACTAAGACAAGTACATAATACCTGTTGCTTTATAACATTTCTTCTTCATCTTACAACATATCATGGAAGTACTACCATTTGTAACCTTTTCTTCTATATAACCCAATTTCCCCAGCTGCTTGCTTCACTGGGCAAACATACATTCATAAGCATGCATGCAGCCTCAAGTGATTTCAGCAACAGGTGTCAGTGGAGGACTGGAACAACGAAACCCATTAACAACAGAAAGAATTTCCGGAGAAACTTGTTTTCTTGCACTTTTCTATCCACCTGCATCATAAATTTCAAGCATCGCTTCTTTTAACTCAGACGAAAAATCTAAATAAAATGGAACACTTTCATTTCTTATTGCGGTATCACACCTCATTTGTAAATTCAACATTTTCGCAGGAAAAATGTAAGATTTTTTTGTAACAGCACGACAGGTGTGTTCTGAATTTTATAAATGGAGGATTGGTCATTGATGGATATACCTTAAATAGTTCAGGCGGAAATTTTAGTATTGGGGGAAGTAATCAATAAGTGTGTGTAGCGTGTCCTCGGCTCCCAGCATGCGTCACCTGTTCAATGTATTAATCAAAGATCAAGAACGTGTTCAGAACTCAGCAAATATGTATGAAAACGTTTAGAACGAAGGAAAAAAAACTGTCGACAGATTATATATGATAGGTGAGTGTGCATAAAACTGCATCCCCTTGCTACAATATCTTTATTCCTACTGTAAAACCACTCGCGCTAAATTCCATGAGTGGACCAAGTTTCCCATATACAAATGCATTGTGTTTTCGTAATGGAGTCAGCATAAAAAAACTATTGTTTCTGTTTCTCTCAATGGCGGCTCTTGAGAAAAGGACATTGGTAACATTTATACCTGTAGACACTAAAAAGCTAAACTTCATACAGCTTTAGAAAGCTTTGATTCATTTGAGCTTAGCGTACCCTTCAGCAGCAAGGCTATATGAGACGTGGAACTAAAGATTAAAGCTGGATCCCAACTACAGGGTTAGGCCGCGGTGGCTCGCTGGTAGAGCGTTCAACTTTGGTGCATGGGGTCCTTGGTTCGATCCCAGCTCGCGCCAGATGGTGAACAAACATGGCGTGCGTGAGTTCTCTCGTTCCCTCCAATTTATTTCATTCCACCATTTCATTAATTTCTTATTATCACTGTCTTCTTTAGCCTAGCCGGCATAATTGTGGGACGTAAAACTTAAAGATTTTATTTCATTTTCCAATTACATGGTTGCTCACAGGAAATCGAAGGCGAGTCTCCAGAGGCAAAGGTATGCACACTAACGATATAGCCATGGGAGAGCTCTTTGTTAAGTTTAGTGTCTCTTTTCAATACCGAGAGTATAGGAAGCACGGACCTATAGTTTAAGGTAATATTAGAACCATTATAATATGTTCAAATTTGAAGGCCCTTCCGAGAATTGAAACCGAGACTCTGTGAATCAGTCAACAGCGGCTAGAGCACAAATTCATCCCACAAATACATTGAACTGACTAAGATCTTAGAACTGTACAGTTCTAATCTTTATAAATCATTAAAGGATGAGGGCCCTACATGCTGATTAAAAGCCTTTTAAAGGTTGTAGCATAGAGTCAACCATCATATGTCATTTGTTCATGAGTAATCGCGTGCCACGATCCTATGTGAATCCACAAACTATCTACATGTTCGCTGAATAGCCGTGACAAACACGTTACGGACCATATAATATGACACACATGTTCAATTGGTGACAGGCCAGGTAATTGTGCACTCTGGATGCAAGGATGAACATCGAACGTAGAAGATAGCTCGCACCAAAGACAAGAACCTTTTGTATATGCACTAGTTTTGATTGTGTGCACAGCTAAGAACTAAGAACCAATCAACATCCGATATCGTCACAAGAAGTTGGTGCTGTCATCAGCTGTCACACGTCATGTCACGAGTTTCACCGTTAGCACATTCTTTCTTCTATTTTGCTTGTTTGTGAGCAGTAGATTCAGTATGGAAATATCATGTAGAAAATCAATAACACTGCATATGTACTCCTACTCATTTTGTCTGCTATTTTAGCAATTAGTAACTTAAATAAAGCTACTACGTAGTTACTTCGTTTCATTTTGTTGGACTACTGTATCTAGGATTAGACATCTAAGTTTTGATGCTTACTATTTTTTATCTGCGAACGCCTCGTCCATGACTCCTTCACCGCCAATCAACGAGTAGATTCAAACTTTCCTCACAGCTGACGTCAGAAAGTTATGGTGGGTTGTCACGTTAGAAGAACTTGTAGCTGCCATAAAAAAAGAAAAAACTTGCAACCCGATCTTTCTATTTACTCTTTACATATTACAACTTCTTGAAAGCAAGAAAGGTATTTCCATCCATGCAACACTAAGCTCTAGTGGACAAACAGTGAACCTCCTCATTAAAAACGTTTATTTTGGCGCACTCCCCCTCCCTGTCCAAAAGAATCCGTTGTTTTGGAAGCGGCGAAACTGGTTTTCCCTTTAGGTCAGCGGGAGGACGATAGCAAGTAGCAAGCAAGACGTCCCAGAAAGTTGGACACTGTTCGACTCCTTGCAAGATGGAAAAAAATATGTTGTGTGTTCCTTTCAAGATTGTGTTTACATGGAGAAATATAGTAGGGTTTCAAGATTGTTTTATGACAGCTTTTTTATTTTTTTATTTTTTTAAGTTCTTGTACCGTAACAAGACCTCTTTAGTTTCGTACTGAGAGCACCTTTTGCAAGTAAGAGGTGCTACTTTGTACCGGTTGGGTGATATTTCAATTTTTTCCCCAAGTTTACTGTTCTTGTTGTAGGTATCTTTCGTCTCTGACTTGTACATTCAGTACTTTATATGTCCAGCTACAGTCCTATCAAAATGCAGCGTTTGGAGTTGTCTATAGGAAGAATATGACTTTGGTTTCTAAAATGTTCCTCGTGTAGCTGCCATGGTTTACTTGTACTGGATGCGTAGAAGCTATGATCGATCAATTTCACTAATGGCACTCCACGCAATCACTCCTATCAATTGGTGGCTATGACACTTGATAATACACAATAGGATATTATACTTAAAATGAAAATATGTTACGCGTATAAAGCCATGACTGTGTGTTGAAACCAAGTCGTCCAAAAGCACGTCGTAAACGACGTTTATAAAACATGTTTATTGAAGGGTTTCTTATTCTGGATCAGTGGAAGCCGACGCAAAATCATGAATAGCACAAGTCATCGTTCTTTGAGTGCCGTCGAATCATCGATGCAGGCAAGTCTGCACGGTTACAATGTTCCAGAATCGAACTAAAACTGTGAACTACGCTTTACGTCCCTCACGATCATACATAAAGATGTGATTGTCATAACGACACTCAATCCATACAAAGTTATTCTCGCAAATTTTTTACTGTTTTGGTTCTGTTTCCATTCGATAAACGACAAGATAGGCAGAGATGAAAAGACTACTCACACACGTCCCACTGGAACGATTGCAGTAGATCGATATGTTGGGAAATAAGTGATGCAATAAGTACACACATGTCAAAATGAAAATGTTTTAAAGAAGATAAAAATGAAAATGTATTATGTGGATTGTTTAGATTCAGATTATATAGTTTTTGCTAAGATGTATTGGGTGTTTGTTCATGATTATATATTTTATAAATATGTTTTTGTTTAGATCAGCTTTTAATTGGAATTATATATTATATTAAAGTAAACATTCATAAATTATATTTTGGCAATGATTGGTTTAGTGGAATGTTATATATGTGGAAAATTTATATGTAGTTACGCCGAACTAGTAAGCCTAACGTTATAAGTGAACGAAATGACCAAAGTATATGATGGAGCCTCCTTCAAAAACAAGTTTTAAGGTTGTAACACGATTGTCACAAACCGTATAGCACTGATGTTGCCCTGAGTAGTTCTCATGTCTTCTTACACCTCAAGCAAATTCCAATCTGGTAAGCATTTTAATAATGATGAACCACTGCAGATCATTGTCATATATTGGTTCCACTCCCAGACAGCTGACTGTTACAAAATTGGAATACATAAGCTTATTGCATGGTATGATAAATGTCTGAATTTCGGTGGTGAATTTGCTGAGAAATGTCGTCACTTTTGTAATGTCTGTGGCAATAAATATTTCAAGATTATTGCATCTTCTTAGTAGGGTTGCCAACCGTCAGGTATTTTACCGGACAATTCGGTGAACAGTACGACATCAAAACGAGACGTTAAATGTTCGGTAATTATTGCTCTTAGGAATCCTACTCTATGTTCTATTCAGAGTATTTTGGAGTGATGAAAGGAATCGTTCGTAGATGAACATCGTTAAAAAGTAGAGCTTATAATTCGATCTGATACCGACCTGATGTGTGGAATTTGCTGAAGAGTTGAAGGCTGGAAAATGTACTGAACTTACCAAAACTGCTAAAGGTCAACAAAAGTAAATTTTCAAGAATGCAGCTAGCAGCGCTTCATCCCCAGCTACATCTTCCAATTAAATAATCCATCCAGATCGAGTAAAAGTACGTAAGCATCATGAGAGACCAGCTTGGCCCAGCAAAACTGGTAAGACTTATAGGGGCCGCGGTGGCTCAGTGGTAGAGCGTTCACCTCTGGTGCTAGGGGTCCCGGGTTCGATCCCAGCCCCTGCCAAGTGAACTTTGTGGTGGACAAACACCGTGTGCGTGGGTTTTCTCGGGGTTCTCCCGTTTCCTCCCACTTTCTTCATTCCACCATTTCATTCATTACTCATCATCACCGTCTCCTTTAGCTTAACCGGCATAACCGTGGGACGTAAAACTCAAAGATTACATTTCATTTCATTTTTTGGTATGACTTATTTTTCAAGTACATTTTGTATATACCATAATTATATTGCAAATTACGTTTCCTTTTCTGTTTCAAATATGATGCATTATTGATGGTAGACTATAAAAGTTACATGCGCCGACTCAACCGAAATTGGAATAAGTAAGTTGAATAAATGTTTCAGAAATAATTAAAAGTTATTAAATTCGAACTCCGAATTGCTGAATTTTATGTGAAGTAACCACACCCATGTTGTTCACGTTTTTGACGAGCGTTAATGTCATGATACATTAATTGTATTATGCATTAAGAGTCATAATGTATTAAGAGTATATTATGTACTCCAGGAGGGTGTCCAGTATTTCAATTTTCAAAAGTTGGCAACCCTACTTCATTGTGTTTACCGAATTAGGAAAACTTACTTCCTGGATGCACCTCGTATCATTGCCAAGTAGGTGCAGAAACTCAAAAGTCGCAAATCATCGTAGAGAAGTTTGTGATCAAGAATTAAATACAATTAAAATTTAATCTTGTAGCAGGAATATTACTAATTCTTAATTTAACAGAAAAAAATACCGAGTGAGGTTCTTGTGTTCCCATTATTGGATTTTTTTAAGTACTGAACTATTACTCTGTAGACACCTATTTCTTTCCAAATAGGTTGTTTATCTTAATTCTGCTTTCTGAATGGCGACAGAACACCGAAACGAAATAAAATTGCAAGTAGAGCAACAATATTTCTTGCGTTTCATTACTCCCCTCCCCCCTCTACGTTCTGTGGCAAATATTTTACTTCAAGGAATTCTCAGATGATAAAGATGGTGGACGCTCCTTAATTATAAAACTTTGCGAAATGAATTTTCAAAACTTCTACTAGTATTTCCATAGCAACCAGAACGAAAATAAAATAGAGTTAGCTAAATAAAAAGAATTTTCATGCCCACGGTTTTGGAATTAGTTTTAGTAATGAAATAAACAAAAAAAATATCATGACAAACTTCTTTAGCACTTAATGAAAAACAAGTACTTGGAAATTTAAGAGATAGCATATAGGTTTCGTTTCTTCTCCCAACGTAATTGCATGCGTTAGAGCTTTGTAACCAATATTCAACGAACTTAAAAATTTCTTTACTCAATTCTCTATGTCAGTGTATATATATATATATATATATATATATATATATATATATATATATATATATATATATATATATATATATATATATATATATATATATATGTGTGTGTGTGTGTGTGTGTGTGGTGTGTGTGGTGTGTGTGTGGTGTGTGAGTGTGCTATTTGCGAATTTTTCAATTTTGAGCTTCCATTCGATAGAGTATCAATAGCTATCTGAAAGAAGTGATGGAATTCTTCGCGTCACTCTTACCATTCTAAATTGGCCATTCCTACCGTTTCCAATATTGGCCAAAAAATTTCGGATTTCGGGAGATTTATGAAGCCATATCTCGTTAACCGTAAGTCATAGGGAAATTACATTTATGTTCATCAATACCTGACAGGATGGTGAATATTTTGCTACCAAATAGTAACTTGTGGCCACTGGCCAACTTGCCACTGTTCCCCAGATATTGGCCAAAAACAGTTCGGATTTCGGAAGATTTAAGAAGCGATATCTCGGGAACCGTAAGTCAAACAGAGATGATATCTTGTAAATTTTTCAATTTTCAGCTCTCCATTTTTGAGCACGTGTCTTCGTAAACCAACATATCGTAGAACGTTTTAACAGAACTCTTAAACAAAACATGTGGAAAAAATGTAGTACTCAAGGAAATTATAAATGGACAGATATATATTCCAAGAATTGCTTAATGAGTATAATAATAAAATACATACAACAATTGGTATAAAGCCTGTAGAAGTTAATAAGAAAAATTAATTCTTTTTAAGTTCCTTCTGGCAATTCTCCATAGTGGTTGAAAGAGGACGGGGATAATCATTATCTAACAATTTCGCTTTATTTTGACCTGTAGAATAGAACTAAAAAGGCTGGGAATTTGTTATGGGTAAATCAATTTGGGGTGTATTACAATATTCTGCAGGTAGAGTTAAATCATGTACATGGGAATTTAATCCTCCATAATTTTGTTATTGAAAAATGTCTTATATAATTTCTTTTGTACAAAGTTTCTAAGAGATTTTCTCTAAGTCTTTGATCACTCTTAAAATGATCTCAGTATAGGTTATCAGTATTTCTATTCGGCATGCGATATTGCTTTCGGGTAGAAAGGATGTTTGTCTTAGCCTGCAGCTGCCTCAGACGGGATAGATTATACTCCGGAGGTTATAGCAACCCCGGGAGTAGATATTTAAAGGATTATGCTCTGTAGCTCATAGCAATCTCAGGAACAGGTATTCCAAGAATTATACTCTGTAGCTCATATCAGCCCCAGGAATAGATATTAATGGATTGTACTCCGAAGCTCATAGCAGCCCCAGGAATAAGTATTAAAGGATTGTACTCCGAAGCTCATATCAGCTCCGGGAATGGGTATTAAAGGATTGTACTCCGTAGCTCACAGCAGCCCCAGGAATAAGTATTAAAGGATTGTACTCCGTAGCTCATAGCAGCCCCAGGAATAGATATTAAAGGATTGTACTCCGTAGCTCATAGCGGCCCCAGGAATAGATATTAAAGGATTGTACTCCGTAGCTCACAGCAGCCCCAGGAATAAGTATTAAAGGATTGTACTCCGAAGCTCATAGCAACTCCAGGAATAGTTATTAAAGAATTGTACTCCTTACCTCATAGCAGCCCCAGAAATAGGTATTAAAGGATTGTACTCCATAGCTCATAGCAGCCATAGGAATAAGTATTAAAGGATATCTCCTTAGCCCATGGCGGCCTTGGGAGTAGGTTTTGTAGGTAAATGATCAGCACTGACACTGATAACTTCATAGTTTCGTTATCTGCTTTTATAGCCATCATTTTGGAAGAAGGACCAGTGGAGGAGTTGTCGGACTTCTTCGTGTCTTTCCGTTTCCTCTTCGTCTCTTCTTTGAAGTGTAGTTCCCTTCTCTCGTTTGCCACTATTTGTTTATAATCGTAAAAAACACGTGTTTGCGGTGAAAACATGTGGCTTATAGTACGTGTGGGTATACGGATCCCTGCAGTATTATTATATTACTATTTTCGTGCAAACGTTTAACACATTACATCAGAAATGCGGGACTGCTTGTCTGAGATGCTTGAGTATCAGCAAACAAGGTGTCCCGGTCATAACAAGAATCGAACATTACGCATCTCTTGTTCTTTTGTAACACCCACAAATTACATAAAACTAAAGTTTTTATTTACTTTTTTAAGTATGAAAGAACAACTTTAAGTGGTAAAAGAGGTAATTTAATCTGATACCATTGACAACTATTATAATAAAGGTTGGTGAAAACTATTTTGTAAGAAGATAGTTTTCTTTGAGAAAATTAAGACTTGAACCTTTCATTCGCAGAACACTCTGTATCACTTTGAAAATAACGTAAATTTAAAGAGAAGGGTACTTGGGAGGGTAGAGTAATAGCAATAGTTCCATCTGACATATTCTTTCTTAGTCATATGGGGAACCCAGTAATACTTAAAGGAACGCCGGATTACCTGCAGAGCACTCCTTCAAGAAAACGGAGACACTACACTAATCTGCGGCTACAGAAAGCTTACAGAAACTACAGAAAACGACTTTTTTTAAATATTGGTTTTAATCATGAGTTTGAAGGTTTACAGGCAATGTGCAATTAAATTACATAAATATAAACATTCGTGAATTAAAGCCAAAATATACTGAGTTGAGTTTAAAGTCCGTTTCAGCAGCAAGGCTATATAAGACAGGCCCTACTGATTAACGTGGAATCCGAACCACATGAGCTCGCGCCAGAAATCAAACCTGGATTTCCCATGCCAAATGCGTGTACGCCAGGCCGTATCCGCGGGGGATCTAGGGTGGCCGGGCTCCCTAAATTTTTACTGCTCTCCTGAAGTTTTCAAGGTATTCTTTCAAATGAACTATAATATGATTGGATCGGTCCTCCCCTAACTTCTACTGACCCTCCCTACATTTTTGGGCTGGCTGCGAGCCTGGTGTACGCTAACCGATTAGCCACGAAGGAGCTCCAAAAATGCAGATTTGGAAGTATCTATTGATTATAATCTGTAATTTGTTGTAACAACGTTAGTGAAAATTAAATATTAGTGAGAACTCGAGTATTATATTTGTAAATATGAAACTTTGTCATAACTTGCCTATGAGTCCAGAAATTTTATAATATATTTGTTAAGTTTCCCCTTAGTTTTCGTGACAGAATGGTTTCAATCAATACTGATATGTGTTTTATAGCGCATGTATATGTCTATTTATATTCGCCAAAAGTTCGTTACCAACATTTCAAATTCATTTGTTATCAAAAGCAATATCCGCCAATGATATTTACAAACATGTTGAGAATGCACACAGATACACATAGATATTCTTTGATTGGTAAATAGTTCCACCTCATTTCAGTTTCCGGCCACTACATGTGAGCATGTGCAACGATGTTTTTGTGAGTGTGTGAATGTGTGTGTGTGTGTGTTGTGAAAGTGAGTCTACATAGGTATTCCCGATAGCACTTGTGGCTCCACAAACACGAACACTTAACACAGAACTAAGCGTACATCCAGAACTACTATATATATATATATATATATATATATATATATATATATATATATATATATATATATATATATATATATATCCAGAATGTCTCCACTCATCCCTAGCTATTCAATGTGCATAAATGTATGTGTGCTTGTTTGAAGAATAAAAAAAATATTCCTGCTCTCTACATATTCAGAGTAGTCATACCACATATGGCTCTGGTGACCATAACGCCATCTGGTATGAAATCTTGTTGAACAGCTTCGACATACGCAAGGTTTAATTGGTCTCCATGTACGACATCACCACACACCGAATGAATTGGAATGTGTTCCATCGCTTCTTTCTCTTTCTTTCTGTTTTTCACTCTCTTTTCTATGACTTTTCATTCTTCATTTCCTCTTATTTCTATGTTTATCTTTTTTTTTCTCTTGTGTTCATTACCTTCGTATTTTTTCTATATATAAAAATAGTCATTATTGCTTCATTTTAAAAGCACTTAAATGAAATGATCTTGTGCTGTACTAACAGTTTTTCCAAGCAGTACAAAAAGAAAACCTAAAGTGCAAAATAATATTTAATAACCTGCAAATGCACTAACGCTAATTAGCACTCAAATAGAGTCTCCTTATTTATCTCTTTTCTTTTTTAAAAAAAACGTTAATAACTTAATTACCTTAATTATGAGTTACATGCACTTCCTCTTTCAATAGGTCCCTATTCAAGATATTCACTACATACCAGTATGTACACTATTCAAGCGACGGAAAGTTCTTTAAAACAACAAACAAATATACCCTTCATTAATTTAAATTCCAGGTAACAGGAGTTAAAAAGAAAACTCATTTTACACAAAATCGGATTTTCTTTTCAAGAAGTTGCCCTGAAATATGTATTTAAGTTAAGGACAAATATAACATCCTATCTTGATTGACATGAATACCAAGCAATTGACCATATTGAGGAACTTCAAAGAAAATACGCTTTGCATAATGACGATTTGATAATATCTATAAAGGAAATACTTGAATATGAACATTTTTTATTGAACTAAATCCTATTACTTGCACATATACTTAAAATAAAATAGAAAAGATCACCCATTCCTGCTTAAAAGGCCACGTTCTTCAAACTGCACGTATTTTAAACTTATAACCGATTAAAAAAAAAAACATTTTTATTTTTAAAACAAATCGACCCGTTTGCATATTATATCGGATGTCCCAGAATCCTTTCCCTGATTACAAACATTCATAAGGCATAAAATATGATACATACACAAATACTTCTTATCTTCGGATTGCATGTAACATAATGTTTTGTGTACATACTTACTGTTATTTTGTTCGTTGCAGGGTGAAGTGAGATAACAACAGCGGAACCAAAAACAATTTATAGAAACATGTACTGGAACCTGCAGAAAGTCCAGTGTGTCCTCTCTGGTATCACGAGACACAGTCACCACAAACAATTCCAGACGGCATTGACAGACACCAGGTGTTAAAAACATCAAGACAGTGTCACTGATTTCCCTAGAACAGACAGACCTTGACCTAGCGCCCAGACAATTCAGACAGTGAGAGACACCTTCGTGAGAGGTCCCAAGAAGTCAGTATGCAGAGCCTCACGCGAGTTGCAGTTTCCTAAGATATCAGTGCACCACATCCTAGATAAATTTATTATCTTCCGTACCTACAAAGTCCAGATCATTCAGTCTCTACAACCAACGGATTACGGTGTTTGTTATGACTGCTGTTGCTAAGCTTTCTGTGATTGAGGAAGATGTTTACAATCTGAAACGTGTTCATTTCTCAGATGAGGCCACATTTCATTTGAACGGTGCTCTCAACTGACACAATGCTAAGGTCTGGGGGTCAGAGAATCTCTACACTGTGTTTGAGACCGTCAGAGACAGTCTTAAGCTGAACGTGTTGTTTTATGCACAATAAAATCATATGATCTTTTTTCTTCAGTGAAAAGACTATCACAGCCAATACCTATCTTGATATGTTGTAGTTATTTCATATGTGAGAGATTCAGGACATTGTGGACTTAATTTTCCAACAACATGGTGCTTCACGTTATTGGAGGTTAGATGTCCGTGGATATTTGGATACAACATTTCCGAGAAGATGGATCGGGTGTGATGGTCCAATGAACTGGCCTCCGCTAACACCAGACATAACACAACTGGAGTTTTTCCATGGGGTAATGTCAAGGACTGGGTTTACCAAACAACAGTGAACAATACCGCAGCATTCCGGCGCAGAATTACTGAAGTTATAACATCCGTCCCTCACGTAATGTTGACTAACACATGGATGGATTTGGTCTATCGCTTGGCTATTCTTCGGACAACGAAAGGGTCATACGTAGAAATTTAGTAATTGTTTACACAAAAATCTGAATATGTTACTTGCAATTCACGACAGAAAGTATATGTCTATGTGTCATTATGTTATGCCTTATGAGTGTTTGTAAACACGCAAAGAATTCTGGGACGCCCTGCATCGTATATATATATACACAAAGTTTTGAAGAAAGCTTAGCTCAGCTCAAACTCAGAGTGTAAAACGTAAGTTAAATCATGCTCAAACTCAAAGTTTTAAAAAGCAGTGCGCTCAACTTACGCTTGATTGTAATTGAGTTACGCTCAATATCAGGAAAGTTATAAATAAACTGTATAATGATTTATGAACTAAAAGTATTTTCTACTAGTAGAAGTGCTGGCTCTTAGAATTAACTTAAGAGTATGCAACCTGAAACACAGTAGAGTAGTTTGGGTTTTCTAATTTGTAGGATTTCTAACATACTCTATATTTTTTATCCTGCAGAATATGTGCCCCTCCTCCTGTCCCCTCTCGAGTCGCAAATCAGTAGGCTTCTTGCTATGTAAAATTCTGATAACAGACAGACACGCATACACTTACTTTTATGTTTTAACGTCCGTGGTGCAGATTGAGAACGGTGTAGCAATAACTTTCAGGGTAAAAATTTACTTGTCAAAGAAAGAATAATACTTAAGGAATTCATTGATACAACTGTGAAATCAGTAATTATAGTAATGGGATGGAAATAACATAAAAGGTATAAAAGTGACCACAATATGTTCTGCCATAAAGGGGTGAGCCACAATGGTAATGTATGTAGAATTGAACTTACAATGCAACGGCCGAACAGTGGATTGCGCACTGTGACCAAACCACATGATCTAATAATAGACATCTTGTGTGCATGGTTTTGGCCTACTGTGCAACGTTATTGACAACGTATGACAGTGGTCAATGATATGTAATAGATATGGATTTATTTGCGCCCAAGGTTCGATGGCGTCTACTGAACTCTGGACTAGCGGCATATGCCTTTGCATCGGCTTCCATTAACGCAGAACCACAAATGCTTTAGGGTACAACCAGATAATCTTCATTGACATCTGCTTGTATACAGCTTTGCTAAGAACTAACCTATTTCACATGTGCTAACATTTCCTGGTTCTCTTCATACATATAAAGTGTGACAATTAGGAAACGAGACTATTTTTCTCTTCCGCGCGATGTTAGTTTTAGTACGGAAGTTTTTTTTTTCATATTCGTGAATCTTGCGTGTGATCCTTAAAAACAGGAGCAGAAAAGGCCTATCCGGTTTGCCATAACGACTACACTGTGTCACGTGATCAGCTCAAAAGTCACGTTGCGTGCTATATCGAGTCTGGAGATTCCAAATTCAGATGTAAAGATACATCAAGCACGTAACCTCCGCGTGGGGCGCCCTGAGAAATTCGAAGAATATGCATATTGATTTTACTCAAACAACATGACCTTTCACAATATTCTGTCCATATTTATCTTACGTGCTATACATCGTTTTTAAGTTCTTCAATATGTCTTTGCAATAAGGTTTCAATTAGCCACCTCCTTACTATAGTCTTTGAGATACATGAACGAATTAATTTTTTCAATGATTTTCCAAGATACATTTCGCTAGCCCCCCACCTTGGAATTTCGAAACAAAAATTTTGCCAATCGTATGTGCTGGAATGTGCCGCAAAAATGTTTCGTTTGTACCACTTCCGGTACGAAGTTATAAGAGTCTTTAAGTAGGGGCTGTGGAAACGGAAGCCCCCAGTTTAAAACTCTTATAACTTTGTACCGGAAGTGGTACAAACGAAACATTTTTGTGGTACATTCCGGCACAAACGTAGTACAAACGATTGGCATAGGTTTTGTTTCGATAATACAAGGTGGGGGGGGGGGAAGCTGGCGAAATGTACCTGATTTTCCATTGGCTTTAATGTCCATGTTTCGAGATTGTTTACTATGTTTCATCCATTTTAGGACAATTTGCTTTTAGAATATATAATTTACATAGTCTCTTCTATATTTAAGATTAATTTCGGCCATCTCCCTCTTTTGCTTTTTGAGATAAGGGGAGGTATTATTTGTTTTTCATTGCTTTCTAGTATCATTAATGTTACTCTTTTTGTGCTTTTTTTGACTATGTTCCACCCATTTTAGGACAATTTATGTTTGGAATATAGAATCTACATAATTTCTTCTACATTTGAGTTCACTTTCAGCCATTTTCCCCAAGTCGGTTCACCATCATTGCAACAGGATAGGCCCTTTCCACCTTGGCCGGTCGCTATTGTGGCGCGTAACACAACTAAGCATACAGCGTAACAGAGGGCGAATTTCAAAAGTTCTCTGCGAGCTAAGGAAAAAACTTCAACGGAAACATTTGATTTGTTGAAAAAGTATGTGATAATTTCCTTTCTTTGTTGCCATATTTTTGAATGGCGTAAGAGGTCCAGGTCTGGGGAACTATTTTTTTTTTTTATTACAGACTTATTGTTATTACCTTTTACATTACGGAATGCAGAATGTTACCAAAAAACAAACAAACAAAAAAAGTAGTTTGCAAACAGTGGAAACTATGAATTATTTCTAATAAAACAGAGAAATTCTAAAGCGTCATAAGTTTAAATTTGACGTAACACTACATAACACAGCAAACATAAAAATCATTATATTAAAGAACTTAGTTAATGTTTAGGCTGGATACTTAATGTATATATATATTTTTATTATTTTCGTTTCTTATATTTATTTTTTTTTCTTTTTCTCCGTTCTCTGTGCTGCCATAACTGAGCCAATAAAAGGAAACGACTCATGTTTCGAAGTTTGTGAAACAACACGGGGAGAAAATTATTACTTCCACAGCAGTGGTTATAAACCAGTAATAAAATAGGTGTTAACTGTCCAGCCGTCATTATATTGTTATTATTATTACTTCCTTGTTTCTCCTTTCTCCAAAAAAATATTTTCCAACATTTCCGTTGCATTTTGTTTCCGTTTTCCTTTGTTTACTTTTTTTTATTACTTTATTATGCAGGTGATGCTAATATTCAAACAACTGTTCTTTTTTCTTCTAGCAGAGGGCAGTAAAGTGCATACGTGATCCTAAGAAAAATGAATTCTTTTGTTATTTTCTTTATTGAAGTTTCCAAGATATATTTTTTTGGATCAAAAGATCCAATATATTTCAGGCATAAATTTTCCTGTAGGCCTTATATCTGGATAACTACATAAAGTGTAGTCAAACTCATATAAGTTAATTCAGTTTGATGTGCTTATTTCGTTTAAAAAAAAAAACTCGATTTAAGGGCCGTTCAAAAATTTGTGGCCCGTGATCCAAAAACTAATTAATGGCCAACATCGCCATCTTTTGATTCATTTTTTGGGCAATTACTAAAATTCTTGTTCTTATACCAGTTGTCTTAGTTTCAACTCGTTCCGTTTACGTTCTTTCCGTTTCAGCTGCTTTCTTACCGTTCTGCCCAGTGATATTATTGGTCTATCGAGCGCTGATGATTCCAGATTTCAGCCAGTGAAACTTTAAATAAACGGGAGTGAATGTAATATTTGACAACTCAAGTTGATTCTGAATGAAAAAATGCTCCGTAGAAAATCTCGTAACTCCAGAGCGGGAAGGGTTGCCTCCTCTGGGCCATCTTCTGAAATCATCATTGCTAATTAACTCTATGGCCTATGAAACCCAGTGGTTCAATGCCGCGTCCACAAAAGCTCTACATTGATTTTTGTCCTTAGGCAACTGAACTCCTATTTCTGCGAGGTCCATCTTAATATTGTCTTCCCATCTGTTCCTAGGTTTTCCTAATGGTCATTTTCCGATTGGATTTGCAGTTAAAAGCGTTCCTACTTTCTTCCACTCTCACTACATGATCTGCCCACCTGAGCCTCCTAGACTTGATAACCCTAACAATGTTTGATAAACTGAAAAATAACACGAATTCCCTGCTTTTAATCGACATTTAATTTCTTCGTAGATGCGATTTCTGTCTGTTAACATTGATAGTAGAACAGGAATATTTTGCTAAGAGTTTCATGGATCCTTACTCTGGAGAATTGATAAACCTCTCAATTTCAGACTCTGGTTAAGCGGTATTCTAACATGAGACAATAGTGTTCTACGGGCCCTGGCACATGCCTTTATCTACTTACTTCTATGTAGGTATCTGGTAGTAGTAGTGTAGCCGTTACGATAACCCGAGCTATGTCTTACCCCTTCCTAGCACGTGCGTTTTCGAGTTTGATTTTCCTAAAGAGCCTGGAAATTTCAACTTATTGTAGTTTGATTTGATATGATTTTGAATTTAGCGTCCCTTTCACCAGCGAGACTATATGAGATGTGGACCTATTGCTTAATGTGGAATCCGAACCACATGGGCTTCCTCCGGGAATTAAATCCAGATATCCACACCAAAAGCGCGAACTCATTGTAGTGATTGGGATTCCAGCTTAAATTGTTGGTCGAGTGATTGGGATTCCAGCTTAAACTGTTGGTCGACGTCTCTCACAACCTAGGCGCTGAAATGGACGTCAAACCAACCTAACAAACCAACCAACGAGAGCCCAGGAACAACTCCCAGAGGGAGCAGAATAGACTACATTCTCAGGTTCTACCCTTTTCCAAATGCAACTGAACAATTCATGCAACCTCTATATAAGGGATACCTGTGGAAGCATTTATGGTTAAAGGTGACCAGAGGGTAATGTTGAGCAGTGATTGTTTCAGACGATTTCTCTCGAGGGGAATTTGAATACTAAGGGTTAAATTAGTACTGCAAAAATTCAGTGCTTTATTGGGCCAGGGGAGAATCCAGGACAAACTTCTGAGGGGGTGGTGGGTTGTTATACTGCTACTTAGAGCTACTTTTAAGAGCTCCAACTTCTGGGATGGTTTTATTTATATCTTCAGAAAATAAGAAAGTTTACTCTTCTGGAGGGGACGATTGCCCCGAACGCCCCCTGGATCCGCCCCTGTATTGAGCACGACCGAAGAGTTACTTCAGTGGAATTTCGTATCTCCGGGAGGGGTAATTTCCCCACGAGCTACTCCCTGAAATTATTATGAATATTGATCGCATCACCTCCCTTTATGTCAACCACATGACTGAAATATTGATCAACATTATTCATGATCCATATTACTCTAGCACGAATGGAGGGCATTTCATATATTTCAATGCCTTTTTAATAAGCTACAGAGCGGAAGTTATTAGCAAGTGATTAAGCTGTAAGTGTACGTCTTATGTAGCTTCGCTGCTGAAAGGGATGCTAAACTCAACTCAAATCAAATCAAGTCTATTAACGTCAATAAATGCTCTTCATTTTGTTCATACACTCGCTTTATCTTTTTAATAATTTTTATCCTATGAATCATGAAACACTGGACCAGTGTAGAGACCCCACCTAGCGTAGTCGGTAATGCTCTCCGCTTTGGTGCGAGACGGTCCCGGGTTCGATTTTCCGTTGGAACACTCGATTAGTTTCTTTGATCCCAAAAGCTTAAAAATATAATTCTTAATCCTAGAACAATGTGGTCCGAGATTTAGCAAAATCCTTGCCTCGTCCCTGTTTTTGTCTTGAAAACAATATAATAATTATGTTTTTCGTCTAGTCCCGGATTTAAAAATATACATCTCGTCTCATTTTCGAAATCAGATTCAAAATGGTCGAGAAATTTCTTATCTCGAGGGCAGAACTAAACCACAAGAATACACACACACACACACACACACACATATATATATATATATATATATATATATATATATATATATATATATATATATATATATATATATATACTCACACAGAGAATAATCCGTTCTCCGGACAGCGGTATATTGTACAAATATACGGTATCCTCTTGCTTACTATATAAATCAGTACGGAGCATACGTTATCCGTATGCTACATAGGCACTGCTCTTAGATGTTACATAATGCCCTTGCAGGATGTCTGACATCTAACAGTTTTCCGTATATCACATGCATATACTTATGTTAAGTTCGTCAGCTATATGTTATATACGTCCATTTGTATGTGAGATCCTGACCTACATTGTTTTATACGGAAAGTACGTACAGATGGAACACTTATACAGAAAGTATTATAAAACATGCGTTTTCATTTATACATCTGCTGTACTTTAAGTCCAAAAACTACAGGAATTACGCATGTAACCTATCTTTTTAAGTACGCCACCTACATTTTTTTCTCAGTGCATATTTTCTGTGTATTGATATAAAGCTTTCGAAATGTAAGCGTGGAGAAGAAAGAAGAATTAGCTGGGTTGAGCGGAAATCGAATAAGAGGATGTTAGAAATGGTGGGGAGGGAAGAACACTTTTAGTTGTTATTAACAAGAGGAAGAGAAATTGGTTGGGACATTGGCTGAAAAGGAACTGTATCATGAGGGATGTGCTAGAGCAGGGCGCCAAATTTCAAAGTCAGACGCACTCGCCAATCTAAAAATCATGGTCGCCAGTATCTCACGTACAAATTGCGAGAGGTTCCCCCTCCCCTCAAGGCGTTTGGTAAGATGAAGAAAAAGAGTACATCAGGGCATACAATTTCAAAACCATACAATTAGATTCAGGATAATTTTGAATTGGATAATTCATACACATGTTAACATTTGTGTAACACTCTCTCTCTGCACTGAAGTATCAGTTGTCGATTTGAGTTTTCGGATCAAAGTCCTTAAGGAAAGGAGCGAATTAGCTACAACGTTGTGAATACTTCACATTCCGTGTTTTCTCTTACACAGTGATAATTATTTTCGTGCGAAACAAACTGCGCAGCGCTGTAAGTTTAGCTAGAAACCATTAATACTTAACACTGGTCGCCAGCTCTAAATTTCTAGTCGCCAGTGGCCACATGGCGACCGGAAGTTTTGCGCCCTGTGCTAGAGGTTATGGTAACGAAACAGAGGGAGGGGGCGAAGAGGACTACAATTAATGAAATATATCATATCAGAAAGGTCCTCTATGTGAAGACGAAGAGGTTAGTGGAAGATCGTGGAGCATGGAAGGTTCTCAGTTTCAGCAAATGATCTGTCAATAATTGAAAAAATGCTATGATGACGATGATGATGATGATGATGTCTGATATATAAGAGTCAAAACAGAGTAATATGTTTTTCTGTTTAAGTGTATTTTCATTTCATAACAGGAGCCAACTCAGGTACTTTCGATAATTCTCGTATACTTCTTTAACAGCAGAGAGCAATTACACAAGATTTGTTTTAAGTATTCGCTGTCCCCCACCTGCGCCCTTATTTCTTTGGGAAAAAATGCAAGAGTCAACATGGCATCCGATCGAACGGAATTTCAATTTAATTTCTTTCGCAAACAAAATCTACTCCGTTCGACGCCATGTTTGATGTCAGAATAACTTACTTCTTCATCGTCTATTGAAAAACAAAAAGTCAGTGCTAAAGTTTATCTCTCCGAGTGGAGACTTCGTTTTTCGAATATCTCGAAGGGAAAATAGCAGTAAATTTCTCGTCGCTATCTCTCCCTTATTTTTTCCTCCTGAGTTGGTATCGAAGGAAAAATAATAAGGAGAGAAAAAAAAGAGTTATGTAGCCTTGGACGCCGAGGGAAACATTCCTTCCTCTGCAATCGCTTTTAGTTTATATATATATATACATATCCTTCCAGAGTTTCTATGCCATCAAACTTGAACCTCGGATCTAGAAATAATATCTACTTAAAAATCTTCACTCTTATATAAACGAAAATTGAGGCTTGGAATCAGAGCGAAGGTGAACTATCAGGTAGAACAAAGATAATTTTCATTTTTGCTTTGGAGTAACCACCGAACAAAAACAAGTAGTAGGCATGCATAGGAATGTAATCAGTGGTCTTATGGTAACTTTTTTACAACCGTTTCTCTCTCTCTCTCTCTCTGCACACACACACACACACACACACACACACACACACACACACACACACACACACGCATATATATATATATACTAGCCTAAATACCCATTCTCAGGGATCAGACAAAATATCTAGGTAAACAAACTGAACAACGAAAGAGGAAAAAATATCAGTCATTTCCCACTGCTTTTACATATCCCGTTAAATGTCCCTGAGACCCCCTGGTTCGAAATTTGAAAAAAAAATAAACGCCTCTAGCCCCCAGCCGATAGGGACTGTATTTGGAAGTCAATGCCTGTGGGAGTATCATCATTCATCTCAGCGACCTCCAAAACTGTGGATTTGACACTAATATTGGTCATTTTGGATTATTCTTACATGTCTCGGTATCTCCCCTCGGTGACCCCTGGCCTGTAGCTGAATGGGGTGAATTTGAATGCTAATGCGATCGTAGTTCCATCATTGATCTCAGCGACCGCAAAAACTATGAATTCGACACTAATATAGGTCATTTTCTACTACTTAAACATGTCCCGGTAAACGCCCCCGTCCTGAGACACCCTGGTTCTAATTTTGTAAAAAAAAAAAAAAAAAAAAAAAAAAACCGCTTTGACTTGGTCTGGGGCCTGGATCAAGGTATGCCTGAGCAAAATTTCGTAACTCTGGGTCCACTCGTCTGGTCCGCAGGCCGCACACAGACAAACAAACAAACTCTTTATTTTATATATATGTATAGTGGCGGATCCATTAATATGATCAAGTGAGGGGCTTTACCAATGTAAAGCAAAATTGATATATATACTTTCCGTATAAGTGTTCTAAATAAATGTACTTTCCGTACAAACGAAAGAATTGCTTATAGGCGGTCTGTATTTCACATACATATGCAACATGATGAACATATGTAACATATAGATGACGTATTTAACATACGTTTACGTATGTAATATACAGAAGACTGTTAGATGTCAGAGATCCTGCAACGGCGTGTTGTTACATCTTGCGTGTATGGATTTTTTTTTAAAAAAATATTTAAAACATGTACATCAATTCTTTTGTTTTTCTTCCGAGGATCAAGGATTGTCCTTATGACAATGCTCTTATCTTAAAACTTTACTTCCACCAACTTATCATGGAATCTTTTCGTGTAAAATGAGCATTTTTATACTGGTAACTTCTTGTGTGTATGTTCGTTTTCTATAACATCTGGAAAAAAGTAAATTGTAGTCCTTACAGTTGCTTAGAAGGAAAAATATCAATTGTACGAAATTTGGGAAGAAGAGCTTCGTATACAGACAAATGCATTCAGAAGGGAAGGAAGTGTGAAACTAGATTTCAGGTGATTTGTTTTAGCAAGAAATTTTGAAAATGTATTATTGTATTCTGTACCAGAGATGGGCACTCATTTTTGCCCTCAAGAGGGCCGCCCTCAACCTCACTCACCCTCATTTCGGTAGATGAGGGTGAGGGTGTCTGAGGGAGAGCGTGAAAGAGTCTATTGAGGGTGAGGGTAAAAGAGTCTATTGAGGGAGATGGTGTCTGAGGGTGAGGGATTCGATTGAGGGTGGGGGTGTCTGAGGGCGAGTATGAGGTAATCAACTGAGGGTGAAAGTGTCAATTGAGGGTGAGGGTGAGTGAGGGTTAGCAAAAATGCCCATCTCTGTTCTGTACTGTATTGTCGGCAGAAGGTGAGATGTTAATAAACATAAGTTCAAAATTATAAAGCAAATAAAATTTTATGCATTTAGATATGGAATTAAATAACTATAGATAGTTCTATATACAAATGAAAGACGCATTGGATTTTTCAGTTAATTTACTTTTACATGTATTTATATATAACTGGGTTAAACTTGCAGTGGTCTAAGTTGCTTTTCTACTAAATATACTTACTGTTAGACACAGAGAACCGACCTAGATAAGTCAGTCTGTTAGCAGAAAACAGTCCGAGCTTTTCTCAATTGCCAAAAGATGGCAGTGTAAGTTCAAGTAATGAAATAAATATGCAGCTATTTTCTTCTTGAATTTATTAAAGTACTTTGTGTATTAATTTCTGAAAAGAAAAATAAATGTTACTCACACTCCTGTAACTTTAACCTTTTCATATTTTATGGTTCTCTTCAATCAATTGCAAAATACTCGTGTTTATAAATTAATAAACGATAGTTGATGTAAATTCGGCAATTAACGGTTGCTCATCAGGATATACATGTTCGCAAATCTTTTTACACGACGGTCGTTCAATAAGTTCTTAGAAATTCCGAAAGATGACACTACTTGTAGTATCGAAGAAAGGCTTAGTGTTAGTAAGATTCATTCTTCACTAGACTGTTGTTGGAGTTCTAACTATATCCATCACGTGGCTTCGTTGTCATAGTCGATTGACGAAACAAACTCTTATTTATTTAGAGAAATGAGAAGATATTAGTTTCGTGCTGTTAATGAACATTTCTATTTACAAGCTTTAACACCAAAAGAGATCAAAGCCGAGTTGGATGAAGTTCATGGCACATATACTCTTGCATTTGCGACTGTTTAGAATTGAGTAAATGAGTTTACACGTGGCCGTATATCCACAAATGCTGAACATCGTTCGGGACGTCCACTGGAAGTCACTTCCTGTGAAATGATTGATCAAATCCACGGTATGATTTTGAGTGATCGACGAATCAAAGTTCACCAAATACTTGAGGCTACAGGAATACCATAAGGTACAGTGTTTTCAATTTTGCACCAAAAAGTGGGTTTGAAAAACATCTCGGCAAGGTGGGTGCTGCGTTTGCTTTGCTCTCAGTGGAGAATGATCGCAATCGTGCGAGAGATTTAGAGGCTAGTTTGCTCTTTTTAAACCCAATCCCGAGAAGTTTCTGCGTCGATACATAACAGTGGGCGAGACATGGATACACTACTACACTCCAGCAGGAAACAGTGGAAATAGTGGGTTTTTAAAGGCGATCCACCGCCGAAGAAGGCAAAGACGGTGAAATCGGCCGACAAGGTGATGGCCACAGTTTTTTTCGGATGCACACGGAATCATCTACATCGATTACTTGAAAAAAAAAAAAAAAAGACAAACGATAAATGGAGAGTATTTTGAGTCCTTATGACACCGGTTGATGCAAAGAAAACAATTCTCTTCCATCGAGAAATGGATGGCTTCACAACTGTGCAGTTTCGATGGCAAAAAATATGGAATTAAAATTAGAATTATTTCAACATCCACCGTATTCACCAGATTTAACCCCCCAGTAACTTATTTTTTCATTTACAAACTTGAAAAATTGACTTGGCGGAAGACGATTCACGTCGAAAGATGAGGTCATCGTCCAAGTGGATGCCTATTTTGACGACCTACCGAAAGCCTACTTTGCGGAGATTTAAAATGGTTGGAAAAATGCTCGAGCTACAAGGAGGTTTTCTTGAAAAATAAAAAAAATCTACTTTAAATGATTTTCAAATTTTTTTTTCTAAGGGCTTATTGAACGACTCTTGTAATTTCAAATTAACCCAAGAAACATTTGTGTACTATTTATTGTATTCAAGTATTAGAATATTAGAAAAGTTTACTTGCCTTAATTTCAATAGGTAAAAGATTGTTTATTTATTTAGTTATTTATTTATTAGCAACGTGACATTCCTTAAAACACGCCACTGTCTGCAGTCTTGTATATTACATAAAAAGCAGGAAATACTTTCTTTTTAGTACATTGTGTCGGTTTCTTTTTACGTCTGCAAGCAAGTGCGATTGTTTTTAAACAGATAGAAACGTTTTAACAATTTGTGTCTATATATACATTTTTTATATACATGTGGTTTCATTTGCTACAGAAATAGTGAAGAAAAAAAAAGCGTTTGAAGGAAATTGGAAAAACCAACATGGAACTGTGGGACTCTTTTCTCCATCAGTTAATGAGAAGAAACTGCAAGTCGGAAAGAGAAAGAATTTGAAAAAGAATAAAACAATAGACGGTAAGAAAATCAATGAAAAGCAGGGAAATATAGAAAACAAAACGTTTCATTTATGTCGCTAGAGAGATAATTCTCAGCATGTAAAAAACTCAAACTTTTTTTTCTTTGTTCAAATTCTTCATTTCCAAAAGTGGTTTCCTTCCGCAATGCTTTCCTTTGTTGTGTTTAAACAAAAAAAAGAATCGATCATAAAATGAAAGCAACAAAGCGTCATGCAACGCATGTGTCGAGCTTTAAAGCACCATACTTACTCGTACAAAGCAAATACTTACCAATAATACACCTATACACGTATACTCTAAATAATATGACGGAGGTAGATGTAATTAAATAAATTAATATTTTTTTTAGGTGTTTCAGTGGTGTTTTATTTATTTTCATTGGCGTTTGAAACACACTGACTGCATTTACAAAGTAGAATTAATTTTGGGGGGAATTGCTGTACAATTATTGTGGTGTAATTGAGGAGCGTTTTTTTCAAAACTCGATAGATCCCAAATTTTGAGAATCGGAGGTATATATGGGATAGATATACTTTTTATACTACCAATCGAACTGTGAAATCAGAATTAGCAAATCTCGATATGTATCGTGTGTATAGTATACTGAATCATGAGCGTTTTGTCAGAACTAGATAGCGCTCACGCACAGCAATTTCTCAAAACTCGATACAGCACAGAGCTGGCTGAATACTGCCGAATCCTACAATCTCGTGGAGTTGTCAAAGTTCTTAACAGAAACTGGCAAATCAAAACACTGAAGGAGATTTCTCAGACGATTCTGAAAGCAAAGTTCCCATTTAACATAGTAATGCAGCGTGTCATATCATCGTACAGAAATATGTACTGATAGTGTAAGTGTACAGTACACTTACATTGGGTTACTTGTGGAGATTTCTGTTTTCAGATCTGGAATTAAAACATGCCACAAAGAAATGCTAAGATCCTCATGCCTACAGAAGATGAACACGGTGTCCAGTGAGAAGAAGAAGGACGTAAAGAAACTCTTACACTTTTTCGAAATGCCGGAAGAAGCAAGAGGATTTTATGAAGATGTTCTCAGAGACTGCTAACTACAACGTAAATGTATGCTTCATTACTAACTATTGTAAACACTTTGCATTCTTACATCCTTGTCAAGGTGACCAGACGTCCCGTTTTAGTCGGGACAGTCCCTTTTTTCAAGCGCTGTCCCGTTGTTTTCTGATCCTCAAACGGGACGCTTAAATGTCCCGTTTTTAAGCACAAATGGCCCAGGAGTCCCGTAATTATTATTCAAAATATAAATGGTCAATGTGAATTCTACACTCTTGACACTAGATATATTGAAAAAGTGAAACTCAAATAGAGCATCACCTGACAAGTGCTGGGTAGAAGTATTTTCCCATTTCTGTTCTAATAACGTATCGTACTCAAATCTTCTAAAAGTTGTGGAGTTCCGTCTCTGTTTACCCGGGACTAATGCTCCAACTGAACGTGTATTTTCGCACATGAATGCTTTGTGAACAATTGAGAAAACCCTTGAAAGCTGTGCTGATCAGTAACATTAATTTTGATCAGTCTTGTACCAATTTCTACAAACTGTTGACTGCAAACAAAGAACTTTTAAAGATCTATTCATCCTAAAAAATACAAGTGAAAGTTACGCTAGACGATATAGTTGAGAATAACGGATATTATTTAATAATGAGGTAAGTAGTTTATTAGTAGTTCAAAGTATTGTTGGATAGTACTTAAGTTAGAAACGCTGGTTATTGCTTATACTTGTGTATTTTGTAAATTGAAAGCAGTGCTGAGTCCCAAAATGCAACCTGGAAGTCAGATATATAACCCTTCCCCCCGCCCCATCCGACGCCAATTCGTATGCGTCCCGTTTTTGCGAGTACAAATTCTGGCACCTTGATCCTTGTGTTACTTTTTAACTGTGAAATTTCCTTGTGAAATTTTCCATAATGTATATTATTGTTTCATTCGTGTAACCATGTAGCAGTAACCCTTTACATTGTACACAAAACTAACTAAATGAAACAAAATACTAATCAAAACTAAATAAAGAATATATCATGACGATATAAAACTAAAATTACAATAGTAATATAACAGTATAAAACTATAAAACAATAATACTAGCTGCAAATTTAGGTTCAGTCACATTCCTATGTTTCCTGTCCATGTACTCTATCGAGTTTTGAAAAAACCTGCATTTTTTAAGTAGCGAATTCTATGACAAATATTTGTATTTTCTAGGAGATTCACGTTGTCTGTACTTGTCCCAGGATAATAACTAGTATTATCTACAATTACGTTTCTTTAATGAAATGTTATGTACAATAATAACAAAAATGCAATTCCTGTAAAAAATGATGTTTTGTGCTCTATCGAGTTTTCAAAAAAAAAAAAACACTCCTCAATTTTTATCCTTAATGTTATATTTTAATATATGGCAATCAAATATTTATAATACTAACCGAAGGTTCGGGTGAAGTATGCTTTGTGATGAACAAATACAGTATGTGTGAGTTTTCTAGGAGTTTTCCCGTTTTCTAGGAGTACAATAAGAATGATCATAACGAAAATGATACTAATCTATACATGGGCGGATCCAGGATATGATCAAGGGAGGAGCTATATATATATATATATATATATATATATATATAGATGCAAGGGCTCGGAAAAAAACCGGCTTTTTTGGAAAAAAAACTCGGTTTTTTCTGCTTCGCTTTTTTGCTTGGGAAATTTTGGGCTTTTTTCAAAATACTGCTTTAAATTGATAAAACAGACTTTGTATCGCTTCTCTATAACACAAAAAATCATTTAATTAGTGGTTGATGCTGATAATAATATAAAACATCGAAAATAAACTATGAATTTCGAAAAGATATTTCAAACAATTCTTCTTGAACATATTTACATTATAAATTCCACAGGATTAACCAATGTATATAATAAGAATTTTTTAACCTCCTATATACAAAAGTAAGCAGAGTTGGCAAGAACCGTGGTTGTTTTTGAAAATGCCAAAAACCCGTTTTTGGGGGGATGTTTAAACCAGGCTTTTTGGTTTAAACCAGGCTTTTTTGATTTAGATTTTTTGCTTTATGTATTTATATTACATATTCACAGAAATAAGTTTGTTTTGCCTTGGTGTTATTATGCAACAGCGGGGTTATGCCGGAAGAACTCCCATAAGCTTAAAGAAGTCCGGTCAGTAAATTTCTTAAATTGAGAATCTCCCGTCCTAGCCATTGGGAAAATCCCGTCATTACTTGAAATGTAAGACAATAACGGGAAAATCCTGTTATTGCTTTGCATGTAAAATTTAAAGGTCTACATACCATAATCAGTACGCTAAAACTAAGGTATTAAACTGCAAATTTAGTACGTAGATATCATTGAAAGTCCAATCCAAGCTAATGTTGGAAGCTACGTAGGCAATTGATAAATTTTGCCAATTTCTATCAATATATTTAAGCAATCTTGTCTTCTTTATAAAACAACACGCATTTAGGCATGCAGAAATATACAATTTGGTTTGTTTCGCATATTTAGGCTTAACATCCTTACGAAATACGAGGTTATCAAGGAGAAGACTTTCGCTTAAACTGACATCCGAACCGCTACTTGGGTTACGCATGAAAGAAGGTTTGTGGTTCGACCGAGAATTGAACATGGGACACCTTGATTAAAAGGTGAAAGGGAAATAAAACTATTGCAGTTGGTTTGATATTTGGAAACGTCACCATGAAGTTCACACGATTCGCATTTTTCATTCTTTTTATTTTTGTGGTTTAAACCAGTTATTAAAAAAAAGTTGGTGTAAACCAGCCAACCCTAAAAGTAAACACTTCTTTTAAAAGAATACACAAATAACTAACAAAATAGTATGTAGTATTTTTACTTCAAAATATTCCATATCCTCTTTTTGAAACAAAATAAAATTAAAATAAAACATAAGAGAAATACTTAGATTTATATGATACACTTAAAGGCTGTACATCTAGAGCTTTTGGTTCTGTATATTCTTGAAATTCTACAGTTAAGTTTTATAGAACCACCATCACAGTTTACCCAATCCTCAAGTTTTCTGAATTTTTAACAAGAGGGATTCAACATATCATTACGGAACTCCCCCCCCTAAAAAAAAAAGGACTACGGAATATATTTAAGTTAAGCTAAATACAACTGCACAACAAACATGACTGAGTGATTAGCTTTTGCGCTTTTATCGGGAAGTCCGGGATTCAACCAGCACTCGACCATTCTGACAAAGCTTTTCTTCATTCCATCTGTGAATGTAGAAATAGTGCGTATACTGTGAATTGGGCGACTTCCTTTCTTATTGTTTTTAAATCGTTATTATTACTAATTACCAGCAGTGACGGTTTTGCGAAGGTTAGGGGGACAGTCTTTCGGACTGAAGCCCGTTCCCCAAAGTTACGGAATGTCTGCAACAAACGAAATATCTATTATTTATGCCTTTACTCATGAACTTTAAGCTCCCGTCAAATAAAAATTACGAATGTTTAAAAAAACTAAACATTAGTAAGAAAAACCCTTCCTAAAATACGTTTCTAAATCCGCCAGTGATTCTCAGTATAAAATGATTTTTAAAGTTGTATCCGGAAGATTATTGCTAAACATATAAACGAAACGAAATATTAGTTATGCCTGTACTCATAAACTTCAAGCACCACCCAAATAAAATTAGGACTTTTTAGGAAACGAAACAATCAGAAAAACCCCTCCTAAAGTACTTTTCTAAATCCGCTACTGATTATTTGTATAAAGTGGTATTCAAGGTTGTGTCCGGAAAATTATTGCTAAATCACTTCACAGCTACAGTATAACATAAATGTGGAAGTACGGTTTGACGGATATATTGAAAAACGTACGCTTTGACCGATAAATAGAAAAACGGGCAAGTTTAACTTTTGCGCTAGAAGCTAGAGTACTAAAAGCTCTTAGAAATGAAACACGGATGACAAACTAGAGGATAAAAAAGATGTCGATAACTCAAAAGTTAAAATAAAGTTAAATAGCCTCTAAAATTACCCTCAAATACTACATTCTTCATGTTAGGTTTAATTTGTAAAACATGTGCTCCATCCATCTTGATGGTGAATTTCAGAGCGAAATATCACATTCAGGTCATGGAATTCTTATCTAACTATAGAATATACTATAAGAAAGCTATTTAGATAGAAAAATCATGAAGTTGAAAAAAGCCAAAATTTCCAAAATTCTCGTTTTTTCCCAAAAAGCCGGCTTTTTATGTGAAAAAAACCATCGATTCAAAAAAGCCGGCTTTTTTGCATCTATATATATATATATATATATATATATATATATATATATATATATATATATATATATATATATATATATATAAAGACCTAAAGTGTCATTTTCTGCAGTTTCGAGCTATAACCGAAATGATGCTCTATGGGCCAAGACAGTTTAAGTATTTTCGTATCTAAGTTCCAAACCTGTGCGTAGTAGTCCAGATCATTGCCATTAGAATGCGTGACGTGTATGTCCACGGCACAAATTCTCGAGGAAAAACATCATTATCTCAAAACTGTTTAAATGGCACTTAGATCTTAATTTACTTCAGGTTTTCATATATATATATATTATGAGGATCCCCATCTCACAACATGAATACATGTTTATGGACGACACGTGCTAACGTTTATAAACAATCAGACGATACACTGAACTGGAAGACATGATGGGAACCCAAGGAGGACGAGTCACCTGAAGAGAGCCTATAAAAGAGGAACCACAGAGGAAGGATGCATCAGGTGACCACTGATCGCTCACCCATAACAGCTCTTGAGGTCACACTGGACTAAGGAGCTCTACCTATCCTAATATCCTTGGAGGCTGCTCTGAAGTGAAGGGGATTTCTCAACACAAACCATACCTCACGTGGCTGCCATAAGCCGAGGAGGTTTGCTGGGACCCTAACCTGAAGTCGCTACAAGACACTCTGGCGGCTGCCATGAGCGAAGAGGTTCCCTTATGAAACGTTACTTCCTTCACCCTTGGTCATAAAGAAGATTCCTGGATGGATTTTCCATGTTGCACGATCATATGGCTACCATGCAGTCGTGGTCACGAGACAAGAAGAAGAAAATTTTACCGATATATTTACAGGATGCAGCATTAGATCTAGTATCGCTACTAAAGAATCAGAACCAATTCGAAACGTTAACCTATGGAAATTTAAAAGCTAGATTAATTGCATTAAGCAGACAGAAGGATCCATCAAACAAGGCAAAACAAGAATTATTTCAAGTTCAGCAGGGACCAGAGAAACCTATAGATTCATACTACTTGCGTAAACTTCATGCAATCAGACAATTAATTCCGGACCCGTCGGAGGAGCTGAAGATCCACCAGTTATTCCTACCACTTCAACGATATTTTCTCGATAAAACTGTATTAGAAAGATTTGAAACGGTTTACGCTTTACAAACAAAGTTGAATATCTTAGAAGCCGCCAATCATTTTTTACGAAAACGAGGTCATGCACAATTATCGCAGACACTACATACATTATACGGCCAAAACCCTATACCTGATCCACAGAATCCATCATATATATTAGCTAATGAACCGAAGATGTCATATTCTATTCAACTCCCTTGTCATCATACTTTCCTGTAGAAAAGCATCATGCTATGCATCTAATGCAGTTGTATTCATGTAGCATCATAACAACTTAACACCCATCAGTCTAGTCTATCTTGAAAATCCTCTCAACCACTAGCGCCTATTCCGCACGAACATCTTAAAGTTAGTCAAGAACCGAAGGACGTTCCCTACCAGGAGCAATATCCTCCTCAAGCAATGTCCAGTTATAGAAGTCAGCCAAAGAATAGGGGGCACGGATTTAGGAAGAGGAACAGACAATATCATAATAATAAAGGGACGAAAAAACAGAGACCCTCCCAAAACAATCAGCAGGACATATCTACGGAGGACCAGATATTAGTCTGTTCCGTATGTCGGAAGCGAGGACATGAAGCTTCTACATGTTTTAGGAGTCAGAAAAAGGCGTAGGCCCTTGACAATGAGGCCGACATTCAAAATTATCCAGATTCTAAGAAAGAAAATGTAAAAATTAGCAATTATAATTCAAATGATATAAATTACAATATTCCTGCTTCAGAAAACCAAGCAGAAAATTTGGCAGATCGGAGTGAAAACATTTTATATGACGAAACTAATAGATCAAATTCAGTAATCAATACCAAATTAGGACCACAAAATGCAATATTCCATCTGGGAGCATAATTTCAATCTGGCCCTCTGATAGTTTACTACCAGAAACGGTTTTAATTTTATTCCAAACGGTAGTGAAAGGAGTGTCAGAAAGAAACATTTATTTGAAACAAATAGCACTAATAACATTCAAAATAGGACAAACAACATTCAGCCACTATTTTCGGATAGTTGATAGAATAATGCCAATCATTTTTGGAATTGATTTCCTCCAACGTAATTATGCCACCATCGATTTGAACAAAAATTTCTTTCTTTAAATATCCACGGAAGCCAACACTACCAGCTGAGAAGACGGAAGATGCACTATTATCTCTTACAACTCGAGTCATAATGCAACTTTAGCAAAATCGTTTTTACCTGAGTAAGAATATAACACCTCCTCAGCGTTCTCATACATTCATTCCTGTTGTAACAAAGAAAAAAAAATAGATGACAGAATCTCGTTATGTGTCATTGCTTTCTCAAATACTTGAGAGATAAAGATTACGTGCTCTCGACCAGAAAATTGACGTCAACAAAATGACAATTTTAATCTCGAATCCCGACAGCCATAGCATTACTATAAAGAAAAATACATCAGTGGCGATTCTTGAGGAAGGTCACAAATTTTCTTTTAACGCTCTAGAAAAAACAATTTTTATAGAAAAAACGCAGCAATTCACAACAAAATAAGAGATTGAGGAACGACTAAAATACAGGTTTTTTGTTTAAGAAAGAGCTCTTCGACGTCAAACCGAACTTAAATAAGAGTCAAAAACAGGCCATTTATGACTTATTGTTAAATTATAGGGACATTTTTAGATATACTTCTGATGATATTGGATATTTTAGAGGATACGTTCGCAAAATCAGAATTTCAAAGGCAGCTGCATTTCATGATTGTTCACCGCCCATTTCTCTCTATATACGAGACCAAGTAGATATACCAATTTAGGAACTATTCAATGCGAAGATCATTAGACGCACAGACAATAGTAACTTCAGCTGCCCACTTTTGGTTCTTCGTAAGCCAGGTAGACAATAATTTCGGATTGTCCTAAACTTGCAAAACTTAGTTACACCCAGTGGCGTATTTAGGGGGATAGCTTCCGGGCTTAAGCCACCCCGAAATCTTACTTACTATAGTAAAGTATATGAAATATCTTGTAGAATTTTCACATTTTCAGGCAAAGCCCAACCGAAAGTTAGCAAAGCTCTCCCCGAAACAAAATCGTAAATACGCCACTGGTTACACCAAATATCTATCTATTCCTTTCTAGACTACAGAAGATGTTTTAAGCTCTCTCAAAGTAAAAGAAAAAAACTTTCATAAGTACTATAGCTTTATCGGCCATCTATTTCCCAATTTTGCTTCATCCTAAAAGTCGAAAATAGATGACTTTCCAGGTCAATCACAAGACAAAATCGTACGAATTTTTGAGGTGTGTTATGGGACAAATACCCAATCGTTGTCAATTGTGACCTGAATGATTTTGGACGGATTACAGAACAGGATTACCAGTTTCGCTGATGATATTGTGTGCGGGAGTTACGACTTCCAGCACCAATTACAGGATTTAGAACTTTTATTCAAGAAACTTAGAAAACACGACTTTCGTGCTTCTCCTAAGAAAACATACATGTGTTATCACGAGCTCAATGTTTTGGGATATCTCGTCAGCGGGGATTCAATTAAAATATTTGTAATTATTATTTTTTATGCACGGAAATATACAATTATTATATATTTAAAAAAAAGAGAAACACTTGGTAAGAATATGAAACCAAATGAAGAGTAAGGGGAAAAACAAGGAATGTCCATATATGTGCTTTGTCCTATCTGTTGGTGACTCTTGGTACTATTTGACTATATGCCATGTAAAAATGTCCATGTAAAAAGGGACAAAAGATGTAACTAACCCTATTCTCCTTACGCGGCTTTCAATATTAAATCGCAGTTTTCTCGAAAATGCAGTTTTGTGACATTCCTTCTTTTTTCCCCTTACCCTTCAAATCCTACTTATCGAGTCTTGTGAGCACAAATGTCGTATGTTCAGTTTTTCTCAATATTAACATTGTCAGCTTAAGCGATAGCTTGTTATCTGTTAGGTCAGGTTCATAAATATCAGATATCCTATATGTAAATAGCTCCTTGGTAATACACGGTGAACAGTTGTCGCAAAAATTAAAATATTACCTAAAATAATATTGGCTAAGAATATAAGAAACTTGAAAAGGCCAACTACAAAACGAATTCGTGAAAGTTTTATTGGGTTATGCTCATATCTTAGGACACATATTAAAGATTTTACGACATTATACTTGGACCAACATTCAGTACACGAAGCCGCCCGTCCACAGCATCTTGCATAGAAGTACGACTTCATCTGCAAGTACTCCCCAGCATACAATTAAACTTCGATTGAATTGGTAGAACAAATGAATAAAATTATAAAGAATTGTCTTAAATTTTTCGCAACAGCATAGCAGTGACTTTGAACAGCTTTTGAGGTCGCACTGGACTAAGGACCTCTATCTATCCTAATATCCCTGGAGGCTGCTCTGAAGCGAAGAGGATTCCTCAATACAAATCATATTTCACGAGGCTGCCATGAGACGGGGAGGTTTCCTAGGAGCCTAACCTGAAGTCGCTACAAGACATCCTGGTGGCTGCCATGCGCGAAGGGGTTTCCATATGAAACGTTACTTCCTTCACTCTTGCTCATAACAAAGATTCTGATATATTAACTTTGTAAAACACAGAGACTATTTTGTATTTTATAAATAAATCGGTGAAGGGCTAGATTCCTGGTCCATTATTGACTCTACCTACACAAAATATTACTACACACACAGAGAGACACACATATATATATATATATATATATATATATATATATATATATATATATATATATATATATATATATATATATATCCCATCCAGCATCTCCATCAAATTTCAACATAGATGAGGTTAGGGTTGGGATAGTTTTTATCGTTTCACTTTGACAGTGCAACTTAGGGGAGGGGGAGGATTAATATTTAAAAATGATCATAAATGATTGAAACGAACAATGATATTTCCGATGCCGTTAAAATCTATTCAGCCTCCATTAGCAATATATGTCCGATATGAAACGTATTCTCCCCTTGCGAAAAACGGATATTTTACTACTACTACCACTAATAATAATAAAGAAACTATTAATAGTATAAATGTGAATTAGACTGTGAATTGAAACAATATTTGATGGTTTCCGAATGAAACATAAAATTATAAAAAAAAATGTGACAACAAAAAATATACAGTAATTCCCTATATTAATACAACTCTGAAGATAATAGCAACTACAGTTAAAACAAATAGGAATGAAATACCAAAAGCTTAATTTATTTAGTTATAAATAACATAATATAGTTCATATTCTAATTTGATCATTATCTACTACCTTATTAAGTTATTAGTCATGACGTTAAAGATGGTTATCTAACTTCTGAGGCCATCATGTGTGTGTGTATGACATGTTTATGTGAGCAAGAGAGAAGGGGTTAATAACTCAGTGGTAGAGCGCTTACCTCTAGGGTATACTGTCCCTGGTTCGATCCTGGGTCATGATAGTTTGTGGTTAACAACATCGTGCCCCTTGGTTTTCTCTTGGTACTAGCGTTTCCTCCCACATTGTCTTTCCATTATCGTTCACTTTTAACGTCGGATGTGAAATTGGAAAAGTTTTGTGAGCAAAACAATCAATTGAGAACGAATTTCCGTTTGTTTCTTGTCTTCGATAAAGGTGTATTCTCCTCCCCCGCAAGTTTCTTACTATCAATATATAGTTGCACTATACTACCGTGCAACTCCACTTAAGGTTGATGTAAAGGGACAACTTTGGCCAATAGATGTCACGACAGTCGATAGATCTCTCTCATGTATTTTTACCTTTCACGAAAATTTACAATTTCTCTTACAAATTTCAACCTAGAAACTTCAAATGTTTAGAGAAGGAACTTCATAATCTATCGAAGGCAACAATCCGTGTAAATTTTTTTTATTTAGAATTTTCTTCATTGTTGAAACAGTTATATTGTTAAAGGTTTGGATATCCAATTCAACAATCAAGTCATTTCAACAATGAAGAAAATTGTAAATAAAAAATCGGCACCGATTGTTGCCTTCGATAGGTTATGAAGCTCCTTCTCTAAAACTTTGAAGTTTGTACGTTGAAATTTGTAAGAGAACTCGTGAATTTTCGTGAAAGGTAAAAAACACATGAGAGAAATACGAAGACTGTAGTGTCATCTGCCGGCAAAGCTTGTCCCTTTAAACCAACCTTAAATCACTAGAGAGCAGTAGTCTTGGCTCTAAGCGAAATCTGAAATCATGCAACTGCAAGCTTGACCATTCCATCTACTTCGATGAATATAGAGATCCCAGTTCATACTTATCTTAACTAACTCTATGGCCTATGGAATCTAGAGGTTCAATGCCGCGTTCACAAAAGCTTTCCACTGACTTCTATCCTTAGCTGACTGCATCCAGTTTCTACTTTCTGTTCCAATCTCTGCGAGATCCATCTTAATATTGTCCTCCCATTTGCGCCTAGGTCTTCCTAATGGTCGTTTTCCGCTTGGTCTTCCAGTCAAGACTTTGAAAGCGTTTCTATTTTCTTCCATTCTAGCTACATGACCTGCCCACCTAAGCCTCCTAGACTTCACGACCCTAACAATGTTGGGTAAACCATATAAATTATGTAGTTCCTCGTTATGAAGTTTCCGCTCCTCTTGGGTCCGAATATTCTTCTCAGGATCTTGTTCTCAAATACTTTCAGTGTATGTTCTTCCCTCAGAGTAAGTGACCATGTTTCGCAACCATACAGAACAAGAGGCATGATTATCGTTTTGTATATTTTAAGCTTCCAATTCCTCGACAGAATTCGCGAGAACAAGAGATTTTGAACCGAATAATAACACAAATTCCCTGCTTTAAGTCGACATTTAATTTCTCCGTGAATATGATTTTCCTCTGTTAAAATTGATCCTAGATATTTGAAACTATTCACTTTATCAAAAGTATTATTTAATATTTTAACGCATCCATAATTTGCTGTATTCCGGTTCCGACGCACTTGCATGTATTTAGTTTTCTCTGCATTTACTTCTAAACCAATGTCCCTGCAAGCGTTTAATAAGATCTCTGCATTTATTTCTATTGTTCTCCTATCATCACCTATTAAATTTACATCATTATGCCATAACCTGGTGAATACCGTTCAACTCTAGGCCCTAGTTACTATCTTCGATTTTCCTTATAGCGTATTCCAGCACAAAGTGAAATAAGAATGCAGACAACGCATCTCCTTGTTTCAGGCCATTTTCGACGTGAAAGCTCGTGGTCAAAAAATTTCCTACCCGTACTTTACTTTGGGATTCATTTAAACATCTCTTAATTAATCTAATTAGCTTTCTCTGTATTCCTTACAAAATATTATAATATAAGTTTGTCACTGCAACTGTCTTACCTTAACAACGACTTAGGTGCAAAAAATAAGTGTCCAAAATATACGTACCTGTAAAGATAGAAAATATTTGCTTTAGTTACAAAATATCTAAAGGCCAAAGTCATGTAATAGTTATTTTAACATTCAACTAAAAATTGCAATTCTATTTACTGATTTTATGAAGTATTTTATGAACGTTATTACTATAAATGACCATTTTTATAATTTTCTTAATCAAGCTATAACTTGATAACTAATATAAAGTAAAAGAACTAACGAACACGCCTCTGGTACTGTAGAAATGCCAAATTTTTGATAAATTTCTAATTTGAGAATGCTGAATCCAATGAAAATTTATATACATACATACATACATATATATATATATATATATATATATATATATATATATATATATATATATATATATATATATATATATCTGTTCATAGGGTAATTAAAATATATCTCATAGTTTTCTGGGAATTCCATGGACGTAGCATGTTTAAAAGTAATTTACTTCCATTGGATTCAGCTTTCACAACTTGATAATGCAATAATCTGTAGGTAGATTCTAAATAAAGGAAACAAAGTTTCAAAACTTCACCTTTTCATTATTAAAACACTGTCTTATAATTTTTTTTACAAAGTATTTTCTCTAAGTCTTTAAATGTTTCCAGTGTACAGTAAGCGCAAACTTCCTCGGCACACGGTGTGGCCTCGGAATAAAGGATATTGGCCTTAGCCTAGGGTGGCCTTAGACCTGAATCAGTTACACTCCGCAGCACATAGCAACCCCAATAGTACATATTAAAGGATATCTCCGTCGCCCATAGCAACCTCGGGAAATGGTTATAAAGGATTATACTTCGTAGTCCACAGCAGCCCCAGGGGTAGGTATTAAAGGAAGTTTCCGTAGCCCATGGCGGTCTCGGGAGAAGATTTTGGTGGGTAAGCACTGCTTTCATAACTACTTGGTTCTTTAGTTCTCTTTTATAGCCATCTTCTTGGAGGGAAGACCTGTGGAGGGGCTGTCGGTTTTCTTCGTAGTTCTCCGAATCCTCTTCGTTTCTTCCTAGATGTGTAGTGTCCTTGTCATCTGCCACTGTTTGTTTATAATATTGTAAAAACACCTGATTGTACTGAAAACATGTGACTTGCAGTGCGTGTGGGTATATGGTTCCTTACACCCCCCACACTAGGAAAGAAGTAATCCCAAGATTATTTTATGAAATTATACATGGAACATCATCATGTTGTAACAGTATGTGCAAATATCAATGGTACATTAAATGCACTAAACACTATATGCACTAAAAATGAATAACACTAAAAACGCTTTGGTGAACACTGAGAAAATATAATAATAACACTATGAGTCCGTCCCAGCTAACAAGTAAGGGACCATATGGTTGTCGCGCAAATCAGATGCAGACATACGCCATCTGATTGAGCATGAAAAGATATGAAGAACACAGAAATTTAAGGTGCTAAGGGCCATAGGGAGCGGAGCAAGGAAAGAGGAAACATTGAATGTCGGCAAAATTGGAGAAAGTCAGGAATGTCGGGAAAAGTTAATTTCTTACAAACAGGGAAGGAAACTCAACCAAAAGAAAGAAACTAAACATAACAAGGGCATCAAGGACGAAGAAAAATAATAATCAGTGTTGCCATCCGGACTGCAGTGTTGCCAGCTCTGCATAACATTGATATGGAAGATACAGCACAGTATAGCAATTCATGCACAAGGAAAAATATTAGTAACACAAAAGACAAATGAAAAGACTCTGTACACGTGCGTAAAAAGGTTTAACGTAGTCGTGAGTGAATATTACACCCGCGTGAATACAAATGGGGGAAAATAGAGAACAGTACGCACCATTTGTAGTTTAATTGCAGTTGACGTGAAGATCACTAATGAATGCGTGGTCAACACACAAACATTTCTCGCAGTGAGCACAGCGGATAAAAGCAAGCTGGTCAAACGCGTCTCTGCAGCATTCCTCTGTGAGTCCTTTTTCAAAGCAATATACGGAAGGTGTTTCAAACTATCCAGGATGTTCATTGGAGTAGCCACATTTGAAAAACGCAAAGCGTATCATCTTTTGGAATCGCCTAGAGGAAAACTGATAATGAACAAATGACTGAAGGCGGAGAAAGTTCTCGCGTTGCCACACATTAATACTGGAGAACACTAATGTATCTTTGATGAACGATCATCATCATCATCATGGAACGATGCTCCCAAACACTTTCGTTTCTGTGTTATCATGTGTACCCCCTTCACTTTCATGTCTATATTTGTCCTCACTCATGTATATTATTCAGTCACGACTATCGTTAAACCTTTTTACGCACGTGTACAGAGTCTTTTCAATTTTCTTTTGTGTTACTAATATTTTTCCTTGTGCATAATTGCTATACTGTGCTGTATCTTCCATATCAATGTTATGCAGAGCTGGCAACACTGCGGTCCGGATGGCAACCCTGATTATTATCTTTCTTCGTCCTTGATGCCCTTGTTATGTTTAGTTTCTTGCTTTTGGTTGAGTTTCTTTCCCTTTTCGCAAGAAATTAACTTTTCCCGACATTCCTGACTTTCTCCAATTTTGCCGACATTCAATGTTTCCTCTTACCTCGCTCCGCTCCCTATGGCCCTTAGCACCTTAAATTTCTGCGTTCTCCATATCTTTTCATGCTCAATCAGATGGCGTATGTCTGCATCTGATTTGCGCGACAACCATATGGTCCCTTACTTGTAAGCAGGATCCACCCAAAAAATGTCATCTCCCCCAAAGTCTGTAGGGATCATTAGTGGAGTTAATAACTATAAATTAAATCACTAATCATGTTGCCATGAGGTATGGTTTGTATATTAGGTGCAGGCCCCGGCGAAATTGTTCTTTCCAAAGGAAATTATATGTCTTTATGAATTGATTGAGTCTCTCTAATAGGACTAATATACGGACAATCAGAGACAAATTAATTATTATTAATATCGAAATTAAAATACAGATAAAAACTGTAAGAAGGATCAGGAACATCTTTTTGAAAAGAAGAAAGTTCTTTAAGTGCGTGATTTTATACGTTTATAAAGAAGATGCAGAAATCAAATTTTTCAATAAATTCGGTTATCAAATTTCTAAATATACCGTATATAAAGCGGACTTGGTTAACTTTACCTGTCTTACTTTCACTATAAGACCCTTTTAGAGCATTAGAAATAGCGCGAAATGCTTTTCGTATCGATACGAATATTAACTTAATGGGGCTACAATGCAGGGACACATATACAGAGGTGTTCAACGGATCCAGTCACCCCTCAAAAAAATCGTTACTCCACTAATATTTGTATATTTTCTTAACAGCATTATACTTGTTTAGCAGACAAGTGCTTGGAGTACGATAAAGACTTGATTTTACGCTTAATCTGTACCGGTACTCTTTCTTTTCTTATAAAAACAGTCTAATTCTATCAAATTTTCTGCGAATAGAAGTGGCAGTAATTACAAGTTACTTATTATCTTAGGGGCCGCGGTGGCTCAGTGGTAGAGCGTTCACCTCTGGTGCTGGGTGTCCCGGGCTCGATCCCAGCCCCCGCCAAGTGAACTTTGTGGTGGACAAACACCGTGTGCGTGGGTTTCCTCGGGGTTCTCCCGTTTCCTCCCACTTTCATCATTCCACCATTTCATTCATTTCTCATCATCACCGTCTCCTTTAGCCCAGCCGGCATAACCGTGGGACGTAAAACTTAAAGATTTCATTTTTTTTAGTTATTATCTTTTCGGGTGCCGAATAAGACACATTTAATATTACATAGACGTATTGGATCCCTCTAACTACTTAGGACCCCTTCCAAAAAAATAATTCTGGGCGGGCCACAATGTGTTCGTATAGGACAATTAGTGGCTTTAATTTTCATAGGAAAAGGAAAATTTAGGTAGTGTGTATCCCTTGTTTCTTTGCATTGACTGAAATCGGATAGCCATGTGTGTTTAATTGGGAAAATTAGTGTGATGGAATCGTACTTTTTATTACGTGTTTGATGCGTGTTCACTACGTATCAGTTTTGTATCACTTTCAGAAGTGAGAGGACATAACATGTATGTTAAAACAAGGACAAAAACTCAATAACAACATGGCAAAAGCTCCAGATAATACGATGGAAGCCACTGAATTGAAATGAAACAATAGAAAATGAATAATCAACTGCAGCTACATGGACAATACATATTGAACTGTAATTGGATAGGGCAATGAAAAACCAAATCAATAACAAGAAAGTAAAAAAAAAAAAAAAAAACAATGTATTGCGTTTATTACTTGAATGGCATTTAAAAATAAATTTAAAATGTTCTAACACACTGGAACACAGATATATGTATAGGGAAAATATGGTAACTTTCGTTTCCAAGGGCAAAATGTACATGAATCCGTACAATATACAGTTATAAATTTGTTTTTTCAAAATGTTCTTGCATGTTATTTTACAGATAATTATATTCATGTTTCAGTCATGCTTTATAGTAATAATTATTTTTTTAAACTCTTCGTGGTATAGATAAACATTCTAAGCATATGTTTTCGTGCGTTATTGGGTATATGTGTATTATATTTTATGGGCACTTTATAAAAGCTACAAATACTAAATATCGAATGGTGGTTAAAATTATCCTTTGACAGTTTCCGGAATCATCTTATGAGGTGGCTGGAAATAGAAATAAAGGGGAATAATATTAGTTTATTGACTTCGTTGTCATGTATGAGGGTGATTCAAAACGTAACATAACAACAATTCTAATTCAAGCACTTTATTGCTTAGACCAAGATTTCTCAACCTGGGGTCGCGAATAGATAAATATAAAGAGGAAGTGGAAGAGATAAACATTGTAATATCCTATGTGATGTAAACAAACAATTCCACACGTCAGTGTTTACAAACACCACCAAGTGGTTCGGCAAGAAGATTTCACACCAGATGGATCTACAGTCACATGCAGACGACGGTTTCTAGCCCCTCCCACGGACCAGAAAACGACATCGGAGCAGCAGCGCCACAACCACCCAAGGAACCCTTTAAATTGGCTGGATGACGGCAATTCTGTAACAGTTTTCTGGTGACCTTCCTGTAGTCTGCTTCGGGACTTTAGGAGTAACCTAATCCCAGGGCCACTAGTCTGTTTCGAGACTATCCTTCCTCCTGGCTTAGCCTGCTTCGGGGGACTGGGAATCCTAACCTCAGCCTCTTAGCCTGCTTCGGGGCTCTGTTGGCCATTTAACCTTCCCTCTGCTTGCATCGGAGCTTAGGGTTCCTAATTCCACTCTGCTTAGCCTGCTTTGCTCTTTTGGCCATTTAACCTTCCCTCTGCTTGCATCGGAGCTTAGGGTTCCTAATTCCACTCTGCTTAGCCTGTTTTGCTCTTTTGGCCATTTAACCTTCCCTCTGCTTGCATCGGAGCTTAGGGTTCCTAATTCCACTCTGCTTAGCCTGTTTTGCTCTTTTGGCCATTTAACCTTCCCTCTGCTTGCATCGGAGCTTAGGGTTCCTAATTCCACTCTGCTTAGCCTGCTTTGCTCTTTTGGCCATTTAACCTTCCCTCTGCTTGCATCGGAGCTTAGGGTTCCTAATTCCACTCTGCTTAGCCTGTTTTGCTCTTTTGGCCATTTAACCTTCCCTCTGCTTGCATCGGAGCTTAGGGTTCCTAATTCCACTCTGCTTAGCCTGCTTTGCTCTTTTGGCCATTTAACCTTCCCTCTGCTTGCATCGGAGCTTAGGGTTCCTAATTCCACTCTGCTTAGCCTGCTTTGCTCTTTTGGCCATTTAACCTTCCCTCTGCTTGCATCGGAGCTTAGGGTTCCTAATTCCACTCTGCTTAGCCTGCTTTGCTCTTTTGGCCATTTAACCTTCCCTCTGCTTGCATCGGAGCTTAGGGTTCCTAATTCCACTCTGCTTAGCCTGCTTTGCTCTTTTGGCCATTTAACCTTCCCTCTGCTTGCATCGGAGCTTAGGGTTCCTAATTCCACTCTGCTTAGCCTGTTTTGCTCTTTTGGCCATTTAACCTTCCCTCTGCTTGCATCGGAGCTTAGGGTTCCTAATTCCACTCTGCTTAGCCTGTTTTGCTCTTTTGGCCATTTAACCTTCCCTCTGCTTGCATCGGAGATTAGGGTTCCTAATTCCACTCTGCTTAGCCTGCTTCGGGGCTCTGTAGAGATCCTGTCTGCGACCTTACGGTCAAAGACCACCTATAACTAACCTTTGATACTAGAGAGATTAATTTGTACAGTATTTTGTGAAAATACTTTTATAGAGAAATTTTATAATAAAATTGGTAGTGGGAGATCGTTTCTTGACACTCTTTTTATTAACGCTCTATCTATACCTATATGGGACAGAGTGTTACATGGTGGAGGCGCCGGGTATCGATCCCGGTACCTCTCGCACATTTTCAACAGATGCAGAATTAGAATTTAATACCGGTAAATATATTTAAATATTATTTTGAATTTTGTTCTGATAGGTTAAGAACAAAACATAGGTCTAATAAACATGTTCAACACATGCAGAGTTGTTTAAAAATCAATTTAAATAAAAGAGTTACGATATGAAATTAGTAAGAACTGCATATTGAATTACCAGACCAATACATGCAACAGAAACTGCATATTGAAATACAATTAAATTTGAAAGCTAATGAGATACCTGAGCATGGTATGATTTCACTTCGCGGCATGGTATGATTTCACGTTCATTTCGCCGATAACGGAGGATGGTAAAACATGGATATTTAGATAGATCGCATACTAGTTCCTGTGTAATTCCTTAAACCGCTTGGGATAGGTCCTATAGTTTCTAAGGCAGGTCGTTTCGACACATGGTTTTTCGAATTTTCGGCGTTTTATAACTCTGAAAGGAGACGTTTCTCGACCTATGTTTATCAGAACTTTTTTCTTTCATTTCATATAAGGAATCACCTCCCAAAGTTTGTCGGTGGAGTTACCTACCACCCTGTATATATGTACGTATGAATGTAAGTTGAACTCAAGGTAGCCCACAAAAAGTGAACTCGGAATCTCGTGTCTTATTGTTCTGACTACGGGCCTGAAACCAAGAGACAAGAAGTTGTATAGGAAACGTCCTTATACCAAATAGTGTGACGAAATCATAATTCAAAGAGCACTGAGGAATAACATAACAAATAATTGCCCAAGGTAGACGATGATCAAGAAGAATTGGCGAAACTTTTATCCAGCAGAGGATTGACAATGATAGTTCATTATTGTCACTTCTCTATGCCCACGCACAAAAACATTTCACGACAAACTTTACCGAACAAAACGCATTTATTTCAAATACAAACACCAAAGACAAAATTAGTTCAAATACATGCATAGTGAAACGCTATTTCTAATAGAACTGAACACAAACTTATGCTTTTTGTAGATTCAACTTCATGAAATAACCTTCCAGTCTCTCTGCATCAAAACAAAACTAATTTAACATCTGTCTACAGATGAAATTTAAAAAAAAGTCTTACTGTAACAACCTAAATTCATGCACTGTTCGCACAAGTTCCGCAGTTTGTTTGTGTAAACATTGCTGGGAAAGACACTTCATTGATATTCCGAATAGAATTGTGGGCAAAAAATGAGTAATTCGCCTGGAAGTGATGGGTAATTTTCTATGATTGAGAACTGTTCTGCTGGGCGACACCAGACAGCATTTTTGTTTCATTATTGGCATGCCACAGATGGACTATTAAATGTTCAATAATATTTCTTTTATGGACAATTCTGGATGGTTATATACGATATATTAAAAACAGGCACCCTTTTTTCACTTCTGTGATACTAATTTGATATTTCAGTTATCTGCTTTTTAGGGTAGAGCTAAAAATGGTACACGTGAATTTTGGAACTTTTCCAATTACCTTCATTTTGAAAGTTCTTCTTATATACAGTAATAATCATAATTACAGTTCAAATATAAGTTCCTTCTAGATATTCGATGGTTTAGTGGTGAGCTTGTAGGAACTCAGAGACCATGGTTCTAGTCTGACAGAATCCAACGCTCTTTGCGACCAAGGAGTATGTATAGGTACCTTTCAGAGACAAAGCCTCCGAGAGCGTGGTAAGGATAAATGCATTCTCAGAGACCAGGAATATTAGGGAGTGGTAAGTATAAAAGAGTTCCCAGAGACCAGGCGTCCTAGAGAGTGGCAAGGATAAAGGCGTTCTCAGAGACCAGGCGTCCTAGAAAGTGGTAAGGATAAAGGTATTCTCAGAGACCAGGCGTCCTAGAGAGTGGTACGGTTAAAGGAGCTCAAAGAGACCAGGCGTCCTAGAGAGTGGTAAGGATAAAGGCGTTCTCAGAGACCAGGCGTCCTAGAGAGTGGTAAGGTTAAAGGAGCTCAAAGAGACCAGGTGTCCTAGAGAATGGTAAGGATAAATGCGTTCTCAGAGACCAGGAATATTAGGGAGTGGTAAGTATAAAAGAGTTCCCAGGTCTCCTAGAGAGTGGTAATGATAAAGGGGCTCTCCGATACCAGGTGTTCTACAGAGTGTTCAGTATAAATGAACTCTCAGAGACAGGTGTCCTAGAGAGTGGTAAGGATAAAGGCGTTCTCAGAGACTATTCGTCCTAGAGAGTTGTAAGGATAAAGGAGCTCATAGAGACCAGGCGTTCTAGAGCGTGGTAAGGATAAAGGAGCTCAAAGAGACCAGGCGTCCTAGAGAGTGATAAGGATAAAGGAGCTGAAAGAGACCAGGCGTGCTAGAGAGTGGTAAGGATAAAGTAGCTCAAAGAGACCAGGCGTTCTAGAGCGTGGTAAGGATAAAGGCGTTCTCAGAGCCCAGGTGTCCTAGAGAGTGGTAAGGATAAAGGGGCTCTCAGACATCAGGTGTTCTACTGAGTGTTAAGTATAAATGAGTTCTCAGAGACCAGGTGTCCTAGAGAGTGGTAAGAATAATGGAGTTTTGAGAGACCAGGCGTGCTAGAGAGTGGTAAGGATAAAGGAGCTCAAAGAGACCAGGCGTTCTCAGAGTCCAGGTGTCCTAGAGAGTGGTAAGGATAAAGGGGCTCTCAGACATCAGGTGTTCTACTGAGTGTTAAGTATAAATGAGTTCTCAGAGACCAGGTGTCCTAGAGAGTGGTAAGGATGAACTGGTTCTCAGAGACTAGGCGTCCTAGAGAGTTGTAAGGATAAAGGAGCTCAAAGAGACCAGGCGTTCTAGAGGGTGGTATGGATAAAGGCGTTCTCAGAGCTCAGGCGTCCTAGAGAGTGGTAAGGATAAAGGGGCTCTCAGACATCAGGTGTTCTACTGAGTGTTAAGTATAAATGAGTTCTCAGAGACCAGGTGTCCTAGAGAGTGGTAAGAATAATGGAGTTTTGAGAGACCAGGCGTGCTAGAGAGTGGTAAGGATAAAGGAGCTCAAAGAGACCAGGCGTTCTCAGAGTCCAGGTGTCCTAGAGAGTGGTAAGGATAAAGGGGCTCTCAGACATCAGGTGTTCTACAGAGTGTTAAGTATAAATGAGTTCTCAGAGACCAGGCGTGCTAGAGAGTGGTAAGGATAAAGTAGCTCAAAGAGACCAGGCGTTCTAGAGCGTGGTAAGGATAAAGGCGTTCTCAGAGCCCAGGTGTCCTAGAGAGTGGTAAGGATAAAGGGGCTCTCAGACATCAGGTGTTCTACTGAGTGTTAAGTATAAATGAGTTCTCAGAGACCAGGTGTCCTAGAGAGTGGTAAGGATGAACTGGTTCTCAGAGACTAGGCGTCCTAGAGAGTTGTAAGGATAAAGGAGCTCAAAGAGACCAGGCGTTCTAGAGGGTGGTATGGATAAAGGCGTTCTCAGAGCTCAGGCGTCCTAGAGAGTGGTAAGGATAAAGGGGCTCTCAGACATCAGGTGTTCTACTGAGTGTTAAGTATAAATGAGTTCTCAGAGACCAGGTGTCCTAGAGAGTGGTATGAATAATGGAGTTTTGAGAGACCAGGCGTGCTAGAGAGTGGTAAGGATAAAGGAGCTCAAAGAGACCAGGCGTTCTCAGAGTCCAGGTGTCCTAGAGAGTGGTAAGGATAAAGGGGCTCTCAGACATCAGGTGTTCTACAGAGTGTTAAGTATAAATGAGCTCTCAGAGTCCAGGCGTCCTAGAGGGTGGTAAGGATAATTGCGTTCTCAGAGAACAGGGGTCCTAGAGAGTGGTAAGGATTATGGAGCTCAAAGAGACCAGGTGTCCTCGAGAGTGGTAAGGATAAAGGCAGTCCGGGCGTCCTAGAGGGTGGTAAGGATAAAGGTGTTCTCAATGACCAGACGTCCTAGAGAGTGGTAAGGATTAAGGAGCTCAAAGAGACCAGGTGTCCTAGAGAGTGGTAAGGATAGAGGAGCTCTCAGAAACCGGGCGCTCTAGAGAGCGGTAAGTATAAATTAGTTCTCAGAGACCAGGTATTCTAGAGAGTGAAGGTACGATACAAATTGATGTCTTCTGCTGTGTTTTGGCTCCTTTTATCCAGAAATTTTGCTGATTTCATTTATCTTCGTTGCTTGACGATCGTTGACAATGGATGTTTCAATCCACGGTCAAGTAAGTTTGTGGTGGAAAATATCGTTTCCGTGGGTTTTCTCGTGGTACTCTGGGTTCCTTCTACCTTCTTATTCCACTAATTCTTCCATTAGCCTAAAGGGCATAATTATAGGACTTTAAACTGAAAGATTTCATTTCATTCCAAAGTAAGCATGTGGTTAATGAAAGTGAAATGAAATGAAATGAAATGAAATGAATTTTTGAGTTTTACGTCCGACGGTTATGCGAGCTAGGCTAAAGGAGACGGTAATAATGAGAAATGAATGAAATGGTGGAATGAAAAAAGTGGAAGGAAAAGGGAGAGCCCCGAGGAAACCCATGCACACGGTGTTTGTCTACCACAAAGTTCACTTTGCAGGAGCAGGGTTTGAACCCGGGAGCACCAGAGGTGAAGGCTCTACCACTGAGCCACCTTGGCACCCATGGTTAATGAAAGTACTTGGTGGGACGATAGATATTGTGGGAAAGAACAAGAGAAATCCGAGGAAAAACCACAGACAGAATGGTCACAACCAGAAAGTCACGTGACTACTTGACTTGGGATGGAAGATGCAATGAAATAAAACCTTTTACCTTTATATTGCAGGGTTCTGCCGCATAGGTTATAGGAGACGATGGTAATGAGAATGAACGAAATGGTAAAATGAAGAAAGTGGAAGGAAACAGAAGATTACCGAGAACAGGGCCGGCCCTACGCAATTTCCCGCCCTGTGCAAAGGCATTATTAGGCACCCCTTTTCTCCAGAAAGAACAACTTTTAAAAGTCGTGATTTTAAGTATGTTACCCCGTCATGAACAACGGAGGGGAAGGAAAGAGCATTCGCACCCAGAAAGGCCTAAACACTACAAATACAATCTCGTTGTGTCTGTTTTTTCTTTAAATAACAATATATTATGTTACCGAAAGATAAAGCAAACACACCTGCAGAGGAGAGGTGGTAATCCTTTCTATAGAATTCAATATCGAGCTCCAATCTCAATATATCAGTTTGCAATTCCAGTGCAACTAACTCTTTTATCCTTATTTCTTGATTTTCCTTCTACATCTGTTAAAAAGTTAAACAAAAAAACTTGTTTCCATCTTCAATGATAAGAAACTTATTTGTGACAAAGACAAGATTAGTTTTCATATAAAAACTGTGATAACTAACTAAATGGAACAGGTGTTCGCTACTGTTCGAGAATTGAAAAAAAAATGAAATCTTTAAGTTTAACGTCCCACGGTTATGCCGGTTAGGCTAAAGGAGACGGTGATAATGAGAAATGAGTGAAATGGTGGAATGGAGAAAGTGGGAGGAAACGGGAGAACCCCGAGAAAACCAATGAGCACGGTGTTTGTCCACCACAAAGTCCACACGGCGCGAGCTGGGATCGAACCAGGGACCCCCAAGCACCGGAGGTGAACGCTCTACCACTGAGCCACCGCGCCCCCCGGTTCGAGAATTGAGTTCTTGTATTTGATAACAATCAAGCAATTCATGCTGGGATTTATTTGACGATTTGCTTTAGCGCTGTCCATGTGACCTTAAATTAATGCGACCTAAACCTTATTTATGAATGTAGTATTGAAATAGAAGGTCAGCTTAGTAAATTCAACTAACTTCATCATGAAATCTTTTTCCAACAAGAAATATTTATTTTAAGTAATATATTTATGTCAGATTTCGCCATCCTGTGCAAATGTATGTATTTTCATGATAAGTAGGTGCTGCCTCCTATAATCTGGAAACCTCTAAGATTTACCGAAAGAAGATCAAGAAGGAGAAAAATTGGATTAAACGAGGAGAGAAGGAATTTGTGAATGTAAAATTTCAGATTTCCCTCTTCCCAAACGATTTTCCTATTTGAATTTCCTGCTCGGGGTATTGATTTACCGGTTGCTGATACTGACGGCGCCAAGAAAGTGGGGAAAAATAAATGACATAACAGGATTCAGTCAAGTACGCAAGAATTATCGGCTAATCTCACAGGTTTTGTCACCATTTTCAATTTCGCTTCCCATTCACTTGATTCCAGCAGTGTTGCTATAGCTGTTACCTTTACTAATTTTAATATTAAGCAAATGTACGTAATCCTGGTTTTGTAGAAATGAATGGCTGTTTTCTTAAGCACATGTGAATAAAACAAAGGTTTATGCACGTAGATCTTGTGGTTCGCGCCTCAGGCAAAAATTCACTGACCTTCGAATACGCTTACAATAGTCATGTGAACAATTCCTGGTTCTTAGCTCTCCCTGCTGGTCTAGTGGTAGCGCTTGCGCCTTTGGTGCAAGAGATCCTGGATTCGATTTCTGGTTGGAAACTATTAAAATTTGAACGAATAACGACGCTTCAGATTCTGCCCTAAACTTCGGATTCCAAAAATATTTCCATGTCTCATACAGTGTCAGTGTGGAAAAGATCAACAGCCATCCCATCCCTGGTTTGGGTGTTGCTTGTGCAATACTTCGGCCTGATATCTGTTAGAAAAAAAATGTGCATATATGTAAGGCATTTCTTTCAAACCATCAATGTAAATAAGACACTAATTATAAGTACAATTAACTACATATTTCAATGCAAAGTTGAATACATTGTAGCATTCTTGACATTAAAACCAATGTTGTAATTCGGTGGTAGGGAACTGATCAGCTGATCGAACCAACATAGTGGACTTACCTCTAAATTGATCAAGCTTGCACTGCCACTAATGACAAGCACCAGACTTTTGTTTTATTTTATATATCAAATCAATTATTAACATTTTGCATTAAGGTACACTGACAAAATATAAATGTGTGTTAAAATATACAAAGTAATATTTGTTCAAGGATGAGTTATGAGTATTGCAACATATTCTCAACTCAAAAATCAGGCTTGAGTATACGCCGTGTAAGTATAAGGTCGAACTGGCCAAGTGATAATGTGGCAAGCGGACTACTTAACACGAAAGCCACCATGCTCTGGTTAGAAATCATAGATCCCTCATAGATTGTTAAGCTTACCGAAGTTTTACAGTGTCAAACGGAACTCACTCGTTAAGAAAAAATTGGAATAAAACTTGAACCGATTGTTTAGCAAAGGTGACTTAAAATTGTTATTCCCAATTGTCTTCTGAATTTGTGAAAATCGTTGGAAAGAATCTGATATAACTCAGGATATAATAACGGAAAACAGCCACTTGAGTGCCGTCTATCGGTATATGTAAGAAACAAGCATAGAAGGAACATGTGGCTGTAGAAGGAATTTGTAAACTAGTCCCAATGGTATTGTTCCAAAAGTTGGTGAAATTTTATATGATCCGCTCGTAGCGAAAGGGTTAATCACAAGGCAGAAAATTCATATATGTTACACGATGTATTTACAGTGGAAAGTTCTAAAAATTTAAAACAGTATTCTTGTGCAAAGTTGTTCTGTCAAAGACTGCTCCATCTCCCTTGCTCCCTTCCCAAGGAGAAAGGTGCCGAATTAAACGTTGCTAACATTTCATTGAATACCGATTCGTTTGCTATGATATTGTTAGCTTGACATAAATTCAAGAAGAAAAACCAATGAATAACATAGTCCTCCAATACAAAATAAGAAAATTGCTCTTGTAAACATCGAGTATTGACAAACATGTCTCTATGAATAATTCAGCACTTTTATGAGCTTATCGCAACTAAGTAGCTTACTATCATGTAAAAGGGATCTTCCAGTGATCCAATTTTGTTCACACTTTCCCTTTAACACACACACACACAGAGAGAAAGTACACGCTTCTCATAAACTTCACCCTTGCATATCAATGACGTTGCGAAATGGGTACTTTCTCTTCGTTTTGCCAGAGGGGAAAATGAATATAAAACTTCATTTATTTCGGAGGAGCTAGAAAACCCTGTCAAATTGTGTGCATTGTGTATCTTGTGCAACGCTTTTAAGTTGATTAGCTAATCACAGAATAGCAAATCTAGCTATGGCTTTGGGATACAGGTCTTTTCTTTCAAGTTAATTTATTTGGCCTACAGCTACGCTATCTCTCACGAATAAGTTATTCAATCTTCTGAAAGTTGCAAGATGTAAACGTAAAATAAATTTCTTTATTTTTTTGTATTGAGTTTACAAAGCAAGTTGCTTACTTGCTTTTGTGTTCTTTAAATATTTTGGATGTTTAAATGAAACACGTACAATCATCTTGTGCTTAATTTATGAAGGTGGAAAACAGTATTCATAGTTATTAGCTGCTTCGGAATTCAAACCAGAGTACTTCAAATCAAAGAAAGTTTATTAGGATACTCAGAAGTTACCGAGATTTGTTACCGAGGTCTATTCTCTTCTATTAATTTTCAACATACTTGATTAGTCCAAGAAGTACCCAACCTAACGTATAGATGTCGGTTGTTGTTTGGAAAACATTACTATGGTCGACAGTACTAATCTTATAAAGTTTAAATTTAAAGTTTGAAGACGCCACGTTGCTTAGTATTTGTTTGGCAGCCATCAATTGTGAACGCTGTAAGTGAATTTGTAAACGTGGAAAAAGTGGGTCTTCGTTGTGCAATGCAGTACTTTCATTTGAAAGGTCTCAGTTCAACCAATATCAAAGCCAAACTATATTCTATTCCGGGGGGGGGGGGGTCTTCTTCATCGTTTACAACAGCAAATTATTGGGTGGCAGAGTTTAAACGAGACCGTAAGAGCTGCAAAGACGAACATCGCAGTGGTTGGCCAAATGATGTGGCTACGCTAAATGTAAAGAAGAAAATCCACAAAATGAAATCGGATGACCATCAACTAAAAGTGCAGGAGATAGAAAACACGGTAGGCATTTTAAAGTGGATCACCACCCGGAAGTCAGTACATATTTTAGCTCATTTCCTTAACTACTGCGTAATGAAACGTTACATATTATAAATATTGTACTATAAGATAAATTTATGTTTCAACTACAACACAAGACAGTGATTGATTTGGTTGTGTCTTCTTATATTTAAAAAGGTAACAAATGGAAGAAAATATTTGATTCGTTTTACAATGAGCACATAAGATGGCACTTACTGTTAGATCTTATGAAATGTTTATTTGAATGTGTAAAGTACTTTAAAAGTAACTATCTTATTACGAAATAGATATATTGTTTGACCGTTTCCCGTGTTATGTTTCACATTTTATTTAAATATTAATTCATATTTAAGGAAATACATTTTGAGAAGAAACTTGTGCAGAACGCCATAATGCGTTGTTGCCAAATTTGTACGTTTAATTCCTGGATTCTAACGTTGCAGTTTGAGAAGCGAACTCAGCTGTGAATTGCAGTAAGGGTTGAAAACTAATTTCTCCAGTTAGTATCCACGCAGAATTCCATGATTACTTCCTTTATTATCTGGCACCAGTACACACTCGACACTACCTGGCAACGCTGCACTATTCAAGCAGTGTTTAGCATAGCAAAGAGAACACCTAGTGATCCACCTTAAAAGATGTAGTATATCGTATACTAACTGAAAATTTAAATATGAGAAAGCAGTGCGCGAGAGAGATGCCACGTTTTTTCTCAAAGGAACGAAAAGAGACATAGTGAGGATGTTTCAATCGAGTGTTTGGTTATGTTTCGCAACAATAAAGCCGAATTTTTGAGTCGATTCATAAGCATGGATGAAACATGGTTCCAACACTTCACACCTGAAACGAAGGAAGAGTCAAAAGAATGGACTGAAGGGAGAGAATCGGCTCCGAAGATGGCGATGATAGTTCCATCTGTTGGCAAGGTCATGGCTTTCGTTATTTTCTTTTTGAGATGCGCGTCGGATAGTTTCAGGAAAAACAATTAACGGCGAGTATTATACAAACTTAGGCCTACCGCTCACTGGCGACAAAACAGTTGCGCAACTATCTCGTCGCTGTCGCCTGCAGTCAGCAACTTCACGGAGACAAAACAGTTTTGTTGCCATACCCTCGCTCACTGGCGACGGCAACAGAAAAGTTGCCGAGCATTTCATATCACAATTTACATAATCGGCAACCGGGACAGTTCACATAATTGCTGGTTTCGGACATAAAAAAAACTACTGCCCATTCCAATCATTAAATAAACAAATTTAAATAAACTTTCGAAGGTAGCGTCAACAGGGGCGTTATTTCAGACTTCACTTGAGGGGAGCAAGAGCACCACCGACATAAGACTTTCACGTTTTGTACTAGTATATTAGTAGACAATTGATTAAAGTATATGTATTCCTCAAACTCTTGGGGAGCAATTGCACCTCCTGCCCCCTAAATGACGTCTCTGAATGTCAGTGAGTGACAAAAATAACAGCATTGTGTAAGCTAATACGAACGAGAACAATTATTCGAATCAAAAGATAACAAGAATAACGAAAATACAAAACGACTGGAAATAACTAACAGAACGAAACTAACAAAAGCGGCAATCCGACAACACTGTACAGTAACTGTACTCTCAATGTTCTACGTATAGCCATAACATAAAAATTGGCTTTCTTCGTTGTTCCCGCGTATTCTTCACGTTTTAAAATCGGCCATTTTTATACAGTACAGTTTTTTTTTTTTTTTTTTACTTTTTATATTTGAAATGGAAAGAAACTTGAAAATGATAATTTTATCTGTATTTTTTTCTAGTTGTGGGAAATTAATGAAAGTAGTAGTGTGTAGTATGACAGCGATATGTCATTATCGAAAAATGTAGCTACCTGGGTTGTTTTCTCTTGGCTGGAAAGTTCATTCTAGTTTCTTATAACAGCGAAACACACTTCCTTCTCCATAATTTCTTCTTTATATATATTTCTTCTTTAATGCTGAGCGTTTCTCTATATCCTCAAGTAATTTTTCATAGTCTTTATCACTAAAGACATGCTAGTCACTAATCAAAGAATGTATTAGTTTCCATTGCGAACACTTCTTTTCACGCGCTACACGCGGAACGAACTGTTACGTGAAAAAAACTTGTAGAAAACATTTATTTTTTTACCTTTCTATTTGGAGGTATCTCGGCAACTTTTCTGTCGCCGTCGCCTCAGTGAGCGGACTCCTATAAGACTCAATGCATTTTTAAATGTTGCGCAACTGTTCCGTCGCCGAGCTGTTGCCCTGCTGTCGCCCTGCTTGGCGACACCTCGGCAACTTTTCTGTCGCTGTCGTTTCAGTGAGCGGACTCCCATAAGACTCAATGCATTTAGCAAGAGCAACAAGATAGTTGCCCGACAAAATGTTGCCAGTGAGCGGTAGGCCTTATTGCAGCGTTTGAGTGATTCAATCCAGAAAAAACGGCCGCATTTCGTGGAACAGAAGTTGTTCTTCTCACAAAAACAATGCACCAGTTCACCAATCCGTTATTGCGACGGCCAAAATCAATGAATTGAAATTGGAATTGCTTCTTGAGGCACCATATTCGCAAGATTTAGCCCCCTCGGATTATTTTCCCTTTTCAAATTTGAAAAAAAAAAATGACTCGGTGTTAAAAGATTCGCCAACAATGAAGAGGTGTATTCTGCAATTGATGGTTATTTTCAGAATCTCGATGGTTCACACAATGATTTTGAAATATGGACAGATGATTTTATTTTTGGAAGATTGCATGTCAGTTCTTCCATAAGTTCCACATTTCAATAATCACTCAAAATTAGAAGTTCTAGTGAAAATAAGGCAAATTGTTGACATATAATTAATTTTTCTTTCTTTCAGTACGATCTCTAATGACTTCTTACCTTATAAAATACCTGAATATTGTCGCGGATCGAAGATTTAATCAGAAGGCCTACCAACGCCTGTTTGCTTTTGTCAATTTTAACCTACAATCAAGTCTCGTAAGCTTAATTTAATGCAGTCGAGTATTGAAGAATACGTACGTTTAAATACACTTGTTCCCCTGAGATTCACACTTGCTTCCAATATATAGTCGTTGATACTGTAGTAAGTATTATGTAAAGAATTCAGGAGAAAAAAAAGTGTAACCAAATTCGAAGACTCTTAGCATTTGATGTATTGCCAGTGCGGAAATAACTCTCGTGTGGTTTGTGCAATGTCTTTTGGGAAGCTGCTTCCAGTAATTTTGACAACAAACTAATGAAAAATTGGACAGAACCTTTTTTATATATAGGAAATATTGCAATATCAACGACAAATACAGGTTGACCCAATAAAATAAACTAGCCTATTGGCGCTTTTAAACACGCTCATTAGTAACTATATATTTTAAGCTGTAAGCTATACAATATCTTTGTATCCTGAAACTGAACTAGGCCTATTCGTTTGTTTGTTGAATCACAAATACTATGTGAAACATGGATCTACAGTTTAAAGTGAAAACCGAACCAGCGTAATACATTAATATTTTTATTGTTTTTATATCGGGAATCGAACCCTGCACCGTGTATACAACAGGTTTGTGCTAGTTACTCGACCAGCGGGAAGGGTTCGACATATTCGTGAAACTACAACACCAACAACGCGAGCAGGTGTGTATTTAGGGGGAGGCTATCGGGGTCAAGTTTGTTAGTTTTTCGCATTCCACGTACAACAATAATCCTTCTTGCCATTTCTAGGAATTTCATAGACTTTCCATTTTCTAATGCTCTTTGGTCAAAAATAATACTGTATTTGTTAAATGTTAAATGTAAGAACTGTGCTTTCTATTCTTTCTTTCGTCCATTCTACTCTTCTGTTTCTTTTTCTTAGTCGTTATTTTCTTTCGTTTCTCCTATCACACTTTCGACCGTTGTTAGTTGTGATTCAAGTCGGCCATCGTCAGTAACACCAAAACTAAGAGGAGCTGATAAGCGAAACTGGTATTCCACATCAACTTGCACGTATATCAACATTACGGGACTTTCGTTACTGTAGCAAAGAAATATTTACATCATTTAGTTACAAATAAAGGTAAATGTTTGAATTAAAGAAAATCAAAGTGGGGAAATAAGTATCCCCGAAAATTAGATAGACCAAGAGAATGCTTCCGTTTTCTTCTATGAATAGAAGAAAAGCTTAGATTCACTGCTAATTTTTTGTATCATATCAAATAAGGTTCACCAGTCAGCAATACTTGCCATTAAAACTGCAATTTATGCATAAATTGAAATTTAGGTGGGCAATTACACACTCCCTACTAACTCGTGTTGTGCATAGCCCCCCAGAAAGAAAATCCTAAACACGCCACTGAACATGAGAAATCGGAAAAAGTATACTTTCATCTCGCCTCCCCCTTTTTTTAAACGTAAAACACTCATCTATATTTAAGATTAAACTGTAATTTCTATATGCAATTGAGAGGTTCTCATGTGTTTAACAAATTTACTTGTGCAATGTGTAATCATTAAGTTTTCTTTTCTTTTCTTTTCTTTCTCTTTTTTCTTTTCTTTCTCTTTTTTCTTTTCTTTTCTTTTCTTTTTTTCTTTTGCAAAAAACAACTGTACCTTTTCTGACGGTAGGATGCTAGAGCACTGAAAGATATCGAAATACATTTAATAATAAACGGTATCCAAAGCCTACTTTTTGTACCTCCTTTTCTTTCTTTCATCTCTCTTTAAAACTGTAATATTCTTTAGTCAATGACGCTGCTGTATTTCGTCTTCAAAGCTAAAAAACTCGTTAAAATACCATTCTTACCCCTCTGTTGCGCCCTGCCCCTCACTCTTTTTTCTCTTCCCTTCAGAATTGTCTTTTGGATGAGGTTGCTATGGAAACTGGTTCAATGACCCACTCAAGATAGTATACACACACACACACAGATACACCAAAAACTTTCCCTTATTTTTCATAAAGCTAAGTCTCGACCAATAAAGTTTTTTTTCTCTCTCTTTTCAGATGGAACAAAAGTGAGACCTATGCAATTACAAAAACAAGTGTTAGAAATAAAAAAAGATCAAAGTATGTCTCTACTAAACACAGGAAATTTAGTAATTGTCAGCCAGTATTAAAAGGGTTTCAAGGAGAAAATAATTGCTATTTCAAAAAAACTTTTTAATACATTCTCATCTTCTAACAGTAACTGCTGTAACCAGCAAGTGGTGTGACATAAAAGTTTGAAAGAATTAGACGCACAACACACACACACACACATATATATATATATATATATATATATATATATATATATATATATATATATATATATATATATATATATATATATATATATATATATATACGGAAGGCTCAGTTTACAAACCTCTTTTTTTAATTCTTTTTAGTATGTATTAATAAAATACATCTTTTTTCAAAGTTTAACGTCCAACTATTAAGTTCGGAGTCTAAAGGAGACGGTGATGATCATAATAATGAATGAAATGGTGAAATGTTCTTAAGAAACCCACGCATATGGTGTTTGTCCACTATAAAGTCTAGTTGGCGTCAGCTGGAATCAAACCAGGGACCCACAGTCAGAAAGATGAGCAGGTGTCGACGGTAATCGTGGAAGAGGATAGTAAGAATGTATATCTGCCTTCACTAATTGGTTGCTTAGCGCTCAGTGATCAATGGGAAGCCATGGCGATTGTAATTACAGTGGAAAAATAGTCGTCCTGTTAGGTGGCCCAGGATCACTGCCTTTTTCCGAAATGGCGACTTACACGTACCATTGGCATTGGGAGGAGACGCCAAGTATCTCAACGTGTACATGGTACCTCAATACGTAAGAGAAAAAAAAGTCCCGTATTACTTGGACGATTCTACCGGGGGAGGGGCAAGATTGATCTACTACTTGTAGAATGACCAATTGGTGACTGGAGAAAGGTGCCCGTTCTTGTAATCTCGGTAAAGGCTTTCGATCTCAGTGGAAGGGGAAGACATGAACAGGAAAAGGGACCAATCTCAAACCCAAGTGGTTACGTACTTGTCACTTACTATTGGATCCGGGACAGGCCCGTATCCAGGTGGTCTAGGTGGGCCGGGCTCCCCTAAATTTTGGCGGGCCCCCCTAAAATTTTCACGGTAGGCTTGCAAATGAACTATAATATGGTGATGCACTATAATACTTTTGGATCGCCCCCCCTAACTTCAGCCGGGCCCCTCCTACATTTTTGGGCTGGCTACCGGCCTGATCCGGGATGAGATGCGAAATATTATGACGTGTTAGCGGTATCTCTATGCGGAAGGCAATAGCTATTAAACAATAGAAGTAGGCAGGGTCAGGAACAAGGGACTTCCGGATTATGTTGGACTCTGCCGAGTTGTGGTCAAACCGTACACTTGCACTTGCAGGAAATGAACTTGTCTTACAACACTCGGGCACCATGCCTGCAGAGCATGAAAGGGTCGCTAACAGGACCGACTCCGTCAGTAGGATAAACTGGTAGATTTAGAACTTTGGTCTGTCCGCGCAGTGAGCGTATCCTACTTCCCGAACTTGTGGTTACTCGATTTAAGCGAACATCAAGGTCGAGGGACAAACTTTGGACTAGTACTTCGTGCACTAGGACGCAACAGACCAGTGACTGAGGAAACAATCCGGGTAGTTAACGGTGTCAGTTCATAGAAAAGTAGGTTACAGCTAGTCGTTTGTGGCGAGTGAATACGTGGAGGTATACCATTCAATATCTAATAACGAGGTGCTTTCAGATACATCAAAGAAATACTAGGAGTGCACATTTTGTGTGGGAATCTTCTTCTTTCTACCCTGTACACCGTCCAAGGAGCACTGACACTTTACAAGCTGCAATTCTTTAGAGCGATGGCCTAGCTTCTGGAAACTCAACGAATGGACAAGCTTGAAGTCTCCCAATTGCACATCAGGCGTTCATTGGCTGATCAGAGAATTGGAGAAGAATGCTATGATCACACATAATTTATTTTCACAGTCAACTACAGCCGTCATGTGGTTCGGTGTCCTTAAACTAATAACTGTATACTTTCTACAGCACACATTGCGTGGTGCGAATTTCGCTCGAATCACATGATATATTATGGATATGCCTAAATGCATTTTCAGTACCTATGCTTTCTGTGACCGCTTCTGGCAGGATGTCCCCTGGACATTTGAGTTCTTATGATAAAACATAGTGTTCGTGAGTTCTCTTAGAACAATCCTATTTACTACGCATATTACATTTATTACATTATTTCTTTAATAATCGTAAATTATTTATCTATCTTCTCTATAGAAACATTCCAGCACATTTCTTGTGAGCACGTACTTAACTTCTCCTCCGACACCCACAATAAGATTCCTGAGAATAGTATAAAGTATCCAAAATTCAATCATATATTTCGTAAATTTCTTTTGAGAATTGTATACGGAGGAAACTGTAAAGAACTTTTTTTTAAAGGAAATAAAAGAAGTCAAGTAACGTCACGTCACAGGAATAGGAGGTATTTCCACAAGAAAAACATCTCAAAGCGTTTCATAACAAGGTCTGAGATAAGTACTATGCAGGAAGTTCTAGGAAGTTTATATACCTAAGAAAACAAGGGATCCTGGAGAGTTAGCTGGAGAGTATGATGTTAGGAGAGAAGGTATAAAGTTGGTTCAACTAGAGATTCATCCCAGCAGATACACTTAGTGAGTACATTACATTATATTTACAATGTTGGGATAGCTATACTAGTTAAGACATTATGCCATTACTATCAAGTAGATCTTATTAAACAAATTTACGTATTTACTAAATCCTATCAGGCTTTTGCGTGGTGGAATGCATCTCAAATATACTTAGAACACCCCTTTATATTTTAAAAAAAAATCACAGAAATTTTCATGACAATTCTCGAGTTATCATATTTAACTGTGTTACAAATTTCATAAGAGACCCCATCACGACGAAATTAAAATACAGCTAATTTTACAGTAATTATGTGATATCTTCAAATAGATGAAAAGATAATCGAAAAGTGGAACAAGAGCTCGCTAGACAATATTATTTTACATGAGATACCGTTATTGTAACGTTTCACTCTTATTTTTAACTTACCGTTAAAAAATCTTTTACCTTTCTGTTACAATTATTAGCCACAATTCGAGTAAGTCAACACGACCCAGCACCTTAATTTTTACTCATAATTGCAAGAGAAATTAGGCACATCAAATGCATATCACAATTAACTTTTATTCTCAAAACTCCATGAATAATCTTTCTTCGGTTGTCATAGCAACACGAAATAAATAACTATATCTTGTTACAGCAACTCGCATTACATGATTATTTTATCCAAGGATGTTATAAATAGAGGATCTGCCCATATGTATCTTCATCCTATTAAATCGGTGAAGCTAAAAAGCAACCGAGCATCGGCACGTCTGATTGGCTACTCTCGATTCTGCCATCGTCTGATTGGCTACTTTCGTTTCCGCCATGATTGTTCGCTCAAAACATTGCGATCCTATTGGACGGAGTGGGCAGATTAGGGGTGGCGAAACTGTGACGTAGGCTTGAAGGTTTTGTTGTAAGGGAAGATCCTTTATTTCATAAGATACTTGATTTTATCTATATCAATCTATATCCCACATTTTCTTCTTCTTCTTCTTCACAACAGATTGTACACTTTTAAGCTCCGTTGTCCAAAATAGCTACAATTAGAAATGGAAGTAATTCACAGATGTCAGATTACAATATCGTTGTATTATCACGACTCACGTATCTGCTTCCGATTTCCAGCCATTTAGAAAATAAGCATTTATTTTCGCATTTAGAAATAGCTGCAAACCGAAAGCTACTAGGTATCTCGTAATAACGGCGCCTCATGCAATATAATATTGTCTAGCGCCCTCTTGTTTCACATTTCAATTATCTTTTATCTATTTGAAGATACCACATAATTACTGTAAACTTAGCGCTACTTGAATTTGTCCGTCCTTAGGTCTCTTATTTTAGTTTTTAGACAATTTAAAAAGAAGTTTGTACACCGTAAAAAACCGTTGTGTTATTTCAACGACATGCCTATGTGTTAGCACGATTGTGTTAAAATATAAGACAAACAAGTGGTTAGAACAACTCACTCTCCATTTAGAGTTGTGTGTCAAATGCCGGTAGTTGAAATGACACACAGCCTGTGTGTTAAATTAACACAAGTGTAGAATCTTCGGTGTTGTTTTCTGCGTGATTGCCCAATATGTTGGACCTCTAATTATAAAGGCTTATGAATTGAAACTACAAACAAACACAGTAGAAAGAAATACTTTTAAAAATCCAGGTATACGCAAAATTTCAAAATGCAAACCGCGCGATGTGTTTTCAATTGTTTTACATAACGTTTCTGATGAAACCCTAACAGTGCAAGATGTGCTAGGCATGTGCCATTTAGGTGTTCTAAATTCATCTCCCACATTTGATGCATTTATTGCTTCTTTTTCTAAGCGATTGTGCACTAGAAGCAACAAACGCTTCAAATTTATTAGATGGCAACTGGCGCCGATCATTTGAAAGTGAATATGGAAGAACTATCAAATAAAGTAAATAGACAGTCGTCATTTGGTTATAAAATTAGGTCTACATGGCGAGCAGATTTTATCTTATCCCGAACGGTTATCATCGAATATACGCGGCTTAAAGGAGCACTCTGACTAGCCAAATTCAAAAGACCTCAACAATTTATCCCTCTACAAGCGACGTTTTCTTCATCGCCTCCGTGGCCAAATCGGAAGAGTACGCGGCTAGTAATTGAAAGGTGAGTGGTTCGTGCCCCCTACCGCCACTGGAGTACATTTTTTTACTTGTTTAAAGTGTTTTTTTATACTCAGCATAATGCAAACACATTACTCATATAAGTGATTTAACATATTTTGGGGGAGTAATTTTGTGGTTCATTAACGCTTACAGCACGGTTCAACACCGGTTGTGTGGTAAACACGTAACACACCCCCTGTGTTGAACTAACACCGCACAGTGGTAGTCACTCTGTAACCACTGCCCTGTGTTAAAATTGAGTTGAATTAACACAACCTTTTTTTACTGTGTAGAACATGGTACTAGATAGAGTTATTTATTCATATTTTTATATCCAATATGGCTCAATGCGTGGCAAAAAAGAAAATCTTAGCATACTAGAATTGCACTTTCTCTAAAGTAAAGAAAAAGGATGAACACTACTACGGAATTATGATTAGTTAAACATGAAAGGGCACAAGAAATAAGCATAAGTAAAATTCTATAACTAATAGGGGTTGTGTTCACCGTTGTGAGACACCGGGTTCAATCCACGATGATTTCTATTCGGCTTCAAAATTAAACTATAGGACAACAACATATACGGTTTCTGTGTTACTTGCACAAACAAACAAGCAAGTAACTTTTTCTAGAGGGTTTTGAGACTACACACAAAACTTTTGTGGCATGATATTGTCGACGAAACTAGAATATTTGCATTTATTTGTAGAGAAACTGATCCATCGTGCAACTAGCGACGGAAAGACTCAAATCTAAGTTTATAACAAATTATTATTTACCGACGAATAGGTTAAAGATCTCAAACTTTTGATATAGGTGTAAACTAATGGAATTTAATCTGATGTATGCAGTGAATTTTTTAAAAATTCTAAAATTTAAAATAGCATGTTTGTTTTTATAGCATGCATCTCCTATTTATAGTAAACTATATAATTTATTTTTATATACGTATCTTAGTTATCTATATTTTGAATTAAGAAAATCTTACGTGTGGGAGTGCATGCTTGAACGGAAAAATGTGGTTGTGAATACGCGGAAAGAAGAAAAAGTGTAATACTAGTCATGTAAGAGATTAATTTGATGTAAGTTTTCCTATAAATATTGGTTACGGATACGCGAAAAAGGCTTAATACTAGTCGTGTAAAGGATTAATTTGATGCAAGCTTTCCGATAAATATTGGTTACAGATACGCGAAAAGGTTTAATACTAGTCGTGTAAAGGATTAATTTGATGTAAGCTTTCCAATAAATATTGGTTACGGATATGCGAAAAAGGTTTAATACTAGTCGTGTAAAGGATTAATTTGATATAAGTTTTCCAATAAATATTGGTTACGGATACGCGTAAAAGGTTTAATACTAGTCGTGTAAAGGATTAATTTGATGTAAGTTTTTCAATAAATATTGGCTATGGATACGCGTAAAAGGTTTAATACTAGTCGTGTAAAGGATTAATTTGATGTAAGTTTTCCAATAAATATTGGTTACGGATACGCGTAAAAGGTTTAATACTAGTCGTGTAAAGGATTAATTTGATGTAAGTTTTCCAATAAATATTGGTTACGGATACGCGTAAAAGGTTTAATACTAGTCGTGTAAAGGATTAATTTGATGTAAGTTTTCCAATAAATATTGGTTACGGATACGCGTAAAAGGTTTAATACTAGTCGTGTAAAGGATTAATTTGATGTAAGTTTTCCAATAAATATTGGTTACGGATACGCGTAAAAGGTTTAATACTAGTCGTGTAAAGGATTAATTTGATGTAAGTTTTCCAATAAATATTGGTTACGGATACGCGTAAAAGGTTTAATACTAGTCGTGTAAAGGATAAATTTGATGTAAGTTTTTCAATAAATATTGGTTACGGATACGCGTAAAAGGTTTAATAGTAGTCGTGTAAAGGATTAATTTGATGTAAGTTTTCCAATAAATATTGGTTACGGATACGCGTAAAAGGTTTAATACTAGTCGTGTAAAGGATTAATTTGATGTAAGTTTTCCAATAAATATTGGTTACGGATACGCGTAAAAGGTTTAATACTAGTCGTGTAAAGGATTAATTTGATGTAAGTTTTCCAATAAATATTGGTTACGGATACGCGTAAAAGGTTTAATACTAGTCGTTTAAAGGATTAATTTGATGTAAGTTTTCCAATAAATATTGGTTACGGATACGCGTAAAAGGTTTAATACTAGTCGTGTAAAGGATTAATTTGATGTAAGTTTTCCAATAAATATTGGTTACGGATACGCGTAAAAGGCTTAATACTAGTCGTGTAAAGGATTAATTTGATGCAAGCTTTCCGATAAATATTGGTTACAGATACGCGAAAAGGTTTAATACTAGTCGTGTAAAGGATTAATTTGATGTAAGCTTTCCAATAAATATTGGTTACGGATATGCGAAAAAGGTTTAATACTAGTCGTGTAAAGGATTAATTTGATATAAGTTTTCCAATAAATATTGGTTACGGATACGCGTAAAAGGTTTAATACTAGTCGTTTAAAGGATTAATTTTATGTAAGTTTTTCAATAAATATTGGCTATGGATACGCGTAAAAGGTTTAATACTAGTCGTGTAAAGGATTAATTTGATGTAAGTTTTCCAATAAATATTGGTTACGGATACGCGTAAAAGGTTTAATACTAGTCGTGTAAAGGATTAATTTGATGTAAGTTTTCCAATAAATATTGGTTACGGATACGCGTAAAAGGTTTAATACTAGTCGTGTAAAGGATTAATTTGATGTAAGTTTTCCAATAAATATTGGTTACGGATACGCGTAAAAGGTTTAATACTAGTCGTTTAAAGGATTAATTTGATGTAAGTTTTTCAATAAATATTGGTTACGGATACGCGTAAAAGGTTTAATACTAGTCGTGTAAAGGATTAATTTGATGTAAGTTTTCCAATAAATATTGGTTACGGATACGCGTAAAAGGTTTAATACTAGTCGTGTAAAGGATTAATTTGATGTAAGTTTTCCAATAAATATTGGTTACGGATACGCGTAAAAGGTTTAATACTAGTCGTGTAAAGGATTAATTTGATGTAAGTTTTCCAATAAATATTGGTTACGGATACGCGTAAAAGGTTTAATACTAGTCGTTTAAAGGATTAATTTTATGTAAGTTTTTCAATAAATATTGGTTACGGATACGCGTAAAAGGTTTAATACTAGTCGTGTAAAGGATTAATTTGATGTAAGTTTTCCAATAAATATTGGTTACGGATACGCGTAAAAGGTTTAATACTAGTCGTGTAAAGGATTAATTTGATGTAAGTTTTCCAATAAATATTGGTTACGGATACGCGTAAAAGGTTTAATACTAGTCGTGTAAAGGATTAATTTGATGTAAGTTTTCCAATAAATATTGGTTACGGATACGCGTAAAAGGTTTAATAGTAGTCGTGTAAAGGATTAATTTGATGTAAGTTTTTCAATAAATATTGGCTACGGATACGCGTAAAAGGTTTAATACTAGTCGTGTAAAGGATTAACTTGATGTAAGTTTTCCAATAAATATTGGTTACGGATACGCGTAAAAGGTTTGATGTAAGTTTTCCAATAAATATTGGTTACGGATACGCGAAAAAGGTTTAATACTAGTCGTGTAAAGGATTAATTTGACCAAATTTTATGCAAGAAAAAAATAACTTGGAAATGAATTTATTAAGAAATTTAAAGGTAGCTTTCCAGCATTCACCTGGTAAGCATTAGTAAAACTGTATGTAAGGATAATCATTCATATGATACGAACTTGTAACTCTTCAGATCCAAAGCGAAAATGCTAACTACCCAACTACAAATTTTAAGATTTAAAGTGAAATTACTAGTAATACTGTATCTCTATTTCTTTTAACTGCCTACCTAAGGAATATGAACATCTTAACAGCAATTCCTTACGTTAAAGTAATATACGGAAATAAAACGAATTATAAACATTCATAGACTAGAACTTAGACTTCTTCTTACACACCCCGAAGTCTATGGTTCGAATACGGTTCACATTACTTTACAGAGGTCTTTCCAGATCTTTTTCCTCATTTCTATAATACAAATGAAGGAATTGTATCTTGAAATATTGAACGTGATCGTCCTATTTCCACTTCATTTTCCATTATTGTTCCATTACTGTCATTGCCGTAACCGAAACTTTGTTGAGTAAACAAGTAAATCTTGATTTTTTTTTAAAAAATAAAAGCAGTAAATATTCGACTTCATTAAAGATTGAGATACGGAATGGGTGATTTCCAATATTTATGAAAAGTAAGAAATCATAGGATAACATTTTCCTTGATATACAGGAGATACATTAAGTTTTATTTATTATATCTTTATATGCGTCGAGGAAATATGTGTGGAAATGTCAGACTTACATATATATAAATCATAGACATGTCAAAATGTGTTAGAGGGTCAATATAGCCAGTTGAAGGAAAGAAGCACTACTCTCGACCCTTTATATTATAAACCTTGTATTCTTAAATAAAGAAGCGGTTCTAACACGCTGCCTTGCGGTATACCAAAAAGAGTGGGGTACGTGCATTGCATCTATTGTTAACTATAAATGTGTTTTGTATTTCAATCTCGGTTTATCCGCATATTGATACTCAACGAATAACCGGGGAAAAAATGGATATTATTAACAGAAACAGCCTCTCTAATGTGTACGTATGCATGTATATAGCCAGTGTAGAAGGGGTTTTTGATTGGACTCGATTCAGTGTGCGGCTGGAAGTGACAGCCCCTGACGCCTCGTGCCAGAAAGAGGTGGTTTTTGTTCTCTAATCATCGGCGTCCATTGCGCTCTGACGCACGAGGTCGTGCTGGTCCACAAAATAGAGAACAGTTTGGGAGGGTTGTGGCCAGGACAGATGGCATGCTTCGAGGGGGGTATGAGGGGAGAGAGGCGAGGGATGTAACACAGAGACGTGAATAGAGTTTGGAAGTTATTCATTGTGATGCGCCTCATGGTTGAGTGTTGCTATATTCCAGATATCATATCGGTGTTACCAATATATATATGTATATATACCACCCCTCTCACAGTAGACAAAACACTGTCAACTTCCTCTTTCATAAAAAGCAAACATCCAACGCAGAGAGTGCACTGAATATTCCCGTGTAGTCGCATATCTTTCGGTAAATGAAAATGAATTTTAGAAAAATATTTCTTCTCACCGCTAATATTAATTAAAGTAGAAATAAAAAACATACAGTATGTGACCGTACTTTAAGAGATAGTCCTCATATTTAGAATTAGGTTTAGGATTTAAATTTCTGGCCTTTCAGGATCTAAGGCCATTTAGCCCGTTACATTCATGAGGGATGATGTCCGTCGGCGAACACACTATCCGATGAAAGGGAAGGAAGAAAGGATAAGGAAGAAGGAAGCGGACAGGGACCATTATAGTAGATACCATCCCGGCATTTGCCTGGTGTGTGTTAGAGTTAAGGTGAGTGTATATCGGACAAGGTGTTACGTACGTTTTATCGGGCGAGGTGTTAATTTGTAGCAAAAACAACTGAAGGACGTAACTACATTCATGTTTATGTTTGTAATGAAAATTTGGTTGAGTTGGAAGAATTGAACCATATATGGCTGAGAGTTTGGTGGTATTTTTAAGTGATTAAAGAACTTTGAGTTCAGGGTATATGAATTAGGGATGCGCACGAGACAAAATTTGAGGCTGTCTCGTCTCGAAAATGTGCTGTAAAAGTGGTGTCTCGACTCGAAAAATGTATTCTTCTCTATTGGAATAGCTGTGTCTCGACTCGAATTTTGTCAGGAAAATTGTGTCTCGACTCGTCCCTAATATGAATCATTTGTTGAGTAGTTAGCTTGGAGAAGCTACAAAGCAAAGAATTACAAGGTTGTATTATTTAAGAAGTTGAAGTCTCTGAACCTTAGTGGTTGTCATGTGTATGTATATTTTCCCAGAGACTTATACGCATATTAAAGATTGAAATAGGCTTGAGAAGGGTTTCGATATTCATTTTATTAGTAGTTACTCATACGGATAAGTTTAGTAGTACAGAATCAGCGTTTAAGTACACGGCGTAGGTCTTGAAAAACCCAACAGTGTGAATGGAGGAAACCCAAGAAAATTCTCAGTCAAGATGGCTGGCCTCAAATGGAAAAGCTTTTTACAATTTTTCGACCGAGTGTCCCCATCGGGAATCGAACCTGGGCGAGAGCGTTAGCGACTACGCTACGCGGGGCCACTTCCTCATATTTGATGCACCCTCGAGTCGAGAATACATTCTACAAGAGCGCCATGTAAGTTGAGCTCTGCCACTTTCTGAACCCAAAATGTGACAAGAGAAAGGCTGTAAGTTATACTTAATGCAAAACAATAGTTTCATGTTCATTTCATTGCAAAAACCAGCTCAATCTGATTTTTTTGGCAGGACGTGGTATCTTTACCTTGTTCCTTTTTAAATGGAAATGAAGACAATTTTACTGGATAGCCAAAAACAAATTAAATACCGGAAGTAATCAGATTTTGTTATAGGCTTCTAAATAGGGATGAGCAAAACCGGTTTTTTGTAAAAACCGAAAACCGGTTTCTAGAAAAACCAAAACCCGAAAAATAGACATTTCGTTTCTTTAGAAAACCGGTTCGGTTTTTCCACCGAAACCGGTTTCGATTTTATCCAAAAACCGATTCGGTTTTTCAACGAAATCGGTTTCAGTTTTCTCCAAAGTGGTTTCTGTGAAAACTTTCGGAAAACACATGTAACTATTTCTGTGGAAACGGATTCGATTTCCGGAGAACAACGAAACAGTAAACAAATTTTAAAAAAACAAAAATGGAACGGGTTTTGAAGAAAACCGAAAGCGAATCCGGTGAAAAACCGAACCGGTTTTGGAGAAAACCGAAAAAAACTGTTTTTGTGCCCACCACTACTTCTAAACTTGCCTCTTGTACATAATAGCTTCATAAATAGGTCAAATAATCAGAGAGTTACACGGAGGGTGCATTCTGGGGGTTTAAACTCCACGAAATCGCGATTTTTTGTAAATTTAATCTAATTTTAGGGAACCCGAAGTAACGTCATGCTTACGTGCCTGCTAATAATAACACGGAATTATTTGCGATAAAGGGCTCATTGTGTCTCATTGGTAGACCTGTCATCTTTGGTGTTAGGAGTTCCGGGCTTGATCCATTTTCTAAGTTAGTTTGAGTTGGACAAAATCTTATCCGAGAGCTTTCTCGGAGTTTTCCCGTTTCTTCCTACTGTCAGTCCGCCAGTTCTACAATAATCATGGGGCCGCGGTGGCTCAGTGGTAGAGCGTTCACCTCTGGTGCTTGGGGTCCCGGGTTCGATCCCAGGCTCCTGCCAAGTGAACTTTGTGGTGGACAAACACCGTGCAATGGGGTATCCCGGGGATCTCCCGTTTCCTCCTACTTTCTTCATTCCACCATTTCATTCATTACTCATCATCACCGTCTCCTTTAGCCTAACTGGCATAACCGTGGGACGTAAAGTTCAAAGATTTCATTTAATTTTTACTACAATAATCATTCACTTAGATAGATCATCCTTCTTCTTTAGACATTGGCTCTACAGTAGAGCGCTTACCTCTGTGTGTGTGTTCCTTGGTTCGATCCCGGCCAAGTAAGTTTGTGGTGGACAACATCGTGTCCGTGGGTTTTCTCGGGGTACTCTCGTTTCTTCCTACATTATCATTCCACCAATTATGCCATCATTCATTCCTTTGCTTAAATCATTCATCTCCCTTAGCGTGAGGGACATAATCGTTGGACGTTAAACTGATTTTTTTTTTTTTAAGACGAAAACACTTAACGCCGTGACGATGGTTTAAACATTTCGTTTCATTTTCATTTTTACTTTCAAGCAGCGATAGAAGACAAGACAATACTCTGTGTGGTGATTATTTAAAAAAAAATCAATTCCGAGATTACAACGAATTTACACATTCCATAACATCTGCTCACCGAAATAAAAGGTTGACTTGAGTTAATTTTGAGTTTAATGTCCCTTACAGTTGCCCTCCTCTATGAGACGAGACCTACTTATTATCGTGGAATCCGAACCACATAAGCTCCCGCCCGGAATCGAACCCTAGTCCCCCACGCCAAAGGCGCGTACACTAACCGCTTAGCCACGAAGAAGCTCTCACAGAAATAAAAGGTACACACCATCACACTTAACTTTCTTGCTAGTACTTCGTGAATCGAATATGTCCTAGTTATTACGCAAATATTTATTTACGAAATAAGAATAAAAACTTAATAGGGATTTTGTTAAAAAAAAACAACTTTATATCGAAGAAAGGTTGCCCCAACAGCAAACTATCTGTTATGGATGTTGTCTTGTGCAATGACTAATACTGTATTGTATTATTGTTTATGACACTCAAATATTTAATAACAAAATAAGAATAAAATCAACTGACGAGTTTTTAAAAGAATTGTTCTAAACAAATCCCACCGCAAGAATTAACTATTTCTAGGAGATTCTTTCATGACTAATGGATTGTGAAGTTGGTTAATGGAATATTTATGTACTAGGTATGCATTATTTGCAAATTACGAGCGAAGCGATCCATGTTTGATTGATTATTCATAGAATTTTTTATTGCATCAATTGTTTTTATGAACGAACACGATATACAAATAGTTGAATTTGGCATGTCAGAGAAAAATTCTGTATCAGAACAAAACGAAAAGGACTTCGACCTATTACTGCTGATGAAAATTCTATCTTCCAATGAGAATTTGCGTGCCAAATGCTTTTCTAAGGTTAAGTCTATGAAAATCTAGTTTACCAGTTATTATTCCTGAATAATATGTCCGATCGGGACATGCGATTACCCTTACGACACTCAGCACTCGCTCTTGAATCATCATGCCAAATTTGGTGAAAAATGGTTCCGGCATCTGGGAGATCCAGTTTTTCGGTGATTATTCCTCAATAGTTACTTTCAATTGGGACATGTGACTCTTCTGATACTTACTGCACGCTCTCGAATTACCATGTCAAATTTAGTGAGGAATAGTTCAGACATGTCGGAGAAGTATCTGGATTAAGTATCTGAAGTCTATAAAGACGTGCTTTGCTCCAATAAAGTATGAGTATAATTATTTAAGTAATTTGAGAAATTTAAGAAATCATCCCTGAGAGTAAACTATCTGTTCTGAATATTGTAACGAAAATTGAATCAGAGTTAACGACTGAGGAAGGTAACGTAAAGTTATTGAAACTGTTACAACTTACTTTAATTTTAATAAATAAGAATATACTCTGATCACAAAAGTATTAGTTATTATTTAAGTAATAGTTCCAGTCAGGGCCGGATTCAGGATTGTTTGAGGGGGGTGCCCAAATAACTACCAAACTAACCAATCACACTGAAACTCTTACAAGTGAAATGTCACAATATTCTTTACCCCTGACAACACTGATGCATTGAACGGAAGAAAGTATTTCACTGAGGGTCACAAGTGTTAGAGGGAAAAAAATGTTCTCGCCTTCCGGCTTCTGTTTTCATCCCTACTTGAGAAATATTATATTGTTCTTCTTGGTGAAACCTTTCCTTTCAACCTTTAGACTTAAACTATTGCCTTTGCAAAGCTCTGCTTTCTTTTAAGCTCCAAACGGAATCATGATTATAAAAAGTTTCGGAAAGTATTGCTATTTTCACTGCTAGCTTCTCATTTTAGATATATACAACGAAGGGGGGGGGGTGCACGTGCACCTTTGCACCCCTCTAAATCCGGCCCTGGTTCCAGTAGTTTATCCTGTGGTATTAGTTTACACACATTACCTTCTCTTAACACATAATTATATTTTTAAAACCACACCTATTTTTGTTTTTCGTATAAAAAATAATTAGCAAAAATATGTTTAGTTATGCAGACCCAATTTTTTTTTTTTTTTGTTTCATCGAGTGTAACATTGCGTTAATGAGTACGTGATTGCTAATGGGTGATTGACATTTCCACTCAGGAGAGTAGAGAGAGGGGGAGGGATCAGATTAACCGAGTGGATGCATGATATCAGAAAGACGAGTGTAGCAATGCCTACAACACAAGTTAACCGCCACAAATTGAAGTTTATAATGATGTCTGTTTTAATTAACTCTTTTAATCTCAAATTGATTCTGTTACGCCATTTCCGACAGAGATAGAACAAATTTATTTGTTTTTAATATATTATTATGATTCATAAATTAAAAGAATCATGTATTGGAAACATATTGGTCGTGTTTCACAAATAACCGAACTAATCAAAAGTTATTTTGTTTGTTAATTTTGAAATTTATTTCTATTTATTTTATTTCTAGTTATTGATTACAGAAATAATTGATTCACTTGCTTGTTTTACGTCATATATCTTCTGTTTTTGCGCAATTTTCAGCAAGTTTTGCTCTGTTGGACGTCACAAAGAGAAATATTTTAGTGTAACTTCTAAAAATGAACTACATCCATAGGAGTTGGAAGCCGAAAAAATGCCACCTATACATAATATTGGTACAAACTGATGGTAATCTTTCTTTTCGCTTTTATTTTTTACTTATTTATAAATGTTTCAGATACAGATCGATGTATATTTTACTCTGAAACAATGTAACAAAGTATGTACGAAATAACAAAAAAAAAAAGAAAGAAAAGAAAAATGTTATATATATATAAGGTGTTCTAAAAATGGAGCCCAGAGATATTCTTTTGGTCAAAATAAAGTCAAAATGAAGCGAAAATGATATATAGTGGAATACCTCCGGGGTCTCTTAAGGGGAATCAAATTTTCGAAATGTGGCAACGTCGCAGATAATTTGAAGCCATTAACACTGCCTTACGAATTCATCAAGAAGTTACATTGATTGTTACACTAATAAGTGATGCTAGTGTGAACGTTTATCGACTTTAACTGCCATCTAGAAAGAAGCGATGTAATTATTTAATGGATTCGTAGACCTACTCTCTTTGCGACGTTGCTATATAGTGCAATTCGTATCTCCAGGGGAGAACCGAAAGGTATACAATTATGTAGATTTTCATTCTTTTTGACCTGCAAGATAGCACACTCTGTTGTCCGTAGACACCATTTTTAGAACACCCGATATATATATATATATATATATATATATATATATATATATATATATATATATATATATATATATATATATATATATATATATATATATATATATTGCGGAGACTTTAGTTTATTTCTAAGACGATTTTGAGAATCAAAAATATCAACATCTGACAATAAACTATTATATACATATGCCAGCAAAAACTGAAAACAGACAATACGAGAGTGAGAACTGAGCTATGTCACGATGTTCACACACACATTAAACCCAACCGCATGAGGTGTTAACACGTTAGAGCTGCTTGAGTTGTTAAGCGCCAAAAGCCTGGCTCAAACACTTAAGAAGCATTTCATGAATCACTTCCTGGTGATTTACACAAGGTAATAAAAAGTTCACAAAGTAAACATTGGATAAGGAATAAAAAAGATGTGAAATATTTCGGTTTAATGTCTCACGTTTTGGCACGTTAGGCTAAGGGGGACGATAATTAAGGCAAGTGTATGATAATGGAAGAAGTGGTGGAATGGAAAAGTGGGATGAAAGGGAAGTACCACCCCAAGAAAATCCACGGATGTGATGTTGTCCACCAAAACCTTACTTGACTGGGGATTGAAGCACTCTCCAATCGAGCCATGGTGCCCGTAGCATAAAACATATTAGGGTGCTTTTGATATATGCATCCTGCATATGTAATCGAAATAATTGAATTGTTTCTTAGGTAACGTTTATTTTTCTGGAATTCGCGTTATGGAAACACTATACAGTAATAACCAGTTGAGAATGCTCCAACAGCATTGCCAGAACGAACTTTAAAAGAACGGAGAGATGGAGTGGGAAGGATAACTGTCATTGTTCCTACATGTAAAAGTAAATCTTTTTATCCGCACCTCCTTCTGTTTCTTGCAAAAATTAGCAAAATATCATCTCTCTATGGCTCACAGTTTTCGAGATATGGCTGCTTAAATATCTAGAAATTCGAACTTTTTTGGACAATATCAGGGAAACGGTAAGTCATAGAGAGATGATATTGGTGTTAATCAATACCTAAGAGGGTGGTGAACATTTCGGTACCGATATTAATTGCTGGCCAGGCCAAACCAGTTGCCCACTGTCCAACTGGCCACTGTTGTTATATGGTACCAAAATACTTACCATCCTTTTAGCTATTGATCAACGCCAATATGATCTCTTTATGACTTACGGTTCCCGAGATATGGCTCCTTAAATCTCTGGAAGTCAGCCATTAATTGGCCAATATCTCGGGAACGGTAAGAGTGACGCGAAAAATTTAATCACTTTCACCGATAGTTTTTGGTGCTCTATCGAATGTGGGGTTCAAAATTGAAAAAATCGCAAATAATAGACAGACAGACAGACATAGAGAAATCAGTAACGAACTTTTTAAGTTAGTTGATAAAAAAATTGAAAAAAAGATTCTCCAAAATTTGCATACAAATGTCATCACTATCAAGCAATAAAAAATAAAATATATGGTCTTGTATTAACATAATCGAACAAAATAGAAAAAGTAATGTGGAGTATTATTTATGTTTGCTGCCCAGAATAGACAGGCAAAGATAGGAATATTAAATATAACCTCCGATGCAGAAGAAAAAAATGAAAATCAATATGTATATATACACGTTGATATATGCAATTTCTGTATTCGAAGTGATAAGACATGTATTATATACAGTAAATGGACGAAATGAATGTGAAAAAAGTATAGGAAAGAAAACGATGAAAATGATACGGGAAGACGCAAAGAAAATGGTTTTCAAGACAAGATAGAAATGAATGATAAAAGCACATCACAGCGGCAAGAAGAAGATGAAAAAGAAAAGACCTCCAAAATGTATTTGAAAAATAAAGAAAAATGACAGATATTAAGAAATCGAAAGTTTTTCATGTTTTTTTTTTTTTAATTTTGTATTTGATATACAAGTGATCTGATTGGATGTAACAGTAAAAAAAGAAAAAAAGTAAAGGGGATGTCATAAATGTGGTGTGCTTGAAAAATCCGATATTCGATACGCGTGTATGAGAATCATAAGACGAAGAAACGTCAAGAAATGAAATATAAATCTCTGAAGAAATAAAGCAAAAAAAAAGCACTGTGATTATTTTTTTCTATTCTTTTCTTTCGCAAGTAGGAGCAGAGACGTAAGGAAATATTGGATGCATCAAGGACATAAAACTAAGATTTCACAAGATACACCAGTTAGGACAAATTCAAAGAATAAAAAGGAAAATTAAATTCCAAGAAAAAAAAAAAGATGGCATGTAACAACATGTTTGTTCGCTTCAAGCAAGAAACGAAACAAGCCCTTTTTTCATCTGATCTAGTTTATTAATAAGTTCAACCTGGCATACAAGTTGTTTCAATATAGGCATACTTTGCAGTTCTAGTGGATAAATATCTCCCATAAAGATATACAGGCTGGTACAAACATGTGTCACAATGTATTGGAAATAGATCCGTCACATCAAAATAAGAAAAAAGTTCATATGGACCTATGCTCAAAAGTGGATAGTTTTGGAGTTATAAGATGCCAAAAAAGTGAAACAAGTGAACTTTGAAAGATCATAGCTCCACTACTATGTGGGACCTATGGTAATCAGTTCCGAGTAGACATCACTGAGGAACTGGTATGTGAACTATTCAAATATCCATGTTTTAGAATGGTCCAGTACTTGCACACCAATTTTTTTTTAGAGTGTTAGGTGGAGAGTGATCAAGTACTCCCAAACAGCCTTTAAAAATGATTGTGCAAGTACAGGAGGTTCTGAAAGATGGATATTTCGATAGTTCACACACTAGTTCCTCAGTGATGTCTTGATCCGACTACTATGGGTCTTATAGTAGTAGAACTATGGATCTTTAAACTTCATTTTCTCACGTTTTCGGCACCCTAACTACGGAACTATACCCTTCCGACCATAGGTAAATATGACCTTTTTTCTTATTTTGGTGTAAGGAACCTATTCCCAAAACACTTGTATGTAAATGTTTGTAACATCCTGTACAGGTAGAGTAATAATTAGGTTATATTGTATTGTATTGTGTTTATTTACTCCATTTAAAACCAACATACATTTGGTATTTGGAGGGTTCAGACATTCCTCTTTCTTGTAACCCTTTGGGGATCCCATGGTACAATCTGTACCATACGGGGTGTTTCATGATACATTGCGTTATAACTCTCCTATTTGAGCTTTTTCGTCCGCTTTTTTTAATTTTTTGTTTTTCAAGTCCAGAGCCATTGTAGAAGACATTACGTATGGTTTCACACCTTCCTGCGTCGAGACATAGGAGATGATGACGTCACAATTCTAAAATATATATTTTCTTTTAATATTGCGGGGCCGGTCCATGTTCATTATTTTTTGGCGGGCTTATTTTTGCACGTAGAAGATTGAAATTTTGCACAAACATGCAGTCACCGAGTAGTATTAACCAGATTTTTTCGGATTTCTGTGTTAAAACAGGGGGGATCCAGATGGTCAAAAAGTTGAAAAAGGGGATATTTTTACCAAAAAATCCCTTTCTTCGCGATTTTCCCGCCTTAGATACATGATGGAGACAAGTAAATGGTACCGCCTGAAAGGCAGTTCTATTCTGAAGAGAGTGATGTGCGACACATGGCTTTAGGGTAATTAGGGAAGTGTCAGGGAATTTTTATCAAAATTTCCCTCTGTATACGGGAATATGGGACATTGTCGGTATATTTTTTTTTGGCGGGCTCACTTTTGCACCTGGAAAATTGGAATTGTGCATAAACATTCAGTCCACCGAGTAGTATTTACCAGATTTTTTCAGATCTCTGCGTTAAAACAGGGGGTCCAGGGGGGCTAAAAGTTCAAAAAAAGGATATTTAGATCCAAAAAATCCCTTTTTTCGGGATTTTCTCGCCTTAGATACATGATGGAGACACGTGAGTCATACCGCCTGAAAGGCAGTTCTATTTTGAAGAGAATGATGGGCGAAACATGACCCTAGGGTAATTATGGATGTCTCAGGATTTTTTTACCTGAGATCATGGTGTTTTACCGTAATTTGGGGCATGGTGGGAATTCCTGATAAAATTTCTCCCGCCCTTGGTATTCAAGATAGAAACTTGAAATTTGGCACACACATTTAGTATACCAAGTACTATTTATCAGATTTTTTTAGATGGCTACGTTCACACAGGGCCCCTCCAGAGGGGACCAAAGTGCGAGAAAAAATTCCCTCCATAATTTTCCCTTTGACATCATTTTTCCCGCTCCTGGTATATGGTATGAGCATGCAAATGGTACTATTTGAAAGCCAGCTCCATTCTGAAGAGAATGAGGTATGAACCATGATTCTAGGATAAATAGTGGCGATGCAGTAGCTGCTTGACTGAAAGTCTAAAAAATAGCCCAAAACCCCGGAAAGGAAACATGTTACACTATTTAATATATATTATTGCAAAGATAATCTGCTACGCTGTAATATACTTTATCCACCAGGAATCTCTTGAGTTTCTTTTAAAAAACATTTATATTTTCCTCATTTTTTATTGCTCTGGACAGCTTATTGTAAATTTGTACTCCCATATGGCTTGAGCCTTCCTGTACTAATGTTAGTTTTGTAACATTTTGCTGTCTGGTATTATAAACGTGACTTATTTGGGTTCCGTCTTTCGATTTTGCTGCTTAGATTGCAGTTTCGTATACATATATAGATGATAGGGTAAGGATGTGGTGCTGTTTAAATTTATCTTTGCATGATGTTCTCATGTGTAGACCAAATATTATCCGTATTGCGTGCTTCCGTTTCATGATAACTGTTTTGCTGCTTAAGGATTTGCCCCAGAAAATGATGCCGTAATTTAGTATAGGGTGTATAAGCCCGTAGTATACTTGGATCAAAGCTTTAGTGTTTAACGTTTCTTTTAGTATCCTGAATGCATAAGTCTGGAATTTGTAAAGTAATATGCAGATCATAGGCAAGCAAGGGGCTTACTTTGGACTGACTTCACCCAATCATACGCTCAATCTGACACAATCCTTACTGACCTTATACTCATATCATTTCGAACTCCCTTTACATCATTAACCCAATATTACGATCACATCATTTCGACATTTCGCTTACTCGATCCCATGCTTACTTGACTTCACTCGCATACAAGGTATGTTCAAAAATTACCGAGTCTTTTTGACTGGCAAAAATACATTTACTGATTTGGAAATCGAAAACACTAATTCCCTTCAAAGTAGTCTCCTTGGTAATGCACACCCACTTCTCCCGTGATCCCGACATTGTTGGAAACACTTCTGGAACGTAGTTTTTGGAATGGTAAGCCAACGTGTCGTTGCATTCTGCATGATGTATTTTCTTGACTCAAATCGGGCCCTTTTTAGTAGCATTTTCAGCTTGAGAAATAACCAAAAGTCACAAGGAGCCCTGTTGAGGGAGTAGGGTACCTGACAACACACAGGCATGTTATATTTGGCCATGAAAACCTGGAGTAAATTTAGCGGATACTCTCCTCATGCCCAAATTCTTGTTCACAATTGAATGTACCGATCCAATTGAATGGTTTCGGCTTTGGTATAGGCAAGCTCTTGGTAAAATTTGGTACAATATCGTTGCTCAAGTTTTTATATCATGTTACAAAAATAAAAATAAACTGAAATCCGACGACCGCTGACTACACATCTTCATTCGTTGGGCAATTGCTAGTGACTGATGCTTTCTGCCGACGGGAAAAGATTCACTATGGCGCATGAGTGTACCTTCTACATATACACTGAAGAAAGACTTTCGCTTTTCGTTGGTTAACGCGGGGGAAAATAAGGTTCTACACGTTTCGAACACACCTCGTATAATAAATTTAACATCACACTCACTTATGAGAAGGTAACATGGAATAAGCATGGGCTGCGAGCGGTAGCTTATGAGTTTGGACGCCTTTAGGAGACAAGTAGTAAAAACAAAAGCAATCGGGATACGTACAAGACCATCAATGAATTTGAGAAAGGCTATCAACCTCGCTCTTTCATATGATGAAAAGCCAATGGAAAAATCCTTACTGACACAGATAGCATATTGAATAGATGGAAAGATTTCTTAGATGATTTGCTTAACACACAGCCGATAATGATCGTGAAGAAGTTGAAACACACACCGTCGAACCCTATATTCCAGAGCCTAGCCGAAAATCGCTATAAAGAAATTAAAGACATGCAAATCTCTTGGTGTAGACAAAATTCCATGTCAGATAATTTTAATTGGGGGGAGAAAACTGTAGAACAATGTACAAACTCATCACCTTATCTGGAACAAGAAGGAATATCCACAAGAGTGAAAAGAATCAGCATTTTTCCAATTCACAAGAAAGGCAAAAAAATGAATATAATAATTATCTAGGCATGTTCCTACTGTCAGCATCCTATAATCCTCTCAAACATTAGGTTAGCAAAATTGACTCCATACGCAGATGAAATTATGGTAGATTATCAGTGAGGATTGAGGAAAATCGATTAACCATCAATCAAATATTTACCAGTCTACAAAAACTCCAAAAGAAATGGGAATGCAATACTTCGGTACATCAATTATTTATTGATTTTAGAAAAACCTACGACTCGGTTATGAGCAGAATATTGTACAACATTCTTACAGAATTTGGAACATGAAAAAGATAATTAGATTAATTAAGATATATATCTCAAAATAAAGTCCGAGCAGGAAAACACTTGTCCATGAGCTTCTCCATCGAGAATGGTCGGAAACAAGGAGTCAATTTTGTTCCGGAGTACGCTACAAGGAAAATCAAAGATAGCAACCAGGGCCTAGAGTTGAACGGTATTCACCAGGTTATGGCATATGCTGATGATGTAAATTTAATAGGGGATGATAGGAGAACAATAGAAAGAAATGCAGAGATCTTACTAAACGCTTGAAGGGACATGGGTTTAAAAGTAAAGGCAGAGAAAACTAAATACATGAAATTCGCCGGAGTCATAATACTGGAAATTATGGGTGCCTTAAAATATTAAATAATACTTTTGATAAAGTGGATAGTTTCAAATATCTAGGATCAATATTAACAGTTCGAAACCATATTCACGAAGAAATTAAATGTGGACTGAAAGCAAATATTTCGTGTTATTATTCAGTTCAAAATCTTTCGTCGTCGTGAATTCTGTCAAGGAATTTGAAGCTTAATATATTTATAAAACGATAATCATGTCTGTTGTGCTGTGTGGATGCAAAACATGGTCCCTTATTCTGAAAGAAGAACACAGACTAAAAGTATTTTAAAATAGAACCCTTGAGGGAATGGGGAACGGAGGAAACTTCATAACGAGGAAGTACATAATTTATACCGATACCAAACATTGTTAGGGTTATCAAGTCTAGATGGATCTGGTGTGCAGATAATGCAGTCAGAATGGAAGTAAGTAAAAATATTTCAATTTTAACTGGAAATTCTATCGGGAAATGACCATCAGGAAGACCTAAACGCAGATAGGGGACAATATTAGATGGTTCGCGCAGAAATAGGAATACAAAGTAGTAATTGGATTCAGTTGGCTAAGGACAGAAGTCAGTAGATAGCTTTTATGAAACTGATATTTGAACCTCCGGTTTCTATAGGCTATAGAGTTAGTTAATTAGTTGAAAGACAAGCTGCTGGTGTGGTTGCTTCACAGTTCGGAGGTTCTTGTTACGTATCCGATAGTCGGGTGTAAGATAAATGTGATTTTTCAAAGGATATTATCTTCGCTCAACCAGCTTAAAGGTAAGACAGTACCTTCCCTCACTTTCTTCTCGACTGTTGATGTTCAAGAATAGGTCCTGTTCAATTACATTTATCCAGACACTAATGCACTCCCGCTATTTATCGAACGCAAATCTCGATCGTAGGAGGTGTGTTAACTAGTCATGTGACTACGATGTAGCTGAATCCAAATTATCCTCGCAAGCTGGTTTATTTTTCTTATATTGGCCTAGATGTGTGTAGGAGAGAATGGGGAAATGGCGGTCACCTAAGCAAAAATCGTTATAATCTAGCTTCTAAAGCACGAAACGTTTCCGCGATAAGTCGATCATATAGGTAATTCTGTCTAGTTTATTGTGACCAATTTCAAAATACATCTCTTATTTCATTGCCAAGCTAAAAAACTAAAATATGAGCAAACTCAATTGACCGTTTTTTGCTACACGGTCGGGTAATGGCAGTCAGGGATTTCCCCATGCTTTACATATGGAAAAAAAAAACTTTAACACTATTAACATTTCAAATATTAACTTTAGAAGAGTTGGGTATCTACAGGGACAGATTATAAACCGCAATTTCGTGTAAAGATTTAAAAATCTACTTATTCATTGAAGTTACATATATTTTTAGTCAACACTTTAATATATTTGAAATATAAATCTATTGGTATTGCTAAAAAATCATCAAATGAATATATACGTGTGGATCCAGTGGAAGTTCCTTGTGCAACTTCATCATCTCTGGCCTCTGAGTTAGATTACACTTGATGAGTTTTGTTTGGGCGGAGTGTCAAGACTTATTTATTATCGTTTATTTTAATGTCGGGGAGCCGCGGTTACTGACTACCATTATCCCATCCGTTTGACCGGGGCTACTCAAAACGCATATTTTGAGTAAAACACAGTCAACACCAACATACAAACAAATGAATGCATTGATTTATAGATTACTTTAGAACTATATAACCATAGTGCCTACCTAAAAAGTCACTTAATAAAAATATCAAATGGAATAGTATTTACAGTGTCGAATTTTTTGCCTAATATTACATCAAACGCAGCTAAATAAACAACACGCCTTCGTTTAATACCTATCACTCCTACAATGGCGTCGCCTTCAAAATTACTTCATCTAACAGCTGACAGTAAGGCGCCATCATTTACGACTACGTGTTTCTATTTACGACAAGTTTTTCACAGTATACCGAACTGACCGGGGTTACCTCCTGACAGGGGCTACCCATCTCTCTCCTATTAGTTGCTGTTTTAGCACAGATATGTTTTTAAAAGAACCAACAACTATACGGACTACTACCACTTATTTGAATAGTAAAGATATTTTACAAAAACGGATCATGTTTTCTACTGGAGTCAAACGATAAACCTCACATGTAGAAGCGTGAATCTGTCTGGAATCGACTTCGAGTCTGCAGCCAATTCGACTGGTGACACTTTATTTCTGGAATTGCAATCCGCGCAAGAATATATTTATCTAGACAAACAACTAAAAATTTTACGGGAGTTGAATCCCCTAGCAGCGTACCTGAAAGCAATATATTCTGGAGTAAATAACAGGGCGAATAAAATAGGATCTATAATCAAATACTTACTGGCTATTACATTCTCGCATTCTCAACACAATTTCTTTCATCGGAAAACATATTCATGGATTTTCTTTCTAAACATTTGTTGTTAAATACAAAGAAAATGAAAACAAACCGGAAAATATAAAATAAAAGACTTTTTACAAAAATCCAGACCGTTTCCACTTGAATAAGCACGAATTGTGTTGTGTTTTTGCTTTTTTCTAAATTCTATTATTTACCAAGAGATGGCACTCACTAGATGATTGACGTAATAACATTGCTTTCACGTGACGTAAAAAGGAATTTTCTTTTTTATTTATCTCCTTCTCAGCTGCTGCAATTTCTTTTGTCAAAATACCGAAGATGAGAAGATTCACATTTGAATTGTTTATTTTTTCTTTATTTTATTCTGGAAAATGTTTCGCGGAAAATTAAATTTTAAAAGCTGAGAAAAAATAAACAATTTCCTGAGTGCTGAAAGGATAAAAGACTAAAATACAAAGAGTATTATCTATTCATCGCCAGTGACAAGGAACTTAATATTTTTCGAGATTTAGGTTTTATCTTCCAAACTGTCTACATTGATAATGACTTATTCATGAGAAACAAATTGTTAGGATTCATAAACCATAATGAGACGCATATTTTCATTAGTTTTTATGCATACGGTAGGGTAAGTATGGGTGAATCCGGACAGTTATGATGTTTCTTTCTCTTACTATTACCTCGCTAAACAAAAATATCCAATACTTCTTCATATTATTTAATGATATGTTGGTATGCATGTATATACAACTGAAATAGATTTCCTGGAATGGCAAATTAAGAAATAAAAAATAATTTTCTTAAAGTTGACAAAATCTTTGGTTTGCAAATTTTGAAGGGTGAATCCGGACGGTAGGTTGGAGATTCCAGACACTGAACTTTGAAGGAAGACATACGTATATACATGATAGGTATATTTTAGCTCTCTATCTTGCTACACTAACATTCTAACATGATAAGTACAGAACATAAATACAAATACATGATAAATATATACAAATTACTAACATAGTAATTTCTATACTAATTACTGTTGAAACTGTAAACTAAATGCACAGTTCTGTAACTACAGTGTGTAATCATTAAACATGTTAATCACATTTGTTTCCATTAGAACTACATTGTAGAATACTACTACAGTTTTTTTTTTTTTTTTTTTTTTTTTTTGCTAGTAACAACTAGATTATTAGTAAAATGTGTATACACTGAGGCTAGCGTTAATGACGTCTGTCAGTTTCGTGAAGCAACTAGTCATAATTCAGGCATATCGTCCACAGATAAAATACAGTTCTTTATCACCTCCCACACATCTTTCATGAAACCAGGTGTTACACACAGTACAGGACACCCAGGAACCACATTTGCTTGATGATGGTGCATAATAATTCTTACCGCAAATCCACAGTTGTTTGCATCCATACCTTCGATTGTGTTTGAGGAGACAGTTCGAAACAAACTGCAATTCGTGACATTTAATCTTTTAGCAATATTTGGCCTTTGGGATGTGAGTTTGGAAGAAGCAACAGCAGGAAAAGATATAAACTGTTTAACTGAGGACTCTGAACGTGATTGAGATGTGTTTGAGGATGAGTTTGATGACACAGAAAAGGAATTGTTTCCATCTACTGGCGGAACATGTTCATTCGACAAAAGAAATTCATGTTCCCGAACTTGTTGCGGATCAAATGGGAATATACCAGTTGATGTAGCCATTCAGTAGTGTAGAATTTTTGAGCACCTTGTGATTAGCATTTTGTAATTTAGTTGTGTTGTTAGATCTTAAGAGTCCATTTATGGCAAAAATGAATAGACGCTAGATATAAGCAATAGACCTCACGTACTATTTCACACTCATAAACGCGAAAAGCAAGAAAGGAGAGAGTGTTCTGAATCCTCTTAGTTCATTAATCACATTGTCTGGATTCAGATTAGTATTTAAACGCGTAATTAGTATTTACAGGAGTATCCCTATACCTCAACTTTCTTTTCACAGTTCGTTTCTCCGATAACGGACTACGGTAGAACATAGATATTTAGAATGAGCGCATACTAGTTCCTTTGTAATTCCTTAAACCGCTTGGGATCGGTCCTGTAGTTTCTAAGGCATAGCGTTTCGAAACGTGAATTTTCGGCGGTTCATAACTCTGAAAGGAGAGGTTTTTCGTTCCATGTTTATTAGAACTTTTTTCTTTTATTTCATATAAAGAATCACCTCCCAAAGTTTGTCGGTGGAGTTACTTATCACCCTGTATATATATATATATATATATATATATATATATATATATATAAATTTTGTATGATTAAACGACATTCATTTTCTGTATGACCCTCTTATAAAAGTTTTGATAAACCAAACTCAAGCTATTGCATCCCATTGAAATATCTTGAATATTTAATATTTTTTCTATTTATTAAAGTGTGTGGTAAAGATTACAGTCACGATTAAAGGGTCAGTAGCACCACTCTCCAACTCCGAAATCCGCCCTTGTCCAACCAATACGTCAAGTCTATATAGTCTATATGCTGACAGTTCATCTGGTACGGTTCTGATGGACAACCCCTTGCATTTCATATGACATCCGTTATCAGTACTTAACTCGTCACAGTTCTGACAACACACGACCAGATTGAGAGCCGCCACTATCAAATGAGTGAGTCCATCCTCCCTTCCTATGTGTGTGTTAGTGTGTGCACAATTATTCAATATTCAGTGATTGGACACTCGTTATATAAGCTGTGACGATAGGCCCATATTATAGACAGAGAAGCCAGTACTGGTGATGACGTATATGGTTTTCAACAAGGCGTGAATATATGCTGTTCTTCCCTCCACACCAAAACACACACACATATTATGTATACATATGAGTCGCAATGGTCGAGGTCTCTTAAGCCGACACTGACAATGACACACAGGAAGCAGGAGATTAAATAATCGTGGTGCAATTCATATATCCTTGCATCGGGTGATCTAACACGTAGCAGACCAAGTACTTGAAAAAAATTTCTGCTCCTCTTTTTTTAACTGGTGACACACGTCCAAGTTCACTCCACGTTATGCAGTTAGAACAAATTATGCACCATAGATCGTACAAGAAGTAGAGCACATTTTTTTTTTTTTTAAATATTTTCTTCTTATATGTACACTCATGTCCAAGATTATTGTCGCATGTCTACAAATATGTTGTTGTAGGAATATAATTTGATAACGAATTCCCCCGGTATTTCTTGTAATGTTAGCATGTGTATAATCGGCAAAGACATGTATGTGGCAAATTTCGTGTCAAAAGAGCAGTAAATAAGAACAATAAAACGAAAATATTTTTTTTGTCCGTTTAGCAACATGTTATTTTACTCATTATAATTTTCGTATTTATAATTTTTTCCCTATGAAATTTACTGCAAATATACATTTGCCGATTATACGGTACACATAGTATCAGTATTAAAAGTACCCTGCAAAATCATTATCAAATTATATTCTTAGAAGAAGACAGTTACAGATATGCGACAATCATTTTGGACATGAGTGTACATTGGCACACAGTGGCTCAGTGACAAAGAGTTTACCTGTGTTACGTGGAGTCCCTGATTCGATACCCGGTCAGGTAAGTTTGTGGTGGACAACATCGTGTCCGTGGGTTTACTCCGGGTATTCCCATCTCCTTCCACATTCTCAGTCCACCAAATTTTCCATTATTATTCACTTGCCTTAATCATCCGTTTCCCTTAGCTTAGAGGGCATATTCGAGGGACGTTAAACTGAATGATTATTTTTTGTTTTTTCTCCTTGTATGAATAAGATATTAGAAATATTTTTTGAAAGACTTGCTCAAAAACAACTTTGATGAATGTATTCATATGCCACCGAGTAAATGGAGACGGGTAGCACGCTGGTACAGTGATAGAGCGCTTATCTCTGCTGCTTGGGATTCCTGATTCGATTTCCAGTCAAAAGTAACTTTGCGATGAACAACATTATGTCCATTCTCTCGGGTTAATTCCGTCTCCTCCCACATTCACATTCCACGAATTTTTCCATAAACATTCACTTGCTTTAATCATCATCTCCCTTAGCCTAACGGGAATAATCGTGGGACGTTAAACCGAAAGATTTTTGTATCCATCGGATAAATATTTCAGTAACATTCACATTTTATGATTTTATTGAAGAAATCGGGACAAAAAAAAATTAGTGTGGTAGCCAAAAGATATATAATAAATTCTCTTACAAATAAAGTGATAGAATAATTATACACAAAATAAACTAATGAATAAAAGTCATATCGTGAATCATGACAGTTTGCGGATAAGAAAGTAATTTACACATATGAACATCGCTGCGTTTTAGTTAATCACATGTGTTTATAATAAAAAGGGAATATAAGATGAATTCTTAAAACTAATAATTTTTATGAGGAAAAATCTTACACATACACTGAAAAAAAAATGTAGGTGACGTAGTTAAAAAGATAGGTTACATGCGTAATTCCTGTAGTTTTTGGACTTAACGTACAGTAGACGTATAACTGGAAACGCATGTTTTATAATACTTTCTGTATAAGTGTTCCATCTATACGTACTTTCTGTATGAAACAATGTAGGCGGTCAGGATCTCACATACAAATGAACGTATATAACATATAGCTGACAAATGCAACATAAGTATATGCATGTAATATACGGAAAACTGTTAGATGTCAGACATCCTGCAACGGCATGATCTAGCATCTAAGGGCAGTGCGTATGTATCATACGGATAACATATGCTCCGTACTGATTTCTATAGTAAGCAAGAGGATATCGTATATTTGTACAATATACCTCTGTCCGGACAACGGATTTTTCTCTGTGTACGCACTTATCCATCGTGTCCGTGGAATTTCTCGGGAATTTCAAGTTTCCTTCCACATTCTGCACCAATTCTTTCATATTCAATCACTGTAACATTGAAAAAATCATCATTTGGACGCGGTATACTACACAAATATACGCGAACCATATGTTTACTACGGAAATCTGCATGGAGAATATGTTATCAATATAGTACATACGTACAGGCTTTCTTTCGCTTAGATGTTACAAAATACTGCTGCAGGATGACTAACATCTAACAGTCTTCCGTATATTACATACGCCAGCTATATGATATATACGTCCATCTGTATGTGAGGTCCTGGCCGCGTATATATTGTTCTTTCTTTCATACGGAAAGTACGTATACATGGAACATATAGGGAAAGTAAAACACGTTTTCAGTTATATGTTTGCCGCACGATCTTACATATAGCAGTGTGTTGAGTCCAAAAACTACAGGATTTACGTAGGGAACTTACGTTTTTACGTACGCAACATATTTTCTTTTTGTGTGTGTACTGATCATATGCCTACTTTAAGTTAAAGGGTTCTAAATATTATGGTCCTTTTTCGAGTATTGCTCATAAATAGGTATGTTCTGTTACATACACTTATATATTGGTTAATTGAAGTTAATGATTGTCCAAGTGTTAATTTATTAGAGCACTGAAATTTGTGTTGGAGACTTAATGGCAAATGAATAATTAGATAATTGCAGGCAGGCAACAGACATATTACCTCGTTATGAAGAGAACAATCGTTTTGAATGGTCAGTCAATTGAAATATAGGTCCAAGCTGTGTTTAGTACAATATTCATGCTACATATGTCGTGTTAATGTTTCAACAGTATTGTTCGCCATTTCAGTTCCTATTGATTTCGCAGTTTATGGCTCAAGATGTGTTCAATATGGGCTACAATGCAAACTCCAAACACTAATATTGTTTTTTTAAACATCAATTCAGAGGCCTAATCACTGCGAAATTAAAATATCGCTAATTCTAAATTAATTATGTAATATCTTCAAATAGATATAAGATAAGCGAAATGTGGAACAAGCGAAATGTGGAACAAGCGAAATGTGGACTTTGTAGTGTATTCACACAGGGGCGTATATTGTTGTCTTACTTTTATGTCATCATCATCATTTTAAATGTATGAAAATGAATGCCTACATGTATACAACAGTCTTTACACATCGGACGTTACGAGGGGAAGGGGTCTGGTCTCTATGGACAATCCCCTCCATAGCTCTCTTTCCTCCATTTCTACTTCACGGTGTCGTCTACAGGCTGTCTATAGTTTGTGATTGATTTCTTGTCCATGTATTACTACTGCACCATTCCCCCTGACGCCTCGCTTCTCCGTTTTCCTCAACTATATGATTATTTTTACTTGCGCTTACTAGACCCCTCCTATGTCTTTATATGCTAAGCTTCTTCCCTCACTTGTCAGAGTATTGTCGAATTTATTGTCACATTGTAGTATATGTTGTGCTTCCACGCATATTTTCCTAGAACCCGCTCCATATTTCGTCTCATTATCCACAGCAGCGATCGAAATCCATTGTCAGCTGTATCGTTGCAAAAATGTCAATGCTGACCCTGTGCGCCTTGCTTTGTGCTCTAGGTCAGTTGCTTCAACACAAAACTTCATCAAGAGGCACTTCATGACCTTGGTGTGCAATAAGGAGCGGAAAATCTGCAGTAACTTCTTGCTCATGCCGTTAGGCCCATGGACCTGGCACAGCTAACGATGGATTTCGATTGGTGTTATACCCTGGGCATTCAAAAACTATCACTGCTCGCACTTCACACGCAGCGGGAGCTGGAATAGGAATGTCCATCTTCAACCACTGCCACGACGCTACTGAGAGCACTAGGGAAGTTCCGCTAGTGCATGTGCCATGCTAGGACCTTACTCTCTCACGTACATGTAGTCGCTTCGCGCAACATACCGTTTCGTAGCTATGGGACGCGTGGGAAACTTACTTTCGGAATGCGCCTCGTATATATATGGGGTTTTCTAAGAGTGGCGCCCATATAAGCAAAGAGCTATGCTTCAGGTCAAAATAAAGCGAAAATCCTGTATAATGACATACCCTCCAGAGCCTCCTTCATCCCCTATAGGGAATCAAAATTTAACTATGAGGCAACGTTGCAGATTAACTTGGAGCCATTAGCATTGTTCTACAAATCCATCAAGCAGTTGCATCAATTGTTATACTAGTAGATGGTGCTAGTGTCAATTTTAACTTCCATCTGGAAGGGATTGATGTAGCTATCTGATAAATTGCTAGACTTCAGTGGCACATAATACAGAACCGGTTGTTTAAAAAAAAATAGAATAGAATCACTGCTTTTATCCTTGACCTCATGTTTGTTTTGATAGATTGTAAGATAAAAAATATCTTCCGTACTGAGTTTGCAAAGTTCCACACGTATTAAGTTATAACTCTATGGTGATGAAGTTTCGTGTTTGTTTTTCTGTATAGAAATAAAGAGCTGATATGGTTAATAAAACTAACTAACTAACTCTATGACTTATGGAACCCGAAGGTTCAATGCCGCGTTCACAAAAGCTCTCCACTGACTAATATAATTAGCTAACTGCATCCAGTTTCTACTTTATATTCCTATCTCTGCGAGATCCATCTTAACATTGTCTTCCCATCTGCGCCTGGGTCTTCTTAATGGTCGTTTTCCGATTGGTCTTCCAGTCAAGACTTTGAAAGCGTTTCTACTGTCTTCCATTCTAGCTACATGACCTGCCCACCTAAGCCTCCTAGACTTGACGACCCTAACAATGTTGGGTAAACCGTATACATTATGTAGTTCCTCGTTATGAAGTTTCCTTCATTCCCCATTTCCGTTCCTCTTGGGTCCGAATATTCGTCTCAGGATCTTGTTCTCAAATACTTTCAGTCTATGCTCTTCCCGCAGAGTAAGCGACCATGTTTCGCAACCATATAGAACAAAAGGCATGCGTATCATTTTATATATTTTAAGCTTCAAATTCCTCGACAGAATTCGCAACGACAAGAGATTTTGAACCGAATAGTAACACGAATTCCCTGCTTTTAGTCGATATTTGATTTCTTCGAGAATATGATTTTCGTCTCTTAATATTGCTCCTAAATATTTGAAACTATTCACTTTATCAAAAGTATTATTTAATTTTTTAAGGCATCCACAATTTGCCGTATTACGGTCCCGACGCACTTCCACGTATTTAGTTTTCTCTGCATTTACTTCTAAACTCATCTCCCACCAAGCAGCAACGTCATCCCTGAAATCGTGACGGGCTAAATGGCCATAGATGCCGAAAACCCAGAAATCTAAATCCTAAATCCTAAATCGATCCGCAATCTGAGGATGTACCATGCCGTGGATACAAGAACCCACGTTACACTGTTAATAACATTGATTCCACGATTATTGATTTGGTTAATAACATTACTAATTTTAAGATAAACTTTTTATTATGTTATTGTTTTGTTGAAATAAAGAAATCTTCCAAAAGATACATTTTAAAGTACCCAGTATTGTTCCTTGTGAAACATTTTAATTTTTAACTTAATTTTAATGCGACATAGAGGTAAGCCACATCGACAAACACACACAGAGTCACGACACAACTTACCTCTTGGAGAAGGATTGGGTTCTAGAATTTCAGCCCATTTATTAAATCAAAGTGATTGAATACATTCAGTCGTTTGTTTAAAAGAGTCACAGTATCAGTGATGCTTTTTCCATATTTACGTTTTCTAAACCCATATCTACTGTACATTAAACAAACATTTAAAACGAACGGTTACATACTACAGAAGACCTACCCTACGCTTAAAATTAGTGTCAGAAGATATCCTTTTTCTGTTGGCCTCCATTTCGTGACCACCTAATTCAAACTTCCAATCTACGAACTCTATATGGTTACGGTACAGTCTTTGGTGCGGGAGAACGGAGATCGATTCCCAGTAAGAGCTCATATGATTCGGATAACACGCCAAGCCCTAGATATAGGTCTCACATAGTCTGAAATGGATGCCAAACTCTTAACATCCACGTCAATCTAACGTCAAATGTGATAAACAAATAACAATAGACGTAACGAAATCAAGAATTGTAACAATGCATTGTAACGTAAGAAAGAAATTTCAATGAAGCTACAGACGTGAGAGACCTGAATTCGATTCCCGGTGGGAGATCATGTGGTTCGGATCTTACGTTAAGCTGTAGGTCCACATCCCATGTACCGTCCCTGCTGAATGGGATAATGTACTCGAATATACTAATACGGGATCGATTCTAATGCGCACCACAATTTTCGGTAACAAAGAGTTACACGAAAGGTTAATGTAAATACGGTATATATACAGGGTTTTCATAAAGTATGGACGGATTTAATTCGCTTATAATTTACATTAAAATGCTCATATTGAAATCAAATAAAGTGCAAACGGTAGCGGAAGGATTAAATTTTTACCTGTAATCTGCACCAGCTCAGTTCATTCACCGCCACACCTCCAACTGGGCGCCATTTACGAATCGACTTCTGTGGGCTGTTGATGATGCTTTCCCTTACCCTGCTCACTGTTGCAGGCGATGTTGGCGGCCTCCCACTTCGAGGACGGTCCAGGACGCTTCCTGTCTCCAAGAACTTAGCATGCTACTTTCGGATTGCACTCTCAGTCGGTGCCGGCTTTTTGAACTCTTTGGTGAACTTTCGACACACCAGAATTGGTGGTTTTAGCTCTGCGTACTACAGAACACATTGCGCTTTCTCTTTCACCGACACCATCTTTGATACGGTAAAAAAATAGTCTTCTCAGAGGAGTTTTTCATTTATTTATTTCTTTAAAAGACACACACATCAATACAGCTTACAACTTACTTTTAACAGTCAACATTGAAACAACAATGAAAACAACAATGGATGGAATTTGGTAAGAAACTGACCCTTGCCCTCCCTCTCCCTCTCTCAACGTGTTCAGAGTTGCCGCTTATCTAACAGTGTTTCCAACTAAAAATTTAATCCTTCCGCTACCGTTTGCACTTTATTTGATTTCATTATAAGCATTTTTATGAAAATTATAAGCAAATTATATCCGTCCAGACTTTATGAAAACCCTGTATATATATATATATATATATATATATATATATATATATAGATAGATAGATAGATAGATAGATAGATAGATAGATATAGATATAGATAGATAGATAGATAGATAGATAGATAGATAGATAGATAGATAGATAGATAGATAGATAGATAGATAGATAGAGATAGAGATAGAGATAGAGATAGAGAGAGAGAGAGAGAGAGATAAACAAATAAATAAAGAGTTGTGCGCACTTAGCACAGGATACCTGGATTTGGTTCCTGGCTCAGTTCACCACCATTCCCTGTTTGATTTTTTTATTGATATAGATTCTAATCCGTAATAATCTAATGCATAATAATAGATACTGATAAACTAAATTAAAGATTACTTACTGTGGTTGGGTGGCGTTTCAATCATCATTTTGGCGATAAAATTTGTAAGCTGAAAGTTGTATTTCTGGTAACAAAGCTTTTCAACCGCTACGAACTTCTAAGCGACTTTTGTTTGGGCTTGAGAAATGGAGGTGCTATATGCTCGTATATAGAATGAGTTGTAAGGTACAACAAGTCCCACATTTAATTTGAGTTTATCTGTTCCGCTCAAAGACGATCGCTCATCATGGGTTGAAGAGTCAGATGTTCCATAACAGGTGATGACCGTTAAGATAACGGCGAACAAAATGAGCATAAAACGCATTGAAATAAAATCTCCACGCTTATCAGAAATCAGTTCTTCAATTACTTTCGATCTCTAATTTATCCGATGTTATTTTTCTTTCTCGAATTTCGAGATCAGAAGATGATGTGTTATGCTAACAAAAGTTGTTAAAAATGTAACACAAGTTAAGTTGTAGGTAACTAGAAGCACAGAGGGGTATCGACAGTGAAGAGTATAGTTTATATACTTGAATTAAGCAGAAGACCCTTGGCAAAGATACAAATCATCCTACAAAAGGCAGCAAATTCAGTTGTTTTTTCATGCTCGCAGCGGCTTCCGAACAAGGCAAGAAGGAAGTGCCAAACCATGGCCAATAAATCTTATTCATTACTTCACATAAATTACACACACAGACACATAGACACACACACGTAAAAAAGTGTGTTTATTCAATGGGTTTACAAGGAATCCCATTGCAAAATAATGGTTTACTCATTAATTCTCATATAATTGGTAATAGTGACAAGGTAAACGTAACAATTTATGCAGAAACTTTCTACCTTCCCGTTTTATTTAAGATTGTGAATTTAGAATTTCATGAGTCATCTTATCCTTTCCAACGACCAATTGAAGAAGCGACTATCGCAGTAATTCATCTGAATTCAAGAAATCAATAATACCAGAATGTAATTACTTAAAAAGATACAGTAGGCTTTCAACTATCCGGCCTGTGTAATATTCGACTAAATTTCCAAAAAGAATAAATGGAGGAAAACAAACATTCTGCAATCAAATATGGAATAAATTTCTTAATGATTCACTCGAATTGGGACACCTGCACAAAAGCGATTTAGCCAATGAAAAAAGAAAAGAGTCAAAAACTCTTAAAACCTATCAAGAACTAAAAACTGTATGCTTTGACTCTTTTTGGGGTTGCAGAGTTTCTTTTGGGCTAAGGAGTTATCGCACGCGCCTTTGGTGTGAGAGACCCGGATTCTCTTCTCGGCGGGAGCTCATGTGGTTAGAATTCCACGTTAATCAGTAGGTTCCGTCTCATACAGCCTCGCTACTGAAAGGGACGTTACTTTCTAAACCAACTCAACTCTTTTAGGGTTACATTTCATGTTTGAGTATTTGTTTGTAATGAATGATAAAATAAGTTAAATAATTTATTAATAACAGGTTTAAAGCACGTAAGTCATATAGGATCTAGTTACATTTCTTAGCTCATTACTTACTGAGTGCAACTATAGTTGCGTTCTACCGTATATATATATAAAATTGCCTTATTATTGTTTATTTTTTACATTCTTGCTGATGTTTACGTTAATTTAGACTCTGATTTTTCTATCGAAAGTCACGGTTGCGTAATACGTTTTCTGTATTAAGAATATTTGAAATTAATAATCAGCAATCTGTTCCTGACTATTCGGTATATTCAAGATGCTTGTGGTCTTTCGCACAAATTTACTTTTAAATTTAATTGCAGGTTTCAAACGTGTTGGTATTTCAAAGATAAAATATCAATAAATATTCTAGTGATATTATTTTGACTAGTCACTACGTCATGTATCTGTTTTGGTTGCGTAAATGTTGGATGCATCTATAGTTGCACCCAGGAACTGGCAACAACGCTGGAAGCATACTGCGCAATTACGTTAGGCATTTGTTGATTGCAGACTATGTTCAGTGTAGAGAGCAGTAAATTTTGTGATCAATATGTCGACGAACTATAAACATCTAACTGCTTAGGAAATACTTAGTTTACTTGAATCTGGAGAGATTTTATCTGATATAGAAGATGATGAATTGACAATCGGTGTTTCTTCACCAGTTGAGAGTGGTAATATTTTTTTTCAAATCAGGATTCCGATTGTAGTGACGGCGAAGCTGTTGGCAACTTGAATAGATTGCCAACGCATGTATTGTTGTCCGAATGTAACGTAACATCACTGTTACCATCAAATGTTCGAAACAACAGTGAAAGTGATAATGCTGTTCCATCTTGTAGTAAAAACCAAGAAGTGAGCCCAGAAGGTTTGAGAAAAAATTGAAAACGAAAACGAAAAGAAGAAACAGTTTGGAAGAAAACTAAACCAAACTTTTTCATCCCCGAATTTGTTTGCAACGAAAATTTGGAATCGGGAATGAAAGAAGAAATAAAGACAACACTTGACACCTTCATGTTCTTCTTCACAACTGAATTTATTGATTTGATGATCAAACAAACTGAATTTTACGCGCAGTAAAAGGAAAACTACAAATTTCGGGTAACAAGAGATGAAATGCTTACGATGGTTGGCATTATTTTATTGTCAGGATATCACAAGCTTCCTCACCAACGCATGTATCGGTCGCACGACGTTGACTGTGATGTGAAGGCAGTATCGTCTGCTATGAGAAGAAATGACGTTGATAGTTTATTATGCAACGGTATTGTATATCTGACATCTGTGAATTACTTTCATTTTTACTTGTAGCTATTTTGGACAACGGCGCTTAAAAGTGCACAATATGTTATGAAGAAGAAGAAGAAAAAGATGTAGAAAAATATGTTGAGATAGATTGATGTTCATGTAATGGTAGTGGCTATAACTAGAGATGATTGTTTGTTTCGTGTTGCTATGACAACAAAAAGATTATTATTCAGGGAATTTCGAGAATAAAAGTAGTTATTCTATATATTTGACGAGCGTAATTTCCAAGGTATGCAATTGGTAGTTTTGCAATTAAGTGTATAAATTAAAGTACCGAATCGTGTTGACTTACTCGAACTGTGGGCAATATATGTAACAAAAAGGAATCTAAAATAACGTTAGTTACAATTACGATATTTGCATTTTGCTGATAACTCGCAAATAACAGAAGATCGTCTTTACAAAGTTCGTCCAATTTTTGAACATCTAAATGCGAATTTCAAGAAAGTAAATCCATCGGAAAATCTCAGTAATGGTAAGCAGTTTATTAGTGGCAAACCCACACGATTTGGATTCAAATTATGGTGTGCTTGTGAAGAGAAGGGATATATATATGTACCACGTTGAACCTTACATAGGAAAAGATACAAATCTCAAGGATACTGGATTGGGACAAGGAAGGGACGTGATTGTGGGCTGTGTGATCATTTATCCGTCACTACTGGGAAGAAACTTTACTTTGACAACCTTTTCACATCTATTGATCTTGTTCGAGAACTCCAAATGAAGGGGCTAGGAGGAACTGGCGATTTGCAAGAATTGTATTCTTGCTTTCGTTGACCTTCCTTCAGAAGAGGATATCAAGAAACGAGATCGAGGATCATTTGTGTGGAGATCGGATGGAGAATTACTCTCGTAAACAAAAGACCGTAGTTCAAGTGAGCGTGACAATACCTGTAGCCGAGTACAATGCAAAAATGGTTGATTGTGACCTATCAGACCAATTTCAACAGATATATAAACCAATAATTAGAAGCAAGAAATGGTGGTGGCCTTTTTTTCTCCTGGGCACTTAAGATTTGTGTTGTAAGTGGGTGACTCCTGTACAGAAGACTTGAATACAGCATTGATCAATTGTAATTCAAAAGAGAATGCACACTACAATTGCTTTCGCATGGAACCCCACCGAAACACAAAGGTGTTCGTGCGAGTATTCCTACCGGAGGGGGTTACGCTATTTGACTAGATGGGAAATACCACTGGATTATCGCTGGTAAATCAAACTACAAAGTTTGCCAGATCTGTTCAGGGCGAACAAAATACTTGTGTGAAAAGTGCAAATGTTCTTTGCATACAGAATGTTTCAAAACGTTTCATGGACATTGAGTAGTATCTCTTGAGTGTGAGATGTTGGAGAACTATTGAGTACAAATTATTGATTGGACAAGTTAATATTAAAAGATTTTTTTTATATATAAAAAAGATATGCTGCACTTACTCTTCATTTTATCATAATGTAACACAGAACAGTTTTATAAGAATGTAGAGTTTTTTAGTGTCTAATACATTATAACTAGCAGGAAAAGTTCATGCAACTTTATTTGTAGTAATAAATTATATCCGATATTTATTCCGCCCGAGTGCAATTATAGTTGCGCGCAAAGAATTATGGGTAGGTGTTGAAATTTTACGACGCTACATTTTTTCTGTCAAACCAGAGGTTGAAAGGAAAAATCCTGTGTTTGTTTCACAGATACCTCGCACAGTGAATTATGGGCATTAATGGGTACGAGTTGTGTATATCCCATGGGACCTACACGTGCCTAATTTGTTTTGTTACTTCCTTAGAAGGCCATTGTAGCAATCTTAGTGAGACTTTTTTTTTTTACTAGAGGAGATCGATAGACCTCTTCGAAGGATTTTAAGGTAACGGTCTAATAATATAGATAACGGTCTAGTATATCATTTTCTTTTATTATTTTCTAATTTCGAATTTATTAGAGCGGGTCCATAGAAAAAACACAAAATTCACCCCGTCGCGTCGTTAAACGTTTATTGTCCGTTTTATTATAAAATTTTGTTTATTATAAAATTTTTGTATGTAATGTACATAGTTTTATATTTGCTCCAATCAAGTTCGGTATTATAGTAATTTTATTCTTAGATCCCCTTTTTATGTAGTTAATTCTTTAAAGGTACAGTACAGTTGATACTAAATATTGACAAAATACTGACCTGTACTAACGTACGAGGTAATAAAATATGAATAAGACAGAGTTTTGGCATTAAAAAACATGTTTTCAACGATATTGGTAGGGCTAGAAATAAGTAATTATATAACTCCAGACTTCCTTTGTTATTCGGTCTGCATATTCGCTATATTAGGCCAGATAGTCGGGAGTCCACTGCATTACTGAGTAAATTCCATCCTAGTTTTAGAGAGTAGCAAAGCAGAAGGAACGTTCCACGTGATGTCATTGACATTAACACTGATAGTATGATTTAACAGTGAAAAACGAACGGAAAATAAATAAACTTTAATAATAATAATAATAATAATAATAATAATAATAATAATAATAATAATAATAATAATAATAATAATAATAATAACTCTATGGCTTATGGAACCCGGAGGTTCAATGCCGCGTTCACAAAAGCTCTCCTTAGCCAATTGAATCCAGTTTCTACTTTGTATTCCTATCTCTGCGAGATCCATCTTAATATTCTCCTCCCATCTGTACCTAGGTCTTCCTAATGGTCGTTTTCCGATTGGTCTTCCAGTTAAGAGTTTGAAAGCGTTTCTATTTTCTTTCACCCTAGCCACATGACCTGCCTAGCTAAGCTTTCTAGATACTTGATGACCCTAACAATGTTTGGTAAACCATATAAATTATGTAGTTCCTCGTTATGAAGTTTCCGCCATTCCCCATTCCCGTTTCTCTTGGGTCCGAATATTCGTCTCAAGATCTTGTTCTCAAATACTTTCAGTCTATGTTATTTTCTCAGAGTAAGCGACCATGTTTCGCAACCATATAGAACAACAGGCATGACTATTTTTATATATTTTAAGCTTCAAATTCCTCGGCAGAATTCGCGACGACAAGGGATTTTGAACTGAATAATAACATGAATTCCTTGCTTTTAGTCGACATTTAATTTTTTCATGAATATGATTTTCGTTTGTAAATATTGATCCTAGATATTTGAAAGTATTCACTTTATCAAAAGAATTAAACTATTTAATAATAATAATAATAATAATAATAATAATAATAATAATAATAATAATAATAATAATAATAATAATAATAATAATAATAGTTATTCCAAAGCGAATAAGTCATGCACTCCAAGGTCTGCTGCACAGTTCAATTATACTAAAAGCTGAACAAAAAGAAAAATGAACAATAAATTGAACTGATAATGTGTGAGATATGTTCAGGTAATCGAGCACCTGCCATTCCAGTTGGTTTACTAGCCTCAAAGCCGGCAAGACTACCTTTCTATTAGATGCCATCATGATAGAAGCAGAATATCAAGTGAGACAACTGTATGTTTACCTCAGTTAACTGAGTAAATTATCATTTTAAATACGGTCCCGTTGATTAGTTCAAATAACTGTATGAAATCCTACCACTAAACTGCGCAGTTCGCGTAGTTTATTGTTGTTCAGTAAGAACGTCACACATTAAACTACATAGTAAAACCGAAAGTTTAATAATAAACTAACAGTCATTTTTACTTTCTTTTTTTCTACCTACTTGGAAACCAAGTACATTATTCAAAGTTTTCGATACACTTTTATTTGAGCTGGGGGAAATCTGAAAAACTTACTTGCGCCGCACTTCTCGCCTTGTTAGTTGAAATTTAGGTTACAAGTCCTTATACCGATACGTTGGTCCTATACAGATCATAAGTTATAAACGTAGAAATAGATTTATAAATAACAACACCAAGTAATTTGTCACATTTATCTTTTACTTATTCTTCGAGTAGAGACAACTGTCCCACTTTGTTATATTAACAGGTGCGTAAGTGAGGTAACAACTCTCTATCTTTACACTGAGAGGAAGGGGCACCATTTGCTACCGACTATGCTGCTATGACGTATTTTACGTACTTCCATTTTAATAACTTCTAAGATCAAGACTAAGTTTTCTGCTGTTATTCCATACCTTCTAACTCAAAGTAACGGAATCGGTATATAAAGGGGCCGAGATCAATTGTCAGCCCTTGTCTTCTCTTGTTCAAATGATGTTCAGTTGTAGTTTTGGCCACATTAACTCCCGTATTGCTGTGGTTACGGAAGATCATGGATGTGGAAACTTACCTTAAAACTATTCATAGGTAAGGCTTCGATATTTCTTGACAAAGAAAATAGACAACATATGAACATTTATGTTATATTCATCATCATGGTCTTATGTCTTGCTGAAATTTCATAATTAATTATTAGGTGAACCGTTACCAAACGAGAGGGACAAAGAATAGATTATTTCTATTCATTGCGTATCGATGACTAATAAAATTTTGACATTTTAACATTTCGCATGAACGATATTAACATGCGTTTTGCAAAGAAATCGATAGATTTAGAGTTTTAAACAACTCCTGGAGGAACAGAAAATGTAAATCCTTTTGAACAACTCTTGAAGGAACAGATAAAGTAAATCCCTTTGAACAACATCTGGAGGAACAGATAATGTAAATCCTTTCGAACAACACTTAGAGAAACATATAATGTAAATACTTTCGAACAACTTCTGGAGAAACAGATAATGTAACTCCCTTTGAATAACTCCTGGAGGAACAGAAAATGTAAATACTTTTGAAGAACTTCTGATAAACTGATAATGTAAATCTCTTTGAACAACTGGAGGAACAGACAATGTAAATCCTATCGAACAACTCTTTGAGGTACAGATAATGTAAATCCTTTTGAAGAACTCCTGAAGGAACAGCCAGTGTAAATCCTTTCGAACAATTCTTGGAGAAACAGATAATGTAAATACTTTCGAACAACTTCTCGCGAAGCGAGATAACGTAACTCCTTTGGTAGAACTCCTGGAGGAATAGAAAATGTAAATACTTTTGCAGAGCTCCTGATGAACAGATAATGTAAATCCTTTGAAAAAACTCTTGGAGGAACAGATAACATAAATCGTTTCAAATAACATACATTCTTTCGAACAACTCCTGGATGAACAAATAATGTAAATTCTTTTGAAAATTTCTTGGAGGAACAGTTAATATAAATTTTAGTACTATCCCAACGATACTGGAATGTCTGAGAGCCATGCCTATGCGATACATTGAACTGTATCAAATGAAAACCTACCTTTATCTATCTATCTATCTATCTGTCTATCTATCTATCTATCTATCTATCTATCTATCTATATATATATATATATATATATATATATATATATATATATATATATATATATATATATATACAGGCTGCCCTATTAATGCGTATAATGCGTACAAAAAATTTAAGAGTAGATAGCTGATGTCAAACCAAGAAAATAAGTCCTCTTCAACTTTGGCCAAAAGTCCATAGTTTCGGAGATATAGAGTGCCGAAAGTGTGGGAAAATGAACTTTAGAGATCTATATCTTCACTATCCTAAACGATAGAGCAAAGACGGTATGGTCAAGTCAAAGACATCGAATGTGCTCTATCCAAAAATGCTTATGCCGCAATCGTGAAACTCGTGTGCAAGGGATTCCTCTAAGGAAGTGGGGAATCCTCGTAAATTCTCTTAAGAAAGAGAGGTCTACATTAGCGTGGTTCAAAGACTATAAAAACAGCAAACAGTAATTCTTTGTCGGCAATGGGATATCTTCAACGAATTCAATATGGCACGGGAATTTTGTAATTACCTATGTGGGGTTGCATAACTGCAACATCAGTAACAGGTAAAAACATATGCCTTAGTTACCATAAATCAGAGAAGCGGGCCATTTGAGGTGAATAACAGCAGCACAGTGTGTGTATACCTGCAATAGGAATTGGCGTGGGAACATGAATGAAAAGAGGGTGCAGTAACCAAAAACATAGGGAATATGAGAAACTACTAAAAAGAACATGCACATGAACACCGTAGTAAATGCAAAAATGAAAAGAAATGTGTATCCAGTGTGGCAAAATAAACGAAGTAAATAGGGATACACTATAGCTGCATTGTACTCACCATAAACAGGTTCTATTTGCCAAATTGCTGTCCAATATCCGCCTTAGTCGTTCCTGTGTATTCGTAGTATGTTCTCAATATGTCCTCCACCAATTCGCTCGCAAGCATGGGCACGACGCAGCAATGACTGACGAACATTATCGAGTACTTCGGTTGTATCCCGAATCGACTGGAAAGTAGCCTGGATACGTTGTTTCATATCGTCTATATCGTGAATTTCCCTTGCATAAACTACCTCCTAAACATGTCCTCAGAAATAAAAATCCAATGGATTTAAATCGGGAGAACGAGCAGGCGTTTTCCTGCAGGATAAAAATCCCAGACATACCACCAACTAAATTTTGAGATATGCTCTGCCTTTATGATTGGTACAAAGTAGGCAAACGATAAGACTTGGCAGCCGTGAACACGGAATCCTTTGGAGCGATGTCGAAAGTGTTAAGAATCGTCAGCAGCATGGTTTCTCTTACTCGGGAAAACGCATGTTGCAATGTTTTCTTTCACGCATATAAGTGAAGAAAGCGTGAAATATAACGTGACAAAATATATCGCATCACAGGTTATGCCGAACATACACACACACACACAAAAAAAAAAACATTGATCTGTCGGTTTCTAACACTTCCGACTTCCCTCCAAAGCACTGGATGTTGATTGTCGTCGAGGTTTACTTCCTACCTACTTTGAACCTTCCTTGAAGTTAAGGTATATGTGAAAACTCTATTGAGAGAATATTTAAGAATTATTCCCTGCACAGAAAACCCTCAACACCCATTGAAATTTGATGTAATATGCATTTTTGCATTGTGTATGCGTGACTTTCTTTACGTTGATAAGGAACACCATCAACAGTTGTGGAATTCGAAATAGGGCCTGTTGAAATTTCGCTTTTTCGCAATTTTGGACAGCCCTAGCTAGGAAACTAAGCACTTTTCGCCATAGATCATATGAACGTTTTCTCTTATTTTAACGTGAGAAATCGCCTTTTACAGTTTGCTGGTATAGTTCATATATATATATTCAGGGCAGATCTAGAAGATAAGAACTGTAGGTCTACGCCCCCTGACCCACGGCTAGATTCTCCTCTGTATATTGATTACTAGGATGGAGAACAAAATATTTTTTATTAATAGAGGGGGAGAAAGATATTTTATTTAGAAAAATATATGCTGTGTGCAGAAATTTAAGCCCACGAATATCACGGTGACCTAGGTCAACATTATTTTGGTGGACAAAATCGGTCACACAGTGAATAACAGTACTTTGATATCAAACAGTTTGCTTGTCAAGAAGAGTTTCGAATAGGAAATGATGAATGTCGAGAGACACTACGTCTGAGACTACCCGGGATGCATTTAAGGCCTCATGTCGCAACTTATATAGCATAAGTCGACGGGGTGTTCCAGATGTCCAGTGCCTGTCCCACGACATTCAGGCTCAGAGTATAAAGTTTAAGGATAATATGATTTCCTATCACAGGACAATACTTGGATTTCCAATAGTCGGCGTGTGATCATGGCCCAAAGAAGTTTGAAATGTCCCGGAAATCCTCATTTGCGAGACATAAGCGAACATCCTGATGGCTTGAAAGAGATATCCCTTGGGTCTCCAAGAGACGTTCCTATATTATTGATTTTTGCATGTATGTTTCTAACACACTCATGTGAGTGGACCCGTCCTGGGGAGTAGCAGGACTCAGATCACTGGCAAGAGACGGTCGCTTCGTGATATGTGCCCAGCTAACAGCGGTACGGTTCAGATGTCATTGTTTGGTCCCACGTTGTAATTCATATTGCACCATCATAGTCCACAATTAAAATATATGACATTTTTTGAAATTTGTTGTGTTGATTTAGTTTACTGAGACAGTTGATCACTCTCTGTTGTCATACATTAATTTTTGATCCACCGTAAAGACCCAATACCGAAAAAGCGCACTAGCTTCAACCTGTTAGAGTGTAACGCATGTTTTCAGACGCCGTGTTTGCTGATATTCAGTGAATGTATAAGGGATTCATGTAGACATTTTTAAATCTTAATAATACTGTCAGTGATGATACGACAAATTCAGTGGTGACACCTGTGACCTGTGTTCTTAAATGCTGTGGACCTTAGAGTTCGATTCACTTCCTCCGTTTACAGCCAGTGTCTCACACAATAATACAACAAATGCTTGGCTTATATATATCAGTAATCTCATGTGTTATTCTATCACATCACACAGTGCTTTGGCTTTTACCACGCGACTTTAATGCACACTTGGAATGAATCTTTTTACATGGCACTGCATACTAATTAGAGAAAACAATATACATGATTATCATAGTAATGGAAATACCTGGAGTTGTAAACAAGTCAGATGCCTAGGTTAGAAACGGTTAGATGGCAACCCAACGCCTGGATGTGGGTGGTGGTTAAGGAAAACGCTGTACTACGTGAAGATAAATAAAATAACCGTGTGCACTGAACCGAGAAGACGGTGGTTGGGTAAAGTGGAAGATTGTAATAATTTTCAAAGAGGGAAAATTATTGACACTCGGTTATGTGGTGCGAGCTTGGTGAAAGTGACACGTGTGTAGCAATTGACAACATTCAAGATGATAACAATCTTCAAACCTCTCTCGGTTATGTGGTGCGAGGGTGACAAAAGTGGCAAGTTTGTTTCGCGGGATAGTGTCCAAGGTGATGGCAATCTACAAAACTCGCTCAGTTATGTGGTGGGAGGCTGGCGAAAGTAGCAAGTGTGTAGCGAGGAACAGTGTCAAAAGTGACGAAAATCTACAAAACTCACGGTAAAACCATATCGCGTAAAAGGAACATTAGTTGGTAGAAAACGCTTAGTGGCAGACCTGCTTGGCATTAAGCTCATTGACAATCAGAATCGTCCTGTCACTGTGATGTAGTGATGGAAGAACTCAAGCAATAACTTCCTCAGTCACAGTTCACAATCACAGTCCACCACTAGTTACCTAAAAAGAGATCGTAACGGTTTACCATAACGTCAGTGGTGTAGTGAACATGGCAACATGGACTGAAGAAAATTAGAAGTGTCCGGTAGGGTCGATGAGCCATTGTTCTCCTTATTTGGAATAAAATTCTATGTATATGTATTGTGGATACCCAAAAAACTGACTCTCAGAGTCTCCACTCAACAGTGGAATGTAGAGATAGCTCTGCGATGTTGTGGTCCCAATATCCTGGTTTACAGTAGATCCAGTGCTGATGCTAACCGGTCATGTCCCTATCCGTGATTTTGTCACCATTTTAAGGGATCAAGTGGATCTCATGGTCCAGATGTTTCCGAGAAATGGAAGGTAATGCAGCAGTTCACACAATTGAGATTCTTACGGCGTGGTTTGAGGAACATCGGTACGATGTGGAACATCTCCCTCCAGTACCTAATCCCTGGATTTGAACATAATTTAATATATATAGTGCGATTTGGAGTCACGAATCGATACAGATTTCCGCCTGCAGTCTCTTTCACGAAACTGTGTTATAAACTGTACGCGGAATAATATAATATTTCACTTATTAATAGTCATTATCTCTGTGACATTTCACGTCGTATCAGAGCTATTCTGAGGGTAAAAAAGTGGTCCAACGCCATTCTAATCTGTTAAGTTGCACTTCTTTCAGGTGTTTCCATTATTCTCGTTAGTATAGTCCATGTGGTGTTTGAGTTAAACGATTCATCAGCAGGAGAACCGAGAAAGATCGTGACACAGAATTCGTGATTGGTGTTTTATAGAAATCGAGAGAAAATACAAATGTTTTATACCATTTAACAACTTAAATAATCTTTAAAACATTATAATGAATATAAAAAATTTTGTACGAACGTTACTAGCCGGATTAGCGAGAAAGTAGAGCGAGGTCAGACCAAGGATTAAGTTAGATACTGATGCTGGTATTGATATATCGCAGCAGATTTTGGAAGTACCCATAATGTACCATGAAAAAAAATGTGCATCCTTGACTTAGGTCAAAGGCAAAATATAAAATGGATCCAGTTGGCTAAGGCAAAATTGGTGAAAGAAATAAAAAAAAAACATTAGGATACAAAGGGGGTGGGATTCGACCTTGCGTTACGAAGTGTGACAAGGGAAGGGAAGGGGTAAAATTAAGTCAAATATAGCGTTACGTAATATGTGAACAGCCCCTTACTTTTATTTTCCTTTTAAAATGAGGTGTCTACAAGGAAAATCACCCCTTGCTCCTCCTGCACAAGAACTCGTGTTGGTTCTGTTGGTTACAGATACAGTTATCATAATAAAAAGGAATGAGTCATGGATCCAATCGAAATATAAAGCAACGTATTCAAGATGCGACTCGTTTAAACTGAGATCGGAAAGTATTGTACGAGTTCAATGGAACATTGTATGTCTCCAATGATAAAGAAATACATAACTCAGTCCGGTATTTACGATAAAAATATAATTTAAGCAATGAAAAAATCTGTTGTTTTGCTTGTTGTTTTACATTAGCCGTTTTATATTTTGTTATGCCATATTCAATTCTTTCTTTCTTATGTATCGTATGTAAGTATCTTCTTGACTTAATGCATATAATTGCCCTATTTTGACCATAGGTGGATTTAGAGGTTGTCTGCTGTTAGGGCGGTCCTTTCGTAGGTTTTCAATAACCTTCAGTCTAGTGGAGTGTCCATGAGTTCTCCCACGGGGAATTGTTTAAAATTATTAGTAAAAACTCGGTTTGTAGTCTTTTTACATATAATTCTCTATAATACAACATAAGGGAATATTTTTTCTCAGAAAGTTGTAGACGAGGACAAAGCCTCTCCATGCCCCTCATAACTATGGAGAATCTCTTTCACGGTTTCGAGTCATTATGTAAATAGAAATGCAATCTTTTAGGCGACATTTCTCATTATATTCCAATATTTAGATAGATAGTATGTCGAGCCAAAATGGTGATAAAACATACCGTGTCTCCTTTTTTCCACTTCGAACACTGTAGTTAAGTTATACGCTATTGATTCTTATGAGAACAAGAAGTTTGGATAATACTGTCGACAAACGGTTACACGTTAGATTATAAATACGTGAGAGAGAGAAAGAGAGAAAGAGATAGATAGAGAGAGAGAGAGAAATAAAGAGTTATGCACACTTATCATAGGATACTGGGATTCGGTTCGGTTCCCGACTCAGTTCAGCACCATTTCACTATTTGATTCTTTGTAATGATATCGATTGTAATCCGTAATTACCTTTTAGATCCTTTCAAAGACTAGACTGGAAGACCAATAGGAAAACAACCATTAGGAAGACCTAGGCGCAGATGGGAGGATAACATTAAGATGGATCTCGCAGAGATTGGAGTACAAAGTAGAAACTGGATGCAGTTAGCTAAGGATAGAATTTAGTGGAGAGCTTTTGTGAACGCGGCATTGAACCTCCGGGTTCCATTGGTCATAGAGTTAGTTAGTTAGTTAGTTAATTACCTGTTAGATAATAATAAGTACTCGTTTAACGTAATTAAATATTACTTACTGCGGTTAGAAGGTGAGGGATCCATCATTCTGTAGACAACATTTTCAAACTGAAAGTTGTATTTCCGGTATAAACCATTCAACCACCACGATCTTTTAAGCGCCGTCTGAGTTTGATAAATGGCACGGATGTATTCTCTCCTTTTGAACACGCTGTAAGGTAAAACAAGTCCCACACTTAATTTGGGTTTATCAGTTCTGGCCCAAGACGCTCGCTTATCGCGAGCTGAAGAGTCAGAGGTTCCATAACACGTGTTGACCGTTAAGATAACGGTACACAAAATCAGCACAAAGCGCATCGAAATAAAATCTCCACACTTATCAGAAATCTGTTCTTCAATTACTTTCGATCACTAATTTATTTAAAGTTAGTTTTTCGTTCTCTAATTTCAAGATAAGAAGAGGATGTATTATACAAACTAACGTTGTTAAAAATGTAACACTTGCACAAGTTAAATTGTAGGTAACTAGAAGCACAGAGGAGTATCGAGAGTGAAGGGCATAGTTAATATACTTGAATCTGTTGACAGGGCTGATTGAATTGAGCAGAAGAGCCTTGGCAAAGATCCAAATGATTCCAGCAAATTCAGTTGCTTTTTCACGCTCGCAGCGGCTTGCGACAAGGCAAGAAGGAAGTGCCAAACCATGGCCAATAAATCTTATTCATTACTTCACATAAATTACACACGCAGACACACACGCATATATATAGAAAAGTGTGTTTATTTAATGGATCTACAAGGAATCTTATTGCAAACTAACGTTTTAATCATTAATTCCCATATAATGGGTAATTGTGAAAAGGAGAACGTAATAATTTATGTAGAAACTTTATACCTTCCAGTTTTATTTAAGATGATGAATCTAAAATTTTGTGAATCATGTTATCCTTTCCAACGCTTCTTTCTTTAAGTGACTTTCAGACCAATTCATCTGAATTCAAGACATCAATAATACCAGAATGTAATTACTTGAAAGATACAGTAGACTTACGACTATTCGGCCTCAGTAATATTCGACCAGGCTCCCAAAAGATCAAAGGAAAGGCGTTCTGCGATAAAACAAGGAATATTTTTTCTGAACGATTCACTCGACTTATGGCTTCTTCACAATAACGATTTAGCCAAAGAGAAACAACCAAAACCTCTAGAAACATCAAAAGTAATAACGGTAAGCTTTGGTCTTTTATGACTACATTTTCTATTTTTGTGTGAACACTAAAACAAATTTAAGCACCACACAATCCCCATAGAATTTACAGTTACATTTCTTAAGGGGTGTCATATATCCAATGGGACCTACGTATGCCTAGTCTGTCTGATTACTTCCTTAGGAAACCGTTGGTCCAATCTTGTGAGGTTTCCCAATTAGAAAAGATCGACGGGCCTCTTTGAAGGGTTCTGTGCTAACGGTCCAGTAACATAGCAGTTTTATTATTTTTTTTTTTCATTTTCAATTCTTTATAGCGACCCCATAGGAAGACCACAAAATTCACCACGGTGTTAAACGTTTGTAGAGCTACGTTTGTGGTAAACATTCATTATAATAGTATTTTGTTTATTATAAAATTTTTATGTATGTACCAATGATGTTATAAAATAGAGGATCTGCCCGTATGTATCTTCATCCTATTACATCAATGAAGCCAAAAAAGCAACCGAGCATCGGCACGTTTTATTGGCTACTCTCGTTTCCGCCATCGTCTGATTGGCTGCTTTCGTTTCCGCCATGATTGTTGGCTCAAAACATTGCGATCTTATTGGACGGAGTGGTCACAGTAGGGGTGGTGAAACTGTGACGTATGGCTTCAAGATTTTGTTGTAAGGGCAGATCCTCTATTTATAACATCCTTGGTATATACAGTGTACATGGTTTTATGTTTCCTGAAATTAAATTAGACATTATAAATTCAATCTATCCATTGAAGTCTCACACGGTTTGGCTTGATCCTTATTCAGTTAATTAGGACTTTTTCTTTTATATATATTGAATAGATAAAATTGTTTTAAGTAACCGAATGAATAAGTAGTGTCTTTCTTACGTGGAGTCATTGAATCATGTTTTTGGTGATAACGTTTCTAGTCCTATGACCTAGATAGACGTGTCTATAAGACATGAAGTCACTGGACGATCTAGAGGAAACGTTTGGAGGAGCCAGATTGCCTCTTGGAGGACGAGTTTAGGCTTGAAATAAATAACGTTACATCAAATCAGATAAGGTAGTAGCATACATATATTATATATGGACCTATGGCAAAAACTAGATTTTGGGGAGGTGGTCGCTCGATCCTACTGCTCTGCTCATGAATTTTTCAGTGTAAACATAATGAGTACTCGTTCGTATTAAATACCCATGGCCTTATTTACTAGATGCGTTTATACAGAATTTACTTATGCACATACATACCCTCATCTGCACGGATAGACCACTACTTTAAAACAATGGTCAATACCTTGAATGCTATTCGCGAATTGGGGCCGCGATGGCTCAGTGGTAGATCGTTCACATGTGGTGCATGGGGTCCCGGCTTCAAATCCTGCTCCCGCCAAGTGAACTTTGTGGTGGACAAACACCGTGTGCGTGGGTTTTCTCGGGGTTCTCCCGTTTCCTCCCACTTTCTTCATTCCACCATCTCATTCATTTTTCATAATTACCGTCTCCTTTAGCCTAGCCGGCATAACCGCGGGACGTAAAACTCAAAGATTTCAGTTCTTTTTTTTTCTATTCGCGAATTATGTGTTCGAGTTGAACATAAAAGAGAATATAATTATGTTTATGTCGATATTTTGTAGTATCCCTTCTGACCAATTAGTTAGTGTCAGACGTGCAGCCAGAAATTTTTGTTAGGAAGGGTACAAGTTTTGGGAAGTCCTATACTACAAGCCCTTACGTCAATGTAGCATTGAACGGGTATTATTCTGCTCTCCCCCAACCCTCCAAAAAGTAATTTTAAAATGCCTCACCTATGTTTCAGAAAAAATGATAGATTATTTTTATACGAGAAAATAGTACAGACGAAGTGTGAGATCAAATATTCATGCTATTTCAATCACTTCCCTATTAAACAACCATAGTTTTATTCAAATTTATGATAAGTTAGGAAGCTTTTGGGAGGGGTTTGGACCCGGCGAACTCCCCGGAATGCGCCCCTGGCTAGTGCACTTGATCTTGGGCTGAAACTCCACTCGATGTAGTAGATATCCAATTGACAAAATTACTCCAAATAGTGCTTTGGGTGCTAGTTGAGAAAGGAGGTTATGTATTATGTAGGCTTGGTCCGGTATAGGTCGATTAAATCCCAACGAATCCATAGGGTTCCCATGGCTCAGTGGTAGAGCATTCCCCTCTAACGCGTGGTGTCCCTGGTTGCTTCCCTGGTTCCCTGCTCGCGCCAACTGAACTTTATGTTGGACAAACACAGTGTGCGTGGGTTTTCTTGGGGGCTATCCCGTTTCGTTCCACTTCATTCATTCCACCATACTCATCATCACGGCCTCTTTTAGCCTAACCGGCGTAACCGCAGGACATAAACTTAAAGATTTCATTTGATTTTCATTTTCCCAGTGAATCTAGTCAAACTCTTGGCATTTTTTATGTTAGTCAGGGACTCACCTGACACGCTAATAAGAAACTAATACCTTTATTTATTAATTAAGAGCTTAGAAAAAGAGAACTTGAAATTAACTAACCCAAATTATCACAGATGTATGAGACATGATCATATATTTTTTTTAATTTCATTTACTCCTCATATATAAATGGTGCAATAGGAATCTTGAAGTAAGAATTTTCTATGCTAGATATGCAGTTGGTAACACTTCAAATTTCTTTTAATTATTGCATACTTTTAAAACAATATACTTGAGAGACTATAGAATGGATGTAGAACTATATAAATGAAATGAAATCTTTGAGTTTTACGTTCCACGTTATGCCGGTTAGGCTAAAGGAGACGGTGATGATGAGTAATGAATGAAATGGTGGAATGAAAAAATGGGAGGAAACGGGAGACCCCGAGGAAACCTACGCACACGGTATTTGTCCACCACAAAGTTCACTTGGTGGAGGCCGGCACTTGTCGGGGGCCGGGATCGAACCCAGGAATGTAGAAGTATAATTCGTGCAAGTACAAACAAATTTATCGTGTTATTTTTGTACTTGTAGCTAGAAAGCACTTACAAGGTCCCAAATATGGAACACCAAGCATTGAGGAAACTATTTGCTGCAGACGAAACACTTTCTAAAGAGATCTAGGAAATTTCACATTGATATGTATACAAGTAAATACTATTGTACCAAAACATATTCCGAAGAATTTGTTTGGTTTGTATCTCATATAATAATTTTAGTACAACTACATGTAATGTCGATGTAAAACTTTCCAGTGCTGAAGCAAGCCCCTACAGATATAAGACTTCCTATATAAATGAAATTTCAACTTTTACGTCCCACGCATATGTTCTGTAAGCTAAAGAGGCTTGAATAATGATAGATATAATTGGTGGAATGGTAATGTGGGCGTGAAGGGAGGATATTGAGAAAAAACTACAGGCACGAAGCTGCCCGCCACAAATTTGCATGGTCAGAGATCGAACTAGGGTCCCTGGCAGCAGAATTGAGCGCTCTGCCACTGACCCACCATGCCACATTTCGATAAATATATGCTACACCAGTGCGTGACTATCAAAAATTTGATTCATAATAAGTACTACATACTATTGCCAAAAAAGCAAAACAAGCATGGTGTAAAGAAGAACCAGGAGAATGGAATAACAATGGCGCCATTCACCATCTCGTATCACCAGAAAAGAAACACTGTCAATACATAATAATATAGTGATAAAAAAAAGCATTTAATGTTGCAACCGTGTTCAAGCAACTTATATGGCACTTTACCACTTAATATTTGGATACACATGTATTTGGATATACTGTATATCATTAAATTATAATAACATAATGTATTTAATATATAGTCGTACATTTGGTCTACCACGACAAACATCTGCAAGCGGTCATCCATGTATGCGAAATTAACATAATGTAAAAAAGACGGGAAAAAAGAAAGAAAAGGGATTTTAATTCACATGGAACGTTTTTAGTTCATCACTGTAATTATTTTTCATCTTAACAAACAAACAAAACAAATCACATTCACACTAATCTGTGCGTGGATTATGAATATTTTATTTACATGGATTATGAACTAATTATGAAACTAGGTTATGCGATTTATTAACATGGTTAATTGAGTCGTCTAGTCCCAAAATGGCTCTTGTCCATTTAGAGCAAATCCCAGAAAACTTAGAAAAAAATATTGGATCTGCATGTTTTGTACAACTGGGAATACTTCAATGTGAAAAATTTGAACATCCTCAAATTTTCTAGTTCAACAAAACCCAGTAGCCCCCAGTGGCCCCATGGTGAATGGCGCCAAAACAACTGCAGTACTGTACCTATATTGTTTTTATATTTGTATGTTTGACCTAAGTGTTTGTTTTGCTAGTTCATAAGATAAAAATATCTTCAGTAATGAACTTGCAAAGATCCACATGTATTATAACTCCATGATGACGAAATTTTGTGTTTGTTTTTTCTGTTTAGAAATAAGGATTTAATTACGTTTTATAGCTACTAATTTTAAGATAAACTTTTATTACTTTATTGTTTCCTTGAAACAAAGAAATCTCCAAAAGATACATTTTAAATTTTGAGTGTACCCAGTATTGATCTTTGTGGAACTTTTTTTTTTTTTTTTTTTTTTTGTAATGTAACTTTAATGCGACATAGAGATAAGCCACATCGACAAACATACACACAGAGACACGACACAACTTACCTCTTGGAGAAGGATTGGGCTCTAGCATTGCTGCCTCAGGTTTTAAAGCTGAGTGGTTGAAGACGGTCAACCGTTTGTTCAATAAATTCACAGCATCTGTGATACTTTTCCCGTATTCACGTTTTCTAAAGTTACTTTTAAACAAAACAATTCCCACGGAAATTTTAGGTTTATCAGATTTTGGAGTTGGGGAATTTTTTCTTGGCTGAGGTGAGCGAGCGTTTAACGGTTCAACAATCGTTAAGAGGACAAGTGAAAAAATTGCCACGCCTAACAAGGCTGCGTTTTGATGTCTACAGCCTGGTAGTAACATATTTTGTTTTAACTCTAAAAAAATTAATATTTGCTTTTATTTTTATTTCGTATACGTAACAAACATCTAAGCACAGAATGGACAGCTGATTAGTTTTGTTTCTTAGTCACGTAACAAGTTACAGGATGGAAGAGTTTTCAAATATAATCTTACAACGACAGATAACGTATTATTCCATAAATATACGAAGAAAGATATTAAATTTTCTTGAGATATTTGTATTAATAGTAGTAACAACGATAACCACAGAGACAAAACAAAAATATAGCAGGATGATTTGAAAGATTAAAAATTACTAAACACTCTACAGAAAAAGGAAGGGAATAAATAGTTTCTTTGTGTTCAAGGCATGTTTCTACATGTATGGTCTATCATCTGTAAAATTTAGAACGAATTGTCCATAGTTGCAATGTAAACAATACATTGCGACACTTTTACACGCAGAACAGAGATTTTTTTATAGTCATTTTGTGGGCTTTAATCACGGAGGGCATTACGAGTGTTATTTAGTTGTTTCTCAGTTAATGACAAAATTATTTATAAGAAAATCCATAATTTCTGATGCCATATGTTTTAACTTTACAAATTTTAAAGCAACAATTTGCACTCTCTGATACATTAAACTGTATCTTTAATTCTTTTTTTTATTATTATTAATAGAATTTTAAATCAAATTTCTGTATTTTCGTCATGACTCAGGATATACACCAGTGTTCTTTTGACCTTAAATTTGCTTCACTTCTATAGCAGAAAAGGCACCAACAGTATATTTTAAAACTTTCTTATCTCCTTTTTAAAAAATCTATGTTATAGCATTCACTAGATAACACGTAATAATGTTTTACATATGTATATGTTAATGGATGTAAACACTGAATAATTTCTTATAAACGAGAACGTTAAAACATCACAAAAATCTTGTTCGTTGAATGGATGGTATATTGAAAATTTTGTTTTGATTTTTTGTAAACTAACCACTCACTAAAACCACGGACAAAATTTTAACTAAGACGATGCCAATATTTGTTGGTGGGGAGACAGAAGTGTTATGTCATATTTGGAAACAATACTTTGATCCAATTATTACGTTTTACCGAAAACAAGGGGGGCGTGTTTATTCTGACTTCCAGATAAATTTCATCCTAAGGTGCTTGGGAACAGCTTTTAAACACGATGCAATCACAAATGCACTTTTTCTCTTTTTATGGCCAGTGACAACGAATGATTCCACAGGTTTCTTCCACGTGTCCTTGTGTTAGCAAACGTTTTGCTCTGTAGGTGACCCTCCAAGCGACGCTGAGGCCCTCTACGGCGACCTTAGGAACTAACTATATCCCCCTACTTGATAGACAACTAGCTGGTCCTTCCAGCTTGGTATATGCCGCGCCCTGCTCAAAACTTCTCCTCCGAACCGGTTGCCCAGGATCGTTTCAAAAGCGCATGCGTCACCAATCTCTATTCTGTCTCGTCTTCACTGTCTCCATGGTAACTGAATCCTTTGCTCCTCAGAGTTGCCATGCTATCTGGTAATTATTGGGAACACCCAATAATTGTCGCCTTTTTTGTTAGAATGACTCAACAAACGAAATTTTTCTGTGCCATTGGAAGTATTAAATTCCTCGTTAAGGTGCTAATTGGAGTTTCTTAACTTCAAAAAGAAATTTTTATTCCAAAATTCATCGCAAAAGTTAGAAGATATTTGTTTAGATTAACTGGATGACGAACTCTCCTCTTGTATACGTGGTCCCGAGTTCGATTCCGAATGAGATACTACATAGTCTATTAAGACGTTAAGGATTCCACTTTAAAATGTAGATTAATGACTCATACAACTCCGGTGATAAAAACGGATACTAAACTTTGGCAAATACAAACATATTAAATGTTTAAAAAGGAAATTTATTTTACTTCAGAATGTTCAACGAACCTAAAAGGTTCGTTACTGAATTCTCTATTTGCGTGTGTGTATGTGTATGTTATTTGCGATTTTTAAATTTTGAGAACACCACTCGGTAGGGCATCAAAAACTGTCTAAGAAAATAAAGTGATGGAATTTTTCGCGTCATTCTTACCGTTCTCGAGATATTGCCAAAACAATTTCCGATTTCGGGAGATTTAAGTAGCCATATCTCGTGAACCATAAGAAATAGATATTATATTTTGCGAATTTTTAAATTTTGAGTTCTCCATTTTGAGTACGTGTCTTCGTAAAACAACATATCATAGAATGGTTTAACAGAAGTCTGAAACAAAACATGTGAAAAAAAATGAGTACTCAAGGAAAGTATAAATGTTTAGATATATTACATTAATTGTTTAATGAGTATAATAATAAACTACATAGGACAATTGGCAGTGGCGTATTTACGATTTTGTTTCGGGAGGGGCTTTACTAACTTTCGGTGGGGCTTTGCCTGGAAATATGAAAATTCTGCAAGATATTTCATTTACTTTACTATACTAAGTAAGATTTGGGGGGGCTTAAGCCCGGAAGCCACCCCCTTAAATACCCCACTGACAATTGGTATAAAACCTGTAGAAATTAATAAGAAAAAATAATTCTTTTTAAGTTCGTTCCGGTAATGCTCTTCGAGCATTCTCAACCAGTTTTATTCTAAAATCTCGGTATACTAACTCATGGATATACTAGTTAGAGAAAGTATAATTTCTCCAGCACATGGCTACCTATTCCCTGCCTACAGCGTAAAAAATGAAAATGTTCATCGCCACACAATCAAAAAGGGGAAACCGTTCGAGTGGTTCTTATGCTGAACAAAACTAATAGGTTGCATAACAAGCATTGGGTTTCTGAAGTCAAAATTGAAAATATATTTATTGTGATTTCTAAAATACATTATTAAACTACATATGTCTCGTTTTGTTTGATGGACTTTTGCCATTTTTCTGGCAACATCATAAACCAGTCAAGGATGTATGTGATTTCTGGTCTAAAATCTGTGGCACGAGAATTTCATATGTCTTTTGATACTAACATCTTTGAGGGAGTTCTTCAGGAACGAAAACAAATGATAGTCTGACGGCGGTAGGTCCAGGATATACAGTGAATGCATTAATACCTCCTTTGTCCTAATTCCAGACGGGTCGTTAAAACTGTATGCAGTCTTGTGTTATCAGAGTTGCATATGACATCCTTTCTATACACCAGTTCCGACCGTTTCTTTTAACTTTGAATTGTTCTGCCCGATGGTAGCAGCTCTTGACGCACGATGTCATTTCAACAGGGCCGGATTAACCCATGTGGAGGCCCGGGGCTAGAAAAAAAACTGTGACCTTTGCTGATTTCGCCTACTACATTTTATTTCTGTGAAAGTACAGTAGGGAAGTTATGGGAATACACGTACTTCCTACGACATCAACCACGCCATGACATAATTTCTTCTGTCGGATTGGGATTGGTAATTCTATAATTACATGGAACTGTAGAACACTTTTATTGGACAAGAAGATATGAATCATGATTCTCTTGCACTATATTCGATCTTCGTTCATAAAATTGATTTACAGTAGAGCATCGATTATCCGAAGTAATTGGGGGACATGGGTGTTTGGAAAACTGGTTTGTTCGGATAATCGAACTGTACATGTTTATTTGCCATGCGCGGAGCGGCACGCCTCAACTCTAAGCTGGCGCAGCTGTTGCTGTGAACAGCTTTGATACTGCCGCTACTTCTACAGCCAGTGCCAAACCTACAGAAGTGTGCTGATTGTTGAAACACAGCGACTGGCGGCTTGGCCGGTCAGCAGCGCCTTATGAAGGCCCCATTAGAAGCAATGTTCCGCCAGCGGTGGCTCAGTGCGGCGACTACTGTGGGAAACTTGGTTTGGGAGTGAGGGGGATGATGGACGGTAGGGTGGGAGAGTAACAGGTGCGAGCGAGTACACAGTTCGGTTAAGCGGTCGTTCGGTTGACCGACGTTCGGATAATCGACGCTCTACTGTATCTTAATTTATTAAGACGGTGGATGTACAAACGAAGAACTATGATGAGAATTGTATCTTGTATGATTCTGAGTGGAGGTTCCCGTTCAGCTGGAGGCCCGGGTCTACAGACTCTCTAAGTTTCCCTTAATCGTCCCTACATTCCAAAGTCACCAAACACACAGCAAACCACCCTGGACATTAGTGTGTACTTTGCCACAGATTGTAGAGATTTACTTCAAGTTACGACCATGATCTTTTTCACACATGTTTGTCATAGGTTATTCACTTTTCATGACTCGTGATCAACCCCTATAGAGTTAGTTCGATTTTTGTACGTTTCCGTAGAGTTTGCACATAGAAATTCCATCGAATATGTGGCGTTGAGGTTCTCTTTGTAGCCACCTTTCTCCAAATGGTTTCACATTGTTTGGAGTTGATTGTTTACCTTGCCGTCGTTGTCATGACTACTTTCATATCGGTCTTGATAGCTTTTGCCAGAATATCAACCACTTTTTTCTCTGTGATTGTTAGGCCGACGAGGAGAACCTTGGAAATCAAAATTTTCAGAACGAAAGCAACTGAGCCCTTTCTTTGGCTGTTGATTTTTATAACGTATCTTTCCCCTAAGCAGTACAAATGTTTGAATTGGTATGTGCAGCACTGCATCCTTTATCGAAATAAAATTGTAGACTGACTGTAAAACCCGTGCTAAGTGGCAAAATGAAAATGTTGAGTAAAAAGTCCAGATTTTATTTCAGAATTGGTTGCACATATGCCCACGTACATTCTTCTGGCGATTCTACTTCCATAGTGAATACTAGATAGTCCCATTTTAACTGAGCAGTGTTAGGAACACAGACTAGTGACATTAAAACGAACTTTTGTATTTTTGGCACTTAGCACAGATTTCGTTTTCATTCTACAATTGTAAAATATAGCGAAGTTTTATGGGAAGTTCACTCATGTTCACGCCTCACAGTTGTGCCAAACATTGAAATTTCTAGTTAAAATTATGTTTGAAATTCGTTCTTTTTAAGAGCTCCCTCGTGGCTAAGCGGTTAGCGTACGCGCCTTTGGCGTGGGAGACCCGGGTTTGATTTCCGGCGGGAGCTCATGTGATTCGGATTCCACGTTAATCAGTAGGTTCGCGTCTCATGTAGCCTCGCTGCTGAAAGGGACGCTAAACTAAAAATAAAAAAAATCGTTCTTTTCAAAATGGTAGTAAAAAGACGGATCACGTATTGGTAGATACTTTTAATAATATCTTGAAATCATGTCTTTTAAGATAGATCTAGGGAACACGGGAAATTTTGAAAATGAAATTATCGTAATTTTGTTTTACTTGAAATTAGCAATTATAATTGTACTGACTAAAATGCCAATTCTTCAGACGGAAAGAATAGATTTATGAAAAGTGTTTCAGCTCTCCCTCTCCCTTAAGATACGCATAGGAGAGTAACTTGGACTTAAAGGGCATTGGAAAGGTGTCACTAAAGATCTCAGAGACCCCAAAAATTATGGATTGGACTGCAATATCGGTTGTTTTCAATTACTTTTATATGTCCCCCCTTCCCACCTCATCTATCATGTCTATACCGGCATGATCCTGAAAATGGACTTAAAGAGTATCGGGGAGCCACTATTCATTTGAAGACCCTGAAATCTATGGATTAGACACTAATTTATCGGTCGTTTTTTATTACTTTTTACAAGTCACTCCCTTCACCCATATCCTTGTCCCGTGCTAGTGTGGAATGAGAGTGTCACTATTCATCTGGACAACCCTGAAAACTATTAGTTGGACATTATTATAGGTCGTTTTCGATTATTTTTACATGATAACCTTTTCTCACTCCCATCTTTCACCTCCATGCCGATGACGAATGAATTTCGGCTTAAACTATCTAGATTGTCACTATTCATCACAATATCTCAAAAAAAAAATTTGGATTGCACACTAATGTTTTGATTAGGTTTCGATTATTTCTAGGTTTCATCACTTATCACTCTATCTCTCATTTTCATGAATTTGGACTTCAATGGCATTTATAGTGTCACTATTCATCTCAGCGATCCTGAAAGCTTTGGATTAGACACTATTGGAGATTGTTTTCGATTGTTTTTATATATTACTTTCCTAACCCATTCTTCTGACTTGTCACAAGTCTGTTACTACATTAGGCCAACGTCCACTTATTTACTAAAAATCACCTGAAAGTTGCAATTTAGCAGGATTTAAATATCAAACATCGTTACATCTATTTTTATTAATATACACGCAGATTCAATTGAAGAAATAAATGTTGGAAATTCTACCTCAAATATGATTCAGTTTTCGTATACTGAAACAAATTACTTTCTGTTACTAAGATTTGTTTTTGCAAAGGTTCACCTCTGGTGCTTGGGGTCCCGGGTTCGATCCCAGCCCCCGCCAAGTGAACTTTGTGGTGGACAAACACCGTGCTCGTGGGTTTTCTCGGGGTTCTCCCGTTTCCTCCCACTTTCTTCATTCCACCATTTCACTCATCTCTCATCATCACCGTCTCCTTTAATCTAACCGGCATAACCGTGGGACGTAAAACTCAAAAATTTCATTTCGTTTTGCAAATTACCGCATGTCTTTTTTCTCATCTTCTTTAATTTGCAGTGTATCACCTTAATGTATAAGTTATTCACAGATCTAAAACAAAGCCTTAATTTGAAAGAATCCAGCATGGAGGTAGAATTATTATTTATTTTGAAATGAAAGTACTCTTCTCCCAAGAAAGCTTCAAACCAAGGAAAAAGACGACTACTTAACCCTAAAATGCATTTTGATGAGAATTGGCATCATAGTGAATCAATGACAATAATAATAATAATAATCATATTCTTAACATGTGTACATTAGTGAATAGCGCACGTCAATGCGGTGTGGCACCAATGGAGTTCAACGTTCTACCACACAGTTTTCTTCTAGTGGCATAGGTCGGACAGAGAGTGTCAGAGAGCGTCAGAAAGCATATGGAAAGCACAAAACGTGCACATTTGTTACTTGTAAATTTTTGACAAAACCTTTTTTGGTTCTCTTAACATTAAAAAAATTATTGTTTCACAATCATCCATACCACATGCTTTCTGCTGATATTGACATGAACTCTGTTTTCACTAGTGTAGTACAACCACGATATCTATCCTGTAATTTGATACCCCAGAAGTAAAAACATAAAAAAATCATATTATTGGATATTATTTACATTTATCTACGTAATTCATGAAGTAAGAAAGAAATAATAAAAATTTCAACACGACCAAAATTAATTCGTGCAATAAAGGGTTAAATAATGGTTAAATCAATTTTATGTTTAATGTAAAAAAAATGTTGAATTTATACTAGGCCCGTACCCACGGAGGGCTAGGGTTAGTCGCCCCCCTAAATTTTTACTTCCCCCCTAAAATGTTCACGGTAGACTTGCAAATGAACTACAATATGGTGATGAACTACAGAGAAAAATCCGTTCTCCGGACAGCGGTATATTGTAAAAATATACGGTATCCTTTTGCTTACTATAGATATCAGTACAGAATATACGTTATCCGTATGCTACATAGGCACTGCCCTTAGATGTTACATCATGCCGTTGCAGGATGTCTGACATCTAACAGTTTTCCGTATATCACATGCATATACTTATGTTACATTCCTTAGATATATGTTATATACGTCCATTTGTATGTGAGATCCTGACTGCCTACATTGTTTCATACAGAAAGTACGTATAGATGGAACACTTATACGGAAAGTATTATAAAACATACGATTTCAGTTATACGTCTGCTGTACATTAAGTCCAAAAAGTACAGGAATTACGCATGTAACTTATCTTTTTAAGTACGCCACCTACATTTTTTTCTCAGTGTATAATATGGTTAGGTCGGGCCCCCCCACTTCTACCGCCCCCGTACACTTTTGGGCTGTTTCATACCTAAACCATATTGACAACATGGTCTGCAACATCCTAATGCTGTATTTAATCACTTCTATGTGAAACATAGTAGATACAAGAAACTAATACGCAATAAGATAAAACGAAAGCCACTCTCCTCTATAAGAAGACAAGAAGTCGTTAGTTTAAGCCGTAGAAATCGAACTGATTTTTTGTTAATCAGTCATTAATGAGTTTCTATTGTTTTTAGTTTGAAAGTTATCAACTTTAGAAGGAGCAAATATGTCGTTTAGTTCTCTAAATAATCTTGACAAAATTCTATCACTCAACATTTTGTAATTACAACTGGAAAAAAAAATTCTACGTGACGCATAAGAAAATGCCTGAAGTACGAGTATGTAAAGCACTACGAAACTAGAAACAAGTCTACAATAACGTTTTTGTAGAAACTGCGCACTGATTACTGTTTAGTTTTTCACAAGGAAAAATGCTTTAAAAGATTTCTGTTTTGTTTTAGGACAAGGTCAGTCAGGACCAGAGATGGTCATTTTTCCTAACCCTCCCTCACCCTCACCCTCAATTGACGCCCCTCACCCTCACCCTCCATCACACTCACCCTCCATTGACGCCCTCCACTCACCCTCCCTCACACTCACCCTCCATTGACGCCCTCCACTCACCCTCCCTCACACTCACCCTCCATTGACGCCCTCACACTCACCCTCCCTCCCACTCACCCTCCATTGACGCCCTCCACTCACCCTCCCTCACACTCACCCTCCATTGACGCCCTCCACTCACCCTCCCTCACACTCACCCTCCATTGACGCCCTCACACTCACCCTCCCTCACACTCACCCTCCATTGACGCCCTCACACTCACCCTCAATTACTTTATCGCCCTCACCCTCCAACGCCCTCACCCTCAACTACTAAAATGAGGGTGAGGTGAGGGTGAGGGCGGCCCTCATGAGGGCAAAACCCTAAAGATGAACAGATCATGTGATGCTTTGTATTTACCAAGAATTCGCGGTATTTACGGTTGAAGACACAGCACAGAGGGATAAAATAATTCTTGGAAATGCTGTCTGTTGTCACAAAGCAATAGCATTTTTGCACCTGTTACTGCTGTCCACATCGAAGGAAGGTATGAATGTGCATTACAGTTAGAAAAAAAAAAAAAGCTGAAGCAATGAATATAACATTTTCGCACTTTTCTTTCTTCTTCCTGGCCGGGGTCTATATGAATAGTTAACAGAGTTCAAGTAACTTTTTAAACAAAATTTAACACTTGTTATTATCCTGGTGCACCTTTGGTCCACGTGGTACCGGGTTCGAATCCTGATGGGCGAAGTTTTAAACGCATTACGATAATTAAGATTCCACCTTAAACTGTAGGTGTAGGTCTGGTATAACTCTGGTGGTGAAAAGGGACGATAAACTCAAAACCTTTGTAAATCAGTAATCTAGTAAAGTTTGGGCTTTAGCGTCATTTCAGGTTTTGCTTGGAGGGGGCAAGACCCCATGATATAAGTAAAATTTCGCATTTTTCACAGATTTACTGCCATTTTATTGATAAGATCTATATAAATCTCATACTCAGAGGGGGGCAATTGCCCCTCCCTGCCCTCCCTAAATGACGCCCCTGCTTTAGATTCTACAATGCTTCTATAGAATATTGTATTAATATGACCGTAGTAAGAAATGGAAAAAGAAATAGTGGCAAGCAGGAGAAAAGGCAGGCAGGTATTGAAGAAAGAAAAAGAATACTGTCTCCTAAAAGTATTTTTCAAGCAATGTTCTGTTTGGCCTACTGCATTATAATTTTCATAATGTATGTTGGCTATTTCATTTTTTTTTATTATGTTCGTAAATAAATAAAATAAATAAATAAATAAATTTGTAAACATACATTATGAAAACCATAATGGACTAAGCCAAATAGAGCAATGCTTGAAAAATACTTTTAGGAGACAGTCTCCCTGTACTGACAGAAACCCGGTTCGGAGAAGAAATCTTACTGTTTCAACAGAGCTAGTGATGTAGTGCATGGTAAAGCGAGAGATATTATTATTATTATTATTATTATTATTATTATTATTATTATTATTATTATTATTATTATTATTATTATTATTATTAATATTATTATTATAAAATATTTTTATCGCCTTATTCCTTATCAATTTCGATTGCAACTAGCATGAGAAATTCTCAATTTTGAAAATCAGATTTTTAAAACTAAAGTTAACCCGGATTTTTTCTTTTAAATCTGGAATGGAATAGATGAATTCACGTCTGAGTGTGAACCCAAGAAATACGGCTATAAGGAAACCTCACAAAATATGCACCATACTACATCAAAATAAAAATTAAAAAAAAAAAAAAAAGAAAAAAAAGCTTTTCCGATGGCAATCGTAGAACACATTTACAAACTAATAGTAGAGCCACTTGTACACCACGTGAAGTATGCGGAATCTTGCTGAGATTTTCCGCTTCAAACTTGCTCTGTTTCAGAGATTTTAACCATACCAAAACTGTTCTTTTTCGGCTTGGGAAAGGAATGCCATTCTATCTGTGTAGCTGTGTAGATTTGAATTCGACATGGACAATATACCGATTGTAGATTTGGTCTTAAGTGTGATAGTAATGCATACAATTGTATTAGGCGTATATTACTACACGCTAATGGGAGAAAGAAACGGACGTGGATGAGTTACTGGATCCGGCGTCATCATGAACACGGGATTTATTCCACTGTTTTTTCCAGAACTAAGACTACAAGGCTCATTATCGTACCAAATTTTGTTTTCGTTCCTTATCCATTAGTTCTTTTTCGTTTCTCACCAGTATTAACGTTCATTGCATCCATTTCTTATATGCAAGAGTGCTTAAAATTATGTTTACTAGTATAATATGTCACAAAATAATAGGAGAGGTATCAAAACGGATATCACAGGAAAAAATAGATGTAGAAATGAGAAGTTCCCATCCTATCTTAGATTGTGGAGAATATAAATACTAACGTGTCCATACAAATATTTGCTGAAACTACAAAATGTTGGTACTCACGACTAAAGCAAAACCACAAGTTATCTTCCGTGAAATGAAAGATCTTGGGCCAATGTTAGAAAAAATCTTATCTATAGCATATGTATGTACATATGGTAAATAGAGAACCATATAGAGCCAAAAAAGAAACAAAATGTGAAACTATCAACTCAGTTAATTTTTTTTTTCACCTATCAGTTATCCAGGACCGCAGTTAGGGGTTAGTAGACGGGGTACGTGCCCCGGGCGCCGGATTGAGAGGGTGAAAAACGAAGATTTTTTTTTTACTGTAGCTATATATTTACGTTTTACGTTGGAGAAGGGGGCGCCAAAACAAGATCTCGTCCCGGGCGCAAAATAGCTTAGTTACGTCTCTGAAGTTATCAACTCTCAGAGTGTAATGTGCCTTGCATTCTTCATTTACAGTTCTAGATCTGTAGTTCTATAGTAATTCATCATGCTAAATTGAAGTCTAAAATCAAAATTTCGTTATCATTGTTGCTTTTTCAGTAATACAGGGTGTTACATAAGTACAGACACATGTTCAAAAAAGTTCTCTGAGAATGAAATAGTGATTAAGAAGTTACTGGTTTATATTATGTTTTGTAGTGGGTGTCTTTGTTGTCTCTACTGATACATAAGCAGTCGTCTAATAACATACTGGTTCATGTTTTTCTTGATTTCTCATTCATGAAGACCTGAGTTTTAAGTAGGGGGCCGCGGTGGCTCAGTGGTAGAGCGTTCACCTCTGGTGTTTGGGGTCGCGGGTTCGATCCCAGCCCTCGCCAAGTGAACTTTGTGGTGGACAAACACCGTGTGTGTGGGTTTTCTCGGGGTTCTCCCGTTTCCTCCCACTTTCTTCATTCCACCATTTCATTCATTACTCATCATCACCGTCTCCTTTAGCCTAACCGGCATAAGCGTGGGACGTAAACCTCAAAGATTTTTTTTTTTTTTGAGTTTTAAGTAAGTAGAAGGAACAGCTTAACCTCACAAGAATCAAAGTTAGTATTAGATTGGATTCATTGGAAGAATAAACACTGGTGGAAAATCTTGTTAATCTCTGAAAATCGAAACTGATAGTGTTGCCAGATATTACATTGGAAATTACCTTTTCTAAATATACGCCGTGTTGTGTACATATATATACATGAACTTAGGTAATTTCGTCACCGGAAATTTCGCCACCGGAATTTTCGTCACAGTAATTTCGTCACCGGTAATTTCGTCACCAAAATATTAGCATGTAGGTTATTTCGTCACCAAAACATTCATTGCTCTTGTACAGTTCTGTGAATCCAATCTCTTGGACCTTTCTGCTTTCTCCACGTTTAGTGAGTCAGGTGAAAAAAAAAGCAATGCTGTACACGAGTTGAGTTTCCGAAAGTTGTCTTTAAAGTGTGCATTTCCGCTATCTCGAAATCCATAACCACAGTTACAGGGTCCGGGTATTCACTAAATGCACTGCACTGATGCACCACCGCACAAACCAGTTCTTCGTATGAATGTTGTGTCTTGCTCTGCATTAAGACATATACCTAGTTAAGGATTTTTTTTTTTTTTTTTTTTTTTTAAGGAGCCATTGGAAAGTAGTCCATCCACCATCCATGTTTCACTTCTCAATAGCTCCATAAGGCTATATTTAAAGAAAATTGTTAGAAATATTTACAGTATATGTTATACTTCCTTTATATAAATTTGCTTTCTTGACATATATATCCAATAACAATTTGGCCAATGTTTAATCAGAGTTGAAATATTGAAATATAACATTCTTCTTTCAATAGCTCCTAAAAAAAGATCACTCTTTTCACATGACTCAGTTGACGTGGATGAAGGTTCAAGAGTTTGGGCTCAGAGAACGGTACAAGAACGATGCAAATTTCCGTCTAGTTTGCGGGAAAATGAACGGATTGGCATATCTTCCCATATTTATTTGCAATTTTCTGTTCTGAAATTTTGATATTGGCGAAGCTTAATATTTGTAAATAGTGATACACCCAATAGTTCCCCACGTTGCCTTTGCTTTTAACATTTGCTGAAGCTGGCACTATTTTCTTGCACTGGTGCTTGCTCCTGCGTCGAGTACCCGAAACTTAAATTTTGCAGAGTTCAACGTCAACCGAATTGTTTTCCAAGTTTGATTAAAATAACGTAAGTTGTCTAGGTCATTTACTTTGCCTCTACTTAGTTCAAGAAAGATGAAAAAATAACCATGACAAAATTTCCTGATGAAATTATCATGACAAAATTTTCGGTGACGAAATTACCTATATGGTAATATTTTGGTGACAAAATTACCGGTGACGAAATTACCCTGACGAACTTTCCGGTGACAAAATTACCGCCGCCCATGTATACATACCGTATATGCCGTCAATATTCTTAATACTTAGCAGTGTCATGTACTTATGGGACACCCTGTATTACTGAAAAACTATGCCTGGTAGCGAAATTCTAATTTCGAATTTGAATTCAGAGTAGTGAATTATTACAAAAATATGACCCTTGTGAAACTGTGTTATTAATTAAGATAGTTTTCATTCCACCAAATTTAAACCAAAAATGGTGCTTTTTTTCACCTTTCCACCTACCAATTTCATTACTTTTTTCCACCAAAAAATTCTTTCGTTTTTTTCGCTCCGTGGCTTTTTGGTGGTGTCCTAAATTCAGTATGAGGACAGATTGTATTAAAATTTGCAGAACTACTCCTAAAATTAGGCCAAACTTACAGAAAAGTCGAGATTTCGTGGAAGGGAAACCGAGTGTCCAACACAGCATACGCCCCTGACCTCAGGCAATGTGTTATTTTCTTCCTCAACTCCCCTCAGCTCTAACACTCTAATTTTTCATGTACATCTGTAATTTTGTCAAATTAATTTCGACTTGAGAGCATCAAAGATGGATTTACGAGATGCTTACATATTTCACATTAATTACTATATCATCTATGAGGTTTCCATATATATATATCTGTGAATTCATGTGCCAGTGTTATTTTAAATTTGTATACAAGCCTAGTATTAATACAGGGTGTCAAAAATCAACTTAAACTTCGGGAGATGAGTGTTTATATCAAATCAAAGTAAAACGTTTTAATACATATAGGTCTTAAAACGAGTTCTTTCAGTATTATAAGCCGAAAAAGAATTAAAACGCCCTAGCTTAAAAATAATGGGACTTTTTCGCAAGCGGTTGAAAAAATTAGGCAATACCTAGTATTCCCTCTTATCTAAATACCCACGTTTCACAATCCCCTGATATCAACGTAACGATTTGTAAAAGGTAACTTAGTGTACGAGGATACACTTTTAAATACTAATTGGGTACTCTTTTCGTGGATACCAGAAGACTGTTCCACACAAATAATTATTACTAGCGCATATGAGTTCCTGCGAAATCCGTCGAATCACGTGCGATAGACTCACGTGCGATAGATAACTTTTGTGCTAGAGTGTTTTTAAAACGTGATTTTCCTCATTTTTGGCGGATTATAAATTTGAAAAGAGACATTTTTTGGCCCACAGTATATTCATCAAACCTTTTTTTTTTTCATTTGATATAAGAAATAACGTTCCAAACTTAGTAGGTTGATTTTTTGACACACTGTATATTAAGCTGGGTAGTATGTGCAAATAACAAATCGAATATTTTTAGGTATATTTCAAAGAACCAAATCTATTTCAAAAATACAAGGGTGGGGTGAACTGTCCCCTCTTGCTCTCTGCTGCAGGCAATCATAGTCGAGAGTCTCATATTCCATATAAACATTATTATTATTATTATTATTATTATTATTATTATTATTATTATTATTATTATTATTATTATTTTTCTAGTAAAGGGCAAGTTTTATTTTCGTAGACAGTCACAGTAGACACTGGATTAAGATTCAAGGTGGGCATTGTTTTGCTCGCAGTCTTTGTCATAAAGAGCCTTCAAAGTTCTGAAAAGAAAACTATTTTTATCTTCATACCAGAAATGAGCACTCAGTATAACGTATTGTTCCATCTGGTGGAGTATGAACCTTTGAGATCTAGAAAGAAGAACTTGAAAGTAACGTTATCGTAGTATTAATCTAACATAAGTACGATGAACATTCTTTCTTTGCCGACAGGAAGACTTGGTGATTCATTCCGGTGGCATTGAAAGAAAGAACTAAACTAAAAATACACTGATGATGAATTCCATTAGACATACAGAGGTAAAGCTTCTTTACATTGTACCTTCCCTTCCCATCCGAGGTGTTTGGGCTAACAAAGATAATGAATGAGAGTAGTACAGAAAATGGGAAAAATTGAACGTGACTCTGTTGTTAAGCCAAGTTCGTTGTTTAAAACTAGCTTTAGTCTGTGTCAGTATAGCAGTAAATCTATTTTGTAGCATGTATATAATAATAATAATAATAATAATAATAATAATAATAATAATAATAATAATAATAATAATAATAATATTAATAATAATAATAATAATAATAATAATAATTAGTTGTTCAATCAAACAACTCAGACACAATTGCTTTTAATAGACCCAGTGAATAGGCCTATAGGTATTCTGACAACTTAAGTAACCTGGATTGCAATCAGGAGCGGATTAAAGGCGGAGCTAATGGAGCCCAGGCTCAGGGGGTCCCCTAAAATTCCCCTCTTTAATACTAAAATACATCAATCAACTTATTATAGTATAGGCTTCAGATCCATGCTAATTTCTTTTCCCGCTCTCTAGGCTTGCGGTATCGCTAGAGTTAAGTCTTCTTCCACCAGCTTGGGCTCGTGCCTGCAAACATCAGACTTTCGTGGCACCGCCGGGCGTGGATAAATAAACTGATTGATGTGATGAATAAACAAATAAATTCAAACATCATTCACACAGAAGACCTTCAAATTCGGAACTTTGATCACAGTGTAACCTCGTACAGGTTTACTATTTGTATATGATTTTTCTCCTTTTACTCTATTAGTGTTTTTACAGGGACTGTTGACCATTTGGCTCGTATTCGGCATGTATGTGTTACACTGAAGTATATAGGCATTTAACTGTTAATAATGAATGTAATTAAACTAATTATTGTAAACTTGGAGCACATTAAAATGTTACAGCATACTCCTCGGTGTTTCGATAAACCTATGAGGCTGTGGAAGACAGCAAAGAAAAGTTATGGGCTGAAATTATTCGTAACATAGGGCCCTTTGAAATAGTCGGCTGCAGGGTCCCAAAAACCTTAATCCGCTCTCAGTGCTATGCGCAGAGACTTACGCAAGAATTTATTTCGGGAAGGGTCCAAAGCATTTCGGGGGGGGGGATGTCCAAACACAATTTTAGGCTAAATTATACTAAACTTTGTATCTAAAATTAGACTAAATTGACAAAAAAGTCCGGATTTCGAGGGGGGTTCCGGACCTCAAGGACCCACCCCGTGCGTACGTCCTTGGCTATGCGCACAAAATATCCACTTTTTTTTTTTTTTTTTTAGAAATAAAGGGGACCGCGGTGGCTCAGTGGTAGAGCGTTCACCTCTGATGCGTGGGGTCCCTGGTTCGATCCCAGATCGCGCCAAGTAAGCTTTGTGATGAACAGACACCGTCTGCGTGGGTTTTCTCGGGGTTCTCCTGTTCCCTCCCGCTTTCTTCATTGCACAGTTTCATTCATTTCTCATCATCACCGTCTTCCTTAGCTTTGGCGCATAATCCTGGGACGTTAAACTAAATATATAATTTTATTTCATTTCATTTCTTTAGAAATAAAGCTTGACTTTTCGTGCCTTTCTTTCAATATGTCTGATTTACAATTGGTAGAGAACATAGATTTAAAAAAATCTAAAATAATGGTTGCCAAATGTTTGTTGATATTCAACTTTTGGTGAAAAAAACTTAAGAGATGCAGAAAGAAGATATTGAAGTTATGACTTTATATAACACCATATTTATAAATGAAGGACGGAACATACTTCGGATACAAGCAACTTTAAGGACGAATGAATGAAATTACTCTTCATTACGAAATTCATTCTCAAGCAAACTCATAATTTCAGGGAAGCTTAGGCCCCATGGGTATGGGCGTGATCTGTACGATCATTGACTGTTTGCATTCAACAAGTAGTGGCGTAACTAGGATTTTTAAAAAGGGGACTGAAAAACCATTTTGGGGCCAAGGTTCCCAACACTCCAAAATTCCATTGTTTCGGTATTTTAGGTTTATCTTTAATCAAGAACATAACACAATTTGCGAGCATTTGGGGCAAAAGAATTGTGGTTACTATTTCAGTCTTGCACATTTTTAGCAACATAGTCATGTTTGTTTTATTCTTTATTAAATTAAAGCTATTGTTTCTCAAAATAACTCGACAAGATTCGAGACGAGACAGGGTTCTTCCAACAGAAAAAGATACATTTTTCGAGGCATCACTTTACACAACATATTTTCGAGGCGAGACAACCTCTAATCTTGTCTCGTGCGCATCCCTATTTGCACGTAATAATATTAGAATACAGTAAAAAAAGAAAATATTAGTTACCTTATAAAGTAATCAAACCTTTAAAGTCACCTATTTAAAATTTGCCCTGTGAAATAGTTCATATTTTAAGGGGGCTATTCATATAGTAACAGAATATTAATAATCAACGATCAATTACTCTGTGAAGATGCTGAATTTTAAGGTGTGTGTGCACCTTCTGTTGCATTTGGGTGCAAATTCGGTAGATTTTCTTAGTATCCTCTTTTCTAGAAGTATGTAACATAGTGAAATTTAGCTGGGCTTGTAAGAAATTGGGGAGGCTTGAACACCCCAAATTAGACCTAGTAACGCCACTGCCAACAAGCCACCAGTCACGAAAGACAAAGGGAAATATTTAATTTAATAATAATAAAAAAGTTGAACTGTGTAAATTTAGGACTATAATTGTATATGTAAATCATTATAAATACAATTATGTTTTATATTTAATTGAGCTTTTCTCCCTATCGCGGAACTTATGTCCGGTACGGAATCGAACCCGGATAACCCAAAGATCTCTGCTTCAGATAATCGCTGGGTAGGAATGTTCTCCTTCAAATAAAATGAAATGAAATATTCAGTCTAACGTCCCATGATTATGCTCCGAAGCTAAGAGAGACGATGATGATGAGAAATGAATCAAATGGAGGAATGAAGAAAGTGGGAGGGAACGGAAGAACCCGAGAAAACCACCGCACACGGTGTTTGTCCACCACAAAGTTCACTTGGCGCTCCTTCAAATAAAGTACAGCTACAAATAAAACATTTTCTACCCTAGAAGAAAGAATCTCCTTTACATTTTTCCGTCCATTAAATGTACATATTAACAATTACTCTACTGAAACCATCCCTGCATCTAGTGATGTGAAGTGGAAAATTTTCCGCTTAAAACTTCCCATTTCTGAAAATTTTCCATTCTAAACAAATATTCACTATCAAGTATTAACTCCACATTAAGCCATGATATTGATTGAATCCATGAATAGAAATATGACATTACAGCAAATTATAATATTCCAACTTTCTAGGTACTGTAATGGGAAAATATATAAATATTACTGAGTACCTGGTAATAAACCTAGTATTTGATAACACAAGAATTATATGATAGAACAAGCGAGTATCGTTCTACAGTATGAAACTACGGTAAACTTCCAAACTAGTAGAACTGGAAATAGTAGAAACCTGAAGTAGTTTATTTCTACCACTTACGGTTTAAATATTAGGTTGTCGAAGGAGATGGGACCTATTATTGAAACGACGAATCGTTTCCCGAAAACCGTTTCTCAATAGCTCTTACCGTTTTTGAGTTATGACCAATATTGTTGAAACCAGAAGTGGTTCAACATAGCTTCTGGTTTAACTCGAAGATTGGTGAAAGAGATGGAACCTATTTTTGGGATGCTGAATCGATTCCCGAAAACCGCTTGTCGATAGCACTTACCGTTTTAGGTCTAGGAATATCAATATTGAGACCAGAAGTAGTAGTGAATTTATACCACTTCCGATTTTAGTGGAAATACAGGAGTACAGGTGGTTTGTCCCCTTAAGAATTAAATCGATTTCTGAAAACTCTTTATCGCTAGCTATGTTTTATATTCGTTTATGAGTTATGAATATGTTTGTTGAAACCAGATATGGTCGACTTCTACCACTTCCCGTTTAAGTAAGATTGTTGAAAGAGATGGAACCTATTCTGGCAATGCAGAATTGATTCCCGAAAACCGTTTGTCGATAGCTCTTACCCTTTTAAGTTTATGAAAATAAATATTGAAACCTGAAGTAGTAATGGATCCTACCACTTCCAGTTTTAGTAGAAATGCAGGAGTTAAGGTGGTTCCATTCATATCCACTTATTTCCGAAAACCGTTTGCCGATCGCTATTACCGTTTTTTACTCGTGGTCTTTAATTTGAAACCGGAAACTTCCGATTTCTACCACTTCCGTTTTAACAGATTGACTGCCAAGGTGATTTGAGGGTACCTGTTAAGTAGGAGGTTGTTGAAGGAGATGCTATCTATTATTGGGATGCTGGATCGATTCCCGAAAACCGCTTGTCAATAGCTCTTACCGATTTTGATGTGATACCTGTTGACAGACAGACACACAGACGAACAGAGCCGTTCTATAAGACTTCCCTTTCATATGCATAGCGTAGTTTGGAAATCTAAAAGTAGGTATATAGCCAAAAGCAGGAAATATCTTTTTATTTGATAATTAAATATAAAGTTATTTATTGCGGCTTGCAGCTTTGTACTTTTCTTATATATATATTTTTCTCTTAGAAGAAGAAATAAAGCTTTTTCTTAGTTACAATTTCAGAATGAATGAATATATGAATATTTATTAGTTTCTCTTCTGAACGAATATATGAAAAAAAAAACATAATTTCCTGAGAACTTCTAGTATTTTTAATGAGTTACTTTCGTTAAAATTTGAAATTTTCGGTAGCCAAAAACTTGCAGTAGATATTTTTATATATTTCGTAATTATTGTTTCTATAAAGTGAAAATATATAAATATAGAAAAGTAATAAAGCTATGAGAAACATCTTGTCTTCGCGCATGAAAAGCGTATGAAACTGATAGAATATTGATATGACGATTTTCTGTGAACGACGATTAATTCTAAGAAAAAAACTACATTACATTTTCTAACATATTTTCCAGAAATGAAGAATTGCAAGATAATTAATTTTATGAACCCTTACCCTCACCCTCACCTCCCTCACACTCACCCTCAACTGACACCCTCACCCTCCATCACACTCACCCTCCATTGACGCCCTCCACTCACCCTCCCTCACACTCACCCTCCAATGACGCCCTCCACTCGCCCTCCCTCACACTCACCCTCCATTGACGCCCTCACACTCACTCTCCCTCACACTCACCCTCCATTGACGCCCTCACACTCACCCTCCCTCACACTCACCCTCCATTGACGCCCTCCACTCACCCGCCCTCACACTCACCCTCCATTGACGCCCTCACACTCACCCTCCCTCACACTCACCCTCAATTACTTTATCGCCCTCACCCTCCAACGCCCTCACCCTCATCTACTAAAATGAGGGTGAGGTGAGGGTGAGGGCGGCCCTCATTAGGGCAAAATGAGGGAGGATGACCATCTCTGGTCAGGACTATAAAGGAAATTTCTACTTTGTTTTAAAAGTAGTTGAATGCCCGTTCCTTCCTCGCACAGGGAAAATACACTTACGGAAAATATTTGAAAGGAGTAAATGCACTCTTCCTCTTCCATCAGTTATGAGCGTATATACAAACTAAAATAAGGAATATCTAGCTCTAGGTAGGTACTGGGCCTTGGTGGCTCAACGGTAGATCGTACACGTCTTATACATGAGGTCTTCGATTCGATCCCAGCACGAGCCAAGTGAGCTTTATGATAAACAAACGCCGTGTGTGGGGGGGGGGTTCTCGGGATTTTCCAGTTTACTCCCACTTTCTTCATTCCACCATTTTCATTTATTTCTCATCATCGCCGTCTTCTTTAGCCTAGCCGGCATAAACGTTGGACGTAAAACTTAAAATTTTCATTTCATTTTTTTTCTAGGTAGATATTAACTACATTCAAAAAATAATGACAATTGGTTCAGCTGTTTGGTCATGATGGGATCAGAAAACAAAATCACATTATTTCTTATTAGTATTGACAAAGGATCAAATTTTTGAACTCGAAGAACGAGTGTGGCCAAAGAGTATCCTTTCCTTTATTATTTAGTTTCACATAATCATAAAATGATTTTTCTTTGTTTCGTTTTGAGTTTTACATTCCATGAACTTCCACTTTATAGTAAATCAGACGATGAGAAATGAATTTACGGTAATGACATTAATAGTAAAAGGATAATATATAACCTATATTCAGAGTGGAATTCGAATTGAGGATAGGCAGGTCATAATATTGCCACCTAAATAATTTAGATTACCCAACTCTGTCGGCTAGCAATAACATAGCAAATACTTGATGGTCTGGGAAAACATACGCAAAACAGTTCTAATAAATTAGGCAAGAATTATCCAGAACTGCATAAACGAAACCTAATTCGAGATTATGAGGTTTGTTTTCATGTTTCCACACGATTATTTTATGTTTTGGATGCGAATCTATGATTTCCGATTATTATTGTACGTCTAAGACGGCTCTCTGTACTTTCAAGTGATTATTTTATGTTTTAGGTGGTTATATACGCTTTCCGATGATTATGCCATGCTTTTAGGTGGATGCATATTCTTTCCGATAATTATTGTGCGTTTTCAAGCACATATGCGTTTTCATATATGCTTTCTGAATATTATTCTATGTTTTTAGATGGATCTCTATTCATAAAAGTTAACATAGGTTCATGATATTGTACTGATATTTTCTATCAATCATTCATCAGGACTTATACATGTATCATGTTTTGGGGGTTTGAATGATTTGAATATATATGTTCATACAAGGATTTCCAGAGATCTTTTAAGTCAGTGTTCCTCAACCTTTTTCCTCTTTGGCACATAGACTGGAACCATATATATTAACCTTTATCACCTGTGCACCACCAGCAAGTTTGTTGGATGAAAAGATCCAATATATTTCAGTCAAAAATTTTCTTGTAACCCTTATATCTGGAAAACTACATATAGTGTAGCCAAACCCAAACCATCACTTAACTCAGTATGATGTGCTTATTCCGTTGAAAATACGAAAACTCGATTTAGGGGCCGTTAAAAAATTTTGTGGACTATGATCCTAAAATACATAAACAAATCCACTATATTTCAATCCAAAATTTTGTTGTACACCTTGTATCTGGAAAACTACATATAGTGTAGCCAAACTCAAACTATATCACTTAAATCAGTATGTGCTTTCCGTAAAAAAAAAAAAAAAAAATTAAAAAATCGAAAACTCGATTTAGGGGCCGCTTAAAACTTTTGTGGCCCCTGTTCCAAAAACTAATTATTGGCCAAGATTGCAATCTTTTGATGCATTTTTTGGATCATTCCTAAAATTCTTGTTCTTATCTTTATTTTCGAGACATAGATGAGTGCTTCACTCTATGTATGTTTTTTCTCACATGCTGCGTGGACATTAAATTTTGACTTCTAAACCATGCGTATGTATTTCCAAACACATTTATAAAACCAATACAACAGAAATGAAATATACTGTTTGTGTATGGAAAACTATATACGAGGCTCATTTCAAAAGAAAGGGCAATAGTGATCGGATCACGCTTGCGCAGTAACATCACTTGGTCTATTGGCTATCAAGCAACCATAGTTTCGCCAGTCATCTGTTTGTTTTCGTGTGTGCTAGAGCGTGGTAAAATGGCTGCGCGCATACACAATCCCGCCAGGTGCGAGGTCCGTTCTGTGATTAGATTTCTTCATGCCAAAGGACAAAGTGCTGCTGAAATTCATAGAGAATTGTGTGTAGTGTACGGCGACAGTGTAATGAGTGAAGGAAAGGTACGGCAATGGTGTCGTGCATTCAAAGAAGGCCGTACAAATATCCACGACGAAGAGAAGAGTGGAAGACCAAGCATTCAGACTGACGATTTGGTGCAACGAGTGAATGAAAAAGTTAAAGAAAATCGTCGCTTCACCATTACCGCTCTACACATCGAATTTCCAGAGGTTCCACCAACAACAGTGTTTCGAATTGTTACAGAAACATTAGGATATCAGAAATTGTATGGCAGATGGGTCCCCAAAATGTTGACAGACGTCCACAAACAGAACTGACTGACTACAGCACGTGCATTTCTGGATCGCTACGACAGAGATGGTGATGGATTTTTTTTATCCAAATTGTTACAGGTAACGAAACATAGATTTCTTACATCAATGTCAAGTCGAATCAACAATCGATGCAGTGGCGTTATTCAAATTCCCCAAAGGCAGTGTTGAAGTGGCTGAACTCCCAGGCGGCGAACTTCTATGCAGAGGGTACAAAAAAAAACTTGTGCCACGGCACAGAAAATGATTGGAAAATAATGGTGACTATGTTAAAAAATAAAGTGGATATGTACTTGTTTTTACCCAATAAAACAATGTTGTTAAACTTACTTACCTGTTTCCAATTAAATATCGGTCCTTTCTTTTGAAATGCGCCTCGTACGAGAGATTGCTCGAGAGAGACGTGTATGAAATTCCATACAGATGACAGTCAACATATTAGGATTAATTTCAAGTGATATTAGACCTCACACGATCCAGAACTACTGTATAACTGAAAATCTTGTTTTAGTTCAAAACTGAGTGCCGAATTTTGCACTTTGAAAATGGGTTTATGCGGAATATTTGAAACATGTTAGGAGATATTTCAATCAAAATCAAATAGTTAAAACTCAGCTCCGCTAGTATTTCATAACTGCTTATTGAAGTGTATTAGGTTTAAGCTTCATGATTAGGAATTTACACACTTGCTTTTTTTTCAAGTACAGAAGTAATATTATGCGTTTACAACAGAGCTACTTCATTTACTTTCTTACACTTCACAATCAACACTTAACAGGTTTGATCTATGTATTTTTTTTTGTTTTACTAGTAAACAAGAATCAGGAAAACTTTTGCAAAAATTTGACAAAGCCAAAACATCGACTTTGTTCTCCAACTTCCTTTAACTGCTTAGTAAACATAAATAGAATATATATATATATACAAGGTCGATAATAGAATTATAAACGAAGTGTCATAGCTTCCATAAATGATTTGGAATCTCAGGGTACTTAATCACCGAAAAGCATTAGCGGATCCAACGAAAGATAATGTTAATCAAAGAAATAGCTTGTATGAACACAGAGACATCCAGATGGAAAGGTTACGCAGTAAAGCCCAAGGAAATACACATAGAGAGATAGATTCGAACTATTATACAGTATAAATATACAGTTGATTTGGTATCTCGGTCTATTAAGAATCACAGTTTTCATGGTAAATCACACTATTAAACATTAACTAACAAACTCAGTGACCTATGGAATCCTGAGGTTTAATGCCGCGTTCACAAAAGCTCTCCATTGACTTCTACCTTTATTAAACTTGAAACTGTTTCTACTTTGTTTTCCTATTTCTGCAAGATTCATCTTAATATTGGCTACTAAATGGTCTTCTTTCGATTGCGTAAAACAAAGGAAATAATAAATCCCAATAATAATAATAAATGTTTAGGAAGTGTGCGAAATAATGTGTAAAAAACAGGATATTACAATTACCTACAATTAGCTACAACAGGAAAGTTCCAATTAGCTTTTTATATTTTAGCATTTCTAAGTGTTAAGTAATTTCAGTGCAAAATTGGCCCAATGATTATATATATATATATATATATATATATATATATATATATATATATATATATATATATATATATATATATATATGTGTGTGTGTGTGTGTGAAAGTCGCCATCTTTGTGACTTCGTGCATCTTGAACTACCTGACCGATCTCGATCAAATTTTGCCACATAGATTAGGTTCGGGCCTAGGATGCCTTTTACAATTTCATTTTGATGGTGCAATATAGAATAGGGGGAGGGAAAGGGGGAAGGTATATAAAAATAAATAAAACTTAATAACTTTTGATCACGATCCAATTTTCAACGTAAATGAGATCCCAGCCTGGGACGGGTTTTATCATTTCACTTTATACAGTCCTTACAGTCGTTTTATAAGATTTCTCATATTTCCTATAGCCTGATATAATCATTTTATAAGATTTCTCATACTTCCAAAGCCCGATATATCCGTTTCATAACACTTTCTATACTTTCTATAGTCCGAGACCTGCGTTTTATAAGAATTCCCATACTTCCTATAGCCAAATAAAGCTGTTTAATAAGACTTCCCATACTTTCTATAGCTAGATAGAGCCATTTCATAAGATGTACCATGTTTCCTATAGCCCGTTGTAATCGTTCTATAAGTTTTCCCACAGGCCCGTAGCCAACCCAAAAATGGTGGGGGGCCCGGCTGAAGTTAGGGGGGGCCCGATCCAACCATATGATAGTTCATCACCATATTATAGTTCTTTTGCAAGCCTACTGTAAAAATTTTAGGGGGCCAGCAAAAATTTAGGGGGGCCTGGCCCCCCTAGACCCCCCTGGATACGGGCCTGTTTTCCCATACTTCCTATAGCCCGATATCGCCGTTTTATAAGACTTCCCATACTTCCTATACCCAATATAGCCGTTTCATAACACTTCTAAAACTTCCTATTGCCCGATTTAGCCGTTTTATAGGACTTTCCATACTTCCTACACATCTCGATATAGCCCTTTTATAACACTTCCAAAACTTCCTATACCCCGATATAGCCGTTTTATAGGACTTTCCATACTTCCTACACATCTCGATATAGCCGTTTCATAACACTTCCAAAACTTCCTATACCCCGATATAGCCGTTTTATAGGACTTTCCATACTTCCTACACATCTCGATATAGCCGTTTTATAACACTTCCAAAACTTCCTATACCCCGATATAGCCGTTTTATAGGACTTTCCATACTTCCTACACATCTCGATATAGCCGTTTCATAACACTTCCAAAACTTCCTATACCCCGATATAGCCGTTTTATAGGACTTTCCATACTTCCTACACATCTCGATATAGCCGTTTCATAACACTTCCAAAACTTCCTCTACCCCGATATAGCCGTTTTATAGGACTTTCCATACTTCCTACACATCTCGATATAGCCGTTTTATAACACTTCTAAAACTTCCTATACCCCGATATAGCCGTTTTATAGGACTTTCCATACTTCCTACACATCTCGATATAGCCGTTTCATAACACTTCCAAAACTTCCTATACCCCGATATAGCCGTTTTATAGGACTTTCCATACTTCCTACACATCTCGATATAGCCGTTTTATAAGACTTCCCATACTTCCTATAACCATCCCGTTTTATAAGACTTTTCATATTTCCTATAGCGTGATTGAGCCATTTTATGACTTTTCATAACTATGTACAGCATTGGGTGGAACTTTACAAAGTGAGGGAAGTATGGCGACGTGTCGTGTACGGACTAACATTCTCTTTCTCTTGAACAAGTACGTTAATGTGGAATTTGAAAATGTACTTCTCGTCTTCTTTCTGAGACGAGACGAAATATTCTCGTCTCGTGGACATCAATAGTGACGACATTGAAAAAAACGTAAAAAAAAAAAATATTACATCCAAACAATTCAAACGAGAGAAACGAAAACACATCTAGGAGGCTTTATTTAATGCTTTTTTTACTCATTATTGGAATTCGGAAATTTCAATTTTAAAAAAAATTAAGGCGCAATACCCAGCTCTAGTAATCACAATCATATTTACAGTACGATCAGCATTTTTTTTGTATATTATAATCCCTAACATTTTCTTCTGTACAGAATACCCATCTTATATACAGAGTGTTACGAAAATTAGTCACAATATTTTCAGAATAGAATCCTTAGATCTAAATAAGAAACAAAAGTGCATAGGGACCTGTGGTCGGAAGTGCATAGCTTTATAGTTATAAGCTGCTGAAAACGTGAAAAAATGAACTTTAAAAATCCATAATTCCACTACTGTAGGACCGACGGTAGTCAGGTAAAGATATCACTGAGGAACTAGTATGTGAACTAACCACATATCATCTTTCAGAACGTCTGGTACTTGCACAATCATTTTTAGAGAGGCTGTTTGGGAGTACTTGATTAGTCTCCACTTACCTCTCTAAAAAAAAAATTGGTGTGCAGATACTGGAACATTCTTAAACATGGATATATGGATAGTTCATTGAGCTGAGCGAAGCGAAGCTCTTATACTCGGGTTAGCCGTTTGGTTGTCCGCGAACTCCTCCTAGACCGTTTGGCCGATCTCAACCCAACGTAGCACGCTGATAGAATATGTCGTGCTGAGTGACAACATAGGTCGAAATCAAAAATCCGATGTACCATCGAGGAATAATGACCGAAAAACGCTTCCTCCTAGACCGTTTGGCCGATCTCAAGAAAACTTAGCACGCTGATAGAGTATGTCGTGCTGAGTGACAACATAGGTCGAAATCAAAAATCCGATGTACCATCGAGGAATAATCACCGAAAAACGCTTGCATAGACTTAACATGGGGAAAAAGTTTTCACGCGATTTTTTTTGTCAACAATTAAAAATGGCATTTATTATTGCATAATGGCCAGGAATGATTACGTAGTTTAAGCTCGCTCAGCTCATTTCATTGCAATCGGGTACATCCATTGCATTCCTAGTATACCAGTTCCTTAGTGATGTCTTGATCCGACTACGATAGGTCCCATAGTAGTGGAGCTATGAACTGCTACATTTTACTTGTTTCACGTTTTCGGCATCCTACAATTCTGAAACTATCTACTTTGAACACAGGTTCATACGATTTGTATTTCTTATTTTCATGTGGGGAATCTGTTCGCAGAATACATGAATATTCATTTTAATATATTTGTAACACCCTGTATATTAAAATGAATATTCATGTATTCTTTATACAAGCAGCACATTTGAGTTGCCTCAGCGCCATTTTGTCGTGCTTCTAGGTACAGAAGACTATTTTTAATACTGAAGTGCACGTTTTGCAAGAAGTTTAATTTATGTCAAAAATTAAGTATGTCAGGATCCCCTCAAGTTAAGAAGATGAAATTCTGTATATAGACTTCTCATTATATATAATTGGACGTACATCCCAACGTTTTAAACAATCCATCTTTTGTAGGGTGTGGGAAGAATGGAATTTTTATAGTATTTAAACTTATAATTTTGAATTAACAAAATTGCAAAAATAGAAAATCGAAATGAAATGAAATCTTTGAGTTTTACGTTCCACAGTTATGCCGGCTAGGCTGAAAGAAACGGTGATGACGAGAAATGAATGAAATGGTGGAATGAAGAAAGTGGGAGGAAACGGAAGAATCCCGAGAAACCCCACGCACATGATGTTTGTCCTCCACAAAGTTCACTTGGCGCGAGTTGTGATCGAACCAGGGACCCCATGCGTTAGAGGTGAACGCTCTACCACTGAGCTACCGCGGTCCCAACATAGAAACTGGATCAAGGATTTAAAATGAATATTACAGTAATTAGCACCTAGGTTTGATTTAAATATGCATTTGAAGGGGAGAAATGGGTTCTAATATAACATTTCAAGTATTTTCCATTAAAATAACCCTAAACGTTTCAGCTACCACCTTGAATAAGATACTTTTTTTATCTTTATCTGACCTAAACATTTTGCGTCTACATTTTTTGGCAATTCAATTTTTCTCTTGAATACTCATATTTCAAAAGCTTAGACAATTGCAGTTAACGTGATGACCTTTGGTTAGGTTTCTCTGGTATGGGAACTCTGACAGACAATGCAGGAAATCACCCACGTCTTTCCACCTCCCTTCTTTCCATTTATCTCATAAGAATAAGTAAAGAGAATAGCGGTGACTTTACATAACATATCGATTCCCTTGTCAGATGAATTATATTTCCTTATATAATCCGCTACTTTCTTTGGATAGTTGTGAGCTAGAGACCAATATTTCATGCACCTATCTGATGTTTCCCAGGATACTTATGTTTCTAGAGCTAATAGTTGGAACATGATTTGATATACAGTGGAGTTTCGTTAATTCAAACTTGGATAATTCGAAATATTGGATAATTCGAACAGAAGTCCATTCCCCTTGAAAACTGTATTGAAAACAATAGTGAAAAATCGTGGATAAATCTAACTTATGAACCTATGTTTTGGATAGTTCGAATTAAATACAGTTGAAAATTTTTAATGTTTGACAGATGTAAATCGAGAAATACGGTTTTAACGTGTTTTCAGTTATCCAGATGCAGCCATAGGGAAGAGTAATACAAAAGATGAATAGAAAATATATGTAAAGATAAAGATGAAGGTGAGTTGGGGAAGAAGTAAAGATAGAGAATGTGTGTCAATCTCATCTGGTTTCGGAATTGGTTGAAAATTTAAGATGAATTATTGATAAAGTCAACCAAATGTTATTAATATCGTATTCCACGTAATACATGAAATATTGACTTATTGACCGTACAAAAACAATCAAATTTAAGCAAATGAGGTTTACGACTTGTTAAAAGTGAGAACAGAATATTCAAATTGTTATTGGTGTTTAAATGTTTGGGCTGTTCAATGTATGTTATAGTGTTGTACGTAAATATATTTTCCATTGTACACGTAGTTTGAATTATGTGGAGTCAATGTCGTTTGTTAGTTTCCGGTATTCGATCACGCAAAGAATAAGCTGCTTTAAAGATAAAATTTACACCATATCAATATGTTTTTGATGCACAGTACTATGGTTTGTTTGTTGTTATATATGTGAAAATGAATGTTGTTGGATAATTCGAATTTTGGATAATTCGAAGTTTTCTCGTGCGCCCTTGGACTTCGAATTAAAAAGAGTCAACTGTATTGGGTTACACCTACGTTTAGTGAGGTCCCACAGTGTGCCATCTTCTTTATATCACGATAGAAAGGGTGTTTCAGAAAATCCATTCATTCCGTGAGTACCGAGCTTCGTCGTGGCTATGTAAATAGCATACGCTCCTTTGCCATGGGAGATCAGGGTTTCATTGCCGGCAGAAGCTCACGTGGTTCCGTTCTGAAGTTGAGCTGTACATTCACGTCTCATGTAGCCTCGCTGCTGAACAAGACACGAAACTCAAATCATTTTGTTTTTCCGGTGAGGGCCACTTGGTAGAGGTTTCCCTGAGCTTTCCTCATTCACACCAGGCAAATGCCGGGATGGTACCTAATATACAGGTTCCAGGTCACTTCCTTTCCTCCCCAATCCTTTCTTCCTTCTCTTTACATGGATAGTATGCTCGCCGAGAAACGTCATCCCTCATACGTAACGGGCTAACATGGCAAAAGATGTCTAAATCCAGAAATCTAATTCCAAATTCCTAACCAAATCATTTTGCAATAAAACCTCCCAGAATTTAAGGGCTAATAAAACAAAGAGTATTGCACATAGAAACTTGTATATTAGAAAATGTAAAATGGTATTGATAACAGTCTGAAAATACAGCCTGAAATCAAGACAGTCTGAAATCAAGACACCCATGAAAAAACACAGTAGCAGAAATTGCACCACACAAGAGGACAACACGGCAGACAAGGAAAATATTGCAGTTATTCCATATATGGGAAAAACCTCCAACCAACTAGCAAGACTATTGAAGAAATTCAACATCAAGACTGTACACTGCCCTCCACCGAAGATCAGGAGTTTACTACCAACTGCATAAGACTCATTGGGACTAATGACACCGGGCATCTATAGGATCACCTGTGAATGTAACGCCGCTTACATGGGTGAAACGGGAAGGAACATTGAAGACAGAATGAAAGAACACCAGCGACACACCAGACTTAAACAACCTGAAAAATCTGCAATAGCCGAACACTGCATACAATACAATCATACGGCCATGTGGGACCAAATTGAAGTACTAAAGAAAAGCAAACAGTTCTGGGACAGGAAAATACATAAATCTCTATTCATCCGTACATACAAGCCATCCATCAACAGAGACGAAGATTATCATCTACCTGACATCTGGGTCTAGCTTCTCAGTACGAAAAGAACCATCAACCAGTCAGAGAACAGTTTCCACCAGCAAAATCAGAGCACGCCATTGGCCAACCAAAACAACCAATAGAAACACAGCAATTCCTAAAGACTACAATATAAATTGTACGACCAGCACACTCCAACACATAGCTCTGAAGATGTTGCCGCTGTATGGTAACGAAAGCTCAGCACAGCAACACTCACTCTGGCAGCAATCCCGAGAACATTTGATTAATAAGTCTGAAAATACTTTGTTCTGATTTCAATTACCCAGTTTCGTTGTGTGTTGAAATGACACATCAGTCGGCAATACAGTTATTGTCAATAATACCCACTAAAAAAAAGAGAAACATTTCTTTATCTTCTGTAACGCTTCCAGTGGAAGGACAAGGGGACTGCTCATCCTTTCCGCTCACCGCTCTGCTGCTGTTTTCGATCGTCATAACGGTTTGGTCTGGACCTCATATCGGGAGTATGTAGTCAAAATGTTTTGCAAAATCAACAGTTCTGTGATTACGGCACGAAAAGCTTCTCGCTTAACGTTTGCTATTCTACGTAAGAATAATTGTACGGGATCGAGAATTTCTGAACAACGGGCTCAACGTTTGAAAAATATAACCTAGTGGACCTAAAAGTGGTCGTATGTCTGAGAATATTAGCACTTACAAACTGTAGCCTTCAGAAATCGTCTTCAAATTGTATTGTCATTTGTTTCATTTCAAATCAAAACAAAGCAATTACAAATTGTTTTCAATACCTTATTATATTTTTGAATAAACACATTTCTATCTGCAATACTTTTTGTGTTATTAGCCTTGATAAAGTGGAAGGTCATATTGGCTCACCCTGTAGAATGTTGTCCTGCTTATCATGTTGTAGCAATGGTCGGCTTTGGAGCTTTTCAGAGCGTTGTGCTCAGTAATGGTTTGTTGGTTATATGGATTGCAATTCCCGACGTTATATGAGACCTCAACCATTAGCTTAGTGTGGGATCCAGAACATGAACTGTCACCGGGAATCAAACTCAAGTCTTCTGTACCAAACAGTCATATTTTAACTAGTATATAATTACAAACTAGATTTGGATCAGGCAAAAGGATGATATATTAGTGTATCAATTGTGGTTCTATGTCGAAGGTAATCCCAAAATCTTGTAATCATTAACTCACCACTGAAAGAATAATTGGATTTTATGAATGTCCTTTTCTAACTTCTGTCACACTTTAATGGTCCACACTAAAACGTAGGATTCATGTTTCGAACGTAGTTTTTATTTCTTGAAGGAATAAATCCTCGTAATGATCTAATATCTCTTGAAGATGGCGGGAAGTATAGGATTTGTACAGATTCTGCTCCGAACCAAGAGAGTCCTGCTACTTGAAATCTTGCTCATTCCCAAATAGACCTCTTACGAACGAATGCATTTGCGCTAATCTTGTGGAAAGTTATTTGACTCTCTTCCAGGAAGAGGTTCCCTTCAGCAGCAAATATGAGCATTGTTTGCGGCTCTTTGTGGGAGTTCATTACGAGATAATTCTTCTAGGAATTCCTGTAGCTTCAAGTGAATCAATGCCAGGATAAGTTTACCTTCTAAATTCTGGATATTTTTAGTTATCAACTGATTTTAAATAATTTAATGCCTTCTTTCCCACAGAGAGACCATGACTCTTTGAGAAGCAGCGATTTTTATTATGGTTATCTGAGAAATATGAATGTTTTTGACGTATCTGTGAGTAATCAAATAAGATTATTGTAAATGTTGTAGAAATATTGTAAAAGAACGAAAGCAGTCTTTGGTTAAGAACATTCAAACATTTCCATTCAATTTGTCGAAAATTAATGATGTGCTGGCTATACTGTTGTAGTCAATATACGTAAATAATTAGATCAACAAAGTAACTGACTTTCATTTTCAATTCTAAAACTAGGGTAGACATCCAAATTATGAAAATTTAAATTTGAAATTGAAAGTAGTAGATCATCCTGTATCAACTGAGAGAAAAGTTGAGAGATACAACTAGTTCTTAGGAGGATAAATTCTTATGAAAAAGAGTTACTCACTATGTCTTACTTTACATAGGGATTCATTAATGAAACCAGAAGTAACACATGTATAACTTCTACTCGTAACAGAAAAATGGGTAAGAGATGGAACCAGTTCTTCGAGCGATGAATCCTCCTGAAAAAAGCTACTTACTGCCTCTTTCTTTTATTAGCAAGGGTGCCGATCTTGGGGGGCGGAGGGACCGGGACCCCAAAGCTCATCTGGGCCCTTATGTATTTTTAAAAATTTGTATTTTCATATGTATTTTTCTATGAATACATAAACCCACATCTGATTGTCCCCTCAAAGTTACAGAAAGTTACAAGGAAATCGGCGCCCTTGTTTATTAGTACATAGAGATTCAATACTGAAATAAGAACTAACAGATCTATAACTTCCACTTGTAACAGAGAGATAAGCAAAAGATGGAAACAGTTCTTCGGAAGGTGAATCCATATCATGAAGAGTAAAATTGAATTTCGTATATTTTTATTTCGCCCCCTAACAGGAAATAGTTTCATTTCATTTTCTGAACCTAGTTGAACACCTATAGTAATATCAATCCCTCTAGTCTCCGCCGGAGGCTACATAATTCATTTTTAAGTATGGCATGTTAAGTAAGGCCTGTCTTACCACAATACTATCCATTTTGTTCCGTTTTATAAGATGTTCTTTAAACATCTTAATTATTACCACATCTTAATTATTGCGAAGGAGTTGAACCCGGGCTTCCTTCGCGAACGACACGTAGTCTAACTATACAACTACATAGGAGCTCACCTAGCTTTCTTGATAAAGCCAAAAAGGGTGTACTACGTATGAGAGATTCGTTTTCGAAGTTCGGTATTTGTACGATTATGTAAATGATTTACTCATAATCAGTATTTGTTTAAAGATTTACTATTCAATACCCTAAAACAGATGCCCCTTTTTTTGCAATGTATAAAATTATAATATTGAAATTTTTCGGAACCTTATATGTTATTACAAACTATTTTTAAAATATTATTACATTAATTGAGCTGAGCGAAGCGAAGCTCTTATACTCGGGTTAGCCGTTTGGTTGTCCGCGAACTCCTCCTAGACCGTTTGGCCGATCTCAACCAAACTTAGCACGCTGATAGAGTATGTCGTGCTGAGTGATAACATAGGTCGAAATCAAAAATCCGATGTACCATCGAGGAATAATCACCGAAAAACGCTTCCTCCTAGACCGTTTGGCCGATCTCAACCAAACTTAGCACGCTGATAGAGTATGTCGTGCTGAGTGACAACATAGGTCGAAATCAAAAATCCGATGTACCATCGAGGAATAATCACCGAAAAACACTTACTCCTAGACCGTTTGGCCGATCTCAACCAAACTTAGCACGCTGATAGAGTATGTCGTGCTGAGTGACAACATAGGTCGAAATCAAAACTCCGATGTATCATCGAGGAATAATCACCGAAAAACGCTTCCTGATTACGTAGTTTAAGCTCGCTCAGCTCATTTCATTGCAATCGGGTATATCCATTGCATTCCTAGTTAGAGTATTTGGCAACGTAAAGGAAAGCGTACTATCAAGAGAATTTCAGCATTTACTGGAGTATGACCAAGAGTAACCTTTATTATGAATCATCGATATGATATACATAGGAAATGAGATGATACTGTAACAGATGTTAGTGTATACGAAATGCAACAATTAACTATGAAAATTAGATGTGGGACAAAATGAGAAGGCATGAGAGGATCCTTAATTATCCAAAAGTATTTCTCGTTATATGTTACAATTATTACTATACAGGCATCAATATTAAAACTGGGGGCACGGTGGCTCAGTGATTCAGCTTTTACCTCTGGCGTGTGAGGTAACTGGTTCGACCCTCTTCCAAGTAAGTTTGTGGTGGACAGAATGGTATTCCTACGTTTTCTCGGAGTACTCCCTTTTCCTACTACTTTTACATTCCAGCAAATCTTTTATCATTATTCACTTTTCTAAATCATCGGTCTCCCTTAGCTTAACACGCATAATGGTAGTACGTTAACTGAAATATTTCATTTTCAATATTAAAACTGGAAGTTGTGCTACAACTACTTTTACAACTTCCAGCTTCAGGAGAAGAACAAGAAATTTGAAATATATTCACTCATTCTTGGGAATCAGAATCAACATCAAAAAATCATTTCTTGGTATCACTTCTCATTTTTGGTAAGTTATAATTAGTATCTAGCACTTCCGGTTTCAGTAAGGAGATAGGGTAGGGCACAACATCTATTCTTGAAACGCCGAATCGACTTAGAAAAGTACTCTTCTCGCACTATTATATCTTTTGGTCTATGACAGTGAATGCTAAAACAGAAAATGATATATTGCTGTCACTTCCGGTTTAAATAGGAGGTTAAGGGAAGAGAAGAAACCTATTCTTGGGACGCTAAATTAATTCCAAGAACATTCTTCTGGATGATTCTTAAACTTTCTGTGCCAACCTAGCTACAATGATAAAAACCATTCTTTCTTCACATTCTTCCGACGGTTTTATGGGGCAAAAGTTCTCATCCAAAATTCTGAGAGTTGACGCCGAAAGGCAAGAAGAAGTGTACTGAAGTGAATGAAATTGTGCACTGATGTTGTAGACGTAAAATGAGACAATATGAGTCGTATTATCCTAAAAAAAAGTTGGATGGGACACAGACTCATTCAAACCTATGATTACGAAATATCAAAAGTGCTAATAAGATATGGAAGTGCCTAAAGAATGTGGAGAATCGCCTAAAGGATATGGAGAAGTGCCTAAAGGATATGGAGAATCGCTATGAAATCGCTACTTTGTGTAGGGATATAATCGCTTGGTATCGGGTCGCTGTTCGGATACCATTTATTTATATAACTGTTTTCCGGAGTTTGTCCTCCGAGGTCCTGCCAATGAATATGTTCCGGATACCTGGACTTACCTGGGTAAGGCGTTGAAGAACATTTCCTAAACGGGATTGCAAAATTATCTCTAAATTGCCTACCGGTCTCAATAAGGAGATGAGCATTAGGCACCGAGAGGTTCGGATGTCTCGCCTCGAAAATTTCACGGACGATCAGACGGTCACTCCGAGCACAACGCACACAAACACTATTCATACACACCACAAAAGTAGGCTGGGTTAAACGACACTATGCTTATTTATTAAAATACTATTTAAAGATAAAATAACGGATTAGAAAAATAATCACAACACTCAACACTACATATGTATAATTATTTCCTTTAATAAAATCACACTTTACTTTCTCATTATACTTTAGCACTTTGTCACTTTATATATTAGGATTGAAGATTAAGATGATTCCACTAGATATACTTTTCTCACACCACTAATGTACTTGGGGGATTAGAATCGGGGAAAAGTCGCAGTGATAATCCCACGAAGTAATATAGTTGCTGCTCCAAACAATCCTCAAATGTTGACGTTTATTCTCAGTAAAAAATAGGTAGTCTCCAAAGTGGAATGATAATGTTGGAGGGAACGTTTATAACTTTCACATGGTATGTGAACCTGGAACTTACTGATTGGGGCTAGCCACAATTAAGTCATTGACTGGTGAATAATAACATATACCCCTTAGCACAACATTATACTTTATGCTCGACACGACGTGCGTGGTTGCTGCCTGGAAACTTGCATTAACACTCCTCGAACCAAGAGGTTCAGATACGAGATGCATTGATCCACTGATCAATGTGTGCAGTTCATTCTCAAAACCATTCAGGTTAAATCACCTGTATGTACATGTAAATAGAACATAGAAAAGAGGTAACGTTAATGTTAGTCCACTGGCCATGACTCATAAGACTTTGCGATAACTTGACTCTGGGAACATTTAGATAACGAGCTGCTAAATCGATGTGGCTGGTGCCATTCAGTTATTTCTGCACCTGATGTGCTCTAGATCGCAGTATTTCCATACATGATTGGAGATTACACTTAATTCAGTTCCATGTGACCATAGAACATAGTTTTTGCATATTAATAAGTCAGGGAGAAACACTGAGAAGCTTCGTCGCCCACTGAAATGTTCTCACCACAAAAAATAAAAAGGTTTTAGATATATGTATGGAAAAACGATGAAAGACTACTTTGTCCTGTTGCGTGGGAAGAAAACAGTTCCCATCAAAGAAAGAACTTATTGGCCTCGCAGAATATAGTATAAGTCGAAAAAAATATTATTGTCTTTCCAAAATATACAGAGCGTCCTCAAAAGATATTTCTATAACCTGGCGACGGTTATAGGGACAATACGCAAAGTAAACGAATACGTGTTGTTTTATTTTTTAAGGAAAAACAGTTTTAAGGGGCAAAATCTCCTACCCAAAATTTTGAATTTTGATGCCCGAAAGGCAAGAAGAAGTGGACCGAAATGAACGTAATTGAGTACAGGTATTGTAAAGCCGAAATGATGGAATACGTGTTTCGTATTTTTCTAAAAAAAAAAAAAAAAAAAAAGGTTCAGTGGATCACGGTCCTATCAAAATCTTGGATCACGAAATATCAAAAGTGCTAATCACAGTATGCCAAATGTGCCTAAAGGACATGAGGAATTGCAATGAAACTTTGCGTAGGGGCAATACACAGAAAAGAAATGAGTATATGTTATCTATTTTCTGCGCAAAGAGATTTTATGGTGCAAAATCCCCCACCCAAAATTGTGAAACTTCACTACCGAAAGGCAAGAAGTGTACTGAAGTGAATGAAATTGTGCACAAATATTGTAGACGTAAAATATGAGAATATGTATTTCCTATTTTTCCTTTAAAAAACTGAAAAAAATGTTGTGTGGGGCACAGACCCATTCAAACACTTGATTACAAAATATCAAAAGTGCTAATAAGTACACGTCAGAAGTGCCTAAAGGATACGGAGAATTGCGACGAAATGGTGTTAAAAACCATACACAAAAATTAGGCGAACACGTGTTTTTTGTTTGTGCGTTGAAATTGTGTGGAGACGAAGGCTCCCCTCCGAAAAAAGTAAATATTACTGTAGAAGCGCAGGAAGGAGTGGCCCGAAGCGAATGAATTTTGTGTAGTTATAGTATATGTAAAATAAGGCAATAGGTGTTTCGCAAATGTCCTCATCCGATATGCTTCATATTTTGCACATCAACAGTAAGCCAACAATAATAGTCGAAATATTTTTGTTTAAGCTTAAAAACATTGCAAGGGGGCACCTCCCCAAAATATTATTATAAAATACGCTGTAGGTAGGAAACGGCTAGTGTTAAAATAATGAAAGTCTGGTAATGCATACATGGTTGAAACTAAGAAATCTTTATTAGTTTGTGTTACTTCAGAGAACAATAACGTTAGATGAACATATATGTTTTCGTCATTAGTCGAACATTTGTGAGGCTTCTTAGAACGAATCCATTTATATTTGCTCGTTTGTGTGTCGGTTTGTAACATGCTAGAGAGCGCAATGTTCAGTCTTTGAACATGAACTTTTGAGTGCGTAGAAGGACATCACATTCAAAATTCACCGTATTGAGTCTAACTTTTAGCTCATCTACTTCTAGGTCATCTATCCATTGGGAAACATTTACTATTTTAACACTAGTTGCTTTCGGCAGGCGCCTTTAACTCTTACAATGTTTTTCCACATAAACAAAAACATGTGTCAATTTATTTTCTGTTTACCGTTGATGTGCCAAATCTGAAGCAAATCGGATGGGGACAATTGGGAAGCGCGAATTGCCTTATTTTTCATACACAATATCTACACACAATTCCATTCGCGTCGATCCAATTATTCCTGTACTTCTACGTTAATATTTACTTTATTCGGAGGGGACCTTGTCCTCAACACTGCCTCCCCACACAAACTAGAAACACGTTCGCTTTTTTTCTGCGTGTTGTTCCTACACAAAGTTTCGTCGCAATTCTCCATATCCTTTAGGCATTTCTGCGTATACTTACTAGCTCTTTTGATACTTCGTAATCAAGGGTTTGGAAGGGCCTGTGTCCGATCCAACTGTTTCTTAAAGGAAAATATTAAATACATATTCCCTCATTTTACGTCTACAATATTTGTCCACAATTTCGTTCACTTCAGTCCACTTCTTCTTGTCCTTCGGCGTCAACATTCACAATTTCTGGTAGGGGAGGGGGTGTCCCTAGAACGTTTTTTCCGCATGTATTCGTTTAGTATTTTGCGCATAGTTCCTACGCAAAATTGTGTTGCAACTCTTCATGTCCTTTAGGCACTTGTGACATATATTATTATTAACACTTTTGATATTTCGTGATCCAAGGTTTGGAGGCATCCATGCCCCATTCAACCGTTTTATCCAGAAAAATACAAAACACGAATTCCCTCATTTTACGTCTACAATATCTGTGCACAATTTCATTCACCTCGGTCCTCTTCTTCTTGCCTTTCGGGCATCAACTTTCAAAATTTTGGGTTTGGGCTTTCACAGAAGATAAAAAAATACGTATTCGTTTATTTCAGGTGTAATTATCTAACTGCCAAATTTTATCAAAATTCGAGTGTTACACTTGGGAAGTGTTACACGTTAGAAACGTCTATTTATTTGAATAACTCTTTTGACGAAGTACCCAAAATCAAAATAAGAACAAAATTAACGGACAACCATTTAGAACAGCCCTCCGTTTAATGGCAACGGAAATAACTACTGATATAGAAACATTGGTAAAAGAATAAGTAAAGTCAACCTTCATACTAAATCTATGTGTTAGTGTTAGTATAAAAGTAACAAAAAAAGTTCTGTCGCTTTTTTACCCACCTCCTTCGAACATCGATACACTAAAAATGTACCTGCAAGATCCAAAATAGTCACCATCTGCATCGACGACCTTTTGCCATCGTTTTGGAAGGCAGTGGATTCCATCGCAGTAGAACTTCGGGGGCCGTGAAGCTAAGAAGGTATCATGTGCATTTTGCACCTCTACTAGGAATTTGAATTGTATTCCTCGAAGGTGATGGTCCAATGAATGAAACAGCTAATATAATCAGACAGTGCAATATCCTGGGAGTATGGCAGATGCAATAATGTTTTCCATTCAAGGCGTAGAATGTTGTTCTGGTCAACCTAGCCACGTGGGGTTTACTGTGGTCCTGTAACAGGAGGAGCCATTTGCGATTCAGAAGTGATGGCTCCAGAGTTTTGAGTTTTTCTTGAACACGGCTTAACTGCTGACAGTGCACAGTTCCATTGATACTCTGACCAGGTGGTAGCAGTTCCCGATGCACGAGGCCGCAAGCAGTCTACCAAGCACAGAGGAGGACCTTCTTCTGGTGCAGTGCTGGTTTCGACTGTTTTGGAACTGGTCCATGGGATGCTAACCAATGATGGAGCTTCGTACAGAGCCCACTTTTCATCACGTGTAAACACCCTGCCCAGAAGTGGCTCCTTCTTCAGGATAGCAAAGAAACACAAGTACTTTGTCCTTCCACAAGTTCACGGTGTAACTGAACTGCCACAGTGAGGTAGTATGTTGGATATACCCACACCAACAACTGACCGTCCCCTTATCTCTATTCGCATTCAATTCACGGTGTGAGGACCAATTGAACACTCCATATAAAGGGACAGCACTTTCTTGGTTGCCTTTACGTTATTTTTAAATAAATTTGCAAACCTGTATTGATTTAACTTTCCTATATCCAAATAAATGTTTTTTTTTTAATAGTACAAGATTTGGCACTTTCATGATTAAAAGTACGCGTGAAAATATTATTCTTAACATTATTTTGAAATAAATGAAGTATTTGTATTGTAAAGTATGCAAAATTCAAACATGTATTTTGGAAATTTATTTTGGTTATGTAAAAGGAGGAAGCGTTAATCAAACTATTTGATTAAACGAATAAAACAAACGATGAACATTACGAATAAAACTCGTAATGTTGACACCACAGTTATAGGAAGTTTTCCTATAAGAAAATAACAGAGTAAAGAATTTGATAAGGAGACCTGAGCTAAGCTCTACGCTACAACCAGGAAGTCTCCCGGAAAGGGTTGTGCTGCTTGAGTACGGAAAGTTGTCTCGGGTTTGAGAGTTTGAATTAAACTCTAATAGTAAAAAAGACATCAAAAGAAAATAATCAGCGCTGCTGTTCACAATGTTGGATAGCACAATGGTGGAGTTTCTGTGCCATTCGTAAATGTTTGTTATTAAGACCATTTCGAATCCTAATAGCTTGAGATATGGTGTCCAAAATATCCCAAAAAATTATTCTTTCATTTCTTGTCCTTAAAAGATTGTAAAATTCATTCTTAAATTGTCTGAATACACGGTGTTATAAATTTCTAAGATTCGCTCTACCCCCAATCATAAAAGTTTCTAAGATATTAAGTTATTTCACTTTGAAATTTGTAGCACACGTTATGGTGGAAGCACCCAGTTTTATCCATTTATGCGTAAAATTAAGGTTCAGGAATAACGTTAATTAGATTATAGTCATTTACCACATATATATTTCGACTTGCTAGTTTTGAATACCTTTCAAGTTACATTAAAATATCTCAAGCTAGTGTTAATTTAATTCCCTAACATAAAAAAAAATTAAATGACCAATATTTGTTTCATTAATGTTCACTTGTCTGTGAATAAAAATGTGTAGATATAAACAATTTGATGTTTATAGTAAATTATAATTGTTTATAAACAAAAATATGTTTAAAATAGTAAATAACACTTGAATTAATTCCTTTTGCTATCATGGAGAAGATAAAAGTAAAAGTAGAGGGATATTGTTAAAGCTGGCAACTTCCGATACAAATGCAAAAATAATAATAATAATAATAATAATAATAATAATAATAAAATAATAATAATAATAATAAATAAATAAATAAATTGATATCAGCTTCTTTTAAAAATTATAGTACAGCATATTTATAAGTACAGAACCCAGGGGATGATCCAGGACGGACTTCTAGGGGGCGGTGGGTTGTAATACTTATGCTTAGAGCTAGTTTTAAGAGCTCCAAACTCTGGGATGGGTTTTATTTATATATAAAATTTTAAAAAAGTTTCCTCCTCTGGAAGGGGGACGATCGCCCCCCCTGGATCCGCCCCTGACAGAACCTCAGTATGTAAATTCTTCAAAAACGGTAACACAAAATTTTAAAATCTTAATTTCTTAAAGGATGCTTTTTTCATTCTTCTTTAAAATGTTGCCCGCATCCTGATGTGGAATTGCTGTAGTGCCTCGAAGTACTCAAAACCTTTGGCATGCTGCTTAGACGATGGGTTACTTGCCTACCAAATTTGAGTCAGACCCAACAAGTAATTAGAAGGATAATAGCACTACATTGACGTACATACATACACCTGGATCGAAACCATAACCCCCGTATGTTTATGCGTAAATACTATAATAATAATAATAATAATAATAATAATAATAATAATAATAATAATAATAATAATAATAATAATAATAATAATAATAATAATAATAATAAAGGAATACAAAGTAGAGACTGGATGCAGTTAGCTAAGGATAGAAGTCAGTGGAGAGCTTTTGTGAACGCGGCATTGAACCTCCGGGTTCCATAGGCCATAGAGTTAGTTAGTTAGTTATAATAATAATAACCAAGCATCTTTTGACAGTGTGAAACTAGATAGACTTTTAAACTATCCGAAAATAATACTCAAACTTGATGTAGTACATCCATAATTACTGATTGCCATAGACTAATAAACACGAAGACAGAGCCTATTCTTCGGACGCAGAGTACATATCGAAAGGCCGTTACTCGCTATCCTAACTTTTTGTTTTACGACGATAAAAGTTGAAATCAAAAATCGTTAGTTTGAACACTCCCGGTTTAAATAGCGAGTTAACGGAGGAGATAGAATATATTCTTGAGACGATGAATCGATGAAGGAAATCGGCCTTTCGGTATCTCTGACAGATTTTGCGTTAGGAATATCATGAAATGAAATCTTTAAGTTTTAAATCCCACGATTATGCTCACACTCACTCACTCACTCCATGGCCTATGGAACCCGGAGGTTCAATGCCGCGTTCACAAAAGTTTTCCACTGACTTCTATCCTTAGCTAACTGCATCCAGTTTCTACTTTGGATTCCAATCTCTGCGAGATCCATCTTAATATTGTCCTCCCATCTGCGCCTAGGTCTTCCTAATGGTCGTTTTCCGATTGGTCTTCCAGTCAAGACTTTCAAAGCATTTCTACTTTCTTCCATTCTAGCTACATGACCCGCCCACCTAAGCCTCCTAGACTTAACGACCCTAACAATGTTGGGTAATATAGTTCCTCTTTATGAAGTTTCCGCCATTCCCCATTCTCGTTCCTCTTGGGTCTGAATATTCTTCTCAGGATCCTGTTCTCAAATACTTTCAGTCTATGTTCTTCCCTCAGAGTAAGTGACCATGTTTCGCAGCCATACAAAACAACAGGCGTGATTATCGTCCCACGATTATGCTAGCAGTACTAAATGAGAGGATGATGATGAGAAATAAATGAAATAGTGAATGAAGAAAGTGGAAGGAAACGGGAGAACCCCCGAGAAAGTCCACGTACACAATGTTTGTCTACCACAAAACTCACTTGGTGCGAACTGGGATCGAGCCCAGGATCCCATGCGCCAGAGGTGAATACTCTACTATTGAGCCACCGCGGCTATGTTATGAAAATGAGTATTGAAACCAGAAGTACTAGTAAATGCAACCAATTCCGGTTTCGATATAGTTGCAGGCTGTGATGATGTAGATGTATACCTTTCATACGCCGTATCGATAAAAAAGAAATATCGTTATCTCTTACCGTTTCTGTTCTATGGCGATAAACGTTGAAACCCACTTAAGGTGTCAACAGAAAGTTAACGGAAATGAGGTAACCTATTTTTGGTAAGCTGAATCGATTGCGTAAAACAGCATCTTGATATCTCTTACCGTTTTCACCCTATGAAAATTAGTATCGAATCCGGAAGTAATAGTAATTTTGAACCACTTCCGGTATTGGAAATATGTTGCAAGTTGTAATCGTATGTTCTTTTGACATCCTGAACTGATTACATAAAACCAATTTGTGCCCTATTGTGATAAATATGAAACCGGAAATTGCTAGTTTGAACTATTTCCGGTTTGAATATAGAGTTAACTTGAAAAGTGGAATCTTAGTTGGTAAAATTGAACTGTTTGCAAAAAAGAAAAAAACAGCATCTCGAAATATGTTACCATTTCCACTCTATGGGAGTCAAAAATCTTTCAGATTTACGTCCGACGGTTATGTCGGCAAGGCTAAGGGACATAGTGATAATGAGAAATGAAGGTAATGATGCATAAAGTGGGAGGAAACGGGAGCACTCCGGGAAAACTCAAGCACACGTTGTTTGTTCGCTACAAAGTCCACTTGGCGCGAGCTAGGATCCAATCAGGGGTCTCACGCACCAGAGGTGAACAGTCTACCACTGCACCACGACGGCCCTCTATGGGTATCAGGTATTGAAACCGCATGTAGTAGTAAATTTCAACCACTTCCGGTTTTCTTTAGCGTTGCTGGTTGTGATTATATGTTCTCTTGATACCATAAATGCATTGTTGGTTGCTCTTTATGACTATTTTTGTGTTATGGCGATAAATGTTGAAATTGGAAATTTCTAGTTCTAAAGCACTTCAGGTCTAAATAGAGCTTCAACACAGCTGGAACCCATTCTCGGGACACTGAATCGATTGCAACCATCCACTTCTTGATATGTTTTATCGTTTTTTTTTATTTTTTATGTAAATCAGCATTGAAACCAGAAGCAACAGTAATTTTGAACCACTTCCGGTTTCGGTACTGTGTTGATGATAGTCATGTTATATTGTCTTGAGACGCTTGAATCCTTTGCAACAAACCGGTTCTCGCTATATATTACACGTTTCCGATCTATGGTGATCAATTTTGAAAACTGAAACGATTAACTTCTACTATTTAAGACGCTGAATCTATTGCAGAAAATAGTACCTCGATATCTCTTTGCTCTGACAGACAGACGGATGAACGATACCGTTCTGTAAGATTTCCGATCCTTATCCATAGCATAATTTGGAAGTATAACAATAATAATGAAAATAATAATAATCATTTTGTAGTACCCTCTTATTTCTTCCTGTTAAGCTGGTACAAGGGAGGTATGCAGGAATTTATTTCGGGAGTATAACAGTGGAGGATATAGATCGGGGCCGAGGGGTCTAGGCCCCCAGCTTTTTGAATGACATAAATAATATATTATTTACGTATATATTTTTGAAGGTTTATAGTTAAATTATGATACACCTATCATAGTCTGGGTCTAGTTACCCCCCCCAGTTTTTACCTTCTAGATCCGCCTTTGGGGTACAACAATTTTCGGGGGGCAATTATAATATGACTAAAAAATCATTAAAATTTGTAAAATAGCCCCTAAAATTAGGCTAAATTTACAGAAAAGTCAGGATATCGGGAGAATCTGGACCCTCAGAACCTACCCGTTGCAAAAGACCCTTCTTGTAGCCAATAAGCAATAACCTCAGTTTCTTGTAGCTCCTAGAACGAGAACAAAGAAACTAGTTCCTGCTGTGGTACCAACAATGTATCAAGAATAAATGTCACTTAATTTTCTTTGTGGACATGTCATTCAATCTCGACTTTTCTAATATGCTGCCCCTGGAAATTCACCCCCTGGATCTAGGCCATCGCAGTCTGTACTAGATACAGGATTGGCAATAATAATAATAATAATAATAATAATAATAATAATAATAATAATAATAATAATAATACAAAATTCTTATCGCCTGTGAGTAGTATCAAACCACAATTTTATAGACGTGCGCTGGCAATCCTGAGTTCGCTGCACATCCCGCTACCTGCACCGATAGCAAGTGATGTCTCTCACTAGATGGCGTTGATTATACTTTTGTTTAATTTGCTACCGGAAGCGAGAAAAATAGATGGTGTTTCATTCTCCAATTCCTAAAACATTTTTCATTCCGCCGTTAAACTTTATTTTCTCCATTTTAAAAATATTTGTTTAATGTAGTGCCTGTTACATTTTTTTCTCTCTCTCCCTTTCTGTCCATAGACTTCGTAGTAACAAACACTCACCTACTGACCTACATAGAAGCTTGTCTGTGTCTGTATGTGTGTGTGTCCGAAAAAAACAGGGAGAAAAATTCACCAACTTTCAGTGCTTTTGCGCCCTCGGTCTCACCCCTTCGCTGTCTACACAGCTCTGATTGGTTGCTCCAACTCTCTCACACTATGACACGGAGAAAATGTGGCTGGAGAGGGGAGAAAAGCTAGTGAGAAAAGGAATGTGCTAGAAACTGTACAACAGCGACATCTATTATCACATTTTGAAAATTGATCCAATTCTTTACTCAACGCCCTTAAATATGTAACCAATTGACTTCTTCCGTTTTATGATTGGGTTACTTTTATCTACGGAAGTACGTAATACAAGAAGTAAAAATTCCTCCTATTTTGTTTGTGTTAGTGAATTTATATACAGGGTGTTTAAAAACAACACCGACAACGTTTGGGAGGTGATTCCTGACACCAAGATAAGACGAAAAGTATAGACCAACCTGGGTGCACAAATGCTTCCTTTCGGAGTTATAGGCTGCAGAAAACATGAAAAAATTAAGTTTAAACGCCCATAGCTCCAAAACTATGGAATCTACTGTAGTCGGCTCAAGACTTTATTTAGGAACTAATGCGTCCGCTATCCAAAAATACTTGTTTCAGAATCCTAAGATGCTCAAGGAACAATTTTTATAGAGGCAATTTGGCTACGGGTATGTAATTTGAAGTACTCAACAAAAAATATAATGAAAAAATAAATTATATAAGGAAAAAGTTATATTAATAGAGAAGAAAAATGCATTTTGCCTAGTACTCCTTAACGAGTAGCGGAGAAGATGCTGTATCTGAAATAGTATACTGTAACCAGAATGAGTGTATACATGAAAGGAACATTTAAAATATAAGAATCTTTCGAAATTTACATATGGAGAAGAATAGAAGATAGTATACAGATGGAAAGAGAAATCAGTAAGGAAGTTCAGGAAAATTAGTATAGAAATACAGAATGTTGAAGATAACTTTAAAACTGATTATTACATTCTTTTAAAACAAATTGTGTCTTGACTTGATTTGATTTTAGTGTTACTTTCAGCAACGAGGCTATATGACACATGGAATCCGAACCACATGAACTCCCACCGGGAATCGAACCTGAGCCTCAGACACTAAAGACGAGTACGGTGAGTTCTTAGCTATGGGAGAACGGAAATGTTTTGCGACATTATAAAACATATAAACGAAAGAAAGAAGATGGAAAATTTCACTTGTAGTTGATATTTGATATTAACGCCATCATGTATCAAGAGAAAGAAAGTTCAGATTTGTGGTGCATGCAATATACTTAATTGCAGTTAATTGCTAGTGGAGACAAAGTATATATATTTTTACTGCTATGAAATACACTATGTCCACTCTTATTTGTTAGTCTAAAATAAAAACAGTAAAAGCCCAATTATCTGGAACGGATTGTCAAATACCCGGGTCAATATCAGGAAATAAAAATAAAAACAAATAAGAAAGGGAGAAATAAAGGAAGGAAACAATTGAGAACGGAAACTGGCAAAGAAACTGAAACTAAGAAATATCAATTCTCCTATAGAATCCTTTCAAATACTCTATTAGCAAGATTGACCCCATAAACAGATGCAATTATTGAAGATTATCAGAGCGGATTTAGACGAAATTGATAAACTATCGATCAAATATTTACCATTCGTCAAATACTCTAAACGAAGTGGGAATACAGTACCCCGGCACATCAACTATTTATTGATTTTAGAAAGGCTTAGGACTCAGTTAGGAGAGAAGCATTGTACAACATTTTTAAAGAATTTAGAATACCAAAACAACTAATTAGATTAACTAAGATATGTTTAAACGAACCCCAAAATAAAGTCCGGGTAGGAAACGTTTTGTCTACGAGCTTTCACGTCAAGATTGGCCTGAAACAAGTAGATACGTTGTCACCATTATTATTCAACTTTGTTCTCGAGTACGCTATAAATAAATCAAAGATAGCAACCAGAGCCTAGAGTTGAACGGTATTCACCATATTATGGCGTATGCTGATGATGTAAATTTAATACGGGATGGTAGGAGTAGGATAGAAAGAAATGCAGAGGTCTTATTGGGTTTAGAAGTAAATGCAGAGATAACAAATATATGGACGTTCGTCGGGATCGTAATACGGCAAACTATGGATGCGTTAAAATATTAAATAACACTTTTGATAAAGTGGACACTTTCAAATATCTAGGATCAATATTAACACACGAAAATCATATCACGAAGAAATTAAATGTCGACTAAAAGCAGGGAATTCATGTTATTATTCAGTTCAAAAACTCTTGTGGTTGCGAATTCTGTACATTAATTTGAAGCTTAAAATACATAAAACGCTAATCATGTCTGTTTTTCTGTGTAGTTGCGAAATATGGTCGCTTACTCTGAGGGAAGAACGTAGACTGAAAGTATTTGAGAACAAGATCCTGAGACGAATATTCGGACCCAAGAGGAACGGAAAAGGGAGTGGCGGAAATTTCATAACGAGGAACTACATAATTTATACGATTTAGCAAACATTGTTAGGGTAATCAGATCTAGGAGGCTTAGGTGGGCACATCATGTACCCAGAATGGAAGAAAATAGGAACGCTTTCAAAGTCTTAACTGAAAATCCATTAGGATAACCTAGGCGTATATGGGCGGACAATATTAAGATGGATCTCGAAGAGATAGAAATACAAAGTAGAAACTGTATCGAGTTGACTAAGGACAAAAGTTAGTGGAGAGCTTTTGTTGACGCGGTTTTGATCCTTGGGGTTCCATAGGCCATAGGATCAGTTAGTTAATAAATATCAAATGAAACACGCAGAACTTCACCATGAAAATATCTTAGTGTTACGAGTGCAACGAAGATGACATATAGGAATGGTTAGAATGTAATTCAATTGACTCGGAATTGTAGATTTAAAATAATGATAAGATTATTCATAGCGTAATATTCAATTGGTGTTACCTTCTTCCCAACAAGTTTGTGAAGAAGGTGACACCAATTGGACACTAAAATTGGCCAACTACAAGTGAGACATTCAGTCTATTTTGATACTGCCTTGAAGTGGATGGAATATCAGTTTGAATGCGAGCTTCTTTGCATCAAGATTTTGCAGGACTTCGCAGGAAGTAAATGAACGTCTATGGAAAAGCAATTAACTTTCTTGCATATTTTCAAAAAACTCCTTTAATCCTTTTATGATTTCTACTTTTTAAGGTAAATTTTAGACTTCCACTCAAACAACTACTGCTTCCATACTATTCATCGTAGGATCATGGTTCATACCACCCATTTTTTTTTCAGGATAGAGCATGCTTTCCAACGATACCACTCGTATGTAAGTATCATGCAATTGAACAAGAAAAATAGAAAAAAACGGATTTTTTCTGAAAAAATCACCCCTTGAAATTATTGCGCCCCGGTTTCCCATAGGGATCTAAAAAAAATTCGAGAAATACCCAAAAGTGCACAGAATTCATAGTTAAAGTTTTTATTTGATATCTTGAAAACTAAAGTCGTGGAAAGTTTTTGAAATTTGCCTTAAGAAAAATGAAAAATGTCACGCTACTCCGCCCCCACTAGGCGCCGCCAAGTTGACCATCCGGTTCCGAAACGCATCTAAGATGTTCTTTTATCCATCCTTTACTTGACCAATAAAGAAATCCGTATTAAATACCTGTTACAGAACATAAATAAGCGGTCAAAGACGATACTACTCCATGGTAACAAAAGTTTCCGAAAAACCTAAAAGGGTTAAAGTACGTAAGTACACATTAAAATACTGTATTGTTTTTAATTGCTTACAACAAAAGTGATCTTATTTTTAACATACACTAAATTTACCGTTAATTAAACAAAAGCAATTTTAGAGATTTTTTTCTCGCATAACACAACCTCTCATTTATAGTTGCTTCTATTATTAGGATATCTGAATATTCCTATTGCGTCTAGAATTCATTAGCCGTTATAATTAGGTTTCAATGCATTCCATCTGTTCCTGTATCATAGGCAACCACCAATTCCTTTATATTAGTTGGGTTGCATAACCAAACGTGGTAAGAAACTTAATTATTGAAGGAAATATTTCTTGCCGGAAAATAGAACATAGTTATCTAAGAAAATCTAGTCCGCTATGGAAGAAAGCATGACTATGAAACATGATCTAGTTACTTACGAAAGAAAATCTAATCTCACTAGGAAAGGAAACGTTCATAGTAATGAGCAGAAATTAAATTAATTAAAAAGAAATCCAGGTTAGTTACGAAAGGAAAACTAATTAATTACTTTAGGAATCTTAGTGATTTATTAAGGAAAGATTCTACTTATGAAACGAGACCTTTCTATGTATATAGATAAATAACAGAAGGGAAAGCAGTAATGTTATATAACATTCAAAGTTGATATCTCAGAAGTAAAGTAAACACATATTATCATTTGCGTTCGGAGTTTAATCTGAGACTTTTGTACTTTAACTATTAGTCTTACTCTTAGACATCCAAACTATGTTATACATAAGTAACGGAAGCTTTATAGAGCAGCTTTGTCCGTCTGTCTCTCAGTCGATAGGCACTGGAGTAAAAATTGTAACGCAATCGTGTCGGTAACCACCAATCTATATAATATAAGGTCCATAAGATATAATCCTGTGGCGCAAATCACCAATTTATATAGCGTTACACTACAGCCCACAGTTCGAATATTTGTAATCTAATTTACTATTGTACCAAATTCACTTAGACACTCCATTTTGATATTACCTTTTATTATAATACGTAATGAAGGAAACCTTTACACATTTTAAATAACATACATGTAGATTATACAAGATGAATACTTTGTTATATATATATATATATATATATATATATATATATATATATATATATATATATATATATATATATATAGTTGTTATGACGACCAATGACACATATCGTCAGATTGCTATGTTAACAGAACATCAAAACATCAAAATAAAATAACTGAAGGAATTTAATTAATTTTCTTTTTATATTTTCTTCTTCTTCTTTTAGCTAGCTTGTGCATATTGTAATAGCAAGTATTGCCCGTAAATACAAGTAATAATATTAAAAATACATAATAACCTTATAAAATTACATGATATCGATATTTGCCGGAATCGATTCAGCAGGAATAGATTTCACCTTCTTTGTTGACTCACTATTCAAAGCAGAAGAGATAGAAATAAAACATTTCCTATTTTAACGTTGATTGCAGTAGCACTAAAACAGTAATGAAGAGAGATGATTAAAAAAAAAACTATTCATGTCTTGACAAAAGATCTATATACATCCGTCTTGCTCTACTAAGCTATACACACTCGTACCTCTGTACTAAACCATATACACCAGTATCTCTCTACTAGGTCATACACACTCGTATCTTTCTACTAAGCCATACGTAGCCGTATCTCTCAACTAACACATATACACTCGCAATTTGCTACTACTTCTGGTATCAATATTGATCTTGATAGAGCAGACACGGTAAAAGGTACACATATTGAGAAGCAGTCTTTCTGAATTGATTAAGGGTCCCAATAATAACAGTTATTTAGAGCGATATCACTGTATGTCCAGGTGGAAATCAACGATTTCTCATTTCAATACTAATCACAATAGTGTGAAATGTGAAGCTGATTCTCTTTAAATGAATTTAATACCGGAAGAATAAGATCCATTTGGGACTTTGCCCCACTACTGCTACCAGAAGTGGTAGAGATACGAGATATGTTCAAAAAGAAAGAGAACTCTTGTTATAACATATTTATTGCTCATTATAAATTTTAAGTACTGTCTCCCTCTACTGGCAACACATCCTTCCCAACGTTTCAACCATTTTTGGAAAGCCTGCTGCAATGCGTACTTGCTAATTTAGGTTCTAACTAGGGATGGCAACAAAGTTCAGGTTCCGGCGGAACCGGTTCTCGGAGATCTGGTTTTCAGAACCGGTTCCAAACCTGGATCCGAAAACCCGGTTCCAAAACCCGATCTTAGGAACCGGTTCCAGACCTGGATCCGAAAACCCGGTTCCAAAACCCGATCTTAGGAACAGGTTCCAGACCTGGATCCGAAAGCCCCCAAAGACCCGTAAAGGAGGCACAAAGTTCACCTTCAAAAATAATGCAAAGAGGACCATGCGCTTTTGCCTTCCCTGCCCAGACCCGCTTGTCCCCCAGAAAAAAATGTTGGTCCACCAGTGGGTGTTTAGCCAACTGAGTTGGCCAGTTTGCCTGTTTAGCCAATGAGTTTGCCAGTTACCCAGTTTATTTAGCCAAATGAGACAAGCGGTCACCGCCTGGGCGCCTGCCTGTCGCTTCTACCATTTCATCTAGCACACTGTTCACAGCCTGCCAGCAGCTCGGGTTTAGGGTAGGGATGGTCACAAAGTTTCGGGTCCAGCGGAACCGGTTCCGCAAGGAACCGGTTCTTGGAGATCTGGTGATCAGAACAGATTGCAGGCCTGGATTCGAAAAAACGGTTCCAGAACCGGATCTTGAGAATCGGTTCCAGACCTGGATAGGAAGAACCGGTTCCAGACCTGGATCCGAAAAACCGATTCCAGACCTGGATCGGAAAAACCGGTTCCGGAACCGGATCTTCTAGAGCCGGTCCGTTTAGACCCGAAAGCCGGTTCCACCAGAAACCGGTTCTGGCCATCCCTAGTCCTAAGGCTCCTTTTCAATTTTGTCTATATTTCGGACAGGAAGGTACCAACGGTGGTTCACGGGTCCGGAGTCCGCCCCAAAAAAAACTTCCTAACGCACCATCCATATGTATACTTGCTCAATAAAACTATACTTAATACAGGAAGGAAATAATTGATATAGCATGAATGCTTTATCTTACACTTCATCTGAACTCTCTGTCCTATAAAAACAATTTACTTGTAGTTCTACCATTTTTTTTCTGAAAATGTAGGTGGAAGTATTTTCGAATTACTTATCGTCTTTTCTGGTGCACAATAGTATTCGTTCAATATTGCAATAGACATAGTGGCTTGTAGCATTGGACACCCGGAAGCTTAGACCCCTCCTAGCAAAATATTATAATTTCGGGTCTGATTTGAAATATATTCATATTTAATCATGTGTTGTGAGCTGCATCCATTCCAATTTTTTTAAAAAATCAAACTAGTTTTTCTCTAAAAGAGAGAAATAACTATTTAGCTGCCAAGCAGGTTATGTTCCATCTTCGAAATAGCACATTTCCTGACATTTTGTCTCGGAATTTTGCACAAAACCACATTCTAATATCCTTAATGTGTCTAATTCCATTTAAAAACAGTAGGGCCTTGCTTACTTAAAGCACTTTTTTCTGAACTTCGCATACTTCAAGTTTCTCTTCATAAATCCTGATACTTCATGGTTTCTCCTTGTCTCTTCCTGGTGTCATTTTTATTCCAAATTCAGAGGCAAAATTAAACTCTCACTTCTTTATTATTATTATTATTATTATTATTATTATTATTATTATTATTATTATTATTATTATTATTATTAGTAGTAGTAGTAGTAGTAGTAGTAGTAGTAGTAGTAGTAGTAGTAGTAGTAGTAGTAGTAGTAGTAGTATTGCAAATATGCAAAAAGACACAATCAAGACATATGGATATTTATCTAATGTGTTCTTTGCAAAAACAAGCTAATTTGGAAATTCTAATGGCCCAAAATCTTAACAGGCAGGCTTTAATATTCCTAGCTCTAATCATACCTGACGAAGTACAGAAAAGAGAAAGAAATTGGCTGCTGTAAAGAGATATGTAAAGATGTTGGGAGGAATGACAAGGGGATTCCTACTCATATGTGAATGATGCGTTGGGTAGAGAGCGCAGAATGAGTTAAGTTGATTTTGAGTTTAACGTCCCTTTCAGTAACGAAGCTATATGAGACAGAACCTGCTGATTAACATGGAATCCAAACCACATGAGCTCCCGCCGGGAATCGAACCCGGGTCTCCCACGCCAAAGACGCATGCGCTAATCGGTTAGCCACGAACGGACGAGCTCGTAGAGAGCGCAGCTTGAGCTAGTAGAATAAAAAATGTTCTGTTTTAACAGTTTTCTGAACTTCTGACTTGTTCATCTTGTTTCTGCAACTTGTTTCAGGTAGATTATTTAATACATACCTTTGTTCATTCTAATACATTCGTTATCTCGTCCTTCGAACAGTTTTGTTCAAAGCGAATGGCTTTCTAAGAGAAGTAACTTCGTGGCGATAGAGAAACTGCAATCCTTTGTCTTGGCCAAAGGTCATTTCAGGGGTTCAAGGACAACTTAATACGGGGTTCAATATCCGTCTTCTGCTCTAATCCTTTCGTCCCTGGCGAGTTGTAAGCTGGAGAGCGTTACAGCGATCTCCTCCTGAACTCCCATCAGGTCATGTGTAGCTCAACGCTGAACAACCAGGTACGAAACAGACGGGAGAGAGAGAGAGAGAGAGAGAGAGAACATAGATAGGAATTACTGCCATCTAGGGAGTACGAAGTGAAAAAGAAACAAAGGAAAAACGGGATTCGGTGTAAAGAAGCTCCCGGTGGTGCTGGAATAAACACCAAGTGTAGTTAACAATCCCTAGTGTAAACACTCAAATACTAAAACAACACATTGGGAAATTACGTTCTTTGTGTGGACAAAAGGGCCATTCTTGTTCCATTAACATACAGGGTGATTACAAAGTTACGTGATAAACTTCCGGGGATATAACGTAGATGTAAGAATAGTTACTTTTTTACTATTTCTTATTATATAATATGCATAATGTCTTCATTAATTAATTTAACTTGCCGCATAAAAGAAATTATGGTAGGCATAGGTCTGTAGTTAGGACCGTATCCAGAAGGGGTTTGGGGGCCGCCCTCCCTAAATTTTCGCTGTCTCCCTAAAATTTTCACAGTAGGCTTGCAAATGAACTATAATATAGTTAGATCGGTCCCCCCTAACTTCGGCCGGCCCCCCCTACATTTTTGGGCTGGCTATCGGCCTGTCTGTAGCTAGGAGTGGCCTAGATGCTTCAACTCGGCAAGTAGACAACCAGACCTAGAGACGGCAAGTAGACTCTACAAGATGCATTCCGAATCCCGGAAATATAGTTGATCTCATTTGTATTATTTTACTGAAGGGAGAAATGAAAATCTTCCGGTGTTAATATTTGTTTCTTACTTAATCTATATATATATATATATGAACATACATGAAAGTCACTTTATTTGTGACTTCGTATCTTTTGAACCACGTGACCGATCTCGATCAAAGTTTCAACATAGATGATGTTCGGACCTACAGTGGTTTTTATTATTTCACTTTGATTTATGGGAGGGAGAGGGGGAGAGATATAAAAATGATCGAAATATATATATATATATATATATATATATATATATATATATATATATAAATGATCGAAAATGACCCATATTAGAGAGCGCTTCAATAATAGTAAAAAATGACCGAATAACAGAACATATTATTAATTTCTCTTATTTTAATCCAACGAAGCAGGTAATTGACACTAGTAACAGGATAAAACAAAAACTTATTTAAAAATGATAAAACTATTTTTCCATCGAAGCAGTGAAGGGTATTTAGCTTACCAAAATATTCAAGCAAAAGTTGACTACAAATGCATAACGATAAACTACAAATAACGATTCCCGTTTTGCATAAATTATCATATCATCAACGTTATACGAGAGGAATATTAAATCTTTTGTTATTTTAGTCCTTCCACTATCTAGGGAAAGCTAACATTTATTGAGCCATTATTCGGTACTTTTTTTTAAAAAAATAATATGTATTTTAATGTGTGGACAGACATAATGCGAACAAACAAAGTTAATGTTTACACAAGTATGGTTTATGTGGGCTATAAATTATCACAGAACCGCAAATACTTGTGAAGTTTCAGATATTTTAATGAGTTAATATCTCTCTACGGTAATGGCGAAATTGTATTTTAACGTGATCGACATGTGTTACTAATAGATGTGTAAATTGAAGGAAATATATGTTTTGAGCAGATGGTGTGTCAATTTATAAGGCCCACCTTTCTTTCTGTCATTGTAGCCTATATCTAGCAAATTTTTTTGAATCAGTTGTATTGTTTTCTCCAATTTACTAATTTTTATCTCTGGATTCACATATTCACTTTTCCTGTTATCTTCCTCTCTGTGTTTCTTCTCTCTCTCTCTCTCTCTCTCTCTTTCTCTCTCTTTCACTTTTGAACACCCACATAAAATGAGAAAGAACATAAAGATTTGTATATAAAAATGGGTGCTGGTTTTCTTTCGACCAACGGCGCCGATTTCTCTGTAAATATGGTGTGTGGGGGGGGGGGGCGATTCAGATGCAGAAAGCATATATGAGGATTTTAAGACAAATTGCATTCAAATTATGCCCCCAGGATCGACTCCCTTGAACATACCGCATCTTGGAAAACTAGGTAAAATTCAATACTTTGGATGAATAGACATATTTATAAAAATAAACACACTGCTGAACAAGACTGCACTTATTTAATAAAAACACATTTACAAGTGACGTTTCGATCTTCTTGCCAAGATCCTCATCAGACGTACACTCTGATGTACGTCTGATGTACGATGAGGATCTTGGCTAAAATATCGAAACGTCACATGTAAATGTGTTTTTATTAAATAAGTGCAGTCTTGTTCAGCAGTGTGTTTATTTTTTCTGATTTTATTTGCAAGACGTACGTATGGCTATGATTGTGTGACATATTTATAATGAACAAATTTCTACAGGCGATAGAATGAAATACAAAGTAAAACAGGGATTGTCCGACAAGTAGAAGGACTGATTTTCTTCCAATTAAAACGTGGTAAACAACAGGGATGTTATTGCGCTGGTTGGATGGTAGGGAGTCTTAGCTACCAACACACCAGTCGCCAGTCGTCTCCAAGCCTTCATGGAGTGTGGATCGAGTTTAAGGTGAATCCTTTTTAAAGTGTCTTGTCATCTCTATAAAGAATTGTTTCTCAAAGCAGCGTTACACGGTGAAGGTATGCGTTAAACTGGGTAAAACTGCGTGTGAGACCCATGACATGATCAACACTACTTATGAGAGAGATGCCATGGGCCGATCAAGTGTTTTTGCATGATGCAAATGTTTCGGGAGGGAAGAGACCAAGGTGAAGATGAGCAACTGTCAGGACGCCCATAGAGATTTTGTGGGGTATTTAGTCTTGAAACCCTGACAAAAATATTTACCATTTAATAGCATAAAATAATCGATTAAATTAAATTAATTAGTGTTAACATATAGTTTTAAAGATATATTATAGCCAAAACCTGATCCTGCCGTTTTGAACAGTCAGGAAAATCAGAGAAATTGTATTATCTTGTGTACTGATTATTTTTTTATTGCTGCAAACTGTCTACGGTAAATACTTTGAAACATTTAAAGATAAAATTCTTAGTTTTGGTATTAATTAGCATTTGCTACATCAAATAATGGGTAAAAAGTAACATAAACATTAAATAGAAACAGCAATACACTTTTTTTAGATATACTGTACAGGGTGTCGCCAAAAGTCTGGACCGGGGTAAATATATAAAAAAACTGTAACTGCAGTTGATCTGAAGTCAATTGGGATCAATGTTGGTGGTATGTAGAAACATTATGACGTGGTTAAGGTTGTCGCCCACCATCTTGGTGGCCGCAATATTGGAATCAACTTGTTTGTTTTAAATGACAATATGGTCATGTGATATACTAAACAACATCCCCGTTCGAAGAGAAATCCAACGGTAAACTTATTTTTCCAAAATCTGCACGGATTTGAAGTAGTAAGTGAATTTAGATTATGCGGTTAAAGTTTGTTACGTGTGGAGTGTATGAACGAAAACTGACTGTCTCTATTTTTTTTTATTGTACGTAGGATGGGATGTTAACTCGAGAGGAAAGAATCGACATTATCTTTTTTTTTAGGAAGCGATTAGGATGACGTACATTGAAGACGGCTACTATTATTGCTGAATTGCGTCTCCTAAGTCGAAAATGTTTGTTTCTAGCCTCAGCTGCCTCCTCTCAGAGTTGCTCAAGAGGCAAAATAACATGTTTTATGATTGCTGGGTCATGAATTAAAACTTTATGTAGGGCTGGAGTCATCGGGTACCAATTATATAGTTTCACATAAAGTTCTGTAGTAGCAGTAGCGAAATTCAGAAAATTTTCCACGTCTATTTCATGGCCACTAAAAATTGCCTGCAGAATAAGCTTGATTTTCTTTTTATCAAGTTTAAATCCACACCAGTTATTCGGACATCAGTTTTGTGGTAAGCAAATAACCTCCTTAAAGTATTCTCATTGTTCGTATTGCCATGGCCTTGCTTAGGGACATCCACTAACAAACCCATCTCTTCTCTGAAACTGGTTTGAATTTCTTTTCTCCCTCTCTTTAAGTATGGTTTTATCTTCTTCTGATTTCCCTTCCCATTGTTTAATAGGGATTTGGTAGGCTAACTGTAATATTGATTAGAAAAACCTGGTCATTGTATGAAGAACAGACAACAAATTCAACCCTCTCCCCTCGAATGCGGCGAGAGCCCCGGCATTCGAGATTTTTCTTTCCGCTCGTATGTCGGGGATACCCCGCACTAATTTTGACGCTTTAATTACTCGCATGTCGACAGAGCCCCGCTTGTGTGGTTTAGTCAACAACTTCTGCCATCTTTTGGCCGACTATTCAACTCCATATCCGGCGGTTCCTGCCACAGATTTCAACAAATGAAAAGCGATATACAAAAGTAAACAAACACCAAAGATGGCTGGGTTTGTGAGAGACGAAGATATACAAGGTGTTTTGGAAGCTTCAGATACCTATTTCAGTGATAGTGGTAACGAATATTTAGATAATGATAGTTTGAGTGAAGAAAGTAGTGGTGATAAATCTTCCGATTCCAATGAAAATGATGACCAAGTGACAGGTGATGTGTTGACAAGGGACAATTGGACTCCCTATGGTACTAATTATGCAGATTTTCCAAAAATACCTTTTACAGCGAATTCCGGGTATAAATCACTAGTTGTTGGAAGGCCAACTATAGAAATTAATTTTTTTCCATTTTTTTAGTGACACTTTGCTTGAGGAAATTAGAAATGAAACAAACAGGTATGCTAAGTCTAAGATACAAATGTCCCTAAAAAAGGTCCATTTGATCCATTAGCATGACATGACAGTTCCTGAATTGAAGACATTTTTGGGTGTAATAGTAAATATGGCACTAAATCCTAAACCAAACATACAAGATTACTTTTCAGAGGAATGGTTGGACAAGTGTTCATTTTATAAGGACATTTTCAACCGCGATATTTTTTTTTTTCAAATTTTTTGGATGCTTCACTTGTGTCCCCCAGTACCTCAGATGCAACAAGGTGTCCGTACAAGGGGTTCAAAGATAATAAACATTGTGGAACATCTTGACTACAAATTTAGGGCATTTTTTGTGCCAGGACAAAATGTAAGCATTGATGAAAGTACAGTGGGGTTCAAAGGGAGAATAGTTTTTAAGTGCTACAACCCACAGAAGCCACCCAAATGGGGGCTACGAGTATTTGTATTGGCCGACTCAAGTACCTGTATATCTCAAAATAAATCCGAGCTGTACAGCTTGCTATATCAAAACAAATTCGAGTGGAAAGGGTTAATGCGTCATAATTTATGGTGCAGTTTATGAACTTAAAAGTATCAGTAAATGTCATTTATTATAGAATTAATTGAATGAAGTCCCACTTGAATAAATTAATTCTATTTTTCTGTATAAACTCAATCAACTAAAGATTGAACTCAGGTAAAAACCAAATTACATATAATTTATAAATATATTTTTATCTTAATTTGGCAATTTCGGGTAAAATTTTATTCTTGGTCCAAGTTAACAAAAGATAGAACTTTTAAATGCAAAAGGAATCATTGATCAACTAGATTCAGAACAGAAAACAAAAACACTTCTTAATTTGTAAACTTTATAATTTTTTCTTGCAAAAAGCTCTTGACATTTCATTACATATTTAACCACCAAGAGTTAGAGCTAAAATATTCACATATCATAACATTAAAACTTCTATCAATGCTCTTTAAAATAATACAGTTTCTGTTGATAATGACCTTAGTACAATTACTAAAATTAATACATCAAAAACTGTATGCGCGGCCACACTAATTTAAATTCGCCTGGCCAGAAAAATTGAGTGACTTCATCAATTATTATTTACGTTCATTTCAAATTTAAATAATAAAATTTATTTATTTATTTATTTATTGAACAAATTCCCAGATACAGCATAACTTTGCCATTTTACACAGAGACATGATAACAAAAGAAAGAAAAAAAACAAGACAACAATAACAACAACATAGAAAAAAAAGAGTGTAAAAGTAAAACTATTCCGTCAAAGCTCGTTTGATTGCTCTTTCAAACACTGGGTAGCTCGAAAAAATGTCCACATCAGTTTTTACTCGATTATAACAGTTTGGTATTCTATAAAAAAGAGACCTCTGTATAACAGCCAACCTAGGACGGGCAAGATGGAATAGGTGGGTATTCCGGGTGATGCGGGAAGGGACACGTAAGGATAGTTCCTGAAGTAATATTTCCGATCTTAAGCTTCCATTAACTATTTTATGTAGATATTTCAGGTCAGAGATAATTCTGCGTACTTCAGAAGTCTGAATATTAAGATGTCGCAAGAGCTCCTTCTTAGATAATATTCGAAGTGCAGGAACACGAAAACGGACTATAGCGATGAAGAAATTGAGAACAGAATCAAGTCTGGAGAGATGTGTAGGTGCTGCCATGGCCCATATGGGAGAGCAGTATTCGATCTTGGGCGCTATTAAAGTCTTATAAAAAGTTGCTAATGAAGAAACAGTGCGTAGTTCGGTGAATCGATAAAGAAGTCCCAACATGCGCATTGAATTCTTTAGTATTGAGGAGATGTGGTCAGAAAAGGTGAGTTTTGAATCAAAGATGACACCAAGATCGTTATGACTAGCAGAATGTGTGATAGGGGAATCGTTGATATGGTATGTGGAGGGAACAGAAGACTTTTTCAAAGTAATAGTAATAATGTCACATTTCTTACTGTTGAGTTTCAAGTGCCACATTTCACACCAGCCTGTAAGGTAATTTATGTCTTCCTGTAGAGCAATTGTGTCATGGAGACACGATATTTCTCTGTATAACTTACAATCGTCAGCAAAAAGCAGAAGGCCACTAGGTTGAGCTGATAAGTGCGTGTAGAGATCATCCATATACAGGACAAACAGCAGAGGCCCAAGTACACTCCCCTGAGGCACCCCTGAGATCACGGGTTGGGGGTTAGAAGTCGCCCCTGAAAGAACAACTCTCTGTTTACGGTCCTTCAAGTAGCTTGTGATTAGAAAGAGAAATTTGCCATGTACATTAAATCTATTGGAGAGTTTATGAAGAAGATGAATGTGACTGACAGAATCAAAGGCCTTCGAGAGATCAAAGTAGATAACATCTAATTGAGTATTGTTATTCATACACTTGACTGCACAGGAAAGAAGAGTACTTAAGTTTGAGAGACTTGAGCTTTTCGGTAGAAAGCCGTGCTGAGAACTATGGATGTAAGGTGAGGTGAATTAAAGTAGCCTGTCTTTGATTATTTTTTCGCAGATAATTGATATTACAGAAAGAAGAGATATTGGCCTATAGGAGGATACATGATCTTTAAGTCCTGATTTATATATTGGGGTCACGTGAGCTAGTTTCCAACTGGTTGGATAATACCCTTCCTTGAAGCATCTATTGAATAAGATAGATAGAGGAACAGCAATAACTTTTATGTTTACAGGATCCACCAGTTATCGAAGATAAAGAAATAAGCTTTATTTCATGCATTTTTCAAATTTTATTTTTGCGAATTATGTCCGCGTTTTAGGGTCAAATACTCCACTGTGGGCTAGATGAGACTGTGAATACTGCATTGTAAGTTGAAGTATTTGAAACAGTCAGAAAACAAGTCACCAGAGTCCGTCCAGCAATCATTGAATCATTGAAGCTTCATCATGACAATGCGCAGGCCACACCGCCCTTGGTGTCATGGACTTTCTCACCAAACATTGCATCACACAGCTTCCCCAGCAGCCATCCTATAGCCTAGATGTCGCTCCTGAAGACTTCTTGCTATTCCTCTGACTGAAAAGCGTCATAAAAGAACGGCATCACGGCTCGGCTCAGGCCATTCAAGAGGCCGTAACGAGGGAGCTGAAGAGCATTCTAGTTTCTGCGTTCCAGGGAGACTTCAATGAATGGCAGTGACTGGAAAGGTTGTGTTGATGCAGAAGGGGCATATTTTGAAAACTATTAAGTCGATGTGTCGAAATTACACACACACACACACACACACACATATATATATATATATATATATATATATATATATATATATATATATATATATATATATATATATATATATATATATATATATATATATATATATATATATATAAATCAGTCTTACTACTTTCCGCACAAATCGTGTATACCTGTAATTTAGATTTAAAAGTGCAGGGTTAGTAGTGTAAAATCATTAGAAATGCTTTACGGATAAAATGAGAGAGTGCATACGAAAGATATCTCTATTAGATAGTATTTTACCCCGTCGCGTCGCTGTATTTCTGCACAATGTAAATTTGTTTTCACTTTCCTCTCTTACGTTTATATTCAACGTCGTTGACGCGCCTGCTCACTTCGGACAAACTCTCTCGCTACCATTCGAACCCCTCAGCTTCGACCTGCCTGATTCGGTTAAATAACACTCGTGCTTTTTAGTAGCAACCTAGCACAGATTGGTTTGTGTTTTTTTGCACAGTTGCTTTTATGCAACACATCCGGACGCCGTACGTATACGCAAATAGCAAAAGAATTGTAAGTTTTCAACAATTACTTCTGATAACCCCTTGAATTTTACCTATGTCAAGTGAGATATTTTTATGTTGCCCAGCGCAAATAATTTACAAGATAATAAGAAGTAAATTAGTAAAAGAATTCTGATTTTTTAAACAATTATTTCGAGTGGTGTACCAATTTTAAATCAGCACCTAAGAATGCTTTGCTTTCTGGACAGAGATTCTGTCAACTTCCGAAACAACGAGTCTCAAAACTTGATCACACTTCACACCTGACATTTGGCAAAATTATCAATGACTCAGTGGTAGTTCAGCCCCAGGAAAAGTAAGTTTATGTTGGGGAACTTACGAGGAAACGGTCTTAAGTGTAAACAACCGATTTGGCTCAGGTCCGGGTATGTGTTACGGCAGACCAAAGTAGGAGACACGTATTTTGGCGTTTGGGCCCATACGCAGAAATTTCCGAAATACGGGACCCCACAGTGGCCCTACATGCCATAACTAGGAAGCGAATGACGTTACTTGTACACAACTGATTTGGCTAGGGTCCGGGACACCAAGGAGTTATAGCATATAGGGCCACTTTGCGGACCCGTATTTCGGAAATTTCTGCGTATGAGCCCAGACGCCAAAATACGTGCCTCTTACTTTGGTCTCCCGTAACACATATCCGGACCCCAGCAGAATCGGTTGTGTACAAGTAACGTCATTCGCTTCCTAGTTTTAGCATGTAGGGCCACTTTGTGGCACCGTATTTCAGAAATTTCTGCGTATGGGCCCAAACGCCAAAATACGTGTCTCCTACTTTGGTCTCCCGTAACACATATCCCGACCCCAGCCAAATTGGTTGTTTACACTTAAGACCGTTTCCTCGTTAGTGTCTCTAGATTCTCTCGGACTTCTCTCTTTCCCTCCACATTCTCATTCGAAATATAAGCATTCACTTTCAATAATCATCCATTTTCCTTTAGCCTAAAAAGAGCATAGCTATACATCAGTAAACTAAAAAAAATATTTCATTTATTTATTCAAGTTCACGTCTTTTTGGTCTCGACTGTTTGGCTCAAACTGAAAGGTCTTTTTTAGGATATGCTGCGTACTACAATCCAATGTTCCTTCCTTTCGGGAAGTACTTTTTCATTGCTGATGGACTCAAAGAGGCTGTCATGAATACATTAGCGTCCAAAAATTGCAGGATTATTAAGCTTTAGATTTCTTTGCTCTTGGCATCTATGCCATTTTAACCCGTCACCTATAAGGAATGACGTGACTCGGCGATCATAATATCCGAGAAAAGGGAAGAAAGAAAGGATTAGAGAAGGAAGGAAGCGACCTGGGACCTATAAGTTAGGTACTACCCCGGCATTTGCCTGGTGTGAATGAGGAAAACCTCATTTAGGGTGGCTGGCCTGAAAAAGCGTATTACACTTTTTCGACCAAGTGACCCCACCGTAAATCGAACCCTGGACTGCTCCAAAGACAACAGTATTAGCAACTACATTACGCGAGTCACTCAACACAGTACGATGACGGTATAGTAAAATGATATCAGATTGTGATTAGTGCTTGAATGTGTTTAGCACATATGTTGGCAAGTAAACTGAGATGTGTAGTTTCTAATACATGTTTTATACACATCATTGTTCATTCATGTTTTGCAATATAACATTCCTTTTATTTATGGATGATCTTTATACGTATTATACACGTATGTTCAAATAGTTTTTTTAAAAGTTAAGTTGTTAAAAAAGCACGCATGAGACTGTCAAAGATTATGTTAGTTGTGTATTTTGATTCGAAAAGTGTTGTCCATCATGAATTGATATCACATGGTCAGATTGTAAACAAACAGTTTTACCGGGATATTTTAGGGATGTCGTGCACAAGAGAGATGAATTTAAAAAAAAAAAACAGACTTGGATGGTACACTATGCTAACACGCATAATCACGCTTCGCTCTTCATCCTCAGTTATATGACAAAACATCAAATTCTCGTTGTCCAGCACACCAGCCCCAGCAGATATTTTTCTGTTCTCCAAGTTTAAAATCACTTTGAAACGATGTCGTTTCAAAACCATAGATAAAATTTAGGACAATGCGACAGGGACCCTGCGCACCATCCCAGATAGTGCGTTCCAGCAGGCTTTCCAGAAATGGTAAAAAGGTTGGGAACTAGGATGTATTACTAGTATACGGGACTACTTTGAGGAGGATAGTGCTTAAAATGTTGTACAATGAACAATAAAAGTGTTACAGCAAAAGTTTCTGTAACACACTCCGTATTACAAGAGAGGACCACGGTGGCTCAGTGGTAGAGCATTCATCTCTGGTGCTTGGGGTCCCGGGTTCGATCTCAGCCACCACAAAGTGAACCATGTGGTGGACAAACACCGTGTGTGTGGGTTTTCTCGGGGTTCTCCCGTTTCTATCCACTTTCTTCATTCCACCATTTCATTAATTACTCATCGACACCGTCTCCTTTAGCCTAACCGGCATAATCGTGGGACGTAAAACTTAAAGATTTCATTTCACTTCATTTTTTTGTATTACGAGAAGTCACGAAAAAGTGCTTATTATCAATAGATCTTATCACTGTACGTGTTTTAGAAACAATTCAGCGTCAAATGACAAAATAACATGACTATCGACAACACTTTATCAAAACAGAAAGTTCTTCAAATTTACCACAATTTCCGGTTTCAGTTCTCTTTGTATTAAGGAAAAACGTCCAGAGGTATCGAGATTCAGTTTTCTGCAATCGATGTAGATTGCAAAGAATATGTTATATCCTTTTCGTTAAGTCTCTGTTCAAATCGGGATAGTTTAAATGAACAATTTCCGTTGTCCAGAATTTATCATCATAATACATAAATGGTAATAATTGCCGGGAAATATTTCTTTAATCGATACATCGTCTCAAGTGTATATATATATATATATATATATATATATATATATATATATATATATATATATATATCATCACAATCCGCTACAGTTTATCAAAACCGGAAGTGGTTTAATTTACTAGTATTTCTGGTTTCAGTTTTCTATTAGCTAATGAATCATCGAGAAGTGTTTCTGTCTTTTTGTAGTCGATTCAGCGTCCCAAGAATAGGTTCTATTTCTTCCCTTAACCCTTTATACAAACCGGAAGTTGTTCAAATACACGATTTTGGGTTTCAACTTTTATCGCCGTGGAACAAAATCAGTAAATTCACAGACATGATGTTGTTCAAAGTAAGTATGCATATCTTTACATCGAACCAAGGATCTCTGTCAAACCAGGGAGGATTTCGCTTCTAAGATGCCCCTGCGTCCTGTCGAGTTTCATCCTCACAACTTGAGGGGCTCAGAAGATTTTTCGACTTTTCACATAAAATTTAACGTTGATCCCTCCCACCCTAAAAACCACAATACATATGACAATGCAAATAAAACGTTTTAAACTCGGCTAAAACCGTGCGGTAAGAACGTTCAAAAATCCACTTCAAAGGAAGAGCCATTTTCTGGCTAAAAGACCACACGCAACATCGCTTTCAATTTGTTTTATACATATTACTATTACTAGAGCACTGTACTTTAGTGTAAGGGCTTCCTGGTTCGATCTCAGATAATGTCAGTTTGTGGTGAATAATATTGTGTCAGTGGATCTTCTCTAGTTAGCAAATTTTTTTTTACAATCATTCACTGTCATTTTTAAATAATAATATTTGAAGGGTGACGGGAAAAAACAAGGAATGTCCATGTATGTGTTTTATCGGGTGCTTTGTCCTATCTGTTGGTGACTTTTGGTACTTTTGACTGTATATGCCATGCACGCGTAGATGGAGAAATATCCATGTAAAAAGAGGCAAAAATTTAACTAACCCTATTCCTTTTACGCGCTTTTCAATATTAAAACACCGTTTTCTCGAAAATGCATTTTTGTGACATTCCTTCTTTTTTCCCCTTACCCTTCATTTGACGTAAATCTGAAAGATTTATTATTATTATTATTATAATTATTATTATTATTATTATTATTATTATTATTATTATTATTATTATTAGTAGTAGTAGTAGTAGTAGTAGTAGTAGTAGTAGTAGTAGTAGTAGTAGTAGTAGTAGTAGTAGTAGTAGTAGTAGTAGTATTATACATGACAGGCAACTGAAATTTGGTAATCATATAAATGATATAGAGCAATCAACAAGAAACATATTAGGTTTTATATTTAATCAATGGCCTGATTTTATAAATGGTTGTTCTTACACGTGCCTATATAAGACACTTGTTAGATCCAAACTGGAATTTGTTTTAGTTATCTGGAACAATTTATCTAACACAGTTGTTAACAAAATCGAAACTATACAGAAATATTTTATAAGGCTACTATGCTATAAAAATGAAAAGGATTACCATTCACATGGTTATGAATATTGGTTAACTTTTTGGTGAGATTAACCCCTATCAGAAAAAAGGAAATTTATTGATAAATGCTTTATTCAAATGGTATTGGATAAGAAATATAGAAGCTAATATTATTTAGTACAGGGCGCAAAATTTCCGGTCGCCAGGTCGCCACCGGCGACTAGAAATTTAGATCTGGCGACTGGTGTTTAGGAGGTTACTGGATGATTTGCTGACGATTTCCATCAATGGCCCTTCACATAAGGACTTTGATCACAAAAATGCAATCGACAACTGGTACTTTAGTGCACAGAGAGACCGTTACACAAACGTGAAGTCTTTAGGAAAGATATTTTCTAATATGTATATGGACTGTCCAGTTTAAAATTGGTTATCCTGAATATAATTATCTGGTTTTGAAATTCTATGCCCTGATATAATCTCTTTCGTTGTCAAAGGGGGGGGTCACCTATAATTTGTACATGAGAGATACTGGCGACTATTATTTTTGGATTGGCGATTGCGTCTGACTTTGAAATTTTGCGCCCTGACTTACAAAATATAGGAATAAGAGTGACAATTTATAGTGTTAGGAACCGATCGACATTGATAGTACTAAATTCTTAGCGCAAAATACTTAGAAGAGTGACAGTAATTTATGTCTTACGGTAATTTAAAATGAAAATAGGTTAAGGAAAATAATAGAGCAATTCTTACAAAAAAAAATTAAAATGTTTTAACTTTATGACAAGGGATCTAACTTCCAATCCTGATTTTATTGTTATTATGTATCTTCAGTGTATCTTTAGTTATTACCTTTTTTTAATTCAAAGAACCAATCTTTCATGTTGGAATATGACAGTAAGTGGGCAAGATTTTTGCATGCTGGATATGGAATTTTAAGCCAAGTTGATCCATTCTTTTAAATGGTGGTTGAATAAAACCTTAATTTGTATAACTCTGTTACTGGTATGTTATAAAATTGACTATATTTTTCTTTAATCTTGTTTTGTAAATCTGAGAGTATGATACCTTATAATTTAAATATATTAACCTTCTGACAAGGGGTTTAACTTGCTCCAATAGTGATTCTATATTGTGAAGATATGTGTATTTGCACACATATAGGGTCTAATGAAACATTTTATTTCGAACTTTGGGACATTTTATTTTCAAATTTAATACAGTGAAAAGCATAATCGTTTATTTAATGTTGAATCTCTTTTCATTTTTTTTCTAAGTTCATTTGCTTTCCCTACTAGGAAGATTTCTTGGTGTCTCTCATTTCTTTCTTATACATGTAATTTCTCAATCAATAAAAACGACAGATTGTTTCCCTGTCAGCATTCCTATAATCACCTCACCTTTGGTTAATCTATGAGCACGCACTTTTTCATCGAGACTAAAGAAATAGTCAACGACCCAGGATATTAACCCGTAAGGGACATCGAACAAATACCTTTGAGAGACTTTTGGAAGAAGTAGTCGAGATTGAATGAGAGACGAATCAACATGTAGGAACACGAACTACAATTCCGAGTGACGAGAAGTTTACCTTGCTTTAACCTAGAGAGCACCTTGTCTTAGCTGATATTATAGCTATCAACTACCATGGACATTTCGTTAAAGAGCGATTTCGATTTTGATTAAATTTACTGTATTCGCAACGTTAGTTTTCCTTCCCGGGTTTCGCAAACCCTTAACTCTCAACTGTTTGGACGCCCAGCTGACCAGAGAGAAGGATGGGCAGACATCAATTCACTGGGAGAATCATCGAGAAGGCAACACCAAGATTTACAAGTAAATGCAAGTAGATTAACCAGTCCTAAAAGTTACTACCTTCTCACCCCTTTCAACCCCTTTGACATCACGATCTGTTTCTTTTGTATATGTTTGATTTTATTTATATGCAACCCAGGTCAGATCCTGTATTTTATGCTCTACCAAATTCAATGTTTACAAAATCCTGGGCGCAACGTGTCAGTTCTAATATCCCCAATTACAATATTTATTAGCGCATTATCTGAGCTTTCAGACTGACTGCACAATATTATAAATTTTCTAGTCAGTTTAAAATTGTTATATAATCGTTTTAACATAGTGTTGTATTTTTGCCTATGAATTATTCATACCACTTAAAATAAAATTAAAATAATGTTATTATTATAATTAGTGTTCAGGTAGTACTAATAATAGTATGAGTAACAGTAGCGTTGGTGGTGGTAGTGGTTATAGCAGTAGTAGTAGTAAAATGGGGAACAGTAATAATGATGTTTTCCACTATTGACACATTCCTACCACTAAAAGCAGAAACAGAAACCAATATTTCACGGCAGGTGAATTCACAGCTGTTGATACATAATAAACGACAGTGTGTTTCAGATAATTTCTATTTGTGGAAACCACCAAGAGGTGGCGTCTACGTAGGTTCGTGTAGAACATTCCACGTATGATTCATGAGATGTGACGGTACCAATTAACAGTGAAATGGTGCGAAATGAAAAATCAATGGAGGAGAAAAGGTTTTCATGCAGGGCACTGGGTTCATTTTGGATCGCTTCTTTACAACAGGGCATGGAGTACATAACATTAACTCCCATTTTTTCCCTTTGAAACAGAATTTTACAGCGTAATAAAATAAAACTTTATTGTATTGGTAGCGTGGAAATTATATATCGTGTTATGTGCTTTAAACAATACAATGGGATTAAAGCATAAACTGACAATGACGTAATGATAGATGGAAAGAGGTATCAGTAACTGAAGTAGAAGCTGTTATAAGTTTATTTTAATATCAAGTATATTCCTATCTTAATGTTTTTAGTGTTTTATTAAAATGATGAAATGACAGGAATATTGACAGCTATTCGTTGTAAATTTATCTTTAAATATGCAATGTATCACAATTCCGCTGTTACATTTCATTTTATTTTGTTTCTCTTTCATTTTTTAGTTTAACGTCCTACGATTATGCTTCATGCATATAGAAGACGATGTCTGTGACAATAGATGAAACAATGGAATGGAAATGTGGCAGGAAACGGATTTTTCTAAAAAAAATATCACTCATATGGTATTTTTCTGCCACAAAGACCTTGACGCGAAGATCCGGAATCGAACCAGCAACCACACTTACTTTATTTCATCTAACAGAACTGTCTCCCTGTTGACTAAGCTTTATGTGACGTGAAACTCGAATTTGGATCCAGGTGAAGTTGATATAGTTCGGACCCCATATTAAATTCAAAAAGTGACATTAGATTTTTAAGTTTTACGTACCACGATTATGTGGGCTAGGCTAAAGGAGACTGTGATAAAAAAAATGAATGAAATGGTCGAATGAAGAAAGTGCTAGGAAACGGGAGAACCCCGGGGAAACCCAAACACACGGTGTTAGTCCACCACAAATTTCACTTGGCGGGAGCAGGGTTTGAATCCGGGACCCCATGCATGAGAAGTGAACGCTCTAACACTGACCCTCCGCGGCCCCCCATATTAAATTCAAGTAATTATTTTGTATGGTAGGTGTGTCTATCCTCCATGGTCGATGGCTCTCACTCAAACATTCCTCTACTGATATATAGGGTCTATTCCTTCGAGCAGCAATTTTGATTTTACCTAACAGTTAATCCCACTCTCTCCCCGTACGGCCATCATTAAAATGTATTTTCCTTGAGTAATTACTATTAAGTTTTCGTTATATAAATGTTTTAGCTGATAACAGATTTGAGTACAACTATCTTTTTCTCTACCCCATTGAAATTTCAATATAATATTCTTCACGTTATGACTACATCTCCTTGTAAATACCCACGTATACAGAGTCTGTCTATAAAGTAATGAGACTGGCTGTCGCGCGGCGCTCCAGTCGCCAACAGCGCGCTCCTCGGGAAGGGAATTTGTAGAGTCGGAGTCTAAGCTAAGCAACGCACTGGACATCAGTCACGTGCGAGCTCTGATGCAGTAAGGATCACGCGTGGCGCAAAAGCTGGTTTTTGAGTCTTTGTGACGACAGAAAACGTAACAAATGGAGTATTCGCATTAAAGTTTTCTTTCACTTAGACAAAAATACTTCCGAGACGCTTGACTTGATCAAGAAGGCTTATAAAGAAACCCGCTGTCAATGGTCCAGATTTTTCAGTGCTTAAATAAGTTCAAGAACTGAAGTGAGACCATTAAAAACATGGAGCGATCTGGACCCCCTCCAACGAGTGGTTTGGACAAAAATGTGGCCAAAGTGAAAAATCTCCTGAGTTCCCACGTTGTTTGAGTATAAGGCTAATCGCCGAAGACCTCAACATGTGCAAAACAACGGTTTACAAAATTATTTCTGAAAATCTGCCATGACAAAAACTCAAAACCAGCTTTTGCGCCACGCGTGATCCTTACCGCATTAGAGCTCGGACGCGACTGGTGTCCAGTACGTTGCTTACCTTAGGCCTCTCACTAGAAATTCTCTTGTCAGGGAGCGCACTGCTGGCGACTGAAGCGCCGTGTGATGGCCAGTTTTATCACTTTATAGACATACCCTGATGATACTGAAGGTGTAAAAAGTAAATGAAAATAAAGTTCAGAGGAACAAGAAAATAATTTTCCGTATAATTAATCTTGGCTTCATTACGAAAATAGGCAAAAAAGTTTCAAAACAATGTGACATTAATGAAACTTTACTTCTTCTTCCTTTTTTTTTTTTTTTTTTTTTTTTTTTTGAGATCATAATTAGAATATATGATTCTGTCTTGGTCACCAAAACACTGAAGTATATTGATATGATTGAAAGAGTAGAATCACAATTCTTAAAAATACTTACTTATAAAAAAACCACATGTATCCAATATATGAGTTATATTCAGGAATGAGTACAAAACTTTAATATGCACAACTGCCAACATCGCATTACTCCATACTAGGTATGTAGCCCGAAGGGCTCGGTCCAAGCCGGTAGCCAGCCCAAAAATGTAGAAGGGGCGGCCGAAGTTAAGGGGGGCCGATCCAACCATATTATAGTTCATCAGCATACCTATTATAGTTCATTTGCAAGCCTACCGTGAAAATTTTAGGGGTGCCAGCGAAAATTTAGGGAGGGCCGGCCCCCCTAGACCCCCTTGGATACGGGCCTGGCCCGGTCCATCAAATGAAGTTCGTCTGTTATATGTTTATCAAGCTTATTTAATACTTTAAAAAATGAATGTTTATATTAGAATGTAAAAGAAAAATATTAAGAAAATATTTTTTAAACCACATCAATACGTTAACATAATTAAAACAACTGAAATGTAACAACCCACTTGTGCTCTAATTTGCCTAACTGGTTGGACATAGTTACAAATTTATTACTATATTATTGAATTAACAGTGTCACAATTTGAGGTCATATTTATCTTGGTGTATATTAATTATTTACAGTATATCAGCACACTATTCTCACCACAATATATCACTAATCTCAGCACATCTTATCAAATCCTTTAGTATCTTTCTCTGTTTCTTTACCCTTTAATTGGCAAGGATCGAAAAATTTCCGTAAACATGTTCTGACTTGTTTTATGGTTAAAACACGTTTCCACAAATAGGGTTTAGTAATTCTTATCGTATTTTTGTATTTTGGGTACATTGACAATCATATGAACATAGTGAGTAATATTGCCGTAATATAATCGATTGCACTTAGGAATATAGGGTATTTCAAAACAATACCGACAACGTTTGGGAAGTAACTCCTGACACCAAGATAGTTAAACAGTATAGACCAACCTGGGTACACAAATGCTTCCTTTCGGAGTTTTTGGCTGCCGAAAACATATAAAAATGATCTTCAAAGGTCCATAGCTCTAATGTTATGGACCTACCGTAGTCGGGTCAAGATTTCACTTTGGAACTATTATGTATTTTGTCCAAATATCCATGTTTCAGAATCCTGCGATAATTCCACAACAACTTTTATAGAGGTAGTTGGTGAGTACTTCAAATTATATGTCCGTAGCCAAATTCCCTGTATAGAACTCGTGGTTTGAGTACCGCAGGATTCTAAAACATGTGTTTTTGGATAGGACACATTTTAGTTCCTAAGTGAAGTTTTGACCCGACTACGGTAGATTCCATAGTTGTGAAGTTTTGAACCTTTGAAGTTCATTATTTCATGTTTTCTTCAGCCTATAACTCCGAACGGAAGCATTTGTGCACCGAGTATGGTCTATACTTTTTATCTTATATTGGTGTCAGGAATCACCTCCCAAATGTTGTCGGTGTTGTTTTGAAACACAGTGTATTTCTTAGGAGTACCTGTAATTAGAAACAGTTTCGTCGAAATATCTTCCTACAGTCCAAGAAAACACTAACGAAACACACTTACGTCAAACTCGGGAAAATAAGCTTCTCAAGCAACTCACTTTGACTGTCTCCTGTTGATGATGATTACAACTTCTAAACAAGTGATCCGTAAATCATATATATTATAATGCTTTGTAGGTAGAGTCAAATAACGGTCCGGGAGTGATTTTTCTCTTCACCAATTTATTATAAAAACTCTAAATACAAAATGTCTTTGAATTACAAAGATTGACCTATTAATGTCTTTAATAAACATCAACGCATACAAACATAGTAATTATATGTCTCTGTATTATAGCCTATAAATTATGGGTAAATTTATTATATTATTTTCTTACTTGATGAAGGTGAAAAGTTGTTTTGCACGGTACCCCTTCTTTCAAAGCAGTCTCCAAAGCAACTACAAGGTTTCGGTGAATCTGAAGAAAACCTCCTCAGCCCAAAGCAGCTTCGTGAGGTTTAGTTGTGGTGAGTATCCCTAGTCCAAAGTGACCTCGGGTTAAGGTAAAGCTGTATCCCTATAACATTATTCGGCGTAAACTCTAAACTGCGATAAACAAAGCCACGTGGAACTAAATCTCGCTGATTTGCTGTTGTCCTACCAACGCTTGTACTCCTCCGCAAAATAGTTCATGTGATTGCATTATTACTTTTACTCTGAAGCTTCATATAAAACTGCTGTATTATTATAAATGACAAAAATATAATACGGATTATCTAATAATGCTGCAATCGAGTGTGGCTAATGAAACAATAGAAATAAACAGTAAGCATGCGCAGTAATTTTGGCGCCAACTCAACTGTGGACGGGTGTTCTGCTTTTAAAGTCTGAAAAGCATGAATCCCAGTTCCGCGAGTGTTGTGGTGAAACACCAACAAGGCAAACCTTTACTTACTAAGCAACAATTGTTTACGAGCGAAATTCAAATACTTTTTTTTTTAATCTTTCGAGTTTTTTTTTCTATCTTTTCTGCTGCTGCTGTAAGTATCTGGACAACACGAGACAGTCTTGTCAAAATGCACGTGTATAATTTGCTCCTCCCTGTGGGGAGTTTGAGTGATACATCACTAGCCAATCGTATTTGTGACAAGCGGAAGGATACAAATATTTTGTTTATCGGATTTAGAGCATACGCTGAACAATGTTTAGTTTAATGCGACCTCGAACAGGCACGTAGCCAGGATTTCGTGAAGAACTACTGTTGTCACCACACCAGGAGCTCGATCATTTAAAACTATTTTACTGGAACACATATTGGTTCGTTTAGCCAGTATTTCGTAATGGGGAGGGGGCGTGACATGAAATTCTGAAGGCCAAGGAGCTCGATAATTCTAAACTATTTTACTGGCCACATAAAAGGAGGACAATAAAATCAGGATATGTTAGTAAGTATTTTAATATCAAACTATGAAGAAACCTCGAGTAAAATAAAAAAAACGCATTGAAAAAGATTATACAATATTTATGTCCTTCCTCTGTTTATTCAAATATAACAATTTTCCTTTCATTATGACGTCAACTATTATAAAAAGTACATATTCACTATTATAAAAAGTACATACTTTATAATTTCTTGTAAAACATTTTAAAATATCTGCGTTCCTTTCTCTGTTGAATCACACGTTAACAGAACTTTCTTTCCACACAAATATTTGTTTTTATTACTCCGTCAACTACTGTCTGTACCAAATGACAGGTTAAAAGAACAGTAGAAAATTGTTTTTGAAATAACATATTTGATACTGCAAGGATGGGATGACAAAAAATTATGATAAAAAATGTCCACGCTCTTACACAACGGCACTATGCTTTCGGAAGCTTGAAATCTCCCTGACTAGTAGCAGAAATTCTGAGAATTCCGTAACTTTCTAGAAATTTCATATTCCCTGACTCTTCCAAGATATCTCGCTCATCTCGCAACCATATATTGCAAGTAATATAAATCTCCTCATAGCAAAGAGTAACCAAAAGCTTCATGTAGTTTATTTTTAACGCTGATCGTTCTTTTTCTCATTTCATTTTGTTTCATCTTTTCTTAATTTTTTCATATCTGGTGTCGAAGGGAGGGGTCCGGATCCCCCGGACGTCCCCCTTGGCTACGTGCCTGCCTCGAAGTAGGTGGAGGTTAATTGATCAGTGATCAGACTGCTAGCTGGTCCTCTTCAGGCTGCACTTATAGAAGGCCTCTTGGTGGTTGTTCCACCTTGGGCTCCGCCGTCTTATTTTCGCGTCTTCCGTTTTGTGATTTCTCATCTTTTTCATTGTTTGTAATCAATAACATGTGTTGTATTGACATGTGCTTCTGACGAAGGTGGGGATCCTTACAGTATGAATATGAAAACAACAATTGCCAATTAAATGGCCACTGAAGTTATAATTCGTGCGTATAAGCAATTAAAAGCGATGATTCTTGTAAGCAACAGGATCAAATAAAGGGTTACGCTGTTATCAATATCACAAAATTCCGAGGAGCTATTCCTGTAGTTCCTGTTCCCCCTGGAAATGATCTAGATCAGCAAATTTCACACCATACATCTCAAACTTTAAATAAATCCATATTGCAAAAATCTTTGTGGCTCAGCTCCATGAGTAATAATATCTATTTCACTGTCTTTCTTTTCCCAAGGAGAACAGTGGTTCAGTGATACAGTGCGTACCTCTGGTACTTGGGGACCTGGTTTCATTCCCGACCAAGTAAGTTTGTGGTGGACATCTTGTCGGTGAAAAGTTTTGTCGGTGTACTAAGGTTTTCTCCTACATTTTCGTTCCATCATTTTTCCATCATCATTCACTTATTTTATCGTCATCCGTCTCCCTTAGCCTAAAGGAAATAATCGTGGGAGGTAAATTGAAAGATTTCATTTCTCTCATTTTTGTTCTTTTTGCTATCTTAAAAGCTTTATTTCAGCAATGAAGTACTATTTTTAACCACTACTATCAAATAAACCAGAAAGTTCTCAGTTCAATTCGTTCAAATACTAAGTTCTGGAAATTCGCACAGAACTTCGACATAGCTACATATATTTTATTGACTTATTTTTGCGTTTGAAGGAATATACCTTCCCTATAACTTCGGAATAAACCTCTCGATCTGATAGTAATTTTAGAGGGTAGACTATGAAACACTTCAACAGATGCTGGGTTAATTGCAGGAAATTAGCTTTCCTATAGGCAACCATACACGCTTTAATGTGATTGTGGTTGCATAATACCACAGGGGTTGTACTGTAAAGTTTCGGAACATTACAACATTTTAAGCAAATGAGTTACGTGTGTGAAGTCGGCTATTGAATAATGAAACAATGATGGAACTGTGACTCAAATGTTGAATATTCACATCTGGTACGATTGGTTATTGTTTCAAGTAAAAATTCATAGAAGACAGCATCATACACTTGAAATATTTGGAAATTTCTACGTCTTTTGCCACTAACACAACAACATTTCTCCTACCAGGTATTTATGAATAGCAAACACATCTCATTAACTGACATTTTAAAATTTCCCAGCTGCGACGTATGCGTTCTTAAAAGAAAATAAACTTTCGGAGAGTAAATATTGTTAACAACTGGCGCATATAGTGAAGATGATATCCCTAGCATAACTTAAACTTTGGAATAATAGATATCTACAGGATAACTTCCGTGATTTTTAAAATTCTAATTGAATTATAAATTTTTGCAGTTTGTATTTCGTTTAAAAATTTGATATGGCTTCAGTAGCCTAAAAAAGTGTTAACATCAACGCATACAAACATAGTACTTATATGTCTCTCTATTATAGCCTATAAATAATGGCTAAATTTAATATATTCTTTTCTTACTTTTAATACAAATTATTATTATTAACATGTTTTGAGGATCTGTGGTAGCTTAGTTGTGGAGTGCTTAACTCTTGGTTCGCGGTGTCCCGGTTCGATCCCGTCTCCTGCCAAATCAGCTTTATGGTGGACAAATATCGTGCATGTGGGTTATCCTGGGATAATCCAGTTTCCTCTAAGTTTCTTCATTCTTTCATATCATTCATTATGATTATCACTGTATCCCTTCACTTTGGTGAATAAACGTTCTACGTCAAACTCTCTCTCTCTCTCTGATATATATATTAAATCAGGGATGCAAATAACCACTCGCCTGGGGCGAGTGGTTCATCAGTGCCGGTGAGTATTTAATATCATACCGATGGTAAGTAAATGATTTCTATTGTGGGATGTGGGTTACTAGCTTTTTTCTGGGGCGAGTAAAATTTTGTTGCTTATTTGCATCTCTGTATTAAATACTGATACGAATACGTATGAACATATTCTGTATATAAAATGTAGGCGTTGTATCAAATAAATCTTATAACACTTACGAAAACTTACGAAAACTTCACATAACAGAGAAAAATTTAATGAACTATTTTCCTACCTTAATCATTAATTTGTACGTGGGGCGTACTTTAAAAAAAACAATATTGCGTAATAACACATTTTTTCTATAAGTACTTCATAATAACGAACATTCTTATATGTTGTAGAGGTCTTCGTTGTACTGAGGTTTTATTGCGCAAAGAAAGAATTAAATTGATATATCTGCCAAAGAGAAAGGGAAAAGTAATAGGTTTAAAATAATTTTATGCATCTGCTTCTGACAATTTATCACTTTTGCTATACATGGTTTCTCGCACTGAGACTTTCTCAAAGCTGAAAAACCACCAGACAGTATGTGCTATTAACGCTCACCCCTCCCCTCCTGTTTTTAGACATGAGACTGTAATATTACATATGGATGAAAGGACAGATACCATATATTTTACCCCATACGACAAATTACTTAGCTAATAACATACAGAATTAGTTCCGGGTCACTCTGTCATATAATTAACCGCACGTACATATAGCCAGACCACTGTCTCTCTCTCACACATACATATACAGATACGCATGAAGACTGTTACCAGGAACTGCTGTAACAAAAGAGGAATACTTGAGACAATGAATTTTCGTGTTTTTTTTTTTTGTTTTGTTTCTTCCGCCTACAACAAAAAGAGGAAATTAACTTTTTGTCATAAAACCTGAGGAATTAATCTATTTTACCAAAGGCAAGAGCGTTGCCAACTAGGCCACGAGCCAAGCGTGGCACAGAATAGAGAGATATCCCACAAAAGGGTAGGCGGGTTTCATATTTAGGAAAAAGTAGATAGATGTAAAATCCATAACATGAGTTGCATTTTTTTGCAATGAAGTATATATATATATATATATATATATATATATATATATATATATATATATATATATATATATAGTAGTATTGTCGCTGAATGCTTCTCTGTGAGGAGGTGGCACCGAAAGAGAAAGGGATACAGGCAGCCTATACAGATGTGAAACAGAGCATGACCAAAAAGTTTGGTATGACAGGTTTAGAGGGGAAACTAGCACAATTTTACCTTCTTGTTTCCCTTTCCTATTCGTATTTATCAACATTCAGCAGCGTGCAGCTGGAAATGTACGGTTGATGATAAACGATGTGGAAAAATGGAGTCTCTTATTTTTTGTAAAACTCAACACCATAATTTTCCCATTTATATTCACAAAGGCAATAAATCCGCTGAATTCGTTGTTGAAAATCTTTTTTAGCTTTGAAAATGAAGTATATTGATTGATTGATTAGTTTTCAGCAGCGATTTTACACACATTAAGCCTCTACGTAAAACACGATTTTGCCGTCGTTTTTTATATACACATTTAGCAGAAACATAAACAGAAGTTAGCTAAGAAAAATCTCTTTAGTGAAAATATACGAGAGAGATCCACCCTCTTTTAAGTCTTACAACCATAAAGTCGCTAAGGCAGTGGTCGCTAAACTTACGAACCTTCTGAGTTACTGTACCGTTTCCAAATCCTACCGTGAGATACCAACCAAAAGAACTATCAATTGTTTTTTCTTTAAGTCTTACATTTGTTTATTGCCTATAAACTTATATTTCAAGTAAATATGAAATCAAACTATCCAAGTTAGCAAATGTCTACTATACACACGAAAAAGATAACGTTTAGCAAATGTCTAATATACACACGAAAAACATAACGTTTAGCAAATGTCTAATATACACACGAAAAACAACCTTTAGCAAATGTCTAATATACACACGAAAAACATAACGTTTAGCAAATGTCTAATATACACACGAAAAACATAACGTTTAGCAAATGTCTAATATACACACGAAAAACATAAAGCTTAGCAAATGTCAATATACACACGAAAAGCATAACGTTTAGCAAATGTCTAATATACACACGAAAAACATAACGTTTAGCAAATGTCTAATATACACACGAAAAACATAACGTTTAGCAAATGTCTAATATACACACGAAAAACAACCTTTAGCAAATGTCTAATATACACACGAAAAACATAACGTTTAGCAAATGTCTAATATACACACGAAAAACATAACGTTTAGCAAATGTCTAATATACACACGAAAAACATAACGTTTAGCAAATGTCTAATATACACACGAAAAACATAACGTTTAGCAAATGTCTAATATACACACGAAAAACATAAAGCTTAGCAAATGTCAATATACACACGAAAAGCATAACGTGCACAACCCCACGCGTATACAATCAACTGTGAGATAAGCTGACAGTGGCAGTTGGCCGGGAGAAACAAGCATTGGTTGTATTTAGCGCCCTCTGTCGTTAGCGTCAGCTCAGTGGAGGAATCAAGGTTAGCCAACCGGAACGTTAATGACATCTACCGAAAATGTATCCACGAGCTACTAGTAGCTCGCAATCAACAGTTTGGCAATCACTGACGAAAGGGAAACTTTTTCTTTGTAAGATGCATTAGCTACAAAATTCGTGCTGCTTTGTTCAAAACTAAAAAAATGTTTCTATCTTCATACCTAGTAATATTTTAACCATTTTTACCCTAGAACATATAGTATATTTCCTGCTAGTACCTGAATCTGTTGTCCCAATAGAGACTCCCAAATTTCAAAGAGAACATTTTTTTCTGGAAAACTCTTCAAAAAGTTACCTAATTAATGCAAAAATTTATGATAGCTTGTGATGGATAGATGTATGGTGTCAGTCAAACCGTTAGTTCTTTAAGTTTTTTAGTCTAGTAGCTAGCGCGCGGGCCCAGTGGGAAAGATTTGAAATTTGACTTCATTACGTTAGTAAGGATTTTAGCTTCAAGTGTACGTCTACGGTGCTGAAATGAGAAGCAAAACTTCAATACAAAATCACACATATAAACAATCTATATTTAAAAAATAATAGAAGTGACTTTATTAACTCTTGACCGAACTCGATCAAATTTTCAACATAGATGAGGTTTGGAAATGGGATGTTTTTTATCGTTTCACTTTAACGGTGCAACTTAGGAGAGGAGATGGGGAGATACATAAAACTAATAGAAAATAACCGATATCAGCGTAGAATCCATAGTTTCCGGGATCGCATAGTTGAACACTGACACTTCCGATGCCGTTTAAATCCAAATACAGCCCTGCAACTTAGAAAAGGGGAGATATATATTTGAAAATGATGGAAAATGATCGATATTTGTGTCGAATTTGTAGTGTTTTCGGGTCGCTGATATGAATAGTGACACTTTCGATATCTTTTAAATTAAAATTCAATCCCCCATCAGTACTCCTACGAGAGGATATTGAGATGTAAAAATAATTGAAAAGAAGTTATATTAGTGTCAAATTCATAGTTTTTCCGGTCCCTAAGTTGATTGGTACCAGTTTAGGTGCCCTCTATGTATAAAATGGAACGTATTCTCCCTGTGCGAAGTACGGGCATTCTGCTAGTAGACTATAAGGCACGCTATCTCAACTTATTTCATAACAGACCCCCCGTTCACCATACTCTGTTCCTACACTGTAAAAAATTTCATACGTATATTTACAAAGAAACGGTGGCAATCCGTTTGCCAAAACTCTACGTAAATCAATTTACTCCTATAAAGTAAAATTACTAATATGAAATGGTGTAAAGTTACATTTTTATCGATAAAAATATCCTATTTTCTTATAAATTTACTGTAAATTTGTAAAAAAAAAACATTTTTAAAAATTTTATCTAAGGAAATGTATATCAACTTACAAAATGGAGGGCTGATGTTTGGCAATTTAATTACAATTTTTTTCAGTGTAGTGAACAGCCATAAGTAATTTCCCGTTTGTACAAAGGCTTTTGTTCAGTGATACCAGGGGTGGATCCAGGACCGACTTCTGGGGGGGCGGTGGGTTGTCACACTGCTACTTAAAGCTACTTTTAACATCAAACTCCGGGATGGGTTTTATTTATATATATAAAATAAGAAAGCTTTCCCTTCTGGGGGGAAGCGATTGCCCCTTTGGATCCGCCACTGAGTGATGACAATCTGTAACACTATAAAATCCCATCTCAAGATGCAGAAATTCCCATTTTTCTCTTGAATTTCTCACACAAAACTTAAAAAACTCGAACAGTGAAATTAATGTATATTCTATGGGTTATTTTCTTCAATAGATACGAGTGAAATACTAGAACATTCTGATCGTCTATGTTTATCGAACAGTTTATGAACAAGAATTTTCCTTAATTTAAAGAAACAATATTGAAATCGTTGATGAAAATAGGCACATTTTATTGTGAGTTTAGTATCTCTACTACACTTATGAGCCATAATCTTCTACTGAACGTAATAAAGCTACATAAATTTCATTCTTCAGGCAACTTGGCATTTCGTATGGGACGATTTGGAAGTTGGATTTTTTTGTTTCATTTTCTTCCGTTAATTGTTCTTTGTTTCATTTCTTTTTCTAAAAAAGTACGAGAGTGCAATTAACGTACCTTGACACATGTTTCTTTGAGATTCAGAACTCACGGCATAAATAACTTTTTATTTATTTATTTTATTTATTTATTTAAATCCGCTGACTCCAACAGGAGAATCCCAATTATAGGAGTCTTACATAAAATATAACATCTCTGTTATCAATTTAAAACAAACACTAGAATCAAAAAAAAAAATACAAAAAATAGGAAGAGACACAAAAATAAAAAATACAAACAGGCACAACAATGCCAACATACATAAGTATTCATGTTTCGCGACCTATTACCATTACCTCCTACTATTATGTGCTGCAATTTACAGACAGGGGTTTACATATACTCCAAATTTACATAAGTTTTCACCAAATTACAATAATTTTCACTTTACGAATAAAATCCAAATCACATATTTTTACTAATTTGTTGTATGCTTCACACATTGCAAATAATGGTGAAGCACACACTTTAACATTAATATGTAAATTATAGCAACAAAATTTGCCAATTAACCAAGTTAATTAGACAAGAAGGCTCATTTGTCTACTTCTAGCCCATAGACAATCTTGTTTCCGTCAATGGAATAGATATATGAAAAATTACATAAATCCTAAGAAAATTCCCTTTGTCTCATTTAGAGGAATTATTGTCAAAAAATCCCACAACATGGGATTTTTCTCAAAGGTTAGCATCACTGTTTTTGATTATTGTTGCTCATTGCTTATATCTGTATCCAGGGCCGAATATAGGGGGTTGTAAATATACATTCGTTGTAAATATTCGTTGTAAATATACACTACCTAAAGCTGGCAGTGAGTTTTGCAAAAATCAATAGTTTAAGTCAATTTTCTGAAGATTGAAGAAAGAGGATTCATCGAGAGCAGATACTTAGCATTTCCAGGCCAATTCCTCATTCACACCACAGATGCCTAAAGACATTTAAAAAAACTCAATTTAATTCAAGTGTACCGGCAGTTATTTGGTACACCCCCTCAGAAAATCCTGTATCCGGCCCTGTCTATATCTGTGTGTCTTTCTCTTCATAGAATAAGAAAGAAACAAACGAAATCAATCTCGTTTAGTATTCTTTGCTGTATGTGGCAAAAAATATTGGAATAAAAATAGGACATCAAATAAACAATTCAAAATAATATTTTTAAAGAAAAAAATACTTACGGTCAAGGGCACCCATGTTGTGGTTTCCAAGGGGGGGGGCAAGTATAAGCGACATTTCAAATATAGTTTCAAATTTTGCTGTAACTATTCTAAAAATTCAATTGAGTTCTTGATATTCCGAGATAAATTTCTTCTAGGGGGGCAAGCGCCCCACCTTGCCCACCCCCTAATGGGCGCCCTTCTTATCGGTTATTTTTTCTCATTCAATTTAGTGTCCCAAGATAGCGTTGCATCTCCATCCTCTTTGAAATCTATCTACTAAAATCGATCTCAATATTCATGTTCATAGACAAAGAATAGCATATATCAGGAAACGGGCTTTTCTTATGACTTACGTGTTTTAGCAAGATTGACTTTCCTCACAATCTTTATCTCATCATTCGTCTCCGTGGGTCTTCTAGGGGGTACGCTCGTTTCCTCCCACATTCTCATTCCACCAAATTTTCCATCAACATTCATTTGCCTTACTCATCGTCTCTCTTGCCTAAAAGGGCATAAACATGGGACGTTAAACTGAAATATTTCATTACATTTTGTGTCTTCACTCAAAATGGAGGTGAGAGAAATCTACGGTTCCTGTTTCAACTAGTGATGGCCAAAAAGTTTTCATCCAGACATCTCAAAGCCAATGAGATCCGGATACGCATCTAGCCGGATCCGAACCTAGATCCGTTTCTCGTATCTGGATCCACCTTCAAGATCCGGACCAGATCCCAGATCCGAGATACGAGATCCGGACCCCAAAGATTTGGATCGAATCAGATTCGAGTCTTGCCAGTTCTGGATCCAGCCATCCCTAGTTTCGGTAGTACAGGGTGGTCCAGAAGTGGGAGTACCCCCACTTTAGTTTCAACAGTATAGTGTTAGTTATGGTAGAATGTCTGTACACAGTTACCTTGAACTCTTAAGAGTCTTAAGAGTCATAAACATCGATATGATGACCATCCATGTCGTAACACAGTTGAATTCTGCGCTAAATTCTCGGAAATCTTTTGCGGAGATACTACGGAGTCACTAGGATGAAGGTGTGTGTTCCACACCTGCTCGTAATTCCTGCGTTGTGTGATATCGAGTGTTTCCTACTTGTTGCTTTATGAAATCTCACACTGAGAAGAAAAGGACTAGGATTTCCGTCTGGATACATCGTATTTACGCGGGTGCGCTCCTTAAGTAATGTAATTTCATGTATAAAAGTACAGCAGGTGGGAACACCATGCCAAGTCTGGAGTTCGGCGTTGTGTTAAAAACATTTTTCCTCTATTTCCTTCTCGCAGAATGATATGAAGCCTTATTACTCTCGTAACGTAGGGAGTCACAGATTTAGAAAGAACCAAGAAAGGACAGTCGTAGGAAGGTGGCAACAACAGTATATACGTAAGCTATCACCGTCGGTATGTGCATGGCGTTAATTCTAGTTTTGAAATGGTGGTCCCACAATACAAAATTTTCGCTGGACGGTGGTGTAGATCGTACTACTGATGAAACAATATTACTTAATGTGGTGACTCGCGTAACCTGGTAAAAACAGCATTTACATGCCGACTGGATTATGCATTTTTCTCCGTGCAGAGAGCATTGTCTGGTGTCATCAGATCGGGACTTCTTGGAGGTCAGGCAAAGAGAGCTGGTGAAGATACACAACCTCTTCCCATACAGCGGCCAGGAAACGTCTTTGCAAAACATCTGCTAGAACTCGGTGCAGAATTCAGCTGTGTTACGACATGGATAGTGATCATACCGATGTTTATGACTCTTGAGACTCTTAAGACGTCAAGGTAACTGTGTATAGACATTCTACCATAACTAATACTATACTGTTGAAACTAAAGGTGGGACGCCCACTTCCGGACCACCCTGCGCGAGAAGTCGTTATATATATATATATGTATATATATATATATATATATATATATATATATATATATATATATATATATATATATATATATATACAGGGCCGGATTTAGGGGGTGCAAAGGTGTAGCCCCTTCGTTGTAAATATCTACTATCTAAAGTTAGAAGTTAGCAGTGAATTTTGCAAAATCAATAGTTTGTCAATTTTCTGAAGAGTGAAGGAAAAAAATTCATCGAGAGCAGACATTTAGCATTGCCAAAGGAATTCCTCATTCACATCACAGATGCCTAACGCCATTTAAAAAACTCAAATTTAATTAAAATGTAGGGTATACTGGTAGTTATACCCCCTCAGAGAATCCTGGATCCGGCACTGTATATATATATATATATATATATATATATATATATATATATATATATATATATATATATATATATATATATATATATATATATATATATATATATATATAGTACTCAAACGATAAACTCTGACTAGGATTGACGTTAACAAACCAAAAGTATGTCCACGAAAAAATTAAACGTCGATTGAAAGCAGAAATTTCGTATTATTACCCAGTTCAAAATCTTGTCGCCACGAATTCTGTCGAGAAATTTGAAGCTTAAAATATAAAACGATAACTATGGCTGTTGTGCTGTATGGTTAGGAAACATGGTCACTTACTCTGATGGAAGAGAGCAGGGCTGAAAGTATTTGAGAATAAGATCTTAAGACGAATATTCGGACTCAATTCGGAAACGGGTATGGGAAATGACTGGAAACTTCATAACGAGGAACTGCATAATTTATACAGTTTACCAAACATTGTTAGAGTCATCAAATCTAGGAGGCTCGGGTGGGCAGGCCATGTAGACAGGATGGAAGAAAGTGGAAACGCTTTCAAAGTTTTAACTGGAAATCCAATCAGAAAGCGACCAATAGGAAGACCTAGGCACTGATGGGAGGGCAATATTTACATAGGTTTCGTAGAAATAAGAATGCAAAGTCGAAACTGAATATAGTTGGCTAAGGATAGAAATGACAATTGGAAGCTTTTTTGAATGCGGCATTGAAACCCCGAGTTAGTAAGTTAGTTATTGCAACTGGAGGTGGTAGAAATCCAGTACCACTTCGGGTTCTGATATTAATCCCTTTTTAGTTAAAACCGTAATAAATATAGCGGCTAACGTCTTTTTAAATATGAATTCAGGATCTCAAGAATAGATTTTACCTGAACTCTGATTATTATTATGAAACCGGAATTAGTGGAAATTGATAGAACGTCCGGTTTCAAAATTTACTCATATATACAAAAAAGTAAGAGATGTCAAGAATCTGTTTCCGATATTGATTCAGCGTTTGAACAACAGGTTCTACCTCTGATCCTATCTCTTTACTGCAGTGGTTCTCAACCTAACTCCTATCACGACCCCCATTTTATCACATCCTCTTTCCAGCGAACCCCTTACAAATTCTGATTTATAATAAGCTTGTGTGGGATTTTTAATATATTTATTGCGGAGAATTCACAATATCCATCTATTTCTATAATAGTATAATCCATTTCTTGTATGTAGTTTATACAGTAACTTCTCTAAAACCGAATGGATTAAAACCAAATTAGTCCGTTCATTCACATTACAAATATCGAATATGATCCATCATGCTGTTTCAAAATGGAGGTCGTTTGAAATTTTTAAAATTTCATGACTTCCTTAATTTTGAGTGACATGATAAAAAGATAAAGTGACTTCTAATTTTGGTTAAAAAAAAGTTGGACCGTTGTTAAAAATGTTATTGAATATTTTAAACGAATTGATAATGTGCTTCAAGAAGATTGAACCAGGCCCGTAGCCAGCCCAAAAATGTAGGGTGGGCCCGGCTGAAGTTAGGGGGGGCGATCCAACAATATTATAGTTCATTTTCAAGCCTACCGTAAAAATTTTAGGGGGGCAGCAAAACTTTTGGGTGGGCGGCTTCCCCTAGACCCCCCTGGATACGGACCTGGATTGAACCGGACATTGCAGCACTAGTGAAATCACACTATACTCAAGTATCTCATTAGCTTTCAATTTTAATAGTATTTCAATAGGTAGGTTTTGTTGCATATGTATTTTTTTGGTATTTCAATATGCAGTTCTCATTAGTTTCATATCATACTTCTTTCAATTAAATGGATTTTTAAACAACTCTTCACCTATTGAAAATCTTTAGTAGACCTTTTTTCTGTTGTTCTTAACAGTATGTATAAAAATATACCTGTCAGAATAAAATTCAAAATAGTATTGAAAAATATTTTCCGATAATAGATTCTAATTATATTTATCTCTTCCGCTTATCTTCGTGACCCCGACGGAAGCCCACGCGACTCCAGGTTGAGAAACACTGCTCTACTGTAATCGGAAACTATACACCTACTACATCCGGTTTTAGCATTAAATTATCATAGTTTGAAGGTCTATTGTTGTTCCATAATATGAAACCAAACTAACTTGTATGTCCTTTAACGAGCAATGTTGAAGGGAATATACTTATGGGAAACATAACGTTAATACAAAATAGAGAAATCTTTCGCAGGAGAGATCTTGAAGCACCACGAAGGGCTCACGAAATCCATTTATTTCAAAGGGTTATAAAATAATTGCATGCAGCGCGGGGATATTGTCTTCATCCTGGATAGTCTTTGATATAACTGTGGCAAATGCTAGTTAATTCTGGACGTTAACCTCCACCGTTTGAGATTAGCGAAGGAAGATGAAACAATTCTCTGGAGGAAGCAGGTTGCCTGAAACGCTGTAAAATCAAAGAACGCGTATCAACCGGTCTCTTCCATTCTAAAATAAAACGTTATAGGTTGCCATTAAAAAGGGTTTGATAGGTCATTTGGAATCTAACGATCGCTACGGATGAATTTGAGTCATTGAGACAACTACCAATGACTTTAATTTTTTTCTTTCTTTAACTTAATTTTCTTTTTTCGGTTGTTTCTTTTGTAACCAGATTAAAATTAGATTCGGAAATTCTCTCAGTATGCCAACTTCCTCCTGCGTCTACAACATAATGTTTGGTAACCGGAAGATATTCGTTCTACTCAATGCCTTAAAGGTTCACTAAATAAACTGCTGTTTCTCAAAATTGCAACTCCAAGAAAGACGATATGAGTGGAATCATATTTATATATAAAATTCTGCTAAGCAGGTAGAAGGCAGAGCAATCACACACGGGATTCATTTCCTCCGACTACCAGTTTTATTACAAAATTTCCTGTAATAAACAGTATAATACAACTTCACTATAAAATGGGGGCAGCGGGAACACAGTGGTAAAGCGTTTACCTCTGGTGCATGGGACCCCTGGTTCGATCCTAACTCGCGCTAAGTGAGCTTTATGGTTGACAAACACCATGTGCGTGGGTTTTGTCGGGGTTCTCCCGCTTCCTCTCTCTTTATTTATTCCACCATTGCATTCATTCCTCATCATCACAGTCTCCTTTAGCTTACCCGCCATAATCGTGGGACGTAAAACTCTAAGATTTCATTTCCTTTCACTATAAAAAGTATAAAAGTCTACAGTAACTAGGACAAATAGGTGTCCCAAGGCCCAGGAAACCTAGAAACGGATCCTCACAGAGTTCCACGCAAACTAAATGGCTGCAGTTAAGTATCCCATAATGCTCCAGGCAAGCAAAGTTAGGTGGATTCAGGAGGTCTTAGAGTTCCAGGTAAGCTAAAAGGCTTGGATTAGGTGCACTCATGTTCAAAATGATTCTTGCATACAGTGTTCGAAGTGGGAAAAAAAGCAGAGGCGGTAGGTTTTATTACGATTTTGACTCAACATATCGGCTATTTAATTATTTTCTTGATCACTGAAAAACCAGAGACGATATGTCCTCATTACTAAAAAACAAGAAGCGGTATGGCATACCACCGCATACCATCTCACTTCGACCAGTGGTTGCATATCCACAACTGTCTTCTTGTAAGAATATTGAAATGATTTTATAGGTAGAGTCTAAATAACGGTCCGGGCGAGTCTTTTCCAATTCACCAAAAAAATTATTATAAAAATTCCTAAGTACAATGTCTTTGATTTACAAAGAATAAATACTGTCTTTTCTTCTTATTGAACAGATGAAGGAGATTGGTGTTTTGCACGGTGCCCCTTCTCTCAAAGCAGTCTCCAAGGCACCTGCAAGGTTTCGGTGAATCTTGAAGGAAAACCCCCTCAGCCCAAGGCAGCTTTTTTAGGTTTGGTTGTGAGGATCCCTAGTCTAATGCGACCTCGGGTTAAGATAAAGGTGTACCCTAGTCCAATACGACCTGGTAGCAGGTATTGGTTAGTTGATCAGTGGTCAGACTGATGCCAGGTCCTTCTCTGGTCCCTCTTTTATTTGTCCTATTCGGGCGGCTTGTTCTCCTTCGGATTCTTTCGGTTTCCTTTGTATCCTCCTCCTTAGTGTATCATCTGCTTTTGTAAATAATGGCATATGTCGTTATACATGTGCTTTTGTTGTGATGTAGGGATAATTACAATATAATTTAATAATGATTTTGCAGAATACTTTTAATACTGTTACTATGTGTATAATTAGGAAGTGCATATTTGTGGTAAATTTCATAGAAAAAAGATTTATAAATACGAAAATTAGAATGAGTAAAACAAAATGTTGCTAAATGGACAAGAAAAGTTTGTTTTCATTTTATTGTTCTTATTTACTACTCTTTTGACATGAAATTTGCCACATACATATCTGCCGATTATACAAGTACTAATATTATAAGAAATACCGGGCGAATTCGTTTTATTAAATTATTACTCAAATTATATTTCTACAACAACATACAGGGTCTTCCAAAAGTCCTGCATACAAGTAAAAAGCTGTAACTTTGTAAAAATGTATTGTATTTGTACAAAACTTTTAGTAAACTTGTAAGAAAGTCTGAAATTTTGTTTCCAAGCATTTTTTCAACGCCAAACCTCCAGCTTAGCACGTCCAAACATTGCTGAAAGTCTTTTCGGGAATCCAAGAATGGCATTTCGACGTGCTTCATCCGTAATACACCCAATCACATCACGTATCTTCTTCCGGAGGTCCTAAACATCTTGCGGTTTTTGCTTGTAAATTTCTGCTTTCACATGTCCCCAAAGCCACCAAAATACTCTTCTTCTCACCAAAACTCTAGATTTTAACTCGCAAAACTACGCCACACACTGCGCTTTATCTTCTTGAGAAGCCATCTTAGTCACGTGATTTGCGGTTATGACGTCAACGTTTACATCCGCTCATTGTTGCCAACAAACATTTTAACGTTTCCACTAAACATTACAAACAAAATATAAACTTGTAAGTAGTACTTTCAAAGTTACAGCGTTTTACTTTTTGCAGGACTTTTGGAAGACTCTGTATTTATAGACATGCGAGAATAATTTTTGGACATGAGTGTACCTCTCAGAGCTCCAAGCAAAGTGAAAGAGTGGAGTTTTACCAGCCAAAGACTGATACCAGATGTGCAAGTGTTCTTGGTTTTATAGTTGTTCCAGTGTAGCGGTGAAATTGGTGTTCCTCCTCTATCACGTGATGGCGCTGCTGTTTTTGTCATGTGCCACTGTAGTAGTTTGCAGTAGGACACACATGGTATTGTTTATAAATACAAACATGTGTTGATTGTAAATCCATCCATGTTCGGGATATTACAATATAAAGGGCCTTCACTACAGCGAAATTAAACTACCGCTAATTTTGGAACTTTCTGTAATATCTTCAAAACAAATAAAGCAATATTCGAAAAGTAAAAACTTAATAAACTAGACAATATTATTTAGCATGTGATGCCGTTATCACAATTTATCTATCTGCTTTTGATTTGCAACTGTCGATAGATTTAGCACTTTTTGCGGGTTCTATAAATAGCAGTATACCAAAAGCAGGTAGGTGAATTATGGTAAGGGTATCATATGCAAAATCGTATTGTCTAGTTCAGTACGTTTATGCTTTTCGAATATTTTAATTTTTTTTGAAAATATTACAGAAAAACGCTAAAATTAGCGATAGTTTAATTTCGCATTAGTAAATACCCCTAAGTATTCGTTCGATTATCGTTTCCCAATAGGTGATCTGCGAACTTAAGGGTACATGGAACAAATTTAGGAGATCCATAGCAATATTTACATCTCACATTTTTAAAAGATATAAATAATACCGTAGCCCCCTCAGGGGTTACTTTGCACAGAATATGAAAAGAGCTGCACAGTCTTCTGTCGGTAAAACCATGAGCTGTAAAGAAAAAAAATTCAACTGCCACCGTAAGATAGAACATCTAACTGTATTTCGGCTGTAAGTTTGGTGATTAACATCACTTCTAATTATCCGGAGGATTTGTTGTTGTAGAGTTATGGAAAGCAGTCACTATAAAGGCCGGCAAAATTTGAAAGATACCATCTACAAGAAACTTCGTTCAAGGAAGTCAGTTTCGTACACTACTATTGACTATAATGGAACTTTCAAGCAATAGTTGAAATTGAAATGTGAAACGTTTTAAAGTCATAGAAAAAATAACGTTGGAAGGAGAAGCTTTCAGTCTCCAATAGGGATTATTTGCACCAGTCCAAAGTAATCCCTTAGATAGAAAATTATTACTACCAGTACCTCCTGTCTTCAAATTTTATGTAAATTTACTAGTTAAGCAGTTGCTAGAGTGGATTTGTTGTTGGAAAATAAATTACGAACACTGGCGGATTCAGAAAAATGGTTTGAGGGTGACTTCGCTCAGAAATTCTTCGTTTTCATAGACATTACTGGAATCTTGGGGAGGGCTTAAAGTTTATACGTAGATTTTCTAAAACGAAATCCTGCAATTTGAGTGGTATTCAGCCTGAAACTCAAAACATACCGTAAATCGTCCATTAATTACGATTGGGATGATATTCTTGGACATAAAGAGCAACTAAGGTAAATCAATTCACGAGGAATTTTGTCTGTTCCTGAGTTGGAATTTTTGTGGGATATGTGCTAAACTATGAGAATGTGGTTCCTCCACCGGTACCAGAAAATACCTAGTTTTCTTTACAAATATCGATAATTCATACTAAGTACCGATAAAGATACTATCATTCTAATATCAATATTTGTAGACTACATGCAGTTTTATATAGGAAGTGAAGTATATAAATATTGGAAGGAAAATATTGCACAGAAAGATTATATTCGTATGTTGAACATACCTTTCTGTGTGTGGTGCAAAGTATCCTTATCTACGGGGATACTTTGTACCAAAGCTTACATTTCAATAACCATGGTCATACTGAATTTTTACTAATGCACGCAAGTTTTCCTTATATATTTAGCTATTGCGTGTTTGAAATACAGTGTTCTAAATCATTACCTTTCTAAGTCAAACTACATGCGATTTTCTTTAAAATTCCTTACATCTGGTGCAAAGTAACCTCGTCTTACGGGTAAATAAAAGCTTGTGATTTAATTTTTGTTAATATTGCCTCTTTACTTTCAACCAGGCCCGTATCCACGGGGGGCTAGGGTGGGCCGGGCTCCCCCTAAATTTTCACTGGCCCCCAAAATTTTCATGGTAGGCTTGCAAATGAACTATAATATGGTGATGAACTATAATACGGTTGCGTCGGACCCCCCCTAACTTTTACCGCCCCCCTACATTTTTGGGCTGGCTATGGACCTGATTTCAACCACACCTGAATATCAAGATTTTAAGGTGTTGTATCCGTATCTTGCCACAAAAATGAAAAGCGCGTCCTAACTCTGAAGTAATTGGGAATCACTGCTTAGGTAATCATACTGCAACAATTTCAGAAATATACAACTAGGCTAATAGCAAGAACACTAAGAAGGCCGAGATAACTTTTGAGGACCTAACGTCAGTTCGTCTTACATTCCTAGTTCATTATTACACGTGATTTTAACAGCTTGTGAACATTTTTCTTTAATGTATTATATATATATATATATATATATATATATATATATATATATATATATATATATATATATATATATATATATATATATTCATGACATCCACGAAGCCTTGCTACCGTTACAATAATCAATAGCGCGTAAACGATATGAAATATAGACTTTTTTGGGACATGTTCTGTAACTCAAAAAGTTTTATGTACATATTATGTTAGTTGTCTGCAAGTTTCTTTTGCTCTCTTTGCAGATTGTGATTGGAAGGACAATTACGGCAGCATAGAAGACCCAACGTGTGTGGTTGTATGCTGAGTCTGGTAAATCACCAGTAACTGTTCAGCGAAAATTAGACCATACCACGGACTGGACGACCAGGTGTGGATCAACCAATTGTGAACAACGTGCAAGAGTTCAACGCAGTCCCGCAGAAATCGGTCCGTCATGCGTCATGGGAATATGTACCGAAATTAACCATTCATAAGATCCTTCAGAAGTGACTACATCTTCATGCCTACAAAGTGCAACTTACCCAAGCTTTGGAGCTAAATAATCCTTTTCAGCGTGCTGCATTTGCTAATTCGATGTTGAACTCAATCGAACACGACAATCAGTACCTGCAGCAGTGTTGAATTCAGAATTTTGTACAAGCGGGGGGGGGGGAGAATAAAAATTTAAGAGGGGTATCTGTTCTAGATTGCAGTAGGGCAGAATAAATTTGTCGCAACAAAACTTGCGACTTGTTATTTGTCTGATCGGTTGCAATAACCAACATATTGTAATTTTTATCTAACTAATGTTGTTAAAGCATTTGTGTGCGTCTGTATCAAATTTCCAAGTTTTTGTTTAACTTCAACTTTATACGAGAACGTGGTTTGTTAATTAGAACAATTAGATTTGGCAAAATAAGAAACTATTTTCTATTTTAAAAAAGAACAGAACTTTACTTTTAAGACTTATTTCCGAAAATATTAAACAGAACAAAACAAATATTTCAATGCATGTGTAATTACATATATACTAGGGGGACACATATATATTCTAGGGGGTGCTCAGCTCCCCCTTGAACATGTCTGAATTCAACAATGGCCTGCAGAGGATGATTTCTCTGATGAAGTCACGTTCTTTGTGCTCGGACATGTTAGCCGCCGTAAAGTTCAAGATATGGAGTTCTGATCAACCACAAATCAACACTACGTCATTTGTGAGCATGTTCGAAGTTGCCCAAAATTTAACATTTGGTGTGCTTTTATGCATGATAGGTCCGTAGTCATGCATATCATTCAAAAATGTTATTGTTTGACCTGCTTCTTCTAACTGCCAACAACCTGACCAGTGATACAAAATGATACAAAATGTCGCTAAATAGGAGATGAAATGACTCCAATTTTCGATGAAAAGTCGCTAAAAAATTATTTGTGAAATTTCGTCTTACTCTCTCTCTCTCTTATATATATATATATATATATATATATATATATATATATATATATATATATATATATATGTGTGTGTGTGTGTGTATGTATCTGTTTGTGTAAAACTTAAATGAAAGAATCATATGTAACTAACAATAATATTTCACTTTTAATATAAATATAATATGCATTTTTAACTTAAGACCAATTTCACTTCAACGAAATCAAAAATGTGCATTGAAGAACCAACAAAAGTAAAAGTTACAGAGAAAAATCTTACTTCACTTATACTCAGAGTTGGCTGGTTTAAACCTTGGTTTAAACCAGCTGTTTAAAAAAAAAAAAAAAAAAAAAAAACTGGTTTAAACCAAAAAACGAAAAATGTTCGTAAAAGTGTAAGTGTTCGTAACATCTTGATGAACACACATTTGTGGGATATCACGTGTCACTCCGGCACATTATTCGTATTATATTCAGACCTAAATTCCCCATTCATTACTCAAAGATATTATACTACAAAAGCAACATTTTTTATAAGTTTATGAATGTTTCTTTTATGATTTTTTTTTAGTTTGTTATGATTGTAATACAATTGCAATCAAAGAAAAATTCTAGATATTGTTTTGCTTTAATAATGTTAACTATTGATAAAATACATCGAAATACCGAACTTTGGGGGGGGGGGTCATACAAACCCCACGAGATGCATTTTCTGAAATCAGAAGTATCTTTGGTATCTATTTATGTATAAATGGGTCAGAGCCAAAGTGGACTCAAATAATTCTTATCTTTATTCGCTTTTCTTAGTGATATGCAAATTAAGTCTTCGTTTCTTTAACTTGGACTAATAAAGGTCATAGAGAACTAACTTGAACTTAATTAGTTATTCTGTACTCTGCAATTTTTTGAAATTGTCCACATGTACCTCTGTATAATGGTTTCACTTGTGGAACTGTTTATCTTTTTGTCCTTCTGAAATGACTTTTGACAATTATATTAACAAGTATGGAAATATCAGTACAACGTATTTTTATCAGGAGTCCTTCGTGAGTGAGTCGGCAGACGTATCGTATTTCTGGCCAATTAGTCCTGGTTTCGAGTTCAAATGGAGGACAATTTGTTTCGGATTTAAGTCGAGAAACGGTTTGGACTCCGCTTTAAGCTTATGTGAACCCTTCCAGCATAACGCGGTTGTTGCATAATACCAACAAATTGAAACAAACTTATTTCTGTCCATATGTGATACAAATGCATAGAGTAAATTATTTAAACCAAAAAACCTGGTTTAAACAAAAGAAACATGTTTAAACGAATTTTGTTTTTTATTTTTCAATAAAAACCATGGTTTTTGCCAACCCTGCTTATACTCACGATTCTACAGATAATCAGTTTGCTATTGGCAATATATTATGTGTGCCTCTAAATGGAAGCTCTGCAAACTAATTGATATTAAAGGTTATAGTTGGTCATCCTTAGAGAGCATGAGATAACAGCAATCAAGAGGGGAATATGGAGGTAAATCCTATGTACTTTCCCAGCTTGTCAATACCTGAGCTGGTTCAAATAAAGAAAAGGCAAATAAACATATATCTCAAATGATTAGATAGTACTTAATTACGGGACAAGTTGTTCACAACACAAAAGTTGTTGGATTTGTAAGTAAGTAGCCAAATTGTAACTCAAAAATCACCAAAAAAGTCGCTAATCGAAAAAAAATATTTTTTGTCGCTATTCTGGAAGTCGAATCCCCTAGTTTTAGCAACATTTTCCTCAAATTGGCAACACTGAAGCTGACGCTACAATTTTTGTATTCAGTGCAACTTTGTGTATATATTAATTCATGAATACATATGTAGTTCTTTCTATTACTCTAAATAAATTGTTTCATTTAGAAACGAGTTTGAGAAACCGGAGATTTGCATACGATAAGTGTGTCTTGGTTTAGACTTACCAAAATGTGCCAACTCTAGACACAGCAGCCATATTGGAGGTATCTGGGATTTGTTTCGGAGATTGTGATTGGTTAATTGTCTGTTTCCGCGTTCTTTATTGGCTATCTATTCTCTATCGAAAATTGGGTTGCTCTGAATAACAGTTGCTTGGAGCACCATCTTATTGCAACAGCGGAGCCATCTAGTGAAGGAATATTGAACTACAGACTCGACATAAAATGAAACCTTCCATTTCAAATAATGAGAAAGATATTGACGAATAAAATGTGTACACATTTCTGAAGCGAACGTTCACAATTATTTCGTTAGTTGAAAATTATGAAGATGAGATATCGAGGCAACGTTTTTAAATTATAGAATTGGTTTTAACAACAATATTTTTTGAATACTAATTTGGACATTCATATCTCAAAACAAGAGTGCACCTCAGAAGCTGCTGAGGTGCAGACATGTATATTAACTAGATTTCGTAGAGGGGTTAGATAACCAGGATTAAGCAAAATTTCATACATGTCCATACAATAACTCAGGGTTTCTTAACCTGAGGATCGAGACCCTTACCGAGTCGCGAGAGGAATACATTGGGTCGCGGATGAAAGTGAAAATGATAAATGTAATTAAGATAAAGTAGCGAGAAAATATTTTCTTAAAACATAATTTTGAATTTGCTATTTTGATAGAGAGTTTTATATTGTCAAAAACAGTACAAAGTATTAAACAAAATTTTAAATAACTATGAAGGAATAGATTTAAAACAATTAGAATAAAGCAGGAAAGAAGCTGGTGAGAAATTTCATTTTAAAATACAAAATTAATACAAATACAACCATAAGCGATAATCAGCAATAATAAAGAACTTATTACAATCCGGAAACTACGTATGGAGGTCGCTGGCAAGAGAATGCTATAAAAGAGGGTCGTGATACGAAATACGTGGAGGAAATCTACCTTAAGAAGTAGACATTTTTAACATTGACAAAAGTAAATTACCCAATGAGTAACACAAAATTGGATCAAATCTATTAATTGCAATCCATGCTGTATTCTTTCCATTTACACAAATAGAATATATTTTTAAACTAATTTCAGTATTTCTACTAAATAAACAAATCAAAAAATAATATTAAATCGGTGTACATTTGAACATGAAAGGAAAAGTCTAAAAAGTAGTAATGAATGAATCTTCCATCTGTTAAATTTATATATATATATTTTGTATCCGAACAGATATAAGGTATAAGATGGATAATAATTGTGGAATGACGAAACTTGGAGGCAATGGAAGAATCCCTAGATAACCCACTCAAACGGTTTGTCCACCACAAAGGCAACTTCTTGGTGAGAGCTGGGATCGAACAACGGACCCCATACTCCAGAGGTGAGCGTTATAGCACTGAGGAACCGCAGTTCAATCACAATATCTGTTGATAGAGCTCAAGGATCTTGAACCTGATGGGAAGAAGGATCAATTTTCTCTTATTAAAGAAATGTATCTGACTAGAAAAGTGTCAGAAGACTTCGGAAAGAGTGTCAGGATCTCTATAACAAAGAAAAATGGAGTGATAAAATGTGAAAAGCATCAAACACTTAGCTTGCTGTTACACGTGTGCAAAACATATGTCTAGAATTATAGCACAAAGATTGGAAAAGAAAGCAAAAGAAACAGTATCGCGCATTAGTTTGGATTCAAAAGGAAAGGAGGACAAGAGAAGTAATGAAATGAAATGAAATATTTGAGTTTTACGTCCCACGATTATGCCGGTTAGGCTAAAGGAGACGGTGATGATGAGAGATGAATGAAATAGTGGAATGAAGAAAGTGGGAGGAAACGGGAGAACCCCGAGAAAACCCATGCACACGGTGTTTGTCCACCAAGAGAAGTAATACTGAGCATACATCCAGTGGTGTTATTCTAGTTTTTTAAAAACCTGTTTTGTATATACTATATATATATATATATATATATATATATATATATATATATATATATATATATATATATATATATATATATATATATATATGTATGTATGTAGAGAGAGAGAGAGAGAATGATAGATGGATAGAAATCACTTTCTTAGGAAACAAACCATACAAGGTAGACAGAAGCAAATTTTTACTGGATACCACAAATGATAAGTAGAAAACCTACAGAGCATCCTAATACAAGGTGGTGTGACGAAATTAGGTAGAACTGCAGTATCTTGGAAACAAATTATCCAAGATAGATGGTTGTCAAAAAGCATTGGGAAAACCTTCATCCAGCAATGAATCGACAATTATTGATGATGATATGTATGCGTTTCAAATAGAAATAACTTTCACCACGTGCGTATTGTCTAGTAAAAGGGCATTTAACTTTCCAGACTCTCCGTGCAATCGATCCCAGTTGGGACACTCGGATAAAAAGGTGTAACAATTTTTTTTATATATCAGCCGTTTTGAGTGAAGCCTTTTCTCATTCACACCAGGGAAATGCCGGGATCGTACTTAACATACACGTCCAAGGCCGATACCTTCCCTCCCTCTCTCCCCGGTAGAGAAATGTCATCTCCCACGTGACGGGCTTGATGTCATAGATATAGATAATACACATAAACTTTGTATAAACAAAAATACATAAATAGAATCTCCCTGATCTATGTATTTTAGTTATATAATTTGATGTTCTTTAGCAGAAATATTAGTAATTAACTTGAACTTTTCTTAGATTTTTCAGGTTGCAAGAACGTTGAAAAGTATTGAAATACTTATAATATTTTACAAGATTCGCTTGAAGTCTTTATTAGGAATGTTTTATTTGTAATAAAATTTTTGGAAGGTAGAAAAAATGCTCTTTACTATTTCAATGAAAAATTTCGTGTGTTCAATGACGATGTTTACATGTTACTAGTGGATGGAACTGCATTCCTGATGGTCAATCTACAGTATATTGCTACGAATATAGTATAGTACCTGTGTTTCTGTATGGGCGTAGACCAGTGGCGTATTTAGAGGGGTGGCTTCTGGGCTTAAGCCCCCCACCGAAATCTTACTTAGTATAGTAAAGTAAATGAAATATCTTGCACAATTTTCACATTTCTAGGCAAAGTCCGCCCCCCGAAAGTTAGCAAAGCCTCTCCCAAAACAAAATCGTACATACGCCACTGGCTTAAACATACTATTAATTGAAACGTGTACATTTTTTATGCCATTATGCACTTTCTAATGTATGTTCTTGAATGAAGATGACGCTATTTTGTTGTATCGTGAGTTTTTGTAAATTATTCACGCCGGGATTTAATCAACGATAGTGTTCTAAGATGTTAGTAGGTCTTTGGTGTTACTTAATGCATTCCTTGTAAAAAAAATGTTCTGGTGCACTTATATCATATTCCTGAATTGAAGTTATCAAGTTCTTGCTTATAAATAATATTTCATTTCTATTATTATGTTGGCTCGAAATTCTTGTTCTATAATCGTTTTGTAGTTGGCTTGGTGCATCAAGGTATTCACTTTCTTCCAATTGAGATTTATTGCATTCTTGCAATGTTTGGTGAGGTCAATAACAATATAAAACAATTTCTACGAATGTATTGTAATTTAAGAAATGTGTATATATTGTATGTACACAATAGGCTGCTACCAGTGGCACAAGCAAGCGAAACATTTCTATTTAAGTGAAACGCTTTCAACAGATTATGCTGTAGAAAATGGCTGATTGCAGTTTAATGTGTCTTTCAGCATAAAGGCTATATGAGACATGGACCTAATAACAACGTAGGATCTGAACCACGTGAGCTCACACCGTGAAGCAAAGCCGATTCTCCCACACTGAAGATGTATATAGTAACTGAATAGCCATCAGGGATTCTTTTTCCTCTTGAAAATAATTCATTACCAAACAACCAACTACAAATATTTGTTTAGCCTTTCAAAGAGGTTCATTATTTTCATTAAAATTTATTTGTTTTGAAACATATTCTAAAGTTCGAAGTAGGTTGATATTCTTGTTCCAAACTGATGACAGATCCAATCGCAAATAACAAATCAAATTGGGAAACCTCAAAGAAAGTGGACCTACGTTCTATATGTCGTATAAATTTGGTAATGTCTCAGAAAAAAGGAAACCTTTGAGTTAAACATCCCACGATTATGCTCTGTTGGCCAAGCGACACGGATGATTAAGTCAAGTGAATGATGATGGATAAATTGGTGGAATGAGAAAGTGGAGGAAACGAGAGTAACCCGAGAAAACCCACGGACACGATGTTGATCACCACAAACTTACTAGGCTGGGAATCGAACCAGGGAGCCCATGCACCAGAGGTAAGCACTCTACCACTTAGATTATGCGATCTGAGTAGTGTCTAGGAAGTACCGTATATATTTAAACCTTCCATTTTCCTAATGAATGAACTGACCTTTTGAATAAACTGACAAGTCTTAAATCTTAAACATAAGACAGCCTCTGTTTCACTAAAGTCGTAGCATTTATTCCGCAAACCAGCGCCAGCTTTTCAGCTTGACAACAATGGATTTGTGAATAGGTTAGGTGAGGATTATTTCCATTCATATATATCTTACAAGGCATGGTACCCCGGTGTAACACACCGATTTTGATAAGATTGCACAGACATACAGATCACCGAACAAGAAAGGACATATTTTTTTATACCGGCCAACAAGCGCATTGAGAGGGTCAAACTGGGGCATAAAAATGGGGTGAAAATGAGATTATGTGGAATATAGCGAGAACGAGAAGAGATATCGGAAAAGGTTAAATGTACGAAATACTACCCATAGATTTATATACTTTGTTTATGACGTAATAATAATATTCCAGCGAAGAACGCGGAAACCTACTTACATCAAGGGATACTGATTCATGCACCCAAAGCAAAAACACATATTTTCTCTTTTCGTTTCTTGTTTCTTCTTGCTTATTGCTAACCTCTTCACTCTTTTCCGTAACACATTGTGACAATGTTGTACACTTGATTCGTCCATTTCCTGGTGTTCTTCTTTCTTCGCATGGGTCTGTTCTATTCTACCTCATTACCTTGCGTCGACTTTGGGCAGTATTTCGAACATTTAATATTTTCCCACATCTCTTCTCGTTCTCGATGTATTCTACATTATATTTTGACCCCATTTTTATGCCCCTATTTGACACTTTCAATGCGCTTGTTGGCCGATATATAAAAAATAAGTATCGCTTCTTGTTCGATGATCTGTATGTCTGTGCAATCTTATCAAAATTGGTGTGTTACACCGGGGTACCCTGCCTTGTAAGATATAAAAATGAAAATAAAACTCACCTAACCTATTCATAAATCCATTGTTGTCACGCTGAAAAGTTAGCGGTGGTTTACAGAATAAACGCTCCGACTTTAATGAAACATAGGATGTCTTATGTTTAAGATTTAAGATTTGTCAGTTCATTCATTAGGAAAATGGATGGTCTAAAACGAATGGTGATTGGGAGGTACCTTTCCTACATGGTCTAAGACGCCTGGTGATTGGGAGGTACCTTTCCTACATGGTCTAAGGTGCCTCGTCATTGGGTTCCTTTCATTTTTTTACCTACATAATTAGAGGAACTATATTTATTGTAAAAATTTGAATTCAAGATGAGACTTATTGTAATAAAAGGTGATGCGAAAGTCCAAATTCGCTTGTACCGTGTTTTTGCTCTGTCCTATAGACAGAGAAAACCTTACAATATTTACCCCTTTAGTTGTGATTGCAATCTGTCAACGTTACCGTGATAAATCCTTAGGTAAAAAGAATCTCTCTCTTTATTCTCGAGTTCAAGATATCCAATTAGCTTAACAACGAATATGCAATGTTGTAAATGCATCAGAGTAATGAAACTAGCTTATATAGTAATGTTAAATGTTCTAACACGCTAACAGATCAACGGATCTTCCGACACACCATCAATTTTCATACTAAGGCTTCCGAATATATTTTTTTTTAAAGGTAGGTCATTCTTTAGTATTCAAAGAAGTTTGCAAAAAAAGAAGATAAGAAACTAGGTTTATTTCGATGCTCAAAATGAAGAGTGATAGCTTAATGTTTTCTTCCCTTTGTTGTTGTATATTTCTTCCCTCTTCTTTATTTATTTCTTGCATGTTTTTGTGGTTTCTTTTTTTCCCTTTCAAATTCGTTCTCGTTTCCTTCCTGACGCATGCAGGACGCATCGAAGTGAAAACGAAAAGTTGGAAATTCTTAATACATCCAACGTCTTCCACGAAAGGGATTTTCTCGTCAAAATCCGTTCTTTTTTTTTTTTCGTTTCTCTTTCTCGTTACTTAAATCCCTTCTTCTCCTCCTTCGTTTCCTTTCTAACGTATGAGTGCTTCTTTTCTTCTCTAAGGGCCACTTTCCAGAATATAGGCTTTTCCTCATACCATATAACTCTCTCTTCTATACACAAATGTACTCAAAAATGGCTAAGGAACTGAGAGATCTGAATTGCACTTTCCTGCATTCCTAAATAGTATGGCGTTCTTATGAATGCAAGGAAGAAAATGCAGTTTTTTCAGTCAATTTAGTTTTATTGGAGAAAATTTTCATAATGGATTTCATTGGTTGAGTGATCACCTCCCTTAACCTCAAATGTCCAATCATTTCACTTATTCTGATTGAGTTCTTAAAAGTTGAGGGTCCCGTCTAAAATTAAATGAAATATTTTTGTTTATTGTCCCACGATTAAACCGTTTAGTACAAGGGAGACGATGATTAAGGCAAGTGATGATGATTGCAGAAATGGTGGAATGAGAAAGTGGGAGGAAAAAGGAACTATCCCGAGAAAACCCATTGACACAATGCTGGCCACTATAAATTTTCCAGTACTTACCCCGGGGAAACCCATCAGCACGATATTGCCCACTATAAACTTACTAATCGTCTTTGGCATGGGAGACCCGGGTTCGATTCCCGGCACGAGTTCATGTGGTTCGGATTCCACGTTAATCAGTATGTCCTATCTCGTGTAGTCTCGGTGCTGAAAGGGACGTTAAAAGTCAAAATCATCATCATCATCAAACTTACTAATACTTAGCCCGGGGAAACTCACCAACACGATATTGTCCGCACAAACTTATTAGTACTTGGCATAACCAAATTAATCAACCAAATGTTCTGACCAAAAAATTTAGTGTTCATGACCAAACACCAAAATTAATCACGAAATTTTGGTTAAACTAACCAAATAAAGTGACCAAATGCACTTACCAAACAAATTTGGTATTCCTGACCAAGCCATTTTTTCAGTGTAGTAATGAGGCTTTATGAAAAGGACTAATGTAAAAGAAAGTTGTCTGGTTCGATTTCAGGCCAAGTGAGTTCCTGGAGGACAACGTAGGTATCCGTGGATTTTCTCATAATTCTTACGGTTCCTTCCACATTGTAATCCACCAATTATTTCACACAATCATTGACGACTTCCATTAATTTGTCTTCTTTAGCCGACAAGATACAATGTGACGTAAAAACTAGAAGTTATATTTGATTTCATTTCCCACTGACGGATTGATTTTCACTTAAGTTCTTTGTCTCCAGTGAATCTACATAGGATGGTACTTAGAGTTTGAAATAAGAACTGAATTACTGTAGCGTGTTCTACACTCTACCATTTGACATCGAAGTCAAGATTTAATGTTTCAGAACCATACGCGCGAGCCACTATTCCAGAAAAGATTTTTTTCCCCTTGACGTTTCCAACTTTCAGTGACTAAAAGATTGAACGATGTACAGAAGTCTTGTTCAAAATGGAATTCGACAGTTGAACGAATTTACTCATTTCGTAATATGTACTTAAAGGAAAATATCTGGCTTTGGGATGTCCGTTCATTTGTTTTTTCGCTCGCCTGTCCTTCGTGCAGACCCTTAGACGACATACTTTTAATGTATCCACACCAACATTTGAACTTATCATCATCATCATCGTCATCATCATCATAGCTTTTCTGCCATTATTGGTAGGTAATTTGCCGCAACTGAGAGCCTTCCCTGCTCCACGGTTTTCCACCCATCTCTTCGTCTTCACGTACGATTTTTCTGTCTTAATATCGTCTAGTACTTGTAGTCTCCTTCGTCCCCTCCCTCTGTTTCCTGCCACTATACCCTCTAGAACCTCCTTCATGATACAGTTCCTTCTTAGCTAATGTTCCAAAACAGTTTCTCTTCCTCTTCTTAATAATATCTAAAGTTTTTATTTTCTCCTCCACTAGTTCCAACACCCTCTCATTCGTTTTCCACTAGACCCATCTATTCTATTGATTCTTCTCGACACCTACATTTCGAAAATAGGTTTTTATTAAAATCCTCAATGAAAGGCCGGCACCCTAAAAACAAAAGTAAATGACTAGAAAATGAAAATTTAAAAAAATGCGATTTCTTCAAGAAGGACCTAATGATTTTGCATAAACAGAGTTAATATAAATTATATATCGGATAACATAATATTCTGTATTTTTAGACGTATATGAGCTGCTGTAGGAAGATGAATGATACATGAAAAATTACATATGCTTACTAAGTTCAAGATACGTGCTATAGATGTTCAATATCTTCTACGTTGTTCACATGCAAAAGTAGTCCATATAGGGCCATGCGTTTAATAGTATGTTCGTCCAGCAGCAAAGATGTGTTCCTTCAGTTCTTGCTGTGTTATTGGCATTTGAGGTAGATAAACTCTGTCCTTCACATCTTCACATACATGCACAGTACAGAAAGAAATATTTTCCATATTAATATACGGGCGTACGCTGGACTATCGTAACCAAAGAACACTTCGCATATTCTAACACACATAAACATTTCTTCTGCGTTGCCTTCATCGAAAGTGAATAGAGTAGGAAGGGTGGGACATATCAGGAAACGTGACGCTGATTGGCTGGTGATATTACGTCACCATACGATCAGGGTGAGAAAAAGTGAACAGACAGACGAAGCTTGGCATTTGTAGAAGAAATAATGATATTAATCGCTGCATATCTTTTGTCTGGTTAGTTGTTTGTTTCAGGCTTCACTTTATTCGACGAGATTTTCTTCTTTCGGCTAAAGTTGATTCTTGAATGTTATTGTCCCTGTTCATGTATTTGAGTTGAATAAATATCCTAGATCTCACAACAGCTTAGTTAATGGCTCATACGCGTTAGGATATTTTAAATTTATTTTTGCAATCATTTTATTTTTTTTTTCCTTTTTTTTACCAATTATTATATTGCTCGCAATTTCATAATTGAAATCAGCTCGAATCCATTTATTTTTGTTATCCATTTCTCTGATCAAACGTGGATACCACCAGCGGAGCCCATTTCTGTATAACTTAAGGTAGGGGGCTTCAGGAGTATGGTTTAATAATCATGTAACCAAGCAATGATTAAAGAAACTACAGTATATTCAAATTCTGGGGAGTATAAGACCGTGTTCTAAAAGAACCGTGACTCTAGAAGAACCGTTGCTCATTTTTAGTAAATCATAATTCACTCATCCAAAAGAGTCGGTCAGAAGAGTCGGCTCACTCGCGAGGGATACATCACTAGCAGAAATTTAAAATGGATTTGAAGACCTTTAGCAGGCCTCCATCTTGAAACTGTCGACACAGGCCTGCCATCTAGCATGTAAACGTACGCAACATAGCGCCATCTACACGCTGAGTGTAAGCATCTGTTCATGCATCACGAACTCCCTCGTGGGAAAGCGGTTAGAGTACGCGACTTTAGCATGGGAGTCCAGGTTCGATTCCCGGAGAAAGCTCATGTGGTTCGGTGTTAAGCTAAAGGTCCACGTCTCACATAGCCTCGCTGTTTAAAGAGACGCTAAAATTAAATGAAATCAAAATTTCTTGTACGTATTGCCCGTCATTGTAAGTTTTATACATGTACCTGTAACGCGATGAATCATCAATTGAGACTTTGTACTTCATAGGTAAGTAGATCATTAGTGAACTAGTGTGCGTTAAAACATCGCACATGCCTCGTAGGGGCGAGTCATTGGCAACAATACTCTCGCTTGTAGATTGGTTCTCATAGTGAGGAGCCCGATCTATAGGGTAGGTTTAGGCGAACTTGAGGTAGCAGTAGACACCGGCAAAAACCAGCAGAGTATCGGCAAAGGAAGTGCATTCCTAACCTATGAAACGTCTTCACCATATATTTCCGAGGAATATACAGCATGAACCTATAGGGAAGACATAATTCCCTCAAACCAATGAAAAACTACTAAAAAGAACAATTGAAGGGGTAATTTGGTTAAGGGCGTATCGACCTATTTCCGGTAAAATGAGACATATATTTTCTGCAAGCTTAAGCATGTCCGTATGTGTCTAGGTGGTGTTAAGGTAATGTCTCTGCTCCGTAGCGAACGCCTATCTCCGACAATAGTGTGAGAAAACGTTGGTTAATTGAAGAAGTAGCTCAAGTGGTAGAGCGTTGGCTTCGCATTCGGGAGGTCGTGGGTTCGAATCCCGCTGCCGACCATCCTGTCTGAGGTTTTCCAGGGTTTCCCTCAGTCCTACCAGGCAAATGCCGGGATGGTACCTACTAAACAGGCCCTGGCCGATACCTTCCCAAATCCTTTCCATTGTTGTTGTTGTTGTTGTTGTTGTTGGATATCCAGTGTAAAATGGCCTCTGAGCTGTATCTGGTGATTGTTAAATAAATAAATAAATAAATAAATAAGGGCGTTTGTTTTTCTGCTCTCCTGTAAAATTGAAAAATTGCTAGTTACGCTCTTATCTGAATTTACCCCTCAATTAATATTTATTTACAACTCATTTCCAGGAAAACGTTCACCAAAATACCATACTAAACAACTTTATAAAAATGTTCAATTATACCATCTTGTCTAGTCTAGTTTCTAGTCTAGTCATTGTCTGTTTTTCATTTTATTTAGAAATGGAGGGATATATTAGCTAAGTGCTGCTTTATACTAGTGATATATTTGCAAATGTGTGTGAACAGTCGTGAACAGTTAATGTGTTATTTAAACAGTTGTGATTTTTTTTACAGCTTATTCGAGGAGTTGAATATAATTTATGATGTGAGTTCTTCTTTGTTTTATTCTGTGTTCTTCTTTTGTGCTTGTTTGTGTGTATCGGCCCCGGTGCTTGTTTGTGTGTCTTCCTTGGCCCTTGTTGTGGTAGGTCATGGTACAGATCTTCCTGATTAATTAGCTTTTCGATTTCTTCTTTATTTTGCGTGTAGCTCTTCTTCCGAGTATGTTATGACGTCACACCCACTGGGAAACGAACCACGTCCAAGTCCAGCATTGAGCACAAAAACGATGATAGTGAAGTTTTAGATGAATTGATGAGATATTTATATGAATTTTGCTGAAATTAATTGTTATTGTAAGTTAATAGTTAGTGAAGTGATTATGTAGTTTTCTTCATTGTTTGTGAAATGTTCTTCATTGTTTTGTTAAATGTTCTTCGTTGTTTATTGCGTGTTCTTCCTTTGTTCGTGTGTGATTTTCCTTGCGTTATTATTTGATATAGTTCTTCCTTGTTCTGTTTAAGTCTCTAATAAATGTTATATCTTATAGTTTATTTTGTTCGTGACAAAAGTTTGTGATGGCCTGTAATATAGTGGTGGGGTATGGAGTATATTCTTTATCTGTTGCTGAGAAGTGATGTTGAAAGAAGTCCCTTTCATGGAGTCTCTGACTATATTTGATGTTCAGTAGATTAATGGTTAGTGTGATAAGTAGTATTCCCGCTAAGTCATATATTTGTTCGTTATTGCCTTTAATTTGTAAGATATTTTTGATCCAATGGCGTTCAGTTTTGGCCACTTCTTCTATATTCTGTCTGTTATATATTTGATGTCCGTAGGAGAGAAAACAGGCAAAATTACGGTGGCTACAAAATCCGAATGAAATAACTACACAAAATTTCGCAGATATCAGGCGGGAAACTTCCAAAACTTTTAGAACAAAGAAACGGGATTTTTTGAAAGCTAAAATTAAGGAACTTGAAGATAATAGTAAAAATAAAAATATTCGGGACAGCGGGAAAATAAGGGGATCAGCGAATTTAAGAAAGGCTATCAACCTCGTGCTTATATATTAAAGAAATCTGACGGGACAGTTCTTACTGATACGAATAGCCTCTTAAATAGATGGAAAGATTTCTTTGACGATTTGCTGAACACGCAGCCAAAAACTAATGTGCGTGGAGAAAAGGAGATACACACCGCAGAACCGTATATTCCAGAACCCAATCGAATAGAAGTGGAAGCCGCTATAAAGAAATTAAAGAAACACAAATCTCCGGGTGTAGATGAAATTCCGGCTGAGTTAATTTTAGCTGGAGGCGAAATATTGTGGAACAAGATACACAAACTCATTCTCCTTATCTGGAACAAGGAAGAATTGCCACAAGAGTGGAAAGAGTCAATCATTGTTCCAATTCACAAGAAAGGCGACAAAACTGACTGTAATAATTATCGAGGCATTTCTCTTCTGTCAACATCCTATAAAATCCTTTCAAATATTCTGTTAGCAAGATTGACCCCATACGCAGATGAAATTATTGGAGATTATCAGTGCGGATTTAGACGAAATCGATCAACTATCGACCAAATATTTACTATTCGCCAAATACTCGAAAAGAAGTGGGAATACAATACCCCGGTACATCAACTATTTATTGATTTTAGAAAGGCTTACGACTCGGTTAGGAGAGAAACATTATACAACGTTCTTACAGAGCTTGGAATACCGAGAAAGCTAATTAGATTAATTAAGATATGTTTAAGTGAATCCCAAAGTAAAGTCCGGGTAGGAAAATTTTTGTCCACGAGCTTCCACGTCGAAAATGGCCTGAAACAAGGAGATGCGTTGTCGCCATTATTATTTAACTTTGTGCTGGAATACGCTATAAGGAAAATCAAAGATAGCAACCAGGGCCTAGAGTTGAACGGCATTCACCGGGTTATGGCATATGCTGATGATGTAAATTTAATAGGGGATGATAGGAGAACAGTAGAAATAAATGCAGAGATCTTACTAAACGCTTGCAGGGACATGGGTTTAGAAGTAAATGCAGAGAAAACTAAATACATGGTAGTGCGGCGGGACCGTAATACGGCAAATTGTGGAGGCGTTAAAATATTAAATAATACTTTTGATAAAGTGGATACTTTCAAATATTTAGGATCAATATTAACAGACGAAAATCATATTCACGAAGAAATTAAATGTCGACTAAAAGCAGGGAATTCGTGTTACTATTCGGTTCAAAATCTCTTGTCGTCGCGAATTCTGTCGACGAATTTGAAGCTTAAAATATATAAAACGATAATTATGCCTGTTGTTCTGTATGGTTGCGAAACATGGTCGCTTACTCTGAGGGAAGAACATAGACTGAAAGTATTTGAGAACAGGATCCTGAGAAGAATATTCGGGCCCAAGAGGAACGAGAATGGGGAATGGCGGAAGCTTCATAACGAGGAACTACATAGTTTATACGGTTTACCCAACATTGTTAGGGTCGTCAAGTCTAGGAGGCTTAGGTGGGCAGGTCATGTAGCTAGAATGGAAGAAAGTAGAAACGCTTTCAAAGTCTTGACTGGTAGACCCATAGGAAAACGACCATTAGGAAGACCTAGGCGCAGATGGGAGGATAATATTAAGATGGATCTCGCAGAGATAGGAATACAAAGTAGAAACTGGATCCAATTAGCTAAGGATAGAAGCCAGTGGAGAGCTTTTGTGAACGCGGCACTGAACCTCCGGGTTCCATAGGCCATAGAGTTAGTTAGTTAGTTTATAATAATACAGATCGAATTAACAGTTTGTAAATGATGTTATGTATCTTGGGTGAGAATTGAATATTGTTGATGGTAGTCTTAAGTTTTATCATTATAGTTACCGCTCTCTTTTTTACATTTGATATGTGTTTTTTTCAGGTTCAGTCTGTTATCTAAAGTAACACCGAGGTATTTGGCAGTTCTGGTTGGAAAGATATGTTGGTTGTCAATCATAATTGTATTATTGAGATCTTTTCTTGTGCCTTTACCACTAGGGTAGCAAAGAAGAATTTGAGTTTTATTTGGGTTTAATTTAAGAAACCATCTATCACACCATTCCTTAACTTGAATTGTTTGACGTTTAAGTCTGCTAAGAATTAGCGGAGTATTGCTAGCTAATGTCCAATAGGCAGTATCATCTGCAAATAATGCAAAGTGGCATTTCGATCTTGGTGAAATTGGCGTGTCATTTACATATAGAATGTATAGTAATGGTGCGATGGTGGCTCTTTGTGGAACTCCTCTCAGTAATGAAATGGGATCAGTGAGCTTGCCATTAAGTTTAATTTGCGTTTGTCGATTTTGTAGAATATTCCAAATCCATCTAAGGATTGTGGTAGGTATGTTTAATTGATGTAATTTATAGAGGAGGCCATCGTGCCATACACAGTCAAAAGCGGAGCTTAAGTCTAGGAATATAGCACCTCCTTTCAGTTTCTTTTTGATTGCTTTCTCTAAATGGTTATGAAGTCTTAGAATTTGATCTATGCAGCTACGTTGTGGTCTGAAACCAGCTTGGTCTTTAAAATATTGGTGTAAACGATTTAATATGATTTTTTTCCATAAGTTTGGACAGAACTGATGTAGGAGTTATTGGTCTGTAATTGAAGGATTTGGATAGATCCTTTCCTTGTTTTGGTATTAATATTGTATATGATTTTTTCCATGATTCAGGTATGAAGCCAGTACTTAGACAGTATATATACATTTTGGCTAATATTTCGAATACTATTTCCGGACCTTGCTTAATGCAGATATTAGATAAGTTGTCTTATCCTCTTCAGTCCCCTTCTCGAGCCCGCTGAACAAATTTCAAGGTCACGTTGTATTATTGCAAACGGGACAAATGTACTCAAGTTCCGTCATCGAGCTCGTTTAACATTGTACTTTATCTGTATGTGTGAGTAGTGCGAGTTTCGCTTTTCTTTTCTTTTTTTTTTTTTTTTTTTGTTTTGTGTTCGGAAGTATGGCTGAACGTCCAGAAAAGCGGGAAGCTGCATCGTCCTTTCACAAAGGTACGTCTATTCATTATAAAACCTATTTTAGGGAATACATTTCACTTCTTTCTTATCAAGAAATGTCTGGTGTGTATTATTAGTAAGAAATTTCATTGATATGAACTAAAGTCTGTAAGTATAAGACGTCATTCTTGGCGTGTTCAGCCGGCTGAACAATCGTACGCAACTGATAAAATTCTGGCTAACCCTTGTACTACTGCATCGTATTTGATTTTTATTGTTACTTCCAAGAAATATTGAATAATTGTTTGTATAATTGTTTAGGCTTGTAGCCAGGGTTGGATGCTTAACTAGCTGGAATTGTTGCTGTATTTACTTAATTGTATGAATTATTTTAAATGTTAATTTGGTGCTTTTTAGCTCATTTTTCTCTAGAACTTTGACAATTCTGGTTAATTAAAGAGGAAACTTGTTTCGATTTCCATTTCAGGTCGAGGCCTTTACCAGGTTGATGTACTTCAAATGATTGATGAAAGCCATATTGACGCTTATGAAAGTGGTGGATCAAGAACTAAACAGTATTCCTGTATTAAGCTCGAAAGATAATGTTGCCCCCCTTTTTTTTAAATTTTTGAATTTAGGATGCATTCGTTGAGGGGATCAGTGTACCCAGCTTTCTAATACTTCTATTTTACCAGTTTAGTAATCTATATGTATGACTGAGTTGGGGGGGGGAGGCGATGGGGACGTCAGCATTGAGGCCATGTGTCCATGTCACGAGCGACACGGCTGCTCTCACAAGTACTGCATCAATAGAAGAGCAAGGAAAAGCTAAAACGAATATATCAAGAACAAAAAGTGCAGCAAAATTTAAAAAAATAATGATAAAAGAATAAATACATGGAATAAAAATAGATAACAAGAACAATATAGATAAAGCAATAAAAGATAGAACAATAGCTAAAAGCGTAACAGCAATTAAAAGAATAAAGAGACTAGAAAGCACAGAGAATGTGAGCAACCTCAGAAGCATGAAGAAACTGAAGTACCAAGCTAACAATACCATCATCATCCACCAAAGCGCGGGTAAAGGTACAAGGCAATCCGTGACGTTCTCTGAGATCTGAATATTCAGGACATTCCACAAGAATGTACTGAATACTCAGAGGGACAATACACTCCTCACAATATGGACGGCCCAAACCACGCAGCAAATACTCATGTGTCAGGTGTGAGTACCCGATACGAAATCGCGCCAGAAGACACTTCATCTCGATGACTAGAGCGAGAAGATGTATGATACTTTCCGAGGAGCGGCTTAACTGCGTTCATTTTCATTAGGCTGGTCCCAAACTACTTACCAATGAGTGCGTATCAAGGTGGAAAAATGAGTAAAGATCGCAGTAAGGAAGAATATGCTCCAATACAACTTCAGCCAAGGCGGCGTTCTTGGCGTTAGTGGCAGCACGTTCGTTTTCCCTGATGCCAACATGACCCGGCACCCAACAGACAACGATGACACAGTCCTAGTGTTAGAGGTGATGGCTGGATCTCAGAATAATGTCTTCAACGAGGGCGTGCTTAGTCAAGACTTCTGGAGGCCCCTAATTACGCTCTGAGCATCGATGGAAACCAGCACACGACGGAACGAGAGTGTGAGAGGATGTTCCAGGCCAAGCGTAATGGCAGCAAATTCATCAGTATATACGGAACAGAGGTGATGTAAGCTAAATACTGGGTTGCTCTCATCAATGACAAAGGCACAGCCAGCAGAATTTCCCTCTTTAAACCGCCCGTATAGAACACATTAAAATTAGGGTACTGTTCTAAGAGTGCGGCAAACTGTTGATGGTACACCTGGGAATTAGTATGCTGCTTGGGGTGTGAAGACAAGCGTAATTCAAACCGTGGTGATCGACGCAGTCTAGGCGGAACAACAAAAAATTTAAGCAACGAAAGAGAGGGCCACACAAATTCGTCAGAAAGGAGACTCTCACACACATGGATGTACCATGGATGTATACAGCGACGATGTACAGCATAGAGGTCGTAAACCCGCCCATCACACAAAAAATCTACAGAGGTGATTAGAAATACAGAGCACGTGTGAAGAATAACTAAGAAGCCTCCTACGACGATATATTAATGAACGTTAACTGGCTTTAACATAAAGGCTGGCAACAGGACTAGTACTAAGCACGCCAGCAGCTAGTCGAATGTCCAGGTAAATAATTGTTTGTACTTTCACCAGAGAAGAGCGAACAGACACATAACAATAAACCAGGGTGTTATCAAAATCAACAGGTGTTGTCAAAATCAACAGGTTCCAAATGTATCTAGTGCAATATTCTTCTGCATTCAGGAAAACAGAAACTGCTTCTATGATTTCTATGGAAAGTGAACCGGATAATGGAATACAGAAAGGGAAAGGAATTGGAAAGAACACAAGTTCACAAATATCAATATAAACACATTATAAATATTGTACACATGCTATATTAGTTTAACATAGTCAATATACATACCGGAATGTACGATAAATATAGGAATAAATGTACTCAAAATTTAAGGTGAATCTCACTTTTCTTCCAAAAATAAGTATCCGATTATGGACAGAAATATAGTGTCTTGTTACAAACGTTCAGCCGGCTGAACAGGCCCCCCACCCCATCCCGTCAACCGTACCTCAACAAAACTGTCATTTATGTGTTTCATAGCACCCCAATTTCATAATATATAAAACTCTTATCTCTGCGATTCGAACTAACAGCTTGGGACTGAAGAGGCTATACCATCTTGTCACCATTTCTCCTTTAAGAGATACGAAGAAGAAATTTATCTTCCGGGTGTCGTTCTCCATTTGACATTTCACAAATACTATCTCTTTTGTTTCTACTTCAAATAGACATATTTTATTAACATCAAAAAATATACTAAATAATTTTACTGCAGAAAAGTATAGAGATGGATTAGTTTTCTGCGAATGGTTTTCTGAAATATCTTCTTTCGTGCTTCCATCTTCAGTAGAAGTAAACAAACCGACTTTCTGAACAATCATGCTAACTTTTACCACGGGAAGAGCAAGGGCTCTGATCCTGGGGGAGCCGGGGGACCCGGGCCCCCCCAAAGCTTATGTGGGCTCCCCTATTGTATTTATGAATATACAATATTTGGCATAATTTGAATGCAATTTGTCTTAAAATCCTCATATATATATATATAGGTCTACCTTCTGCATCTGAATGGACCTCCCCAAATTTGCAGAAAAATCAGCGCCCTTGGGGAAGAGCAACTAAAGATACAGGCCACCACACGAAACTTCTCTCTACGTTATGCTGCACTTATAACTGTAGCATTTATTAGGGAATTACGAAGCGTTTCAAGGAAACTTTGTCGAAAAGAGAACTCACTCTCAGAAATAAACTATCCTTTCCGAATATTTTCATTAGAAGGAAGATATAATAAAATATTTATTTGTGAAGGAAGAAAATCATCTGAGTTGTTCTTGAAAAAACAAAAAGTTCCAAACGAAACTCATACCCAAGAACAAAATACGAGGGACGTTCGGAAAGAAACCTCCGATTGGTTAAAAAATGAACACAAAGTGAATACAACGAATTTATTACATATACACGTATATATGAAACTACTTCTTTGCTCCATTTCTCAATATAGTTTCGATAAACATTCAAGCACTTATCATTTATCTGAACTAGTTTAGAAATTCCATTAACATAAAAATCTCCCGCGTGTGCCTTGAGACAGCTTGTGACCACATCTTTCAGCCTCTCATCATTTCCAAAGCGCTGACATCTAAGCCACTTCCTCAGATACATAAAGAGATGATAATCTATGGGGCACAAAAGCAGATATTTCAGAAGGTCATCCCGAGAAAACTGATCCACCTCGGGTAACTTTTCTATCAATTTTCTGAACGAGTGCATCAGAGTCCATTGATAACCTGCTACTCCTCTCTTCGACGTGAATGTTTGTTCGTCTCCTTTTGAATGAACGAACCCATTCACGAACAACTAATTCACCCACCACACTTGATTCCTTACACAGCACAATGTTCCCAATGAATAACTACTGCCGAACATTGTTTTGCCGTAAGAAAATATATAAGGACTCGCATCTCACACTTGGCGGGGTTTTCTATCGCAGCACACATTTTGAGACGCTACAAAAGTGGAACTAGTGATCAAATAACCTTTACTCTACCACGGCTGGATGCACACTGATCTACTGTGGACGTCTGTGCAAAGATGGTACGCACTACTTCACGCACAGTGACCAATCGGAGGTTACTTTCCGAAAGCACCTCGTATATCTTGATTGTTCCACGTGAAATGACTTACCCTGTAAGGCGATATTATGATATTAATGAAATATTTATTTACGGAATATGAACAAAATCGTTTGATATCTTTAGACAATCGCTCAAGAAACACTTACCCGCAAGAACAAACCACAACTTGTAAATATTTTCAGGATAAATGATTTATGCCATGTTGGCAGGATAGTAGTGGAATATTTATTTCTCAAATGTGGACAAAATCACTTAGGAAAAACTTATCTCCAAAAATAAACTACCAGTCATGTAATTTTTTTTGTGGATATTTATGTCATATTACCACGTTAGTAATGAAATATTTATTTATGAAATAGTAACAATTTTTCTTCAGTCATTTTTGGGAAATTAGGGGATCCATAACTAGGTGGCCAGAGGGATCAGCCTCTCCTACAAATTTCAGTCAATCTGAAAGTGTCAGTTAATTCTTTTTAATTTTTTTTTCAACTGTAAACAGTCAGAAAATTGTTACTGCTTATTTGCTCACTGTTTGTTTGAGAGAAAAACATGCAAGAAGTTGAGTTGATTTGATTTTAGTTTAGCGTCCCTTTCAGCAGCGAGGCTATATGAGACGTGGACCTACTGATTAACGTGGAAGTTCCCACCGGGAATCGAACCCGGGTCTCCCACATGGAAGAAGGGATGGATGGATGGGGTGAAGATATAAACTTTAATTTTCGAGAGAAATATAGAGAGAGATTAAGAGAGGGAATGTTAAATGTAATAATTCTTCTGAATTTTAGTTATGAAAAATGTTACTTTTAACGTTCAACAAATATATCTTTAGGCTAAATAAGATGAGTGACTATTAAAAGCGAATGATTATGAAACCCGTTCTTCGCATGTTGTGAACAGCTTTAATGGAAGTATTGAACCTTTTCTTCCCTTAAGGTATCTATGGGAAATGGATTTGGACTTCAAAGGTATCCGGGAGTGTCACTGTTCACGTAAGCTACCCTTAAAGTAGGCCTATAGATTAGATACTAATATTGGTTGTTTTTCACTATTTTTACATGTTAGCTTCCTAATTCCTTCTACTCCTTTTACGAAAGATACGCAAATAGCTTACATTAGGCAATTTTTCACTCATACACGAGAAAAAATCAAAACCGGTACAGCGATCTTGAAGGAGCTAGATACCAAACATTGACTGTCTAATTACATTCATTTTTAATTATACAGGGTGGCCCAAAGGTAGGTATACACCTATGCATTGATCAAGTTTATAGGTTTATTTGCTTCAGCTCTTCCAAACTTAAGATGTAAGTAAAAACACATTAAGAACAAATACTAAAGAAACTAAGTCTACTTGGTGGATAACAATAAAAAATGATTTAAAAAAAGCAATGAGTTGGTCAGTACGGGACTCAATAGTACCTACTTTTGGGCCACCCTGTATTATAAAGTTCTGCTTATGGAGGTATAGGTGGAGCATAGGTAGAGCTAACTTATCCTCCGGAATCGAGTCCTCCCACAACCAAGTTATATTACAAAATCCTCTTTTTCATAAACCGTATATTTCAAAAATTACTATGATGTAAAATTATGTAGTACTTGGGTAAAATATGGTATCGTAAGGCCTGAGCAGTCTAGAGAAGGATATCCACAGAGCTCTGAGCAAGCTAAAGGCTTTGGGTTAGTTCATTTCAAAGCTTCAGGCAAGCTGAGACAGTGGAAGTGACCAGCCGAAGGCGTTGTTCTCTTGGTTTTATACCTGCTCAGTGTACCAGTGGCATGGTGGTCCTTCGTCTTTACATGACCAGTGGTGTTACTCATGTTCCTATCGTGTGTCACTGTAGTAAGTCTTAGTACGACGCACATGGTTGCTGTTTACTAACAACCACTAAATTCTAATATTTATAAACAGAGCCATGCGCAGGATATCACAATATAGAGTGATGGAGTTGAGTTGAGTTGATTTTAGTTTAGCGTTCCTTTCAGCAGCGTGGCTATATGAAACGTGGACCTACTGATTAATGTGGAATCCTAACCACATGAGCTCCCACCGGGAATCGAATCCGGGTCCCCCACGCCAAAAGCGCGTACGCAGGCACGTAGCCAAGGGGTGGGTCCGGGGGGTACGTACCCCCCCCTTCGTATCCAGAGATGAAAAATATTAAGGAAGGATGAAATAAAAAGAAACGAGAAAAAAATGAATGAGTCAAAAATATAAAGCTACAGCAAGTGTTTGGTTACTCTTTCTTATGAGGAGCTTTGTGTGGAGGAAACCGGGAGGAGGGGGGGAGTTGAAAATAGGTATTATTGTAACGAAGCATTCCGAATTCCATCTATCTGCATGGAAAACATAGACTCTCAGGTAGAACTTGCCCAGAATCACCAATAATATGAGCCATTTTGAATTTCGCGGCACTTCTAATCCATTTTATAGGATGTCTTTACTCCCGAAAGAGTATCTCGTTGCTATCCTTGATGACACTAACGAAAATAAGAAAAAGAAGAAGAACGAAGACAAGTAGAACCGAGTTCGAATGACCTCGGAAGTCTATGTCTTTTTCAATACTTTTTTATTTTCTTTTACTCAAGATTCATAGTTTTTCTTCTTAAAATACTTACTAACATGTCCTCATTTTATGGTCCTAAAAGACGAATATGGATATGTTGCCAGTAAAATAGTTTAGATTGATCGATCCCCTGATGTTTAACCATAGTATTTCATGTCACCCCCCCCCCCGATTACGAAACGAACGAATATATGTTGCCACTAAAATAGTTTAAAATGATCGAGCCCCTGGTGTGATAACCATAGTATTTCGTCACGGACCCCCTATTTCGAAACCCTGGCAACGTGCCTGGCGTACGCTAACCACTTAGCCACGAGGTAGTTCATACAGTAATGTAATCACAAAGCAGAAGTAAACGGAAAGTCCCACGGACATGATGTTTATTACAATTTCACAGGGCCTTGGGTCGAACCAAGAATTCCTCTTAACAGAAGTGAGGGCTCAAGCACTGAATCAGCATGCTTTTGAAATAATAATAATAATAATAATAATAATAATAATAATAATAATAATAATAATAATATGTGGGCTTCAATTATTTTTCACTGATCTGCAATGATTTAACATCCTAAATATAAAGCTGTTTATTCTTATGTATATATTGGAAGATACACATGCATTTAAAAGCTGACAACAGCGTTGATTATAGGCTTAATTGTGTTTAAGAATTAATTGTCCCAGTTGATTAAATAATTTATGTTTGTAAGTAATTTATTAATGATATTGACTGAATGATTAGAATTAGCATCCAAAATCCCTTTTAAGCTCCCAAGCTTTTCAGATATCCCGAGTATGTCTGCATAATTTAAGCACAGATTTACAGTATGAGCAGTACACCATTTCATATATATTGAATGGAAATCTCTTTCACACACAGTAACTTGTGTGTGTATATATATATATATATATATATAGATATAGATATAGATATATATTCTTAATTATTCAAAGAACAAAAAAATAGATGATTACTAAACCTAGATCGAATATTGCTTCTTTCAAACGCCTGGAAACGTCCAAAAGATGGAGGAATGAAGTTACTTGTTTATGACCTTGTCTATCCTAGAATATATACTTCAGAAACATTCAAAGGCAGAGGAAAGGTTTCCTTAAATATTTGGAAATTCTGAGGAGTAACAGTAAGTGAAAATGAGTGGGAATGAGCAGTTACCAAGAAGCAATATCACGTTTGTAAAAAAAAGCTTCTGTTCAAGAAAGTTTGAGAATTACGGAGGATTGACAAATATTGTGAACATGTGAAGTTTAGAAGTATTTGTATCATTCTTAACATTATGGGTGTCAACCTTAAGTGAAAACTATAAATTTTAGGAGTATCTGTGTCATTATTAAGATTATTTCAGTCAACGTTAAGAGTAAGTTATAAATTCTAGGAGTATTTATAATATGTTCAACGTCTTCCGGCAGAATAAAGATTGTCAGTTATTATTTGCCACAAACGAACTGCTGTAGCGTGATAAAAGTCGTGTTGCCCAATTTTCTCAAAACTTACGCATGAGAATTTATCCTTAAGTATATTAGTTTTCAGCTTGATGCGATGTATCGTTTGATATATTGTTAGACAGTATAACTAAGATAACTCGAAACTAAAGGAAACATACTAAAATTCGAGTTATCAAGTTTTTCAAATAATCAAGGTGATCACAACAAAAATTCGAGATACCGAGGTTTTGCGTCCTTCATTAAAAGTGACTTTGTATGACTTTTATAACTCGAAGTTTTATTTGTTCAACCTCCATAACTCGAAGTTCTGAAAGTTACAAAGGAAAAGGAATGTTATAAACGTATAGTTATAGCTTCGAGTTGTCGAGGTCTCATCATGAGAAATTCGATTTATAGAAGTAATCTTCGACTTGCAGACATTCGCAGAAAACAAAGTTCGAGTTATCGATTTTTTAAAATATCTTTATCAAATCCTTAAATTCGACTTCGAAGTTGTAATTTTTAAATATTCGACTTATAGAGGTTATCTTAAGATCGAGTGTTATGCAGAGTTGAAGGGAATGTGAAAAATTCGAGTTATCAAGGAATTCGAGTTATCGTGGTTCAAGTATATTATACAGAGAAATAAAAACAAACTTTCAGAGTTAATTATAATATTTTTGATTATGTCTTCTTCACCATACTATAGAGTGTAGTCTTTTTAGCGTCATGTTGAAGACAGGAGCGTCATTTGAGGAGGGCAGAAGGAACAATTGCCCTCCCCTGTGTTCGAGAAACATGTGCTTTTTAGTACATTGTATACTAATGTGCTGATAAAAAATGTGTAGTTTTTTTTTGTCGGTGTACACTCTTGCTCCCAGCTGGCAAAATTCGAAATGATGCTAGAGCGTTTCTATTTCAAGTGCACCCTCGGAAAATATGTGAAACATACTTCAGCTCCACCCCCGCCTACACCACCTCGGCTGTGTTGCCAATTTGTCATTCAGTCATTTAATCTTGGCGAGTGAAGATCGTGGGCTACTTAGAATATCTTACAAGACAGTGAACTGTGAAGCCCATGAAATAATTGAAAGTGACAACTCGGTCAGCATCCAACGATTGAAAGATGTCGCTCACAGCAAATTATCGATCTTCTTTCGAGGGAGGTACGGGAAAAGAACACACCGACAGCAGCACCAGCAGGGGCACAGTTGAAATATAAATGCTCTACTAGGAAGAACTTGATGATAGTATGATTTTTCAGAAACAATCATCCGGTTTAAATGTAAATAGCTTTCATACTATTCATCACATATCGCTTGTATACACTTCAGATTAATTTTGTATTACAAAGATAATGATGAAGATTTTTGGACATACCAAGTCATAGGTGCTCAACTTCGCCTCTTTGTGATATACTGTATATGTTCATTCAATAGTCAAATTTATTCCAAACTTTCGAGATCATTTCTGGATCCATTGTTGGGGAGATTAATGGTAGAGTGCTCACCGCTGGTGCGTGCGGTCCCTGGTTCGACCCCTAGTCAAGTGACTCTGTGGTGAGTTTTCATGAGGCTATTTCATATTCCCATTTCACTGATTATTCCTCATAATTCTCTTATCTTAGTCATCGTCTCCCTTAGCCTAAGGGGCACAATCCAAGTACGTTAAACTGAAAGAAATGAAAGGTGGATAAACTGCTTCCAGTGCTGCTGTGATCTCTCGATTTCCTCCTACAGAAACAACTCTCGTCTTGGAATAGTATATACCATCCCCTAAAGCTTTGAGAAGTAAGAATTTTAATACCAGTGTATTATTGCTAAAATTCACGCTGAACAGTTGTTACGGACTGACACTTCGTGAAGCGTACGAGAGAAATGATTTCTGCTGTGCAGTCACCATCCGAGACAAACAAATGAACTGATAGGCAGATGAAGCAAGTGTGCAGCTGTAACCTACCAGCAATCGCGTGAAACTTTAAAAAAAAAATCTTTCTTCCGATGGTTTATTTGTTGGTTGAAAACGATGATAAGTTGTATCGTTAATATTTTTTGAAATCTAATGATTATTTTTGAAACGAACTGTATATTACGGTTTTTGTTTTGCTTTAACAGATGGCGTGGCTCTGTTATAGCATCAATGTTGGGGATTAGAAAAAGAATGGGGCCGCGGTGGCTCAGTTAGAGCGTTCATCTCTGGTGCTAGGTGTCTCGGGTTCAAACCCTGCTCCCGCCAAGTGAACTTTGTGGTGGACAAACACCGTGTGCGTGGGTTTTCTCGGGGTTCTCCCGTTTCCTCCCACTTTCTTCATTCCACCAATTCATTCATTTCTCATAATCACCGTCTCCTTTAGCCTAACCGGCATAACCGTGGGACGTTAAACTCAAAGATTTCATTTTTATTTTCATTTTTAGAAAAAGAATGTTTTCTCTCCTTTCTCTAAAAGTAAGCATAAGGTTTTATACCTACCCTTGATATTTTGTTCAGTTTAAGAACATCTAGCGATTGGTGTGTATCTCATTGGGCGGCTTTTTACGTTGAGAGCTAATAATACAGTAGAATTTTAAAATACGAGGTATGTTCAAAAATTATCGAACCATAATCTTGCCATTGTCAGGAAAAGAATACCTTCTGTACGCTATTTAAGTAAACCTGAATTCTTGACTGTTCTTGGCATCCGTACACCTTCATCTCGTCGCATGCTACTTGATATGAGGTTTCTTCATAAAACTCTAAATGGGAAACTTAGAACTGAAGAACTAATCTCTAAATCTAATATTCGGGTACCTGCAAGAAGAACTAGAAATAGTGAACTACTTCATTGCAACACGCCTCGATTATCAATTATTCAGCGTTCTTTGTTCTATAGACTGGCTACTGAATTTAACTCCATTGCTTCTGACGTGGATATTGTTAAATCTGAGAATGTATTACGACGGGAGATTATTGCTACACTTATGGGACCTTAGTTTTATTTCAATTTGTTATTGCTAGACTTATGGACCTTTATATAGCTTTTTGTTTACACTTGTTATTGTTAATTTTATATTCTATATTATATAGTTTCAGAGTAAAATGGCTGCCTTGCTGTATCTGGAACTTTGGCAAATAAATAAATAAATAAATAATAAAATAAAAATAAATACTTCTTCCCGCGAAAACCAATCAAGCGCGAGTCTTTCTTCAGAGCAGATGTAAAGGGGACACGCATGCGCTGTCGTGATATCTTTCCCAACCACAGAAAGCATCATTCGCTGACATTCGGCCAACGAGTGAAGACGTGTAATGAGTGCTCGTCGAATTTCAGTTTTTTTGTAAAATGACAGAAATACTTGAGCAAGCAATCTTGCATCAAATTTTGCCGAAAATTTTGGGATACACAAGCGGAAACCATTCAACCGGATTGGTGCAATTCAATTTTGAAAGAGAATTTGGGCATGAGGACAATGTCCATGAAATTTGATTCAGGATTTCATCACCAAACACAACATTCCTGTGTGTCGTCAGACTCCGTACTCAACGGACATGGCTCCGTGTGACTTTTGGTTATTTCCCTACTTGAAAATGACACTAACAGGGATCTAATTTGAGTCAAGTGAAGACATCATACCGAATGCGAAGGCACGGTTGCTCACTATTTCAAAACCTGCGTTCCAGAAGCGTTTTCAACAATGGCGGGGGAGCTGGGAGAAACTTGTGCCTTACCAAGAGCACAACTTTGATGGGGATTAGTCTTTCGGATTTCCAAATTAATAAATGTATTTTTGCCAACCAAAGGTTTGATTCGAGGGGCGCGGTGGCTCAGTGGTAGAGCGTTCCCGTCCGTGGCTTGGGGTCCCTGGTTCAATCCCAGCTCGCGCCGTGTGGACTTTGTGGTGGACAAACACCGTGCTCGTGGGTTTTCTCGGGGTTCTCCCACTTTCCTCATTTCATTCATCTCTCATCATCATCGTCTCCTTTAGCCGTAAAACTCAAAGATTTCATTTCATTTTTTTTGAATTATGCAGCACTTTAAGTTTGACTCACTGTTACTTGATCAACGAATTTCTTACGAGTTTTCTTTTAATCTCGTGCACTGGAAAATGTGCATTTTTCTCTGCAACCTGTTGATGTGCCCCTGTTTCGGTCAGACTCACGAGCATTAAGACGTACTTGACAATTCATGAAGTTTCAAGTTAAAAATTTAATACCTAAATAATTAGGAATGCTCCTGGATTTTATTAATGATGCCTTTATAGTGTCTATGATATATTCTTAGGGTTGCTCTTACACAATTAGACGACACGGTTTTTCTTTAGAATAAAGCTGAAGCAAGTGGAACTTTTATAGGCAGTCTGTCAATTTTCTTTTGCATAATGCAGATCTCTCTGCCTTTTTTTTAATCTTCCAGGAAGTTCATTTTAATATTCCTTACGCAAAATAACGTTTCATTATTGCAATTCTAATAATAAAAAAAAGAGGGACGGAGAGTCCATAGTGTATTAACCAGAATGGTACACCTGATCGTTATTTTTCTATGTATTGAGTCACTAATAATTACTTGGACATGCGTCATCCAATTCTTCTGAACAGGAAATTATAGGTCTATTGGAAAACCTTTCTTAGAAGAAGGTAGGATTGAATATCACACAAAAAAGGCTACTTGCTTATGCGGACAGTGCATCCCTGCTCATTAGCATAATCATATATACGCATATTTAGGTTTATTCACATTTAGATTATTATTATTATTATTATTATTATTATTATTATTATTATTATTATTATTATTATTATTATTATTATTATTATTATTATTATTACATATTTCTAAACTAGGGATGCAAATAACCACTCGCCCGGGATGAGTGGTTCATCGGTGAGTATTTAATATCATACCGAAAGTAAGTAAATGATTTCAATATTGTGGGATCTGGGCTAGTAGCTTTTTTTCTTAGGCGAGTAAAATTTTGTTGCTTATTTGCATTCCTGTTCTAAACTATAGTTACTAGTGTATATTTCAGTGTATCAGAGGTGGGCAACCTTTTTAGGTGCGAGGGCTACTTTTCAGAGAGAACTGATGGTTTTCTTATGTTCCTTTTGGAATCGTAAATCGCTAACGAATGACAAAGCATAAACGCGGATAATTAGGAAGTTCAAGAGGGCCGACAACGCAAAGGTCAGCCATAGCATTTCGAAAATGATATACAGGGCGTTTTTATAGGATTTCGTTGTGAATTTATATCGTTTTGTTTTGGAGCAATGGCTACCATTTTTTATATTATTATCACAAGGGTGTTGGCTACACATTACATTATTATTTTAGCAGTGTAGGGTGACTCCAAATTTGTCAGAGCTCCCCAAATTATACTTTTTTTCATATTTTAGGTCTTTTAATTTCTTCCTCTTTTTCTTCAGCGAATTGGATAGGAATTGCACAAATATTACCTCGTTGGAACCAGTGTTCCATAACGTTTCCAACGATGTATTAATCGTGATTCTGCGATAATTAGGATGCCACCAGGGCTCCAATCGTTAGAGTCAGAGTCTTGATCTTAGGTACACTGAGAAAAAAAATTGTAGGTGGCGTACTTAAAAAGATAGGTTACATGCGTAATTCCTGTAGTTTTTGGACTTAACGTACAACAGACGTATAACTGAAACCGCATGTTTTATAATACTTTCCGTATAAGTGTTCCATTTATACGTACTTTCCATATGAAACAATACAGGCGGTCAGGATCTCTCATACAAATGGATGTATATAACATATAGCTGGCGAAGGTAACATAAGTATAAGCATGTGATATACGGAAAACTGTTAGATGCCATACATCCTGCAACGGCATGATATAACATCTAAGGGCAGTGCCTATATTGCATACGGATAACGTATGCTCCGTACTGATTTCTATAGTAAGCAAGAGGATACCGTATGTTTGTACAATATACCGCTGTCCGGAGAACGGATTTTTCTCTGTGTACTATTCCGGGGTTTGCATGCTGTGAATGATTATAATCCAGAATTAAGCACTCAAAATAGCTGGTCTGCAAAGTGTTTTTACACCTTTTCGACCGAGTGTCCCAACCGGGAATGGAAGCCATGACTGGTCGGACCACAAACGAGAGGGTTAGCGACTACGCTACTCTGGACCACATAAAACAACTACGTCGGCCATCGCTCACGAGTAGCTAGTCGACGCGTTCGCCACCCCTGATCTCCTCCGCCCCTGGTACGAAGATTTCTGGTTCAATCCCAAGTTTTGCAAGTTTTTGGAAGAAGATATAATTTCCTTAAACTGTGTTAGAACTTGTCACTTATTTTTCCCACACTCTTCACGCCTGATGTTTTATCATCACGACTGGTGAGACTGTGAGTTTTTTCTTCGATCTCTGACCACGTGACATTGTGGTTGACAAGGTCGTATCCGTGCGGTTTCTCATGGTTCTCCCGTTTCTTCTCACGTTCTCATTGCACAAATAATATCATAATCATTCAGTTTCATTAATTACCTGTTTCGTTTTGTCTAAAGAGGATAATCATGGAACGTAAAACTAGAACTTTCAATTTCATTTTTGATTTCCGTTTCAACGCCATCACGTACTTATATTTATAGAGTTTCAAGTAGTGTTTTCTGACGAAAGTGTAATTTCTCGTCTTGCAAACAAAATGCTAGTACAGATGAAAATATTTTTTTTTTAGAAAAAATAAACATTCAGACGAGACGAGACATACAACAATTCTCGTCTCGTTTTCAAAAAGACGAGGATAAAAATAGATTAAGAATTTCACGAGCACCATTGGCAACTTTAGTTCACCCATGTCTTAGATCTGAATCACTATTACGAAGATAATGAAGAGCATTTATGAACATTTAAAGATACTACGAAGGGTGATCAGAAAGTAAGGTTACAAAGCCTGCAGTGAAACATGTATATATTATTTCATACAACCAATACAGCCAACAGATAGTACATATAGTAAATTATTTAAGTACGAGGAGTGATCAGAAAGTAAGGTTACAAAGCCTGCAGTGAAACATGTATATATTATTTCATACAACCAATACAGCCAACAGATAGTACATATAGTAAATTATTTAAGTACGAGGAGTGATCAGAAAGTAAGGTTACAAAGCCTGCAGTGAAACATGTATATATTATTTCATACAACCAATACAGCCAACAGATAGTACATATAGTAAATTATTTAAGTACGAGGAGTGATCAGAAAGTAAGGTTACAAAGCCTGCAGTGAAACATGTATATATTATTTCATACAACCAATACAGCCAACAGATAGTACATATAGTAAATTATTTAAGTACGAGGAGTGATCAGAAAGTAAGGTTACAAAGCCTGCAGTGAAACATGTATATATTATTTCATACAACCAATACAGCCAACAGATAGTACATATAGTAAATTATTTAAGTACGAGGAGTGATCAGAAAGTAAGGTTACAAAGCCTGCAGTGAAACATGTATATATTATTTCATACAACCAATACAGCCAACAGATAGAACATACATTTGGTTATTTTTCGACTTAGTTTCCATATCGGTTGAGGCAGTTGTTGCATCGTGGGATGAGTTTGAAGACTCCTTTCTGGTAAATATCCTCTAATTGCGTGTTCAGCCACATTGTCATGAATTGTTTCACCTCCACATCGGAAGCGAAGCGATGACCTCCTAATTCCAATTCTGCCATCAGATGCCGTAACGTGATTCTTCTGTTGTCCTCAAACAGCTCCTCCACCCGAGCTGAGTTCAAATCTGTTGATGTCAAGCTTGGTGGGCCGCGGCGCTTCTCCTTTTCTCCAGTGATTCTTTCTTTTTTTGTTTTTGTTACCAGCTGCAAACTTTTGGCACCATTCTACGACATGGTGAGAATGGTGTCAACTTATGCAAACCTCTACTGATTTTCAGCTGTGGTTACATGTTTCACCCAAAGAAATCGAATAACTGAGCGAAACCAGTTTTCCAAAGGAGTCGCCACTTGTGTTTACATACAACTAACGCCATAGGTGGCGGGTGGCTGAAACTCGGTACAGTTCCAACTTCATGTATTAGAATTAAAGTATATTCCTCACTTCTTTATAACTGAAAAAACTTCAGAAATTAAGTTCTGTATTAGTCTTGTTACTTTAGTTTCTGATCTTCCTCGTATGCATCATTACATCAAGTAGCACTAAACTATTAGTTTGAGATTTAAGAGTTGGGAAATTAGTGTTGCCCAAGAGAGTCGGGAAATTTGTCATCTCGTTTCGAGTTTAAACGAGGTACTTCTCCTTTGACACTTGTCTCTTTTCGAGACGAGATGAGAAATGTATCGCTTTGTGGGCATTACTAATCTTTAGGAATTCCTCTATAATATCTACACCAATTTTTTTTACGAGATACCGGGATCTATATCCGGCGCCTTCATCATGCAATGATTTGTTTGGTTTCTAAATGTTTTCAGATTTCATAAAGATCCTCGCCACGCGAAAGGAGCCTCGCTATAAAGGTTCAATTGTCTTTAGCTCGTAGACAGTTATCAAAGATAACTCCTTCGCCCATAGCAGCTTCAGGAGTGGTTGATTAGAGAATATCTCCTTCGCCCAAGCAGCCTCAGGAGTGGTTGATTAGAGAATACCTCCTTCGCCCATAGAAGCCTCAAGACTGGTAGATTAGAGAATACCTCCTTCGCCCATAGCAGTCTCAGGAGTGGTTGATTAGAGAATACCTCCTTCGCCCATAGCAGCCTCAGGAGTGGTTGATTAGAAAATACCTCCTTCGCCCATAGAAGCCTCAAGACTGGTAGATTAGAGAATACCTCCTTCGCCCATAGCAGTCTCAGGAGTGGTTGATTAGAGAATACCTCCTTCGCCCATAGCAGTCTCAGGAGTGGTTGATTAGAGAATACCTCCTTCGCCATAGCAACCTCGGGAGATAGTTACAAGAATTCTTCGTAACTCATAGCAGCCCCGGCCCCGGGATAAGGTAAAGTAGCATAATTTGCACCTATTGTTGTTTGGATATATATATATATATATATATATATATATATATATATATATATATATATATATATATATATATATATATATATATATATATATACAGGGTCGGATCCAGGATTTTCTGAGGGGGTGCACCAAATAACAGCCAGTACATTTGAATTAAATTTGAGTTTATTTAAATACCTTTAGACATCTGTGGTCTGAATGAAGAGTTGCCCTGGAAATGCTAAGTATCTGTTCTCGATGAATCCTCTTTCTTCAATCTTCAGAAAATTAACTTTGCAACTATTGATTTTGCAAAACTCACTGCTAACTTTTCACTTTCGGTAGTGTATATTTGCAACGAAGGGGGAGGGGTGCACATGCACCTTTGCACCCCCTAAATCCTGCCCTATATAATCCTTTAGCACTGGCGTAAATCCAAAGTAACATGAATCTCATCTCCCTCTTCCTCCAGAATAAGTCTCAAATCTGTTCACCTCCTAATGTGGAAGACAACTCTGCTTCTCAGATTTCCCAGAGCTTTGCTTTTCAACTTCATAAATATTTTGAACATCGCTAAAAAAAAGGAACGGTTTTATCCGTCCCTTTCCCCCCATGTTGAAGACAGATTTGCGTCGCTGTCCTTTAGACCCTAGGCTAAGAGAGACGATCATTAAAACAAGTGAATGATGATGGAAGAATTGGTGGGTTGAAAAAGTGGAAGAAAACGAGAGAAAAGTCAGGAACAAGAGGTTGTCCACCACAAACTTACGTGCTTGGGAATCGAACCAGGGGCACCACGCACCAGAGGTAAACGCTCTACCACAGACACCGTGTCCACAAGTTATTGTAATATATTGATAACTTATATTGTATCGGGTTATTAATCCTAATAATAATAACATTTTTCGAAAATAAATTTAATTTTATTTATAATTCGAGAATTTAAAAGAGACTTGAGTTATACATTATTGAAAAAGGGATTTGACTTTGACTTATAGCATTGCGATTGCTTGTTTGTATGTTTTAAATAGTAATTACTAATCGCTCGATTATGCAAAAAGATGGTTCTTCGCATGGGAAGAATTATGTTTAATTTTGCATAAAAGCGGATATTTGAATGCTGTAGAAATCGTCCTCCTTTGCCCCTTTAGAAACAGTCGTTTGGAAAACGTTCATATAAATATCTCGTTATTTTTAACTAAAATTTGTTTACTAGATTTCGCACTTAAAACTTTAAAAAAAATCTGTATGTTCTGCATTTTTTTCATTAAAGAATTGGAGTTTGGAATATTGTAGGAATTTCCCTCGTTTCTTCGTTTACATGCAAGATTCTCGAAAGCTTTAAAACGTGTATTGGATTTTTTAAATCAAAATTCTTTATACAAAATTTCACTTCTGTAACTTAAACGGATTGTTATATTAACCACTTTTAAATAGACATTAATTTGAATATTATCGAAATATTCTCCCTCCTCACTGTACTTCGAAAAAACTGCTAAACCTTTTTTCTTTGTTGTTGATTAAGAGTTCATACGCCAAATTTTACATTTCCAACTTACGTGTAAACTCACACTATTTTCTGGGCAATGAAACTGAAATTTTAATATTAAAAAAATCATCGTTTTTTTCTAGTTTTGGAACGGAATTTTCACAAGCGTTGATTTTTTTAAATGTTTAATTAAGAGTTGTGTACTGAATTTCATTACGGTGGCTACAAAAACCGAATGAAACAACTACACAAAATTTCGCAGATATCAGGCGGGAAACTTCCAAAACTTTTAGAACAAAGAAACGGGATTTTTTGAAAGCTAAATTTAAGGAACTTGAAGATAATAGTAAAAATAAAAATATTCGGGACATGTATAAGGGGATCAGCGAATTTAAGAAATGCTATCAACCTCGTGCTTATATATTAAAGAAATCTGACGGAACAGTTCTCGCCGATACGGATAGCCTCTTAAATAGATGGAAAGATTTCTTTGACGATTTGCTGAACACGCAGCCAAAAACTAATGTGCGTGGAGAAAAGGAGATACACACCGCAGAACCGTATATTCCAGAACCCAATCGAATAGAAGTGGAAGTCGCTATAAAGAAATTGAAAAAACACAAATCTCCGGGTGTAGATGAAATTCCGGCTGAGTTAATTTTAGCTGGAGGCGAAAAATTGTGGATCAAGATACACAAACTCATTCTCCTTATCTGGAACAAGGAAGAATTGCCACAAAAGTGGAAAGAATCAATCATTGTTCCAATTCACAAGAAAGGCGACAAAACTGACTGTAATAATTATCGAGGCATTTCTCTTCTGTCAACATCCTATAAAATCCTTTCAAATATTCTGTTAGCAAGATTGACCCCATACGCAGATGAAATTATTGGAGATTATCAGTGCGGATTTAGACGAAATCGATCAACTATCGACCAAATATTTACCATTCGCCAAATACTCGAAAAGAAGTGGGAATACAATACCTCGGTACATCAACTATTTATTGATTTTAGAAAGGCTTACGACTCGGTTAGGAGAGAAACATTATACAACGTTCTTACAGAACTTGGAATACCGAGAAAGCTAATTAGATTAATTAAGATATGTCTAAGTGAATCCCAAAGTAAAGTCCGGGTAGGAAAATTTTTGTCCACGAGCTTCCACGTCGAAAATGGCCTGAAACACGGAGATGCGTTGTCGCCATTATTATTTAACTTTGTGCTGGAATACGCCATAAGGAAAATCAAAGGTTATGGCATATGCTGATGATGTAAATTTAATAGGGGATGATAGGAGAACAGTAGAAATAAATGCAGAGATCTTATTAAACGCTTGCAGGGACATGGGTCTAGAAGTAAATGCAGAGAAAACTAAATACATGGAAGTGTGTCGGGACCGTAATACGGCAAATTGTGGAGGCGTTAAAATATTAAATAATGCTTTTGATAAAGTGGATACTTTCAAATATTTAGGATCAATATTAACAGACGAAAATCATATTCACGAAGAAATTAAATGTCGACTAAAAGCAGGGAATTCGTGTTACTATTCGGTTCAAAATCTCTTGTCGTCGCGAATTCTGTCGAGGAATGTGAAGCTTAAAATATATAAAACGATAATCATGCCTGTTGTTCTGTATGGTTGTGAAACATGGTCGCTTACTCTGAGGGAAGAACATAGACTGAAAGTATTTGAGAACAGGATCCTGAGAAGAATATTCGGACCCAAGAGGAACGAGAATGGGGAATGGCGGAAGCTTCATAACGAGGAACTACATAGTTTATACGGTTTACCCAACATTGTTAGGGTCGTCAAGTCTAGGAGGCTTAGGTGGGCAGGTCATGTAGCTAGAATGGAAGAAAGTAGAAACGCTTTCAAAGTCTTTACTGGTAGACTCATAGGAAAACGACCATTAGGAAGACTTAGGCGCAGATGGGAGGACAATATTAAGATGGATCTCGCAGAGATAGGAATACAAAGTAGAAACTGGATGCAATTAGCTAAGGATAGAAGTCAGTGGAGAGCTTTTGTGAACGCGGCACTGAACCTCCGGGTTTCATAAGCCATAGAGTTAGTTAGTTAGTTTAGTTAGTTAGTACTGAATTTCATATCTGTACCTTGAATTCTCACATTTTGCATTCTCTGAGTATAAAATGATTCTGAACATAAAATCAGAAATTACAATATCATAAAGCTTCTGTTTTCTCCCTTTAAAAGTGGGGTTTTGGAACAAAATGGTACGCATATTCAGTTGTTTTAATGAAGATTTTATAAGCAAAGATCGGAGCAGTAGCTAGAGATTTCGGCGCCCGAGGCGAAATAGAATTCGACGCCCCATACACTTACCTTACCAAGCTTCTCCTTGTTCGTCTTCTTTTTCTTACATATAAGAGAAGCAGATTTTTATTGTTACTACGCTGAATTTTTCTCAAGCTGCTTGGACAGACCATTGGAACAGCCAAAAGTGATTATTATGTAATCTTAAGAGATATTTCAAGAGGCTTATATTTAATTTTTTTCTTAAACTTGACGAAACTACTTTTGGTTGCATACAAATACACTTAAAAACAGCTAAGGCAATTTATAACTATTTACAACATTCCATATTATCGAGAAGAAATGAAATTCCACTACATTAGAAACTATGTGCTTTTAAAACGTTCCAAATGAGCGACAGCATTAATTTCCAGTAATAATTGTAAACTTCTGTAATTTTATTCTGTATGTGATCACACAAATAACATTGTAATTTCGATTCTTTTACAGTAAAAAATGTGAAATGTAACGGAAATTCACAAGGAGCCTTCTTAGTGAATTTCTCAAAGCCTTCATTCTCGCCGTCATGATTAATCCGATTAGGTAGAAAAGTGTGATTATCTAACCAAACTCATCACCATCAAAACGTTGAACACAAATTTCAAATATTGACCGTTTCTCATTTTGAAAACGCTTCTGTATACACTATAAGTCATTACTTGGCACCTTGTATATCACATAGTCATTAAAAAATCATATGTAGAATAACTTTTAAAGTAATAAGTTAACACTTGTTGTGACTCCGTTTGAGTTGCGAGCGGAGCGAGCAAGGAAGTTTTTAACGAATTTATTTATTTGTGAACCGATGACAATAGTTATTTAATAGGACTGCAATACGTTTCTTTTTTGACCTCCACTTTCTCCTGCCTTTGCCATTTCATATGGTCTTATACTGCTAAGGTGATTTGAGGATATTGGTCCCAGGAGGCCATAAATTTCTTCTTACCGTTGGCTCGATTATGGATAGTCATCTCACATTTTTGTCGCGATATTTTGCTTCTCCCGAAAAAGTGCCAGTAGGAGTCGAGCACGATATGTCATCCTGATGGTCCCACAGCAATTTGTGATAATGAGCATCATATATGAAGCTCAAGAACCCGAATAGGTTAGTAATTTGTTATATCAAAAATGAGCATCATATATGGTGCACATGGCCCAACAGAGAAATAAGGTGAGCACCACACATGATGCTCATGGCAATCAACCTGTTAAATGTCAGACACTACTGCCTCTTACTCGTAATTTTCTCTCTCTCTACTACTTTTTAAATTTATTTTTTGTATCATTTCTCTCCTCTTTTTATGATTGGCCTCAGTTAAAGTGAGACGAGGCTTACCTTTTATTGGCATGATACCTAAAACAAAATTTAAATCATGGCATATTCTTTATATTTTTCTTTGTTTTTTCTTATTATTTTTTTTTGTTTCCTTTTTTAAAAAAAAATGAAAAGATACACAACGGCACACACACATATACACACATAATGTGGCGGCAATACGTTCTCGGGGGCGCAGCGTTGTTTACTCATTTCCAACACTTTTTCTTTCTTCTTGCCTGTTTGGCGCCCCCTTGCTATCAGCGCCTGCGGCCACGGGCCCGTTCGGCTCCGCTAGCTACAGCTCTGGCCAAGATTCATCTTCTTAACTTCAGATATTCTTGAGATATTTTATTCTTGCCCAACTTTTTGAGACCCTTTTAACTCCGATGTAGGTTACATACCGTACTTCACAATACTATTTTCTTGCCGCTTATTTGCATGAGAAATGGATTTTTTGGTCCAAATTTCACGTTTATAACAGTAATAGTAGAACATTAACATTGATGGGTGACTTACGTTTACTCTTTTATATTGTTAAATACCACTAACAACACCATGATGTGTAATTATATAAACTATATAGAAATTTTACAATCTGATCAATTTGGTGTTATTTTGAAATATGTTCCACGTTATATATAATGTTTTGTCTTTTTAAATAAATTGTTAGAAAATAACACCTGACTCGACCGTTTTATAAATTGTTTAAAGAACCCAACTGGGTGGTTCTCGTATTAAATGGAGTATTTTTTCACAATGGGAGGGTCAGTATTGAGGGAAAATACGAATTAAAAGGTAAAGGCAACCGCACTATACTTTCTTGCTCACATATTTTAAATCAAATCACTCGTACTGCAGTTATTAGTCACAAATTAATCCACGAACTAAGAAAATAAATACCTAATAAGAGTTTTTGGAAATCTTTGTCATAAGAAAATTCACTTTAGAAAACTAAACTACTTTGTGGAGAATGGGAAATGACGTATGCTATATTGCAGAACTGATAATGAAAAATGTAATTTGAACTATGAACAAAATAGCATTAGTCTTGTTTAGAAAATTTGTCCTAAAAAAAAAAACTAACTTCTATGCAACAGCAGATCCCTAAAGGTCCTTTGGAAGGGCAAGATTGCCTATTAAATGATATATATATATATATATATAGACGCGAACACACAGTTTAACGAGGTATTTATACCATATAATCTCGAACCTGGAATCGAACCCGGGTTTTTCTGCATTTTGGTCTAGATACGCAGAAATGTAATGTTATAATTTTGATATGTATACACTCAATTGTTTTTTTAAATACAGAGTGTGTTCTAAACCCGGTATATGTCCTCTTTCGTAATTTTAAGGTGAGTACACCATACTGTAAATAATATTAGTGGTATACACCATGTACTCCCATATGCACCCAATTAAATCCCTGGTTGAACGGTGTGGACTCGAGATGAGGGTACATACGTGTAGTCGAAAGAAGGGACAAACAAAGATACGAATATATATTTTAAAATATTTTTTTCCGTATAGATATGTCATCATGATCATCATTATAGGTCATCATCATCATTATAGGTTATCATCATCATCATTATAGGTCATCATCATCATTATAGGTCATCATCATCATAGGTCATCATTATCATAGGACATCATCATCATCATTATTATTATAGGTCTTCATCATCATAGGTCATCATCATCGTCATTATAGGTCATCATAGGTCATCATTATCATAGGACATCAACATCGTCATTATAGGTCATCATCATCATTATAGGTCATCATTATCATAGGACATCATCATCATCATCATTATAAGTCATCATCATCATAGGTCATTATCATCACCATTATAAGGTATTTTACCGTTATTGGTAGGTCACTTTCTTGAACTGAGAAGTTTCCATGCTCCACGGTCTTTAGCTAACCCATCCATTTTCACATATGATTTATTTGTTTTAATATCATCCACCAATTGTAGCTTCCTTCGCCCGCTCCCTCTCTTTCCTGCCACCATACCCTCTAGCACGTCCCTCATGATACAGTTCCTAATTACCAATGTATCAACTAGTAAATTCAATGAAATCCCGAATTCAATTTTACCTCTCCTATTGTCGCTGGAAAGTAAAAATGTATTTTCCAACGGATTTTAAACAGGATTCAAAAGTGTTACAGCAGGCAATTTTCCCAGTGTTTCCCCGTGCATACACCAAATACTCCGACAGCTAAAATAACATTTTAGTTAGCTTTGTTGTAATGTATGAAAATAGTATAGGTCCTATAATACCGTACATTCAGCAGATCACTATACATATTACAATAGATCTGCTTTAATTGATGCTGCATGCAATTATCTTCTTCTTGTCTCTGATAAAAGTTATGCTGTATCATTTGTTCCATTTTAATGTAATATTTCATTTTTCATTTCTATCTTCTTTCTTTCTTTATTCACAACATTATTCGTATTTTAGTTCCCTTTTTATTGTAAGACAATTAAGCTATTGTTGAGCGTAATAACACAATAATTAGTTTCCATGAGAGAGAGAAAGAGAGCGAATAACTATCCTGAATAACGATCATTTACCAACCGCTCATACCTTACAACTTCCTTTCTCACCGCCAGCCTCCGCTTAAAAATATAGTCCTTTTTCTCCCCTACAATTTAATGACCATGCACGACCAAGCGCCATCCAATAAAAAACCGTCAACATCATTAGTGCATTTAGTTAGAGAAGCTCTAACTGCAAGCGTTATAGTGTAACTTTTAGTGAAGCGAAGCAATGACTGCGTGTGTGTTCGTGTGAACTTCGAGCGGCGGGGGGATGGAAGGGAATGTTTTGTGTACTGGGAATTTATTCGCATGATGACGTCATACACGAGAGTGTATAGACATTAAATTTACTGCACCGTGTTCTCTAATCTTTTACGGAAAGCGAGAATAATGCAAGTGCATCATATGCCGTAAATGCTTTACAGTATATGATGTTTTATGTTTCCCCGTAATTGCGAGTTTTCTTTTTGTTATTACTATTTGTTTGTCTGGAGCAAATGTGACAATTATCTAATGTAAATTGCGCATAAAAATATTTAGTTCCGTATGATGCATCATTTACTTCATAATGCAACCAGTAATTTTAATGCAGTCAATGACGCTGCGATATTTTGTGGAAGTTAGTTCTACAGTGTTGCGAAATGGATTTCATTCCACATAGTATACCACGTAAGCATTGTTAGAGCCATGTGAGTGACTCTAGAAAAAAACCCTTATAGATATTATCTGCTTTTGTTCTTTCAAAAACAATCCCTTATAGATATTATTTGCTTTTGCTCTTTCAGAAACAACCCCTTATAGATATTATCTGCGTTTGTTATTTCAGAAACAACCCCTTATAGATATTATCTGCTTTTGTTCTTTCAAAAACAACCCCTTATAGATATTATCTGCGTTTGTTATTTCAGAAACAACCCCTTATAGATATTATCTGCTTTTGTTCTTTCAAAAACAACCCCTTATAGATATTATCTGCTTTTGTTCTTTCAAAAACAACCCCTTATAGATATTATCTGCTTTTGTTCTTTCAAAAACAACCCCTTATAGATATTATCTGCTTTTGTTCTTTCAAAAACAACCACTTATAGATATTATCTGCTTATGTTCTTTCAAAAACAACCACTTATAGATATTATCTGCTTCTGTTCTTTCAAAAACAACACCTTATAGATATTATCTGCTTCTGTTCTTTCAAAAACAACCCCTTATAGATATTATGTGCTTTTGTTCTTTCAAAAACAACCACTTATAGATATTATCTGCTTTTGTTCTTTCACAAACAATCCCTTATAGATATTATCTGCTTTTGTTCTTTCACAAACAACCCCTTATAGATATTATTTGCTTTTGCTCTTTCAAAAACAACCCCTTATAGATATTATCTGCTTTTGTTCTTTCAAAAACAACCCCTTATAGATATTATCTGCTTTTGTTCTTTCAAAAACAACCCCTTATAGATATTATCTGCTTTTGTTCTTTCCAAAACAACCCCTTATAGATATTATGTGCTTTTGTTCTTTCAAAAACAACCACTTATAGATATTATCTGCTTTTGTTCTTTCACAAACAATCCCTTATAGATATTATCTGCTTTTGTTCTTTCACAAACAACCCCTTATAGATATTATTTGCTTTTGCTCTTTCAAAAACAACCCCTTATAGATATTATGTGCTTTTGTTCTTTCAAAAACAACCCCTTATAGATATTATGTGCTTTTGTTCTTTCAAAAACAACCCCTTATAGATATTATCTGCTTTTGTTCTTTCAAAAACAACCCCTTATAGATATTATCTGCTTTTGTTCTTTCCAAAACAACCCCTTATAGATATTATGTGCTTTTGTTCTTTCAAAAACAACCACTTATAGATATTATCTGCTTTTGTTCTTTCACAAACAATCCCTTATAGATATTATCTGCTTTTGTTCTTTCACAAACAACCCCTTATAGATATTATTTGCTTTTGCTCTTTCAAAAACAACCCCTTATAGATATTATGTGCTTTTGTTCTTTCAAAAACAACCCCTTATAGATATTATGTGCTTTTGTTCTTTCAAAAACAACCACTTATAGATATTATCTGCTTTTGTTCTTTCAAAAACAACCCCTTATAGATATTATCTGCTTTTGTTCTTTCAAAAACAACCCCTTATAGATATTATCTGCTTTTGTTCTTTCAAAAACAACCCCTTATAGATATTATCTGCTTTTGTTCTTTCCAAAACAACCCCTTATAGATATTATCTGCTTTTGTTCTTTCCAAAACAACCCCTTATAGATATTATCTGCTTTTGTTCTTTCAAAAACAACCCCTTATAGATATCTGCTTTTGGTGTTTCAAAAACAAATTACTAAATCGTTATTTATATCTCCTCTCAAATGTATGTACGAGGTTCGTTGAAAAAGTATTGAAGCTTTAGTTGACAAAAAAAAAAAAAAAAAAAAAATACATTTATTGATTTGTAAATCCGAAACACTAATCCCCTTCAAAGTAGTCTCTTTGGGAATGCACACACTTCTCCCAGCGTTCCCGCCATTATTATAAACATTTCTTGAACGCAGTTTTGGGAATGTTGAGCAACCATATCGTCGCATTCCGCATGATGTATTCTCTCAACTCAAATCGAGTCCCTTTTAGTGGCATTTTCAGATTGGTAAATAACCAAAAGTCACAAGGAGCCATGTCAAGTGAGTAGGGAGGCTGCCAGCACACAGGTATGTTGTATTTGGCCATGGAAACCTGAATTAAATTTCGCGGACACATCTCCCCATGTCCAAATTCTCGTTCAAAATTGAATGTACTGGTCAGATTAAATGGTTTCCGCTTGAGTATTGTCAAGCTGTTGACAAACTTTGATGAAATATCGCTGCTCAAGAGTTTTTCTGTCATTTTACAGAAAACTAAAATCCAAATGACCGCTCACTACACATCTTCACTCGTTGGCCGACTGTTGGCGACTGACACTTTGTGCGGGCGGGGCAAAACCAGGCCCGTATCCACGGGGGGGCAAGAGGGGGCCGGGCCCCCCTAAATTTTGGCTGGCCCCCATAAAATTTCACGGTAGGCTTGCAAATGAACTATAATATGGTGATGAAGTATAATATGATTGGGTCGGGCCCTCCCTAACTTCTACCGGCCCCCCCTAAATTTTTGGGCTGGCTACGGGCCTGGGCAAAACCCAACTGCGCATGAGTGTTCCCTCCATATCTACACTGAATAAAGTCTCTCGCGATTCATTGGTTTACGCGGGAAGAAATAAGGTTCGATACTCTTTGAACACACCTCGCATACGTCACTGTTCACCATAGTATCACGAATAATAATCTATTCTAAAAGGCAGTCAAGATAAGAGCGCGAAATATGCATTCATTCCTACTTGAAGAAGTTTCAATTCATCCGGTAGATGTCAACCGTAGACGGTTATTTTGCTGCCATCTAACAGGCTGATGTAAAACTTATATGATTGTTCAATTAATCATCTTTGCTTCAATAGTAGAAAATAGAATGTGGATAGCCAATCTTATCCCTGAAATTGCAATCCTATTACAGTCTTATTAGACGTAAGTTATTATAAGACCCACTATCGCAATCCTAATAATATTACAATCTTATAAGACCCTCTGGCGTGATCCTAATAACATTAAAATCTTATCAGATGAACTAGCGTGATCCTAATAACATTACAATCTTATAAGACCCTCTGGCGTGATCCTAATAATATTAAAATCTTATCAGATTAACTAGCGTGATCGTAATAACATTATAATCTTATAAGACCCTCTGGCGTGACCCTAAGATCAATAAAATCTTATAAGACCTGTTAGCATGATACCAATAAGAAAATACAAAAGTTTGCATTGTCTTACAAATTTTAATAACCGTGAAAAGTAGTGATTAAAGCAGGAATTTTTGAAAGATGTACACTCATGTCCAAAATTGTTGTCACATGTTTACAAATATGTTGTTATAGGAATATGATTTGATAACGAATTCCCTCGGTTGTTCTTATAATGTTCGTATATGTATAATCGGCAAAGACATATATGTGGCAAATTTCAAGTCAAAAGACCAGTAAATAAGAACAATAAAACGAAAATAAATCTTTGTTATCCATTTACCTACATGTTGTTTTACTCTTTCTAATTTTCGTATTATAATTCTTTTCCTATGAAATTTACCACAAACATACATTTCCCGATTATACACATAGTATCAGTATTAAAAGTACCCTGCAAAATTCTTATCAAATGACATTCTTACAAGAAGACAGTTAAAGGTATGCGAGAATCATTTTGTACATGAGTGTACATACGGCCGTTTTCAAAATTATAGCGTTTACTTGTCCCTGTACGTAATCGCTCTTTCCCAAAAATATTACGTGGGTATACACTGTATATTGTCCCATTATATCCTTGATAAAGATGTGATAAAAAAAAGAGATTATTCTATCTGAGCTAAGTTTTATGATCTAAGAACATTTCAGTTTTTCTATATACACTATTTATTATTATTATTATTATTATTATTATTATTATTATTATTATTATTATTATTATTATTATTATTATTATTATTATATTAGTGAGTTACGTAGTATGTACGTCTGTCCGTTACTTCTCACGATAACTCTTCAACGAAAGTGATTCTTTGAGTTATTTGTTGCAGTATAGATTATAGCTAGAGTGATTACCTATTTGATTTAATTTGAATTTAGCGCCCCTTTTAGCAGCGAGACTATATGGGACGTGGACCTACAGCTAAACGTGAGATCTGAACCACATGAGCTCCTGCCAGGAATCGAACCTCGGTTTCCCAGGACAAAGGCGCGTACACTAATCGCTCAATTATCTTGGCAGAATTCGTTAGTGGAGTCAAGATCTTTTCGGTTAATGGTGACTGTATAGTTTAGTCCATTTCATTCCCTAGCTTGTATGCAACCTGGACAGCAACAAAGAATTATTGGTTGCCTATGATAATCTTTACTTCAAAATGTTCATTAGTTTTTTAGTTTCTACCGTCCTTCTATTCTTACTGCTTACACCAGAGTTTATTCACTTTCACATTTATTCACATGCAGATGTGCAGTACACAAGTAACAATGGAACATCGATTATGATTGATAAGTAAAGTAATAAGAGTCGAATTTCCATATCCATACGGGAGTAAGATTTCAAAAATGAATGCAAGTAAATATAATATTTGTAAATTTGTATCACAGAAACCACATTAGCAAATGTTTTGCTTCCATGTTGACAGTTTCGGACAAATATTGGATAATATTAATTCCTTACTATACGTCTCTATCACTGTGATTTCTAAACTTCATGCTAAATGTTGTTGTCGTTAAGAAAAAGAAATCAAATGATTATTTTAATATTATGCTCCACGATTATGCCCTTTAGATTATAGAAGACAAACGATTAATGAGAATAACTGATTGTAAAATTTATTTTTTCTGCTCTCGTACCGAGAATCGAACCCGAGACGATATGCATATTAGAGACAAGACGAGAAGGATTTGTGATTTGATTTCATTTTAACATCGCGTTGAGCAGCGAGGCTATATAAGACGTGGACACACTGATTGACGTGGAATCCGAATCACATGAGCTCTCGCCTGGAATCGAACCCGGGTCTCCCACCCCAAAGACGTGTGCGCTAACTGCTTAGCCACAAAGGAACTCAAGAAGGATTTGTAAATTTGTTTAATAGGTATAAGTTAATTTCCTACATTACGTAACTGTGACGCATTTATAATTTTCTTGCATCCATACATGATATACGATACAACGAATGCTCATTGCAATAAAATGCAGATTTTTTACTTAAAAAAAAAAGTAATTTGTAGCCAACAAAATTCGAACCCATGCTACAATAAACAGTCTTACAGAGTTCTGTAACACTAACCACTACCAAACGATGGAAGTATGACTTCGGAAATGCTCCCCTGTGTGTATCTAGCTTTTTTTTGGTAATCCTGTCCCTTAGAGGCTTGAATGATCCTGTATCACCCAGTATTCTAGGTTTTAAATTTTATCTTGCATATCTATATCTATATCTATATCTATATCTATATCTATATCTATATATCTATATCTATCTATCTATCTATATGGAGAGAGAGGCAGAGAGAGAAATATATATATATAGATATATAGATATATATAGATATAGATATAGATATAGATATAGATATAGATATAGATATAGATATAGATATTTGTTTTTGTAATCTGTTATCATTTTATTGTATTTACTTGGTGGGAACGTAAATATGGTCTATTGCTCTTGTGTGAATACACATGTTAATCTGTGGCCGAATGGATCAAAAATAAATTTCCATATAATCATAATTCCTAGGGACATGAGAATATAGGTTCAATTTTTTTAAAACTTAGTCTCTGGAAGGAAATCCAAGAAGGAAAGTGCCGAAAATTCTCAAAAGTGCAGAAACGAATCACACCGTCTTGGATAGATATCGGTTTGAAGCGACACGAGTGACATCTGAGCGACATCGGGACACACTAAATGGTGGCTAAGATCTGTGAACACGGTTCTGGAAGTACCTGCTCTCTTCAATTGAGAACTGAATAACAGCTAGTGCCAATTGACTCAGACTCACCGATATCATTTGCGGTTCAACTGGGAACAGTTGCCCTTAAGTTTGAGATTTATACACATTTCAATCAATACGCCAATGACAAATGTACAATTCTTCTTACATAGAAAGTAAATGAAATCTTTAACGTCCTACGGTTATGCCATTTACGCTAAGGCGGACGATTATTGAAGCAACTGAATGATGATGAAAAAATTGGTAGAATAAGGAAGCGGGAGGAAATGGGAGTACCCCGGAGAAACCACTTGCACGATGCTGTCTGCCACAAACTTACTTGGCCGGGGATCGAACCAAGAAACCTACGCAATAGAGGTAAGCGCTCTACCATTGAGCCACAGTGCCCACTCTACTTATATAGAGTAAGAGTTGTAGCTTGGGATTTCGGAGTTTGAGGCGAAGTAGAATTCGGTTGCCCCTTTACTCATATCACCAAGTTTTCTCCCTTTTTTTTAACATATAAGAGAAGCAGCTTTTGTTGTTATACTACGCTGAAACTTTATAAAGCTGCTTGGACAGACCCCTAACATTAGCCAAAAGCAAATATTATGTATTCTTTTGCAAATAAGAGCTGTTTTCAATAGGTTTATTTTGGACCTTTTGTTAAACTTGACAAAACTACCTTTGGTTTGTATTCAGTTCCATTTAAGATGACTTATGGAAACTTACAGTACAACTATCTGCAAAGTTTCATACTATCGATAAGAAATGGAATTTCAATATATGGTACTTGTACCGATTATGGCCCGGGTAGCTAATATGGCCCACCCAACTTACGTCTGCAGATTTACGTTGGTGCTACTAGATGACAATATAAACTATGTCCTTTGAACCGCGCAAATATGTTTACGCTTGTCATGAGGACATAGTTTATATTGTCATCTAGTAGCACCAACGTAAATCTGCAGAGATATTGTCTGTGGGCCATATTAGGGACCCGGGCCATAATCGGTACAAGTACCATACTTGAAGGTATGTGCTTTTAAAATATTCGAAATGTGTGACAGCATTAATATCCAGTAATAATTGTAAGCGTTTGAAATTTTATTCTGTATGTGACTACACAAATACCATTTTAATATCGATTCTTTTATCATATGTAATATTTTGTGAAATGTAACTGAAATTCAGAAAGAGCCTTCTTAGCAAATTTCTCAATATTGACCGACGGAGCTGAACAATATGTTTAATATTTGTATTTAAAATCCAAAATAAAGTTTGGCTACAGTATATCTTTAAAATTACATTAATTACTTAATTTCTTAATGGATGAAAGTTCTGAATTTAAGGTTTCTTGTTATTAATTAAAATATTAAAAATACACTAAGACCCATACACACAAAAATACATAATGTGTATACATGTTTTGTATGTATGTAGATAGATAAAAGTAACACACAATTAGATTACAATTAAAAAAATACCAAAACTATTTGAAAAATACACTTATCTTTTCGAACTTTCGTTAATATTTTAATATCCCAGACTAAACCATTGGTATCAATCAGAATTATAGCGACGTACATTCGATATGTAACTTGAAAAATTGACTTATTAGATGAACTATTCCTATAGTTCCCAGTATACTTTTTTCCAGTTTGGCTTTCAGAATGATTATAACGCTATCGCCTGTAAAGCGCTATAAGTACAAAATAATTCTACCGGTCGCCACTAATGGCGCCACTAGTAACTAGTGCTTTACAGCTGACAAAAGTTTCCATTTTTTTTCCGAATCCTAAATAAATGTAACTCATTACAATATAAACAAAAGATATACTGCCGATACAAATATAGTTCATGGACAAATGATGCCAATTCCTTCAGATTGGAAATATTTCTTATATCAATGGAATAAAGAGTCAATGGTAGTGATCAGTCTTTGGAAGACAAAATTCGTTGAATTTAGTTCTGACACCTTAAGCCCCTATTCCACAACTTCTTCAAGTTCGAAAATATTATTATTCCCATTACTTACCTGCATTTATAATATTCCTGTGCAAAAAGCAGCTTCACCCGTCTCATTTTCATACTTTCATTCTCACCGTCGCGCCGTCGCATAATGCCGTGATTAATCCGATTGGATAGAAAAGCGGGATTAACTAACCAAACTCATCACCATCAAAACACCGAACGCGTATTTCAGAGTTAGTCCTTTTCTGATTTTTAAAACGGTCCTGTGACATTAAGTCATTACTCATCACCACGTGGTTTTATATCACATCATCATTAAGCAATTAAAATTATAACTTTTTTTAAAATAATAAGTAAAAATTTGTTGTAAAACTTGTACAAACATTTGCGTTACGAGTGGAACTTAGAAGAAAATTTTTACCAAATGATTTTCTTTGCAAAGCGCCAACAATATTGATTTAATAGGGCGCCAAAACTTTTACAGGCTTTTACAGGCGTCTTTTACTCTTTGCCAACATTTTTTTGTATCAAAAATCCAATATATTTCATGCGAAATTTTTCTTGTACGCCTTATATCTGGAGAACTACATATAGTGTAGCCAAACCCAAACTATCACTTAACTCAGTATGATGTGCTTATTCCGTTGAAAATACGAAAACTCGATTTAGGGGCCCGTTCAAACATTTTGTGGGCCCCTGATCCAAAAATTAATTATTGGCCAAAAAATAGCAATTTTTGGATGCATTTTTTTGCATCATTCCTAAAATGCTTGTTCTTTTTGCTTGCTCGTTCGGCGTCCTCTTGGTATCAGCGCCCGGGACAAAGGCCCCATTCTATTTCTCCTCAGTATGCACAGTTCTGCATAGAGATTGTTCCCCCTTCCCAGCAAAATCTGAAATAACGCTTCTGAGTCGACTTGACATGCGCTACATATTGTAAAGAGGTAATAGTTTATAATAAGTAATTGTCAAAACAGTTGAAAGAAATTCAACCGCTTTTGCCTCTATTTCAGCACTTTTTGTACGTTCTTTTCATGTATGAAAACTGCCACTACTAAAAATCCTAAACCAGGCCCGTAGCCAGCCAGAAAATGTAGTGGGGGGCGGCTGAAGTTAGGGGGGCCTGATCCAACCATATGATAGTTCATCACCATATTATAGTTCTTTTGTAAGCCTACTGTAAAAATTTTAGGGGGCCAGCAAAAATTTAGGGAGCGCCCGGCCCCATAGATCCCTTTGGATATGGGCCTATCCTAAACTTGTTCACGACAATTCTTTTTTCCACATGTTATTCAACTGAAATATTATCTTTAAATTCTGGAATGTAATAAAATGTTGTTAGCTCTTGAAAATATATAACCTTCAAGTTTCCACCTTTGCGCTTCTTTGTTTGTAGAAAGAAAGAGAAAAGCTGTGAATTATGTTCTGTAATTAGAAAGAAAAATCTAATTTACTTTTACACGTGGCTCTCTTAATGTGCCAGCGCCACCTAGAGTACATACCAGTTATCATTAAAGCATTCTCTTGTTTCTTTTCTTTCTTTCTTTTTTGTACTTTTTTTTTTTTTTTTTTGTTCCTTTCGTCGACAAAATGCTTTCCCTACAATATCACACATTCTCTGAGGGAGTTTGTTTCTGTTTCGCCCTGAAAGCTTGTTTGCTGGGTCTTTTATGCTTTTTAAAACAAAATAAAAGAGCAAATCAAAGTCTGCTTAAAAGCAAATAGAACGGGCTCTTAATTACATTTTTATCTCTGCCTCTAATGCACTGAATTGTGAGTTTGCAGTCAATTTTCGGAAATAAATCACATCAAGTTTAGTTTTATTCTAGGCAACAAAAGAAATATTGCATTAAATTAATATATACTAAATCTTCTTTTGCTTTTAATAACGTTAAACCTGTCACACAAAATTTATCTAAAAGTCGGTACCCATCAATGACTTTATTAAAATTCATTCCGTTTGTTCAAAATGTTCATAATATTCTAGACCTAGGATCGACAAATCTCGTCTTTTGGGTGCAAACGTCCATCGAACGCACCGGGAAACCCTACGCTCAGCGACGCCATCTAACCTGCTTCATTAGACTTCCAAACTATACTAAGAATAAATTTCGGACGTCTTATGCCATAGCTACGTCCGTCCGTCCGTCTGTCGTCAAGTATCAGAGAAGAACAGAAAGGGATATTGAGATGTAAAATTTTACAATCGATAGTGTCTCAGAAATAGATTCCGTCTTCTCTCTTAAACCTCTATTCAGACCGGAAATGATTCAAATGAACCACTTCCGCTTTAAAGCATTTACCGCTATAGAATGGAAACAGTAACAAAAAGCACGTAGTGGTTTTTGCCAACTATTCTCAAGACAACATATGAATATATAGGCCTATATACAACTACCAAAACAGGATGTGGTTCAAATTTATTATTACTTCCGGTTTCTACACTGATTTCCGTAGAGCAGAAATGGAAAGAGATATTGAGTAAAGTTCTCTTGCAATCAATTCAGTTTCTAAAGGATAGGTTTCATCTCCTACGCTAGCACTACATTCTAACCGGAAATGGTTCATATTAACAATTTCCGGTATCAACATTTTTTGTAATAGAACTAAAATGGTTATAGATAGCGACAAGTTGTTTTCTGCGATCAATTCAAGGTCTGAAAATCACATATCGCACAAACTACAACACTCTCACTAACTGGTTCAAATTTACTACTATTTCTGGTTGCAATACTGATTTTCACAGAGGAAAGAAGATAAGAGAGGTGCTTTTTTTTTTTTTTTTTTTTTGCAATCGATTCAGTGTCCCTTGCATCTTCCTTCTTAACTCTCTATTAAAAACAAAAGTGATTCAAATAAGCTATTGACCGTTATAAAGTGTACCAATAAGATTGAAAAAGGTAACAAAATGAAGCGGAATCAGGCAAAGGATTCAGTGTCTCAACAGAATATATCATGACTATCTACAACACTACTAATACCGGAAGTGATTCAAGTTTACTATCACTTCCGGTTTCAATGATGATTGTCGTAGATCAAAACTGGAATGAGATATTGAAATGCACTTTTTTTTTTTTTTTTTTTTTTTTGCAATTCATTCAGCCTCCTAAGAATATGTTTCATCTCCTTCGGTAACCCTATATTCAAACAGGAAGTGATCAAATTAAACATTTCCGGCATCAATATTTATCCCTATAGAGCCAAAATGATAATACATAGTGACAATTAATCTTCTGCAATCGATTTATATTCTAAAGATAATATTATATTACCAATCGCTGCACTCTACCAAAATGGTAGGCATAAGTGGTTCAAATTTACGAATTTTCGTTTCAGTACTCCCAATCAATTTTAGTTTGATTTCCATAGTGTAAAAACTGCAAGAAATATCGAGTTGAGTTGAGTTGATTTTGGTTTAGCGTCCCTTTCAGCAGCAAGGCTATATGAGACGTGGACCTACTGATTAACGTGGAATCCGAACCACATGAGCTTCCGCCGGGAATCGAACCCGAGTCTCCCACGCCAAAGGCGCGTACGCTAACCGCTTAGCCACGGAGGAGGTCAAGAAATATCGAAATACGGTTTTCAGCAATCGATTCAACTTCCACAAAATACGTCCCATCCTCTCCGTAAAATCTTTATTAAAACCGAAGGTGGTTCAAATGAGCGATTTCCGCTTTCAACATTTATCGCATTTGAGCTCATCCGTGTATAAGCGGTTAGCATACGTGCCTTTGGCGTGGGAGACCCAGGTTCGATTCCCGGCGGGAGCTCATGTGATTCGGATTCCACGTTAATCAGTAGGTTCACGCATCATATAGCCTCACTGCAGAACGGGATGTTAAACTCAAAATCAACTTATTTATCGCATTAGAACGAAAACAGTAAGAGATAGTGATTAATGGCTTTTTTCATACGGATTCAGCATCCGACGAACAGGTTCTATCTTTCATCTTATTAATCTGTTGCAACCTGCAGTTATATATGCATTACTTTAATTTTGAGTATTGAATTCATATAGTTTGGAAGTCATTCACAATGTGAAACGAAACTCACTAGCTACATTTAACTCACTGTTTCTATTCCCAGTACAATAGCGCTACTCCCTAGTATTCGGAAAGGAAAATTCTTTAAGTTGCCATTATTGACAAGCTAATTCAATTACTGTATCCAGACCAGTGGTTCTCAATCTAATTCCTATCATGACTCCCATTTTATGACATCCTCTTGCCAGTAACCCCCTTATAATTTCTAATTTATAATAAGCTCGTCTGGGATTTTTAATATACTTATTGCGGAGATCTCACGATATCCATCTATTTCTATAATAGTAGAATCAATTTCTTATGTATAATGGATACAGTAACTTTCCTAAAAGCGAATGGATTAAAACGAAATTTCGTCGGTTTATTCATATTACAAATAACGAATCCCGATCCGTCACATTGTTTCAAAATGGAGGCCGTTTTGCCTATCAAAACAAAATTAAAAATAATATTTTTTTTTTCATTTTCTAATTATATTTATCTCTTCCGCTTGCCTTCGCGATCCCCATGAAACACTCTCGCGACTCCTGGGTTGAGAAGCCTTGATATAGACTAACATAATCCCTTGTTAACATTCTCTAACCATAAGAGTAATTTAACGAATTGTATATAATATTTTTCTTTTAAAAAAATAATAATCATACAGGTGCTTAAAGTCTGTTTCAGGCAACCTTTTAGTAAACTCCCTTACCTCCCACCACTTACCCCTGCAGAAGGGGAAAGCAAGTTGTTAACCTTCACAGGGAGGGAAACTTTTCTAATAAACAGAATCGTGTAAACTCTAAATTCGAACGTCAATTTGCTCGCACCTGATGTTGAGAAAGCACTGTTGTTCCTTTCGGCTATCAACCCCGAGTGGAAGACAGAACACCAACATTCACCTGGTGGTGTTGGGGAAAACTTCTTCTTTTTCCTATCAGCCTATGTGAAACAGATTATAGTACAAGATTTTAAATCTTCTTTTCCCACCTCACGTTTAATTCCCTTTTATGTCTTTCACATGGTAATGTAGTTATTACATTGAAAACCTAAAATCGCAAATAACTATTCAAAAGAACATAAGTGAAATAGCATTTTTTTTATTTTTGAAGGTAAGGGATTAAGTTTGTGAAAGTTCTTTAATCATCTATTTTCTTTATTTCATCATATTTTTCTTCATATTAGAACAAACTACCCCAGCCATTAGAGGGTTACGCCCTCTCGTTGGCAAAGGTTTCAATACATGGTAGTGGTGCTAATACATACATATACAATGTAATACGGTGGTCTAAGTGCAACGCAAAACCAAAAGAAATTGAAAAGAAATAAACATAAAATTAGCAGAGAGAAATGAACGATACATCAAGCAGTGCAAGATATTAATGGTGAAAATGCACCTACTTGTAATCTAATATGACTATTTTCGTGTGTTCTATACGTGAGAGACAAGAATGAACAAAGAATATAGTGAAAAGCTGTATTTCTTTTTTAAATTACTGTTTATGAATCTTAAATATAATTAATTATAGAAAATAAAACAGGTTAGTTTTGTTTCACAATGTGAGGCTGTGGTTGACTTTCAATGTACTCAAATTCTCACACTTTAAGCTGTACATCTGTCACTCCTTATTTGCAATAGAGTAATAAGATCAAAAGTAGAACCTGTTGCTCGGACGTTGAATCCATATCAGAAAGACATTACTCGCTACCAGGCCCGTGCTGGCCCACCGAGACACCGGGACATACGTATGGCAAGATAGCCCCCCCCCCCTTTAGAAAATTGAAACAATGACTAGATCATTCGTATGTACTACGTTTGTACCGTTTGTACCGAAAATATTTTCGTTTGTACCATTTTCCTTATAGGGTTACTTGAGAGGTCAACTGGGGGGGGGCTATCTTGGCGCCAAGATAGCCCCCCCGTATCACAGCACAAAAAATTGGAATACATCATTCGAAAGCAAATCGTTTGTACCGATCGTACCGAAAAATGTTTTGTTTGTACCCTAATAATTTTCAAGAAAGAGTGACTGGCATTTGGGAGGCTATTTTGTACGCAAGATAGGCCCCCTAATATGTACTTTTCCCATGCCCATTAATAAGCATTATGTGTCTATTCATGTGAATTTATGTGTATTTAGAACTCTTGATGTACATATCCAAATGAAAAGAAGGACTTGTTGGGAATAACGCAACGTTAAAACTGAATCGGCGAGTGGGAAAACAGTGTGAGTTCAAAATAAACCATTTTCAGTTAAAGGCGAAAATAACACTAAAGATGTAGAACTACAAGTTGTAATGAAGAGCAGTACAATTTGGAAGACCTCCCACGTTATAGCAGAATACTATATTGTCGACTGTACATTTGTGGCATTAACAAACGAAAGTTCTTTCTTCAAATATCTCAAAATGCGTTTTGTGGACTAGTAGTGTTTTTCCGCTCAACGATTCAATTAAATTTTCTCTATTTGTGCCCTTTTCCGTAAATAAATACCGTAAAAAGAATAACAAAGTGTGTACAAATTCAGAAAGGAACTGGATTTACAGAAATAATCTTAAACAAACAAAACTAAAAGATGAAATGTTTGCTCACCTAAACTGCGTCCTTCCACGTTTCAGCTTTACACCAACTCAAAAAATTAGCTGTTTATATCTGTCATATTAACGGCTCGAGAAGTTTGCCGCTTTCATAGACAATAGACGAAAGCAAATAGGCCATTCCTGAATAATACGTATTTACTTAAGGAAAAGGGAGAAATAGAGAAAATTTAATTGAATCGGTGAGTGGAAAACCACTACTAGTCCACAAAACGCATTTTGAGATATTTTAAAAAATAACTTTCGTTTGTTAATGCCACAAATGTACAGTCGACATTATAGCATTCTGTTATAACGTGCAAGGTCTTGCAAATTGCACTGCTCTTCATAACAACTTGTAGTTCTACATCTTTAGTGTTATTTTTGCCTTTACTTCAAAATGGTTTATTTTGGACTCACACTGTTTTCCCACTCGCCGATTCAATTCTAACGTTGAGTTATTACTGAAAAATTCATCTTTTTATTTTGATATGCACAACCAGAATTCTAAATACACATCAATTCACATGGATAAACATATAATACTTATTAATGGACATGGAAAAAGTACATATTAGGGGGCCTATCTTGCGTACAAGATAGCCCCCAAATCTCATCCCCTGTTTCTCGAAAACTATCAGGGTACAAAGAAAACTTTTTTCGGTACAAACGGTACAAACGATTTGCTTTCTAATGGTGCGTTTCAATTTTTTGTGCTGTGATACGGGGGGGGGCTATCTTGGCGCCAAGATAGCCTCCCGCCCCAAAATATCATCCCCTGTTTCTCGAAAACTATCAGGGTACAAACAAAACTTTTTTTCGGTACAAACGGTACAAACGATTTGCTTTCGAATGCTGCATTTCAACTTTTTGTGCTGTGATACGGGGGGGGCTATCTTGGCGCCAAGATAGCCTCCCGCCCCAAAATATCCCCTGTTTCTCGAAAACTATCAGGGTACAAACAAAACTTTTTTTCGGTACAAACGGTACAAACGATTTGCTTTCGAATGCTGCATTTCAACTTTTTGTGCTGTGATACGGGGAGGGGGGGGCTATCTTGGCGCCAAGATAGCCTCCCGCCCCAAAATATCATCCCCTGTTTCTCTGTACTTACCAACATATCCTTATTCTATTGTCTTAACAAACCAATATATGTTGATAGTAAAGTAGTTTAGTTTGATCGAGCTCCTGGGCCTTCAGAATTTCATATCACCCCCCCCCCCGGTTACGAAATCCTGGCTGAACGAACCAATATATGTTCCAGTAAAATAGTTTAGAATGATCGAGCCCCTGGTGTGATGACCACAGTATTTCATGTCACGGACCCCCCCCCCTTCACGGAATCCTGGCTACGTGCCTGGTAGAGGTAACGTTAAAACTGGAAATGGTAGTATGATATTTATTACTTATGGTTGCAATAGACAGAGGCAAAACATAACTACTCTTGGCAACGGGACCGATTTCTCTGTAACTTTGGGAAGGAAGGGGGGGCATTCAGATATCTGTGGTTCCAGATAAGGGTCTAAGAAGGCATGTATTGGATTTTAAGACAAATTCAATTCAAATTATGCCAAATATTGTATAATCATAAAATGTACAAATAGGCCTAACAATAAAAATACATAAAAGTACACATAACAATACATATAACAATAACAAATACATATGGTACAGCGGGGTAATTCGAATAGGCGGGGAATTTGAATAATGTTAAGCATTTTGCCAGCTGGAGTGGAAACGCGGCTCGCCATGTTAGTGAACCTCCGGTGGATTTGTAGGTGGTGGTTTGCAGAAGACGCTCTCAGAAATACAAACTATTCCTTCGGTTCTGAAGGCTTATACGATTTTTTGTTTGCTGCAAGGTAAGTACGAATGTGTGTATTTTTAGGTCGTTATAATTTTCAACGTTGTTTCCTTAAGTTTTCCTTCTTATTAACTGGATAAAATGAAACCGCTCTGGGTTATAATAGTATCAGTAGCATGTGGGGCATTGATATACTGTACACTGGCGTCAACTAATCAGCAGTTTTCATACCACGTTCTGAATGGAGTATTCGTTGACTGCGGGGCAATTTGGATAATTCAAAACGGGGCAATTTGAATAGCAGTGAAATTAGACCAACCCATACAACAAGTGCTTCCCAGCCCAGAAAAAGTTTGTGTGCAGAAGAGACGTCGTGTCGCAGGAAAATCATGCCACTCAACTTCTGAAAATATTCGTGCAATGAGAATAAAACACCTCCGAGGAAAGATGCAAGCATCGGGTGCAACAAAATCCAATGACACTACAAGAAAGAAGAGTGCTAATACAGAACCTGCCAAGAAAAAACAAATGAATGCTCGAAAGAAACTGATATCCTCTACCCCTTCCAGTGACGAAAATGTAGGCCTAAGTCTAAAGATGGCTGCAGGCAATGAAAGTCAAACAAGGAATTGCTGTTTTTGCCTTCTTAATTACTATTCAGAACGTTCTGCTAGAAAGGGAGACTGGATTCGTTGCCAGCGTTGTAAGACATAGTTCTACGAAGTCTGTGTCGGTGCAGAAGGTCGAAAACATTTTATCTGATGTCGTTGTCGTTAAATACGAACGATGGAAGATGAATTAACCAATTACGGTTCTTTGCCTTAGACAGTGTTCTGAACAATTTTTTAGTGTAGGCCTACATTCAAAAAGATAGCTATAGGTGACGCATATTTACAATTTATGTAGGCCTACTTCTTTTCATTCAAAACTAGCATATTTCAACTACCGTAGAAATTGCAATCTAACTATTAAATAGTTTACACATTATTTCTATAAGACTTGTTTATTTTGTTGGTTATTCATATTACCCCACTCGTTATTCAAATTGCCCCTCCCTTTTACGTTTTTCCAAATTTCGGCGGGGAAATTGAATACCCAAATTTCACAATGATGTATCTCAGATACTATCTTAAGAAAAATTTTTAAGTAATAGTAAGGTTCAAAGGTTTTGTTCACAATTTTGTATTTGAATACCAATTACAGTTTCCGAGATATATGAGAAAATGTCTGAAATTATTCAAATTACCCCGCTGTACCCTATAAAAATACATGTTCATAAAAATATATGGGGTGGTACATATGTGTTTTGGGGAGGCCTGGGCCCCCAGGATCGGCGCCCTTGACTCTTGGTTCTGAATCCATACAAAAATATAAAAAATAAAATGCCCGCCACTATTTCCGTTTTACCCATTAGGCGATGAGTGTTGTAACCAAAATGTCATAGATTTTCGCAACTTGAGTTTTCAACAGATAGATATAAATTGAAACAAAATTAATTCTTTGGACATTGAATCTCTGTAAAAAAAAAAAATAAATAAAAATAAAAATAATAATTTTTATGATATACTTTGACGCTTTTCCTTTGTACAGATAAGTATAAAAACCGGAAGTACAGTATATCAACACTTTGGTTTTTGTAAAGTGAGCGTGGGTCTCGGATGCTGAATACATTGCTAAAATCCAATTGTCAATATCTATTAGCATTCTTGTTCCATGACGATCAGCGTTAAAGCTGGAAATCACTAACAGATTGGATACATAGCTGATACATAGGGTTTGAACAGAGAGAGTTAACGAAGGATATTAAACCTATTCATGGCAGTTGTATCGTCTGCAAAAAACAACGAGGATGATAGTTAGTGCGTATATGGAAATTAATGCTAAAACCAGAAGTATATTCAACTTGAAACACTTCCGCTTTTCGTACGGCATTGCAGGTAATGATGCTATGTTCTCTTAAGACACTGAACAGATTGCAAAACACACTTGTCCCAACTTTTACCGTTTTTGTTCTATGGCTAAAACTATTAAAACCGAAAATAGTTGATTTCTACCACTTCTTTCCATGAGTTGCAGAACTGATTGCAAAAAAGTGCATCTCGATACCTTTTACCATTTTTGCTCTGATACTTGTCGACAGAAAGACAGACGGACATAGATGTTCCCTAAGACTTCCGACAGGTATGCATTAGGGTGGAGCATTTTGCAATTTTTGTTGGAAGTTCGATGACGGCTTGTGCGGAAAATTTGCCATTAGTGGCACCGACCTTACTGAGTTTTATTTTATTTTTTTTCGGACAACCCCTTACCCTGCCCCAACGGACTTAAAGTTTGTAAGTGTTTGGTTAGGCAACACGCACAACACGAATCACCTAAACGCAACTTATGGTCGTTTTTAGAGTTACCTGATAGCTATAATACAATTATTTTATTAAAGAAAACTTGTAGCAATTACAGTAAATAATTTTAAAATGTTTATGAGACAAAGTACAGTCATATTAGCTCAGTTGTTGGAATTAATGTCCAGATTTTGTTTGGAATGCCACGTTAACGATGAATAAATGCATAGCTCTTGATATAACACGATTTGTTTTTGGCAACTCTTCGCTTGCTATGTACACCGACAGTAAATGCCATCTAGCGGCAGGCTACACAACTTCGTGGTTGCTTACTTTAGCATCGCTCTTCGAGCGTCGTCGCAACGTCCGGCTCCGTCCAGAAGATTCGCGCACCTGCTGCTCGCCTCGTTGGCTCCAGAACCTACGCCGACGTTTCTAGAATATTCTTGCCCGAAGTTCGGCGGTGGTATAAATATTGCATACTTCGGCCAACCAATCCAACAGGCCAGTTTATTGCAGCTTAAGCTTTAACGGTTTTAATTCGCTACTGTTTCTGTTAAGACAGAGAGTTTGTGAATTGTACTTAAAGTTAGTCTTCTTAGTGCGATACGATTCAGAGACATTTTGTATACTTTGGTCTCCAAGTGAAATGAGTGAAGTGCAATTACCCACGTACGCTGACGTTATGCGACATTATCATTGTTTCGAAGTGGTTTAAGTAGTGACGAAAGTGTAACTAAATTAACAGTGACTGACATTTGTAAACAAGTTGTTCAAAATGTTGTACATATTTGGCGTAAAGCAAGCATTCCTGTGGTTTCAGAAAAGAGAGTTTTTGACATGCTGAAAACATTTTATAATAAGTGTCGCACCAAGGAAAAACATTTCAGTCGACAAGGACAAGAATCAACACTTCGTGCAGGTTTTGTTGCATACGCAGAAAAGTCTCTTTTTGATATTGTGTCTTGCAAATGTAAAACCGCCGAAGATTGCAACTGTGAGAGGACACGCAAGATTCCAAAAAGAGAATACAAGTTTCTTTTGGACCAGAGAGCATCACGGAAAATGAGCATTTGTAACATTGACGTCCGAACAAGCAAATCTCTGCCAAAGATGTTTTCCCGTAAAGTGAGCATATTTAAGGGGCAGACAACCAAGAAAGACGCTGGAAGTGTTGAAGCAAGTCTATCAACTAGTGGGATTTAGACATAGGCACAGGTCAAAGATACTGGTGTAGTCAGGGGAATCCAGCGAACCTGTTGAATCAGGAAGCACGTCCGAATCTGACTTCGAGGCGCGACCAAGAAGGAAACATAGCCTAAAGCGCATCTGTCTTCAAAATACAGCGGAGGTAGCGTTTAGAACGGGAGCTTCAGACAGACAGGTTGCTTTGATCGCTTTTGCCGTACTCCAGGACTTGAGACTCATAACGCCAGAGAACAAAATCTTGTTGACAGATCTAAGGCACGAAGAGGAAAAGATAAACTGGGTGAGAAGGTCCAGAAAGAAAAGGCTCACCTAGGCCGGGCGATTACAAGTATCTACTTCGACGGAAAAAATTATGCAACTCTTGTGCAAGAAAAATTAACGGCAAACTACGAAGACGGGAGGTTACAGAAAAGCATATCACAGTTCTATTGGAGACTGGTTCAGAATACTTGGGTCATGCCACACCTAACTCAGGCACTGGCAAGGATATTGCCGACTCTATATTGGAGATTTTAGAGAAGAATCAGTACGACGTGTCAAGTCTTGAGGCAGTCAGTAGGGATGGTGAAGCCACGAACACAGGATGAGATAACGGCGTGATAAGTCAGATACAAAGATCCCTAGGAAAGGAACTGCAGCATCTCATTTGCCTTCTTCATACAAATGAGTTGTCATTTCGTCACCTGGTTACCGAATTGGATGGTGCGACGACCGGACCCAACGCTTTTTCCGGCCCCATCGGAAAGAAATTAAAGGATTGTGAACGATAACCGATCGTCTCCTTAACATCCATTCCCGTTCAATGGGTGTCTAAAATGAAAAAAAAACAGATGGTTTAAGCAACGACCAGAATTATCTCTGAAATTTGTAAGGCTGTTGCTACACGAATGTGTACTACCGATCCAGCAAACAGAAAACCAGGTCCATTATCACATTCACGATGCTTCGCCACTACATCAATACTGATAAACCTTGTTCAAGTTTGTGTCTACTTTGCCAGTACATTATTAAAGTATACGCTCCCATCAGGTTTTCAATACGGCGAAATCCTTCGTGCGAAATGTTCGCCATGCATCTGTTTAGCATAGTTAAGCTATCACGTTTTCTGCCAGAAAATCTAAAACACGTAGTTCATTCTGTTCTACAAACAAACGGATACTACGCAAATCATGAAAACCTGCTGATAACGATGACAGCAGATGAAAATCCTCATATTCGAACGTTAGGCTGGGGAGGGATAAAAAAAGTGCCGCAGCCAGAAGACTCCGAGATCAAGCCACCCACGTGACGTCATTGTTCCGAAATTAAACTTTACAGCTGAAAATTACTACAACATGATTAATTGGCCTAAATGTCTAACAGAGACGCCAATCACACGAAAAATAACGAATCAGCAGCTTGAAGAAAACATCCGAACTTCAGCTACTCTAACAACAACATTGCGTTCACCTCTGGTGCTTGGGGTCCCGGGTTCGATCCCAGCCCCCGCCAAGTAAACTTTGTGGTAGACAAACAACGTGTGCGTGGGTTTTCTCGGGGTTCTCCCGTTTCCTCATACTTTCTTTATTCCACCATTTCATTACTCACTCATCATCACCGTCTCCTTTAGCCTAACGGGCATAAGCGTGGGACGTAAAACTCAAAATTTCATTTTCTTTTAACAACATTCCCTTGCTACAGTCAAGCTGTGGAACGCACAGTGAAGCTGGTGTCCGAGGCAGCGTCGAAAAAGTGCGGCCAGAACGCAAGAAATACCTACGTTAGAGCCAAACTGAAGTCTACAACAAGAATGCCCCGCTTCGAGACCAAGAAGTATTACGTGACCTAAGGTCAAATGTCAACGTATGCCTACTGGGTGGGTGGGTGGGCGGAACTCGATGTGAAGCCACCTTTCCGTTTAGAGTTCTGGATTATTTTGCGTACTGAGCAAAATAAGCGAAGAGTTGCACAAAGAAAATCGTGTTATATCAAGGGCTTTGTCTATAATCATCGTTAACGTGGCATTCCAAACAAAATCTGGATATTAATTCCAACAACTGAGCTAATATGGCTGTACTTTGACTCATAAACATTTTAAAATTATTTACTGGCATTGCTACAAGTTTCTTTTAATAAAATAATTATATTATAGCCATCAGGTAACTCTAAAAGCAATTACAAGTAGCTTTTCTGTCATTGGTGTGAGTATGCTACCTAACCAAACACTTAAAAAACTTGGGCAGTTAAGTCCGTTGGGGCAGGGTAAGGGGTTGTCCAAAAAAAAATTTAAAAATCAGTAAGGTCGGTGTCACTAATGGCATCTTTTCCACACTAGCCGTCATCGAGTTTCCAACAAAAGTGCAAAACGCTCCACCCTAGTATGCATAGTTTGGGTGTCTGATATTATTTTATTACATTATTCACTATGTATTGTAAGAAAAATACAAGTAAGCAAAAATTTAAATAAAATCCTTCAATTCAACATTTCAAACATGTGACAATTTGTTGATTTTCGAATCACATACAAATTAAATAACTTCATTTAAACTAGGAGCGTTTCTAACATTTCCTTTAAATTGTACTAAAGCGCAGTATTAAATTATAGAATATACATTGAGAAAAATGTATGTGGCGTACGTAAAATCGTATGTTACATTTGTAAATCCTGTAGTTTTTGGACTTAACATACAGCAAACGTATAACTGAAAACGCATGTTTTATAATACTTTCCGTATAAGTGTTCCATCTGTACGTACTTTCCATATGAAACAATAGGCGGTCAGATCTCACATATAAATGGACGTATATAACATATAGCTGACGAAGGTAACATACATATATGTATGTAATATAAGGAAGACTGTTAGATATCATACATCCTGCAACAGTATGATGCAACATCTAAGGCCAGTGCGTATGTAGCATATGATTAACGTATGCTCTGTACTGATTTATGTAGTAAGCAAGAGGATACCGTATATTTGTACAATGTGCCGCTGTCCGGAGAACGGACTTTTCTCAGTGTACTTAGACACGTACCAAAATTATATAGAATATTGTTAAAATAATAATTACTTTTGTCACATGAAAAGAAAAAACTTCTTCTGAATCTGTAGTTTACGGAATGAAAATGATCCATGAGAAGGAAGTCGTTCAATGAATCCCATGTTTAGTGGCGGATCTAGAAGGTATAAACTGGGGGAGGGGCAGTCAGAACACAGACTATGATAGGTATGTAATGAGTTAACTATAAACTTTAAAAATCTATAAATAAGAGCTTAAATTATTTTTGTCACTCAAAAAACTAGGGCAAACTGTGGGGCCTAGTCCCCCCAGACCCGGGCTAGATCCGTAACTCTATCCCACTAACACTAATCCAATTAGTACTCCTATAATCCATCTCCCTTCCATGTGTCTCTATATTATAGTTCTGAATCTATTCCAAATGAACTCTTTCGTGACGTCGTGGATTCGGTGTTCGAGACTTGGATTCGACTCCTGTGTGGTCATTCTGTAACGATCTACGCAAAATTTACGGATGGTATGCAATACAGCCCTAATAATGCAACAAGTGATTATAAGTGCCATGCAGAATATCGCAAACTAAAACTCAATATTTTCATTTTGTTGACGCAAACTGCTGCGAAAGGAAATGGGAAGTCGTGTGGTTCGGAACCTAAGTTAAGTTGTAAATACAATTCTCATATAGACTCGGTGCTTAACTGAAAGTTAGGCTCAAAATCAACCATCCAATGAATCTACCCGAATTTCTTTTCCTTGGTATTTTAAATAGTTCCAAAAATATTTATTCTATTTTCCTCCACACTTAAGAATTAATTAAAAAGAAAATACCTATTGCACGTCCTAAGCATCGTCTGGCCATAACACCAAAAATTATGTAGTTTTCCGTAGTGATGGTGAGAACCACAAATGGATGTCCTCTTTTTTATTAAACCTCATTTAAAAATGAAAGTTTGTAAAAGAGAAATAAGAACTTTACCTTCGCATTATGTCGTAATTTTAAAACAATACCGTAATCATTTTAAAGATTGTGCTTTGAAAAACTTGATTCCCTGACTCTAATTCCAGTTGAGTATAATTCTAAATTCGTTGTTAAAGTTAAGTCAGCCTATAAAGTTTTAATTGTCAATTTTTCAATAACCTATATAAAGTGGAATGGCAGGAAATGTGCCTTCTATCGTTGCCCACGAGTGGAAAGGCAGGAAATGTGCCTTCTATCGTTGCCCACGAGTGGAAAGGCAGGAAATGTGCCTTCTATCGTTGCCCACGAGTGGAAAGGCAGGAAAAGTGCCTTCTATCGTTGCCCACGAGTGGAAAGGCAGGAAATGCGCCTTCTATCGTTGCCCACGAGTGGAAAGGCAGGAAATGTGCCTTCTATCGTTGCCCACGAGTGGAAAGGCAGGAAATGTGCCTTCTATCGTTGCCCACGAGTGGAAAGGCAGGAAATGTGCCTTCTATCGTTGCCCACGAGTGGAAAGGCAGGAAATGTGCCTTCTATCGTTGCCCACGAGTGGAAAGGCAGGAAATGTGCCTTCTATCGCTACCCACGAGTGGAAAGGCAGGAAATGCACCTTCTATCGTTGCCCACGAGTGGAAAGGCAGGAAATGCACCTTCTATCGTTGCCCACGAGTGGAAAGGCAGGAAATGTGCCTTCTATCGTTGCCCACGAGTGGAAAGGCAGGAAATGTGCCTTCTATCGTTGCCCACGAGTGGAAAGGCAGGAAATGTGCCTTCTATCGTTGCCCACGAGTGGAAAGGCAGGAAATGTGCCTTCTATCGCTACCCACGAGTGGAAAGGCAGGAAATGTGCCTTCTATCGTTGCCCACGAGTGGAAAGGCAGGAAATGTGCCTTCTATCGCTACCCACGAGTGGAAAGGCAGGAAATGCACCTTCTATCGTTGCCCACGAGTGGAAAGGCAGGAAATGCACCTTCTATCGTTGCCCACGAGTGGAAAGGCAGGAAATGTGCCTTCTATCGTTGTCCACGAGTGGAAAGGCAGGAAATGTGCCTTCTATCGTTGCCCACGAGTGGAAAAGCAGGAAATGCACCTTCTATCGTTGCCCACGAGTGGAAAGGCAGGAAATGTGCCTTCTATCGTTGCCCACGAGTGGAAAGGCAGGAAATGTGCCTTCTATCGTTGTCCACGAGTGGAAAGGCAGGAAATGTGCCTTCTATCGTTGCCCACGAGACGAGGCGAGAAGTTTGATTTGATTTCATTTGACTCACTTTACAGCAGCAATGCTATACGAGTCGTGGACCTACAGCTTATCGTGGGATCCGAACCATATGAGCTTCTGCCAGAAATCGAACTCACGTCTTCCACGTCAAAGGGAGATTGTCTTAACCACTCAGATACGAGCAAGGGCGCCCATTAGGGGGAAAAGGTGGGGCGCTCGCCCCCTCCTAGAGGAAATTGTGCTTGGGAATATCGAAAACCCAATTGAATGTTTACATTAGTTACAACAAAATTTGAAACTATATATGAAACGTCGTTTACACTTGTCCCCCTTGGAAACCAAAACATGGGCGCCCTTGGATACGAGGTAACTCTGAGACGAAAAATAGTTATTTTGTTTCGTTTCGTAAATTTTACCAAGGTCTAATCTCGTCTTGATTCTCGAAATTTTTTTTTCTTATTTCAATCTCTATTATAAATTGATGTGGAAAATTTACGCTCTATTTTTTTCCTATCTTTATCTCGAAATCGTAATAGATTCCTCAAATGTCAGGAGAGGTGCAAGAAGGATGTGATATAGTAACATTTATGATTGCAGTACATTGCATACTCTAAAATGTTGATAAATACTTTTTATTGTCTTCCTATAATCACTTTATCAATTTATATTATTTTTATGTTATGAACCATGTAACAACAAAACAATCTTTAAGAAGGGTTACGTGAACTAGTGTTGCCAGGAGATTCGAGAATTTTTTTAGCCTCGTCTTACAAAATGACATTAAGATTGTCATGTTTCTCTTCTCGTCTCGCATTTAGAAGGTGTTTAGGATTAGGAATTAGATTTCTGGGCTTTCGGCATCTATGGCCACGTTAGCCGGTCACTAGAATTAGGATTAAGAATTAGATTTCTGGGCTTCCGGCATCTGTGGCCATTTTAGCCCGTCACTAGTATTAGGATTAGGAATTAGATTTCTTGGTTTTCGGCATCTATGGCCATGTTAGCCGGTCACTAGAATTAGGATTAGGAATAAGATTTCTGGGCTTCCGGCATCTATGGACATTTTAGCTCGTCAGTAGTATTAGGATTAGGAATTAGATTTCTGGGCTTTCGGTATCTATGGACATTTTAGCTCGTCACTAATATTAAGATTAGGAATTAGATTTCTGGGCTTTCGGCATCTATGGCTATGTTAGCCGGTCACTAGAATTAGGATTAGGAATAAGATTTCTGGGCTTCCGGCATCTATGGACATTTTAGCTCGTCAGTAGTATTAGGATTAGGATTTAGATTTCTGGGCTTTCGGCATTTATGACCATGTTAGCCGGTCACTAGGATTAGGATTAAGAATTAGATTTCTGGGCTTTCGGCATCTATGGCTATGTTAGCTGGTCACTAGAATTAGGATTAAGAATTAGATTTCTGGGCTTTCGGCATCTATAGCCATGTTAGCCCGTTACTAGGATTAGGATTAGGATTTAGATTTCTGGGCTTTCGGCATCTATGACCATGTTAGCCGGTCACTAGGATTAGGATTAAGAATTAGATTTCTGGGCTTTCGGCATCTATGGCTATGTTAGCCGGTCACTAGGATTAGGATTAAGAATTAGATTTCTGGGCTTTCGGCATCTATGGCCATGTTAGCCCGTTACTAGGATTAGGATTAGGATTTAGATTTCTGGGCTTTCGGCATCTATGACCATGTTAGCCGGTCACTAGGATTAGGATTAAGAATTAGATTTCTGGGCTTTCGGCATCTATGACCATGTTAGCCGGTCACTAGGATTAGGATTAAGAATTAGATTTCTGGGCTTTCGGCATCTATGGCCATGTTAGCCGGTCACTAGAATTAGGATTAGGAATAAGATTTCTGGGCTTCCGGCATCTATGGACATTTTAGCTCGTCAGTAGTATTAGGATTAGGAATTAGATTTCTGGGCTTTCGGCATCTATGGCTATGTTAGCCGGTCACTAGGATTAGGATTACGAATTAGACTTCTGGGCTTTCGGCATCTATGGCCATTTTAGTCCGTCACATATGAGGGACGACGTCCCTCGGCGATCACACTATCAAGGAAAAGGAAGGAAGGACGCGGTGTGGGACCTATATGTTAGAAACCATTCCGTCATTTGCCTTATGTGACAACCCAGGAAAACCTCACTCAAGATAGCTGGCCTGAAAAGGCTTTTACACTTCGTCCACTAGGAATCGAACCCGTGACCGTTTGCTCCAAAGGTGAGAACCTTAGCGACCACGTTACGCGGGACCATTTAAAAAGTGTGCCTCGATTTGGTTCTCATACCGTTTTCGAGACAAGATGAGAAAATTATCGTTTCGTACGTAACATTAGTTCCTTTCCTTATCCTTAAGACAAATATCACGATATTTCAGAAGAATATTAACGAACTTTAATATTATATGTTACAAAATCCAAACCGTACTTGTTTTCATTCTATCATTTCGTCCCATGAAAACCAGAGGAACGTAACTCCATTTTCGTAGTTTTACAGGCGAAAGGACAAAAATATTATTTTCTTAGAAAGATATGTTTTTAATAAGATGGTAATTGAGCTACATTACAACAGATGATCGACAAAGAGAACAAATGGCGTTACATTCCATTTACACCAAGTGAGGCTTTCAAAATTATGTCCGAACATGAAGAAAACAATAACCGCATTTTTGGAGTTACGTTCCTCTGGTTCTCATGAGACAATATGATAATCCAATTGTTTAAACAGGACAACTTGAAGCAGTAACTGACTGATTGGGGCTTAATGTTTGTATTCATCACCTATATGAGACAAGACTACTGTTTTAATATACGAAGACACACCCCATTCTGTAATCGAATCCGGGAAAGCACGTTAGGAATTTCTCACTTAATTTCTCAAACCAAGAATGTAGAAGCCGCAGAGGTTACCGAGCTAAAAAGGGATCATCTGCCGTTTACCATCGAATGTTTGGATTATCTTGATTTCAGCTGAGCTCTTCTTCTTCTTCTTCTTCTTCTTCTTATTATTATTATTATTATTATTATTATTATTATTATTATTATTATTATTATTATTATTATTATTATTATTATTATTATTATTATTATTATTATCATTTAAAGTTCATCATTTTGTATTGCATAAAACGGAATAACGTATTTCTACAAGAGTGATATTCTTATTGGTTGTTGAATGCCAGTTTTCAATACAGCATCAATATTTGCAGAATATTTTTTCTTTATGTTCGACGTTTAAACGAATAGTTAGAACACATTGTATTGGTTTTCGAGTTTAACGTTCCACAATTTTGAACCGAGGCCATAGAAGTGAATGCTTTAATTCACGTCCATAGATAAGTACTTCTTTAAAAAGTTCTCCAGACCTAAATAGTTATAGTTTTCGTTGCCAACACAATAAAAATATTAATTGTTCATGAGATGATGAACATTTAACTTTCACTCCTGAAAATTTAAATTTTCCAGTTAGGCTAATTTACATCCAAAATAAATGAATATGCCTATGCTTAACGTATTTATGCTTATTGTTGCTGAAAATATGGAATTGACTATCCTAAAATTGGCTTTACTTAATGCATTAGTAACATACAAAACAAGTTAATAAGTTTTCAAATAATATAAAACTTGCAAAACACTTATAAACAACTTTCACTTACTTTTAATATTTCTTTTTCAATATTGACCGCTTTTTAGAAGTACAGACATGTGACTTACCTAGAAAAGAAAGAGAAAATATGTATAGGTTAATTTTATTATAGTGCGTTGTTAACAATAAAACATACGGACTTGATAATGTTTCTATCATTACAGTGCAAGAATATCATGAAAAGTACCATCTACTTTCAAAGAAGTTACAATCACTGATTTTATTTGTGTTCAAGTCATCAAGATCTAGTGAAGATTTGATTATGTGACTACGCGTGCTGGAGAATGATGGGGCTACGGACAATAATTGCAATTAAAAATATAGTTCTTCCGTTTTGATTCTCTATTGGTGCGGTTATACTGATATTTTCCTATTTCATCCTTCTCTTTTCAATATTAGTATCTGGAATCACCTTTTGTCCTTCATAGAACAGTGCGTTTATGCCGAGTTCAGTGATAAATTCTTCTCACTTAGAAGCAAATCAGAGTTGGCGATAAAATCATTCAAAGAGTTCTCTGCGGCTCAAGAAGCAGCAGCACATTTGCAGAAAAGCACCTGCAACCCTGTTTTAAAGGTTACTGAGCAAGCAGAAGTGCTCTATGTGTAAGAGAGAGAGAGAGAGAGAGAGAGAGAGAGAGATTGTGTGTGGCCTATCAGTGTACTCCACTTGATCATTCACTACAGGGGCGCCCGAAGAAAATTTTCTAGGGAGGGCGTCTCCATGGTTGCTACATTACGTCTGGTATTTCTGGCATTTAGTGGTTTTCTATATTATGTATACATTTTCATTAGCCAGGGGGCCTGGACTCCACCCCCCCCTTCAGACGTCCATGATCCACTGTATAGGATATACGAATCATGATTCAGCATATGGTACCACCAAGTTCCGTTTAAAACAATGTTTTTTTTCTTGTTTTTTTCGTTCAGATGGAGGAAGAGGGAAGGATGGAATAGGAAAATTTGGGTATAACCGTACCCTAAGAAATATTTCTAAGATATATATTCCTACATCCCCATAGTCTCTTCTAGGATCCGCGTGTATATATATCCGTGAGATGCCGGATATATATACACGAGATGACTATTCTGCCAGGCCTTGTTTCCATTTTGTACTAAAACATAATAATACACAGAGCAAGGCTATGTGATAATATGTAACAAAAGACACAATCACATAACAGTTTCGACACAATAACCGTGTATCCATCAGAGAAGAGGTAGAAATCTGATGAAGACACAGTTATTGTGTCGAAACTGTTACGTGATTTTATGTTTTGTTCCATATTATCACATTGCCTTGCTCAGTGTATTATTGTGTTTTAGTGCACCAAAATACTTGATCCTTGCGATCTCAGGTCACTTAATGCTCGAGACCACTTGAATATGCCACCGGTACTACTGAGGCACCGTGTCATCCATTGATGAGCAGGTACCAGTACAGGGAGAAATGTTTACAGATGGATTTTAGGGCTCAGATTATGGCCTAAGATTATTTGGAGGAAAATAATTTCCATTGAAAATAGTGCAAACTGAAGAATAGCAAATTTTTGAGGAGAGAGATACATTTAAGTGCAAAATGCCGGTACCAAGAACTCAATGTTCCTAAATGCTTTAGGCCAATTGCCGGAAACATTATCTGTCAGATATTGAAAAATTAGCTTTTGTTCTCTTATTTGCACTTTTTGTGTATTTTAGACTTCAACACTGTTTTGTTTAATTTAATGTTAGTTATTTGGCTTTAAAAAAGAAGAATAATGATATTTCCCTTTCATATTTTTCATGACAAAAATTCTTCAAAATGTAAAATAAGGTATACAACACCATGTTTCTCCAGCCAGAACGAATTAGGTTCGTAAATCGAGGTTAAACTGTACATTACATATATACAGGGTGTTACAAAAATATGTTACAATATTTTAAGAACAGATTCCCCACATCAAAATAAGGGGGAAAAGTCATACGGACCTGTGCTCAAAAGTGTATGATTTCGGAGTTATAGGGTTAAGACATGAAATAAGTGAATTTTAAAAGCTCATAGCTCCACTACTATGGAACCGATCGTAGTCGGATCAAGACATCACTTACAAACTGGTATGTGAACTATTCAAATATCCATGTTTAAGAATGTTCCAGTATTTGCAGACCAATTTTTAGAGAGGTAGGTGCAGAATGATCAAGTACTTCCAATCAGCCGCTCTAAAAATGATTGTGTAAGTACTGGAGGTTCCGAAAAATGGATATTTAGATTGTTAACATACTAATTCCTCAGTGATGTCTTGACCAGACTACGATCGGTCCTATAGTAGTGGAACTATGTATCTTCAAACTTCATTTTTTTTTCACGTTTTCGTCCCCCCCCCCCGTATAACTACGAAACTATGCACTTCTGACCACAGGTGCATATGAACTTTGTTTCTTATTTTTGTGCCGACGTCTTGTTAATAAAGTAGACGCCGTTGGTGCAGGGTATAAAACCCACACAAATTATTAATAAAACTTTTCATTACAATGGAATATGGGAAAGTGCATTTGAAAATACAAAAAGCGTGGTGAAGATAGTGATTTTAAACTTTTAATGTTTTTTTTTTTTTTTTTCACACAAAATATCACTAAATCCATTAGAACATAAATACGTAGAATTATTATATTCGAATTCACACTTGATTATTAAATAAATGTAGTAACACATATACAGTAAATTCTCGTTATATAATCCACCGACGTCAAATACTGTTAAATGTTCCTTCGAGTCTCTAGTAGTGATATTTATTACTACAGAATAAAAGTTATTTATGTAGACACTTATGGAATAATTAAATAAAGCTGCACAGGCACTGATATAAATACTTAGTCCATCAAACATCGCCATATAAATTGCAAAGTTAATTCGTAGATAATTGTTAACACCAAAATTGCTCATACAAGTATTCAACTTTAACACCTATTCAACTCCATTTGAATATGTTAGTCACTTTCTAGAAAAATATAACATATACTTATCCAGGCTATATCGGAATATCAGAAATTCACTAAAATTCAACACGTAATATAACAAAGTCTCGGAACTTTCCATGTTTTGCACCATTTACGACTACTATTTGACAACATGTGCTCTCGTCGTTGCAATCAATTTCCAATGACCACAAGGTGGTCAGTTAACTACCTCTAGAACTATTAGTTCCAATTTTAGCCACTCATCAGAAATGGCGCTAGTTTTGAAATGTTTTTTTTTTTATTTATAATCTTACAACATGCTACATTTTTATGTGAGAAATGTACTCCAAAAATATTGTAAGAAATTTTTGTAACACCCTATAAATGTATATATATATACAAAATGTTACAAAATTGTGTATATATACATACATACTAACACACACACACACAACAACCATATATACATACATACATACATACATACATATATATATATATATATATATATATATATATATATATATATATATATATATATATATATATATATATATGTGTGTGTGTGTGTGTGTGTGTGTGTGTGTGTGTGTGTGTAGCTTTTTTTTATTACGAACAACGGCGCAAATCTGTCTTCAACATTTGTGGGGACGGGTAAGACCGTTCCCATAATCTTTTTGTACCCTTTAAGCAATGTTCAAAATATTTATGAAGTTGAGAAACAATGCTATGGAGGTTCAGGCGAGCAGAGTTGTCTTCAACGTTGGGAGGCAGGCAGATTTGAGGCTTATTCTAGTTGGACACCAACTCCATCTCACTTTCCTTTGTTTTAATCGGGACACAAATCACCATATTTCTCCCCCCCCCCTCCAAAACAATCAAATCTGATTATTGGGTGGACAGTTCCCTTATTTCGAAGATTGGACGGAACATGTCCCCCTCATCCACCTGGGATTTCCGCCAGTAGTTACGAGGACAAATTTTCCCTCACCACCGCAAAACTCCTTTTGCTTCCTGTAAGTGCCGCAATAAGAACATACATTATGGGAATTTTTTTGAAAAGTGGCCAAATTGACAATTTTTAGACCTATTTAATGAACTAATACTTGGTTTAAACACCTTTCATGTCCTATAGAACTCTGATTGGGTATCAACCATCATAACATCATAAACTGTGAACCAAGATATTTATAATCTGTTTCACGTAACCTGATAGGAAAAAGAAGAAGTTTTCCCCGCACCACGCTCCAGTGCAGGTGAATGTTGGTGTTCCACCTACCACCATCAGCCCCAGGACACGCAGGTATAGAGTATGTCTAAATAGCCTATGTCTAAATAATAAAAGTATAACTTTCATAATAACACTGCCTAGTTTAAAACAATTAAATTATCTGTATTAGTGAGGTAAGTAACACATGTGTTATTATAATGGAAATTTTATTGAACAGTTATATTCTTTATTTTTTCTTCTTTTCGCAGTTGGAGTTGTAACATAATGTTGGAATGGCAAGGGATGGCAGGGTTGGTAATTGAATGAGTATTTACTTAATGATACAATAATTTAGTAATAATATAAAATCGAAAACCAAGTACGGTACAATATGAGTAAAGTATCAGAACGTAACGATAATAACAACAGAAACTGAAATGATTAAAAAAAACACTTCTCGTTTCCCCTCTTATAAACAGATGTTCTTTGATAATAGTGTTCCAATAATAATATTTGTTTCCTGAGCCTGTCTTTCAGAAAAGGGGAAAATTAGTTTTTATTGTTTTAGAAAGATTATCGGTCTCCATTAATAGGAATAATCATTTGCAGTAACTAACTTGCAAGAGATAGACAGTTATGGCGTGCAGGATAGTCTAATGTTGTAACAAGATTTGATTATTGTATACGAAAGAAAGAGTAACGAAAAATACGAGCAAGGTCGGCTCTACCATATGTGCAACATGCGCATTGGCACGGAGCGGCAAGTTTCGAGGGGGGGACAAAATCATTCATAACTATATTATTTGAAATAAATATTTCTTTTTGGAAACAGACTTCGTGATGATGGTAGTTAAATTTACTAAGCTGATCTTTTTGAATACTACATTTATAAGTCATGTTTAGGTCGCACTAGTTTAACACTAGAACGGCAGCTGGGTCATTTTTGACCCATTTCGAACTTTACGTTTTAACAACTTTTCTATTTTCTTACGAATCGGATCGAATTTTTGTGACTTTTACTCATTCTGTTGAAGAAATATTTGTACTAATTATCACCCTTATCCACACTTTGCCTATTGAAATACCAAACAATTATACTAGAACGGCGGCGTGGGTCAATTTTGACCCAACTCTTTTGTTAGTGATATTTTGTTGCATTGTAGCAACATTGCTGGCTAGTGTCTTTATCTTGCGACCGTTCTTTCTCATAATACTATCCTATTCCACTTCGTATTCGAGACCAGCTTCTCAGCAATTTTGTCAGTTTAGTTGGAGTTAGTAATACTTTAGAGAGTCTGTTGATTAGGAGAATCTCATTATTTTCGGACTGATGTGCTATTTCAAACACTCATCATGAGCAAGAAACTGATGACACTGGATGAAATACTTGCAGATTTCGATGACATAAGTGAGTACCTAATGAATAACAACGAATATGATGATTTCGGATGAAATATCGGAAGAGGAAGAGATAAGCACCGAAAACCATACTTGTGCAAATAAGCGTCCTAAAATAGTATGACTATTATTATTATTATTATTATTATTATTATTATTATTATTATTATTATTATTATTATTATTATTATTATTATTATTATTATTATTATATGTCTTACATCGTAACAAAATATTGATAATAATTTCAATCATTTTAACAAAAAATTTGCAAACAATTTGCATGCTATTGTGAAAATATAAAGCTAGTGTGTTTTTTGTTGGTATCGCTATGTTGAAATGTTTCATGAGAAGACGTTCATAGCACAAATAAATAATAATAAATAAACCACAGCCATATTCGATCCACTGTTGGATGAGGCCTCTCCCCGGAGGGTTGGGACAAGTTTCCTGTATACCAGACGGGTTGGAAGAAGAAAGCCGAAGCTCTCACTGTGATCGCCACTAGTATGACCGCCCCGCTGGTCTAGTGGTGAACGTGGCTAACTACGGACTGAGGGATTCGGAGTTTGATTTCATGCGCTACCAAGAATTCTTAGACTACTAGCCTGCGGCGTAACAAGAAATTTCAAAGCTATTGAAACCAAAAAGTTTAGAGGTCTAAATGCGAGACAACTTACTTTCTCGTATGTTTGGATAAATTATATTTCAACTAAGGAAGTAGAATCTGTAAAGAAGTTGTTCGAAAGAACAGGTAGTTTACCATTCATTTTTATGTCAGAGCTTTCATGATTAGAACCTAGCATATCTTACTTAGAAAACAATCAGCCTATACTGACTTTTTCTGGTTTGAACTACTGCAAGTTTATGACAGTGTATGCTATTTTAGGGTATGTCAGGTTATGTGTTTCCACAAATTCTAAATAGGGAGAGGAAAGTTATACAAATGCATAGATGCGTATTACAACCATAATAGTAAAATATTTTTTGTGTAATACGTCACGTTTTTATTTGTGAACAATGTTTTTGTATGACTCTTCTCCTTGTAGAGGAGTAAATGAACTTTGTTCTGTGTAATGGGGAGTTTACACTTAGTCGATTTGCATTCGATTCAGTTGAATTGACGTCACTTTCAACTTAATCGACCGTGTAAACAGGACTTCAACTTAATCGCTTGTTGGTCGAAAGCGACTAATCGACTAGGAACTGAATTGAAAGACGTTGTATTTTCTGTGGTCGATTCTATTTTCTTCTGTTATAACAACGCAAATTGTACCAATTACTCTTTGCTTGGACAACTTTAAAATTGGCAGTCGATTTCGAATCGACCAGAGGAGAGCGAGTCGACAAGCAGCGTTCAATTTCGGTTGAAACAATTGAACACATCCATCGATCTCATTCTGTCTAGTTGCTTCGATTTAGTCGCAAATGCAGCGAGTCGATTTAGCCGTGCGACTAAATCGACCAAGTGTAAACGCCCCATAAGACTGCAAGTTTAGATGCGTATAGATTAGGTTAGTTAAGTTTAGTTAGGTCATGCACTTGAACAAACTACCTAAGAATAATAACTATCTAGGAATTAGAATGATATATAACATTACTATATAATAAATTGACATTGTATATAATACATTTAATAATATCATTCTAACAATATTATATTCATAAAAAAATAGCATGTTTCTTAAATTTGTATTATTAGCAAGAAACACATTGATCAATAAATATTAAGCTTGAGTTCAAAGAAGTTTTTTGTTTTATGGAATGAAAGTCACGTTTTATTATGCAATAAATATTAGTGGTCTAGAATACAAATATTTAATAAAAATGGAATGGGTCATTTTTGACCCAATCCCGCCGTTCTAGAGAGTATCAAAAACACCGCCGTTCTAGTGTTAATGTAACATGGACAGCGCTAAACCAAATGGTGCGTGGGGGTACCTGGTTCGATCCCCGGGAAAGTAATTTTGTAGTGGACAACATCGTGTGAGTTTTTTTCGGGGCACTCCCGTTTCCTCTCACTTTTTCATTCCACAAATTCTTCCATTATTATTATTATTATTATTATTATTATTATTATTATTATTATTATTATTATTATTATTATTATTATTATTATTATTATTATTATTATTCACTTGCGTTAGTCATTGTCTCCCTTAGCCTAAAGGCATAATGGTGCGACGTTTAATTGAAATATTCCAAAAGCATATGGACAAACAAATTCCAGCCTAAATTGCTTGAGTGTTCTCAAATACAAGAACTCGATTCTCGAACAGTAGCGAACACCTGTTCCATTTAGTTAGTTATCATAGTTTTGATATGAAAACTAGTCTCGTCTTTGTCACAAATAAATTCTTTATCATTTAAGGTGGAAACAAGTTTTATTTTTTTAAATAACATATTTAAAATGAAAATAAAGAAATAAAGATAAAAAAAACACTAGTTTGCACTGGAGTTGCAAACTGATACACTTATATTGAGACTGAAGCTTGTTATTGAATTCTGTAAAAGGAATTATCATCTTTCGTCTGCAGGTGTGTTTGTTTTATCTTCATAAACCTAATAGGTTATTATTTAAAGAAAGAAAAAAATCCAGATACAATGAGCTTCTATTTGTAGCGTTTTGGCCTTTCTGCATGCGAGTACTCTTTTCTTTTCCTTAACTTTGTTCATGATGTGCTAGCATACTTAAAATAGTGGCTTTTAAGATTGGTTCCTTCTGGGGAAAGGGGGCAAATAAGGCCATTGCATGGGGCACCAAATTGCCTAGGGCCGGCCCTGAATACGAGTCTGTTCAATTTTGCAAAAATAATGTACGCTTTGGCTTGAAAAGCTAAAAAAGCTCATCTTAGCAGAAACATTAGATTTTAACCCACGAGAAGGCAATGTAATATGTTTGTTATCAACCATCCTTCAAAGCTTCTGCTTTCACTTCGTCCAGAAGCCTTCTCTTTCGCCCACCTAATAGTCTCTTCCTCCTAGAATCGTACTTGGTGACTTAGTGCATATTTCTAATACAAGCAATGTGCCATACTTATCGTATACGTGTTAACTTTACTATTTCTGTAATACTCGGTAACCTGCAGTTGTTATGAAATAAAAGCTTTTATAACGTTTTAATTCACCTGTTTGTTTGCCTCTTTTGCTGCAAAATTTTTTTAATCAACATTGTATTTTCGGAACCCCGCAGTCCCGTTCTTGTATTCGTGTTAGGGATCAACTTCCACATTCACAGAAAATTGGGCGGATTGAGCTCTTATTAATTTTAATGTTTTCGTTATTTGTTAAGACAAAAACAGTTTTAGAGTAAGGTAAACTTTATTGCATAAATAATATGCAATACTTTTCTTCAAGACAAAAATTAGAAACAGTAATTGTTTGTTATCCGGGGTTGATAGCCAAATGGAACAGCAGTGCTTTGTCAACATCAGGTGTGAGTAAATTCACGTTCGAATTTAGAGTTTACACGATTCTGTTTAGTAGAAAAGCTTCCCTCCCTGTGAAAGTCAACGACTTGCTTTCCCCTTCTGTAGTGGTAAGCGGTGGGAGGTAGGGGTGTTTCCTATCAAGTTGCCTGAATCAGACTTTAGTTAAATAGAAAGTTCTCGAAGCAGGCAGGAACCTTTTTTTTTTTTTCTTTCTTCTTTGGAAGGGTTCAAAGTTTGGGGGCTCCATACTACCCGATACTAAGTATATATAGTATTGAAGCGGCGTTATTGTGTCACCCGGAAAAAAACTATAAGTAGTTGTTAAGTACTATCTTCTATATTCTCAGAGAAAATTTAGTACCAGATTGCTTTTATAAGGAAAGAAGGAACACATCAATAATGTATCTTCTAAACAAATATCATTTTATTAATAAAATGTATAATATATGTGCTGACTAAAGGACTCTTTCTCTTTCGGAATAAACACTTCTAACCACAGCATATACACTTACCTATTAAAACAAAAATGCAGTGTAACGGTTTTGACAACTTAAAGTTATCTTTATCAGACACTAACTGAAAGAGATAATTTAGAGCATAGAAATATATACTAAAAGTCAAAATACTACGATTCATTGTTTGTATGAGAAATCATGTAGGACTTTCTTCCACATGACTCATCTCTTGGCCACATTCTCTGACGTACTTACAGCCCCATCTTTGTTTATCTTTCTCAAACATCTGTAATCTACCTGTTGTTTATAATTAAATCCTTAGATATAATTTAAAAGTAACAAAACTATACTAAATGCATCTGATTATAAATATAACGAAATAAAAAATACACAGTATGTCGGAAGAATAAAGTATTTTTTTTTCTTTACAGATGATTACTAGCGCCATCTATTAAAGCAACATCGCATATCGGAAAGCTGGATATGCGCTCAACAAAACAAAACCACAATCGTGAGAACCGATTAACGGAATGTCAAGTTATAGCAAGAAACGTAAGTGTATTTGGTGTTAACTCGTCATAAAAACACGATGAAACAAATAGCCAATATCAAATTTCGTTTCAAGCTAGGTAAAATATTTACATTCGAAATGATAAAACAAGTATATGATGAGGAGTGCTTATCTCATAGACGTGTGTTCGACTGGTATAGGCAATTCTGGGACGGACAAGAGTCCTTGGTAGTCTAGTAGCTTAGCAGCATAAAAGGGCCGAATTGTGCAAAATGTGATACCAACAGGCCACTTTCAGGGATGATAGGCCTATTAATAAAAAGTAAATCCTGATATAGAACCACCACGGCGGGGGTCTTGTTTTAGGTATATGACGTCATCAATATGGCCGCCAACGAATTTTGACTTAACTGGGTTTAAAATTATATAACTCCATTACCATTCAAGGTAGAAACTTCATTTCTCCTTTATTTTGCAGAGAATACATTGTACCTCTATTGTCATTATAAATACTTGCCTTATATTGCCGCCATTTTTAAATATGGCGTCTCAAACTGGAAAAATGTTTATTTTCAAAACGATTTTCTATGTTTTATAGCAAATAACTTTGAAACTGCTATGATTATGGAAAAATACTTTGAAACAATCGTCAAAGGTCATTTCAATAGCTTTCGAACACGACCAGAATCATTGATGTATCTCAACAAATAACTGAGATAATCAATTTTTTGTAGGACTAAATGCCGAACTTTGGTGAATAATGTTCGAATGTATCCGTAGATGTAGTTATATGGCATTTGTAGTTCCATTGGCCCTTTGATGATTGAAACATAGTACCATACCAGTATGTTCCTTTTAACGTGAGAATAGCAAATCACAAGTGTTTATCTTCTGTCAGTGCTGAAAACTCTTTATAACGTTATAAATCCAAGATGGCCGCTGCGGTTTATCTCCGGTATGAGAAGTGGGTATTTCTCGCCACAGCAAAAATAATAGAAACATGCAATAACCACCAATATCTTTCTTTGGATGTGAAGAATCTTGACATAACATGTAATTGGCTCCCCTTTGTGTCTAGAAGCCAGTATATGACGTCATAAACACAGTATGGCGCCGTGGCTTACATACGAATTATGAAAATTATTTATTTCTCGCATTAGAGAAACGATAGAAACGTCCAACAACCACCAATATCTTTTTTCATATGCCAGAAAACTATGCCTTTCTCACCTAAGAAAGGTGATAAAAACGTGCAAAACCACTATTTTATCTCCTTAAATAAGTTGGATCATGAAGTAACACAAAGGTGTATCGTGTTTGCGCCCAAAGGTTTGTATTTGTCTTGTTTGAGTGTATGACATCGTTATACAAAGTAGCCGCTGTATGTATTTTGAATATCATATTATGCATTAAACTGAAAAACAAACAAAGCTGAAATTATGCATTATTCGAAAATAAATTTGAAATATAATTTCTTTAATACTAATTGTCCTTAAGTGAATAATTTTCATGTTGTTAAACAAAGTATTATACGCTATATGAAAGTATAAGGCTTGCACTACTATTTGCGCTATATGAAAATTCCAAGGAATATGGGAACTGTGCATTTCGAGAGACTAATTTTACATTTAAAACGTTTTTAATCAGTCCAATGAGAATGTAATTGTCTGAACATTATGCTTTTCATATTATTTTACAAAATAGCTCGAGGCACAAGGCGTCATATTTTCAAACCACCGCCCAGCTGAATTTGATATTTCTGGAGTGTGTATTAAAATGTTTATGAAACAGACTCAATGTATAAATTTAACAGTATATCATCGAGAGATAAGTTTACAACACAATAAACAGTTATACAATTAAATATGTTAAGAATTTAGAAGAGAAAATATTAGTGATATAGTATGACTATTAACTTAACATCTGAAACGTACTTCAGAGAACTAGGGGAAGTAATTTTTGTTAATCACATTTCTTATTTAGACAAGATCAACTCACAATAAAATGATCTTCTCGATCACACTGTCCATCGCAGGTACACAATAAAGTACACACTAACCCCAAGTTTTGATACTTGCAAGAATGTTGGCAAAGAGTCTTGCAACCATAGAGAATAAGTTCTCTACAGTGCACAGAAACTTCTGGAAGAAAGGACCACAGAGGATAATAACCACGATCCACCTTCTTCCAACCTCTTTACAAATTTCGGGTATTATGGGCACTTTCCGGAGAGCTTGAGACCAGTAATACCCGGCCTGTAGGGCAGCTCGCAGACAATATCGTAATAAGGCTGCCTCTGTAGGTGGGATTCCTTCGTAAGAACAATTCTTTTTCGTCATTAATCTTTGTTGGCAGTCGTTAACATTTAGTAAAGAACTAGAGCGATCGTACAGGAGTACGGTGAAGCGTTGAAGAGCTGCAAAGTCCTGAGTTGAAATTTCAGCAGGAGTAACTGAAAGTTTGATGAATGTATCAGTTATTTCAGGGAATGCTTTCCACACCTGCCAAGCTGTCTTCTTGCTATGACCACCAAAAGCGGACACTGTGTCACACCCTGTAAATGCGTGCCAAAAGAGCAGGGCTTTTGAGTGAGACTTTCCTAGGCTTGTTGCAATTTCGTGGACAGGAATATATCTCTTATTTTTACCAGTCCCATATTCAATCCACAAGTGTAATACATTGAGCTCAAAGAATAAAGCAACGCCAATAACAACAACATCAGAATCGACATTTTTAATTGAGATAGTCTTATGTCCGTGGTTGCTGGCATGCAATGCATGCAAGAACATGCGTGTGTCTGCTTCTTCTTGTTTGCAGGGCATAAGGCTTGTTACGTCCATATTAGAGTTTGCTGATGCGGTATCATCACATGCACACACAATCCCTCTCTTACCATCCGAATCACTTATGTTCTGTAAGTGTTTACACAGAAGTCGAAATAAATCAGTTTTGTTTTCAGAATTATTCAAAAACAATGCCCATTTTTTGGGAGTGAGTGTGGAGTCTTTCACAAGTATTCTTAGTCCTTTTCCTCGTTGGTCTCGTTCTTCTTTCCTCAGAATGTCGAATCATAATTGTCAAAGACTATGTCCATTCTGACGACATCACTCGCAAACTTTTCTAAAAATGGTTGAAATATGTAGTGCAATACATAGAAAACGTCTGGCCTGGAATAGGCTTCAGCATGTGAGCTAAAACTGCTCCATCAAATATAACACGATACACTAGGTACATCGTATTGTGATGTTCCAAGTGGTTCTAAGCAAGAAACACCATCTGATTTTGTTCCCTTGCGTAATTGACCATTTGAAGAGAGTGACGGAGGATACGAAAAGTTTTCGTGAGCAAAGAAATCTTTGATGTCTCCATCTAGACTTTGACAAGCTATGTATAAGCGAGAAAACAGGCTACAGTCACTCTTTAAAATTGACTCCTTCGTTCCTTCTTTTTGCGATGTGTGAAAAAGCGAAAGTTTATTTCTTTTAATCGGTTTTCTTAAAGGCGTCTGACATTCGATGAGCCGTTTCCGAACAAATGTTTTGTACTGTTGCTTTCCCAATTCTTCTGCTTTGAAGACAGACTCATCTGCTTTCTCATTCATAACAGCATAAGTGGTAACGCATATTAGCGCACCATTTTCTTGAGCAAATGAATTTCTGTCATCATCTTCACATGCATTTATTAAAGCCTTCACATGTTTTTTGAACCTAGAGGAAAAAGCGTCTGTATCTTCATGCTGACTGTGATAATCTGAATCGTCACTTATTCCTGCCTCTTTCTCAAATTCGGTTAGAAATCCTGCAATCACTGGTCCCGAAACCACCCAACGCAGAAGAGCACTTTCATTATCAAATATACCAATGGCACCTCCTTCCCATTTTAGATCTTTATTCCATTGTTCATGTAACTGGTCGTGGGACATGTACGAATATTTACTGTTTGTCTTTCTTCCCACAAAATTACCTTTCTGAAATTCATCATATACTTATGGGTTTCGTACATTCAATTCTCCCAAAGACTTTACAAATACTGACATCCAACGGGCATAATTGATGTGATCCAGGGAGAACATCCAGGGACAAATCTGATCCAATGCACTACAATAGGAGGAAAATTTCGCCGATCGAATACTGTCCAGCAAATAAAAAAGAAGTGATCCAAGGTTCATGGCCGTGTACTAAAATTTGAATTGGGCCGAGAAAAATAAATCATATAATATTATGCATAACACATATTTAAGAGTCGAAGGCTATCTTGGGTTTATGACGTCATATACTCGCCTTTCGCCTCAAAGAAAAGACAATAACTTATGTTACTTTATGATTCTACATACGAAAAAAGATATTGGTGGTTGTTGGACGTTTCTATCGTTTCTTTAATGCGAGAAATAAATAATTTTCATAATCCGTATGTAAGCCATGGCGCCATATACTGGCTTCTATACACAAAGGGGAGCTAATCACATGTTATGTCAAGATTCTTCACATCCAAAGAAAGATATTGGCGGTTATTGCATGTTTCTATTATTTTTGCTGTGGCGAGAAATACCCACTTCTCATACCGGAGATAAACCGCGGCGGCCATCTTGGATTTATAACGTTATAAAGGGTTTTCAGCACTGACAGAAGATAAACACTTGTGATTTGCTATTCTCACGTTAAAAGGAACATACTGGTATGGTACTATGTTTCTATCATCAAAGGGCCAATGGAACTACAAATGCCATATAACTATTTAAATACATCTACGGATACATTCGAACATTATTCACCAAAGTTCGACATTTAGTCCTACAAAAAATTGATTATCTCAGTTATTTGTTGAGATACATCAATGATTCTGGTCGTGTTCGAAAGCTATTGAAATGACCTTTGACGATTGTTTCAAAGTATTTTTCCATAATCATAGCAGTTTCAAAGTTATTTGCTATAAAACATAGAAAATCGTTTTGAAAATAAACATTTTTCCAGTTTGAGACGCCATATTTAAAAATGGCGGCAATATAAGGCAAGTATTTATAATGACAATAGAGGTACAATGTATTCTCTGCAAAATAAAGGAGAAATGAAGTTTCTACCTTGAATGGTAATGGAGTTATATAATTTTAAACTCAGTTAAGTCAAAATTCGTTCGCGGCCATATTGATGACGTCATATACCTAAAACAAGACCCCCGCCGAGGTGGTTCTATATCAGGATTTACTTCTTATTAATAGGCCTATCATCCCTGAAAGTGGCATGTTGGTATCACATTTTGCATGATCCAGTCGCTAAGCTACTACACTATGGAGGACGACCCAAAGCCAGGCAGACTAAGAAAACAAACATCGAGATGAATTAATGGAACAAATGCGTGAAATGAAAGCCCAAGATGCGAATTCGACTTTGAGATTGATGGCGGAGGACGACGAAAGACAGGATTCAGGAAATTTTGACAAAGAATGTAAAGAAACGAAATGCACCATGTCACAGAACTATCGCAGTTCGTGGCTTTTTGGCTAAAAAAAAAAAAAAATCTGTTTGCTTCCACATCCTCCGTATTCCCCTCATTTCTCGGGCCATGTGACCATTTTCTATTCCCAAAATTAAAAGTGTCTGTGAAAGAAACATTTATGGATGATGGAACAATTGGTGGAATGAGAATGTGGGAGAACAGGGCTGGGGATCGAACCAGTGACCCCACACACCACTGAGCTACAATGTTCCCCTTTTAATAATACAGACCGATAGAGACTTTCCACCAAAGAAAAGATACTTTTAGCTGAAGAAGAGAAAAGCTTTGATCCCTGTCAAGTGGATTTCTAGTTCCTTGAGGAGTAGGTAGTTAGAGAAGATAATATACATTCTTAGGACGTTTAATCATTTATGGGAAACTGCATTCCGTCTATAAGCTTTAACTAGATATTGAATAAAGTATTTGTTACCAACCACAAAAGCTATGGATTTGAGTACTTACATATGCTGCATCGTTACTGAAGTTTAACAACGAAGAACATAAGACAGCTGTATTTATACTCGAAGATAAGAGCTTTATTAAAAAAACTGCAGTTTCATTGCCATCTTAAGAGGGACAGGTTGCATAAGGTTAACGACTTCCTTTGTGTCATTGTCATCAAATTACGAGGACCATCCAAAAAGTAAAGAATGATTGCGCATTGCGCGCAGCGCCGAGCCCCTACCATTGCGATTGCGTGCGTGTGTGGCAGCTACCTCGTTAATTCACCTCAGTGTGAGCCGAGTGTCAATGCTGTGCAGCTGTGGCTACTTGGTTTGCAACGATTCAAAATGGCGGCGCCAATCAAAAATCTTGCTAAATGGGAAGCACAGAGTTTCATTCGTTTTCAGAACGCGCAAAAAGTTAAGCCTATTCAAATTTATAGGCAAATAAAGAATGTTTATGGTGATAGTGCAATGAACGGGTCATCAGTGAGGAAACGGTGCACTATGTTTAATCAAGGAAGGACCAGCGTTCATGATGAAGATCGGAGTGAGAGGCCATCATTTGGTATGGAAGAACTGAAAGAAAAAGAAGAAGAAAAAATTCAGGAAAACCGACGTTTCACTTTGAGCACGTTACACGACATTTTAGTTGGAAAACCGTTTGCAAACGATAAGGAACTCAAGCAAGCAGTAACAACCTGGCTCAAATCTTTGGCGGAAGATAAATATAACATCAGCATCAAAAAACTGGCTCAAAGTTATAACAAGTGTCCTGATAACTATGGCGATTCATGGAAATGTATATTAAGGTCCTGTGGCTTTGTAAATGAAGTTTTGTGCTGATATCGTTTGTTTTTATGTAACCATACCGAAATGTTCTTTACTCTTTGAACGACCCTCGTAAATAGTAAATAAGGAACTTGAGATGGATACATGATTTATTATATTTATTTATTTATTCATGTAAGTTATTCAGACATAATAATGTTAGTATTTACTATGTTATGTGTTAATGTGTTATGTGTTATAACGTTACTATGGCAAGAGCTTTAGGGTTAACAATAAATTTTAAGTTAACACAATATTAGGAGCACTCAGAAATTGTACGAAGTATCTTGAACCAGAGCCGTAGCTAAGGGGGGGCAAGCGGGGCGCCCGCCCCGGACGCTGATAGCAAGGGGGCGCCGAGCGAGCAAGGAGAAAAGAAAAGTGATGTTGGACATGAGTAAAAGACAAGTCGCCCCCCAGAAAGTATTGGCGCCCTATTAGATCAATATTGCTGTCGGTTGTCAATGAAATATGTAGATTTCTTAAAAATCTTGCTCGCTTCGCTCGCAATCCTAGAGTTTAAGTAAGTCATAACAAGTTTTTACTTATTACTTGAAGAGTTGTAGATGATTTCTTAATGACATGTGGTATACAAGGTGCCGAGTAATGACTTATAGTGTACGCAGGAGCATTTTCAAAATCAGAAACGAGCAAAGTCGTGTTCGGCATTTTGACAGTGATGAGTTTGCTTAGTTCAAAACGTTTTTCTACCCAATCCGATTAATCTCGACGCACAGTGGAGCCAAAGCACTGAATTCTTGGTAAAAATAATAATTCGCAATATGAAGCAGAAAATTGAAAGAAAACCAATTAGTTCGGTGTGTGCAGTGGTTACAATAATATTATTTCGACATTATTTTATAAAAAACATAGAGTTGTACATCATAAAAGGAAATGTTCCTTATATTCGCGCCTAAATTATATAACAGATTATATGATTGGGATAAACAAATGCGTGGGCAATATGCTTTGATTTGGCAATTTACAATTGACTTACATTCTTACGCATGAAAGGAAAAAGTGTACTTATTCATTTTACAACTGAAGAGTAACAAAATTGAAGAAAAGTTCTTGCTTCTCAAAATTATTTCAAAGTTGTGGAGAGCAGGGCCGGATCCAGGACCAACTTCTGGGTGGGGGCGGTGGGTTGTCATACTGCTACTATTAAGGGCTCCAAACTTTGGGATCGGTTTTATTTATATATATAAAATAAGAAAGTTCTATTTTCTGGGGGGGAACGATCGCCCCGATCGCCCTCCCTGGATCCGCCCCTGGTGGAAAGTTCGTTGTGACAATGAAGCCCCCAACGAGGTCTGGCGGCAAAATTCTCAGAATCGATCTATATTCAACTTTGTCACTGAGTGCATGGGGATCACACGTCTAATAACCTAACACTTGCTCATAAATTCATCCAGCTCAATTCAAAAGCATCATTGCATCCAGAATGCGGTTTTCCTCAAACATTTTCATGCGCTATATTTCCCAAAAGTGCAAATATGTGCAGGTGTTCTCTTTGCATACACTAAGAACAATGTTTCCGCTACGACATATTAAAAATCACAAACATATTATGCCATATTTTCTACTAAAATGCCATTCTATCGTTTGACTATACTTTATATGCTTTCAGTACCACAGTATTTTCCAAATATGATAGGTAGGGGATTACCATAGGGATATGATAATGATTTAACATCATTCCAAATATGATTATTGACTACACATCACATCAACATTCTAAATATACAAAACGATACATACATGTGGGTCGTGTCACCATATATTCCAGCCACTAATTATCTACACGCAATATAGGAATAGTCGCATTCAAAGTCAATTTCCTATCTTCTGTCACTAAGCAGCATCTCTCCGGCTTCGGTGGATAACCAAATTTACACGTCCCATGAGTTCATTGCAAACTGCTATCACTTCTTTTCCTGCACACTATTTAATATGTACACTATTAAGGTTTTATTATAACAAATTATATCCAGTCAATCTTTTATTTCATTTTTCGAGTTTTTGCTAAGAATTGCCTGGTTTGGCCCCACTGTGTGACGCTGAGAATGAAGGTATGAAAGTGAGAAGAATAAAGAGACACATTCAAGCTGCTGTTTGCGTGGGAATATTAAAAATAAAGGTAAACGAGAGGAACAATAACATTTTCGAACTTCAAGCAGTTGTAGAATAGGGGCTTAAGGGATCATAAATTAGCCTAACGAAGTTCGACTTTTTCAGACTCTAATCACTATCAATGATTTATTTTTATATTCCATTGACATATCAAATGCTTCCAATTCAGAGGAATTTATTGGGGTCATTTTTTCATCAACTTTCTGTATCGCCAGCATATTATTTTGTGCATGCGTGTCTAGTTGTGTGATGTTTTTATCTATCTACATACATACAAAACATAAGTACACACATTCTTCATATATGTGCGTGTTAGTGTATTTTAATATGTTAATCAATAATAAGTACCTTAAATTCGGAACTTTCTATCATTAAGAAATTAAGAAATTACTATAATTTTAGACATAATTAGTAGCCAAAGTATATTTAGGATTTTAAGTACAAACATTGAAAACATATTCTTCAACTCCATCGATCAATATTTAGAAATTCATAAAGAAGGCTCCTTTTGAATTTCCATTACATTTTACAAAATATTTTTTACCGTTAAAAGATCGAAATCAAAATACTATTGATGTGGTCACATACAAAATAAAAGTTAGAAGTTTACAATTATTACTGGAAATTAATACTGTCACCCATTTCGAACAATTTAAAAGCACATAGTTTTTAATGTATTGAAATCATTTTTTATCGATAGTATGAAACGTTGTAAATAGTAGTAACTTTCCATAACTGTTCTCCTAGTGAATTTGTATATAACCAAGGGTAGTTTTGTCAAGTTTAACAAAAAGTCCAAAATAAGGCTCTTGAAAACAGCTCTTATTTGAAAAAGGGTAGATAATGATCGTTTTTGGTTGTTGCAATGGTTTGGTCTTTTCAAGAAGATGAATAAAAATTCAGCGTAGCATAACAACAAAAGCTGCTTTTGTTATATATATATATATATATATATATATATATATATATATATATATATATATATATATATATATATATATAATGATTGGTAAGGTAAGTGTAGGGGGCGCTGAATTCTACTTCTCCCCGGGCGCCGAAATCTCTAGCTACGGCTTTGTCTTGAACTATGCATTGTATTGCCTAAAAGTGTACTTTAGAGATGAGAGATCGACCATTTGAAAAATTGAGCATCGGGCAATTTATTTTTGTTATTTTCCATCGTAATTCCTGCCTAATGCTTTGCAAAATTCTACTTCAGCGACCTCTTTGGAGCTCAGTGGAAGAGAAAATCTTGCAGTTGCAGTGTTCTCTATAAGGAGCATTCAAGAACGTTCTAGACTTCAGCCACATAAAAGAGCACCCGCTAGATCTTTCTATCGTATTTTCTCCTCTTTAAGCTCTGCTTTGCCAAGTCGATTTTATTCTTGATTGGGCATGCATATTACACTTATGAATTGTAAGGAAAAAATCAAAATAACTAACTATTGTTTAATATAGAAACGTAGAAACCGTCTTTGATTCTTACCGTACTGCATTCGTTATACATTTTTTAATGAACCGTAATTTTACTGATGTCTTTTTCAAACTTCCTTACTTTGGAAAATTAAATTTCGTAATATAGGGTGTATCAAAAGGAGGGTTCCCAAATCTGAGAAATAAAATTACTGGCACCTTCTCAAAATTCCCTATAATCAAGGGCGCCCATTTCTCTGTAAATTTTGGGGGCGCGCCATTCAGATGAAGAAAGGATTTTAAGACAAATTGCACTCAAATTATGCCAAATATTTTATGTTCATAAATACAATAGGAGGCCCACATGAGCTTTAGGCGGGCCCGGGCCCCCCGGCCCCCCTGGACCGGCTCTCTTGCCTATGATATAGGCCTAAGCGTGTAGTATATCTATTCTCCATGTAGTATATCCATGGGAAGGAAATGTACTATCGTTCACAAAAGTGCATTAGCATCTATATTCGGCATATTCTTAATTCATCCACTTATAAGCTTAATAGATATAGTTTGCAAAAAAATTAGAATTTGAAAATGAAATGAAATTTTTGAGTTTTACGTCCCACGGTTATGCCGGTTAGGCTAAAGGAGACGGTGATGATGAGTAATGAATGAAATGGTGGAATGAAGAAAGTGGGAGGAAACGGGAGAACCCCGAGAAAACCCACGCACACGGTGTTTGTCCACCACAAAGTTCACTTGGCGGGAGCAGGGTTTGAACCCGAGACCCCTAGCACCAGAGGTGAACGCTCTACCACTGAGCCACCGCGGCCCCAATTAGAATTTGAAGTCGATATTGATCATTTTATTGTATTTGCGAGTAACTGCCACTTCTTTAAAATTATCAAAAAAGATTAACAAAAGTATATTAATCTTTACGTGACAATTTTGGATTTACAAAACGAAATTGCTTTAACTATACTTTAAGAAGTCGTAAGGAAAGAAGCTGGAAGTTTAAAGGAAAATTGTCGTATGCAGCAGCTAGGGACTTCAAATTAAACAATGAAACAAACATTGCACTAACGAAATGCCTAACAGTTATTTACCAACAATCGATACACAAGTTTAATTCGTCGTTATATTTATGCCTCCCAATTATGACAACTTATGCATTTCGTCGAAAACAATGTTTCACAATAAAATCTAATTGTCATCAAATTTCTTATGTTAAATTAAATAAGGGGGAACAAGATGGCGCCGGACATCTTTACACCTGGAGTGTCATGATCCTTCAATCGTGCAATTGTGAATTTGTATATAATTTTAAATTTTGACAAAATTTAGTTTCTGTACAATTTTTATATATTATTACACAAGGGCGCCCATGTTGTGGTTTCCCAGGAGGGGCAAGTATAAGAGACATTTCAAATGTAGTCTCAAATTTTGGGTAACTATTCTAAAATATCTATTAAGTTTTCGATTTTCCGAAGCAGAATTTCCTCTGAAGGGGGGGGGGGGAAGGCGAGCGCCCCATCTTGAACCCCTAATGGGTGCCCTTGTTATTACATCTTTTTTTATATGTCCTGAGCCTCTAACCCCCAAGTAATTTTACAAATTGTGTGAAAACAAATCTACTTAGAACAGGCGAATTCGTCCATGTTGGAACGCGCCATTTTATACAAATCTACGTTTTCAGAAACAATTAAAACAAGTTTAGTGAAGCAGTCCACTGGGCTATAAGGCCGGGACTTTTCTTATAAATCTCCCAAAAGGGAGCTAACTAGAACTAGAATTAAATAAATGAAAAATAACTGCCATAGGTTATATATATATATATATATATATATATATATATATATATATATATATATATATATATAGAGAGAGAGAGAGAGAGAGAGAGAGAGAGAGATTTTAATGTGTAATATAAAGGAAATTTGTATTTGTAAAGGTTCTGTTGAAGAATTTTAATCTTGGATGTATTATTATAGAATACAGATTTTAAAATACCGGTCAAAAAGAAGTTGGTAAGAAGTTTCTACCGGTGTCTGGCCTTAATCAAGATAACAGCTATATTTTCGGTCAGGCCGGTGAAATTCCGGCCGGTTGGCAACCCTAATCAAAAGTCCGGGCCCACAGGCCAATTACGTTATGAGTAGTGATATAAAATAAATGAAAGGCGAGGGAAGTTGTTGGAAATGGGTAATTTGCAATCGGAAATGGAGCTTTTCCAATTACACAAGCCGTTTCGGCTCCATATTACAGGGTGTGCAATATAAATGCAACGTGGAGTTTGGGATAGTAGAACTTTTGAACCTGAAGTGATACACAAATAATGGTTATACTAAAATGAAGCTTTGTTCATGCATATATTTTTAGACTAGGAAGAAACGATAAAGAAAAAAAAAACGATAGAAGTACACTAGAAACCACACAGTGTTGCCAGATGTAACTGAAGGTGTAATTTTTTTTTTTTGTTTGTTTGTTTGCACAACATGTAAATTGACTCATAACTGATATGTATGGATGTTCTGTCATTAATTTGTCAGTTTTTTTTAGTTGGAGTAGCTTGGAAATTATGGAACAGAAGAAAGAATTTTTCATTTCCACTGATATCTAATCGAATGAGACCTCTGTAAGGGGGAACTAGGGAAATCGTAGTTTTCATAAATTACCACTGTGAATTAACATCATTACTGACGTTTCAGTGCATCAAAATGTGTGTTAAGGATCTGTCTACATTATGTACTTCCTGAAAACAACGAAAAAGAAACTTTGAAATTATCATGATAACACTTTTACTTACATGCATCCGGCAACACTGCTACTATCACGAAACGAGTTATCAGCTCTGCAGCGATGTTGGGAGTGCCTCTGTTTTGATTTGAACACTGGTTCACACGTTTCATCATGTTGGCAGCAACTTCTCGAAGAATAGAAGTATTAATGTTTTCCTTGGCACTGCGAATGTTCGTTTGCAGGTCTCGTGTAGTTCCAGAATTGTTTTTGTAAACCCCTTGCTTTAAGTAGCTCCATAGAATGAATAGCAGTGTTGCTGGGTGCATTTAAGTTAAAGTTTTATCATGATAATTTCAAAGTTTGTTTTTCGTTGTTTTCAGGGATTACATAATGTATACAGATCCTTAACACACATTTTGATGCACTGAAACATCAGCAATGTTGCCAATTTAGAGTGTTAATTAATGAAAACTACGATTTCCCTAATTCTCTCTTACAGAAGTCGCATCCGATTAGTTATGGGAGGAAATGAAAAATTGTTTTTTATGCTCCATACTTTCCAAGCTACTCTTACTAAACAAACTACTCCAACTGAAAATTAACGACAGAATATCCATACGTATGAGTTATGAGTCAATTTTCACGTTTTGCAAAAAAAAAAAAAAAAAAAAAAAAAAAAAAAAGAAAAAAAGAAAAAAAAGAAAGAAAGAAAAAAGAAAAGAAAAGATTTACAACTTCGGTTACATCTGGCCACATTGTATGGTTCCTAGTGTACTTCAAACATTGCTTTCTAGTTCAAAAATACATGCATGAAGAAAGGTTCATTTTAATATAACCATTCTTTGTATATCGTTTCAGGTTCAAAAGTTCTACTATCCCAAACTCCGGGCTGCATTGTATATTGGACACCCTGTACTAAGACACCCTATACTAAATGGAAAAGGAATGTTGTTAGTTCAGTACAGGCTTGCCAGTCACACGATAATTTATCGTGATATACGATAATTTAAGAATTAATGCTATAGACGATAATGCCCTTACGATGATATGATAATTTTAGAATGCACACTTTTTTTTTTTTTTTTTTTTTTTTTTAGTTTTTGAATGTACAAATAAATTATAGATATTCATTAAATAATCATAAAATATACACTCAGATTTTCAACAATCATTTCCTTTAAAAAATCACTAATGATTTCAGAGTTAGCGAATAGTAACCGGTGGCCACTATCCACCTGGCCACTGATTTGCCAAGTGGCCACCAGTTAGTATTGGTACCAAAATGTTTACCTTTTCTTAGGTACTGATCAACTTCAATATAATCTTTCTATGCCTTACCGTTTCCCAGATATTAGCCGAAACGTTCTAATTTCGGAAGATCTAAGAAACCATATATCGAGAACCATAAGTCATAGAGAGATGATAGTTTGCGAATTTTTCAAATTTGAGCCCTCCATTTTGAGCCTATGTCTACGTAAAACAACATATGGTAGAACGCTTTAACAGAACTCTTAAACAAAACACGTGGAAAAAATTAAATACTCAAGGAAATTATAAATGGATAGAATTGTTTAATGAGTATAATAATAAAGTACATAGAACAATTAGTATAAAGCCTGTAGAAGTTAATAATAAAAATTAATTATTTTTAAGTTCGTTCTGGCAATGCTCTTGGAGCATTGTCAACTGGTTATAAACAAGATTAGCTTAAAATCCATCATAGTCAGTGCTATATGAACTGGTTCAGTGTTTATCGGTGAGATCCTTGTTCCCACGTTTTTTTCATGTTAAGATTTTTCAGTCACCATTTTTATCTGTTTCTCGATTTACTGTACTGCATACAGTTAGACACTGAGTTCGCCGTACAATGCTACTAATGTTGTGCAATATTTTTGTCACGTACGCTCGTTACTGCCTGTTCTAACGTCCCTTATGTACTATTCTCTCCTGTAAGAGAAATAAAGTTTAATTAATTTGCATTGTCATTTTATTAACGACATTAATGTAAGAGACTTGGAATAATATATCTTTGACTACCCTTTGGCTAGCTGGGGGTTCCGCCCCCAGACCCCCGATTCTGCTCTGCCTACGGCCTCGCATTTCTTATCTATCAGCCTTTGCATCAACAGTGAATTTCGTGAACTTGCTCTTCATATTTCCTGAATCTGTCCATCAGGGGGCTTAGCCCCCACACACTGTCTTTGCTCGGCCTACGGCCTCGGACCTCTTGAACCCACAATTCTATCTTTCCTTTTCCTATTTCAACTATCTAAAAGATAACATTTTGTATCCCAAGGAAACGTCGATTTAAATAGCATGGGGATTTCTTCATCCCCCTTTAGACCCCTAAAAAAATTAAAAGTATTCACTTTTGACAATTTTCCTGTGGATTAGTTCCGAAAAGCTACAATCATGCCAAATTTAATCATTGTAGCCCTACAAGAAGTACTCAATGATTTATGTCAGCTCATGTAGTTTTATATATAGTTAGGATTTCACTTTCATTCTCGGCAAGCCTAACAAGAAATTTACAACGTTTATTTGTTGTTCTAATTAAACTCTGACATTTTGAGATTGCATATTCAACCAAGCAATAACAATCAAGAACGCTTGTTAGCAAGTTACAGCCACACATCGACACGAGAACAGCTGTGAGATACTGATATAGACTACACAGAATTAAGGAACTTTGCCGAGTTGTCCATGCCGTGCTGCCAACATAGGTAAACGGTCACAACCTTAATTTCAAGCGTCGTATTTTATTCTTTTAATGTGTTCCCTCTTCTTACTAATTATAGTTCTCGGTTGTATGAATCGTAAAGATATATTAATTTTCCACTGCGAAATCCATAGGCAAACATATGAGTCTTATCAAAGACAAACATTCCTAAAGTGAATGTGTGTAAGCGGATTAAAAGAAGAAAAAACAACGTATTATTCCATTTTCTTTCAGCATTACTCGCGAGTTTTACGTTCTCCATTTGTATTTATAGCATCCCGTTGCTTCATTTTACCTTAGTAATATTTCCCTATAGCAGGTTCTGCTACTACTTTGTAGAAAAGGCTTTCACCCCAAGTTATGTGCCAAGGTCAAAAAGTCAACTTCGTTGTTCTATCTAAGTGGTAGACAAAAGCGACAAACCCTGAAACGGGGAAAGAAAATATTTTCTTTTTGAGACTACATTTTTCATCATCCAGTAAAACCAAAGTAATAATCTGTAACCGACTAAATCAGTGTATACGAGATGTTACATAAAATGTGTCAGAATATTTTGAGAAGAGATTCCAGAACATCAAATTAAGAAAAAAAGTTCATATGAATCTGTGTTCAAAAGTGTCGTAAAACAGGTTTTGGACTAGTTTAGATGTGTACACGGGACACTTTCTGCAACCAATGAATGATACTATTCTCATCATAACAATAGGTATCTAGGCTATCACATCCACTACTAAACCTAAGTCTCTACAAGTAAGTTTAGGCGGGAATAAATTAAGAAATACCGGTCAAAGTAGGCCCGGGGGTGGGGCTACTTTGACATCTTATGTATTTGCTGCATAAGGTCAAAGTTACTCAACGTATGGAGTTATTTTGACATGGAATTTATGTAAAGTGTATAAAACACGGTTTTGGTCATGTGTAAGGTACGGTATGCTGTATACTTGATAAGCACGAAATCTTTATTTTGTTGTGGTACATCATTATACACCACTATACAAGTTTTTCTAAAGCTTTACTTTTAACATCTTTTACTTTGAACATACACGGTGCTTTACCTTACATTGTTACTTTATTTTTTACTCTACTTTACTTTTAACACAATTACATATGTACCGGTATGTTATCTTTACATGCAACAATGGGAAGAAAAACCTTAGTCGTCAACATCACAGTCGTAACAAGCATACTGAGGATTTTTTGATCCACCATTACAAAACCCACACACCCATTTTTTGCACAGGACACATTGAATTCACTCTCTTCCACCCTCCCACAACACGTTGATATATATCGTCAGAGTGCGAATTAGATTATTCATTTTTGGGGGGAATAAACAGTGGCGTATCTAGAAGTCCTTATATTATATATTGGGGGACATGAAGGATATTGAGAGGGGGTAGAAATATAATGGGAGAAATCTCTCATCCCCTCCGACAATTCGCACTGTGGACACCATATCAGCCTTTATCTATGAAAGTATATGCAACAATTCTCACAGGAAGCACGAATTGCTCATCTGTCAAAGTAGCCCCACTCTATGTCAAAGTAGCCCCGTTTTACTGTGTATAGTTTTGGAGTTCTAGGGTGCCGAAAACGTAAAATAAGCAAACTTTAAGAGTTCATAACTCCACTACTATTTAAGCTATCATAGACGGGTCAAGACATCATTGAGGAACTGCTAGGTGAACTATCCACAATGTTCAAGAATGCTCCAGTACTTGCACACCAATTACTTTAGAGAGGTAGGTGGAGAGTGCTCAAGTACTCCCAAACAGCCACTCTAAATATGATTGTGCAAGTACCGGAGGTTCTAAAAGGTGGATATTTGGATAGTTCACATACTAGTTCGTCAGTGATGTCTTGACTCGACTACGATAGGTCCCACAGTACTGCTCTGCTAAGCAAAAAGGCCTTATATCCATTTCACATACTTTCGAGAAAATAAGCAAAACGCGTTTTGGCTTAGGCTGTACGTTCAAATTTATTGTATATCAGTAAAACTTTATTAAATATATATTAACGATCTAGAATTTATATGGTAATAAAGTTAAATATTTTTGCTTATCAATTGCCACTTAACGTCTTTTTGCTTAGTTTTAGTTACAATTTTGAACATAAGGTAAACACTCATGACGTCATTACTCAATAACCTATTGGTCAAACCACGTCAATTTCACTTTAGATAGATGCAGAATTGTACGACAAACATTCCCATACCAATATCTCGATTTTCGAAAAATGTGCAGTTATGGTGTTTTATCTTAGGACGGCAGAGTAGTGAAGCTATAAACTTTTAAAGTTCATTTATTTCACGTTTTATAACTCCAAAACTATCCACCTTTGAGCACAGGTCAATATGTACTTTTTTTATTATTGCGGTTACGCTATGAGTTATCTATGATCTACATAGAACGGGACGTACGCAAGAGGTGTCATAGCAATAACCAAAACTTTCTTAATAATCTAGACATCGATAAGTTGTACACCAATAAATTCGTGATTAATCATTTCGGTTGAAATAAAAGAATAGGATCTGTGGGGAATGTTTTTAATGTGTGTAGTTTTGATCAGTAGCGTCTATTTGAAACTTCCCAAGCACTGACTCATGACTAGGCATTGACAAATATTAACAGGTACATACCTTTTCTTATTGATGTAGTCTAGATGAGCAATATGATCCACACTAGTGACTAGGTGTTCCTCCTGATGGATTTTCGAAGCTACTACCCCGACTTTGGAAGAGCCCAGTAGTTTTGTTACTCCACTCGAGACGAGGTTATGGAACTTCCTGTACTCGTGGTGGAATACGTAAAGACGTAAACCTCTGAAATTCACTTCTGTCATCATATTTGTCAATGCATAGATCTTACGTGTTGAATTGTGAAAGCTAGCTGACTTCAGTGCTTGGCAATGATTTCAAAGACGGAATTACATAGCAGTTTTACAGATAAAGAATTCATTAATTAAACAGAATTTGATTTTTGAAATATCCATAATTTCCTTTCGCTGTTCGTTGAATGTCCTTTGAAGAATATTGAACTAAAATTACAATCACGGACAAAGTTTAACGATGATATCGATGAGCGTCCGTGACATTATTATTATTTTAATATGAGGAAACTGTTCCCAAAATATTATGACAGATTTTTGCAACTTGCTGTGTATGTATAAAATACCAGCTGAAGTACTCGCCATTGCAAATGAAGAATACATTTATGGAAAATATTTTAGAAATATGTTTGCTCTCTATTTCTTCCTTCAGCAAATGCCTTTGAATTGAAATGCAATGATGAAAAAAAAAAGAAAAAAAAAAGAAACACTTCGAGCCAAAATCTAACTAAGCATTAATTCCAGACAGTGCTTTTGTTACTGTGGAAAACTAAGACGTTCTTTTCACCTCTACGAATTGTTATTTCAAACAAAGTTTAATTATAATAACCCTGGTCGACCAATGAATTAACTAGGTCAAGAAAGATTTTATGTGGTTTGAGAGTTCGTAAAAGCCTCTATTTTTGTCATAAATTTTGACCTCGTTTCCTTAAGACACGCATTCTAAATCAATGTGACATGATAAAATCTCGGCTCGAACCAAATGTTAACTATGTTCTGAATTTAATTTGAAACTTTTCAGCCGACCTTCTATGATAATGAGACGAAAGAAGAAATATTGAAATTGCCCTTTCTACTCTACAGTGCGTAATTTTAGAAAAATCAGGAACACATGCCAATTTATTTTTAATAAACAGTTTTATACACTAAAAATGTAACAAGAACAAAACATAAATAAAGTGTCTCTTAGAGTAGAATTTTCACAAAACTCAGATTGTTGAACGTACTCCCCACCACGTAAGTGGATGCTGTTTACAAATGACCTAAAATGGTCAATTCTCCAGATCAGCGTCATCAATTAGTATATACTAGCTGAACCTGCGCCCTCTACACAGCGCATCATTTACATATAAGCATGAATATCCTTGTCATTCCTCACAACATCTGTATATGTCACTTTACAGACATAAGTGAAAGATGTCTTGATAAAAATCGGCAAGGAGTACCATAAAAGGGAGATATTTTTTTAATGTTTCGCACCGTTTGCAAGATTAGAGCCTACTTCTGGTGGGAGTTTCTAATTCATGTATGATCAGTGTTTTCTTTCTTCTTGCATGCAGTATGGAATAAGCAAATACATTACACCCAAAATTAATTATAATATCAGTAATATATGGTGTTCATTGGGCAATACACGTCAAACAATAAAGATTAATCTTAGGTTGGAGATATGGTTATTCTTAGTGTTTCATTATCATTTGGTCATGAAACAAACGCGGAGAAATATACTAATCTCATATAAAATTTTGTGGTGTTGTAATGTTTAACTCGTAGGATACGATGCTTCAGGTTTTTAAAAAAAGAATTTCGAAACTTCCAGTGTACACCTAAAAAATTAATAAACAAATAATGGACATCTTTTAAAAAATATTCAATTAGAACTGAACAATCTACACAAAATTTGCAATCGATCATGAAAACGGCATCTTCCTAGAGCTTGTGGTTCCGGAGAACTCACTGTCGAAATGATTGGCCACAGACATATAAACGTCCACAAACATAAACTTTTCTTGACCACAAACATATAAACCTATAGCATTTTAATATAAAGATAATTTGCGGGTCGGCCACTATTGAAACCTACTAATAACGAAACTCAAGTTACCAACAAAAATCGTGACTGCAAGTGGAATTCCGTTCAGGGACACCATTTGGGAGATGGCATGGGCAATTGCCTCACCCTGAGTATGAGAAATAAATATTTTAAATCTATTGTATACTAATAATAAAACTTGAACCACTTGTTGATACAGAATATTGACCCCCAGTAAAATCTAAAATGACGTTGTTGATCCTGGTATAATCGAAATTGATGAAACCAAATTCCGTCAGGGAAATGGGATTTTGGCGAAAAGGGCACTGAAGTGTCGGAGAAATTGAGAGAGAGAGAGAGAGGGTAATGTTTCGTCGTCGAAATCCGACACAGAATGGAGACTTTGGAAGAAATTAAGAAATTCAATTCTAGTTCTAGAAGAGGACATAATTTCTGAATCGACAAGCGTCTCGCGTTTTATTACTACTATATTAGTATTCAACCGATCAAAAGTATTCATTTTTCAAATTCTAGGGGCTCTCTGCCGTCCCCAAACGTTGCCCCTGAACAGGATACCACTTGCAGTTGCCATTTTTGTTGGTGATAATTGTTTCGTTATTATTAGATTACAATAATTCGCGATCCTCAATCTATAGAACCTAATTGAGGACGGTTTATTGGCAGGATTATTCATAAAGTGATTTTTCAACCACCAACAACAATGCCCACCTCCTGAATGAGAATACAAAAAGCTCCAACAGATGATATTTAAAACAACACGATTTGAAATAAATAAATAAATAAAGGAGTGATCAGAAAGTAAATTTACAAAGACTGCAGTGAAATGTATAAATATTGTTTCATGTAACAAATACAGCCAACAGATACATTTGGTTATTTTTCGACTTAGTCTGCATATAGGTTGAGGCACCTGGTGCATCGTGGGATGAGTTTGAGTTTTCAGCCACGTTCTCCGGAAGTGTTTCACCTCTGAAGAGAAGCGACGGTCTCCTGGGTGCTTCTTCAAGTGCTGGAATTGGTTAAAGTCGCTTAGAGCGAGGTCCGGATTGTCGATGATATCCCAGCTTAGTTCAAATCCATTAATGTCTTGCTGGGACGGCTACTGCGCTCCTCATCGATGACGTTTTTCCTACCAGCCGCAAATTTTCGACACCATTCTGCGACATACTGACGAGACATTACAGTCTCTCCGTAAACCTCTACCAGCTGCTGGTGAATTTCAGCCGCGGTTACATGTTTCACCCACAGAAATCAAATAACTCAGCGGACTTCTTCGTGAGATTAGTTCTCTAAACGAGTCAGCATTTGTGTTTATAGACAACTAGCGCCGAAGGTGGAAGGTGGCCGAAACTCTTCACAGTTGCCAACTCAATGTATTAAAATTATTGCATACTTCTCATTTCTGCATAACAGACACAACGGTCTTGTAACCTTAGTTTCCGATCCTCCCTCGTACAACTACTGGGCTATCAAGCACTAGTGTGTATTTTAGGGTTAAAGGAACGTTTAAAGATTATCTGCTATGTATTTCGGATACCAACCTTTGTTTCTATTAACTGGTATGCATCTTATAAAAATGATATAAACAACCAGAAAACTGGAATTTCATAGAAGCCAATGAGCGAAAATGTTAAATCATAAAAGTAAAATGTCAGCAAAGTAGTTTGTGTGAATCGTTTGATGTAACAGAGCTCGGAGAGGCACTTCTTTTAAATATGTTTTGATGCTTTTTTTATATGCTGTCTATAAACAAGTAAATCATCAAATTAGAAAGTACATACAATGTTTCTTATATACGCTTAGAATATTGCATCCTTCACACATTCTTTTTAAAATTAGGCATAGTTGAATAAAAAATATATCATTTATTAGACAAAATCGAGTGTAAAGTAAATGCACAATGACAGTCAGTTGATCAGAGAAAGTAAAACTTGTAATGCGTGAGTTTAAAACTGTCGTGATATGACCTTATATAGAATTACGGTGTATTCAAGTTGAGAATGAAAGCGCTGCAGATCCTTTTGAAGTGCTTCGTAAGGTATTTAATCAATAGAAAAGCCTAAGAGATTAAGTGGAATCCTATTAAACTCAGACCTTGTGTCTCTCAGCTTCCCCGCGCGTTCACCACACTTAAATCTCTTTGCCATGTTTTCCACTGCTGTACGATTTCTTTAACATTAAAAAAGATTGCTCATGTTTTACAATCCCATTAAAATATACCAATTAGGTTTTATTATGCAGGCACATTTATCACGATTCATTACCTTCTTATGTAAATTGAGTTATGTTCTTTCATTGTTTTGCAGTGTAAGACTCGACTAATATCTATATTTTAAAATGTTAGGCTTATAGGTTTGTGATAAAGAAACGTTTATATGTTTGTGGATGTTTATATGGTTAGTCTATTCTTTTGACAATATCTTGGAAACCACAAGCTCTAGAAAGATGTCGTTTCCACTAATCGATTACAAATTTTATGTAGATTGTTCAGTTGTAATTGGATATTTAAAAATGGCCTTTATTTATTTATTAATTTTTTTAGGCTCACACTGCAGGTGTTGAAATTTTAAAAAAGTAAAGCATCATATCCTATGAGTTATACATCACAACACCACTTGTATGTGTACAGGGGTTGTGCATCTCTCAGGCGTTTTTTTCGTGGCCAAAATGATAGTGAAACACAAAGGGTAACCATTTTTCCAGTTTAAGATTAATCTTTATTGTTTCGAGTATGTTCTCCAATGAACACAATATACCACTGACATTATAATTAATTGTGTAAGTAATGTATTTGCTTATTACATACTGCATGAAAGAAGAAAGAAAACACTGATCATACATTAATTAAAAACTCCAATCGGAAGTAGGCTCAAATCTTGGAAACGGTGCGAGATATTGAAAAATAATCGAAAAAAAAACTATCCTTTATGGTACCCCTTGCCGATCTTTATCAAGAAGTCCTTTACTTGTGTCTGTAAAGGAACATGTTCGGATGTGAAAAATGACAAGGAGAATCATGCTCATAAGTAAATGATGCACTATGTGTAGAGAGAGCAGATTCATCTAGTAGTACATTAAAAGTGTTGAAAGAACGTAAGGGAAATATATCACAACGATTTCAAGGTAGAGCGCACGTTTTTGTAATAAATGTTCAAGATGTGATAGCATTTCATGTCAATTTCTTACATATTATGTATATAATATCAGTTTGTAGGAGTTTTCACTTTCGTCTACAGCACTCTTTCCCAATTGGTTAAGGAGTCCATAGAACAAATGTGGAAGCTCCGTGGCACTATTTACATATAATAATTTATTATGAAAGATGTAAATAATGCCGTGGATCTTTATATGCACACATTTTATATTATATATTTATAACCAGGAGTAAAAGTGGGTCTGAAAAGGTAGGGGGACAGTAAGTAGCAGCATGACGTCAGTCCGCCCCCTGCCTATCTTTGCCCATTGTAATTTTTTAGAAACTGGGGAACTAAACACTTAGACACTTAACTTTCACAACTAGACACTTTTAGACACTTAACTTTCACATAATCCATTGCATCGTGTTCATATTAATGGATAAAAGATAGAACGACACCGCCAAGGAAATGTGATTATGAAACTTTCACCAGGAAGATTTCAAGACTGGGATGGATAAAAGTGTCAGATAACGTATGTTATAGGGAAGTAAAAATATCGTTTAATAGGAAATACAATAGTAAATTAACTAATACAATAGTAAATCAACACACTAAGGCAATGGCGCCAATCCTGAGGAGGCCGCGGGGGCTCCCTAAAGCCCATGTGGGCCCTCTATTCTATATTTGAATAGACAATATTTGGCATAATTTGAGTGCAATTTGTCTTAAAATCTTCATATATATACCTTCTGCATCTGAATCCCCCCCCCAAATTTACAGAGAAATCGACGCCCTTGCACTAAGGATAGGTTTCACAAATTAAAAAAAATAAGGGAGAAATTTAAGTACTAGATATTCTTTATATAGTTTCAATATTATTACAAAAGCTGCAAACTTCCACGCGACATACATATGTAAGAGCTTAACACTCTAAAAATGATACCAATTTTTTTCTTTTTACCATTTTTCTTTTGTTTGTTTTCCATAAGTGAAAGAAGATAATGAAATGCAACTTAACACAATCATAGATAGTGGTTTTCTACAACAAAAAATATAAACCTGAAGAATTTTCAGTGTTGTTAATCATAGATATTACACTGTTGCCAGAATAGCATTTCCCCCAAAATCTAAATTCAGGCAGCGACTAGAGGAATGAACTTGAACAGGTATCATGCCTTGGTGTCCTATAAACTTTTACTATTTAAATAATAGTTGAATTTAGTTTGTAATAAACAAAATAGTTTTAACATACAGTTAGTAAAAAAAGATAATAATATTTTTTTAAAAGTAGCTTACAGAATACCAAAACAACATACGTAGTCAAATGTAATTGAGTTTGTTCCCCTAGTTGCTGCCTTAACTTAGATTTTGGGGAAATTATATTCTGACAAGTGTAGTATCTATGGATGGCATCCATGTGCGTGGGTTTCCTCGGGGTTCTCCCGTTTCCTCCCACTTTCTTCATTCCACCATTTCATTCATTACTCATCATCACCGTCTCCTTTAGCCTAATCGGCATATCTGTGGGACGTAAAACTCAAAGATTTCATTTCATTTAATTTTTTATGGATGGCAACACTGAAAATTCTCCAGTTTCATATTTTCTGTTCAAGCATAACATTATGTATGATTGTGATAAGTTGCATTTCATTATCTCCTTTCATTTATGAAAAACAAGCAAAAGAATAATGGTAAATTTTGTATTATTTTTAGTATGTCAGGCTCTTAAGTCATCAAGGATGTGCTCATTGGATGGTAAATTCTTAGTCCAAGAGTTTACTCTGTACAACGAAATAGATTAATCAAACATGTCTATCTCTTCTTCTTTGGAATTGTACTTCTAACATGAACGATGCTCTATGATTTTTGTTCTTTCAATAACCATAATTGGTAGTTGTTTACTTACCACATTCGATTTTGATCAAATATTCCAGTAATTCTCCAGTTTATTTGGGGGTTACTCTGGCACCGCCACTGCACCACATCCAATTATGCAATTATGGCATATTTTCCATTGTTCTAGCTTTGCTTCTAGTATACGTAAATTTGATTTAAACTATTCGCTGAGCAAAGCAACGCGTTTATCGTAATAAAAACAAACTTTTAATGTGTAACAGTTTTGCCATCTATCCACTTTGACTTCATCAGACACATCGCTGGGCTTTAATGGCATGTTACATGAATTTCTGCTTGATGGCTGACTCCAGTGCTTTTCCCTTTCACAAATAGTCTGTCTGCCTTCTCAAACTGTTTAACGCACCTTAAGAGACCTAATCTCTGCGAAATTAAAATACCGCTAATTTTACACTAATTATGGGATATCTTCAAATAGATGAAAGATAATCGAAATGTGGAACAAGAGCGCGCTAGACAATATTATTTTGTATGAGGTACCGTTATCACAAACCACCTAGTAGGTTTCTGTTTGCAGCCATCTATAAACGCGAAAATAAATGCCGATTTTCTAAATGGCTGGGAATCGAAAGCAGATAAGTGAGTCGTGATAACGGTATCTCATGTAAAATAATATTGTCTATCGAGCTCTTGTCCCACTTTTCGATTATTTTTTTTATTTATTTGAATATATCACATAATTACTGTAAAATTGACGGTATTTTAATTTTACCATGATGAGACCTCTTAAGATGTGCCAATGCGGTGCTTGTTTAAGGAAGTTCGTCTGGGTTCTGCAACGGTTGCCAGTAAAGTTTTAACGTATTCAAACATAGGTATACAGCATGTTTTCTCTGTCGCTGGTATAGACTTGTTGTATATCAGTGCTGTTTGTGAGTGATTTCGGCGATGCAAATTCTTCATTGTTGTGAAACGAAAATCGAAAACCTTAACGTTCACGGTACGAGCAATCACTATTTGCACAATAAATTCATTTATTTTAGAGAAACTTTTCTTTTTGCATCATTCATTTTGAATCGCTCGGTATACATATTACTGAGCATATATCTTCCCCGCTACCGAAAGCATGAAAGATTAATGTTCTCGTAGCCAGCTTCCAACATTACAATTGCAGAAAGTAAACATGTTGAAGGAAAGGCGAATATAAATAATTGTCGACAATAAAGCCTCCTTTTGGGAATAATGTATTTAAGTCCAGACAAGAATTGAACATTTTCTTTGTTACTAAGCTTGGCAGAATTGTACCGTTACTTTCGAAATTGAATTTTGTCATTCTGGAGAGTTAGGTAAAACACTTTCTGAGCTTCTTTGTAGAGGTCCTTTCGTCTGATTTTATGACTTTCGTTTCTTTGTTCTGCGAAAGACTTACCATGGTCTATGATTTGCAGATCTCACCAAAAGGAAAAATCATTTCTTCTCTCTTTCTTCTCAGAATTCTCTTTGCCTTTCAGACGTTCCTTTTTTCTTTCTTCTCTTCTTCCGCATTTTTCTTTCGTTCACGGAGCACCCTCTTTCGTATGCCATATATTCACTGCAGTGGAAGTCGTTTGCGACCATCAAATCCCGAAAGTCTTCCATTGTAGGATTCATAGATAATTCCCGTTATCCTTAATCCTTGGCGACTCGCATTCATTTTAAGGCTGTCCTTCTCCTGATTTCGCCCAGCGTGGCCGTTTTCTGTTTGTCAGCGTCTTCTCTGGTTTATTTTCTTGCTCTTAAAAAAAAAAAAGGTGTTAAAAAGAGAAAACGACCGCTGTCATAATTCTTCATGGCGGCGTTTAACTCATTAAAAACAAATGGTTGTCATTAGTCTACGTTCTACTAAATTGTTACAATCTGTAATAAGTTAACACTATGTTCAGAGATGACAGGCTCTAATATTAGTTCTTTTAATATAGAAATTGTCTCATCCTTTGTCAACAATGAAAAGAGAACACAGAAGCTTTTTCTACAATTGGTCTTCCAGTTAGAAATATTTTATATTTAATAATTTTGGTATTCTTTCTAATAAATTACAAAACTATAACTTTTAAAAACTCAAAGTTTCAATCAGTTTTCTTTTTATAAATTTGTAGATGCTGGATAACCGACATCGAAGATAAATATGTCCTTAGAGTAATTATGCTCAATAAGATCAGAAACAATGTACATCAGGGATGCAAATAACCACTAGCCCGGGGCGATTTGCGGGCGAGTATTTATTATCATATCGAAGGTAAGTAAATTATTTCTATTGTGGGATGTGGGCTAGTAAAATTTTGTTGCTTATTTGCATCCCCGATCTACATCATTTCTCATCATAACCGTCTCCTTTAGCATAGCCAGTGTTGCCAACAAGTTTATACAAAAAGTCGCTAAATGAGAGAAGAAACCACTCCAATTTTGGGTGAAAAGTCGCTAAAAATTTTATATATATATATATATATATATATATATATATATATATATATATATATATATATATATATCAAGTATGTAATCATTTCAAGCTACAATACTATCTATGCTACAAAAACGTAAATGAAAGAATCATATGTAACTAACAATAATTTTACTTTTAATACAATATATACATGTCTATATTTTATGATCAATTTCACTTCAACGAAATAAAAAATGCGTTTAGAAAAGCGAACTAAAATAAAAGTGCACAAAGAAAACATGTTACATCCACTTAAGTTTTATTCACACTTCTACAGATAAGCTTGCTATCGGTAATGCATTATTCGTGCCTCTAAACGGAAGCTCTGCAAACTAAATTACATTAAAGGTTAGAGTTGATCCTCCTTAAAAGCAAAGAGATAAAATCAATTGACATGAATGCTATATGTACTTTCCCAGCTCGTCAACACTTACGCTGATTCAAATAAGCAAAATGAAAATAAACATACATCTGAACTGATTCGAGCTAATAGTACTTGATTACAGAATAAGTTGTTCGAAGCAGAAGAGTCGCTAGATTTGTAAGAAAGTCGCCAAACTGTCATTCAAAAATCACCAAAAAATTTGCTAATCGGAAAAAATGTTTTTGTCGCCATCGTAAACGTCGAATCTCCTACATTTAGGGATTTTTCCCCACATTGGCAACACTGAAAATAGCGAATATAATTGTGGCATGTAAAAGTCAAAGTTCATTTCATCATAATACAGAGAGTTTCAAAATGAATATTGTGATTTTAAGGCTTTGAAGTATTTTTTTAATACATCAAATGAAAGAGTAACTCAAATAGTTTTGTACGCACTTATACACATGAACTCTTTCCTCTGTCTGACGTTAGAAAGCGTTAGTAGCGAAGAGGCGACTAGTGAGCAGAAATGTTTTTGTGTTTTACATTTTGCAAAGACTGAATCTGTAGTTACAGTGCAACCGTCTGTGTGGAGAATTTAAGGAGACACTACACACAACGTTATACGTGCCAACTTTCCAAATGAAATGTTGATGCATGACAAACATTTTTCTGCATCGTGTCGTCTTCAGTGATGAATCGACATTTCACCTAAGTGACGATATGAACACTCATAATGTTCTCATCTGGAGGTCAGCAAATCCCCACGAGATGGTACAGTTGCAACAAGACTCCCGTAAATTGACTGTGTTTAGTGATATATCCAGGCGGAAAGTTTATGGGCAGTTTCTCGCCCTATCGACTGTATGTGTGCCATGTGATGAACGGTGCTCGTATAGATAATTTGTAGCAAAAAACTGTTTTAATTGCTCGTTCATTTGATGTATTATTATAATTTATACGTTACATGTAATAAATACTTCAAAGTCTTAAAACACGGATATTGTTTTTGAAATACCCTGTACACTAACTAAAAGGATAAATGCACTGGCTTGCCCTCACTGTTGGTCTAGTGGAAAGAGCACGAGCTCTTGGATCTGGAGTCTAAGGTTAATTATTTGATGGACCATCATCGATTTTGAATAGGAAGAGAGGTTCAATAGTTGAGAATCAAAGTTGTTACTGGAGGTGGTGTGGGAAGTCGAAATAGTAGAAATGAACCTTTTTCGGTTTTTAGGTTGATTACTATAGAGCAGCAGAAAGCGGTTTCCTACAGTGGATTAAGTGTCCAAAGAATATATTACGTCTCCATCTTTAAGTCTCTACTAATACCGGAAGTGATAAAAATCCATTACTACTTCCTGTTTCAATAGCATTATGCATAAAAAGGAAAACGATAAAACATAACGAGAAGTGTTTTTCTTTTGGGTTCTTTTTTTGGAATCGTTTTAACGTTCCAATAATAAGTATCATCTTATTTCTTAAATCTCTATTTAAGCCAGACATCAATCACTTCCGGTTTTAACGCCGATCGGCAGAGAGTAGAAATGGTCATAAATAGTGAGAAGTGGCTTTCTGCAATCAATTAAACATCTAAGAATATGTTCCATCTCGGTACTCCATCTCCATCTCAGCTACTAAAACCGGAAGTAGCGAAAAGTAACCACTTGGGGTGTTAACGTTGCTTGTTATAGAGTAAAAATGGAACACATTTCATATCCACTCTAATGTCTCTGTTAAAACCGGAAATAACAGCCGAAATCATCCATTGTCAGTTTTAACTTTCATCACCGGTTTTCAGACATCTCAAGAATATATTCCATCTCCACTATAATTTCTCTCTTAACACCGGAAGAGATACAGATGTGCCACTTCCGGTTTCAATATTAGCTAAGAACATATGGTGCCATGTAAACCAAACTCCTATACGTGGTATACACAAAACAGAGCTACTTCCAATCTTTGGTATACATAACTATAGTACGTTTTGTAAAACGTGAATTTCCGTCCATTCATTCAGAGCTAAAATGACAGGGGATAGCGAGTAACGATTTTCTTATGTGAATTCAGTGTCGCAAAGGTAAGTTCCATTTCAGGCCTTGCCTCTCTATACCAATGAAAGTTTTTAATATTTTCGGGTTCAGTTTAATCACAATAGAATAAAACCGGTAGAACAAAATTAGCAAGAAACTTTATTTTTGACGTGCATTTAACTTCTCAAGAATAAAGAGCACAGTAGTTCCCTGGTAGAGCTCTTACATCTGGTATGTGCACTCCCTGGTTTGATTCCCGGCCACGTAAGTTTGTGGCGAGCACAGTGGATCCATAGGTTCCATCAGGGTACTCCCGTTTACTCCTAGTTTCTCATTCCACCAATTCTTCCAGCATCATTTGCCATAATCATTGTCTTCTTTAATCTAAAGGGCATAATCGTATGAAGTTAAACTGAAATGTTTCATTTCATTTCTTGGGATAAATTTCTATCCATTCTAATGTTAGTAGGGAGTGAAAGATGGAGATGTAATGTATTCTTAGGTCGTTTAATTTATTAGAGGAAACCGCTTTTCTTGATCAATTATCGTTTTAGCTTTATTGTGATCAACATAAAAACCAGAAAAGGTTGACTTCTACGATTGTTGATTTGAATCTCTCTTTATCAAGGAATTTGATTCTTAACTTATTATATTCTGGCCAAAATTGATGAACATGGTCCACCAAATAGTTCTTGAGATATTTTCCTCCCAAACAAAGTAAATATACAGAGTGTTTCAAAACAACATCAAAAACGCTTGGGAGATAATTCCTGACACCAAGATAAGACAAAAAATATAGACCAATCTGGATGCAGAAATCCGTGATTTTGGAGTTATAGGTTGCAGAAAACATGAAAAAATAACTTTAAAGGTCCATAGCTTCAATACTATGGAACCTACCTAGTCGGTTCAAGACTTCACTTAGGACCAAAATTCATATTTCAGCATCCTAAGGTACTGACGCAACAATTTTTATATAGGTAAATTGGTTACGAGAATATAATTTGAAGTACTAGGAACTACCTCTACAAAAATTGTTGCATGAGTTTTTTAAGATTCTGAAAAATGTATTTTTGGATAGCGCACATATTAATTCTTAAGTGAAGTTTTGACCTCACTACTGTAGGTCCCATAGTATTGGACCCATGAACATTTAAAGTTGATTTTTTTTATATTTTCGGCAGCCTATAACTCCGAAAGGAAGCATTTATGCACTTAGGTTTGTCTATACTTTTTGTCTTATCTTGATGTCGGGAATCACCTCCTAAACATTGTCGTGTTGTCTTGAAACACCCTGTATAAAGGAATTTTTATCAACCAAACTCCCTAAAAATTGGATGAATTAGTAGATAAATTGGTGAATTAAAGAAACATGTTAGAATAATCAAGGACGTCGTGGTTACAGAAATTTCTTCGGAGACGATAGATAAAATACTGGAACAGGCTCGGAAAACGGAGAAGAACGTATGTAAAAATCAAATATTATATTTCCCGTCGGGAGTCGAATCCGGCTGGTGTTATGATGCATTGCAGTACTTTCATTCTGCTAGCATATGTGTTAAGTAAGAGCAAAAAATTTTATCATTTTTCGCGGAACATACTACTTTCAAAGTAAAGATAAGAATTCGTGTCCATACACATGGACAAGAAAAAACGGTAACATTTTTGAGACACAGTTTTGTTCTGAGGCAGAAAGATTAAAAAACTATGACCATCCAAGGGCTTGGTTTCCACTAACGTGTGACCAGAAAACATAATAACTTTATTCGCTTCTTTCTGCTACGATCAATGCTGTGGTCCCTCGTATGACATAATTTTACTCTCGTCCTCCATACTCGCGGTCATGTATTATGCAATGTTTCACAGCTGGTGCCATATCCGAAACTTATCCTTCACGCTGGGCTCGTAGCCTTGCTTATTTTCCAGTGGAATTCCAAGGAGGAAAGCTTGGAAGATATTGTCAAAAAATAAGTTATTTTATTTTTAGAATAAAAAAAAAAGAGAAAACGATACATGTTTGGTATGGAACTTTCGCTCTAGTTGATGAAGCTACATCAATATAAATGCTTGAAACTGAAGGTTGTAATTTGTACAATATACTTCCTGTAAGAAGCTCTAATGTCAGAAGGAATTCACATATAATAAATACGGAAGTTTTAGACTTTCGAATTAAGGGATGAATAGGTATGAGAAGTCTTATAAAGCCACTGTGTCCATCAGTCCGTCTGTCTTGTGATAGATATCAAAATTTAAAAAAAAACGCAATAATTTATTTTTCATAAGGATTCATCTTTCTTAGGATACATTCTCTCTCCTTCTTTCTTCCTCTATTTCAAGAAGAAGTTGTGGAATTCTTCCATTTCCGGTTTCAATTTTAATCACGATGGAGCAATCTTTCAGAGTTTCAAACAATTTCGCGTTACCTTTTCTTTAAATATACATCAAAGCGTTAATCTGGAGACGAAAATGTAAGTATTTTTCTTCAATAGTATCAACAATAAAGCACTGTAAGTTACAATTTTCATAAATTTTTCTCTTTCTGGCATGGCTTTCAGCCTATTGTTAATCCTACCAGTGCATATTTACAACGGCTCATACTTTTCAAACAGTTTACGATCAAACTGATCATTTTGCAAAATTCATAAAAATCAACCCTATTTTACTGAAACGTAATAACGGCTTTACTTTGATATTATTGATCATTTTTGCCCTTTACTTCAGTGCAATTTTTTTCATGTTGAGAAGGTGGAAATACTGATTTTTAAACAGCCGATTAGATAATTGTAATTTAATAATATCTTTGAAGTAAGATGTTTTCTATGTTTATTTAGAGCTTCCTAGTGGCTAAGCAGTTAGTGTTCCACTAATTCTTCCATTATCATTCATTTGTCTAGATCATCTGTCTGTCTTAGCCTAAAGGGTTTTGGTGTGAGAGATCCAGATTCAATTTCCGGCGGGAGCGCATGTGGTTCGGATCCCACTTCAGTTTGTAGGTTCACGTCTCATCAAAACCTCGCTGCTAAGACAATAAATTGAACAATAAATTGAAAATCAAACCAAATTTATGTTTACTTAAATATTACGTTGATCTTGTAATCCTTTTGAATGAACAATCCTTAAGAAGTGGAAATGAATATCATACACGTTTTAGGAACATATATATTAAAATATTAAAATATATTATCCATCTTACAAAATTTATAATTTATTTAATGATTTTGATAACTCCTTTCATATTATGTTCATTTTGCCAGATCCTTAACTATTTCTTCAATATTCTAATACATAATCTATTTCATCACCAACACGCTCGTACAATTTGAATGTATATAATTGTAACTTCACTAAAGTACAATAACAATGCTAAAAACAATGTTCATACTAGTGGACTGTAAGGCTTGATTCGTACACCACATGAATGCAACCCAATATAAATTCACTGTATTTAATGATTACAACTTCAGTTTGCACACAAATAATACACGAGAATAAACATGTTCACAAGGTCTTTAGTTGTAAATGATTGTAGTTCGATGGCTTACTGTTTGTGTTATATTGTATGATGTTCGACCATAATATATGGTCCACCAAACTGAATGTTCTTGCTGCCACCACACTCACACACTGTTCCCAAAACAATAGAAACGCGTCAAGCAACTTGAACACTGTTGCCAGCTAAAGGCACACACACTGTTAAATACACAAATAATCCCAAACAACGCTAGTATTCATTATAAGACGTCCGTTATTGCACACAATAACTTTTAAACAAAGCGAAATTTTGAACTTAGTTTTTTTGTAGTACAAAAGTAGAGCGAGTACATTGGTTGAGTTCGTTAATGGAGTACAGCTGTTCCATTACTGCACGTATTCACAGGTAATGATGCCTTTAATGGTGGTTATCCATATCGCACATGCTTTTTTTGACGCTCTACCCTAGGCAATTTTTTTTATGTAAGTTCGTCAAAGGAAGCGGGTGGGGTTAGATTTACATCGAAGTTACACCATCCGAGTGTGACGTAATGTTACGTGGTATTACCATGGTGGTCAAGAAGGAACAAAACGAGCCCTGCGGGACTTCTAACATCCTTCGCTATTTTAGCTATGTTAATCACTTTTTATGCATTATATATAACGTACAAGGGCAAATGATTATTATTTTTATCTTATTTTAATGGTAAAAGTGTTATAAAACATTAAGAGCCTGCTTTACTCAAAATAATACGAAATTTACCATTTTTCTTTTGCTTGATTATTCATCAGTGAAAGGAGATAATAAAATGCAAGCCACCACAATCATAGATAATGCTATTCTACAACAGAAAATATGAACCTGAAGAATGTTCAGTGTTGCCATCCATAGAAATTACAGTATTGCCAGAAAAACAATTTCCCTAAAATCTAAGTTAAGGCAGCGAGTAGAGGGACAAACTCAACTGCATTTGGTTACGTATCATATTTTTTTTTTTTGGTTTCCTGTGAACTACTTTTTAAATAATAGTTGTATTTAGATTTTAATAACCAAGATAGTTTTAACATAAAGTTATTAAAACTAAATAATAATATTAATTAAGAAGTAGTTCACAGGAAACCAAAACAATATGATACGTAATCAAATGCAGCTCAGTTCATTCCTCTACTCTTTGCTTTAACTTAGATTTTAGGGAATTGTTTTTCTGGCAATACTGTAATTTCTATAGTTTGCAACACTAAACAATCTTCAGGATCATATTTTCTGTTGTAGAATAGCATTATCTATGATTGTGGTGACTTGCATTTCATTATATCCTTTCACTGATGAATAATCAAGCAAAAGAAAAATGGTAAATTTCGTATTATTTTTAGTAAAGCAGGCTCTTTAAAAAAAAAAAAAAAAAAAAAAAACTTCCTTGGGTGGGGTTTCAAGCCACGTCAAAAGCGATTCACATTACCTATCCCCCAGGCAGACAACAGCTGGCATTTGATCTGTGCTGTATATATGTTACGTGGTGAGAAACGGATAACTCCAACCAATCAGAGCCGTGTATTAAGCTTCTATGGCTAGGGTCGGGCATCATTAAAATATATGCATCCTACATCAAATACGTTTAAGTTGTGTGTCATTCTCTATACTGTCTTTATGAAAGTTTGTTTTTTTACTATACAAATTATTACAATCTCAAGTTTGGTGCTTACAAAGATTACCAAAAACCAGCTTCAGCATTAACAGAAATAATTATAATCATGTTGCACAGCGTGATTATTAATTATACTTGTACTTTTCGTTTAAAAAAATCTTAAATAAAATTTGGTACAATTCGCAGATCTCGGACTATATGTTCAAGGATCTCCAGAGATCCGCGGACCACAGTTTAAATATCGCTGCTTTACTACACTTATATCACATTTGGAGCGGGAAGAACTGGCGCGTATATTGGAAATGAAATGAAATCTTTCAGTTTTGCGTCCCACGATTATGCTAAAGGAGATGGTGATGATGAGAAATGATCAAAAAGGGTGGAATGAAGGAAGTGGGAGGAAATAAGATAATCCTGAGGAAACCCATGAACACAATCCTTTGTCCACAACAAAACCCCCTTAGCCAGAGGTGGGAACGAACCAAAGACTCCACGCACCAGAGGTGAACACTCTACCACTGAGCCACAATGCCCTCTTGGCGTGTATATTAATCAGTCGCTCGGACAAAGGGGTAACAATTAACAATATAACTGGTTCTCCCACCTGAAACTTCCTGCCCCTTCTGTACTCTATATATATTAGCTTGTGCTTAATTATGAACTATAATATTTTACATTTATCTTAATATTAATAAACAGGGAAGCATGTTCATGATCAGCATCATCATTGCCATTTTAAAGTAATTAAATTGAAAGAATACAATTTAAGTGACAATTAAATAGACGCGATAATTTCAAATTACAAATTACATAGATGCTAGCGACGTCTATTGAGGTCAGACAGGCATGTAGAGCAGCTAGTGAAAACTATTAGTGACACCGTTTACTATTATGAGTTACCGTGAAGCACTGATATCTTTATGTTTTATGAATAGGCAAAAAATCTTCAAAAAATTAAATATTTCAGCTTAACGTAGCATGCTTTTTTGTCCTTTAGGCTAAGGGAGACGATAATTAAAGCAAGTGAAAGATAATGGAAAAATTGGACGGAATAAGAAAGTGGAAGGAAACGCAGTACCCCTGGGCACCACCACTAACTTACCACTAACTTACCACTTACTAGTGTTGTCCACCACTAACTTACCTGGCCGAGGATCGAACTAGGGACTTCACACATCAGAGGTAAGCCCTCTACCACTGTGTCACCGTGCTCCCCACAAAAAATCTTAAAAGGAAATCATGCAACGTCTGTGTATCATAGATTTGATAACAATATTTGTCTGATGGGACTGATGCAGAACTCTCAATTACTGCTTTTTTTTTTTGTTTTTTTGAAATGGCGTAAAATCTTTGAGTTTTACACCGCACGGTTTGGCTAAGGGAGATGGTGATGAAAAGAAATGAATGAAAGGGTTGAATGATGAAAGTGGGAGGAAACCCACGCACACGATGTTTGTCGATCACAAAGTTCACTTAGCACGAGTTGGGATCGATTCAGGTACTACATGCACCAGAGGTGATAGCTTTACTACTGAGCCACCGCGGCCCCCAATTTTTGATTGCGTTATACGAACATGAATTATTAATCACAAATAAAGTTTTGATGTAATCTAAAATCAAAACGGAAAAAAAAAGTTAAGCGTACGCGTAAAAGGAAAATAACAAGAAAGAGAAAAGAACAAAGAAAATAAAAAGATAGGAAAGATCAGAAGAAAAGAAAAATAAAAAAGATGATATAGCATGGATATATACGGAGGAGAAAGAAAAATGTGTGACGATAACACATGTGACATTACCATTGTATTTCCAAGTCTTGGAATTTTAAAGTTTAATCGTGTCTATTTTTATGGTATCTTTTCTTGAAGCAATCATGATCTACTTTCTCCATTCAGAATTGTATATTACCACAGCAGTTGGCAATGAACACAAAAGTATGCAAGTTTAGCTTTGAAGCATTTCAAGGAAATCGATACTACATTACGTACACACATGGCTTTAAATGATGTATTAACAATCGCGTAACTTCTAGTTTATTTTCGTACTTTTTGAGTTATTTACTTAACGTATTTGTTTATTTAACTATACAGTTTCAAATACCCTTCATTTTAAAGTAAAATATCTCAGAGGGCTGCATTTTCTTAGCACAAGTATATTGCCAATTCTGTTTCAGGTATTTCACATGTAAATATCTGTTTGGCCATTTGTATCTAAAATTAGAAATGCAAAAAATATCAGATCTACTGCAAAATATGAAAGAGCAAATTCAAAATTACGCAGAGCGAATCAATGTATTTTAAATAATGTTGTTAAAAACAAACATGTACAGGACGGTGTTTCTCAGTGGTACTGTGTTCACTTGTGTTGTGTGTGGTTCCTGGTTCAATTTCAGCTAGCGCCTAGTGGGCTTTGTAATGGACAAACACCGTGCACGTGGAGTTGCCCCGTTCCCCAGGACTCGAACAACTTGCAATATGAATTCGAGTAAATTTTACCGTGGATTATGGACAATGGTTTGGAATTCGAATGTCCAGCATATCTCCAATCTGTCTGGGGCATTATTTACGATCATCATCATTCTGACATGCCGAAGTGTGTACATGTTTTGATTTGCTAACTCGTTACATAAACATCAACTTAAGAATAATAAGAATAATAAGTGTAATTTTTAGCTTTCGCATTTGCTTTTGAAATGAAATGATAACTTTTAGTTTTACGTCCCACGAATATGATATATAGACTTCCGGAAGCGGTGATCATGAGAATGAATGAAATAGAGAAATGAAGAAAATGGCAGGAAACGGGAGAAACCCGGGTAAAACACGCACACGTTGTTTCTCCACCACAGAGCCCATTTGATTTAAGCTGCGATCGTAAAACGAATCCCATGCACTAAAGATAAAAACGCTTTAACACTGGGCCGCCGCGATCTTTACAAATTTGCTTTTAACATATTATTAAAAATATATATGGAAAATGTTTTAACAAGGGTATTCACTTGGCATTATCTTGACTTTGACCATTCGTATTCTTCAGTAAATCTTAGACGGGGGGATACGGTGGCTCAGCGGTACTGCACTTATCTCCAGTGTGTGGTGTCCTGGTTCGATTCCAGACCAAAGAAGTTTGCAATGGACAACATAGTGTCCGTTGGGTTTCTCTGGGAACTTCAGTGTCCTCCAGCATTCTCATTCCACCACTTGTTCCATTTGCCTTAATCATCCGTCTGCTTTAGCCTAAAGGGCATAAAGGTGGGACGTTAAACCAGGGCCGGATCCAGGGGGTGATCGCCCCCACCAGAAGAGGAAACTTTCTTATTTTATATATATAAATAAAACGCATCCCAAAGTTTGAAGCCCTTAAAAGTAGCAGTATGACAACCCCCCCCCCCCGCAGAAGTCAGTCCTGGATCCGCCCCTGCGTTAAACTGAAAGATTTCATTTTTTTTTTTTTTTTTGAAGATTTTTTGCCATCTATCCTATTCATAAAACATAAACATATCAGTCCGTCACAGTAACTCATAATAGTAAACTGTAGCACTAATAGGTGTCACTAGCTGCTCTACATGCATGCCTGACCTCACTAGATGACGCTAGCATCCATGTAATTTGTAGATTTAAAATTTTTGTTTCAGTAAATCTAAGGACATATTTCGTAACTCTTTGCGTCGCCACAACGCAAAATCTGCGTTTTAGTTTGCGATAATAGGCAATTAATTGATTTTTGCATGTTTTGCGTTGCGTTGCTTCAGCAATTCTTGCGACGACTGGTACGAAATGAGCAACCTGATCTTATTTGACAATTAAGTGTTTGGATTCAAATGTTATTTTTTTTTACATCTGCAATATCTGAAATAGAATTGATAATACAGCTAAGTTAATGAGGACAAGTCAGACAATTTCATCAAAATGAATGTGGATGGAAATATTTACTCTCAAAATGTAGACATGTCCTCATACATGGTGATGTATGATAAGTCTACTGTTTATACGTCTTTGTTATTGAATTCATTATGGGAAACTGTAGTGTAATTATCACATTTAATTTTCACTGTTAATATTATGAATGTTGTTTACACTTTTTTTTTTTGGAGTTCGTTTTAAAATATATACCTAATTATATTAACAACTTAGTACCTTTACTACGACCTGTCAAAATTTTGTTTTCATTGAAATATTTGTATTATTTGTTAATATTTCACCTTAAAAATTCAGTGTGTTTCCTATTAAGATCATTTTGAGAAATTAAGTCCTTGAAAGTCGAGAACAGATTAACCTAGTTTCCATTAATTTAAAGAATAAATATAGTCTTCTGACTCAAGGCTGTCTTGAAACCAATTTTCTCTATTGAGACGGTTCCTTTCCCGTAAAACAGCTATGGCTTCTTTTTATTATTCTGTCCTAAAATTGCTGCACTTGGCCACTGTGGTAGTATTTGCAAAAATCAATTCTGTGTCCAAGTACTACGCTATGCTCTGCTAGTCCTGACTTTTAGGGTTGCTGAGTTCTTATATAGCCAGGGTGCCCACAAGGGAGGGGGGCTATGACGCAAACTGCGTCATTGAAATATTTGGAGGGGGGTTAAAAATCTATATAAATATGTTTGAGGGGGGTAAAATTAATCGAAAAGTTTTTTTTTTTTCATGGAAGAACACCTACGGATAGACAATTCAAGGGGGTGCGTCATAGACATGAGGGGGGTGGGCACCACTGATATAACTGTTGTGTGCTTTGCATGCATGAAAACTTCAATTCTTTCTTAAGATTTTGGGCATCATAGTTGCAACAGTTCATCTCAGTAGAAATAATAAATTTGAGAAATTCTTAAAACCTAAATTGTTTGCAAACTCATTGGAAGTCTAGTGGGCGAGTTGAACATGAGGCACAATTCTTATCAGTATTACCTAATGTTGTATCAAGTATTTTATATTATTTATTGTGTTCTATCATACATATAACGAGGTGATGGCATTTAAAATGGAAAATAGAGCTGAGCAGCTCACAAGGAGGGTGTGCAATATGAAAATTTCTAGTATGTGAACATACAGTTCATAACATCTGTCAAATTGGAAATTTTTTTTATCAAGAGTCCTTAAACAGCCTATGATATAGGATCAATCAATGTTGACATTGTTTTATACGGTTATGGTACTTTGTTTACGTGTTTTTATTGAAGTCTAGATGAAATAATGTTACATTTATGACCTGCATCACCATGAAAAGTTTAGTGAACATTACTCAAAGATCATGGGGAATACAGTCCCCTAAAATGTGCGTAATGCACGATAAATGACTTTGCTTAATAGTCCCATTTTAACGAATCATTTTCGTGTTGAGGAACACAGAGAACATAAACAAAAAGTTGTTGAACAGTGTAATATTTATTATTATCTACCTAAGCATATGATTATTATTTAGTATAAGAAAACCTATGTTTGTAATTTTATTTAAATTTTAAATAAAATTGATTCATTTGATAATTTTACGAACTTGCTTCTAATATTCTGCAGTTCTTTATTTTTTCCCTAGTAATTTCGACTTAAATGATAGAAATTCTGATCTCAAGAATCATTATTTGCACAATTAGCAACTTTTCATTAATAAAAGTGCTACCTCATCGTTTACATTTTTAACAAATATGAGATTTGTTTGCCTACTATGAACAAATTATTAAGTCTAAGCATCACACGTAAGATCCAATGCCAAAGACATATATATATATATATATATATATATATATATATATATATATATATATATATATATATATATATATATATATATATATATATTTTGTTTTACTATTCGGCTCGCCAGGTTTTACTACTATAGGTATTCACCTAGCTGGATATCTTATCTGCGTGCTGGACATTGATATACACTCAGTACGTTTAGTTATGATGCTGTTAACAATTTTGTTCAATTGGAACATACACACCAATGTTAATCCGACGATACCTATATCCTAACTAGTTCATAAATATTATTTTTGCTTTCTTAATGTCTGTATATCAGAATTAGAGGAAATTGGTTTCAGTCTATAAATCTTTTCATCTATTAAAATACATATAATACTTATATTCCATAATGATCTCAGAATTAGAGGAAATTGGTTTGAGTCTATAAATCTTTCCATCTATTAAAATACATATAATACTTATATTCGATAATGATCTCAGAATTAGAGGAAATTGGTTTCAGTCTATAAATCTTTCCATCTATTAAAATACATATAATAATTATATTGCATAATGATCTCAGAATTAGAGGAAATTGGTTTAAGTCTATAAATCTTTCCATCTATTAAAATACATATAATACTTATATTCGATAATGATCTCAGAATTAGAGGAAATTGGTTTCAGTCTATAAATCTTTTCATCTATTAAAATACATATAATACTTATATTCGATAATGATCTCAGAATTAGAGGAAATTGGTTTCAGTCTATAAATCTTTCCATCTATTAAAATACATATAATAATTATATTGCATAATGATCTCAGAATTAGAGGAAATTGGTTTAAGTCTATAAATCTTTCCATCTATTAAAATACATATAATACTTATATTCCATAATGATCTCAGAATTAGAGGAAAATGGTTTCAGTCTATAAATCTTTCCATCTATTAAAACACATATAATACTTATATTTCATAATGATCTCAGAATTAGAGGAAATTGGTTTCAGTCTATAAATCTTTCCATCTATTAAAATACATATAATAATTATATTGCATTTATCCTGAGGTAGATATATCAATAATAATTTAATGTAGTATATTATACTCAATTTAATCTCTCGCTCTCCTGATTTCTTGCAGAATCTCTATTTTCTTATCTATTTATTAGTAGATAGATAAATAAAGATTGAGAAAGAAATAAAAATAGAGATTGAATTAGGTGTAATGTGTGACATTGAATTGTTATTGAGTTAATTACGTTCGGGCAAGCATGTTATAATTACTGTGTGTTACTATACACGTATTACAAATAGAAATCACTTCATGCTTTGCACAAAATGTCAGAAAAATATATCCTCTACTTTTAATACTTTTCAATCATGTTTCGAACAGCATTTGTCACAACATACTCTTAAAAATTTCCTTGCTCAGAAATGAGAAAAAATCATGTTCAAAACAAAAGAAGTAATTTTTTACTCTATTTGAGACAAAATGTCTCAAATTTCCAAATGTATTTTTATTTGTGAGCTCAAGGCAAATTTTCAGGTTCCCATTCATGAGATTTTCTAAATTTTAAAAATGAAATAAAATAGTGTGAGATTTTTAATATAATACATTATTAAAAAGTAACAGTAAAGTCCTTACCGAAATAATATTACTATGTTTTACTAGGGTGTAATATTGCTAGGGCTTAATTACTATACAGGAAACGAGATAAAGGATTTAGTTGTAGTAGAGTGCGAATGGCCGTGTAACGTGGGTTCCTGTCACCACGGCATGGCGCGTCCTCAGGTTGCGGATCGAGGAGAAGGCCTCTAGATATAGAGGTTAGCTGCGAATATACTGAATAAGCAGTCACGGACAGACGACTAGGAGTGGTCCTCCAGCTTGGGGGTTTGGGTAAGGCTAACACCCTCATCCTGTAAAAAAAGGTACTTGTTCAGAAACATTCACAAAAGCCTCGGACAAGGACTGATAACTTGGCACGACATCAGCAAAAGAAAATGGACATGAGATTTGGAACATGGAATATTAGAAGTCTTTATAGGGCAGGCGCGTTAAAATCAGTAACGAGTGAGTTAGAGAAATACAGGATGGACTTAGTAGGAGTTCAGGAAGTTAGGTGGGAAGGAAATGGATCTGAGAATTCCGGAAATTTTACGTTCTTTTACGGGGAAGGAAATAAAAATCACCAGTTAGGAACAGGGTTTTTCGTTCACAAACGAATATTACCAGCAATTAAACGGGTTGAATTTGTTACTGACAGACTTTCTTTTATTACTCTTAAGGGACGGTGGTGTGATATTATTGTTTTAAATGTACATGCTCCAACTGAAGATAAGGATGACGATGTAAAAGATAGTTTTTACGAAGAAGTGGAACGGATATTTGACCAACTCCCGCGATAACATACGAAAATTCTATTAGGGGATTTCAATGCGAAGGTAGGACGAGAGGATATTTTCAAACCGATTATAGGGAACGAAAGTTTGCATAAGGAAAGTAATGACAACGGTGTTAGACTCGTGAACTTTGCAACATCCAAAAACCTAATCGTGAAGAGTACAAAATTCCCACATCGCGACGTTCATAAATACACTTGGACATCACCAGACGGAAAAACACATAATCAAATTGATCACGTTTTAGTAGATAGAAGAAGACAATCTAGCATAATTGACGTCCGGTCGTTTAGAGGGGCTGATTGTGACACTGATCACTACCTGGTAGCAGCGATAATACGGGAGAGATTATCGTTGAATAAAGGTAATACTCAATGTCCGAAAACGGAGAGATTTAATTTAAAGAAATTAGAAGAGAGCCAGGTAAGAGAGGAATACCAGATTGAAGTTTCGAATAGATTCTCGGTTTTAGAAGACTCGAAGTGCACTAGTGTTGAGGATACTTGGATTGAAATTAGAGATAGCATTAAAAGTTCAGCAATTGGGACACGCGGAAATACGTAGGAACAAACCATGGTTCGACCAAGAATGCATTAAACTAGCAGAGAAGAGAAAACAGGCAAAATTACGGTGGCTACAAAATCCGAATGAAATAACTACACAAAATTTCGCAGATATCAGGCGGGAAACTTCCAAAACTTTTAGAACAAAGAAACGGGATTTTTTGAAAGCTAAAATTAAGGAACTTGAAGATAATAGTAAAAATAAAAATATTCGGGACATGTATAAGGGGATCATCGAATTTGAAAAAGGCTATCAACCTCGTGCTTATATATTAAAGAAATCTGACTTAACAGTTCTCACTGATAAGGATAGTCTCTTAAATAGATGGAAAGATTTCTTTGACGATTTGCTGAACACGCAGCCAAAAACTAATGTGCGTGGAGAAAAGGAGATACACACCGCAGAACCGTATATTCCAGAACCCAATCGAATAGAAGTGGAAGCCGCTATAAAGAAATTAAAGAAACACAAATCTCCTGGTGTAGATGAAATTCCGGCTGAGTTAATTTTAGCTGGAGGCGAAAAATTGTCGAACAAGATACACAAACTCATTCTCCTTATCTGGAATAAGGAAGAATTGCCACAAGAGTGGAAAGAGTCAATCATTGTTCCAATTCACAAGAAAGGCGACAAAACTGACTGTAATAATTATCGAGGCATTTCTCTTCTGTCAACATCCTATAAAATCCTTTCAAATATTCTGTTAGCAAGATTGACCCCATACGCAGATGAAATTATTGGAGATTATCAGTACGGATTTAGACGAAATCGATCAACTATCGACCAAATATTTACCATTCGCCAAATACTCGAAAAAAAGTGGGAATACAATACCCCGGTACATCAACTATTTATTGATTTTAGAAAGGCTTACGACTCGGTTAGGAGAGAAACATTATACAACGTTCTTACAGAGCTTGGAATACCGAGAAAGCTAATTAGATTAATTAAGATATGTTTAAGTGAATCCCAAAGTAAAGTCCGGGTAGGAAAATTTTTGTCCACGAGCTTCTACGTCGAAAATGGCCTGAAACAAGGAGATGCGTTGCCGCCATTATTATATAAGTTTGTGCTGGAATACGCCATAAGGAAAATCAAAGATAGCAACCAGGACCTAGAGTTGAACGGCATCCACCAGGTTATGGCATATGCTGATGATGTAAATTTAATAAGGGATGATAGGAGAACAGTAGAAATAAATGCAGAGATCTTATTAAACGCTTGCAGGGACATGGGTTTAGAAGTAAATGCAGAGAAAACTAAATACATGGAAGTGCGTCGGGACCGTAATACGGCAAATTGTGGAGGCGTTAAAATATTAAATAATACTTTTGATAAAGTGGATACTTTCAAATATTTAGGATCAATATTAACAGACGAAAATCATATTCACGAAGAAATTAAATGTCGACTAAAAGCAGGGAATTCGTGTTACTATTCGGTTCAAAATCTCTTGTCGTCGTGAATTCTGTCGAGGAATTTGAAGCTTAAAATATATAAAACGATAATCATGCCTGTTGTTCTGTATGGTTGCGAAACATGGTCGCTTACTCTCAGGGAAGAACATAGACTGAAAGTATTTGAGAACAGGATCCTGAGAAGAATATTCGGACCCAAGAGGAACGAGAATGGGGAATGGCGGAAGCTTTATAACGAGGAACTACATAGTTTATACGGTTTACCCAACATTGTTAGGGTCGTCCAGTCTAGGAGGCTTAGGTGGGCAGGTCATGTAGCTAGAATAGAAGAAAGTAGAAACGCTTTCAAAGTCTTAACTGGTAGACCCCTAGGAAAACGACCATTAGGAAGACTTAGGCGCAGATGGGAGGATAATATTAAGATGGATCTCGCAGAGATAGGAATACAAAGTAGAAACTGGATCCAATTAGCTAAGGATAGAAGTCAGTGGAGAGCTTTTGTGAACGCGGCACTGAACCTCCGGGTTCCATAGGCCATAGAGTTAGTTAGTTAGTTAGTTAGAGTGCGAATGGATATGAGTACTCAGTATGTTGGTGCGACTGAGGTGGCGTATGAATACACCATACTTAACACAATCGAGGAAGTCAAAAGCATGTGAAAACAAACATATAGATTTGATAAGACAAGATTCATGGAAGTTATCAGCTGGGTTGTTAATCTAGATAATATTGTAATGCAAGTTCATGTAGTTTAATGGTGGAACACTATTGTAGTAATTGAACCGAGTTTATACTTGGAGCACAGATAAATAAATGGATCAATTTTGGCTCAGTGGTAGAGCGTTCACCTCTGGTGCTTGAGGTTCCGGGTTCGATCCCAGTCCCCGCCAAGTGAACTTTGTGGTGGACAAACGCCGTGTGCGTGGGTTTTCTCGGGGTTCTCCCGTTTCCTCCCACTTTCTTCATTCAACCATTTCATTCATTACTCATCATCACCGTCTCCTTTAGCCTAACCGGCATAACCGTGGGACGTAAAACTCAAAGATTTCATTTCATTTCAAATGGATCAATTACTATAAATACTCGTTTTATTGTGTAGCAACAAATAGAATGGGGAGGCACGTCATTGTTTTACACCCTTTCCCATTCGTTATATGGTACAAAATAGCTAATGTACGGAGTTGAAAAAAGTATGATTTATTATTGTGCAATTGTAATGCAGAGGTACTTTGTACCGATCACCTAGCATAGATTGGCGCCTGTTTTTTTTTTTTTTTTTTCCTCTCATCAATAATCTTTTTAATGACATATGTTTGCAGGTTATTTATGGAGTATAGTCACTGTGCGAATTGAATATTTCGTGCAGATTGATTATACAAATCCATACAGAAATTCACGAACTAGGCGTATATAATTCTTTCTGAATTCACTTTCTGTACATTCATCAATCATTTTTGAGGTGTGCACTTGCATTACACGATGCAGGTTCACTTTAAGAGATCTTGTTCAAAAACACCAACGAACCTGTGCTAGGTTATCAACTAAATAGCACAAATGCTATCTAACCGAGTCAGGGTGACGCGCGTTAGCGCGGAGCGGATTCCGTAGGAAACAGGTGCGTCAGCGATGCTGGATATACGTGTAACGACGGATTATGGAAAACCTTCACGATACAAAGATATGCTTTTGTTAAAGTCATTTGCTTTTTACATTGAGGTGTGAACTTACATTTCCCAGGACAGATTCATTTTAAGAGGCCTTGTGCAAAAACACCAACCAATCTGTGCTAGGTTGCCACTAAAAAGCACGAATGCTATCTAACTGAATCAGGGAGTGCATCGGGATGCTGCTCGGGGGCATGTCCGTAATTGCAGGTGCATCAGCGATGGTCGGTATACTCGTAAAATAGGATTATGGAAAACCACGGCTTTCACGATACAAAGATATCTTTATTAAAGTTATTTGCTCGTTGCTTTAGTTGCACGTCACATTGTACTTTATTAATCTGCCACTACTTACCTTTGAGCGAATATGTGCAAACTAGGCTCGATTTTCATTAATATATTTTCACGTAAATACGTATCTCATAGATAAGAGCATACATATTTTGGTTACTTGCACACTAGACTATTAAAGTATTGTTGCAAATTTCTTCTGTAAATTTTATAAATATGCAGATCCGTATATTCAATTTGCACCGAATATTTTTCCCAGTGGGAGGGATGAATTTTACCCATATATTCATCCAGTCGTCTCACACGTATACTATATATATAGAATTTGAAAAGTCATCCCTGTCAAGTTATGAACTTGTTTCTCCAGCGGCTATAATTTTTTCTCAGATGGAAAAATCCCTGCCATCCCCCGTCAATTCGCACACTGCATATACTACTGTACCCATTTGTTCTTAATTTAACTTAGAGGCCGCGGTAGCTAAGTGGTAGAGCGTTCACCTCTGGTGCGTGAGGCTTTCGGTTCGATCCAAGCTCGCGGCAAGTGGACTTTGTGGTGGATAAACACTGCGTGCTTGGCTTTTCTCGGGATTCTCCCGCTTCTCGTCATTTTCTTCATTCCACATCTTTCGTTCTCATCATTATCGTCTCCTTTAGCCCACTCGACACAACTGTGGGACGTTAATTTTTGTATAGGGCACATATTAAGTCTTGACTAGACTACGGTAGTTCCCATAGGTTGGAGCTATGGACCTTTAAAGTTCATTTCTTCATGTCTTTGGCAGCCTATAACTTCGAAAGGAAGCATTTGTGAATCCAAGTTGGTCTATAGTTTTCGTCTTATTTTGGTGTCAGGAATCACCTCCCAAACATTGTCGGGTGTTGTTTTAAAACACCCTGCGTATAACAATGTACTAAAATGTAAAATGTAAAGTGATTTCCATTATATCTTAGAGGGTCGAATGGACCGCATTTTTGCGTTTGAAATTACATGGTGAGTTAATGTCAGTAAGGCTTAAACATTCACATATAGATATTTTAAGGAAGACGGAACAGAAGTTCAAGTCATTTGAAAAAAAAATGTACCGTTTTGTTTATTTTTTTCTAGGTATGTATACCTAGTGTGTGGAGAGAGTTGTCAGTGATAAGAATTGCTATTAGACATTGCAATGTTTTATTTAAATACTCGCCATTCCTAAGACGACAACGTTTTCAAGATGACGCCCACACAACACCAGAAGACATATTTTGCTTTTGGATACGCAAAGGTAACATCCGTTATCATAATTCAACGTAACTTTCGACGATAGTTTGGGGTCGATCAACCTGACAAGAACTCCATTACAAAACTCTTAGAGACAGGTTGCCTATGCAAAGGCAAAAGCATCGCCCGTCCTTTACATTCAAAGGAGACAGTGGATAGAGTTCGGGAATATTTCCAATGCAAGCCTACGAAGGCAGTTCGGAAAGCTGGCCGTGTGTTAGGGTTGCCCAGCTCAACAGTATGAGATGTTCTTAATACGCATTTTAAATTCAAAGCTTACAAACTGAAACTTGTGTAAGCACTTACTGAAAAATGACAAAACTCTCGCACTGTCTTTAATGTAGACATGTTAGGATTTTAATGGAAAATGATGATTTTAGGAATATAGTTGTTTTCAATGATGAAGAGATCTTCCATGTCAACGGGTATAATTTGAATCTGGGTTTCAGAACACTTTTGGCGAATTATTGAGCATGTTAGAGATTCTCTTACTTCAACACCTTTGCTGCCATTTGCAGAACAAAGCTTTATGAATCATTCTTCTTTGTAGAAAGAACTGTTGATTCGAGCATCTGGGGAAATACTATCGACAGGGCCTAACTTGTGGAGGGCAGGGGGCAACTGCTCTCCCAGGGAAGCTCCCCGCCGTTCGAGGGGGCCCATTTTAAGACAAAATGTTCTTATTCCATATACGATACGAACATGAAATTACAAATGAAGTATCAAACATGTTCACTACAATACATAAACAGAACAGCAGACAAAAGGTAAATAAAACAAAAATGAGTCTAGGACCCATTTCAGTAAACAAAATGTCTATTATGTATTAGGTACCCTGGAAATAGTATGTATTAGTATGGCATTGAGATTTGCTAATATTGTCCCCTTAATAATTTTGTCATGTATGGATTGGGCCCAGGAAATAACTAACGGCCCCGCAAACCTTGGGGCCGCAGGCACCGGGGGGCCCATATACAGTAAAATAGAGAGATGGAAAGAAGGGTTCAAGATTAAAAAAAAAAAAAAAAAACTTTTCTAGGATGCTCAAATACACGTATTAATGCTTTTCCCCCAGAAAAGAATCTAAATTACGGCGCTGACTCTATCGACTAAATATTTGCCGTATCGTGACACGAAGGACGCCCACGTTGAATCTTTGTAAGCTAAGTAAGAAAAAAATATATATATTATCTTGCCTTTGGCATATAAAGTAATATAATATATCAAGGGACCCTAGAATATGTTTTTGAAAAGGGTACATTCTTTTTCACACACCAGTATACGTATAAGTCATTTTCGATGAAGATGTCACTAAATTATATCGGTTTTTCATGTTGCAGTAACAATAGATTAATTAAACAAACTGTAGTCTTGTTAATCACTTAATCAGGTGTGTCCTTAAGAAACTACTTTTCACGAATTTACTCCGGTTACGGAAAGATGTCCTTGTCTACTGTATTTTAAGTACAATGAAAATAAGAATGAAGGTTATCAAACTGACCTTACCTTTAATCAAGATTTAGGCATTAAAAGTGTCCAAAGTATACGTACCTGTAAAGATAGAAAATATTATTTTTCAGTTGTAAAATATGTAGTTTAAATATTGTGTGACGCTGTTCACTAATTAAGAGTCCAACTATAAAACTAATCTATTTCTACAGATGTTTAAAGAATGTATTTTTCCTTTATCTTCTAAAATCAATGTTATATAATGAATAGGGCTACCCAAAAGCATAAAAAGCATAACAGCAATTTACGCATATGATTGGTACCTTGAACATGGTTGTGAATGTCTAAGGGTCCAAAAGAAACTAATTTTAAAAGCATCATAAAACATAATTTTAGAAAATAAAGCATAATTTAAAATATATAACAGAATTCTTAGAAAATTGTTTAACTGCAAGTTTAACATACTGTGTATTAAAACCAATATTTACAATGCAAAATCATTGACAACATAACAATACAACAATGAAAATGTTATTTTTATTTCTGTAAACTTTTCGCTGTAATCCTTTGATGTGGAGAAAAGAAGAAAAAAAAACTTTCTGCCAACCATGAATAGTATACAAGAACACCACACTATATTGTTATGTGTACCTCTTGAACTGTGCCGTTTGGTGGCAACTTTTACTTCCCTTTCTGCATATATGTACCTCCAGTGGCGTATTTACGATTTTGTTTCGGGGAGAACTTTGCTAACTTTCGGGGGGGTGGGTGGGAGGTTTGCCTGAAAATGTGAAAATTCTGCAAGATATTTCATATACTTTACTATAGTAAGGAAGATTTCGGGGGGGGGGCTTAAGCCCGGAAGCCCCCCTAAATACGCCACTGTGCACCTCTAAGGCGCACACAAGTGATTAAAAAAAGCGAATGATGATGGAAGGATTAGTAGAATGATAATGTAAGAGGAAACAGGAGCACCCTAAGAAAGGCCACAGACACGATGTTATCCTTCAGAAACTTACTTGGCAAACTGGGGTCCCCACACACAAGAGGTATGCGCCCTACCACAGCCATCGCGCCCTCCAAGGGTTGTTTACATCTACGACTTCATTCTTGTAATGAAACCTCAAAAGGTAGAAATCTTTTACTTCAGCTTTTAATATTATTTGGGGCCTCAGTGGTAGAGCGTTCACCACTGGGTCTTTGGTTCGAACCCAGTTCTGCCAAGTGAACTTTGTGATGAACAAACACTGTGTGCATGAATTTCCTCCCGTTTTCTTCCACATTCTTCATTCCACCATTTCATTCAATTTCTCATCATCATCGTCTCCTTTACCCTAGCCAGCATAATCGTGGAACGTAAAACTCAAAGATTTCATTTCATTTAATTTAATATCATTTCCCATGAAGCGAAAACAGTAATGGGAAACAACAAACTATTTTTTCTTTATATTGGTTTCAGTATCCGAATACTAGATTTCATCTAAGTTTTATTGTCTTACTGTGACCGGAAGGGGTAAGAAATACTAGAACTTCCGGTTCCCTTGATGATTTCTATGTAGTAATTAACTGTAAGAGACAACCAGAAACTGCTTTCGGCATTGATTCGACGTCAGAAACAGGTTCAATTTGTCATATTCTCTCTCTCTCTCTCTATTGCAGTCGGAAGTTCTAGATTCGTTTTAATATTGAAGTCACAACTTTTGGGAGTCTACTGTCGTTTCACAAGCTTCAAACACATCTCATTTTTTTTTTTTTTTTTTTTTTTTTAATAATTAAACACTTATCAATTTTTGACGCTTGAACAAGTATGCTTCCTTCGAATTGAGATTATTTACTTGTAAAAGGAGCAGAAAGAAGGAAGAAAACTATTTCCTGCAATAACAAGGATAACATATGTTTTCTGCGTTAAAGTGTTTGCAAGTTTACGATATATTATAGTGACTGCGACAACTCGTGAAGCTTGGGATCTATACCCGAATCATAGAACTGTTTTCGCTCTCGTGAGATACGTCGGAAGTTATCGGGACAATTCGTGCAGTTGCCTTAAGAACGCACACTTGAAAACAAAAAGTGAAATAGCAGACGTGCATTAACAATGTTGCCAAACTTTGATTACAGGGTGAGGTTAAATTTACATTAAAGTTGTACCATCCAATCGTAACATGATGTCACACGGTATTACCATGGCCGCGTTTTGCCAGCGAAGGGAAGGGTGTTTCTCTGAATTGTAATAAAGGTGGCATAGAACGAGTTCTGCGGGACTTCAGCTGTGTTTCGTAGCGTAAATAAATCACTTTTTTTAATCAATAAAGTTGTGTGTGCAAAGTGGACTAATATCACATAGCATTACGTCACGATCAGGTTGTGCAACTTCAATGTAAATTAAACTTCATCCGAGAGGACATGGCAAACGAGCGAAAAAAAAAACAGGACTTGAAGAACTATAACACGAACATTAACAATTATTCGAATTACAGGGTAACAACAATAAAGGTAAAAATATGAAACAAAGATAAAATCAAATGCTCTCTGTATATCACAAGAGACGACACTGGCAAAAATTTAGGGTCAGGGTTCACGACCGGAACACACCCTCGCGTTCAGTTGGGTGCTAAAATTGGTAAATATGGATCAAGCTTTACAACTCGTCACGAATTAGGATGAAATGAGTACATAGGAAAAAAATACATTTGCAAGTTAGTAGAACATTCGGAAGTTTGTTCCTCTTCATCTCTCTCCTTGAAAAAAAACTATAGTATGTACTCTTCAAAGTATATTTTTCATCCACATTTGACTAATAGCATATTTAAAAAAAAATCCGTAAGAAAGAATCATACGTTTCAATAATCAAAAATTGAAAGCTGGAATATACGAGAACTGTCCAGAAAGTTCCAAACGTTTTAACCTATTATGGCAGTAAGTTACAAACGTTTTAGCCTATCGTGGCAGTAAGCTCCAAATGTTTTAGCCTATCGCTTCAGTGCGCAGTGATAAAGTCGCCATCTTGGTGTCAGAACGTTGCCACAGACAGTACGCATCCAGTTGTGGTAGCGTGAGAACTGTGATGCTCTTACTGTGCTTTTTGTGACATGTTTCGATTGGCGTTGCAATAGAAAATTCCGCCTCTTGTGAGGTTCGTTCTGTGATTAACTTCTTTTTCTGGCAAAAAAAAAAAAAAAAAAAAAAAACACTATAAGCCAACTGAAATCCATCATCAACTGTGTGAAGTATACGGGCATAGAATAATAAGTGAAGGCCGAGTAAGGTAATGGTGGACTGATTTTTCAAATGACCGATCCAATGTTCACGATGAGGACCGCAGTGGTAAGCCTAGGCTTGTGTCTGATGAAGTGGTGAGGCAAATCAACGACGAACTTGGTGCAAATCATCGTTTCACGTTTCCGGAGTTTTCTGATTATTTTCCTTAAATTTCACGAAGTTTAGTGCATGAAATTCTGGTGGAAAAGCTTGATTACCACAAATTTTCTATTAGGTTGGACCAACCGCCATACATTCTTGGTTTGGCGTCGAGCGCCTACCATCTCTTTCCACCAATGAAGACATGGTTCGCTGCACAACGCTTTGATACTGACGCCGAACTGCATGCCGGTGTCAGCCAGTGGTTGAAGTCGTAGGCGGGAGATTTCTACCGCGACGGTATTGAAAAACGTGTTCTTAGGTATAATAAGTGCCTTAACTTGCATACCGATTATGTGAGAAAATGGCTTAAAAGTGTACCTTTCAAATGTATACAATACAATTTGGTTTGTTCATTCAGTTACTTTTTTGTTTCCAAATGTCTGTTACTCTATGGACAACCCTCATATGTATTACTTAGCATAACTCGTTAAAGACTGAATATAAATTGATAAAAGAAATACAATATCTAACTTGCAACTATGTGAATATATTTTTAAACGTAAAATACGTGAGTGGGAACCCATGAGAAAAAAATAAACATAAAATTTCATTGTGAGACTTCCCAAATTGCTTTCAGCGCTTCCCGCTTCCTTTAGACAAAGGCTCGAGTTGAAATGTTGAAGAAGAGTTAGGGCCCGCATGCACCTGGACTTCCGGGATAAGCGAGATGAACGTGCGTTCTACAACAAGAGGTAAGGATGTAGTTGAGCCCACGGGGGTGGGGGGAAGAGATAAGAACAAGGAGATTGTCGGAAGATAGAGACAAAGGAGATGAGTCAAAGCAAAGGAAAGAGGAGACCAAAAGACAACAATTTAGAGGTTTCCGGTTCTTGTACACAGAAACCAACGATGGTTTAATAATTTGAAAATGTATTCAGTCTCACGAATCCTCCGTTACCACACACAAAGTACAGAGCAAAGTGCAATGCATTTATCCTTTACATAAACAATGGAAGTTATGCTAGTGTCACAGTCAACAAAACATGTTAAAAGCTTTTTATGTCTGTTTGCTTTTAACATGAAAGATATATTAAGTGTATGTACGAGGGCTAGTCAAGGGAAAACGTTAACATTTTGCGGTCCATTGTCAAACGATACATGGAAGCTGTGGTTTCTCCGTGGTAGAGCGTTCACCTCTGGTGCATGGGGTCATTTCTTCAATCCCAGCTCGCGCCAAGTGAGTTTTGTGGTGGACAAGTGCCATGTGTGTTTTTTCCCTTCGGAGTTCTCCCGTTTTTCCCATTTTCTTCATTCCTTCATTCCACTTTCTTCATTCATTTTTCATCACCACCGTCTCTTAGGTTGGCTGGCATAATTGTGGGACGTAAAACAAGGATTTCGTTTAATTTTTTCGAGTGAGACACTACATTTAATTTTGTCCATATTAGTCCGATGTCGAGTCGCCTTCGACATGCATTGTGCCAGTGGTTCTGAACCGATGTGTCGCGACACACTGGTGTGTCACGCAGTTCCCTGAGATGTGTAGCGAAATTTTAGAATTTAAAAGTCGTGAAGAATTTAATAAAAAAAAATAGTTAAAATCGAGACAAATTGTACGAGTCAATACCTCCAACCCAGGCAGTAATGCTTAGTGCTACGTAGAGTCATTATAAAAACTAATTGGTTTCACTATTATAAAAGCCTAGGATTCCACCGCAAGCTAAATGCTTGGGTTGGGCTAGGTACTTCCGAACTTCACTGCGTGATAAGGAAGGGTATTTGACCAGCTGGAGACTGACACTTGTCGCTGAAATACTTATGATTATACAGGGTAGCCTAAAAGTGGGTATACAGCCCTGCATTGATCAAGTATAACATTCTAGTCTATGGATTTATTTGTATCGGCTGTTGCGAGCTTAAAGTATAACTAAAAAAAACATTATAAAGAAATAATAAAGAAACTATGGATAACAATGCGAAATGATATAAAATGCAATGAGCTGATCAGTACGGTGCTGTATATCTACTTTTGGACCACCGTATATAGGTGTACTATAATCTGTTTCACATAACCTGATAGGAAAAAGAAGTTTTTTTACCCACCACGCTCAAGTACAGGTGAATGTTGGTGTTCCGTCTTCCACTCTTGGTTCATAGGGAAAAGGAACAGCAGTGCTTTCTCAACATCAAGTGCGGGTGAATTGACGTTCGAATTTAGAGTTTACACGATTCTGTTTATTAGAAAAGCTTCCCTACCTGTGAAGGTCAACGACTTGCTTTCCCCTTCTGTGGTGGTAAGTGGGAGGTAGGAGAGTTTACTATCAGGTTGCCTGAAACAGACTTTAGTGCGGTGGTGAACCTTCGTTGTCTAATGACCAGTTGTGTCACTGGTGTTCATGTAGTCGGCCACCAAAGCAATCCGTAGTAAGGCTCACATGGTTAGTATTTGTAAATATAAGCACGCGTCGGTTGTTTGTAAACAAAACCATGTGGAATATTACAATATATAAACGTAGGTTATATATAGTCATGAACATAAGACAAAGGTAAAGGAAATACGAAATGGCAGTAACAGTGATGCTAAAAAAGCATAAGGATTATTTTACTTGTATTAAAAAGGTAGTTCCGTTTAACATTGTAAAACTACGATACTTTGAAACTAAGTTAACCCAATACTGGAACTAGACGTAGTAGATCTACAAATTTCAGTTGTAATAACTGGATCGAATTAGAGATGAACTTTATTCTTCGAACGCTGAAACCATATCAAAAAGCCTTTTCTTGCTGTCTTTTACTCCTTTCGCTAAATGAAGACAAATATATTCAAACCGGAAGTGGTTGGATATATTTGATAACTTCCGGTTGCACTAGAAGTATTAATTCCGAGATGGAACATATTCTTGCGGCAATAAGGTTATATGCGAGGTGTGATCGAAAATACGGTGAATAATTTTATTAGAAACAAAGTAAGAAGCTTACATGGAATTTGATTTAATTTGGGGGGGCCGCGGTGGCTCAGTGGTAGAGCGTTCACCTCTGGTGCTTGGGGTCCCGGGTTCGATCCCAGCCCCCGCCAAGTGAACTTTGTGGTGGACAAATACCGTGTGCGTGGGTTTTCTCGGGGTTCTCCCGTTTCCTCCCACTTCGTTCATTCCACCATTTCATTCATTACTCATCATCACCGTCTCCTTTAGCCTTACCGGCATAACCGTGGGACGTAAAACTCAAAGATTTCATTTCATTTTCATTTTTGATTTAATTTGCTTCAATGTACTGTCCTTCACTGTAAAAACTTTCGCCTTTAATTTACTGACCGATTACCGTCAACTCTCGCTGCCATCCGATTACCCTAAATTTTACGGACCACCGTTTTTTCATAAAAACGGCAGACCGCATATTTAGAAGCAAAATAATATTGACCGTGTTTAGAAACAAATTTGGTACCGTATATTTTACGGTAATTTACCGTAATATTTAGGGGTCGTTTTTTTTTTTTAAAAAAAAAAAAAAGCAACGGTGTGTTATTACCGTACAAGATTTACGATAATAACACACCTGTGCCCTCTTGCTAGATCCAGTAAGAATTCTTGCTGGTCAATACATATTGACCCAATTTTCATCGAATTGCTGGAAACTGTATCACACACTGGCTAGCAATGTTTTTTGCTGGACGGATGCAACTAAAGTGCACACTGGTCCACTGCTGTTAAAGACTACTTAACTAAAGAAAACAAAAGTGAACGAAAGAAGCGTTGCACCTACGACGTGTATAATATCCATAAGAATAAAAGTTAATTCTTAGTTTGTAATATCGAACCCTTGTTCTGATATCATCTTGAACATACATTGCTTTATCTTTTCAAAATTACTAATTTTGCCATGTATTGAACAAAACACCAGAAGAGGATTCGACATTACATACAATATATATATATATATATATATATATATATATATATATATATATATATATATATATATATCTTGAATTCTATAGCTGTTTCCGCACGCTTTGAAGATGTAGTTGGAACAAACATCCATGCCCTTTTAAGATATTCATAAATCGATATTCTGTTAGTGTTAAGACTAGCTTTATTGCATGTATTTTCGCTATGAGTACCAGTAGACTAATAGACCTCAAATATTCTAATCAGCGATTCATTCGATTAGTCGCATTATTACGATTTCAGATAACCAAGCAGGCACTCGACAACATAGCTTAGAATGACCAGAAGTACGACTAAACAAGTGTAAAACCATATGACTTCTCACAACACTGCCTACAGTATCCAGTATCCGCTATCTCAAATTAATAAATACGTGTTTGTATAATTATGTAACAGTGGCATCAATGTTTTAAAAAAAAGTCACCAAACTTCCAGAGTATCGAACTTTATCATATTTAGACTATTAAACGCTCAAATGTATTAACAAGATACCAGAACAGATTATAGGTACTCAGAACAAAATTAAAGATAAAAACATTTACAGAAATATTTTTCAAATAATTTTCAAATTCAAAAAATAATGACAGCATGGGCGCCCGATGAAAATTTTCTATGGGACTCAACTCCCTGGTTACTATATACCCTGATATTTTTTATTTGTATTAAGAAATTTAATACGTTTTCACTAGCTAGGGGAGCGACCCCCTGCCCCTCCTTCGGGCACACATGAGTGACAGTATACTTTTGTTTCTGTAACATGAAAAATTCCAGTTGATGCAACACAAGTTATGTAATGCCGTTACGGTAAACTACGAAACACTTTTCCTTTTTTTTAAGTATTTGAACATTGTGATTCTAATTCTAGCTTCACAAACCACTCGTAGTTGACTACATTATCATAAGACTTTATACATCCAGCAGCTTCTTCGTTTCGAATCGTTGCACTTCGGAGAGATCTGCTTGCCACGATAGCCAACTAAAGTTTTGTTCAAATATTAACATGGTGCTTTCCCATACATTACCTTGCTTAATGTTGAATTTCCAGTATATCTTCAACTATAATACCGTATATAATACACCAGAAAACCATACACTAAACAAACAAACAAACAAAAGAAACAAACAAAACAAAGCACAACACATCCGAACCTACGCGCCATGAATCCTCGCTTCGAATATGTGCTTTTTCTCTCCAATACGCATGCCCGACACAAGCATCTGACAGGAAAACGGTCTCCTAACATTATTTTAGAAAAACGGTAAACCGTATATTTTTTATGGTAGGAGGCACTTATTTTCACGATTATTGGTTACAGTGTTGGCTAGCAATGTACTTATTCCAACCTGACTGAAAGCATTTGTGAATGGCTTCTTTTGGAAGGGGATCAGCTGTTCTGTCATGGCCCTCTTAATATCAAGAATGGTGTCAAAACATTTACTTTAAGCACGGTTTTAACGTTTGAGAAGAGCTGGAATTCGCATGGTGCTATATCTGGAGAACACAGCGAATATGAACAGAAAGAAATATTTCATTTCGGCCAAAAACTCGCGGATCAAAAGCAAAGTGTGGCACTGCGCGTTTTCGTGATAAAGAAGGAAGCAATTTGCTAATTTAATCGGAGGTTAAAATGCTTTTCACAGACACACACGGTATGTTTAGTTGCTCGAAAACTCCCGAATAGTCATTCGCCTCTTTGGACAAATCATTTGTACCACTTTTAGCACATTTTCATCTGTTTTTGAAGTCGAAGGACGTCTCGATCATTGCTCGTTTTCAACCGACTTTTTTTGCGCTTTTGAATCACTCATACCACTTATAAACAGATTTCAATGCCACCGCTTGATCACCATAAACTGATTTTCACATTTTGTGAGCTTCTTTGGCACTTCTGTTTCGCAGCTTAGAACAAAACTTAAAGTTGGCGCGCGATAGACACTCTTAACACGTCCTCACTCTTCTGCCTCTGGAAGCCAACTAACATGTCACAACTCGTTCAAACTCGATACTGGCTGCACCAAAGGCCTAGGCTACTGGGCTTATTAGTTGAAATGGTTAACATCGATAGATGGCACTGTCCAACTACATTCACTGTACTTTTTGATCAAATCTTGTATAAAAAAATATTCTCGATCTATTTAAGACAGTTTTCCAAGTGCAATTTTCAACGTTTAAACAGGAAATTGTTAACTTCTACTACTTCCGGTTTTAATAGAAGGTTAACGAATTAGAGCGAACCTATTGTTGAAACACTGAATTGATTTGAAATGAAATGAAATGAAATCTTAAAGTTTTACGTCCCACGCTTATGCCGGCTAGGTTAAGGGGACAGTGATAATGAGAAATAAATGAAATGGTGGAATGTATAAAGTGGGAGGAAACGGGAGAACCCCTAGGAAACCCACGCACACGGTGTTTGACCACCACAAAGTTCACTTGGGTGGGATCGAACCCGGGACCCCATGCACTAGAGGTGAACGCTCTACTACTGAGCCACCGCGGCCTGAAAGAAGACAGATGATTAATGAAAGTAAAATTGGGAGAATTGCAGGAGTAAAAGAATAGGAGAAAACGTGAGAACTTCATTCCAAGAAGATCCACAGATCACAATTTTCTCCACCACAAATGAAAGATTCGGCTATACGTACAAACGCTGCTCTCTTCCTTTCGCGTGACGTCACCAGCGAGAAGCAAATGGGTATTGAAGCGCAAGAAAGACAGAATATATATATATATATATATATATATATATATATATATATATATATATATATATATATATATATATATATATATATATATATATATATATATATATATATATATATATATATATATATACAGTGGCGTATTTACGATTTTGTTTCGGGGAGGGCTTTGCTAACTTTCGGGGGGGGCTTTGCCTGAAAATGGGAAAACTCTGCAAGATATTTCATATACTTTACTATAGTAAGTAAGATTTCGGGGGGGGCTTAAGCCCGGAAGCCACCCCCCTAAATACGCCACTGTATATATATATATATATATATATATATATATATATATATATATATATGCCTATATTTCTTCCTTTATGAATGTTCTTTTGCTATCGCGATTTTTTTTCTGCACACAAACTACGAATAAATAAATAAGTCACCAACAAAGAGAGAATTTTCTTAATGCAAATTACACTGTGGGAAATTAATAATGTATATTGCATGATGTGTCATTTATTTTTTAATGAGCTAAATAATTCTTGAATCACAATTACAGTTTAAATTACTTTATGTCTGAAATGTTACTATGAATGTATGCATGAAACGTTATAGATAAATATGTGTGTTTCCAGGCAAATTCCTGCATTTGCTGGGCCCGAATATAAAGTAAATACATAAGGTGCAAAATAAGGTACATAAAGTAAGTATATAAAGTAACAGAACCAATGATAAGGTGAGTTCCACTCCCGACATGAATAAATTACTTTGTGATCATTGAAAGGGATATGTCATTAAATATTTAAAAGAATGGGAAATAATAATAATAATAATAATAATAATAATAAACTATCGGTGCATTCATTGCGCAAACCCTTTGAATCCCAACATTTTATTTTATTGAATATACAACATTCAGACCTAAAGCTTAAAATTTGCAATTTATATCTGCTCCACGTGAATTTTATAAAATTTATTTATTTATTTATTTATTGAACAAATTCCCAGAGACAGCATAATTTTGCCATTTTGCACAGGGACATGCTAACAAAAGAAAGAAAGAAAAACAAGACAACAATAACAACAACATCAAAAAAAAAAAGAGTGTAAAAGTAAAAGTATTCCGTCAAAACTCGTTTAATTGCTCTTTCAAACACTGGGTAGCTCGAAAAAAATGTCCATATCAGTTGTTACTTGATTATAACAGCTTGGTATTCTATAGAAAAGAGATCTCTGTATAATGGCCAACCTAGGACGGGCAAGATGGAATAGGTGGGTATTCCGGGTGATGCGAGAAGGGACAAGTAAGGATGCAATCCCTCCGTGTTAAACGTGACTCGTCGGCTATCTACTATAGGTTTATGTCTTGGGATTGAACGAAAAGTCACTATTCTACCACTGAGTCACCGTACGCTCTCCCTCCCATCTTAGAACGTGCACATGAAAGTCAACGTGTCAAAATGAAAGATTTAGAAAAGTGGAATTTCGAAAGAGAGAAGAGTGGGAATTTGAAGGAAAGCTTAACCAGTAACAACAATACTTAGTTGTAATATTCACTTCAGTTTTTGGTTCCGGTAACTTATTTTAGAACTAGGCTTAGGCATCTGTCCGACATTAGCGCTACCCAATTTTGCCCGGGTTCCCAAGTCACTATTATTCTTAAATGTATACACATCAAATACTTAATAGGAAATCCGATGTAAAGTAAAATATGACTCAAAAATATGTATTTTATTTTCAATATTAGTAACATGAAATTATTTACATTTGTGACTTGCAAAACAGTCTTGGGCTCTTTTAAAAAACTAATATCCATATTTTTCACAATGAGAAGTAACTGCCTAAAGCTTTTGCAAATAAAACACCTGCGAAAGAACAGAAAAAGAAACTTTATTCTATATATATTTTTTAAACTTCTGACACCGTTGATGCGTTCAGATTTTTATATTAACTCACTTGCGCCATCCATGAGTGGATATTATGAAATCACGATATTCTAACAGTAGTTCGATCAAAGAATGGCATAACTATTTATTGGCTTGGATTGACTTGTACAGCAAATAAAACTCCAATCGAATATATAAATAAAATAGAAAGGTTTATGTGTCTGTGCGCGGCCTGGGGACCATACATGTGGACTGAGACTTACCAAATTTTGATCACGGGTACCTTGGTCCAGGCCCCAGACCAACACAATGCGTTTCTTTTTTAATTCGAACCAGGGGGGTCTCAAGGGGGACGTTTACTGGGACGTGTAAAAGTAGTAGAAAATGTCCGATATTAGTGTCAAATTCATAGTTTTCGCGGTCGCTGAGACGAATGGTAATATTCAAACAGGCGTTGACTTCCAAATATAGCTCCCATCGGCTGGGAACCAGAGCCATTTTTAAAAAAGGAAAAAAATCCAACCAGGGGGTCTCAGTGGGCGTTTACCGAGATATGTAAAAGTAGTAGAAAATGACCGATATTTTTTTCTTTTCGTTGTTCAGTTTGTTTACATAGATATTTTACCTGATCCATGCGAAGAATTGGTATTTCAGCTAGTAAATAAATAAATAAATAAATAAATAAATATGCATACGAAAACACCTGTCACTCCCATTTGACTTTAAAACAAATGAATCTATCCAGTGCTAGTTGTAACCGTCAAGCTTACAGCTCGTACGCTATTGGTTCAAATCGAGCCTTATTGAAAGTTCCAATCTATATAAATAAATGGAAGTGACTATATTTGTGACTTAATAAATTTTCAAGCACCGGACCGATCTCAATCAAATTTTAAAAATTGACTAGGTTCGTGCCAGAAATGCTTCTTATTATTTCACGGTGCAACTCAGGAGAGAGGAAGAAAAAAACATGTGAAAATGATCGAAAATAACCGATATTAATGAAGAATCCATAGCTTTCGAGATCACTGAGTAGAACAGTGACACTTCCGATGCCGTTGAAATCTAAATTCAGCCTTTTATGTCCAAAATGATACATTTTCTTTCCGTGCGACGAACGAGTATTCTGTTATTCTATATATATAAAAATGAAAGTGCCTATCTTTGTAACTTAATAATTCTTAAACCATCCGACCGATCTTGATCAAATTTTTGACATAGATGAGGGTCGTGCCTGGGATATTTTTATCGTTTCACTTTGATCGTGCAACTTAACGGAGGAGAGGGTATATATATATATATATATATATATATATATATATATATATATATATATATATATATATATATATATATATATATTAGGATGGTCCTTAATTTTCGATTTCCGAATTTCTGTGCTCCCAACCCCTAAATTGGTTCCATGTCGGTCCAAATTAATCTGTGAAAAAAATGGGCTCAATCGAAGAATATTTAACCAACCCCCAAGCGACCTAAACATCTGAATGCATTTACAATGTATAGTATATGGCAAAAGTTTGTAATAAACTCTTGTAACTTAAAAATGACTGAGGGAAAAGAATCATATCTTGGATAGAGGTTGTAGAAGTAGATCTATATCTGATACTGAGTAGTGAACGAGATGAGGCATATCTTTACGTCCACCATCTTGGATTCGGGCACAAAATTTTAAATAGAAATGACCTCGTATGATATATCATTTTGAGGTAGCTTTTGACGACAAACAGACGTCTGCCTTTATTTTCCACTTATCTCTGAACATGTAATAATTATCAACTATGAAACATAAAAGCTCCGAAGTAATAAAACGTAATATTCTGTGAGTTTATATCCCTGTACGGGCTGCTGATTTATAAAATTGTTGAATAGTTTCCCTTATTTGAATTAAACCATAAAGTAAAGAAAGAAATGCACATGCCCATCTACTTGGAAAGAAGATGTGAACTTTCAACGTCGGTTGATTATATTGAAAAACATTGTGGTGAATGATGTTGCAGAGAGAGGTGTGAAACTGATACAAGAATACGGGAACATTTTAACAAAGGACGAAAAAAAGAAACAATACATATTGCAGATAGTCATTGAACACAGAAAAACGTATCCAAATGCTACAAAAATTGGCTTAATGATGCAGTAGAATTTGGCTAGTTATCCACAGCCTTCAGCTTTCTTTTATTATCATTTTAAACATTCATTATATTATTTATGTAATTTCATTTCATGTAAATAATTTGGATATAGGCTGGTGTGTATTTCGACGGGATCTAATTATATAACAACATGTATAATTATTTCCTTGTTACATGTATGTAATAGTTTATTCATATTTCAGTAACCTATGAAGAAAAAAACAACATTGAAAGATAATAAACTATTATTTCAAAGCTAAAAAGAATTAAATGACCAGAGGTAAGTTGAAAATATAGGAAGATATGCTTTTTATAATGAAAGGTTACCCAAAAACGATGTCACAAAACATAATTTCCATTTTAAATTTTGGGTCCGAATACGAAATTGCGGACTTCAAAATGGCCGCCATCACGCTATTCCTCAGGGTCAGATGTGGATTACTTCCAATCCCTTTATCCAAGATTTGGTCCCTTTCTTCTCAGCCGCTTTAAAGTAAGAAGGGTTTATTCCAGACTTTTCCTATATATTAACATATTGGATACGTATGCATTCAAACTTTAGGTCGCTTGGGGGTCGGTTAAATATTCTTCGATTGAGCCCATTTTTTTCATGGATAAATTGGGTCCGACATGGAACCAATTTAGGGGTTGGGAGCAAAGAAATTCGTAAAAAAATTTTTGCCATGTAATTAAGGACCACCCTAATATATATATATATATATATATATATATATATATATATATATATATATATATATATATATATATATATATATATATATATATATATATATATATATATATATATATATATATATATATATATATATATAATCGAAATTAGCTATATTAGTGCCGAATCCTTAGTTTTCGGGGTCGCTGAGACGAACGAGACACTTCCGATACCGTTGAAATCCAAATTTAAAACCGCAACTTTGGGAAGGGAAGAAGAAAGATATGTAAATATGATCTAAAATGATCAATAAATTAGTGCTGAATCCATAGTTTTTCGGGCCACCAAGATGAACAGTGATACTTGCAATGTCGTGCCTCGCAACTTGGGGAAGGGAAAGAGGTATATGCAAAACTGGTCGGAAATGGCCGATATTAGTATCGAATCCATAGTTTTCGGGGTCGCTGAGATACTGTCGCTGTTCAGAGTGACACTTCTGATGCCGTTTAAATCCAAATTCAGCCCCGAAAATTTGGGAAGGGTGAAGAGAGAGGATTATAGAAATTTTCGGAAATGACCGATACCGGTATCAGAGAACGCTTCAATAACAGTAAAAAGTAACTGACTAATGCAACAGTTACTAATTGTTCTTAATTTAATCCAACGAAGCGGGTAATTAACAGTAATTGTTCTTATTTAACTTATTTTAGTTTGGATTCAATCTATCTTGTGATTATGCAAATGTTCATACACTGAGAAAAATCCGTTTTCCGGACAGCGGTATATTGATCAAATATACGGAATCCTCTTGTTTACTACAGAAATCAGTACGGACCATACGTTATCCGTATGCTACATAGGTATTGCCCTTAGATGTTACATGATGCTGTTGCAGGATGTTTAACAGCCTTCCTTATATTACATACATTATTATGTTACCTTCGTCAGGTATATTTATATACGTCCATTTGTATGTGAGATCCTGACCGCCTACATTGTTTCATACGGAAAGTACGTACAGATGGAACACTTATACAAAAAGTATTACAAAACATGCGTTTTCCGTTATACGTTTGCTCTATATTAAGTCTAAAAGCTACAGGATTTACAAATGTAACATACAGTTTCTTTTTCTCAGTGTACTCAAATTTATATGTGACTACAGCCCTTATAATAATTATAAATGAAGCAAACCATTTTCCATTTCAGCATAATCACTATCTGCTTCTAAATACTGTAATTAAATTAAAACGATTCATCTTAATTTGTAATTTAAGCGCCCCAACATATTAATGTATAAATAAACATATACGTACATTAATGCTGAAGTCTTAATAAGTTTACTACACTTGTCTAATTTTGAAATAATTAAATTGGAATAACAAAGCTTTTAAGTTTCGGTTAAATTGTTGCAACAGTCGTAAATCTGCAAATTAATTTCGCACTGGTGCCATCTATTGGCGTTCGTAGCGAAATCTTTTACAAATTAGCGTTACAAACTGACACGTTTCCATTTAATAACTATTGATGCCGGAAATGATGTCTGAGCCACTTACAGTTTCATAAAAGAAATACATGGGACAGCGATAACTCGAAGCTGAAATAAATAGATAAAAATTCGAGTTATTTTTTCTTGCAGGGGCGGATCCCGGGGGTGCGATCGGGGCGATTGCCCCCCACAAGAGGAAAGTTTCTTATTTTATATCTACCTAGGCAAATAAAACCCATCCCAGAGATTGGAGCTCTTAGAAGTAACTCTAAGTAGCAGTATTACAACCCATCGCCTCCCCAGAAGTTCGTCCTAGATCCTCCCCTTGTCATGAAAAGTGACTATATATCCTCTATAACTCGAATTTTTTTTTTCATTCAACCTTAACCTCTACAAAGTATTCCTACGACCAACCTTGACTTACGACTTCAGTGCATGGATAGCCGCCCTCCAAACTCATTATGAAAAACTGAAAATACTTGAACGACATGCCATACAACTAGTCTATAGAATAAAACTTCCGAGTCCTACTCAAGAGCTTTCTGAAGTACTGCCTTTTCCACACCTTCTATTTCATCTTGAAGCTTTACGATTGAAGTATATTACTAGCAGATTTGAGTCCTGACATCCATTACTTCTCCTACCATTCAAACACACATTCTGTACAATCCACCTCGCAAACTGTTGGAAACGGTTTGTTGCTCTTATTTCCACTTTACCGATATACCCTCCTTCCTGATCATCCGCATTTGGACCCAGTTGTAGCATTTTCATCATCCATCGTTCCTCATTATATAGCACCGTTATTTTCTGCAGAGTAAGAACCCAGGGGCGGATCCAGGGGAGGACGATCGGGGCAGTCGTCCCCCCCCCAGAAGAGGAAACTATCTTATTTTATATATAAATAAAACCCATCCCAGAGCTCTTAAAAGTAGCTCTAATTAGCAGTATTATAGCTCACCGCTCTCCCCATAAGTCCATCCTGGATCGACCCCTGTAAGAACCTCATGTCTTAACTGGGCACCCGTTTGTCTTCATAACGTCCAGAGTCGCCCCTGGACAAAAAATAACTCTCATTTGTCTCACTCGCACCTATGTGTTGTGTTGTTACAGTGCACTTTATGTTTCTTATATTTAATTTTTCATTTTCTTCTATCCTGTTTCAGATAAATTATATAAATAAAATAGAAACCGAATAAAGTGCCGCCTAAATCCCTTTTTAATGAAACTAAAATAGAACATTCTGCTCCAGGTCTATGAACATCCCTTAGACCATCGAAAATTATTGAGCTCCAGCTCCAGTGATATACTTCAATCTCTTACCGCAGAGAAGGCATATACCGGTACTTCTAATGGTTGCTGGCTAATCGCTAGCATTGCGAACAAAAAATAAAATAAAATAAAATAAAATAAAATAAAATAAAATAAAATAAAATAAAATAAAATAAAATAAAATTAAATAAAATGCTAGACATAAGAAAAACACAATTACAGTACATACACACAGGGCCCGAAACGACTCAAAACGACACAAGAATGCATGTCTTCAAATTTGGACATACTTTAATGTGTACAAATGAATTGCCTTCTAATGTTGGACATAAGGAAATATGTCGATTTTTTGACATTACGGATATGTCTGTCATGAACATAAAAAAATGTGAGCAACTGTAGTATGTCAAAATGATCTACTGCCTTGTTTTCATTAGTTTTGACGGATTAGTATGTTATGTTTTGATCATTGGAGCAATTATATCATTGTTTGAGATGATATAATTGTACGTCAAAAATTTATACACATGCGCGGAAACTTGAGGCGGTTGTCGTTTGTCTCTTGTTATCAATGTTACCAATGTAGCACTTTGTCACTTGATCTAGAAATTTGTGAGGATATTTTTATCAAAAACAATTGGTTCATTTATCATTGTTCGAATAGAGATTTAGCACCTTTTAAATGTTGTCTAGTGACTAAACTAGCATTATTTCCACTAAAATTAATATTTCTAGCGTCTTCTTGCAGTGTGTTTAGTGACAGTATTATTCAAGTTGTTGGCAGTGTGTTTAGCATCATTACAACATGTGAGTGTGCCCTATTACGGACAGGTTTGATATATATTTTTATGCCATATCAACATACTTCGGGCTCTGTATATAGTAGCAACAATGACATTACCAGGACATCTTTGACAATTACGTAAAAGCATAGGGTTATAGCTTCGAGCTATCGAAGTCACATCAATAGATATTCGACTCATAGAGGTTCGTAGATACGAAAGTTCGAGCTATCGAGGTTTTTAAATATGACTATGAAATCCTTAAAATTCGACTTATCAAGGTTGTAATTTTTAAACATTCGATTTACAGAGATTATTTTGTCATTGAGTGTTACGGAGATTTCAAGGGAATGTGAAAAAAAAATATCGAGTTATCAAGGTCCAAATATGCTTTGAACAATTTGTCAATTTTTCTTTGCAATTACTACCGGTACCTATTGCAAATTTTGTTCTATGGGTATCGAGAATTAAAACCTGAAATATTTTAATCTAGCACTTCTGGTTCCAAAATATTGATTGACGGGTGGGAATGGAGCGTACTTTTGGAACATTAAAAATACATGGTATAAAAAACGACCTAAGTCTTTATCTCTTACAATTTTTTGTGCGATGAAGTCGACAGATAGATCGACTGAGTTGTTATATATGATATGTCATATTTACGCACAACAAAGTTGGGAAGACTTAAGAAGGAAAAAGTGTCGCATAGACCGGCCAATGAGGTCTATCGTAGAACAATGGCTTCCCATAAAACGTTCATTTGATTATCTTAGTTCAACACATTTAATATTTCACTCAAATACACTGAATTGCTTATCCCTTTGTATCCGAATGATTATGCCATGAAACTACCTTTTACTGTATCATATCTTTTTCCAGTGCTGCTTACTGTATGCATCTGCCAAGGCACCGGGTTCCCCCAATGCTGATATAAGCCCCATGTATTTTTATGAATAGGTATTTTTTATTGATATGTGTATTGTTATGTGTATTTTTCATGAATATACAATATTTGTCATAACTTGAATTCAATTGGTCTTTAAATGCTCATATATGCCTTCTTAGACTCTTGTCTCAGTGGCGAATCTAGCCCGGGGCCGGGGGGCTTAGACCTCCTACTTGTTTGAGTTACAAAAATAATTTAAGCTATTATTGATATATTTTTGAAAGTTTATAGTAAAATCATGAATATCTGTCATAGTCTGGGCATTGGTGGCCCCCCTCAGTTTTTTACCTTCTAGATTCACCTCTGCCTTGTCTTCAACCACACATCTCAATGCCCCCCCCCCCCAAAAAAAAACTTTAAGAAAAATCGGCTTGCCATCTGCTGCACAAAAATGTAACTAACTGTTACCTAGAACATGCTGTTACAGTACGAAAAAGCATGTTTGAAAATGATACTAAAATCACAAGTAATGTTGTCTACATAGGAATCTCGAACCCCCATCTTAATTACGAGCTGGGGTAAAAGTGGATCTGCAAAGGTAGGGGAACGCATGACATCAAGCCGTCACCCGCGCCTATCTTTCCTCATTGTATTTTTTAGTAACATTTTGTGAAATTTCCTCAAAGGGTTATTTTTTTTTACTCGTTATTACAGTAAAGGAAGAAATAATAATCTGCCTTACAAAGGAAAGAATATCAATTGTCGATTATAGATGGATTAAGTTTTCAAACTGATTTACTTGAAGTTTTGTGTGTATATAAAAGTTTACAAATGTATTATTTTTCACAAGAGAAAATATAATAATGGGTTGTTGCAGTGGCTGGTATGAAAAACTCAGTTAATTCCATCATTTAATTGAGCTCATAAGACTTTGTGATGTGTGAGTCTCGGTGAAACTTAACAGCATTACTAACATTTAATGGAAAAACGACCACAGATGAGACAAATAGATGCATGCAGAAGACACAAAAATTGTGCCACTGTTAGAGGTCGGGCGTAGTTCTCAACACAATTGGGGAAACCTAATAATTTTGAATACCTAAGAAAAGATGCTAACCGAGAACCACGTCACCAATAAGCTGAACCTGATTATGATATATTCTCTCATGAAGCTCTTCGTTCTGATATTAGCAAACAACAATTCGTAGTGCAGTTAACGACATATAGTCCAAAATTATCATTGACCCTGAAATTTTAATTTCTAAGCAAGGGCGCGCCCACGGTGGTGGGTCCACTCTGTCCGGACCTCTCCTCAAAACTTCTTAACTCAGCGTACAGTTGTAAGTTACACTTTCTTAATAAAACTATACTTGTTTAACAGGGAAATGATTGATGTAGCACTAAGATTTGATCTGACACTTCAGCTGTGGCAGGCCCGTAGCCAGCCCAAAAATGTGAGGAGCCCCGGTGAAAGTTAGGGGGGCCGATCCAAAAATATTATAGTTCATCACCATATTATAGTTGATTTGCAAGCCTACTGTGAAAATTTTAGAGGGGGACAGTAAAAATTTAGGGGGGCCTGGCCCCCTAGACCCCTCTGGATACGGGCCTGAGCTGTGGTCTTTCTCTTATAAAATCAATCTAGTTCTATCATTTTCCTCAATGAAAATATAGGTGGAAGTATTTTACAATTAGTTATTGGGTGCAGAATAATACCCTACCCTAAAATGTATATCATTCATGACCCTAAAATGTATATCATTCATTCTTAACAAAAAGAGAGTTTCGTTCTATAGTGTGAATCTATGATAGACTTCCAAACTATGCCATTTCAATACTCAAACTTGAAGTAGTACATCTGTTTCAATAAATAGATGAGAGAAAAGATAGAACTTCTTCCTCGGGCGCTGAATTTCTTTGAAATATACTAGAGAATTATAAACCTTCCCTTATATATGATTTAAGTAATACGAGCTTTAACTTTTAAGGCATCTAAGCAAGTCGTTGCAGTTCGGGATACCAGAAAATGGGCCATGACAATAGCCTTGGTTTTATACATTAAAATACTTTTGAAGATAAATATTTTTCCAGTACCTAAAGATGTGTCTAACGTAAGCGTGAAACTGTATATTACTATGTATTTTGTGTTTTAAATGTCTCTATACAATGATAAGCTACATAAGAAATTGAGATTTTCTTTCCCGGAAAAGAGGTTATTCATAGCACACCGATAGCACACAATGCCGTGGAAGTTCGCTGTTTGACATACACAAGTGCGGTTGAAAGGGCAGCGCGTTTGCAGCGCCAATTGTGTCTCTAGTGGTTATTTTATAACTTTCTGTTTTTAATCTACAGCAGAAAGCGATCAGAAGGTTTTGGGGGTGGGGAAGCAAATAGTATGTACACTGAGAAAAATCCATTATCCGGACAGCGGTATATTGTACAAATACAAGGATTCGTTATGTTTACTAAGGAAATCTGTACGGAGCGTACTTTATCCATATGCTACACAGGTACTGCCTTTTACCCGCTTAGATATTACATCATGTCGCTGCAGGATGTCTGACTTCTAACAATCTTCTGTATTTTACATACATATACGTATGTTAAATACTTCAGCTATATGTTATATACGTCCATCTGTGTGTGAGATCCAGGCCGCCTATAGACACCTCTTTCTTTCGCCATGGCTGACGTCATTGAACTACCGTCTTTTGCTTGCGAAACGAGGTTGTTTACAAACGGAAAAGAAGAGAGGAAGGAAAAATGCTTGGGTAAGTACACTAGTTAACTATTACTTTAGTTAAATATTCCATTAATTATATATTCTTTTAGTGTAACTTGCTTTAATATAGTACTAAGTAAGTAATGTAGTTTACGAATACAATTCTTACTATTGTAAAACTCGTTAATGATTGAGGACAATGGAATGGGTGAATCTGAATTTTGAGAAATCTTTGAATATTAATGTTTTGAAACATTTTACATTTCAAGGTAGCAAAATGAATGTTATGTGTTTATTCATTCCGTTTTATATGTGACGATTTATTACTTGGTGCAGATTTACTACAGGGCTGCTTAACATAATTGCTAATAAACCGTTTTCAGCGCGAAAATTCCCTTGTGTAGTGAAGATTTAGGATTTAGATTTCTGGGCTTTCGGCATCAATGGCCTTGTTAGCCCGTCGCATATGAGGGATGACTTCCCTCGGTGATCACACTATCCGGGGAAAGGAAGGGAAGAATGGATTGGGGAAAAATGGGGCCGCGGTGGCTCAGTGGTAGAGCGTTCACCTCTGGTGCTTGGGGTCCCGGGTTCGATCCCAGCTCCCGCCAAGTGAACTTTGTGGTGGACAAACACCGTGTGCGTGGGTTTTCTCGGGGTTCTCCCGTTTCCTCCCACTTTCTTCATTCCACCATTTCATACATTACTCATCATCACCGTCTCCTTTAGCCTAACCGGCATAACCGTGGGACGTAAAACTCAAAGATTTCATTTTCATTTTTGGATTTCGGAAGGGAGAAAACGGCTTGGGACCTATATGTTAGGTACCACTCCGGCATTTGCCTGCTGTGAATGAGGAAAAGCCAAGGAAACCTCATTCAGGATGGCTGGACTTAAAATCTTTTGATACTTTTTCGACCGAGTTCCCCCACCGGGATCGAACCCGGGACCGTTCGCACCGAAGGCGAGAGCGTTAGCGAATACGCTACGCGGGGCCACTAGTGTAGTTTAGAAAACTCATTTTTACTAGGATATTTGCAAGATTTTTTTTTCTTTTAGTTTAACGCCCCATGATTGTACATCAATGTAAGAGAGAAGGTGACGATGAGATACATGATAATGGTGGAATCAAGAAAATGTAAGGAAACTGGAAAGTCTTAAGAATAACCACAACTACAGTGTTCACCAAAAGCCTATTTGTCGGGAGCAGGAATCGAACCAGGGACCTACCGCGTCAGAGGTAAGCGCTCTCAGAGCTTTCTTTTGTTTAAAGAACTTGTTTACAATGATATATATATATATATATATATATATATATATAACGAAGATATTGACATATTTTACAGCCTCACTGAAATTTAAAAAAAAAAAGTAGTCAGGGAGAGCTTACTTGTCAGGTTTTTATTTTTTAATTTAATTTATTTTTATTTATTTATTTTTGCTTTGTTATGTTCCCTAGTTAATTAATGTTTGGGTTACTGAAAATTAAAACCTTTTTAGTATTATTGTTATGTCATCACTTTGGAACCAAAACGTTAGATTTTTTTCTTGTGTTTTCATATAGGAAGTTGGTGAGTTTGTGCCTTAGCACTGGTTTGGTTTCTAGAACGTAATTGAAGGTCATGTTGAGTTGAGTCTTGGTGGGTTTGAGTTCGTGAAGTGTCAGGCACTGCTTGTGCCCCTGTCTTCTGTTTGTGATGTTTCCTGGCTTTGGGCTGTGACGTATTTATGTTGAGGAGTACCAACGAAGGCCGCGTGATATACAGGTAGCTACAACACAGCTTCAACAGTTAACGAGTGCCATGTCTTTGAATTTCAGCTTTCGTTACGGCGTGATAATGCAGTATAGTGCTAGATTGAAATTCTATGGGTGGTAAAAACGGTATGGTAAGAAATACAACGTAATTGTTATTAGTTTAATTAGTGTTTCTTCATAGTATTGTTTCACTATTTCTAGAAGGAATTAAGTATTAACGAAGTAATGAATAAGCAAAAGCACACATTGATTGATGTTTACTATTTCTCATACTCCATTGAGAATGTTTTGATCCTCAGTTGCGCAAACATCCAGTGTGCGTTTATTTTCTTTCTTTTTTGGGGGTTTACACTGCCTCACAGATGAGCTCCCTCGTGGCTAAGTGGTTAATGAACACGCCTTTGGCGTGGGACACCCGGGTTCGATTCCCGGCCGGGGGCCGCGGTGGCTCAGTGGTAGAGCGTTCACCTCTGGTGCTTGGGGTCCCGGATTCGATCCTAGCCCCGCCAAGTGAACCTTGTGGTGGACAAACACCGTGTGCGTGGGTTTTCTCGGGGTTCTCCCATTTCCTCCCACTTACTTCATTCCACCATTTAATTCATTGCTCATCATCAGCGTCTCCCTTAGCCTAACTGGCATAACTGTGGGACGTAAAACTCAAAGGTTTCATTTCATTTTTTCTTAATCTCTTGCACCGACCGACCGATCTCGATCAAATTTGCAACGTAGATGCGCTTCTGGCCTGGGAGTGTTTTTAGCTATTTACTTTGACAGTAGAACTTAGGGGAGGGGGAGGAGGGGGACAGAAAAAATAAATGACTTAATTTACTTTGAAGTGTAAAAGTGCGAGCGTTTTCTTCTCTCTCTCTCTCTCTCTCTCTCTCTCTCTCTCTCTCTCTCTCTCTCTCTCTCTCTCTCTGTCTCTCTCTCTCTCTGTCTCTCTCTCTCTCTCTTCACTCCTCCAGTCTCCTCTCACTTTTAGGGCCGCGGTGGCTCAGTGGTAGAGCGTTCACCTCTGGTGCTTGGGGTCACGGATTCGATCCTAGCCCCGCCAAGTGAACCTTGTGGTGGACAAACACCGTGTGCGTGGGTTTTCTCGGGGTTCTCCCATTTCCTCCCACTTACTTCATTCCACCATTTCATTCATTTCTCATAATCACCGTTTCCTTTAGCCTAACCGGCATAACCGTGGGACGTAAAACTCAAAGATTTCATTTCATTTTTTCCTCTCACTTTGATTTCATGATTTCGCACTCTGATGAAAAGTATTAAATACCGCCAGGAAAAGTACTAATATATAACCTCTCTTTTAGGCGCCCCTCCAACCACGCGCCCGGGACACGTGCTTTGCTTGCTTGCCCATAGCTGCGGCTCTGTGAGCTACATAAGTAACATACAATGCTTACGTAATACTTTGGGTCATAAGTACTATTAAGAAAGGAAGAATTGCATTTTTTTAACTTTGGGAAAGGAGCTACTATGGGATTAAAGATAAGGTAGGAAAGGCAACACATTCCAGTCTATGCTTTCACCCAGCAGACATATTGTTTGGAACCAAAAAAATGTGACTTTTGGAATCTTGTACTTAGGTTCACAGCGGAAGCGACGAAATAACTTGAATCATCCATTGTAGCTCTCCCCGCAACCAGTTTCTAAAATGTTGGCAATAAGTTTGCGAAACGAGAGGTGACGACTCCAATTTTGGGTGAAAAGTCGCTATAAGAAATAATCGAGAAATTCATTGTCTATAAGCATTGTAAAAGTTGTAGATGTAAACTAAACAATATGTTCTACTCACTGGCGCAAATCCCGGGGGGGGGATGACGGATACATGTCCCCTCCAATCTTGGAACTGAGGGGGACTTCTCCCAAATAATCCGATTTGAAATGTGTTTTTTGGGAGAAATTTGATGATTTTTGTCCGATTGCTACAAAGGAACGTGAGATGTCCCCCAGAATAAGCCTCAAATCTGCAGCCTCCTAACGCTAAAGACAACTCTGATCCTCCACAACATTGTTTTTCAACTTCATAAGTATTTTGGACATCGCCAAAAAAAGTATGGTAATTGTCTTACCCTCCCCCCCCCCCCCCCAATGTTGAAGACAGATTTGCGCCGCTGGTTCTATTCACATCTTTGTAAACAGGGCGCAACCAATCCTTTAATTCAGGGATCATTTCAGGTTGTTTCGGGTACTTTTGTTCATGTTGTGGTCAAAATAGTTCCGAAATAATTAACACTACAGTACTTACGTTAAGCAATTTTTTGTAAAAGAAAAAGTGCAGAATAATTAAAAGACCCCAGAGGACAAATATAACAAACACCTTCTTCGCCTTTTTTCACGCATCTATAGCTAATCTTGTTGCTATCGGTAATGATGTATTACGTGTGTCTCTCAACGGAAACTCTGCGAACTAAAGGACATCAAGTTTGTAGTTATTCTTCGTTAGAGGGCAAGGGTAACATAACAATGCAGGATTGTGGAGTAGTGAGTACGCTGTATTTCCAAACTCTTCATCACTTGCGCTGATTAAAACAAACAAACAGAAAAAAAGAACGTAAAAACTGTTTTGAACTAATAATGCTTCTCTACAGATGAACATTTTGTTTGCAGCAAAAAGTCGCTAAATGTGTAAGTAGGTAAATCGTTATTTAAAAATCACCCAAAAAAGTCTCCAATCGGAATTTTTTTTTTTTTGTCGTTATCGTAGGGCGACCATACGTCCCGTTTTGACTGGGACAGTCCCGTTTTAGGGGCGTGTCGCGGCCGTCCCGTCAGTAGATGGAAAAAAGTAGTATTCGTCCCGTTTTATGTAAATGAAAGAAGTAAATAACAAACCCAGTACCTTTACTCCTTTTAAAAGTATTAATAATAACAAAGCGGCAAAAATTGAACTGAAAATCCCTATATTAAAAATACTCTATAGTTCGCAGTACTGCTCGAAAGGCAGCAGAGGTTTTAGCAGTTGGTTGTGTGTTAAACAAACTTCAACGTGTCTTTCCTTTTTCATAAGTACCCGCTCTGTAACGAAGAGAGAGAGGGGGAACTCTGATATCAAGGCACTGATAAGAACAAAGGTAGATCTAAAAGTCTAGTGTTGCAAGAACCTGTCCCGTTTTTAACTGAAAATTTTATGGTCACCCTGCGCTATCGTTGAGGTCGAATTCCCCTTATTTAGCGACTTTACCCAAAATTGGCAACATTGACCCCCACCGAACAACACCCCGTCATCTTGAGCCTAGCCAGCATAATAGTGGGACGTAAAACTTAAAGATTTCATTTCGAACAACACTCCCAGAAACCTACTGTTATACTATTCTCAAACCACCCTTTCGTACAGTTCTCCCTATTCGAAAAAAAAAAAAAAAAATTTAAATAGCAGTGTTCATACATAAATATGGAACTCAATTTCCCTGAATTTTGCAGGTTTTCCAGGTATTAATTTTGCAATTTCCAGGTCTAGTGGAAGAAACTAATAGTACGAGAACACATAAATTTTAAGAATACTATATTTATATATTTGAGAATGGCCACCCTTCTCCCCAATGAACGATTGCAATTAAATATTGAGTCACAAGAAAATAAATAATTAAAATAAATAAAATTTAAGTTGAAAAATATTAAGTTGAGAAGCCTACTAAGGGAATTATATAATACTTTTGTTCCATACTTGAATACATTCAAAATATACAAAAAAAAATATTGGCTTGGGGAAGAAAAAAGGGCCCGCGAGATTTTAACTGATTCTTGTAGTACTCGACGACAGAAATAGATTACTGAAAGAATTTTCAAAATCGGCACAGGCAAACATGAAGAAAATCGCATTTTCAGGTACCGGTTCAAAATGAGAAGAAAAAAGGACCGCGAGATTTTAACTGATTCTTGTAGTACTCGACGAGAGAAATCGATTAGTGAAGGAATGTTCAAAATCGGCGCAGGCAAGCATGAAAAAAAATCCCACTTTCATGTACCGGTTCAAAATGGGGAAGAAAAAAGGGCCCGCGAGATTTTAACTGATTCTTGTAGTACTCGACGAGAGAAATCGATTAGTGAAGGAATGTTCAAAATCGGCGCAGGCAAGCATGAAGAAAATCGCATTTTCATGTACCGGTTCAAAATGGGGAAGAAAAAAGGGCCCGCGAGATTTTAACTGATTCTTGTAGTACTCGAAGACAGAAATAGATTACTGAAAGAATTTTCAAAATCGGCACAGGCAAACATGAAGAAAATCGCATTTTCAGGTACCGGTTCAAAATGGGAAGAAAAAAGGACCGCGAGATTTTAACTGATTCTTGTAGTACTCGTCGAGAGAAATCGACTAGTGAAGGAATTTTCAAAATCGGCGCAGGCAAGCATGAAAAAAAATCGCACTTTCATGTACCGGTTCAAAATGGGGAAGAATAAAGGGCCCGCGAGATTTTAACTGGTTCTTGTAGTACTCAACGGGAGAAATCGATTAGTGAAGGAATTTTCAAAATCGGCGCAGGCAAACATGGAGTAAATGGCATTTTCATGTACCGGTTCAAAATGGGGAAGGAACAAGGTCCCGCGAGTTTGAACCGCTACGATGTATGTTTACGAATGTGCCCGTCTTCTCAAATTTAGTTAATTACTGTGACACTGAAACATGTGACACAGAGTCACATTGTGGATGACTCTGCAATCGGCAACCACTGCACATATACTCCTCCCGCCCCACAGTTTGATTATTTCGATCCATTCCTCACGTGCTAACGGCATGGTTCAACATCTGCAAGAAAGAGGTAAATGTAACGTTCAATTGGCAATAGCTTTTCACCAAATTAAGCTGCATGAAATCTGATTGCATATTTGACATACTGAGAAAATTCTAGCCCGTGGCCATATGTATCACATATCCCACCAGTTCATAAAAATTTTGAACACAAAATTACGGTCGTCCGTGTGACGTACTCCCAAAAGGCCTAATGTGTATCACCCACCTCACATTCAATGAAACCACATCCGTGTAGAATTAAGAAAGGAACCTCTTATGATGTATACAGGATGTCTCAAACGTTCCCTGACATAGGGTAACTCTGTTATTATCAGAGTTACGACAAAATGTAAGAGGAAAAACATCTCGAAATATGACGTTTTCAATCTAAAGTGAACACTTTTTTAAAAAATCGGACAAGATGAATGTGCTGTATACTCTTTATGCACCCAATTTTAAATGAAAATGCAACGTTGTCATTTACCTGGACCCACGACATAAGTGAATGAAGTTACTGTTTGAAACGGGGGCTGGCCATCGACATGTTAGCGTAAAAGACAGTAACTTCACTCACTTCTGTTGTGGGTCCAGGTAAATGGCAACGTTGCATTTTCATTTCACATTGGGCGCATAGAGAGTGTACAGCGCAAACGGGTCATCCGATTTTAAAAATTCCTTCACTTTAGATTGAAAACATCATAATTGGATATGCTTTTCCCTCCTACATTCTGTTGTAACTCTGATAATAACAGAGTTACCCTATGTCAGGGGACTTTTGAGACACCCTGTATACCTTATTTAATGTATGTTTGATGTCACTATAACTGTAGTATAATTTAGTTTGTTTAAATTTACAATTTAATACAAGTAGATTCGGATTTACATGCGTAGGATTTTGTATGCATCTAACTAATGAATTCTTTTATTTTTATGCTTAACTTAGTGACTTGGCTTTGGACTGCAACTGATTATTGTAACCCATTATTGCTTGAGAAGAAACAAGATATCCGAATCTTCATTTGGAGAAATCAAAGGTCTATTGGAAAGCTGGGGATTACAATCATTAATTTCTACATTTCAAGGTGCGTAGTAAATTATATATTGTGTTTATTGTTAAATTACTATTATTGGGTTTAGAATCAATGAAGCACTTCATGATATTTTATGGGGATCAAGATGGGTGCCGGATAGATAAGTATTTGAGCGTCAGGCTCTTATTTCTTTTCAATTTAATATTTAATCAATGATTATTTTTCTCCCTCATTATTCCACCAAATCGTATTCCAAGATCATATATCCATTTTTGTTCGATATATCCATATTTTTGATCTCTTTCATATTTCTATATTTTCGATTTTTGATATTGTTTATATTTCGATATTGCTGTATTTTTCGATATTTCGAACAAGTTTCGATAGTTTGTCGACATCGATTATCTATATCTAAATTCGGATATCCCAAAGCCCTATCGAGCACCCTCCGAAATGAAGTTTTTGGCTATGGACCTGATTAGGGATGCGCACGATACAAGACGAGACAATTTTTGTTACGAAATTCGAGACAAGATAGAGCTTTTCCAATAGAAACGGATCCAGTTTTCGAGACGAGACAACTTTCGCGGCACCTTTTCGAGAGGAGACAACCTCAAATCTTTTCTCTTGCGCATCCCTAGACTTGATCATGAGTTATCAAAAAAAAAAAAAAAATGTTAATGAGAAATAACATGTAAATACAATATAGGTAGCTAAAACATTTTTGTTTTCATTCTTCAGTAATGCATTGTTATTAATCTCAGGGGGGGCGGTGGCTCAGTGGTAGAGCGTTCACCTCCGGTGCTTGGGGTCCCTGGTTCGATCCCAACTCGCGCCGTGTGGACTTTGTGGTGGACAAACACCTTACTCGTGGGTTTTCTCGGGGTTCTCCCGTTTCCTCCCACTTTGTTCATTCCACCATTTCACTCATTTCTCATTATCACCGTCTCCTTATCCTAACCGGCATAACCGTGGGACGTTAAACTTAAAGATTTCATTTTTTATTAATCTCAGCATTTTATAGTGTATTCTTAAGCTTAAGGTGATGTATAATTAAATTTTGAATTCAGTTAACTTATTTTGTTTCTCAGATTGTTTTTAAAATGTATGTACAATTGTTTATGTTCATTCTCGAGAGTTTAAAGTGACGTATAGTTATTAAACATAGTATTTAATATTGTACTCTTAACGTGGAAGTGATATACAGTTAACTTTTGAATTCAGTTAACATTTTTCTTTCTGAAATTGCTTTAAAAAGTATGTAAAAACGTTTTTATTTTCTTTCTTGAGTGCTAAAAGTGATGCAAAGTTATTAAGCTTACTACTTTATATTGTATTCTCAACCCTAAACTGATACACAGTGCGTTTTTGAATAAATTGTCAAGTTATTTGAGTGATGAACACTGGTAGAAAATCCTGACTACTACTGGAACATTTTGATTTTAAGGTGACGACTACTGGTGCAAGGATTTTAAAATATTGTTTTTCCTTCAAGGGCTACTCCTTTTTGAATTCTGACTACATGGTCACTATAGGAAGGATCAGTGAGTCTTTCCAACTATGGTACAGCTCCGACAGATTCACGATGCTCAGAGAAGAGACAAAATAGTATGTTTTCAAACTTAAAGTGAGAACCACTGGCGTTTTTACCTTGCTATGCAAAAGTAAGTGAGTACTCCAATGGGGTTCCAATGCATTTTAGATATATGGAAATACATGTCTCTAAAATGTAAAGAACTGATTTTTTTAGGGGGGGGAATAAACTATAGGTATGTGGGGCTTGCATACTTGACGCTACAATTCGGAAATTGAATTAAAATATGACTAACGGCTATCAAGATGTTGTCAAATAAAGGGAGGACCAACACAGTTAAGGGGTTTTCGTGTTAGATGCTAAAATTTCCGAAATCGGTCATGGAAAGTTAATAAACACCAGTAGCAATTTCATCTTAAAGTAATTAGATATCTTCATGGGGTGTTAGAACATCATGGAGTCTACCAAAATTAAATTTTAAAAGCTTTTGAAAATATAATCTGACATTTGTAAACAGTATTTGAAATATGTATTTACCCAAAACTTCCAGCTAGTACATCTAACATCTGGAGAAACACTGTGAAATAAAAGCTTGAAATTTCGGAAACAATTATTGGTCGCAACAAAATTAAATAAGATGGTACTTCTATGGGTTAAATCAGTACCTCAGTACAATTTCGATCGAAAGATTAGTTCAGTCCTAGGTTTTCTTCAGGCAATTCCAATGGTTCATCGAGCTGTACAAAAGAATGAAAATTCGCTGTCAATATCTAAGATAGTAACCAAGATAAAAGGAATTATATATTTTATGGTGTAAAAATAGAGATCTTTATATATTTGTACTTTTGGGTCTTTCCTATAAGAAAAAAAAATCAGAAAACTACTGTATATACCTTAATAGACAATTCAATGGGCGGGGACACAGTAGCTTAGTGGTAGGGTGTTTAACTAATCTTTTTTTTTTTTTGCAGAAACTATTGGAGTATTCACTTAACCCGTAGAGATACGATCATACTTAACTCCCTATTTAATTTTAAAATTAAATAAAAGGAAATATTTCAGTGTAGCGACCCACGATTATGCATTTTAGTCTCAGGGAGATTATGATTAAAGCAAGTGAATGTTGTTGACAGAATTGATGGAATGCAAAGGTGGGAGGAGAGTACCCCGAGAAAACCCACGAATACGATGTCCACTACAAACTGACTTGGCCGTGGATCAAACCAAGAACCCAATACACCAGAGGTAAGCACTCTACCACTAAGCCACTGTGCCTCCGCCCATTTAATTGTCTATTAAGGTATATACGGTTGTTTTCTGAAATTTCTTCTTCTTACAGCAAATACTCAAAAGTACAAATCCATGTGGGTCTCTATTTTTACGACGTCATAAAATACATAATTCCTTATATCTCGCTTGCTATATTAGATATTGACAAAAAATGTTCACTTTATTTCAGAGCCCGATGAACGCTTGGAATTGTCCAAAGAAAATTTAGAGCTGAATTAATCTTTCGATCGAAATTGTACTGACGAGTCTGAGGTTCTCACTTAACCCATATAAGTACCATCTTATTTAACTTTTGTTAGGATCAATAATTGTTTTCTGAAATTTCAAGATCTAATACGCTTTTATTGTATGGTGTCTCTCTAGCTGCTAGATGTACTAGCTGGAACTTTTAGGTAAATACATATTTCTAATACTCTTTACAAATGTCAAAATATATTTTACAAAACTTTTAAAATTTAATCTTGGTAGACCCCATGATGTTCTTAAACTCCATGGAAATACCTAATTATTTTAAGATGAAATTGCTACTGATGCTTATTAACTTTACATGACCGGTTTCGGAAATTTTACCACCTAACACGAAAACCCCATAACTATATGGATCCTCCCTTTATTTGACAATATCTTGATAGTCATATTTTAATTAATTTTCTAAATTGTACTGTCTAATATGCAAGCTCCACGTACCTATGGTGTCGCTTTTTATTTCACCATATTTCGGTAACTGTTAGGCGTACCGACTTGCGGTTTCGGTAAACACACACCTCTAACGTTCTTTAAAACGTTATTAAGACATATTTTAGAATATTTAGAAATGAGAGTTCTGGGAATATCATGGTACCCGAAAACCCCCATCAGGGCGTGTGTGTAGTGTATTTAATTGAAACTACTTTTGAGGTTGTTGTAAGCCCTCGTAATTACGTTTCCGAAACTGCACCATCTAGTACGCAAACTCCACAGTTCTGTAGTGTCGCTCTTTATTTTCCCATATCTCGATATCCATAAGGCTTACCGAGTTGAGGTTTTCGGTAAACAGATGTCAGTTCCTTACATTTTAGAGACACATATTTTCATATATCTAAAAAATACAGACATTAGGTACCCCATGGTAGCCCGAACACCATTGAGGTACCCACTTACTTTTGAATGGTAATACATTTTGAGTTGTTGTTCAGCATCAATAAACACTTCATAGTTTTTCTACGTGCAACCCAAAAGTCCATACCTGACCGAACATATTTTGTCCATTTAATCTCAAAAATGTTAAGATACTTTGTATTGTTAAGTACAACCAAATTAAGCACACTGAATATAACATTTTAAATATTTTCTAATTTTTGTTGCAGGTATTTCGTGCATCAAACCAGAATTCTGCTTGAAAGACAGTCAAAAGAAGCAGTGTAGGTTGTGGCTAAAAGTACGCCCTTTCTGAAGACAGACTCAGTTGTACTTACATTATTTTGTACGAATATATAACCCTAATAAAGATACTGTACTACAAATTATTTCTTTCTTCCATAAATTATAATAAAATATTATCTCTGTTTAAAGAAAATGATTGTTAATGTTAAGTCATTTTAATTCTTTTTCTCTGTAATAAGAACATTATCCCTCGCAATATTTTTTATCTTTGTGCTATTGCGATTGGATGAAGTAAAATTCTATACGAAGCACTATTATTTCAGACATGCATTAATAACTAATGTATTGTTCTGTATGTAAGACAATGTGTATACTGAACATGTCTAGCGAAGGTGTTGTTTTAATACAGAATCTATAACTCAGCTTTTCAGTAGTCAACTTTATTGGGAATCCGAAGAACGAAGTTAAAAAAAAAAAAAAATGTTGGACTTACCAGCGTGTGTGTGTTCGAATTCTGGACTAATCCAAATTATCCAGAGAAATCATTATATATTTCTTTGTTGCTATTTCAGATGTATCCTTTATCCAAGTCGTATGAAACGGAGACTTCATACATCGCTATACTTTGTATGAACTATGTTCCGTATTTACTTAATCACTTTGTAACTTTCTCTAGTGTTGACAAGGCCGCAGGTGTCAATCGAATAGTTTAGTGTTTCACTCATGTCACCTTGTGACTAAGGTACGTCCTGTTGGTATATATATGGTACTGGGTTCAATTAGCGATAAAATACATTTTTAGCGTTAAACAAATGCAAAAATCTACACGAAATGAGATACCGTGATCTCTGACTTACGGATAACACCAAGCAACTAATGGTACTGAGTGTGATTGAGTTTACTAATTACTATTTGGCTAAAATCAGTGTTCCTTTATCTATAGTTCTTTTCGTGCTTTGAATTGCAAAGTTTGAAATAACCGTTTTAAATTATTGTGTATATATATCTTCCGAGTAATTCTGAGAATCATTGCTCTTTCTTTAAGCAATGTATGAGACTGTTAAATTGCTCTTTCCTTAAAATGTTGCACTAAGAAGGATGCATCCAGGAAAGTCCAAATTTGCAGAATGTCTATAGCAGGGAAGAATAAATATGTTTAGTCGATGGCTGCACAACGCCTCCGCTGTCACCACGTTGTCACACAGCGAATACAGCGAACGTTTAAGAGTATTCTGCACTTACTATTAGGTATCGGCCTGGGAACTTTGGCGCATCTACCCAGTCTCCTTCTTGGTGTTTCATTTTTAATGGCGAGTACTGAGTAGGAATAATATTGTAAGCGAATGCGTTTCCGGCTGACACCACACTTTTAATTATTGCGACATTTAAAAAAAATACCTGTTAATTAAAATGTACAGAGAAGTTATTTCTGGAAAATTCTATTCAGGCCTCTTGTGGTAACAACTGCACTTTAGTAGAAGATACTATTAAGGAAAAGAATGAGGTAAAATAATCTTTATATCGTACAAGCAATGGATGATAACAGCTTAATAAATGATTGTACGTAAATCTTGTTTGAGTTTGAATATAGGATTGTATAAGGCTGTGCATTTTGCATTATTATTGAGGTGCTGCAACTAACTAACTGCAAACCATATGATAAATTCTTACAGTAATATATCACATATTGATTTACTCTGTATGGAAACGAAAATAGTTTAATATATGGTTAACCTCCTTTGTGCCAGGGGCGGATCCAGAGGGGGGCGATCGTGCGATCGCCCCCCCCCCCACAAGAGGAAACTTTCTTATTTTATATATAAATAAACCCATCCATAACAAGTTTGGAGCTCTTAAAAGTAGCAGTATTACCGCCGACCGCCCCCCCCAGAAGTCCGTCCTGGATCCGCCCCTGCTTTGTGCCCATAATTTTAAAATTAACGTTTGTCACTTTTCAACACTTGACTTTGCAGTAGCTTTCCAACGAATTAGCAGGAAGCCCAAACTTATAGGACACCCTGCAGGTAAATACATTTCTTTGGACAGTTTCACTGCTCCAAACTAAGATTTGAAAAGTGTAGTATTGTTAATTTTATTATTATTGGCACAAAGGAGATCAACCATATTTTAAGCTATTTTTGTTTTCATACAGAGTAAAACAATATTTGACAACATTACAGTAAGAATGTATCATGCACTTTGCAGTATGTTGCAGCACTTTAATAATGGTGCACTATACGTACACTCTAGATCCTGCATATGTCCGATCCATACATTACAAGAAGGCAATACGTATTCGATACAGGTAAAATCTGTATATTTCATATGGACAACCTATTAGCTATATACATCCAATCTATACATTACATATGGCCAACCTGTACGCGACATGCGTATAATCTATATGCTGCATGCAGACAGTCTGTAAGCTACATATATGCACTCTGTATGGTGCATACGGATATTCTGTATGCTGTATCTGGACAAGCTGTGTGCGACATAAGGAAAATTTGTATAATACATACGTACAATACGTATACTGTATCTAGTCGTACGTATGGGGCACAAGTACAATATAGATGCTGTCTCGGGGTTGAACGCAAGAAACATACGTACAGAACGTATATTGCATACTTCTTGAAATCATGCTCCGTCCTGATAGTCAGTGTATGTCGTCATTATTAACCCACATGCTACATACGACCCTGACGTCACAAAGCTAGATATCACCTCCGTATATACTTGTTACTGCAGATGACGTCACACGAATGACGTCATTGCACTTATGCAGACAGTACGTATAATACATACTTTTTCAGCTATACGTTTGCTGCAGGATGTTATATACGGTTGTACGTTAAGTCCAGAAACTACAGGAATTACGAATGTAACCTACGTTTTTAAGTATGCCACCTACAATTTTTTTTCTCAGTGTACTTGAAATTCGTTGTCTTTTGTTCACTGTAGATCTGGTTTTAATATAGAGCAAAAAAGTAAATGATATGGAAAAAAAATATAAACTCAACGTCCCAGGAATAGGTTTTATGTTTCTCTTTATCACTCTATTAAAGTTGAAATAGTAAAAAGTCTCTAACTTTCACTTTCAAAAAACATGCATATACTGTGGAAATCTATCGAAATTTGACAATGTGAAAAGAACCGGTTTTTTTTCGAACGTTATTAAATTCGTTACCGGTAGTTAAAAAGTTCATTATTGAGTTCTCTGTGTCAGTGTGTGTGTGTGTGTGTGTGTGTGTGTGTGTGTTTGTGTGTGTGTGTGTGTGTTTTATTTGTGAATTTTTCAATTTTGAGCCCCCCATTCGATAGAGATCAAAAACTATCTGAAAGAAGTGATGGAATTTTTCGCGTCACTCTTACCATTCCCGAGATATTGGCCAAAACACTTCCGATTTCGGGACATTTAAGAAGCCATATCTCGGGAACCGTAAGTCATAGAGAGATCCTATTGGTGTTGATCAATGCCTAAGAAGATGGTGAACATTGTGGTACCAAATAGTAACCGGTGGGAAGTGGACAACTGGTCACCGTTTCCCAGATATTGGCCATAAAATTTCGGATTTTGGGAGATTTAAGGAACCATATCTCGAGACCTGTAAGTCATAGAGAGATGATAGTTTGTGATTTTTTTTTTTTTTTTAATTTTGAGCCCTCCATTTTGTGCATGTGTCTTCGTAAAACAATATATCGTAGAACGTTTTAACAGAACTCTTAAACGAAACACGTGGAAAAAAAATTGAGTACTGAAGGAAATTTCGTTCTGCCAATGTTTTTGGAGCATTTTCAACTGTTGTTTTCTAAACTTCCTTTAGATTACAACAGTTTTCACTTCTATCATTGCTTGAAAATCATATCATATTAGCCTATGCGAACTTTCTCCTTTGAAGTTACAGTAGGTGGTATTCTGTTTGACTTTGTTTTGTTGTTTCTAAATGTTAACATTGTGTAGGAATAATTGTGAAGGGACTTAAAGCCTCGAAGAGAACTTCTGTCACTCATTTCTTGGACATGCGAAACGGGAATACTCAGAATTCCCCCGTCTATCAGGAACTAACACAAAGAAACATCCACGAACATTTCTCGCGTGACCATCTACTAGAGTACCCCGTCACTGCGATTGCTAACTAACCTAATTACGTCCGAGCTGGACCTTAATAACCCCTAGAACATGGAGGAGTGAGTGGGATTTTGCGGGATGAGTTATCCTTGAGAAACAAACATTTCTCTGTGTTGTGGAAGGCCATTTCTTACAGCAAACTTCTAACATTGTTTTCTATTTTTTTCTTTTAGGCCTCTTCAAGCTACTTCTGAAAACTTTGTAATCAAGCTACGCAGTTTAATAGACAGTATATGCATATCAACCCGGGTTTTTAAATGGTAATTAGGTCCCACTGAATCAATTTATAGGTGATAAAGATCATACATCATCGCGAATAGAGGACGCAATAATGCATGAAAGCTCATAACCTCATTGCGCAACTTAATGAAATGTCATCTTTTTTCCTGATGTCGTGGACTCACTGCCCATCACATACACACAGCTCTACACTTCGTTCTGATTTTTTTTTAATGTACTTTTAAAGTGAGTTTTTGCTTTCTGTACAACTTCCTTCTTTAGTTTTTAATTTTTTCGATTTTAGACGGTTTTTCTGTCATTTACCCTAAGTTTCGCTGATTTTGTCATAATTGTTCGTAATCTTCAGTAATTTTTCGTTATTTTCTGTCGTTCTTTTAATTTTACTAATATGCTTGAGATTTCGAACTGATGTAAATACATTTTTCTGATAAGTTTCAAGCGAAAGAAAGAGGATCTGAACTATATAGGGTGTCCAAAAATTATCTTTACAATTTTATACGTTGACAGCGTTGTAATGAAATTAGATATTTACATTCTGTTTTTTTTTTCGGTGAATACGGTAACTTGTAAAGTTTTTCAATCGGTTTTATCGTTTTAGGTTAACCTCCCAGGAGAAGGCACAGTGTGTGGCATGGTTCATAGAGAGCAAATCGGACTCACAAGTCCAACGGAACTTTCGTACACAATTTCAAAGGGAGCCACCACCTCGACTCATATCCATGCATGGCACACCAGCTTCATATCAACAGGTTCTGTGTTGCAGGAGAAAGAAGAAGGACGACCCAGCACAAGTAATGAGCGAGTCGAGCAGGTACGTACAGCATTCGTGGGCAGTCCAATAAAACTCAATCCGTTCGGCCGCTAGACAACTGCAGACTCATCCACCGTACACATGATGCTTCACAAACTGCTGCGTCTCTATGCGTATAAAGTATAGTTGTTGCAACAATTGTTATCAACAAGCAAACCAACACAGGTTGAGTTTGCAACAGACATGTTACAACGTATCGATGAAAACGTACGTCTCCATAAAGTACAGTTGTTGCAACAATTGTTATCAACAAGCAAACCAAAAACAGGTTGAGTTTGCAACAGACATGTTACAACGTATCGATGAAAATGCAGGATTTTTGAAACGGGTGTGCTTTAGTGGTGAGACAATATTTCATATGTCGGGCAAATTAAACCGTCATAACATACGAATCTGGGGTTCAGAGAAACCAAAAGAAACATCGTAACTTGAGAGAGATAGCCCAAAGATTAATGTCTGGTGTGCTTTAACGCACAACCGAAACAATGGGCCTTTATTATTAGCCGATCCAACAGTTAGTGGTGTCACCTTTCTCGACATGCTTCAACTCTTCGCCACACTTGGAGGATTTGCAGCCCATTGTTGTGTTCCAGCAGGATGATGCTCAACCACACTGGTTCACAGCCGTCTGTGATCATCTGGTTTATACCTTTCCCAGCTAATGGATTGGACGGGGTGGCCGCATTCCATTTCTACCGAGTTCGCGAGACATTACACCCTTCGACTCTTTTCTATGGATTTTTGTGAAGGATAGTATTTACCGTACACCGATTACTTAAATAGCTGACTTGAAAATCCACATTATAGCCGCTCTTAAGACTGTCACATACGAAATGTTAGAGTATACGTAGCAGGAAATTGAATACTGGCTGGATGAGTTTAGGGTCACGAACGGTGCACACATATTAAGGAGTACTAATGAACTTTTGTACATAAACTTTATGACATGCACTATTCACTGCAAATGGTAGAATGTAAAATTTTTTGTCCATTAAAGAGTTGTAAACGTTTGAAATTGAAAAGACAATTTTTGGACACCCTGTATTAATCATTGTTCCTATGTTGCCAAGCAGAAAGTACCAGACAACTTAGTTAGGGTCAAACTTGGATGTAAGATCAGATAAGGAAATGTTGCAACTAAGATGTGTTATATAATTTTATTTTATTGAGCTTATATTTTAAAGGAAAGTTTATAATTTTAATATTTAGTATTATATAGTTACGCACACACATACTCACACACACACACACACACATATATATATATATATATATATATATATATATATATATAGATAAATAGATAGATAGATAGATAGATAGATAGATAGATAAATAGATAGATAGATAGATAGATATAGATATAGATATAGATATACGAGGGTCATTCGAAAAGTAAAGAACGTTTTGCGCTAGCGCGTGCGAGTGTTCCCCCACCCATGCTGCCGCTGGGTTATTGCTCTAGGCATGCTTTAGCCTCAGTCTGGCACCAGCTGCGATCCGCTACGGTCCGTTATTGCTTCGCTGTGCGACTGTAAAATGTGCGATACAATTACTGATACCGCCAAGTGTGAGGTTCGTAGTGTGATAAGATTTTTGAATGCAAGAAAAGTGCGTCCCATAGACAAATTTATAGACAAATCACTGAGATGTATGGAAATGTAATGAATGAAGCATCAGTTCGTAAGTGGTGCATTATGTTTAATGACGGACGGACGAATGTGCACGATGAGGAACGCTCGGGCCGGCCTTCTGTTGTGACTGACGAACTCAAAGGAAGAATTGAGCGGAAAATTCAAGAGGATAGGCGATTCACTATTGATGGGCTGCACGATGATGATGAACTTACGGAAGCTGTTAGTGATTGGTTCAACAATTTGGCGGCAACTGTGTATGCCGAAGGCATAGAAAAACTTGTACCACGGTATGACAATTTAAATTTACACGGCGACTATGTCGAGAAGTAGCTTAAGTATCACATAGTATGTAACACAAATTTCGCCTTTATATCAGTTATTAAAGTGTTTATACAAAAACGTTCTTTACTTTCTTGTATATATATATATATATATACAGGGTGGTAGGTAGCTCCACCGACATACTTTAGGAGGTGATTCCTTATATGAAATGAAAGAAAAAAGTTCTAATAAACATTGAACAAAAACATCTCCTTTCAGAGTTATGAAACGCCGAAAATTGACGTTTCGAAACGCTCTGCCTTAAAAACTACAGGACCGATCCCAAGTGGTTTAAGAAATTACAAAGTAACAAGTATGCGCTCTATCTAAATATCTATGTTCTGCCGTGGTCCGTTATCGTCGAAACGAACTGTAAAAAGGAAGTTGAGGTATAGGAATACTCCTTAAGTACTAATGGCGTATTCGTTTTGCCGATAACGGAGGATGGTAAAACATGGATATTTAGATAGTTCGCATACTAGTTCCTGTGTAGTTTCTTAAACCGCTTGGGATAGGTCGTATAGTGTCTAAGGCAGGGCGTTTCCAAACATCATTTTTCGAATTTTCGGCGGTTCATAACTCTTAAAGGAGACTTTTTTGGTCCCATGTTTATTAGAACTTTTTTCTTTCATTTCATATACGGAATCACCTCCCAAAGTTTGCCAATGGAGTTACCTAAAACTCTGTATATATATATATATATATATATATATATATATATATAATACACGAGGAGATACTGATAATTTTTTGGTCTAAGGTCATAAAAAAACTACAAATCGCAAAGCTAAATGTGCACTATCAAATGAAGCTTACACAATTCTCTACAAGACTTTACTCATTTTTCCATATAGTCGCCATTTACTGCAATTAATCATAGTTTTCCTTAGCCTAAAGGATATAATTGTGAGACGTTTAACTGAAAGATGGACGTTTAACTAACTCCATTAATGACCTGGGCGGAAATAGTTGTTCTAGCTATCCATTGCAAAATATAATTCCAAAGTTCTCTTTGCTTGAAGATTTATCGTATGGGGCAACAGACGGATAGTACCTAAGTATAATTACAATCTTATCTAATAGTACATCTTAATGCTCCTGCATTTAGTATTAACTCCTCTGCATTTTTTCTTAAAAAAAAAAGTGTATTTAAACGTTATAACCGAAGTGAATGTCAAAATATAAATGAAACTACTGAGAACTTATATTTCTTGTAAATAATGTTTATGTTCCATTTCTTTCATTAATATGACTATTATTTTTGTTTTTCCATTTTTCTTTTCATTATTACTTGATAGTGTACAAATATATCTGATGTTCGCCTCTTCCGTTATTGGAGTTTACACGTTGTTGTGGTAAATTAATAAATAAAATATATTATCTCCGAAAGAGTTGTTACTGGTATTTCTACAAGGATACGAAATATGATAGCGGTAGATTGTTAGAAAGAAATAGGAGAGAACAAGAAACTTTGGCCTTAAGCGACCAAAATTACTCCTTTAACACTTCTTGGCTCTCCTACGAGAAAGATTCCAACTTTAAGTCTTGCTGGTTTTAATGCTAATTTTCCTTTAATTACGGTCATTAATTTCTTGAATATACACAACATAGATACTAGTGTTATCGCTTACCAAGATTCTTGCTGTGTAGCTGAGAAATGGGGGCGCGGTGGCTCAGTGGTAGAGCGTTCACCTCGGTGCTTGGGGTCCCTGGTTCGATCCCAGCTCTCGCCGTGTGGACTTTGTGGTGGACAAACACCGTGGTCGTGGGTTTTCTCGGGGTTTTCCCGTTTCCTCCGACTTCCTTCATTCGATCATTTCATTCATCTCTCATCATCACCGTCTCCTTTAGCCTAACCAGCATAACCGTGAGACGTAAAACCGGAAGATTTCATTTCATTTTTAACAGTAATAGTGGCGCATTTACCTATCAAACATCTGTAGTGAAGGAGAAAAGATATGTTTTAGCCGAACACGATCATTGAAATTAGCTGTGGATAAGGGCGACCATGTTGTGGTTTCCAAGGGGGGGCAAGTATAAGCGACGTTTCAAATATAGTTTCAAATTTTGCTGTAACTAATGTAAAAATTCTATTGGGTTTTCAATATACCCAAGTACTATTTCCTCTTAGGGGGACAAGCACCCCACCTTGCACACCCCCCTGATGGGCGCCCTTGGCTGTTGGCTTTGTCTTAAAATGGTCATAACATGTCACTGTACACATTTTGAACTACGAGAAATCCTAGCTTTTTCATGGATTCCAAAGCTATTTGGTTGTTAAGACTGAGACGGGCAAACTATAGCCCGCGATATGATTCTTAATCTGAGGAGTTAAAGAAAAAAATAATTCTGGATTATTTCCTTCTTCTTACCTCCCTTATTAGCTAGTGGCCACGCATTAATTAATTCTCTTATTCACGATAATGAAGTGTTATGTTAACATTTGGAAGTAAAGGACTGGTTCCTGGCATATTTGTATGATGAAGAGTAAAATTAGCAACAGAGCCTCCTCGTTGTACCTCCAGGAGTGAGGTGAAATTTACATTGAAGTTGTACCATCCTGTCGTGACGTAAAGTCACGTGGTAATTAGTCCACTTTGCACACACAATTTTATTGATACAAAAGTGATTTACTTACTTCACGAAACATAGTTGTGCGAGCGTCAGCGAACGAAGGGGGTTAAACGCCCTGCAGGGCTCGTTTTATTCCACCTTTGCTCACCAATATAATACCATATGATATTACGTCACACTCAGATGGCGCAACTTCGATATAAATCTAACCTCGCCCCGATCGTGACGTAATGTCACGTGGTATTATCATGGCGGTGCGTCAGCTGTGAAGGGAAGCGTGTTTTTTCTGTGAATTGTGTTAACGATGGAATAAAACGAACCCTGCGGAGGGTCTAATCCCCTTCGTTCGCTGACGCTCGTTCAGCTATATTTCGTAGCATAAGTAAATCACTTTTTTTTAAATCAATAAAGTTGTGTGTAAAATGGACTAATACCACGTCGCATTACGTCACGATCGGGTAGTGGAGTTTCAATGTAGATTTAACCTCAGCCTACCTCCAGCACATTTACATTCAATGCAACTTGTCAAAGGTCACATACTCTAAGACACCCTAATATAGTCTAGCATAGTCAGAACACTAAGACAGAGGCGGGAGGCGAGATAACTCCTAGGAACTAGTTTGATTTCCTCTTAATTTATTGATTGCTTATTCTTTATCTAAACAAACAACAGAAAATTTCAGGAAATTGAGGATGGTCGCAGAGGGAACTTGATATCCCTTGTTAATCTTCTATCTGCAGGGCTACTTCACAGTACATTGCAGAGAATTTGTTTGAAAGATATATAAGTTTCGAAGTGTCTTCTTTCACCTTGATCTTTTTGTCTTTTCTTAAATTTTACATTAGTAATACTAGTGGAACTACAAATAAAGTGTTACTTGATTTAAAAAATAGTCTGTAGTTATTATTTTAAATGCTCAAATCTATTCGTTTACAAGGAAAATGAATTCTTTCAGAATAACGTCCCACGATTAGGTTAAGGGAGACAAGTGAATAATGATGAAAGAATCGGTGGAATGAGACAGTGGGAGTACCTTGAGAAAACCCACGGACACAATGCTGTTCATAACAAGCTTACTTAGCCGAAGGTGGAACCAGGGACCCAACGCACCACAGGTAATTGCTCTACCACTAAGCCACCGGGCCCCCTCGTTTAGTTGGAGATTAAGCCCATGGCTAACCATAAGCGTTCACCACGTGTTTTTATTACTCATGCATACGCTTGGAATATGCTGACCATGTATTTAAATGTGGATGGCTAATCACAAACGCGAAAGCAATAAAAACGCTGAGAAAACGTCAGCTCGAGCGTTATTTGGTTCGTTTTGGAACAATAGACCGCCTGCTGTTTAAAAGATGTCAAAAGGGAGGTAAAAAGGGAAAGACGTATTGCTAGGCAAGGGGATTTTAGCAAGAAACAACTGCTTGGAAGATGCTTTGTGCAGAGCATTGGAACTCTGTTATTATAGACCAGGACCTGGCAAAAAGACCTGGAAATCCTGTCTGGTTCGCTGTATGATTTATAGCTCTGGATAAAGTGAAATTACCGAATAGCCACCTTGGTCGCGTTCGCTACAGGGGATAACGCTTCGAAAACGCATTCTCAAATAGCCTAACCCTAAGTGTAAGCATGCTCCAGTAAATCACTATAAGGTTAGTCCTGGTTAAAAAATGTTAAAAAAATCAGGCAAACAAAAGCTATGTTTAACTAACTCAAATCATCTAAACACAAGACAAAATTAATCTAATTTAATCTAACAGAGGTTAAACCAATTACACTTACCAAAGGTAACTAGCCTAATTTAATCTCTGAGATTTTCTTTTGCGCCATTATGTAGAATCACGTTTATGAAGGACAAGACCTAATACTACCATGGGTCCCGAACCATAATCAGGAGCTGAGCCCTATACAGTTGGTAGCTGTAGGACTATCATTCAAGATCGACCCTCAGAGTCTAGGCTAGCGTTTCCCAACTTTTTTCAACTTGCGGCACACTACAGGTGCAAATTAAATTCTCGCGTCACACTCATATAGATATTATTATTATTATTTGTAAATATAAAATATAGTGGTATTTTTTTTCTTTGATTACTGATCTCCTCACAGAGACGAAAGTTTGATCACTGATTTCCCCCCGTGGTAAATCATTATACTTATTTTTTCATTCTAATTTAAAAATAGAAAACAACTGCAATAATATATGGGACCAAGCAAGGGCGCCCATGTTGTGGTTTCCAAGGGGGGGCAAGCATAAATGACGTTTCAAGAATAGTTTCAAATTTTGCTGTAACTAATGTAAAAATTCTATTGAATTTTCGGTATTCTGAAGTACAATTTCCTCTAGGGGGCGAGCGCCCCATCTTGCCGACCAAGGTTTTTAAAAATACACTTTTTCTTGAAAACTGTATCCAACCTTTCACTAAGAAGGAAGGTCACTAAATAACGAATGAACAAACAAATCTCTTTTACTTTTAAAACACAAATGTGGGTAATTTGTATGCATGTTTGTTTTGTCGAAAGGACCGAATGTATTGTAAAATTTCAAGTTACGAAATAGTCTGCAACAATAAGGAAGCAATAATGGTCATAACAATGATAACATATAATATTTTCAACATTAAAAATGTACAGAAAAGTAACAATGCGAAACTCAAAATTGTAGATTCATAGTAGAGGTTCATGTTAATGTTAAATACAAATATACATTTTTCCCTATACCTTGCAATTTGATTGCTATAAAATTAATAATTTAGTTTCGATTTCCTCGCGGCACACTAGCGGCCCATTCGCGGAACACCAGTGTGCCGCGGCACACCGGTTGGGAAGCAGTGGTCTAGGCCGTACCCGCTTCATCTCGGCCTTCAAAAAGATAGATTACAGGCCCAAGGAAGTGAAAGTTAAGTAGACCAAGCTAACCTAACCTCTCCTACAATTATCAAATCTAACTTTCAAGCTGAACAATTAACCAAATCTAATCACAGCTATATTTGCTAACCTAACTGGAGCTAAACTAACCTAAATTTAATTTACAGATGGCTAACGTAGTCTTAAAAAAAAAAGGATAACCTACACTTACTACCAAACCAAAGCAAAAAAGAATCGAAAATACAGTAACCTATTATAACAAGCAGAATTTAATTAACGAAAGTTAATTTATTCTTTTTACGCTCATAAAACTTAATCTAACATATTGTGCACCTAGCAAAAAGCAGGGACAACTTAAGAGGCCTAATAACTGGAAATTAAAAAACCGCTAATTTTACACTTATTATGTGATATCTTGAAATAGATAAAAGATGATCGAAAAGAGGAACAATAGTGCGCTAGATAATGTTATTTTCATGAGGTACCGTAATCACGAATCATCTAGTAGCTTTCCGTTTGTAGCCATTTATAAACGCGAAAACAAATGCCGATTTTCTAAATGGCTGGAAATCGAAACGAGACAAGTGATTTTTGAAAACTGTATCTCATTTAAAATAATATTGTCCTATCGAGCTCTTGTTCCACTTTTCGATTATCTTTTATTTATTTGAAGATATTACATAATTACTATAAAACTAGCCGTATTTTAATTTCGCTGTGATGGGGCATCTTAAGGTGAAAACGTCTATATTCCATTCGTAATGAAAGCTTATTTGTTGGAAAAAATTAAATGAAATCTTTAAGTTTCACGTCCCACAGTTATGCCGGTTAGGCTGAAAGAGACGGTGATAATGAGAGATGAGTGAAATGGTGGAATGAAGAAAGTGGAGGAAAACGGGAGAACCCTCAGAAAATCCACGAGCACGGTCTTTGTCCACCACAAAGTCCAGACGGTGTGAGCTGGGACCCCAAGCACCGGAGATGAATACTCTACAACTGGACAGGGTGTTGGCATGTGATGAAAAGTGGGTCCTGTACGAAGCTTCACAATGGTTAGCATCCCACTCCATTATAAACCACACATCCGTTATAAATCATACAACTAACTAGATATTATTCTTATTTTAGCATTTTTTCGAAATAACAGCTTTCAAAAAATTAAAATTTTCAAGCCTTGGTAACTTTGTTCCTATTCACTCGAAACATGTCATACCATGAACATGGTATCCAACCCTAAACTACTTTCCATGTGCATTATCCTGTGCATCTCCGTTGTACTGTATGTGTGTTACAGGCTTCCGAACTTTGGATGTTTGTGATAAAACATCCTTAGTTTGCAAAACTGAATAATAAAAGTGATATTTTAAGTTTACGTTTGACATGTTGATTTGAAATATGTAATAATCTGACGTAGTGTCATTTGAAAATAATATAACTTTATATAGGGTTGACAAGACTGTTTGTTGGATCTTTCAGTTTATAAATCCTCTCCTTATGATTGTTTCGTGTAAAGTTTCGCTTTTCTCTCTCTTTTGGTTTGTACGTTATGCCGTATGATCAAGGGGTAAATTGTCCACCCAATATATATAGTAGTTTCATTTTTCGCCATTACTTTTGGGACATCCCAGATATATATGCGACCAAAACAAGAAATAAATCTATATGACATATAGTCCAGAAGTGGACAGGGGCGGAGATAGACAGCTTCGAATTTGAGGGAAAGGAACTTCACATCTGCCAGAGGAATAATAATAGAAGCTAGGAAGGGGGTTAAGGACATAAAAATAATATCGGCTTGACATATGAAACGCATGTTACATAACTCCGCCAGAGATTTTCCAGTCAACATTTAGGGATTCACCAAATGCCTTTACGGCAGAGGTAATGAAACGGTGCAGTAAAGATGGAAATCATACAAAAGAAAATTTGTTACCCATAACACGATTCACGCATACACAGTGGAAGTCAAAGCAAGTACACTGGGCATGGTTGCATAATCTCAGGGGGCAATGGGAAGTGGTATGCACGATAGAAACTTTCAGAGACAGGGTATAATTAGGACCAAGTGTAACTAGTTGTGCCATGTAATGGAATAACAGGCATAATCTACAACTACGCACTGTATTTGTAACGTAGTGTCTTACACAGAGTAGCTCTACAAACTACTAGGTCATACGTTCTAACAATAAACGCACCTACAGATATTCAAAGTGCTGTTCTCCCATATCTATGCAACGTGCTAATCGTGAGTTTCGAATGTATTCCATCACTCCCCGTATGTTGTATAACTGTTCATAAACATCTTACATCGGCAGGTGCCTTTCCCTAAGTTTGAAGTTCCTTCCCCCCACATTCGAAGCTGTCTAACTCCACCCCTGTCCACTTCTGGACTATATGTCATAAACATTTTTCTTTGGTGTCAGGAATCTGTAGTTTCATTTTTCGCCATTACTTTTGGGACATCCCAGATATATATATATATATATATATATATATATATATATATATATATATATATATATATATATATATATATATATATATATATATGTCATATAAACATTTTTTTCTTATATTGGTGCCAGGAATCCGTGGTTTCAAATTTCGCCATTACTTTTGGGACACACTGATTGTGGAATAAAAGCTTTAAAAAATCGTACTTGGAACGAATATAATCTCATATAATTTAAGACCATCACGTGGGTGTACAGTTCCCTTTTCTCTAAGCATACTTTCTCTTTTCATTACTTCTGCCAACTACTATTACCATCCCACGCCGGGTAGATATGTTTTTCCGGGTCAAGTTTGCTCTGACCTTCTCGCCTCTAAAATTATTTACGATTCGTCGCTCGTGTTGTTGGCGGCATTTAAGAAGAGACGGCCTTCACGACGGAGAGAGGTGCACCTGGAATAAAAAGTTGGTTGCTGCAGTAACAAACTGAGCATCACTCTATCGATGGAAAGTTATTTTGAGACACACGTGCTTTTTAACGTATTACAAGCGCGTTATTTAAAGACAGCACGGCTTACAAGCGCGTTATTTAAAGACAGTGCGGCTTACAAGCGTGTATGGTATGAAAGTAATGCGAGCGGCAGTTAAGGTGATTAGCTCTTTAAAAAATTGTTTTTTTTTTCTGTCGTCTTTTACGTATTAGATATGATTTGTGATGGTCTTTAAAGAGATAGTATTCATGTTTGGCATACGAGACGCTGTGTGTGGGGAAAAATCCTCGATATTTCATCTTCGTGTTGTTCAGTGTGAACATTCAGCTGTACGATTGGAACTTCACTTTCTCATTCTTATTACAAACGAAAATAGTCTTACTTTAGAATTAATACAATGTCGCTCGCTCTACTCATTACACTTCCATAAAACTGTTATGCTTTCCATTATTCAATTTATCCATCTACCATAGTTGTATAAGTAATTCCACGAAGTCGGACTTCTTAGGAATATTTGGTCACCCAACAGTGAATGTGTAAAGAATAAATATTAGGCCTACCTAACATTAGGGTTTAATATATTTCTGATATTGAAAATCGAGCATTTTGGTGGTATGTTTACTTATACCCCTTCCATCAGTAGAACAACCAACTAATTTCATTCATGTTTGCCAAGTGCGCTGATTTCTCGGTATCTTTAGGGGGGGGGGCATTCAGATGTTGGGAGGGGAATTCGGTTGCAGTCAAGGGTTTAAGAGGGCATATATGAGGATTGTAAGAGAAGTGGAATGCCAAATATTGTATCTTCATAAATAAAAAGAAAAAAAAACATATAACAGTATGCATATAGTCGTTAAGAAGGCAAGGCCTGCGATTACAGAATTAACTATGTTTGTATAATATTAAAAGAAGTTCAGGGGGCCCACATGAGCATTGGGTGGCTCGGTTCCCCAGGGTCGGCGACCTTGCCTGTTGGATGTATCAATTATGAGGATTAGGATTAGATATTAGATTTCTGGGCTTTCAGCATCTATGGCCATGTTAACCCATCTCATATGAGGGATGACGTCACTCGAAGATCACACTATCAGGAGAAGAGAAAAGAAGGAAGTAGCCTGGGACCTACTTATGTTAGGTACTATCCTGCATTTGCCTGCTGTAAGTGAGAAAACCCTCACTCAGGTTGACTAGCCTGAAGAAGTTTTTAAATTTTTTAGACCAAGTGTCTCCACCGGGAATCGAACCTGGGATCACTCGCACCAAAATCGAATGCGCTACGAGGGCCCCTATGTATCAATTATGTTAGTTAGGAAAGCAATATGGATCTTAGATAGAAGAATTATAAATGAACTGTATAAACTAATGTGGCGCGCTATATCAATATTCGGGCGTACTATAAATTACGAAAGCACGTAATTGTGAATATAAAAATACGATATACCTATCGTAAAATAATATTTAAGAATACTGCAATGAAGATAAGACACAGAAATAGGGATGAAATATCATCACAACTTTCAGCCGGGAGCATGAGCGCTGACTACGTGGGAGTTCAGGGGCTCCAGCACCCACACAAATAACCTTGTGGGTGCGGCGTACACACAAGAACTTTAGTTTTATAGGAACAATATAAAATAAATATTTTTCACTTGTCATTATCAAAAAATAATAAGCAATTAAAACATTGTGGTGAAAGCTAAAGTTTCTAACCACTAAAATACAATTATTTTGTTTGAAATGTGTTTATGAAAAGGCAATCAAGCAACATCTTGGCCTCTTCTTTGCCTGTCTTTTGTCTAGTCAAAGGCATACCCCACAATAATAATAATAATAATAATAATAATAATAATAATAATAATAATAATAATAATAATAATAATAATAATAATAATAATAATAATAATAATAATAATAAAAGTGAAACTCTATTATGAATATAATCGAGCAAGCTCTTTATGACAGTGTTCATACAACATTTTAACTAAAAGGAAATCAATCGAAAAATGTCGACGCTACTACCCTGAAAACACATAACAAGTCCCACCATTGACATGCACCAACATAAATTTTGGAAAGTCGGCCCCGTTGCTCGGGAGGAAAGGTAAACCGACGGGACGCGACGACAAGAGCCTTCATTCCGGGACTATTCCGGTTGAAACAAGACTACGGTAACACTACCCCATATCAAATTATTACCATCATGTTCTCTACGTTTGTAGAACGTATTCGTGGAAACAAATTCAACCAAATACCAAAATACAAATAATACAAAGTTGTACATAATCACGATATATATAAGGCACGATTTCATGACTATTGGGATCAACTACTACTCCCCTGGTTATTGAAATCCCCAGACCACAATATTATTTGTTGTCAGGTCAGAAACATCGGTATCTGTTTTGTAGCTTATAATTTGGGACAGATATCTTCCCTTATCCTTGCTGATGGAGCTCGGTACTCTATTACACAAGAAATGGTGCAAATATTAATCCGAAAATTTTTTCATGCTTTATATGCACTATTTGACAGATCAGAGGCTAACACTGGTCTCTGCTCATGAGCAGTATTAAGTAGATAAATGATATTTTTCTCATCATTACTTTGATGATTACCTGTGTATATACATACATACATATATATATATATATATATATATATATATATATATATATATATATATATATATATATATATATATATATATATATATATATGGTGTTTTAAAACAACACCGACAACGTTTGGAAGGTGATTCGTAACACCAAGATAAAGACAAGAAGTATAGACCAATCTGGGTGTACAAATGCTTCCTTTCGGAGTTACAGGGTGCCAAAAATATAATATAAAAAATTGAACTTTAAAGATTCATAGCTCCAAAACTATGGGATCTACCGCAGTCGGGTTAACACTTTACTTAGAAACTAGTATGTGCCCTATCCATGTTTCACAATCTTGCAGTACTTCTGCAATATTTTTTTAGAGGTAGTTGGTGAGTATTTCAAATTATATGCCCGTAGCCAAACTTACTCTATAAAAATGGTTGTGTGAGTACCTTAGGATTCTGAAACGTGGATTTTTGTATAGGGCACATATTAGTTCGTAAGCGAAGTCTTAATCAGACTATTGTAGTTCCCATAGGGTTGGAGCTATGGACCTTTAAAATTTATTATTTTCATGTCTTTGGCAGCCTATAACTTCGAAAGGAAGCATTTGTGCACCCAGGTTGGTCTATACTTTTTGTCTTTATCTTGGTGTCAGAAATCACTTTCCAAACATTGTCGGTATTGTTTTAAAACACCATGAATATATATGACCTCTCACTAGGAATCGAATTCGGGACCATATGTACTAAAGCCTCCCGCACTAGGCAGTAGACTAATGAGGGAGACACGATGTTGTACACCACAGTTACCTAGCTGGGGATCGAACCAGAGGCCCCAGATATAATAGGTAAGCTCTCTTTACCACTGAGTCACCGTGCCTTGCAGTAAAGCTAAAAGAAATCAAATATATTTAGTCGTTGTTCCGGACGAGAAGACAGAATTCTATATGGACATAAACTATATTTTTAATGTGTTATTTTCTAAAACTTTGCCTTTTTTTCTCTAACTTATCAAAGCTTGAAGACAAACCACATCAAATAAGGATCAAGTATTAAGAAAATGGTTAAAACAAACTTTGAGCGAAAGAAAACTTATGTGAGGACATTTTCCAAAGAAAAATTATAAAGAGAAAAAAAAACAGTATTTGTTTTGCTTGTTTGTGTTAGTTTTTTTTTTTGTGTGTATGTGATCAGTTTCTGAAACTTTAGCTGAGAGAGAAAAAGTGATAAAAAAAAACTTTTTTGGAAAGTGACCAAAACAAGTTTTCTGATTACAGAAAACTGAAAAGAAAATAGAAACAGAAGTCTGATGGAACATGTTGCTGGCGTATTCAATTTTGCTTTGATCTAATTCACTCCGTTTGTTTGTTTTTTTCTTTGAAAAGAAAATTACATTCTCTGTTTCACCGGCATGTATATATGTTTGGTTCAAGGCTTATTTGCTATTATATTGAGAACTATTAGCCATACTTTGATGCGGCTTTTACTGATCGGATAAGTTGTATCCAAAAAATATTTATACCTATAAAATAATTTTTAAAAATAATAATTGATTGATTACTTTTATAAGATCAAATAATTCCTTGGTGGGGTGCTGATTGCCACAGAAAATTATTGGTGCTGATTGCCACGACTTGCGCTGATAGCCAATATCAAGATACTGATTGCCACGACGACGTGCTGACTGCCACGAGCCTGAGAGAAGTTCCTAGACGTAACATTACTGGATGCCAAGAAACATGAAAGAAACGTGATGAACCTTAACACACTACATTTAATCCATGTTTCCTTCATTATACACGTCGTCCAACCCGCTTGTTTCAATTCAATAAACCATGTAATTCATACCATATCCAGAAATGGCCAGAATATACAAATGACAAGGACCGTCAAATCTTAGTGCAGCGCGGACCAGAACAAATTTCAATTTATGACTTTCCTTTAGACAAAGATGGAGGAAGGTTTTATGTAAATAACTATCGTAGGCGCGTGCGCATCGCGGGGACGTGTCACACTCCTGGTTAATTTATTCCGTAGTGAAAGACGTGATCTACTGTTTTTGTTGTCGTCTTTTTGGCAGGATTAGAATTTCTCTTACGTCTACAACTGGCTACTGTGGCTGGAACATATGTCCGAACTTTTATCAGGATACTAGCAGTCTCCAGGACACAGGCCCGTTTCCACTGGGGGTCTAGGGGTCCAGGCCCCCCTAAATTTTTACTGACTCCCCTAAAATTTTCATGATAGGCTTGCAAATGAAGTAAACGTTGAACGTTGCAAATAAACTGAACTTGAAATATGATGATAATCTTGAAATATGGTTGGATCGGGTCCCTCCTAATCCCTACCCCTCTACATTTTTGGGCTGCGTACCGGCCTGCCAGGACATATGAATGCCTTTCAAGTTTGACTATCAATAGAATTTAGATCAAGGCTTCGCCTCGGTGAAACCGTAGACTGTGAAAATCAACGACTCATGAAGAATGAGGTTCAACGTCGGAGAGAAGTTTTCTGGCAATACTTCTAATAACTGAGTTTCTTGCTTTAGAAAACAGCACTTCGTGGTAAAATGACAAATTCTACTCTAGAGACAATGGACATTTCTTGAAATTGACTGAGTTCATAGCAAAATTTGATTCAGTGATGGCAGAACACTTGCGCAGGATCACATCAAGACAAATTTATGTTACTTATCTAAGCAAAGGAATTCCCGAATGAAATAATCGAGTTGCTAGGATCAAAGATCAAAGAGCAAATTTTGAAAGAAGTACAAGAATGGACTCCATTATCTCAGATTGCAGTCCTGATGTAACCACAACGAACAGTTATTGGTAATTCGTCATGTGTAATTAGGAAAAAAACTCCGTATGCATGTACATTATTATTATTTTTTTTTTTTTTTTTTTTGGATTCATCTATATTGGCTGTTCGGCAGGGGAAGCATTAACAAACCCACTTCTCACACAACTTGAAAAAATGAAGATACCACTAAGAAATATGCGTGGACAAGGATACAAGAACGCCACTAACATGAAGGGAAAACACACTTGAGTTTAAAAAAAAGCGCATTCTTCATACCATGTAGCTCACTTTCTCTTAATCTTGTCGTAAATGACGCTGCCTTACTTTGCACTGATGCTGTTGATTTCGTCAGCGCTATACAGGAAATTTAGAATTTTTTTCTCTGCTTCGATACATAAAAGATCTGTACTGACAGAACATATCAGTTCTCTAACGGTGAAACCTTTAAGCGAAACTCGGTGGCAAAGTCATATTGATGCAGTGACTGCTATTCAGTATTAAGCGGACGAAATATACGATGCATTATATGCAATGTCTATTGATCCTAGAAGTGATGCGTCCACCCACAAGACTGAGTTCATTTTCAATTCCGCTCTTTCCGAATACAGTTTTTCTCAGGCTTGTGGCAGTCAGCACGCAATCAGCACCAATCGTGACAATTGGAACCGAACAGAAAGATAAGCACGTATTTTGGGAGGTGACATCAGAAGAATACGAAAAGTTCCCTGGTATATTGCCGAATTCTGCCTCGTGTGCGTGTTTCTATTCCATTGCAATTGTCAGGATTTGATTTTCGATTCCAAGTTGGAACCCCTGTAACTTGTATACGATGCGGAATTCGAGAATATGGAATAGGACTTTTTTTTGCCTAATTTTGATATCACGAATCAACTCCCGGTGTTTGTGCACATCTTTCAGGTTCACCCTGTATATATATGTATTTGTAACTCTATGGCCTATGGAACCCGAAGGTTCAATGCCGCGTCCCACTGACTTCTATCCTTAGTCAACTGGATACAGTTTCTACTTTGTATTTCTATATTTTTTCGAGACTCATCTGAATATTGAAGATCTTACAGGTTCACCCTGCATATTATAATCCAAATAATTATTCGACTTTCAAGAAATTCACTTGATTTTTCTTATAAGTAATAGTTATGAATCGTATCTGATTTCAGTACTTAATTAAGTATAATTATTATCTGCTGCTTATCTCTTTTATTATTTCCCGCATTCTAGTTCATTTTTGGCGATGGTTACGTTTTAAAAAGGAATGTTTTATTGTTTTCTTTATTTAAAGAAAAAAGTTTTATTTTTACCTTTCTGCTGCGAGAATTGCGTTTAACAAACTGTTTACCGTATATATAAAGTAAAAATAACTATGTCAAACAAAATTTCATTTGCCAATTGAAACATTTTATTCACTGTTTCTATAAACCCATGCGGATTGTTTCTAGTTTTGTTGATATAAAGACATAGTGGTGTCTGTAAGTGTATACATTTAGGTAGCGAATGACCAGATAGTGGGGTAGCAGATCTATTTTCAATGGTTTGCGGCAACATCTCAGAAAGACAGATATATATATATATATAAATAGGTGCTCCTTAACTTCTGATGTGATAACAGACACGAGACAATGCACATTTTGTAAATCATTGTCCTGTTGTGATGGAAATTTTTCTCGCTGAGATAATCGACAACGAGAATAAATATTGGATTTAAATTAGAAATGACTGGTGGAACAATATTGTGCTCTCAGGTTGTGGGTGTTTCATTTTCTTTTCTTTCTTTTTCATTTTCTTTTTTAAATATTAAATGTCAGACAATCATTATTGAAGCAACCAAACGTTTGGAAATAGACAAGAGCGTGAGAAGAGAGGATATAAATTATTCCAGTGTTTCCGAATCTGTGTGTCGTGCAACCCTATAATTTAGAATTTAAAAATGAAATTTAAAGGTACGAGGGTTGATCAGAAAGTAAGGTTACAAAGCCTTCAGTGAAACGTGTGTATATTATTTCATACAACCTATACAGCCAAAAGATAGTACATATATTAGTTTATTTTTTCGACATATTCTGCATATCGGTTGAGACACTTGTCGCTTCGTGGAATGAGTTTGAAAATTTCCTCCTACTAAAAACCTGTCCTTACATGTGCATCCACGTCGTCACCTCATCATCTCCTCATGTTTCATCTCCTCATGTGAAGGGAAGCGACGGCCTTCTAGCTACTCCTCCAAGTGTGGGAGCAGGTTAAAGTCTCTTAAAGCGAGGTCCGGGCACTAGCGAAGGTGGTCGATGACGTTCCAGCGAAACTGCTTCAACAGCGTGATAGTCTTCTGGGCTGTATGCAGGCGAGCAGAAAAGTTTCGACACCATTCTGCGAAATGCTGACGAGATATTACAGCCTCCCACAAACCTCTACCAGTTGCAGGTGAACTTCAGCCGCAGTTACATGTTTTCTGCACAGAAATTGAATAACTGAGCGGTCTTCTTCGTGACACCAGTTTTCCAAACGAGTTGACATTTGTGTATGCATATAACTAGCACCATGGATGACGGGTGACTGAAACTCTGGTGCCAACTCTATGTATTAAAATTACCGCTCACACGTCATTCCTTTATAACAGACGGAACTCCAGAAATATCTACCTCGTAACCTTAGTTTCCGATCCTCCTTCGTACAAGACTAGACTATGTACGACATTTTACTTTTATCATACAGGCCTTAGTAATAAGTTGACATCGAATTTAAGGTAACTTGAAAACCAAAATAAAATGAAATTTCTAAGTTTACGCTCCACTATTATGTCCTTTTGGCTAAGGGAGAAAGATGGTAATGAATGTGAACGATTATAAGATAATTGGGGGAAATGAGAATGTGGCAGTAAGCGGAAAACCCCGAGAAAACCACTGAACACGATATTGTCCACCACAAACTGACTTGGATTGGCATCAAATCAAGAACATGTTAAACAATAAGTGAGGATTCTGCTACCGATACACACCCACGCACTCACCCAACCACACACACACACACACACACACACATATATATATATATATATATATATATATATATATATATATATATATATAACTGAAAGTATTTGAGAACAAGACCCTGAGACAAATATTTGGACCCAAGAGGAACGGGAATGAGGAATGGCGTAAACTTCATAATGAGGAACTACATCATTTATACGGTTTACCCAACATTGTTACAGTTGTCAAGTCTAGGAGGCTTAGGTGGGCAGATCATGTAGCTAGAATGGAAGAAAGTAGAAACGCTTTCAAAGTCTTGACTGGAAGACCAATCGGAAAACTACCATTATGAAGACCTAGGCGCAGATGGGAGGACAATATTAAGATGGATTTTGCAGAGATTGGAATCCAAAGTAGAAACTGGACCCAGTTAGCTAAGCATAGAAGTCAGTGGAGAGCTTTTGTGAACGCGGCATTGAACCTCCGGGTTCCATAGGCCATAGAGTTACTTAGTTATATCAGAGATATATATCATATATATCAGAGATGGAGAAAACGAATTTTTATAAAACAGGAAAAGTGACATTTCGATTTACTCCAAAAGATTTGGGATTCTACTGAAACTAGTGTAACTTTCGACGCCGGTATCTTTTCTTCTTGTCGTAGTTATTTCCGAAGAAGTTAACGGGAAAGCTAAAGGTTCATTAGAAATCCCAACCTGTTTGATAGATAACCGAAACAGATTTTGAATTTTAAGAAAACACCGAATTGCTTTTAAAATCGAAACAGGTTTGATAAAATTCCGGTAGTAGATTCAAGACAGCTTTTAGAAGTTTTCAAAACCGGTTTAAATTTTCAAAAATAGATTCGGTTTTCTCAAACCTAAAAAACTGGTTTTATGCCTACCACTAATGTATATAAATAGTATAGTAGCTAATCCAAGAGTCATTATGTCGTCGGTGGAGTATCATCACTCAAAAGAAGTTGAGAATCAATTACTTACTGTATGAGAATTTGTCGACTATTCCAAGTAGCTAGAGTTCCCGAATGGGATTTTAATTTTCAAACAAAAATGTTTAATTATACAAAAAATGATAGCTTCTTGGTACTATACACAGTAATAATTGGCATGTGTGTCCTATTACTCGTAAGCGACTGAATTCTCATGAACATTGGGAACAACTAGAATATCTTGTAAGGTTTCTTAATTCTGAGAATTAAAACGTTGATCACTGTTTCAGCCTATTGTTCAATCTCATCCTACGAAGGGTAAGTGTTGTCTAGGGATGCCTTACCCCCCTCCTCCAGTTACATCTGTGATCATTAACCAGTCCAGAGGCCATTAATCAAGATGAGAACAACACTACTCATGCCTGCAAATGAAAATGAAATCTTTAAGTTTTACGTCCGACGGTTATCCTGGCTAGGCTAAATCAGACAGTGATGATGAGAAGTGAATGAAATGGTGGAATGAAGAAAGTGGGAGGAAACGGGAGAATCACGAAGAAACCCATGCACACGGTGTTTTTCCACCACAAAGTTCACTTGGCGCGAGCTGGGATCGAACCAGGGTCCCCATGCACCAGAGGTGAACGCTGTACCACTGAACCACCGCGGCCCTACTCATGCCTACTCATGGACTACTGCGCGGTGATAAAGTTTATTTTGAACAAAAGTGTAAAATAAACGGGTACTGGCATAGTACCGTGATATTTAAATAGTATCAACGTTTCTAAAATGGCCGCGTTTGCATCATGGCGTGCAACCTTCGTGCGAATGTTTAGCAAAACCACAACGGTGTGAAATATGGGCGAGGATCCTTAGGTCGCCGAGGGAACCCATTGATGTAACGAAGACTGGCAAACGGGACTTGTATCCCGGGCGCCGGTTTAGGGGGACCCAAAATTGGGTAAATATTTATTTTCATTATAAGGCAAGGAAAGGAGTTCAAGCAAACTAAAGACCATAAATTACCTCAGAAACTTAAGAGAACAACAAAGACTCATCAACCTTAGGATCAAAACAGAACTTAGCTTCAAAGCTATCCATCTCTTAAGGACATTGTAAAAACCTTTGCAGGTAAAAGAACCGGCAAAGTGAAATTTTAGTTCCATGATTTTTTTTTTCATTTAACTTACATCGATTTAAGAGATTTTCAGAATGCCCGAATATAATACTCGAGACAACAGCTTGACTGTTTGTCATAATTAAATATTCTATTCTAAAGCATCAAATTGTTGATTCATTTTACACATACAGAGACTCACTTTAATATTCTGCCTTCACATTGTATTGACGTTTTATGTTATATTATGAACTAGAGTAAAGTAGAGTGCTAATATTGTTTATGCTATGTGAAACCTCTATATTTTCTGCAACTTTTTATAAAAATTAAACCATAGAATTTTAATTCTATCGTACAAAAATCAGAATATTTCAACTCAAACACAAAAATTATAGTCACTGTAATATTCGGCCACCATATAATGTGGAACTTTCTTGTCGCCTTCTTCGATGCGAGAAAAATGTTTTAATACGTAGTTGGATACCCTTTATTGCGTATCGAGATTGAACTAGGGATCTTTAGATTTTCAATCTACTAAACAAACTGAGCTATTTTGGCTTAAATGAAATTTATCCACTGTTGCCTACCAGAGTAGGGTCAAGGCGAAAAGTACCATTCCAAATTTCAGACAAGACAACACAAAAAGTTTGTTAAGTCTCGTGAGCAATACTATTTTACCCAAGTTTTAGATATTAAACATTTTAGAGATAGAGTCTATTGATGTCTTTATACTTGGATTTCGTCTGTTTGAAGTCACCATACCCTCAACGAATTTTAAATTGTTCTCAGTCGCTGGCCTCTATTCGTAGATCTTGATTCGCGATAAACAGCTGTCACCATATTGCGCTCCCATTCGACGAATAATTTCCTCTTTGGTGCAAATCGACAAAGGAGCTGCCATGTTTAATAGTCTGCTACTCTCCAACGACTAACGCGAGAATAAGAGTGACACGTTGCAGAGAAGTGTTGCAGATGACACTAATTCAGCGCTGGATACTAGCAGTGTTACCTATCCCTATTGCAGGAAATTCTAAGTTTCATTTATTTTTTGACATCCCCTCGTACATGGTATGAGTCAAGACAGATTTCACAAATGTATTACAGCTATTATATGTAACTCTGGTATGAACACTGTAATTGGGTTGAATTACATGTTGTGTTCTCTTCAAATTAATAAGTAAATAGAGTTCATGTGTTCACTAATAATGGTATCAACTGACCGTACACATTGCCTATTCAAATTTCTCCTCTTATTCAGTAGTTCTATGTCTGATACAGAATACTACGCTCAATTCAACATTGCTTTTGTCTTCCTAACTTTTATTTTCCTTGTTTATTTCTCGCAGCATTTCCTCGAGCTATCCAGCATTACATTACTATTCTCTCCTGAGCCCGCAACAATAACCATTTCATCTGGAAACCATATATGAAGGAGTATATATATATATATATATATATATATATATATATATATATATATATATATATATATATATATACTGTATATATACGATCTTCTCTATGCACAACCTTCTTCAGTACCTCTTCTTCTGGTTAATATTAAATTAAGTTACTGAGAAGCAACATTCCTTTCCTAATTTGATTCTCGTCTAATTTATTAACCTATTCTAGCACTTCCTTCTTGGTTCCTTAAAGGGAGAGTACTTTAAATATGTAATTCTTATTATCCACGAAAATTATGAGATAAAGGCTTTTTGAGGCAACTCAGTCTAAACAGCTTTATTATAAAATGTAATGGTTATTTGATTTAAAACTATTTATAAATTACAAGCTTGGTTTAACTCGTTTCGCTAAATAAAATGAAATATTAACTACGAATAAACTTGATTTTGCATAAGTCTCTTTTCTATCTCGTGGGATAGGTAGGAAAAGTAAAAGTATAAAAGGCTTGTAAACAAAAGGATAATAGAGAAATGCTTTTGAATTTAATGGTAGGGTCTAGAGTTAGAAACACGGCAGATGTCTGGATTGGCAACAGTCAAGCGGCGACCTCAGCGTTCAGCTGCTGATGGAAGTGAATTAGAGTAAAATCTGTATTACGAACGTGCAGTAGAACAGCAATGAACAGTGAACAGAGCAGACGGTGATAGTGTAAAACGGAAGACCTTTCTGACTTCCAAACTGAGTAAATTGTTGGCGATCGGTTATGTAGTACGAGCCTGACGAAAGTGGCAAGTTTGTTGGGTTGGTCGCAAAGGACATTGTCCTAGGTGACCAGGGGCTACAAAATTCGCGACAAACCACATCGACGAAAAGGAGCAATGGTCGCAAGAAAACTCTCAAGGACAGATTCCGTCAAGCATTAATGTTCATTGTCACTTAGAACTGTCGTGCGACTAGCTCAAGTGACGGGGAAACTCTAATAGTTTCCCATAGTCTGTGTCGACAATCACAGTCTGTTACATTCAAATGACATAATATAAACAATTGAACATACAATGCCAGGTTGCATGGACCAAACTACTGATAACAGATCATTATGCTTTTGGATGTCATCAATGGTCCCGCAAACATGCAATATTGACCGCTGATGATTGGAAACGTGTGGTATGGTCAGATGAAACATTCTTAACCTTATTTCAAACAACGGACTGTGTTGTAGCGAAAGCCCAAAGAAGCATATCGTTATATTCCACAATAATAATGTGTCCATTCACAGAGTTCAGGCTGTTACGGCATAGTTCGAGAAACATCGGGAACAAGATGAACACTTTCAGTGGTCCGCCCAATTCTCGGGACCTGAATATACCGGTAAATTAATATCTGTAGTCCATATCAGAGATACAAGCGAGGCGCAGATTAAGCGCCCATCCTCTCTCACGGGACTGAGTGAAAGACGGACAGGGAATCGTGTGTAATAATGCACTTTCTATCTTCACGGCATCTATGATTCATTCTTTCATTCGATGTCGCTTCAGAGCTGTTCAAGAGTGAAATCTGGTCTAATGTCATCTGAAGATTAAGAACACTGACACACAATGTTATTAGAATTAGAATTACGAATTAGATTTCTGGGCTTTCGGCATCTATGGCCATGTTAGCCCGTCACTAGGATTAGGATTAGGAATTAGATTTCTGAGCTTTCGGCATCTATGGCCATCTTAGCCCATCACTAGGATTAGGATTAAGAATTAGATTTCTGGGCTTTCGGCATATATGGCCAAGTTAGCCCGTCACTAGGATTAGAATTAAGAATTAGATTTCTGGGCTTTCGGCATATATGGCCATATTAGCCTGTCACTAGAATTAGGATTACGAATTAGATTTCTGGGCTTTCGGTATCTATGGCCATGTTAGCCCATCACTAGGATTAGGATTAAGAATTAGATTTCTGGGCTTTCGGCATATATGGCCATGTTAACCCATCACTAGGATTAGGATTAAGAATTAGATTTCTGGGCTTTCGGCATCTATGGCCATGTTAGCCTGTCACTAGGATTAGGATTAAGAATTAGATTTCTAGGCTTTCGGCATCTATGGCCATGTTAGCCCGTCACTAGAATTAGGATTAAGAATTAGATTTCTTGGTTTTCGGCATCTATGGCCATGTTAATTCGTCACTAGGATTAGGATTAAGAAGTAGATTTCTGGGCTTTCGGCATCTATGGCCATGTTAGGCCGTCACTAGGATTAGGATTAAGAATTAGATTTCTGGACTTTCGGCATCTATAGCCATGTTAGCCCGTTACTAGGATTTGGATTACGAGTTAGATTTCTGCTCTTTCGGCATCTATGGCCATGTTAGCCCGTCACTAGGATTAGGATTAAGAATTAGATTTCTGGACTTTCGGCATCTATGGCCATGTTAGCCCGTCACTAGGATTAGGATTAAGAATTAAATTTCTGGACTTTCGGCATCTATGCCCATGTTAGCCCGTCACTAGGATTAGGATTACGAATTAGACTTCTGGGCTTTCGGCATCTATGGCTATGTTCACACCATTCCGGCAATTGACTGGTGTGAATGAACACAACTTAGGCAAATCTCAATCAGGATGGGTGACTTGAAAAAGCTTTCATAATTTTTCGACCCCAAGTGTTCCCACCGGGAGTTGAACCCAAGGCGACCGGGGACCGCTTGTACCCAAGGCGAGAGCGTTAGTGCCTACGCTACGCGAGGCCACGCACACAATGTTATGATCATGCGACAATTTTAGTAATGTTCCCAGCACATTGGATCTAAATGCAGTTTTCCTCATTTTCCAGACAGGAATGTTCAGCTGCTATTGAGAATTTAATTACCTGTCGGTTGAATTCGATTCCTGGTGGGAAGACTCGGTGGAAAAGATTTAACAGGTTTTCAGGCGAGTCATCCTGAATGAGGTTTATTCCTGGGATTTTCTCATTCACATCAGGCAAATGCCAGAATGGTACCTATTATACTGGTCTCGTCCATCTTCCTTCCTTCTCCATTCTTTTTTTCTTTCCCCATTCCTCGGATAATGTGCTTTCCGAGGAACATCATCCCTCATACGCGACGGACTTAAGGCCACAGATGCTGGTAATGCCCAAAAATATGTAGAAATAAATAGATAGTTTTCAGTTGCTTTAAAATAATTGGTGTACTGCTAAAATCTGTTACTTTATCGTGAATCGAAACAGGACAATATGCGCTAAAAAGACACTCACATGAGCAATTAACAGCTTAAAAAATGGGAGATAAATGAAAAGTAATCAATTTAATCCTATGATTGCTTATGCTTTTAAAACTACAACATTATGTTACCGTAGACTTTATTAAAAACAATTTATCTAAATCTCTCTACTTTTAAATTCCGCAAATTATTTTTTTGTGGTAATTCGTTTTCATCTATAATTTATCTCTGTTAACCAACACAACACAATTGTGAGACGTTACATTACACATTTTTCATTTCCTTCAACAAGTAAGCTAAACAAGGTTACGACTGCTTTGCAAACGGAGACCTGCAGAATAGAGGATCATTAGATACGCTTGGAGATCCAACGTCGATAGTGCTATTTTTATTTCATTTTTTAATTTTAGGTTCAATGAATCGACGATGCCGTCTATTTTAATGACACCAACGTTCGAAATTGCCAAACGTACTTTTTTAGTAGTGAGATTTGCAATTTCTATATATTCATTTAAAGGAAAATAATTTTGTTAGTTAAGTTTTATCCAAGTCTGGTGAATAGAAAGTTATGCCTTCTCTTTGGTAGAATTTCAATAAGACGTTTATGATGTTTCCCGTTGGTCTGGTGCAGAGATGGGTAAACTCTTATATGACAGGACCAAAAATAAGGGAAAATATAATTTATTTAAAACAAAAATGGTACATTTTACAAAATTCTTGTAATTCTATTCCTTATTTAATGATTGACGCTTTTCATGTTTTGGTTTTAACTTGGAAACAGTAATTCACAGAAGTGAAGCTCAGAGGGGGCAAACGGAGTTTGTGCCGTGGGCGCCATATTGAGGGGGATGTAAAATCGAGAAAACATTATTTATAACGTGAATATTATTTATCTATGTCAAGCATGCTACTCTCAGATTATTTGGCAATCAAATACTAATTAGTGTGGTGTTTTATCTTGTATTAAAAATTACATTATGTACTGCAATTTTGAAACAAGCAAGACTTGAAGAAAAGATGGAATAGGAGAATTACTGGTGATGCCAATATCAAGTGTATTCGGGGAGCATTTTGGTTTGGTTGATCAGGGGCAGGGGGCGCCAAGGCGAGTTCTTGCCCCGCGTGACAACTATCCTAGTTTTGTCGCTGAACCCAGGTCCCGCAAGCCGGTTTCTAATACAACTTTTCCAAAGTAACACTGTTCTTCTTTTTGTTGGTCAGATTAGGAATCATGTCACGGGTCAAATAGAACATTTCTTGGGGACGAATCTGGCCTGCAGACTACAGTTTACCCACCATGGTCTAGTTAATGGTACACGCGCCTTTCTTGCACAACACATAGTGTTCAGTTCCCGATAGGAGACTGTGCAACGCATTACATCAATTGGAACGGATGCACTATTCCAGTTTAACGTCCCACGTTTTGTTTTTAAGACTAAGAGAGATGATTAAGGCAAGTGAATTATGGTGGAATGAGAAACTGGGAGGAAACGGGAGAACTCCGAAATAACCCACGATATTGTCCACTACAACTCACTTGGCCGGGGTACGAAACAGGGGCCCACGCAGCAGAAGAAAGTGCTTTCTTCGATAATTAAGGGGAGGACAACTCCCCCTCTTTCCCCCTGTTGCGAGCTTCTATGGGAGTGGATATGAAATTCCGGAACTAAGGGGACGATCATTACTAAGTATTGAGTTTTCCCTACATGTTAGTGTAATTCTAACATTTTTCCTTCTTTTCTTCTTGAACTTTACTAAAGAGACGTCGGTCTCGTGGCGAAGTTCTGATTACGCCATTCCTTTGCTTACGCCTCACATCATCACCACAAAGTTAACGGTGAAACACGGATAGTGATGATGAGAAATGAGAAAAATGGTATGATGAAGAAAGTGGGAGGAAACGGGATTACCCCCAGAAAAGCCACGCACTCAGTGTTTGTCCACCAGAAAGTTAATTTGGGATTGAACTAAGACCCCATGCACTTAAGTGAAAACTCTACCACTGAGCCACCGCGGCCCCATGTTAATAATTTGAAGTTTGTTGCCCCTTCGGCATCAAGGTTACGTGGGACTTGGGCTTATATCTTAACGTAGGACCCCAAATGATATGAGCTCCCATTGAGAATCAAATACTCGTCTCTCAATTTCAAATTTTGTTTGTAAAAGTAATTTCATAAAAGTGACATAGAGTATAGATTTATTTTTTTCTGCCAAAGCATATACTTTAAACACTGGTTTTATGCACCATCTGGAAGCAAGAAAAGCTCCCTCGTGACTAAGTGGTTAATATACGTGCCTTTTTAATTAGAGACTCGGGTTCGAATCTCGGAGGAAGCTCAATTGGTTTGAATTCCATATTGAGCTGTAAGTTCACGTTTCTCATAGCCTCACAGCTGAAAACTAAAAATCAAACGCAAGCAACGACGTGCAGGTATCGATTTTGGAACTCATAAAGGACAAAATCAAATGTTTTGTTTGTGCTTTTGCGTCATTGAGCTGGATAGTTTAAACCATTGAGATTAGTTAGCTAATTGTGCACAAACTTTTGTGTTTTCGATGGTTATTTTTTTAAAAAGTGTAATTTGATTTATCAGGAGGAACTATCTTTCCTTTCCTTTCTTTAGACTACTCTTCTGGAAGAAAAAAACTATCAATGTACAGTCAGAGATTAATTGATACACCTGAGTGGGGAGGGTGTATCAATACATCAGTAGTTGGTAAAGAAATAGTTAAGAGATCTAAAGAAAGCACAGAAGAAACTATTAAAATCATACATGGATGTAGGAACAAGAGTTAGGAGTTTATATTTAGCCAGATGTGCAATCCGAGCTCCTCCGTGGCTAAGCGGTTAGCGTGCGCGCCTTTGGTGTGGGGAGTCCCAGGTACGATTCCCGGTGGGAGCTCATGTGGTTCGGATTCCACGTTAATCAATAGGTCCCGTCCTATATAGCCTCGCTGCTTAACGGGACATTAAACTCAAAATCAACTCAACTCAACCGAACAATCTATATATTAAAATGCTAGGTTTATATGTTTGTGGTCAACAAACATTTATGGTTTTGCGGCCAATTTTTTGACAATGATATCTCGGAAACCATAGCCTCTAGAAAGATGCCCTTTTCACCCATCGATTGGAAATTTTGTGTAAATTATTCAGTTTTAATTGAATATTTAAAATACATAGCCGCTATTTCTTTGTTACATTTTTAGGAGCGCACTGCAAGTGTTGAAATTTAAAAAAAAAAAAAAAAAGTGAAGCATCGTATCATAGAGAATATACATTCCAGCACCACACAATTGTATACGGGGTTAGTATATCTCTCCGACGTTTATTTTATGCCCAGATGTTAATGAAAAACGAAGGATAACCATTTCTCCAGTCTAAGATGAATGTTTATTGTTTGGAGTGTTTTGCCCAATGAACACCATATATCACTGACATTATAATTAATTGTGTGTGTAATGTATTTGCTTATTACATACTGCATACAAGAAGAAAGAAAACATTGGTCATACATGAATTAGAAACTCCAACCGGATGTAGGCTCAAATCTTGCAAACGGTGCAAGATATTAAAAATTAATCCATAAAAATCTTCCTTTTATGGTGCCCCTTGCCTACTTTTATCAAGATGTTTTTCCCTTGATGAAATAACCTTATGCACTGTAAAGAGACATGTACAGATGTTGTGAGGAACGACAAGGAAATTCATGCTTATATGTGAAGGATGCGCTGTGTAAAGAGCGCAGGTTCAGCTAGTATGTAAGTAAAATCTGTAATGATTTTGAGTCAACGGAAGAGCACGAAAGTTTTAAACTAGTTCCTGCCTATGTCAAGTCTAGTAAAAATTCAAAACAATTAGAAGGGGTTTTGTGAGTGATATTTGAAAAAAAAAAAAAAAAGAAGTGAGTTTCGTTTCACAGTGTAGGACTACGGTAGATTTTGTAACTATACAAATTCAATACTCAAACATCAAGTAGATCGCAATAGATTAATAACATCAAAGAGAGAACCTGTTCCTCGGATGCTTAATTCATGTCAAAAAGCCATTACTCGCTACGTGTTTCTCTGTTAGCTCTAAGGCGAGATAGAACCTACTCTCTTGGAAAGCTCAATCGATTCCAAAGCCTGTCTCTCAATATATCTTACCGTTTTTTTCTCAACGGAAATCGCCGTTGAAACCGGAAGTAGTAGAAAATTTCAACCACTTCCGGTTTAGTAGAATGTTGCATTTTTCTAGGACAGAAACTAGTGATTTAAATGGTAGATACATTTTTTTAAACTCTCCTTTGGTGTGTGGGGTTACGCTTAACCCTTTGGTGTACGTAAGGATTCTACTTTAAATATCACTCTGAAAGCAGCAGGTCTTTTCCGTTTAGGTGTATTACGCTTTGCGTCAGCTGTACCCGTAGCGACGCGTAGTGTCAGAATCTTAAACTTTAACTGGAAATAACCATATGCACTTTATGGTAACATGATACACAAAGAGAGGGTACTTTAGATCCAGTACGAAAAGTTTTTTTTTTTAGTTATTTTCTAGTATTGATCAACAGACAATAAAATTTGTATTATTTTTGACACAAAGCCAGAGTTATGACATAATACTAAAGAAACTTTTATTAAAAAAATTCTTATCCTAATAAAAGTATGGACAATTTTTCACCCATCTTGGTGTGCGTAGAGTTAAGGAGGGCATCTGTAGAAACGTATATTCTTATGTTTTCCTGGAATAATTGTCCTGCAATTTTTGCAACAATACTTGTTTCATATGTAACTTACAATCAGAAATATATATAGTGGATTGTGATATATATAGCTACTGTGAGAGTAAGACACAGGGGGTGAGAAGGGGGCATGTGTAAACATAACCGAAAACGATCTATATTAGTATCGAATCAATAGTTTTCGGAGTCGCTGAGATGAATAGTACCGATCTCGATACCAATTAAGTCCACGTTCAACCCCATCACCCTAGAAGGGAGAAGAAATCAAAAACAAAATATTCAAAATGAATTAGATTTGTCACAAATCAATAGTTTCCCGGGTCGGAAAAACGACTGACCTTTTTGAAACATAATCTACCTCTAGCTCGGTTTTATAATGTTCCTTTTATTAAGGCGGGTATTGTAAGGAGATAAGAATGATTCAAAATTCATACCCAGACAGGGCCGGTTCTATCATATGTGCAACATGTGTATTTGAACGGAGCAGCAAGTTTCGAGTTTCGAGCAATAATATTTCTTGTTAGAAACAGACTTCATGATTGTGATAGTTAAATTTACTAATATGACTTTGAATTTGAATACTACATTCATGAATTATGTTTAGGTCTCATTACTTTAAGGTCACATGGACTGTGGTAAAGCAAATGGTCAAACATTTCCCAGCATGAATTCCTTAATTGTTGTCAAATACAAGAACTCAGTTCTAGAACAGTAGCGAACACCTGTTCCATTTAGCTAATTATTACAGGTTTCATATGAAGACTAGTCTTGTGTCTGTTAGAAAGAAGTTCCTTATCACCAGGGCCCGGATATTGTTGACAAGTCAACATTTTTCTATTACGCATAGGGCAAGGCAACTTCATATAAAAACGTTACCCATCAACTCAAGGTTCTAAAAGTATATTGTTTTAGGGTCAACTTTTGGTCACTTTTTGCCTTTTTGAAGTTTCAGGTCATTTTTTTAATATTTTAAGGTAACTTTCAGGTCATTTATGGTCTTTTTAATCTTTCTTTTTCTACATAAGAAACTCTTAAACTGAACACTGTTTACGGATTTGAAAAATACAAAGTTATATCTTTTCCTGCTTCCTGACTATTGGGGTGGAAAACTGCATTTCTAAAAAGCTAATGAACACTAAGCTGTAGCTGGTTGATTAGGGGTAAGGATTGGTACGTGTCCAAACAGATGGCTTTTGATTATTGACCACAAAGGATGTGATTACGAGAATAACTAAAAGTGGATTAGAAGACTTACAAATTTTAAACAGTTTTTTTTTAAATCTATTATTCTCATGTATTCATTCTGCACTTGCGAACTTCTATTCTTTAAGTGTGCTCCTAGTTTCAATTCGAGAGTGAATTGACGCTTTCAATACGTAAAATGCCGTACAATGGCCTGATCAATAGACTGCAACTAACTGAAACAAAATTTTTGAGAATGAGTGAGAAATGATAATTAAAATCCAATAGATATTCAAAAAATGACAATGTTTAACGAAATAAACGTTTTTTTTTTTTAAAAAAAAAAACGTAAATTTTAAGGTCAATTTTTGTGAATTTTAGGGTCATTTTACAGGAATTTTAGTGTCATTTTATAGGTCACTTTTTAGAAAATTTTAGGTCAACAAGATCCGGGCCCTGCTTATCACTGAAGATGAAGACAAGTTTCTTTTTTAAAAAAATTAACAGATGTAAGGGGAAAATAAAGAAATAAAGATAAAATAGCTAGTTGAACTGGAATTACAAACTGAAATATTACGATTGAAGTTCGATATTGAATTCTATAAAAAGGATTACCATATTTCCTCTACAGGTCTTTGCTTTATCTTTCACTAACATAATACATTATTATTTAAAGAAAAAATACACAATGAGATTGTATTTGAAGTATTTAGGCCTTTATGAGTGCGAGTGCTCCTTTCCCTCCCCTTCGTTTTTCATGATGTGGTAGCATACTTAAAATCGTAGCTTTTAAAATTTGTTCTTTCTGGAGAAAAGGGGGAGACAAATGATGTCATTGAACAGGGCGGCAATTAACCTAGGGGCGGCCCTGTGCACAGAACAGAATAAGTCATGGGTTTTAATTTAAAATTTATATCCTTGAAATCTATATTCTAAGAGGAGAAAAATAATTCAAACTGTTTCCATTAATCTATTCTTTGTAGGGATGCGCACGAGACGAGTCGAGACAGGGATTTCCTGACAAAATTTGAGTCGAGACACGGCTCCTCCAATAGAGAAATATACATTTTTCGAGTCAAGACATCACTTTTACAGCACATTTTCGAAACGAGGCAGCCACAAATCTTGTCTGGTGCGCATCCCTAATTCTTTGTCTGAAGGACAAGCATTTTCGCAAGTATAATATAAATTAAAGCTGCAGAATATAACAAAGAAATGTTAGGGTGGAGGAATTTGGAATGCCTAGCAGATTTTTCAAGCAAGCAACCTCCTGGATTAATCAGTTTACAGCAGTTATATAATAGGGTTGTCATAATTTTTTAAATCCAAAATAAGGACAGACTATAAAATGATGACCTGTCAAATATACGATGCCCAAACACAAAACAAATATTTTGAAATTTCTTACCTAAAAATCACCTTTTTCCGTTATCACACAATTGTTTATTGTAATACTTAGAACACTATTGGAAACTAACATGTTTTATATTTTTTTCATAAACACAAATATAATAACTCATGCCATTAAATTATGTATATTAAATTTAACCAAAGGAACCCTGGAATGAAAAACAGACACTTTTCAGAAACATAACCTACTTTCTTAATAGTAACTAAAATATTTATAAGTTATATGATAAAAACACAATTCTTTTACCCCGAGATTTTAGCGATTCTCGACTCGAACAAATTTTCGAACAGCTCCAAAATCTGTCAAATACGGACATTTTCCTATTTTATGCTTTGTACGACACGGACACGGACCCAAAAATTCAAACAGTCCGTACAAAACACGGACACATTGCAACCCTATATATAAAGTAAGTAAAAAAAAAATCAAATGTTAAAACGTGAAGTTGACTCACCTGTTGGACTTGGCGTACTGATCAGCTTTTCTAACCGCACTCCACTATACGTAAAATCATACTTTTTCAAAAAATTAAATTGGTTTCTGCCTCTTCGAGAATTGAGCGTATTAATACCATTCGAAATGTATCGTGGATATATTCTGAATTCTCTTTTCGGCACTAGAAGTCCCACGTTTAATTTCGGTTTCGCTGACGACGATGTATGGTTCTTCAACCAACAATTCGTTGGTTCGAATATTGTCATGAACACCACAAAAACAATAACAAATTTAACACAAAAAGTTTGTTTTTGAGTTGAGCTTAAATTTGGCAACATTGCAAATATTATGTTACTAGAAGAGGATGTCGTGTTACCTCACCTCAATTTCTAATAGTTTTCATGAATAAATTCTTTCTAAATTTCATGTATTATAATTCGATATTTTCCAGACATTGTTTTAGAATAACCATTAAACTTGTACTTATCAAGACTTTAATTTAAAATTTATTTACTTATTTAAATTTTAACAACCCTTAATTTTGAAGGCATTATTTGGTTTAACAACAAAAGACGTAGATGTCACACAATATTTTTAATAACATTAAGTTTTAATACGTTAAGTCCCAAGAAAATAATATATAATACTAATCTTTTAAATAGTATAATACAATTGTTTGTATGAGTAGTTATATTAAAAGTGGGAGAGTGAACTGGTTTTATTGGGTATTTAAACTAAATACTGATTCTGCTCCTAAGCAAAACTTTTCTTTTTTACTTAAATATTTTACAAAATCATTTAAACTGCTATATTTAGTTGCATTATTGTTTGGGGTTTAAATATTGTTTGAAAATTATAAATTTCCGTTTTGGGGCATATTACCAACTTAATACACATATAATTGTAATACTTGTTTGCATATTGTATTTAGTACAATATCAATCATAAATTTATAATATAGTATAGTAAACATGAAAACTAGCAGTTAAAGAAAGTAGCGGTGTCGAGATTCGAACACTGAACTTGCGTTACCTAATACTGGTTTCATTCTCACACTAGTTTAGAAAGTTGTCAAATATTGATACTTTGCTATTAAAATTTCAATGGTGGGAAGTAAATACACAAGCAGTTAAGTAGTTCAAATCGTTATTTTGTTTCCAGACAAGTTATAAATTGTTTCTACTACCTGCAAGTCTGAGACAGAAACGATTTAATGATGGAGAATTGGTCGTGTAGGAAGGGGGAGATAACGTGATACTAAAAGAAAGTTTAAAAAATATCACCAATCACACTTCTTGTTTCCTTCGACAGGTACAGAAATCTGTCACCAGGTGTTGCATCAAAACATCTGGTTATCACTACATCCTAAGTATCCAATAGTCATCTATCAAAGTGTGAATCTATAATTAACTCGTTTTCAATAGTTTAAAACAATGAAAAATGCCTACTGCAATCGAAATATCCGCAATGCTGAGAATTCCCTTGTACGTGAACTCACAAACACAAAGACAGCTTCAGAGACACACACACACACCAGCGTGCAAGAGGATCAGAGAAATTCTCAAATGTCAATTCCGCAACAAGTTTTCAAACGCACACGCACACGTAAACACCAAAGAAAAGAGAAAAAAACACACTTTTCACTAGTCCCTGAGCTCTGGAACTAACAATACGAACATATCACACTTTTGTCTATCTAAATGTTTTTTTTTTCTTCTTTTGATTTTACAATAAAAATGAGCAAACCAAAGTGTGAACTACTTAACACAAATTTGTCTTCGATTAAAATCTACACAAAGTTCTGAAAAGTTTTACTGGATTTTTCCTAGTGGCAATTCTTTATAATAGCTAAGGAATTGTCGTATAAAATTATTCGCATATAAATACTTCTTCACGCATAAAATCAATTGGAAGATAAAAGACGGAAAAAAAGAAAGTCTTGTTGCCGCGTTTGAAAGCACGATTTCTCCTTTTCTCTTCCTCACTTGCAGTGTATGATCGCAACGTGGCCTATCTCTCGTACTACGCCGGTGGTATCTCGGGCCTAAAGCGAAACTCGGAAAAGCGCCATATCCTCCCCACTCCTGGAGATACAACGCTGCATCCCCTCCCTGTCGTACGCCAACACGGCAAGCGATGTTACACCCACCACGCATGCCCAAAATCCATCTCTCCACACCAACTGACTCGTCTTTTTTCGATGCTATACAAGTATCCCTCTTTGTTCTTATACATTTATGCATACTTGCATATGTGTAGTACATAAAGCATACATATGGTAATACGCTATCGGCAATACTCATTCCAATTCCTGTTTCCATTCTTAAACTTTTCGTAGAGAAATCTTTCTTCTGATTTTATAGGACGATGTCTCTGTGTGAAAAAATGATCATATTCGTATCAGCTTTTTTTAGTGTTATTTTGAAATATAGATGATCCAACTTGCAATAATTTTACACTTTGGTTCTAAATCCTATAAAGAATACTAGATTATTGTCTATTTCAATATTCATACCAGTTGAATGAGTTTAATTTCAGTTTAACGTCCCTTTCAGCAGCGAAACTATATGAGACGTGGACCTACTGATTAACGTGGAATCCGAACCACATGAGCTCCCGCCGGAAATTGAACCTGGGTCTCCCACGAAAACGGATAGGAGTATCTTGTCTTCACACTAGTCTTAATATGAAATTACTCCGCAAAAGATATATTATTCAGCATTACCAATATAAACAACCACTGCTAGTAAAAATATAAAAACTGATAGAATCTTCCTTACCCAACACTTTTCTCTCTATACATATACGTCGTTTCGCCTAATGACTCTCGCCTTCTCGTTCCTGAAGCTTAGTTTCGGTACGGGATTCTGTAATATTTTTCAGTTTGGTGCATAGGAAATAAAAAAGTTTTCGCTTATGCTGAGTAATGTTCCCAAACGAAAAAAAAGAATTTACAGGTTTTAAGTATATCAAAATCTTTTACTACATACCTTCATATCGGAAATAAATTAACAAAATTTTCTTCCTGTATGGAAGTAAGAACACCTAACAATATTTTTAAGTTTCGATGATTTGTAAAAGTCTTTGGTGTGTTTTATACGGTCAATTTTTAGGAGCATTTGAAAATTATAAAGTGTTCATCAATATTAATTATTTCACAGAATTTAAAAACATCTTGAATTGAAAAGTAATATCTTCAGGAGAGTTTGAAATGTCTTTTAGAAACTAGTGAAAAAAAAAAAAAAGTGTAAGCTCTACCGCTGAGCAAAAATTTGTTTCTGCTCCCACGTTCCGATTTTAATAAAATTTTGCTTTTTCCTTCCTCGAACATTGGAAAATAAGTTTGGTGATTGGGGTGGAAATCCGTCAACAAAAATATAAAATAAAATCTTTCAGTTTAACGTCCCACGACTTATCCCCTTTAGGCTGAAGGAGACAAATGATGATGTAAGAAACTGTGGAATTAGAATGTGGGAGGAAACACAAAACAGGCAAAACTGACGGATACTATGTTTCCTACTACAATGCTTAGTTGGGCTGGGATCGAACTTAGGACTCCACCCACTAAATGTAAGCGCTTTACTATTGACCCACCGTGGCCTCGCATACGGCGGGGTAAAGGGAGGCATTCAAATGGGTAGAAGGTTTAAAATTGTTAAGGAAACCATTCATGACATTTGCTTCCATTTCATGTAAAATGAGAACTATTTGTGAGACTAATTATGACCTCTGGCCGTATTATGCATATAACACATATATTCTTCAAGTGTTTCCTTTATTTTCAAAACCGTCTTATTTTATTTATTGATGGTATGACCAATGGTGATAAAATTCAATTACACCAATTCAGGTGAATGTATATAATAAAATTGAAAGTCACTATGTTTGTGACTCTTAATCTCTTGAACCACCCGACTTATCTCGATCAATTTTTCAACATAAATGAGGTTTGGGCTCTAGGATTATTTTTGTTACTCAACTTTGACAGAGCAACCTAGGGGAAAGGCAGAGGGATATATATATATATATATATATATATATATATATATATATATATATATATATATATATATATATATATATATATATATAAATGAAAGTGACTGTGTTTGGGACTTAATAACTCTCTGAACCACCTGACCGATCTTAATCACGTTTTCAACATAGATGAGGTCCTGGCCTGGGAGTTTTGAATCATTTCACTTGGACGACAGAACTTAGAGGAGGTGTGGGAAGCGGAGATACATAAAAATAAATAGAACTTAATAACTCTTGAACAAATTGGCCGATATAGATCAAACTTTCAACATAGATGAGGTTCGAACCTGGGATGTTGTTATCAAATCGCTTTGACGGTGCAATTTAGGGTAGGAGAAATATTAATAAATGATCAAAAATGACCTATATTATTGTCGAATCCATAGTTTCCGGGGTCGCTAAGATGAACAGTGAAACTCCGATGCCGTTTAAATCCAAATTCAGCTCCACAACTTAGGGGACATGAAGGGGGAGATATATATACAGGGTGTTTCAAAACAACACCGACTACATTTGGGAGTGATTCCTGATACCAAGATAAAACAAAGCTACAGACCACTTGGCTGCACAAATGCTTCCTTTCGGAGCTATAGACTGCCGAAAACATTAAAAAAGATAACTTTAAAGGTCCATAGCTTCAAAACTATTTGTCCTACCGTATTCGGGTCAAGACTTCACTTGGAAACTAGAATGTGGCCTATACAAATATCCAAGTTTCAGAGTCCTACGGTACTTCCGCAACAACTTTTATGGAGGTAGTTAGAGAGTATTTCAAATCATATACCTTTAACCAAACTCCGCCTATAAAAATTGCTTTGTGAGTACATTAGGATTCTGAAACATGTATTTTTGGATAGCCCACATATTAGTTCCTAAGTGAAGTCTTGACCCGACTGCGGTAGATCCCATAGGTTTGGAGCTATGGCCCTTTAAAGTTATTTTTCTTTCATATTTTTGGCAGCCTATAACTCCGAAAGGAAGCATTTGTGCACTCAGGTTAGTCTATACTTTTTGTCTTATCTTGGTGTGTCAGGAATCACCTTCCAAAAGTTGTCGGTGTTGTTTTGAAACACCCTGTTTATAAAAATGATAGGAAATGAGTGATATTAGTGTGGAATCCAGAGTTTTTGGGGTCGCTGACGTGAACAGTGAAACTTCCGATACCGTTTAAATCCATGCCACTAAAAACAAAAACAGCGTAGGCCTATTTCACGGGTACTAAACACCTGAGATAAGGAGTTTTATTTTATTTTATTTTAACCTAGAGAGTTTATTTTAACCTAGTGAAATGGGTAATTGATGCTAGTAGATTTATAAGGATCAAGTTATTGAGTCTTATGCAGAATAATTTTCATTCTGGTAGCCACATACCTTTCCGGAAGTTTCTTAGTGGGGGAATAGGAAATGCCCTAACCCCAGCCCCTTCAATTTTGCTTCCTGCCTTAGCGTCGTCAATGGAGCTTGCCCGCTTCATCTGTATATAAAGTCCTATCTGTTAAGCCAAAATTATGGCCACTAAAATAACGAATACACATTAAATAGCAAAAAGTAATATATATAGAAATGTAAGCTTACTTCGATTTACACAATTAATCTCACGCTTAATATATTAATTTTCTGCTGCTAAACAGTAATTTTTATTTGTCTCTTTCATACGCTCAAACTGCTGATAGTTTCCAAAAAGATTACCCGGAAGTCAAGTCAAAACACGTGACTTTGTAACTAAACACATTGGTCAGGAAAACCAAATCTTTACTCCGTGGCGGATCTAGGCAGGGGCGCCTAGAACTCCCTCAGTTTTTTGGGCGACAAAAATAATTTAAGCTAATAAGTATATATTTTTGAAAGTTTATAGCAAACTCTTATATAGCATACACTTATCATAATCTGGGTTCGGACTGCACCCCAGCCCCCCCCCCCAATTTTTACCTTCTAAATCCGACTCTGTCTTTACCAAATCACTTAAGATTTGGTTGGCATAACCAAATTAACCAACCAAATGTCCTGACCAAAAATATAGTGCTCATGACCAACACGTTTGCTATAAATGACTAAATTTTGGTTAAACTAACCAAATAAAGTAACCAAATGGCCTGACCAAACAAATTTGGTATTTCTGATCAAGTCATTTTTTTTCAGTGTAAATGACGAGAGGAAAATCATATTCACGAAGAAATTATATGTCGATCAAAAGCAGGGAATTCGTGTTATTATTCGGTTAAAAGTCTCTTGCCTTCGCGAATTCCTTTTCGTACTATTTCCTTGTGGTCCGGCGATATAGCAGTAATACCATTGTTTCAAAGGAAGCTCACATTTGATATTTTGTTTTTTAAAATTTAACCACATTTTTGAAATCATGAATAGAAATGACAATATATTCGTTAAATCATGAACATTCTGGACACTAGAGCTACCAAATGACTATTAGGATATGTGACTTCTTAATTAGAATGTGGGGTCAACGCGTTAGTCTATTGGCATTGGTTCTAGTTGTGTAGATCAGTGTATCAGATATGTAGTATATTAAATATTTGGCCTTTAGTAATGGCATGCCATATTTAATTAAACTACAAAATACTTTAGTCTTGAGACTTAAAGAAAATAATTTAAAAGTTTAAGCTGAAGAATTGTGGTACGGAAAAAGACACTAACTCCAAAACGTACTGAGGAAATGAAAATAAATAAGCCAGCTGATAATCATGTTCAGAATCTTACGTAACAGATGAAAACAGCGCTCTGAAACAATATATTCCCCCTTGTGCTACACTTCACTACTACAAACATACCATGGTTCACGGAATTAGCGTTTAATGGTTCTGTGTGCGTAACGTGTTACTTAATGGAGTCTAGTGTTTCTATGTCAAAATAGCTAATACAACATTTAGTAATTTAATTTTAATCTGGACAGAAAGCGAATCTAAATGAAAATTAGTGTTGTTATTTACAAAACATTTAGAGCGAAGAAAATACGGCAAGTACGTAGGTAGTAAAATTTCGTTTCTCGGAGCGACCACTACGGATTGACCACAGATTAGTTTACCACAAATTGTGACAAATTAGAAACTTTAACATTAAGTAAATAGTTGAAAGTCCATTATTCAATTTGTATACATAACGTATATTGTTCAATAAATAACATCCGATCTCCTGCTAGGTGGTTTTATAGCCTATCAAGTTAGAAATAAATACTTCCCTACTTAGAGCCTTGGTCTTCCTTGTATAGTATGGTAATATCAAGACATCCTCCCGGGGAAAGAAAGATTAGTCCCACACTGAGAGAAACCCGTCCTCCTGACAGCGGTATATTGTACAAATATACAGAGACCTCTTGCTTACTACAGAAATCAGACCATACGTTATCCGTATGCTACATAGGCACTGCCCGTAGATGTTACATCATGCCTTGCAGGATGTCTGATATCTAACAGTCTTCCTTATATTACACACATATATATATATATATATATATATATATATATATATATATATATATATATATATATATATATATATATATATGTATGTATGTATGTTACCTTCGTCAGCTATATGCTACATACGAGGGCCATCTAAAAAGTGGTACCCGTTTGCGCCGCATGAAGCGCTGACGACTTGGGGAGCCGCTGGACAAGGTCAGACCGCGTCAGTGGCTTGTCTGCCTGCTCTGTGCGAGGTTGCATGGCGGTAGCAGTGCCTGTGTTGTGTCTGTGCTCGTTTATAATGATTAAACGAATTGAGAACTCCACCAGTTGTGAAGTGAGGGCCGTGATTAAATTTCTTAATGCACGAAACGTTCGAACTGACACACAATCATAGTCAACGTCTTGCGAATAAAATCAGAAAAATAAACACACTGCTGAACAAGACTGCACTTATTTAATATAAAAACACATCTACACGTGACGTTTCGATCTTCTAGCCATGATCCTCATCAGACGTACACTCCGGAATGTACGTCTGATGAGGATCTTGGCTAGAAGATCGAAACGTCACGTGTAGATGTGTTTTTATATTAAATAAGTGCAGTCTTGTTCAGCAGTGTGTTTATTTTTACGAAACGTTCGACCTTGTGAAATTCATCGCCAATTAAAGGAGGTGTATGGAGACAATGTGATGGACGAGTCGTCTGTTCGGCGCTGGTGTCGCAACTCTAACCTGGGGAGGGGGGGATACACACGACGAGAAGCGTTCAGGGATACCATCTGTCATTACAGACGAACTGCTGAGGTCAGTAGACGAATGCGTGAGGAACGATCGGCGCGTCACAATTGATAAACTCTGTGAACATTTTCCTAATGTGTCTCAAACAATTGTTCATGAAATTGTCAAAGATTATTTGCATTATTCAAAAATCTGTGCAAGTTGGGTCCCTCGCATGCTCACAGATGAGCACAAAACCAAGCGTATGGCTGCAGCACTGACGTTTCTGGGACGTTATTCAGATGAAGGAGACTTTTTCCTGAATCGCATTATTACAGGGGACGATACATGGGTTTGTTATGCATCACCTGAGAGTAAACGACAGTCCATGGAGTGGCATCACGCTCATTCACCAAGCAAACCAAAAAAACTCAAGACAGTTCCGTCCACCAGGAAATTCATGGCAACCATATTCTGGGATCGACGAAGTGTACTGCTTATTGATTTTATGGCCCGTGGAGACACAATTAATGCTAATGCGTATTGTGAAACATTAAAGAAATTACGGCGGGGGCGGGCAATACAAAATCGACGGCGAGGTCTGTTGTCTACAGGGGTCATTCTCCTTCATGACAATACCAGGCCCCATGCGGCTGCGAAAACACAACAACTTCTGCAGCAATTCAAGTGGAAAACCTTCGACCATCCACCGTATAGCCCGGACTTGGCCCCTTCAGATTTTCATCTCTTTACGAAGCTTAAAGACTTTCTGGCGGGAAAAAGATTTGACAACGATGAATAACTTTAACAAGGAGTGACTACGTATCTCAATACGCTGGCGGCGGAGGACTATGACGCTGAAATACAAATACTCATCACACGGTATGACAAATGCCTCAATTTACTTGGTGATTATGTGGAGAAGTAATGTAAAGTATGCTCTTTCCAATAAAAATGTGTATATTTGTTGATATGTACTACTGTGTCTTTATTGTACGAACGGGTACCAGTTTCCGCATGACCCTCGTACGTCCATTTGTATGTGAGATCATGATCGTCTATATTATTTCATACGGAAAATACGTATAGATGTAACACTTATACATAAATTATAAAACAAGAGTTTTCAGTTATATGTTTGCTTTATGTTAAGCAGAAAAACTACCTGATATACAAATGTAAGATACAAATTTACACACGCTACATACGGTTTATTTTCTCGGTGTACTGCCGAATGGACGGATTTTACATGATACCTCACAAGTGATCAGAAATAGGGAGCGTTAGGATTGTAAACTCTCCTAGTTTCCATTTCGAACCATTCTGACATCAAAATGGTGATGTGTTTGCCTTAACGCCATGGCCACTAAGGAATAGCAGAAAATTCGATTTATTTACCATTTTAATTGAACACTTGACCAGTCTAGCAACAGTAGGTGATGCAGTATACACTGTATGTTCCAACGCGGATGATATTTTCAAGGCGGGCATCAATTATCCAAGAAAAACTTTAAAACCAGTTTAAGAGATTACGTAAGAAGTTCGTTTTCAATAACGGATTAAAGGGCTTAATGGATCGGTTATTCCACATGATTGATCTAATGAATTAATTGACTCTTGCGTGCCTCATTAGCATCTCATGAGGTTTCCATGTAAGAAATATCTACATTTTCATATATATATATAAGATATGGATAATAACCTGCTTTAAATTATCACTACGACATTTTCCGTTCCCATACAGTCAAGCTTTCCGATTCCACTCGCCTTGTTGTCTTATGGATTTTCGACAATCTCCGCTATTGTGTCCAGTATTGAAAATATATATGGATATATACATTTGAACAAACTTTTACACGTATCATATATCTATGCTAGTACAAATCTATTACAGTATATTGTACTAATAATATATCATATATACTGGATTTTGTAACATATGTATCTCGTCATTTTTTGCGCAAATTTTTGTAGGTATCAATAACACGTATGTGCATAATGTCCTCTTCTTGGCTTCTCAGGTGAGATTTGTTTTCCTCACTAATCTAATGACTAGATCGTGTGACTTTTGATTTCGAGATCTCGAGTTCGATTCCTTGTGGAAGAACGCACCACAGTGATTCAGATCTGACTTTAAACTATACATCTCGTATATTACTTCTTGTCCTGGGGCCGCGGTGGCCCACTGGTAGAGCGTTCACCTCTGGTGCTTGGGGTCCCGGGTTCGATCCCAGCCTCCGCCAAGTGGACTTTGTGGTGGACAAACACCATGTGCGTGGGTTTTCTTGAAGTTCTCCCGTTTCCTTCCACTATCTTCATTCCACCATTCCATTCATTACTCATCATCACCGTCTCCCTTAGCCTAACCGACATAACCGTCTGACGTAAAACTCAAAGATTTCATTTTCATTTCATTTACCTCTTGTCCTTGGGTCTCTGGTTGGATCTCCAGCCACGTAAGTTTGTGGTGGACAACATCCTACCCGTGGGTTTTCTCGGAGTACTTCCACGTTCCGTCCTTAATTCACATCTCATAAATTATTTCATCAACATTCAGTTCTCTTAATCATCCACGTCCCTTAGCTTAACGGGCATAATTTCGTACTATATAGACTCGCTTCTGACATAGGACGGAATATGAGTCACTATAAGTCAATTAATCATACGACGGTCGTTTCTTTTTAAATTAACAGTAAGTGTATCATGGATTTTTAGTCTTTCACTTAAGTACACTCATGTCCAAAATTATTGTCGCATGTCTATAAATATGTTGTTGTAGGAATATAATTTGATAACGAATTCGCCCGGTATTTCTTATAATGTTAGTATGTGTATAATCGGCAAAGATATGTATGTTGCAAATTTCATGTCAAAAGAGCAGTAAATAAGAACAATAAAACGAAAATGAAACTTTCTTGTCCATTTTCCAACATTTTGTTTTACTCATTCTAATTTTCGTATTTATAATTCTTTTCCTATGAAATTTACCACAAATCGCATAATATCAGTATTAAAAGTGCCTTACAAAATCATTATTAAAGTATATTCTTACAAGAAGACAGTTATAGATATGCGACAATCATTTTGGACATGAGTGTACATAATGTCCTCTTTCTAGTTTCACAGATAAGAGTTGCTTTTCTCACTAATCTAATGACAAGATCTTGTGACTTTTAATTTCGAGGTCTCCAGTTCGATTCCTTGTGAGAGAACTCACTATCGTGATTCAGATCTCTCTTTAAGCTATACTTCTCGTACTGTATATTACCTCTTTTCCTTGGGTCTCTGGTTCGATCCCCAGCCACGTAAGTTTGTGGTGGACAATATCCTGCCAGTGGATTCCCTTGGGGGTACTTCCACGTTCTCTTCCAAGTTCATATTTCAGCAATTATTCCATCATCATTCATTTGCCTTAATCAGCCGTCTCCCTTAGCCTAATGGTCCTAATCGTGGGACGGTAAAGTTAAAGGTTTCATTTCATTTTTTGTACTATGTAGACTCTCTTCTGACATAGGACGTAATATAAGTCAATGTATGTCAGTTAATCATACAACGGTGTTTTTTTTTTTTTTTAAAAATTAACATAAATATACCATGCATTGGCGGAGTTATGTGGTGTCATGGGTGCATTGCCCTCCAATTTTTGACAAAAAATAAAAATGCCACCTATAAGATGGCCACCTACCAAGACCTCCGAGACCGACCAAAAGCTCTGCCAATCCAATATCCCCCAGCAGACAATTCCTAGCTCCGCCTATGGTACCATGAACTTTTAGTCTTTCAGTAATGTATATGCATTATTTGTGGCTACATTAAATTAAGTGGCAGAATTTTGGGGGGAATTTTTGTTTTATAACGTACTAGTTGACCACACATACACTATAGTTGACAGTGTTCAAATTTCAGGGATAGCCAATAAGATACCGTTTTAGGGAAAGAAACATACAGCAAACTATCATTGGTTTGTCCTAATGACCGGACAAACCGTCACGCATACAGGTAAATTCAAAAAGACAAACAATCAATGCAAATGCCCATCACTTAGTGGTGGACGCATGAACACCATTGATGTTCCGAATGTTCCAAAACTACTGTGCATCAAGAAAATTACTCGTTGACCTGCAACTTGTTCCTGGTGTGATGGCTCGCGTACCATGAAGTCACACTATGAAGTGTATGGATCCTCATCTTTCACGTCAAGACTCTTTCCCAAAATCCTCGACATCAGCAACTGAAACTGCAGCGCTACAAATGATCCAACAAGTGATTGAGAACAAATCCAAAACACCAGTTCCTAAGCCTACACAACTTCTAGATGCGTCAATATCTGACAGTCAAGATTCATTATGACCAGCGAAGAAACCATGACAGCTTCCTTCGCCACATTCACCTACGCCCATCCCAACTGCAAACTCCAATGCGCTCCTTTCACAAGCCACTACTGTTGCCGAGAATATTTCAGCTCAAAACACTATGAAAACCAATCCAATTGTCATTTACACTTTGATCTACATTTAGGATTGCCCTCTTGACAAGAGATACAAACTGAAACAGTTCTTTACTCAAAAGTGCAAAGTAATTTCTTCTCATGAAAGGCTACATCAAAATCAAATGTACTCAACAAGTAGATTATCATGTTAGGCAGAACATCTATACCACCAGGTTTCATTATTATCGCAACGTCTTTGTAATAGTAGGACATAGAAGTAGCTTTTAATCAAAGAATTATAGGTAACAATATCTGATAATGAATGTGCACTTTGACAATCACTTACCCAACATAGTTGGTATACATTCAGCAAAACAATTTATGGTAAGGAGTTTTTAAACCTCAATCCTCTATAAGGTTTTATTTAGAACCACAAAGACTCTTATCTTAGCTCGTTCAACATTACGTAAAAAAAAAAAAAAAAAAAAAAAACTGAAAACTCATGATCCTATAGCTATACAATCGGAGTCCAAAGGTACGTGGAGTGCAAAGGTAAGAATAGTGAAGCTTCATCATTGCGCACATTTACTAAATACTTTTAATTTTTCAGCTCGTGACAGATGAGAGCAAGGACAATGAAACAAGAAATGATGCAGAACAGGAAAACAAAAGCTTGTTAAATTACGTATTTCTAGGTTCGCAAGAATTTTAGAACAGCGTACTCATTTCAATAAATAGTTCAAAATAAGATCCAGGGTCTTAAGATGGACTTCCATGATACGACTTCTGGATTTGAAAAGTCTCAAAGATAATTTTTACCCTGAAAAGAATATTCAAGACTCATTGAATTATTTTATTCTATTAATTGTTGTGAAGGAAGTTTTTGAGTTTAGTTGATTTTGAATTTAACGTCCCGTTCAGCAAAAAGGCTATATCAGACGTGGATCTACTGATTAACTTGGAATCCGAACCATATGAGCTTCCACCGGGAATCGAACAGGGGTCTCATATGTAGTGCTCTCAAACGGGTCGGGTTGACCCGACCCGACCCGTAACCCGACCCGACCCGAGTCGGGTCGGGTCAGTTCGGGTCGGGTTACGGGTCGGGTCGGGTCAGGTCAACTCGGGTCGGGTTATCGGGTCGGGTCAGTCGGGTCAGCTCGGGTCGGGTTGTCGGGTCAGGCTAATCGGGTCGGGTTGTCGGGTCGGGTCAGTCGGGTCAGCTCGGGTCGGGTTGTCGGGTCGGGTCAATCGGGTCAACTCGGGTCGGGTTATCGGGTCGGGTCAATCGGGTCAACTCGGGTCGGGTTGTCGGGTCGGGTTATTCGGGTCGGGTTGTCGGGTCAGGTCAATCGGGTCAACTCGGGTCGGGTTATCGGGTCGGGTCACTCGGGTCGGGTTATCGGGTCGGGTCAGTCGGGTTATCGGGTCGGGTTGTCGGGTCGGGTCAGTCGGGTCAGTTCACTTTGGTCAACTGAGTTTAGATTGAGTTTAAACTCGGCTGGAGTCGAAAGCTGCTGTTTTTCACTAGCTGCCTAATTAAAAATAGCAATTTTCAATTGATTTTATAGAAACCATAAATCTATTTTGAACACTTGCAGCTAGTGTTTTTATGATAAATGCTTATTTTTCTACTTGTGTGTACTTTAATTTTTAAATGTGGAAGATTGATTTTACCAATCGACTGTAATATTAATATCTACGCCAATATGGAGTCTGGATTTAGAACACAACTAGAAGTTGTGCCTAGCGAACAATAGTAGATTTGGTCGACTTGTTTTCTTCTCATTGGATCAACTTCGATTGGAAACAAAAGAAAGGTAAAACCAGTTACGTAACTTGTTTGTATTTGTCCAGGTTTTAAGTTTTCAGTTTCATATTTTGTTTTATTTAAAACTTCTTTTTTCTGAAACATTATTCTCGGCTTCCAATATTCAGAGGATGTGCTTATAACAGCTTAGTTTGCAACTACCAGGGCTTAATTTTTTGAAGGAGATAAAAAGAGTTGTGTTTTCCCTTCCTGCAAATGATAATAAAATTATGGAATGAAATTGATTCCCAATAAAATGTATTGTCAGAGTGCTGATCTTTAGTTAGTAATTGGTTTATACTAGTGCTCCTTTACTTATTTTGTTTCAAAGTACTGACGTGACGTCTACCATATTGACTAGGAACTGCTGAAAAATTCGTAGCCCAACCCAGAAGGAGTGCACGTGGATTGGTGAAGTTTTACTTCTTCTTCTCTTCCCCCGAGAGTCAATATACTACCTTGTACAGTGCTCCAGCTTTTGCAGAAAAGTTAAAAAAATCTAGATTTCCTCGCACCACTGTTCGTAGCACTACCCCTATCAGATCTAAAATGGCGTCTTTCAAGTGTTATTTAAGTTTGGGAAATAAGTACACGTAATAGTTAGACGGAGCTAAATCTGCGGAATAAGAATGATGATCTAGACATTGAAATCCTGGATTATGCAATGTCAGTTATGTTCGCAGGGGCTTGATGGACAGGTGTATTCTCCTGAAGAAACAGAATTCCTTTCTTTTCATTTTCCGCAGCGTTGAACTTTGAATTTTTCTTTCAGTTTTGTAAGTAATGTAGAGATTCTGGATTAAATATCTGACCATTGAGGAGGTAGTCTACCAGTCCATACTTATACCAGAAGAATGTTCCAAACAGTTTCTCAACCTACTTCTGTGTCTTGAACTTCTTGGAGCGATGGAGAAATGAGTGCTACTGCTCCATTGACTGTTGTTCCGATTCAGGATCATAGTGGTACAACCATATTTCATCTATGGTTACTATTCGTCAGCGAAATTGATCAGCATTACGGTCAAATTGGAAGAATACTTCTCTTAATGCCGTTACCCTTTTATTATCCTGACATATATTTTGGGAACCCATTATGCCGAGAACTTGCGCATACCCAAGCCATTCTGAATTATGCTACCGACGAGTTCCAAAGAAATGCCCAGAATCCCTGACACAAGTTTTTCTGAGAAGGTAAAAACTGAGAAAGCGGAGTGCAGACCTCAGACTATAATAAATATAAATAGCTTAAATTATTTTTGTCACACAAAAACTGGGGTGGCCTAGGCCCTCCGGCCCCGGGCTATATCCACCACTGGCTGAAATGCTGCAATTTTCAAGAATAATGTCACAAATTGCATCCATGATTCCAGGAAGAGTCATTGCTTTTAATCATCCTGGATGTAAAGCATAATTTGTTGAGAAATTGCTACGTTTATACTAAGCCACTTACTTCTTCACCACTATATATAACGGAGGAGAGTCCCGTGGTGTTTCACTGATTTCCTAATTAATTTACTTCGGTGACTTTCCTTGGTGGAACAAAAATGTTATAACAGTAAAAATCTGGACGTTAGTGAAATTATCTGTTTGGGCACACATAATCACTTCAGAGGCCTGAGAAACAATAAGAATTTCCTTATTAATATGAAAATTTATATTTGTACATACAGAGATATGTTTTTCTAAACTACGGTTTCATTTTTCTACCTAGTACCTACACTCCTTCTGGATTGGACTACGACATTTTCAGCAGCTCCTCGTAAATTCTCTCTCTGGCTCTTTCTCTCTCTCTCTCTCTCTACATATATATATATATATATATACAGTGACTTAGGGGGGTGGCTTCCGGGCTTAAGCCCCCCCCCCCGAAATCTTACTTAGTATAGTAAAGTAAAGTAAATATCTTTCAGAATTTTCACATTTCCAGGCAAAGCCCCCCTCCCGAAAGCTAGCAAAGCCCCTCCCGAAACAAAATCGTAAATACGCCACTGTATATATATATATATATATATATATATATATATATATATATATATATATATATATATAGAGAGAGAGAGAGAGAGAGAGAGAGAGTGATACGTAGCATATAGACGAATGTGTTACTTGTAGCATACGCGAAAGTAATTCAATTTATGTTTAGGCTTCAAAAGTTTCATTGAAAAATATTTCATGTGCAGACGTTATTTATTTGTTAGTTACAAATTTTATTTGAAATAAGTTTAATTTATAATCATATAGATCTAACATAAAAACAGCAACGAAATACACAATGTAATGTAAAATAAGTCAAACGTAATAAATAAGTTATTTTTGGTATGGCAAATAGCCGCCCCCGAAAATGTATCTGCCCCTCCTTTGCCCCCCTAACAACTTAAAGCTGGCGTTGTCACTCTAACAATATGGTATGGAGTTCTTGCATACTATTCATTGTTGGCGGAAAAATTTCTTCTTTTACTTTCTTTTGTCCACATCAAAGGATTACACCGAAAAGTTTACAGAAATGAAAATAAGCTTTTCATTGTTGCATTGTTATGTTCTCAATGATTTTGCATTGTAAATATTGGCTTTAAAAAATATTAACACAGTATGTTAAACTTTCAGTTAAAGAGAATTTTCCAAGAATTGTGCTATATATTTTAAATTATGCTTTATGCTTTATTTTCTAAAATAATGCTTTTAAAACTAGTTTCCCAATGTGAGTGCACTTTGGCGTTCACCCAGTGTCGTAACCATAGTGCTCTCAAACGGGTCGGGTCGGGTCAACTCGGGTCGGGTTGTCGGGTCGGGTCAGTCGGGTCAGCTCGGGTCGGGTTGTCGGGTCAGGCTACTCGGGTCGGGTTGTCGGGTCGGGTCAGTCGGGTCAGTTCGGGTCGGGTTGTCGGGTCGGGTTATTCGGGTCGGGTTGTCGGGTCGGGTCAATCGGGTCAGCTCGGATCGGGTTGTCGGGTCGGGTCAATCGGGTCAGCTCGGGTCGGGTTGTCGGGTCGGGTTATTCGGGTCGGGTTATCGGGTCGGGTCAACCGGGTCAGCTCGGGTCGGGTTATCGGGTCAGGTCAATCAGATCGGATCACGGTTCGGGTCAGTCGGGTCGGGTCGGGTCATCGGGTCGGGTCAGTCAATTCGGGTCACGGGTCGGGTCGGGTCGGTCTTCAACCCGACCCGACCCGACCCGTTGAGAGCACTACTCATATGCCAAAGGTGCGTATGCTAACCATTTAGCCACGAAGGAGCTCGAAAGAAGTTTTGAGGACGTATAGAAGTTTGCAGCAGTTAATGCATGAAAAATAACGTACTTTCTGTGTGGAAAAGTATGCTAAATAACCAAAAGTGAGAGATGTTATAATTTTATCAGATTTTTCAACGATCATTCTTCAATAAATTTGTTTAAAATATGCTGATAGTTAAACTTAATAATATATTTTGAATAGTGAAGTATCATTTCTTTCTCTTGCCATAAAGCCGAAACATACTATCCTGTGAATGATGCTAATATGCAAACCTCAAAACATTTAAAAGTTACAGGTTGCATAAGAACGCAAGACTCTCAATGTGTCTATCACGCTTACTTCCAATAGTTCAAAGTTAAGCCAATAGTTGTCGCTACTGCGCTACCTCCTTCCTGAAGCCAAGAAATGCCGCTAGCAGATTACTAGCCGAGCAGCTAGGCGAGAGGAAACGAGATAAAGTCTAATTCAAATGATATGAATCACGCAATAGTGGAAATAACAGTAGGAAGATAAAGGTGTGCTTTCCACTCTTGCCCTAGGTGGTTTTAACGCTAGATACGCCACTGAAGTCAGGACTATTAAGCATAACCAAGTTCTAACATTATCTTCCATAAAGGGCGGAAAAAGCTGAAAAATTACGACAAAACTGCAGAAAATTTAGTCTACATGTTTAATAAATATTGAATGCGTGTTTTCTATGCGTCATTCTTTGGCGTGGGTTAAGCATGTATGCTCCCGTCTATCTTATTTTCCAAGAGAAAAATGTTTATGATTTTTTTGCTTTATAGACTGGTACACACTAAAAGCGCGCTAGACTCTGATTTTCCAATATAGATAAATGAGTGTGCTGTTTTCCTTGAAAAGAGGAAACTTATGAATATCAACATGGAAAATTCCCTGAACACAGGAAAAGCCGGTTTTCCTTGTTCATTTCGACATAATAATAAGAATGACGTAGTCACGTCACAAACTGGTCAATTTCCGTAAGCTGAGGAGCTACAGCGTAACACGATCTTCTGGTGTCCACTGCATGATAACTTTCGATATATCTTATGAAATTACAGTTTTGTCTGTATTCTTTCTTTTAGTTACACCATAGCAGTAGTTCTCAAAATGGGGTCTGCGGACTTCTGCGCGATGTCGCGACACATAAAAATTGAAATGTGTTGTAATAAAATGGATCTCACAGCTGTTATGCAAGAAGTATTTTCTTCAGTTACTAAAAATGAAGCAATTTGAAATTATGCCTACATTTGTAAATTTAAATATTTTCCTGCTTTACTAAATTTCTGACCTGAAGGTGGTCAACCGTTAAACAGAACTACTTCAAGTGAGAGAAATTCCTTCTTTGGTAGGGTACTTTTTCAAAAGCAGTTGTACACTAATTGCAATACGCTTTGGAATTTCATGAGTTTCATCTTCAAGTAACGGAAAGCTGCCACCACTACCACCTATTCCAGATTTTCTTTTTTTCTTTTTTTTTTAAAAAAAGAAATAAATGTTAGTCATTGTTATGCTTATAAACATCAAGCCTCCTCACAATTCTGGGATTTCTAAAAAAAAAAAAAAAAAAAACGATGAGAAACCCGTCCCAAAATATGTTCCTACATACGCCACTGCGAGTAAATCTTAACTCAAATTGCGTGCTGTTAATGTAAAATTGTCTTGGAAGATAGGTCCCAATAGCGAAATAAGAACGTTACTTTGATTCAATCAATTTGTGAAAAGGTAAAAAATATCAAAATGACATACACATACAACACTGGCTTTTAATCGCTTCCTTTCCAACAAAGACAAGAACAACTCTGAAACAATAATATTGCAGTGCGGTGTTATTTTTGTTGAAGGATTTTGTTTTTTGCTTTTTTTAAATTTTCGATGAGTGATCAATTAAAAATAAAGAAAAAACATTAAAACTTAGAAACAAGCATGTATATTTAGAATAAATTACTTATCGCATTCTTTTGTTTTTTTAAATCTTTTTCTTGTCAGTGGCGTATATCAGTGGCTAATTAGTACCGGCATATCTTTAATACCATGTGAAATTTCAGATAGCATTGCAAGGAAGTCCGCAGATCACTTTCCGAATGAACAGCTGGTCCACGTTATCGAAAGGTTTGAGATCCACTGTACCATGCATACCATTCACCATATAATTCAGCATTCAATTTATTTTCGAACACTACTATAGATAATCAGCTTGATGTTATCTGATTAATTTAAGGGAGCCTCTATCATTTGATGTGATAAGCTATGGACTTTCATGTGTCCGTCTCTTTGTCTACTGCCTATTCCAAAGTAACTCTCATTTCCTATGTTAATGAATCTTGGCGTGTATTGTCCTTGAGCATCAAGAAATAAACTTGTTATTTGAGGCTGAAATTCACCAGTGGGGAACATAGAAAGTAAAAACTGGGGGGCAACCAGAACAAAGACTATGATAAGTATATCATGAGTTCATTATAAGCTTTCAAAAATATATAAATGATAGTTAAATTATTTTTGTCGTCCAAAAACTGGGAGCCCTAAGCTCCCTTGCCCAGCCTAAATCCGCCACTGAAATTCACACAATTAAAGGCTAAATGGAATACAATTAATCACAAATTGAATATTTGTTCCGTTAAATGATATGGTAAACGATACTAGTCAGTATAGAGCATTATCGTCAAAATTGACTGTACGAAATCGTTCATATGCTAGTATTCTAGCGCAATGTAAAATTGTGCATACCTTTTTAATTATTAGAACTTTTTATCGCCTTGCCATTTGCACATTACAGTATGTTTAATACAAATTGGAGATAGGAGATTTTACGAATGTTCGCATATTATTTATATCGGGCGTAGTTATGTAGTGCTAGAATATTTGGCGGTATATGATCGACTTCTTTTCAAAAGTACAGGCGCGTACCCAGATTTTACTATTGAGAGTGGTCCAATCCTTTGGTAGGTCCAATACTACAATTGACTAAATCTATGTAGTATTGAAGGGGTATTATTCTGCATCTGAAAAGATGATAAGTAATTGTAAAATATTTTCACCTATGTATAGGCCTATAATAATATAGAACTTGATTTTATAAGAGAAACATTACAGATGAAGTGTAAGATTAAATTTTCATGCTACATCAATCACTTCTCTGTTAGACAAGTGTAGTTTTAGGCGTGCTGTACACTATAGGATAGACCCTAGAAAATCTCTTACGATTTGTCCTAGAGTCAAAACTCAACGTGTATGGCATCAGATTGCGTGTCATTTCCTGTGCTCTGAACGATCCTATGAGATTTCTCTTGCTTAGAACACGCTCTATTTCCGAAAGAAGATTCGTAAGATTTCGATTTAAGCGACATCAGGTGAGAGAAAGTGAAAACAAAACAAGTGAAAACACAACTGATGAGGAATCTTCTGATCGTGCAGGTTTACTTTAGGTGTACCACTCGAAATAATTGTTGAAAAATTATTATTTATCACTGTTTCCTAAATGATTTGCGTTGACCGACATTAAAATTATTCACATATAGATAAAATCCATCAAGGGGACCATCAAAAGCAATTGTTGATAAGCAACAATTCTTTTACAATTTGCGTACAAATACGGGGTCCGAATATAGTATAAAAACTATAGTGCGAAAAACGTAAACCAAGTTGTGCTAGGTGGCCTCTGAACAGTACGAATGCTATGTAAGCGACTCAAAGCAGGGCGAAGCCAGGGCCCGAGCGTCAGTCACGGGGTGCGAGCGAAGGAACGGGCGCGTCAGTGAATGTAGTGAAAACGAGTGGGTTTCGGCAATGATACGAATTTGGATAGCAATTGTCACGGTATCGTGGTAGTAGCGCTCCACTTGTAAACATAAACTATAGCTGTAAACTATAGTTTACAGAAATAAACCGGCGGTGGAAAATAGTATCACCGGTAATCTTTCATATGCATTCACTTAGGTAAATGTTTCGTAGAAGGGGTCTAGAAGTAGACCAAACATACAAAATTTACAGGAGAAATGGAAGATGCAAATACTTAGACCTAACACAATCTAACCAAATCGAACCTAATGACATTAACAAACTTAAACTAACCTAATAATACAAGGAAGCGAAATTCTATCACTTTTTGAAAATTAGCTGGAGCATATACTAATATAATCTAACGTAACATAACCGTAACTACCCTGAATCAGCCTAAACTAAACTAATGTAAATAGAAACTACCGAAATTGTAACATTTCTTAGAAAAAATTAGCTCGACCCTTTCTGCTAAACATTGTCTCTCAACTATTTTATCCGTCGTTAAAACATTTAAGATGATTTTCAACTAGTAACTCTACAATTGTAAACATAAAATACAGCTGTAGTACTTTGTATTTAATTCTGTTGTTTGCAGAAATATGATCCTTATACATATGTCTTTTCATGCAAAGTATTAAATTCTATTTGTAAATATTCTAAAATGTGGTGCACCAAAAATATACCAGCACCCTTCTGACATTTGTGATTTTTTTTAGAGGTATCCAATTTAACAATATAACGCGTGGTATTAATATCAGTGGGATGTGCAGTATGGTTAGCATAATAATTCTTCAATTTTGTACTTTCATTAAGTAGAACTATTCCACAATGTTGATAAACGTCATTCGGTCAGACAGGAAACCTCTTCACGTGTATGGCAGAAAAAGGGTAGGATTTCCTACAAGATGTCATAACATATTTCCGAAGATATTTCCTACGATTGATCTCGTAGTGTATAGTCCGCCTTATTCACAAAATGTACAAACGTATGTTGACTTAGGATTTTGTTGTTATGTTGTTATATCCGGACCCACTGGACCCCCTTGGGTGTTTTCCTGCTTATACCCTGGGCCGCTTTTGCTCGTTCTTTAGTACGTTTGAGATACGAATACTCTGGGCTATAAAAATATTAGGTGCGAATACTCTAACTCTCAGTTAAGTTCCATTACATCCCTAATCAGGGGAAAGATACATTCATTCCACCGTTATTAACTGATTTCAAATCCAAGTAGTGGCAAAGCTTCATAGAACATGTGAACTATAATAGAATTAATTTTGTGTTTAACATCCCTATCAGTAGTGAGGCTATATGAGATGAACTACACGAACTCCGGCCAAGAATCGAACCCGGGTCTTCTACGCCAAAGGCGCGTGCGCTAACCGCTTATCACGAAGCAGCTCATGTAAACTATAGTGTATCAAAATCAAATAATTTTAGAGAATCTATAATGGAATATATTTACTACATGGTGGGATAAGGGCTTAAAGTCATTGGTTAAAACGAATCATACCTTCACACAATGGCTATGAGATCTACATTGTATATGCCCACACTCAATACACCCTAAAGTATATACATCGCCGATGTCTCAAGAACTGAATCATACTAGCTCAGAAGGATCTTCAACAATTGTCTATAGAGAAGAGAACGTATGTGGCGTACGTAAAAACGTAGATTTCGTGTGTAAATTCTGTAGATTTGAACTTAACGTACAATAAATGTATAACTGGAAAAGTAAATGTTATACGTATTTTCTCTATAAGCGTTCCTAACTTCCCGTACACACACACACAAAAAAAACTGTATATATGTAGTCAGAATCTCACATACAGATAGACGTATGTAACATATAGCCCTAGCTAACCTATGTAACATACGTGTGCGTATGTAATATACGGAAGACTGCTAGATGTCAAACATCCTGAAGAATGGATAACATATGCGTCATACTGATTTCCATAGTAAGCATAAGGATTCCGTATATTTGTAAAATATACCCCTATCTGGATAACGGATTTTTCTCAGTGTAGACGATGTCATCCAATTCTACAAATAATTGAAACTCCAGCCCATTAGAGACATCTTCATCAACCTGGACCGCAAATACAAAAACTTCTCCAAAAGCAATTCTTCAATGAGAATTTTACTAAGGAATACGAACCCTCCCAAAACCATCCTTTACACCTTTTATCCATGCAATAATAAAACAAATAGCTTTCCTTACAACCTTACTCTAGTACAATATAGGCATGTTTTCTTCACCTGAGCACATTCTCACCTCTCCACCCATTAACCCTGGCCATACATGCCAAAATATTACTTCATAAATACCATAGTTCCGACTTCTTTCCAACACTTCATACACTGTAAAAAAAATCGTTGTGTTATTTCAACGACATGCGTATGTGTTAACACGATTGTGTTAAAATATAACACAGACAAGTGGTTAAAACAACTCACTCTCCATTTGGAGTTGTGTGTCAAATCCCGGTAGTTGAAATGCCACACAACTAGGGATGAGCACGAAACGAGTCGAAACAGAATTTTCCTCACAAAATTCGAGTCGAGACACAGCTCTTCCAATATAAAAATATATATATTTTTCGAGTCGAGACATCACTTTTACAGCACATTTTCGAGACGAGACAGTCTCAAATCTTATCTCGTGCGCATTCCTACACACAACCTGTGTGTTAAATTAACACAAATGTAGAATCTTCGGTGTTGTTTTCTGCGTGATTGCCAAATATGTTGGGCATCTAATTATAAAGGCTTATGAATTGAAGCTACAGACAAACACAGTAGAAAGAAATACTTAAACAAATCCTGGTATACGCAAAATTTCATCTCCCACATTTGATGCATTTATTGCTTCTTTTTCTAAGCGAATGTGTACTAGAAGCAACAAACGCATCAACTTTATTAGATGGCAACTGTCGCCGATCATTTGAAAGTGAAAATGGAAGAACTATAAAATAAAGTTAATAGACAGTCGTCATTTTGTTATAAAATTACATGGCGAACAGATTTTATCTTATCCCGAACAGTTATCGTCGAATATACGCGGCTTAAAGGAGCACTCTGATTAGCCAAATTCAAAAGACCTCAACAATTTATCCCTCTACAAGCGACGTTCTCTTCATCGCCTCCGTTGCCAAGTCGGAAGAACACGCGGCTAGTAATCAAAAGATTGGGGGGGGGGGTCGTGCCCTCCCCCGCCACTGGAGTATTTTTTTTTTACTTGTTTAAAGTGTTTTTTTTTTAGACTATAATGTAAACACATTACGCATATAGGCGTTTTAGCATATTTTGAGGGAGTAATTTTGTGGTTCATTAAAGCTTACGGCATGGCTCAACACCGGTTATGTGTTAAAGACGTAACACACTCCCTGTGTTAAACGCCAATACCGCGGGGTATGTGTTGAACTAACACCGCATAGTGGTAGTCACGCTGGAACCACTGCCTTGTGTTAAAATTGAGTTGAATTAACACAACCATTTTTTACTGTGTACACCAAACTACACCACTGCACTGCCCTGGATAAAATAGCAACAACACATGCTAAAGTGTATTCAAGGAACGTTCAGTACCTTATGTAAACAAATACACGTGGTGATTGTTTCATTTTATTGGTTAAAGAGCCTTGGAACATTCATACGGCAGAAGAAAATAGTCCATTGTCAAATAAGCTGTTTTTCAATGTTTTTGTTACTTATAAGGCTCATCATCAGAAATGCAATTTCCTTACAGTTAAATAACAGAAACAACATTGTATCTAACAACTAAATTGAATTAATGCAATAAAAGAGAATGCGCATGCGTAGAAGGTGGCTTTGACCCGTCTTACGCGCGAACCACAGTTTACAATGTGGCCGCGTGCGGGAAGTATGTAAAACACGGACAGGATACAAGCACGTGCTTCTCGAAAGAAGCGCTGACCGATAGCCAATCATCTGATGACTGGCGGACTAATACCATTCTGCAATGTTTACATCAGGATCAGAAGGTTCGTTAAATGAACTTTAGACATCCATCTCTGCATTAGTATAGAGAAAAGTTTTGTTAGTTAGTTAGAGGTTATGAAATATGAACATACGACCTAACATAGAATCCGAATCACATGAGTTTCCAGCAGGCCCGTAGCCAGCCTGATTTATTAGGAAGGAGGGGCAGAAGTGAAGAATGAGGAGGCAATGACAAAGACATCAAAGAACACCTTAAGAGCATTTGCACACGTCCCCGGCAATGCCGGATCCGGTTCCGACAATGCCGGCGATGGAGTCGGCGGCAATGTAATCAAATGGTAGCTGGCACACGCTTTCCGACCCGGCAAAAAAGCCGGTGGAACTCCCGGCTCCGGCAAATGCAGCCGGACTAGCCGCCGACATGTCGGTGCCGGCTCCGGCTCCGGTTTTGTCGGCGGCAATGTTTTATTATGCGTAGTTGCACACGCAGCCGGCAAAGACGGAGCCGGCTTGCTGATAGGTTTCTTCAATCTAGCTACAGTGAGTGAGTGGCAAGGCGTTGTGTATTCTTGTTTCTTTTCCTGTATTTGGATTTTTTGTTTACTTCAGGTTTTTTGTTATTTTCTTTTTTTCACATCATATGAATATATAATGAAGAATGAAATAATAAAAATGGCTGTGAGGTACCACAGATATAGTGGCTTGCTATTTACATAAATTCTCAGCAAGGGAAATTCGGATCTTGTTTGAATTATCCAACTACGGCAACGCGTAAAGTGAGTTTCACACATGTATGTATGTATATTAATTTGTTATCTTCTACAGCTGAAACTTACTTCAACGATTTAAACAAAGGGGTCGTTGGATTCGTTTTGATAGAGAATATGTCTTAGCATATATGAAGTCATAATTTTTAAAAAAAATCAACTTGGCGGAAATGAACAAAATGGAGATACGAAGAAATTATGAATCTAGGGTAGTTGTCCAGTGCTTATCCTGTTAATTCTGCAACCCAGTATGTACGGTATAAATATCCATCATAATCGTAGAAGTAGGCATTTTCAAGCATAACAAAGGTTGTAAATAAAATTAAAGTAAATAAAAACTACAACACAGCTACAGAAAGAACTGAAAATGCACAAACAGAACAAGAAAATTTCTATTCTTGTGGTTGCATACTGTTTTACCTTATAGATCGTAATAAAAATATGTACTCTGTCTTGTCTGGTATTTGTTCCATAGAACGATTGTATACTGAGTGAATAGGCAGCCGCAATGTTGCCTTTGTAGAGCCTATTATTATTATTATTATTATTATTATTATTATTATTATTATTATTATTATTATTTTAAATAGCTTGATCTCAGCATGTTTCAATTTTGAGAAATTTAAATAGATGTTAAAATTATGGCAACAAAAGTGAAAAAAAGAGAAAGAAACCAAAAGAAGGCCATATACCTCGTACGCACACATCCACACACACAAAGAGCAAATATACCTTTGTGTACTAAAGAAAAGATATTTGGGGATTTTTAGACGTTAATGCTCCTACGTCACTTGATTGACGTAATACAATTAACCTTGTTCTTTGCATTGAGCTATTTCTCAGATATTGAACGACCCTTCCATTTATTCAAGTCAGTCTGTAATATTACACGGCTCTTGCGAAAAAAAAAATCTGAACAGCGCTGAATATGATTACTAATTCGTTGTACTAAGAAATCGAACGTTTGTTTAGACATGCGAAAGTAATTAATAAAAAAATTTCGAATCATATGTACGCAGCTTTTCATATAATGTATGAAACGGACTCATGTTCTCTCCTTCACATTCAAACTCAAACTACCTTTCGGCACCGGCATTACCGGGATGTGTGTGCAAAGCAGCGCCGGCACCGACATTGCCGGATCCGGCTCCGGTTTTGCCGGCTGCGTGTGCAAAGCAGCCCCGGTTCCGGTTCCGGCATTGTCGGTGCCGGATCCGGCATTGCCGGGGACGTGTGCAAATACTCTAAAACTATATATTTATATATTATTTACAGAATCTGTATTTTATTTTTGAATTATCAAAATGGTAAATATTTGTATCAGTTTTGTGTGTTAAATACAGGCTCTTTGCGAGGTACTTTGTTTCATATTAATAATTAAAAGTGAAGTATTTATTTTTAAGCTTTATAACAAATTTATATACCAGCAATTTTAGATTATATCAATACGAAATAGAAGTATATGTTTTATTCAACGTTTGCACTCAATTTTCTACCTCCCAAAATAAGAGAGACATTACAGTTTATTAATATACACAACTATCGTTGTGGACTATGATACTGTTGTTTGGAAGTACACCTGGTATCCTTGGATGCTTGTCATGGTTGCAATAATAGGGTACGGTTTGAAATTCTTGAAATGAGTAAAGGCAATGGAACATATTTGGTGCATCTACTAAGAAACATATAATTTTACACAGAAATTAGTAGAATTCGCAAAATTTAATTTAATTTGGTAAATATAATTAGAAGACTTTCATTGGTTTTGAGTCAGTTTGAAAATTCTCTCTAGTGTTATTTTTAGAGGCGGCAAAAAAGGCTTTATGGGGGCAGTGCCCCCTCTAGCCCTCCCTGGCTACAGGCCTAGCTCCCAGTAGGAATCGAATTGGGTCTCCTGCGCCGAAAGCGTGTACGCTAATCATATAGTTACAAGAGAAATGATACTCTCAGTACGATTCCACGATCTTTTAAACAACGTATATTATATGGTCTCTACGCGTCCGTGAGTGTATAATATTTACTGTAAGAAACACAGACATCGGGAAACTTAAAGGAAAAGTTGTTTTTATTACAGAAAACTAAACAGGTAAAATGTTTGTACTGTGTAAGAAAGCTTTTGCGAACGGGCGAGAAATTCATACTTCCTTATGAGCACTGTCTCAACAACTGCTCCAAAATATTCAAATGATATGCGTTTCTCATAGTTTGACATCTAAATTTCAAATTTTGTTCCCATCCCAGCTTTACAATTGCAAACACCGTATCATCAGCTTCATTCAGGCTAATGTTAGCAGCTCTCTGACACAGGCTTCACTTGTGGTTTGCTTGCATTTGAATAATTTACTCTGAACGTAAAAAGAAAAAAAGATACGTACTGTTTTTGTAGAACCTCGCTGCAAAAATAAAAAAAGTATAATAATAGATCTTAAAATGTTGGCTTTGTAACCTGCAACCAAAATAGCTTGAATTTATATGGTGTAAGCTCAGATAAACTTACGCATTTTATGGCGTTTTTCTTTTACTGAATTTTTACTGTTATTGTTATTACTCATTAGGGACTGGCATTCCAGGGTTCGATTCCGAATTCGAGCATGGATTTTTTTGTTGTTGTTGTCCACGCATTATTGTTATCTTTCTAGTGCCAGTAAACTAAAGAAAAATGGAATTGAAAGAGGTTGCAGTTTATGGATTTGGTATCTAAAGAGAAAAATGGTATGATAGGACGAAGGGGTTAGCTGGTACTTTTGCATCTCGTCGGTACTCTTCAATAGCGTGCAAATAAAAAGTAAAAGCTATGCAACCAAGGGATATACCCCTCACACAGCCAAGTAAGTAGGAATTTATTTCGGGAGGGGTCCTAAGTTTTGGGGGGAATCCAAATTCAAAACGAAGATCCATTATGTTAAAATTTGTTAAACTCCTACCGAAAATTTAACTAATTTTGCAGGAAAGTCGGGGTTTGAAACTAGAGTCCAGTCTCCCAAAACCCACCCCTTGTGTATATATCTCATATCGAATAGATTGTTTGATGCACGGCATTTGAATGATCGGGATCTGGGCATAAATAAACACAACATATACAGTATCGTATACGTAAGCGGATAGCAGTATCGTAGCAATATTAATAAAGAAATTATATATACTCTGTAAATATTAGGGTACACATACACACAAAAACTCTAGCACACACTCACTTACGTACTTATACGTACTGTGTAGTGATATGCTTATATATTTAGTAAGTTACATACGTCACACTTGAATAATTGAATATCTGAGTAAAGGAACAATACTAATGTAAAACCATACTTCATACATATTTCAATAACAACGTTGTGTTATACTCATTGCAAAACATAAAAGAATCTTTGAACACATTTTAGATGTTTTTGGAAATTACTTTTCAATAGTGCTTACCGTGTCAATAAGTGTTCTTAAGTGTTGCGTTACTGAACAAAAATGACTAGAATATATCCTAACAGTGTTTCTCAAAAAAATACCTTAGAAGTGTTTAAAATGTGCCAAATTGTTTACGTGTCCAAACAGTATACGTTTAGAAAAGGCTTTGACACAGTCAGAATACTTCGTACGGTACGTCACCGACACTCTTTTAAAGCCCTGGTTACAGATATTCATTCTAGATACTATATTTTCCAAGTATGTCGCAGATTTGTTTGCAAAATGTGTCGTAACTTTGTTTTCAAAGGATTGGTCGACAAGATGTGTTTGAAATTTATCACACTACACAATGCTTTTAAGAATTATCGCTTTTTGGACACGCGAAGTACACTTTCTAAACACTATTTTGTCAATTTTCTCCTCAACATCTGTTCTTAAAATGTTTAAATGGTGTTTTTAGTTTTTTTTTTTTTTTTTTTTTACAATGTTGTTCTATTCATGAAATTAACTTTTAAATTACATAATAACTTGATAACTGTTGTACCAATTCATAGGAATGTGTTGTTGGATGTATTCTGTAATTATTTTTGACGTTAAGTATAAAGGCTTATTTTAGCTCTTCCACTCACCAATTCAATTCAACAAGCAATAGAAGTTGCACAGTTAAGAGATGACAATCTAACGGATACAATGTGGTGGTTAACACTGTATTAAGAGAGCACGGAGTAGAGGGCTTACCTCGAGTGCGTGGGGCTACTGGCTCCATGACCGGACAAGTAAGTGTGTGGTGGACAGCATCATGTCCGTGGGTTTTCTCGGGGTTCTCCCGTTTCTTCCCACTTTCTCATTCCACCAATTCTTCCATTATCATTTACTTCCTTTATCGTCTCCCTAAGCCTAATGGGCATAACCGTGGGACGCTAGACTGAAAAGATTACGTTTCATTTCATCTAACAATGCATTTGGTTTACCAAAGAAAGAAAAAATATATGTTTGCTCTATCCGTGTGTCCGACCAGCCGAAAGATAAATATATCAAGAAACTTCTTAAGGTATTATCGTCAATTTTGGCCAGGATGTATAGATGGTCATCGAGTTCGTTGACGAAGGTAAAGTTCAAAGCGGAAGTGGTAGCGACAACTATTTCCGGTTTAAACGTTGATCACTATAGACCAGAAACGGTAATATATAACGAGAAGTTATTTATTCTGTGTAGGCCCTAATCGATTAACAGTAGCAAGAATACAATTCCTTTCTACCTTAATTCTATACTATACTCTCCATTACTACTAGTACTACTACTACTACTATTACTACTACCACTACTACTAATAATAATAATACTACTACTATTACTACTGCTACTAATATTACTATTACTACTACTACTACAACTACTACTATTACTATTAGGCTACTACTACTACTATTATCATTATTATTACTACCACTACTACTACTACTACTACTACTACTACTACTACTACTACTACTACTACTACTACTACTACTACTACTAATAATAATAATAATAATAATAATAATAATAATAATGTGATATTGAGCAAATAAACTTAAATTTTTACAACCGCTCCCTTCCCAAAAAATATGTGGCTGTCGTGACTCGATGAAACTTTTAGGTTCAACCTGTAGCTATATAGCACGATTTAGTATAATGTCCTTTATATTTTAGAAACAATATTTAAGTTGTACACGCAATTGCGGTTTCACTGAAAGTACCGTATATCATACGTGTGGAATAGCAGTGCACGTTCTGGCATTACTTTAAAGCGCACGACGAATGCTGGAGAACGCTGTTGGACAATATAAATTTTGCCATACACCCCTGAGATATAAATCATAAAAAAAATCTATATTAAAAATAGAGTACAAAAAAAGGTAGAAGGAGAATGTCGTAGAGAAAAAGCAGAGAATAAAAATGGGAACTAGAGTAAGGGTGAAGGAAACACCAATGAGATAGTCAGAAACAGAATCACGTTCAAAAAGGATGACAGAACAATACATAATTCTCGAAACTCAGGGATCTTCTTTGCCTCCTAGTTAAAAGGGATGGTCTATTCTAACTTCAGCATTTTATTTTTTATTTTCTTATAGCTCCCCATTTCTTGCTTTTTGCCCTACACTGAGCCAAAATCGAGGTTTATATCTTCTGCCTTCACTAGCGTAATCTAGTGTTGTGCATTTCAACTGGGTTGTTTTCTTATATCACCGACAGGGGATCTTCAGAAGCAAGGGTTGAAATACTTCTTCTCTTTCTTTCTTTCTTTCTTCACAGACTACGTCAGCCAGTGATGCCAATTTAGCCTATTTTTGCCTAAATCTAGCCTACTTGAAGAGGCATTTATCCATACAAGTCTACGAAATGCTTATATCCTTAAATATAGCTTATTTTATGGAACTCTTTTGCCATTTTTTGCCTTTCTTATTAGCCGTTAAATTAATTTTAAAAATACTTTTTCTTCCAAAATAAAGTGCAAGTTTTAAACATTAGCCTATTTGTCATTATATATTATCGTATTAATTGATTTCTCTAACAGAAGGTGTTTTATTACGCAACAAACACTTGTTTTTCATTCTTCTCGCTCCACCCACATATTTACAACTATTTAACAATACTTATTGACTCAGAAAGAATTCTAATATCGTTCCTATAATTGCCCCGCTTGCTACTTTTTAATTATTTTAATTTTCGCATTTCATTACAAGAATGAAAGTCTTCTGATACAAATTTAGTAAACTGTTCGGTTACTAAAGCCACAGAGATTTTTTTTTTTTTTTTTTTTTATTAAAGGAAGCAAATGGGATATCTAATTAGCTTGAAAATTCTCAATGCGATCATGATGATTCATGTGAATGTACGGAGAAATAAGAAGTATGTATGTATGTAAGGGCTATGACCTGCCGAAAGAAGTACTACTGAAAATCGGGACAATGGCAGTCTACACAAACACAACCAATCCACAATCCAACGATTGTGCATCCAGTTCCATCGTCTCGGCTAGCTGTGACGTTATCGATGATGACTTATTTCAATTTAGCTGATAATATGCCTGTTGACTTTCACAAATCAGATGACTTGTTGATGGATTTTATTGTAATTTTAAGTCATGTATGTTTCTTATTATTCTTCAGCAAATAAAATTCAACATTTTAAATTGTACTATATATCACTAATAATCCTACACACGAAAAAGGGGTTTAAAATCTACAATGTGGGTTATAGGTTAGCTAGTTCAAAATCTAGCAATTTTTTTGCGAAAAAAAAGCTTATTTCTGAACGTCATCTAGCCTATTTTATTCAAAGGTTGTTGGCAACACTGACGTCAGCAATTCCACCCACAGACAACTAACTTCAACTTTCAAAGCAGGTTTCCTGTTGTGATCTAGTTGTTTTGGAAGCGAAATTCTTCGCAAAAAAGACAAGAAAAGAGAGGGTAGAATAAGAAGAAGGAACAAGACAAAACCAAACAACAAAATAGGAAGAAAAAATAAAACACGAAACACGACAAGAAGCGATGAAAAATAAAACCAAAACATGATACAATAACTTTTTATTTTGCATAAAAAACAAGCTTTGGAAAAAAAAAGGAACCTCTCTTCCCATAAAATGCTCCCTCAAAATGCGGAGAATGTTTTGCCGTCATCAGAAAAACGGTTCCACAAATTGTTAACTGACCTGGAAAGATAAACAGAATTTCAGTTAAAGAAGTAAAATTTAGTCTTTTCTAAAAGACAGTTTTATGAAGAGAGGGACACAGCTCCAAGAAGAAGGAAAAAAAGAGAGAATTGTAGATAATGAAGTGCTATGGAAACAGAATTTTTAAGAAGGCGCTCGCGTGGAAAATTGTATTCAGATAGAGTTTTATTAACATTTTAAAGTAGATAAAGATTTAGTAGGCCTATTTCTAGAACAGTTGCTAATCAAGAGTTTACGGTTTCTTAGAAGCAAAGAATCTAATATAAATAAAATAGTTTGTTCGTCTGTCTGTCTGTGTGTCTGTGTGCGGCCTGCGGACGAGACGAATGGTCCGAGAGTTCCCAAATTTTGGTCACGGCTACGTTGATCCAGAACACAAATCAAGACGAAGCGTTTTTTTCTTCAAAATTCGAACCAAGGGGGTGTCAGAAGAGGCGTTTACCGGGACATGTAAAAGTAATCCAAAAAATGGCCGATGTTACTGTCTAATCCATTGTTTTCGCGCTAGCGAGGTTAATGGTGAGACTTCCATTAGCAATGATTTTTAAATTCAGCTACCATTGTATGCGAGTCGGGGGCATAGATGGCCATTTTCCACTGGGCTCGCATGGGTTCGCACTCACCTGTCTCAACTGTGCTCGCGCTCATTCGCACTCTCGCTCATTTCTCTTAACTGGGCTCGCGCTCACTTGGGCTTGCACTCACTTCTCTCGATTGGGTTCGCGCTCACTGGGGCTAGCGCTCACTAATCTCAAGTGGACTCGCGCTCAATTATTTCACTGGGGCTCGGGCTCGCGCTCAATTATTGAGCCGAAGCCCGGTTGAGCGTGAGTGCCGACCTCACGAGCGCCAGGCTCGCGAGTTTGGACACCTATGGTCGAGGGTCACCTGCTGGGGAAGGGGTTATAGAGACATGTTAAAATAATTCAAAATGAACGATAATATTGTCAAATCCATAGTTTTTGCGATCGCTAAGATGAAATGTAATACACTCACAGGCGTTCACTTCCAAATACAGCCTCTATCGGCTGAGGGCCAGAGGCGTTTATTTTCAAAATTCAAACCAGCTGGTCTCAGGGTCGTTTACCGGGATATGTAAAAGTAGTAGAAAATGGTTGATATTTTTTTCTTTCGTTGTTCAATTTGTTTACGCAGATATTTTTATCCAACCCATGAGAAGAATGGGTATTTCTGCTAGTACTCTATACATTGGTATAATTAAGGATCGACATTTCAGATTTTGCATTAATTAACAGGCCTCCAAGTTTCTAAACCCGTTCTGAGTAGCCACAGAGCAGATGATTAACACCCTCGTCACAACTAATATCCTACGTCTTTGTGTTCTGTTACCTGCACTTCACTTTATTATTTACATTACATGTTATGCTTAAGGTTAGTGTAAAGGGACAAGTTTTGCCGATAGATGTCACTACTGTCTTCGTATCTGTCCCATGTATTTTTTGTCTTTTACGAAAGTTTACAATTTCTTCTATAAATTTCAACCTAGAGACTACAAATTTCTAGAGAGGGAACTTCATAACCTATTAAAGGGAACAATTCGTGCCGATTTTTTATTTAGAATTTTCTTTATTGTTGAAACAGTTCCATTGTTAAAGGTTTGGATATCCATTTCAACAATCAAGCCATTTCAACAATGAAGAAAATTCTAAATAAAAAATCGGCACGGACCATTGCCTTCGATAGGTTATGAATTTCCTTTTCAAAACATTTGAAGTCTGTAGGTTGAAATTTGTAAGAGAAATCGTGAATTTTCGTGAAAGACAAAAAATACATGGGAAAGATACGAAGACTTTGGTGTCATCTATCGGCAGAACTTGTCCCTTTAAACCAACCTTAAACCTTCTTATGTATGGGTAAATAAAAATGCAATAAATAAATAAAACTCGGAGTTACAACTTTTTTATTAGTATATTAGTATACGATTGATTAAAATAAATATATACTAAAACTTGCGTTTTGGGGGAAAGGAGAAATTGCTTCTACCTCCTGAAGTGATGTCTCTGATGTAATTAGACTTTTAGTGGACTCATTTCGTCCTGCACGCTAATCTAGTGGTTGACGATGTGTACCGTTAGGTGACGATCTGAGATGAAGCTGATCAAGAGTTCGAGTCCTCGAAGTTCCTCGAAGTTCCTTTATTCAATGCCCCTGTCAGATTATAAGAAACTACTAACAAGGGACCAATGCGAACTGCGACAGCTAGATATTTATCAAAATTGGCATTCCCTGCCTAATTGTGAATCACTAATCATGGTGGTGATAGTCATTCGGTGTGAAAACGCCTTGTTTACCCGCTACGTATAATATATATACCAAGCAGTAACCGGGTGAGGCTGTGCTGAGTAATAACCCAAAAGCGCCGGGAAAAGGCAGGTAATGAAAATTGTATGCAGTTACCCTGATATTTACGGGAGGATGACAAGTGACCAAGAACACTGCAGTAGTGCCACACAAGCAGTGTTGCCATCCCAACACAAAGTTCTAGTTTTTTTTCTAAATACAACATATGCCATTTTATAGCATTAAAACAATTGGGATAAAACGTGAAAGAAAATAGAAGGCGTGTTATCAGTGCTGACAAATAAGGATATTTGAGGCTCTAAAGTTGAGAAATTAAGTGTTTTATACAATGAAACGAATAAATGTATAACAACAGCAAGACTGCAGAAGGCACATGTGTACAGAAGGGAGTAAACCACAGCACGTACAACAAGCAGTGACCAAAGGGCTTGATACGTTATATTGAGAGTGCGACTAGGGCAAGAAATGCACGTATTTTGCCGTACTATCTGTGGCTTTTCTGTTGCATGTATTAGTGTGTTGTGTTAAAATATTTTGCACCAGTACATTGCTGGTAACCTGAATGCAGTGGTTTTATCTTCATCGTTGTCTCACATGCTAACGTTTCCTATACTATCGACTGACACCTATCACAGATCATTAATCTTTGTGAATAGATAGATGTATTTTCCTGTCACAGATTTGTTACTTTTCGTGCCACAGCTTCTCTATCTTATTTTCAAACGCTACGACGTCGTTTCTGTGGTTTGGAAGGAATCAGGATTATATGCAGTGTTGCAACTCCAAGACAGTTCATTTTCTAGCTCTCGGAGACGATTTGAAATATCAATTCCACACTAACACCATTGGAATAGCTGCGCTGTTAGGAAGGATTTGCTGTCCACATTTCCGCATCTTTCTTTTTTCTACGGCAACTCTAACATGTGCCCTTTTTTGGGTGTATCCTGTATCAAACCCGTTAGTCACTGGATGCTGTGCATGTTGTAGTTTATTCCTACTGTACATTTGTTTCTTCTGCAATCTTGTTGTTGTTGTACATTTATTCGTTTATCTGTACGTACTCCATAATCTCTCAACTTTAGGGCCTCATATCTCCTTTATTTGGCAACACTGATAACACACCTTTTTGCTTATATTCTTTCACCTTTAATGCCAGTTGTTTTAATACCATTGAATGATATATGTTCTATATAAAGAAAACTATAAGTCTGTGTTGAGATGGTAACATTGCTTGTATGACACTACTACCGTGTTCTTGGTCACATATCCCCTCCCTTAGGTATCAGGGTATCTGCATACAATTTTCATTTTTTGCCTTTTTCCTGCGCTTTTGGGGTATAACTCGGCACAGCCTCACCTGATCACTGTTGGCATATGTATTGTATATAGCGGGTAAACAAAGCATTTCCGCACTGAGTGACTATCACCACGATGATTAGCGATTCACAATTAGGCAGGGTACCAATTTTCATAAATATCGAGCTGTCATGGTTTGCATACGTCCCTTGTACGTAGCAAGTGTCCCGATTGGGAAACAAATTTTAAAGTAATGTCGGTGTATTCATTGATTGAATTTTAATGGGCACGTCAGCTACTTTAAGATAAATGTTTACTGGTTCCTGCGTACATTATTAATGCGTGAGGTCCGGGGTTCGATCTCGGAATAGAAGTGAATACATTGGGAGATCTATTTTAAAGATTGGTGTCCGAGGATGGAGAGGTGTATTAAATGACGTGGAGATTATTGTTTAAAAATAATAAAACTGTATTACAAAACTTTCCTAGTAGCCTTTGTAAAGAGTATTTCTTTTAGAGGCGGAGAACTTTAAACTGGCAACATTGTTTTCTGTGACAGCTAATATTACAGTTCTCGGTTGTTTTAAGGTTAGTTTGATTTGGCAATGCATCATGAATAGGCTCTAAACGATAATATGCATCCCGTAAGACATCTGACAATGCGAAACAACGGAAGACTGAGGATGTCCAACATAGTGTTTTTCTTAACGTTAGTCAACGGTGAGTGGTACAGAGACATGATTACTAACTGCTTAGTGCCTCAATTCAAAGACATTAATATTGCAGACATGTGGTTTCAGTAGGACGGTTTCATATGCTACACAACGCACGCCACAATTAATTTACTGAAAGAAACATTTGACGAACGATTAATTTCACGAAATGGACTTGTTAACTGGCCATCTTGTTCGTGCGATTTGACACCATTAGATGTTACTTTTTCTGGGGATATGTAAAGTCGCATGTCTACGCCGAGAAACCAGAAATAATTGAGCACTTGGAAGCGAACATTCGACACGTCATTGCCGAAATACAGCCTGATTTACTGCGAAGAGTGTGTGAAAATTGGACCTCCAGATTACGCCATGTACGCGCCAGACGCGGTGGCCACATGCCCGAAACCATATTCACACATTAATGCCATAAAAGGGACTGTCAAATAAAGCCAATTTCTTAGTTATTAAAAAAAATTTTTCTGTGTTTTATTTGAACATATAGTTCTGTGCCTCTTAAGAAAAACGCCCTTTATAAATGATACTTTACTTACAATAAAGTTAACAATTGGATTTTAGGGTTTCATATAGAAAACTTTAAGTTTTATGAAGTAAGGAGTACTTAATCAATTTGTGAAAGAAAGAACTAAAATCAAGAAATATAAAATTTCGGTTCATTTCAAAGAAAATAGAAAATAATTCTCCAAATACATAAATCAGTGGGGAGCTTAGGAGGCTGACAACCACTTTAACGATGTTCATGAAGAATGTTTTGAATCCAGTTTGGATAAATATAAATTCTTGGAAGACATGGCTAAAACAGGAGCTATGTAGAAGAAATTCTACGTGAAAGGTCATGAAACTAAAGATGAGAGACAGAACAGAAAAGTAACTGAAGAAATGAAGATGCAGGAAAAGCGGGCTCAAAAGAAATATAGAAAAAGAAACATATTTTAATAATAAAGCTTTCTAAAAGGTGTTTGTGATATTCAGAAGTAAGGAGGCATAACCCTAAACAAGATAAGCTAGTTACGCCATTGTTAATTATATAAATACGTCTGTGCTCTCAACGGGACGGGTCGGGTTGAAGACCGACCCGACCCGACCCGACTGACCCGACCCGACAACCCGATCCGAGCTGACAAGACTGACCCGACCCAACAACCCGACTCGAGTAGCCTGACCCGACAACCCGACCCGAGCTGATCTGACTGACCCGACCCGTTTGAGAGCACTAGTCTGTATATATGATTTCAAGTTAATATGAAGTCTTCTGGAAATAAATTACAATATAATTATAAAAACAAATATTTGTATCATGGAAGGGTTTTCCGCTAAAATAATGAAAGAAAATGAATGAGTTAAAAAATAAAAATGGCTGAGATATTTTACACCGTTAAGTTTGTAATATTGTTTATAGTCTCTTATTTATTTACTAAACTTAAAAGGAGTAATTAGAAAGTTCTGAAGAAACATGCTGGCGTAGTATCTTCACTGATAACAAATTAAATCTTTGAGTTTACTGTTCCATCTGTTAGGCTAAGGGAGACGATTATTAAAATGAACGAAATGAACAAAGTTGAAAGAATTGGTGGAATGACAAAGTGGGAGGAAACGGAAGTACCTCGAGAAAATCCACGGACACGTTGTGGTCCACCACAAACTTACTTAACAGGGAATCGAAAGAAGAATCCCCCGTATGATAGATAAGCGCTCTCTCTACCAATGAGTCCCCCAGAGGCACTATTACGATGGGACCATTGAGCAAAGAATTTCTAAAAATATAGGTTCAGATGGCTATATCATGTAGAACGGAAAAACGTTCATTATGTAGGAGAAACTGTTGTATCCAGTTACCTAAGGATAGAAGTCAGTGGAGAGCTTTTGTGAACGCAGCCTTCAACTTCCGGGTTCCATACGCTATAGAGTTAGTTAGTTAGTTAGAGGAAAACAAAGCTGAAAGTACCTGAAAGAAGGAAGTGGGGAATACGCAAGGTGAGCTGAAATGATAAGTTACAAAATGATGTAAGGGAGACAGTGGCGGATGTAAGCCGTGGCCGGGGGGGGGATAAACAGTTTTTTTTTGTAGACCAAAAATAATCTAATCTATTATTTATATATTTTTAAAGTATAACTTCATAATATATCTATCATAGTCTGGGTTATTATTGCCTCCCTCCCCAGTTTTTACTTTCTAGATTCGCCTCTGACAGGATGCCTAATAAAGAGAAGAATTAAGGGAAACAATTACAGACGGGAACCTCATACAAATATAGAAGAAGGGGAAGAGAAACAAGGAGAAAGTTAAGAAACACTGTCCGACTAAGGCGGAGGGATGTAAACATTATAATGAATTTCATTAAGCCACTATAAAATTTACATAGGACTAACTAAACCAACTCTATGGCCTATGGAACCCGGAGGTTCAATGCCGCGTTCACAAAAGCTCTCCACTGACTTCTATCCTTAGCTAACTGCATCCAGTTTCTACTTTGTATTCCAATCTCTGCGAGATCCATCTTAATATTGTCCTCCCATCTGCGCCCAGGTCTTCCTAATGGTCGTTTTCCGATTGGTCTTCCAGTCAAGACTGAAAGCGTTCCTACTTTCTTCCATCCTAGCTATATGACTTGCCCACCTGAGCCTCCTAGACTTGACGACCCTAACTATGTTGGGTAAACTGTATAAATTATGTAGTTCCTCGTTATGAAGTTTCCGCCATTCCCCATTCCCGTTCCTCTTGGGTCCGAATATTCGTCTCAGGATTTTGTTCTCAAATACTTTCAGTTTATGTTCTTCACTCAGTATAAGCGACCATGTTTCGCATCCATATAGAACAACAGGCACGATTATCGATTTATATATTTTAAGCCTCCCCTAGACTAGAGAACATAACGTGGGATGTTAAAGATTTCATTTCACTTTCGAACCCGTGTTATCACTGCTTACAATAGCTTTGTTTCAACAAAATTGTTCAAAAATGTTAAAAATAGCAAATCTTTAGACTTAAACTACCAAATTAATACAACTGAAGCCTGGTCCAGTGTCGTTGTTAAGACCCTGACTTACTAAAAATAATACAAAATTTACCATTTTCCTTTTTGCTTGTTTCTCTTAAGTGAAAGAAGATAATGAAATGCAAGTTACCACAACCATAGATATTATTCTACAAGAGAAAATATGAATCTAAAGAATTTTCAGTGTTTCCATCCATAGAAATTTCAGTATTTTTAGAATAACAATTCCCCCAAAATCTAAGTTAAGGTAGCGACTAGAGGAATGAACTTACGTGCATTTGTTTATGTATGATGTTGTTCTGGTATAATGTGAACTACTTTTTAAATAACATTATTATTTAATTTTAATAACTGCATGTTAAAACTATTTTGTCTCTTACAAACTAAATACAACTATTATTTAAAAGTAATTTACAGAATTCCAAGACAACATGATACTTAATCAAATGCAGTTGAGTTCGTTCCTCTAGTCGCTGCCTTAACTTAGATTTTTGGGAAAATGTTACTCTGGCAACACTATAATTTCTATGGATAGCGACACTAAAAATTCCTCAGGTTCATATTTTCTGTTCTAGAATAACATTATCTATAATTGTGGTAAGTTGCATTTTATTATCTCCTTTCACTTATGAAAAACAAGCAAAAGGAAAATGGTAAATTTTGAATTATTTTTATAAATAGAAATTTAGGGTCTTAAGCGATATAGCTATTTTGTAGCCGAGATCATGTGATGGGGAACTATGTAAAATATAATGAAAAAGTTTATCTTACATGGTGGTCTGTACATCCATTAACCGCACCATATCCAAGCATAAGCCGAATGGTTTCTGGTTCGATTCCCGGTGGGGGCACTAGGTCGAAAAAGTGAGGTCAGCCATCCTCAATGAAGTTCTACTCTTTCACACCAAGCAAATGCCGGGGTAGTATCTAACATATAGTCCCAGACCGCTTCCTTCCTTCTCCAATCCTTTCTTCCTTCCCTTTCCCCGGATAGTGTGATCAGCGAGGAACGTTATCCTTCATACGTGACGGGTTAGCATGGCCATAGATTCCAGAAATCGAATTCCTAAAACAACGTTAAAATAGTATGTTTCATTCTGAATAACCTCATTGTTGCATAATAACAGATAATGCAAAACCTCAACCATGTAGAAACATATTCCACAGTTTATGACACTGGGCAAAAACCGGCGTCATAGCCTCAATCACAATCCCTGGCTTATTCTCTGTGGTTCAGATTTAAGGTTGATATTTCCTGTAACACCCTCAATTACTTCCTTGCAGCGTCACCTGCGGCTAGCAACACAGTTTCCGCGTGTCATTGTGCATCCTGCTATTGACGAATGACCACAACGCTTGCAGGCCTACGTTGATGCACAAAGTTGATAATTTGAAAAAGTACGTATATTGAGCTTTTATTATTATTATTATTAAAAATTTCCTTTCATTATCTTGAATGTGAAACCTGTGAACAAAATATTTGAATCTGAAATTTTGTCTACACTGAGAATATTATTATTATTGAAATAGCATTGCTTCATTGATTATCGTATTTGCTTGATTTGTGAGAAGTGAAGTTATATAGAACAATAGCTCTTTTTTCTTTAAACAAAATGGTAACTACATTTTTTTAGACGGGGTATAAACCATGTAGTACATTCAATGCTATCCGGCGTAAAGGCTAAGGGAAGCGATGACTAAGGCATTTGAATGATGATGGAAGAAATGACGGAATGAGGATGTGGGAGGAAAAAGAAGAACCTTGAGAAAATCCACGGACACGATGTTGTCCACCATAAACTTACTTGGCCGGGGATCGAAGTAGGGAACTCACGCAACAGAGGCAAACGCCCTATCACCGAGCCACCGTGCCCCTTACTATCCGACAAGAATCGAATCCGGGACTTGTGGACCGAAGGCACACGTGCTAGCTCTTTATTAAAAAATCCTACCAAGTGTGAGCTGTGTTTTGTATTGTTTCTTAATTTTATGTATTCTACGGACTATGTAATCCAATACGTCATATATACGAACGCAGAAAATTCAGGATAGATAAATACTCTCCAAGCTCTTCAGTGATACTTGAACTCGCAATGGATTCACCTTTCGATTTAAAAATAAAGACCATTGCTATTCTATCGGACACAAGGCACTTCGTGCAAACTGAAGAGATTTGTATGGTAACTAACCTCTTCCTCTTGATACAGCAACTGTCTTTTAACCCCTTGAATCCCAGCCCCTCTAGAAAGAGTACAGAAGGTCACGACCGTGCTAACCGGAGGCAACAAATAGCACAAATAAATCAATAACCACATCATAATTGTTTTAATATTATTGCAAGTAACATTTAGGTCTCCTGTTACTCTAACGGTAGAACGGTGAATTCATTCGAATATAATCTGACAAACTAAAACCCTCCTCTTCCTCTATATTCTACTGCTTTTGTGACACTAAGTAAACAAAGGATGGCATAACGATCGTGCCTTGCTCATTGCTTATAAAGGTCACGTGCCCTAATGATGTCAGAGCAATACGTAGACTTCGGTCTTACCTGCCCACAATCATTCGTGAGTTTTCGTGGCCATTACCATGCAAGAATCCCTAGTAGCAAGAAAGCTTTGGCGCGTGGTTGGCTTTTGGCTTTCTACACTTGCACTTGAAGTGCCTGCTTTCATGCAATTTGCCTTTTGTTGTACTTGGAAGCAATGGTTAGAACCCTTCGCAGAGCGTAATAGCATCACTGACTATTGACTTGTCGCCAGCGTGAAACGCTGGCATCAAGCTTGAATGGAAGGTTGCCCCAAGCTGGAATTCAGCTCTGCAGCATGCTTGCACATTTCCAATCAAGCTGAATGCAAGGTTAACCGACTTGCAATTCAAGCTTATAGCAAGCTGTTTGCAAGTTGTCTCTACTAGGGATATATCCTCTTCAGCCGTTGGAATCAACTACGTACTGGCTGTATTTAGTGGTAGGGAAGAATGCAGACTCGACTACGTACGGGCCATGTGTAGTGATAGTCAAGCGGTTAACGTCGTCCATCAATTGTAAACTCAATCATCCACTCCATATATTCTCTTTCATTATGTCCGCTATTGTGCGTCACAGGACACGCTTTCTTTTTAGACAATATTCCTATCAACTTCTGTTTCTCCTTTTATACTGAATATTTTGATTAACTTGGCAGTCTCCAGACATCTAATCCATATACGGATTCCACGTCTTTTTACAGTGCTTGGCTTGATGTTCTCCAAACTTCAAGTCAGCTGCGTGATAAACACACTTCTTCACACGAAAGTTAGTTTTTCCAGTTGGTCAGCAAGGCACGGGTATACTGTCCTAATATCTGTGATATATCGATGCCTTAGTTTGCATAAAATCGTAGTACTCACCAGTAAAATGTTTGTAACGAACTCAGGTTCGTTTGTGTGACGTATCGATAATAATCAATTCTAATTTAGAAAATATAAAAGGTGATAATTAAAAGATCTGGAATTTTACATGAAAAGTTAGTAGAAGGAAAACTAATTGACGCATATGTTTGTTGAAATTTGATTGAAAGAAGCAAGTTAAATTATGTATCTCTTAGATGCTTGAGACTCCATATAATTTTATTGACGTAAATAGCTGACAAGCTAAAATGACAAGAGGACTAATATCCTGGGATCATTGGGTCCAATGATGAACGGTAAAATTAACTTCCAGTACCCGAAATCAAGAACCTAAATTGGTCCTAGCTTGGGCCCATTGCTCTCGGAAGGTCCCAAATTTCGTTCTGTAACACTACAAGCATCACCAAGCGTGATGCTACAAGTGCTTGAAGACATTTTCGAGGGTTTCTAAGGTAGGGTGCTATATTGTATGCTGCAAATAATCAAGTGTCCCTGAATTGTGCTCGTAAACACAATGCTCTTGTAAAATGAAACAGGAGACCATGCAGATCATAAGCCATAGAGTGTAATGTGATTCCCCAATATTTTCTTGAGTAGTGAATGCCTAGGCTATGTGAAGCATGGCTGGGATATATTCTTTGTGCTGACTAAAACAAACAGAAGGTAGTCTCAAATTGTAACGCGGAGCCAACTGAATTTCAAAGTTGAATATTACGCAGGGGCGATAGATTGGAGTGGGTTGCGGCTAGGCAATGGAAAGTGGATAGGATGCCATTTCATAACAACACTGTAACAGTTACAATAGATCTTTAGCGCAATGTTAGGTAACAATGAAATGTCTATACAAATTAAGTTGCCCCATCGCGGCGAAATTAAAATACCGCTAATTACAGTAATTATGTGATATCTTCAAATAGATATAAAATAACTGAAATATGGAACAAGAACGCCCTAGACAATATTATTTTGTATGGTGCACTGTTATCACGAATCACATAGAAAGATTCAGTTTGCAACCATTTAGAAACGCGAAAATAAATACCGATTTTCTAAATGGCTGGAAATTGAAACCAGATAACTGAGTCTTGATAACTGTATCTCATGTAAAATAATATTGTCTAGCGAGCTCTTATTCCATTTTTCGATTATTTTTTTATATATTTGAAGATATCATATAATTACTTTAATATTAGCGGTATTTTAATTTCGCGGTGATGGAGCCTCTTTATGACTAACTTCATTTCGTAATAACTATGCTCACAGGGAAACACATTATTTAAGGTTACAATGATGTTCGTTCAAACTGTTATGATATTCCTATAAAATAGCATCCTGTCTTCCAATCTCCCACCTGTAACCCACTCCAAGCTACCAACTTTGAAATGTGTCAGTCGGCTCCGGGCCACCCTATACCTTTAGTACAGTCAGAACTGTCAATGTATTTGACGGTCTTAACTGCATGGAGACTTTTGGAACACCCTGTACTATATGAAAAACTGTGAAAAATAACTTCCTAATAGAAAAAAATGACGAAAGAAAGTAAAGAATGTTTTTTTTTTTCTGTTGAAAGCGTAATTAATGGGAGTCTTGAACATAAAACTTTTCAGCTTTCTAAACCAAAGCTAATCTGCAATAAACTGTTCCACAACTTTGGAGTAATAGTGTTTTATCAGAGTATTATCAGAAACCAGCTGGAAGTCGATTGTTGAATTATTACAGAAAGAGTTTTCGCAAACTCATCGTTGAAAGCTCAATAATATCTCGCCCTCTTTTGTTCCTCAAAGTTCATCTTCTCACTTTCGCTTCGGGGCGAAATGAAATTTGTTGTTGAAGCCAAAGGAAGAAAAAGGGTCAAAAGAGAAGTATCAGAGAACAAAAGAATCGTTTTCTCGCGTTCCATAACAGTTTTCTTCTTTATGCATCCGCTTTTTTCTTTCCTCTTCGAGATTATTTTAATTTCGCGATTGCTTTAAATAAACAACGTGAACAAAATGTAGCTAAATAAACTATTATTTATTTTCTATGCAAACAGATAAAATTAAACATCTTAGCTTCAACTTAAAGGAAGCTGGTTTATATAGCTTTATAATTAAGCCCAAGTTATAATCCAAGAAGCCAGACATATTTTGAATGTTTATAGTAAACTCGTGATATACCTATCATAGTCTTCGTTCTGACTGCTCCCCGTTTTTAACTTCTATATCCGCCAGTGCAAGCAATTACTTTGCTTCGTTTTATACTGCTTAGGGTCCGTTTTCAGCACTGAGGCTGTATAAGACGTTGAACTCTGCTAGGAGTGGGAGGAAATGGGAGCACCCCTAGGAAACCCACGCACATGGTGTTTGTTCATTCAACCAATAAAGTAGGCATTTGTTATTACAAGTAAAATATTAATTCATCATATGTTTATAATGAATAAAACAATAGAGATATTCAAATCAGTTTAAAATCTTTCAATGTTCCATGTTAATTAGCAACAAAATGTAATCTACTCCGTAAATATATTATCATGAGTTATAAATATTATGGTTACCACAATCGTTGTGTAAAATATGTTCTTGACGCTTCTTGTGTATATCTGTGGACAGTGTGGACAGTGTGTGAATTACAATGCAGATGAAGGGGGAAATCCCTGTTGGTAATGCTGGATGTTGCTATAACCGAAGGAGATTTCCCCCTCATTCATTAGTAATTCGCACACTTTCCACAGATATGGACACTCAGCGTTTTATCAAAATCGTGATAGCATGTGTTGAAATTTTGCTTCTCTACGATTTTGGACAGTCCTAGCTGTGGAACTATGCACTTTTCTCCACATGTGAATGTGAAATTTTGTCGCTTATTTTAAAGTGAGGAATAACCTCTTACAGTTTATAGGTATAGTTTATTAACACCCTGTATAAAGATCGTGTAATAGACTTTAACATTTTGGATTCAAAGCAGAAATCCTTCGGATCTGAGAAAATACTTACTTTGTAACTTCCAGAATGACCACAGTTCTGGAAATCTTATTTTGTTTAATCTGTTTTACCATTTATTGTGTATTTATCAGTTTAAAAATAAATTTTAAAAAATACTCTGCTGTAAATTAAAAGAAAACATAGAATTTTATTGAGTAGACCTCAAATAATTGTGTGCAACCTGACAATATGATTATGCTTCTATTCATCAAGTTTTACCAGAAACTATATCTTCTTTGTGACACGTGACCGCGGCGTGTTACAGTCTCTGAAGAACTGTCCATCATCACGTAGAACCACCAGCATGTAATTAACGAACCGCAGAAACCGCGCGTGACTGACACAGCTGCAATAGCATGTTCCATATTATGTTTAATTTGGGAATTCTTTAGGACATCTACAGAAGTTTCCATTTATTTTCATTTTACTCTCCAAAAACACCAATAAAATAGCATTATTTTTTAAAACTGATTTACCAGACTGGGAAAATGTTCATTAAACGCCCATACTAAAGAACAAATTAAATTTTTATATTTGAAACTTCCGTAGTTTTTTTCTGTCACTCTCTATAGGCTATACTCGATTATTTCGACCACATTGAGACATTTGAAGAGGAAGAAGAAGATTGAACAATTAGTTCAGGATATATTAACTAACTAACTCTATGGCCTATGGAACCCGGAGGTTCAATGCCGCGTTCACAAAAGCTTTCTACTGACTTCTATCCTTAGCTAACTGCACCCAGTTTCTGCTTTGTATTCCAATCTCTGCGAGATCCATCTTAATATTCTCCTCCCATCTGCGCCTAGGTCTTCCTAATGGTCGTTTTCCGATTGGTCTTCCAGTCAAGACTTTGAAAGTGTCCTTACTTTCTTCCAACCTGTCTGCATGACCTGCTCACCTAACCCTCCAAGATTTCATGATCCTAACAATGTTTGATAAACTATATAAATTACGTAGTTTTTCTTTACGAAGTTTAATACATTCCATATTCCAGTTCCTCTTGTGTCCGAATATTCATCTCAGAATCTTGTTCTCAAATACTTTTAGTCTATGTTCTTCCCTCAGAGTAAGCGACTATATTTCGCAACCATTATATTTCATTTTATAGTTCTAGGTTCGATTCCCAATCACGGCATAAAATCGTTTATTTTTCGCTGAGAATTTTGGGCAAGTAGCAAATTCCTTCAGTCAAATAACTTCAATATTTCCATTTTTTGTAACCTACGTTTTCGTTTCTTTAAGAAATGTTTGTGAGTGCACTTCGTAAAGTACAATACTACGAGTAGATAGGAACCACTAGAAGAATGTTTTTTTTTTTTTAATTCAAAAGCTTAGAGTCCTCTGCTGGTCCAGTTGTTAACGGGGGTATGATGACTCAATACCCCTCCCCGCTGGTCTAGTGGCTTGCACCTCCGCCTTTGGTGTACGGGTTCGATTCCTGGTCGGAGAGCCTTTGGAATTTTAACTGTTCTGGATATGTGTGTGTTCGTGTCCCTGTCGAATACGGTAAAGGTCAAAGAGACCTTGTATAGGAGGAAACTCGGGGTGCTCTGGTACAAAGGTTCTATGGTTAGATCCCTTGCCAAGTAAGTATGTGGTGGACAACATCGTGCTCGTAGATCTCGAGTTACTCCCCTTTCTTCTCACTTTTTCGTTACACAAATTCTTCCATTTATCATTCATTTGCTTTACTCACCGTCTCCCTTAGCCTAAAAGATATAATCGTGCGACATTAACTCAAAGATTTGATGTTTCATTTTCCAGTTGCTAACTGCGTACGCTTTCTGTGTAAGTGGTACCGGGTTCAATTTCCGAGAGGAGAATACTGAACTCACCAGGATTCTTCGGGTTCCGTCTTTAACTTATAGATTTTGATATTCTATTAACTGGAAGTTGGACGACAATGCTGAACATCAACAAACAAGAAAGGAACTTTCAAAGTCCGAATTTCTTTTTCTTAATATAATATTATAATATAATGTAACAGTATATAGAAACGGTACACGAGTTTGTTTTTCTCACCTTTTTATTATAAAAAAGCTTTTACAAATAATGTGCAACAAATAAGTAGTTTTTTATACAATAGATTGTTTTTAGGAAGTTGGACCTCCTGCCCGAAGCAGCACGGAGGTGGGTTAGGTTTTCTGCCCAGTTCAGTGCGGAGGTAAGTTAATATAGACTCTATCTCTTGCCCAGTGCAACTTGGAGATAAAATAGGGGTATCTTGCCAGAGCAGCGCAGAGATAAAGTTAGGGACTTTCTTCCAGAGTAGTGAAAAGAGAAAGGTAGGAATGATTAGCTGGAACTGAGGTATATTTGGTTCCAACGTTCTCACTTATAGTGTCGTTTGGAGGATGAGCCTGTAGAGTGTTGGTGGGAGTTTTCTCTGATTCTCCGTGTTCTTTTTTGTATTTTTTCGTAGGCGGCTTTCATCGGCTGCTTGATGATATTTGTGGAGAAACACATTCTGTTGTTTACAAATAAGAGGGGATACTGCACCCCCAGGTGAGGGAAAATAATCTGAAAGATTATTTTTTGGATGTTGAATTTTTACACACATAAATAAAACACTGGGAATACTGGTTGTATGGAACTGGAAACATTGATTCTAATGGACTGGTAACACTGGTTGTAAAACACTGGCAACACTGATAATAATGAAGTAGATGATGAAACAACACTGTATAAAAATATTTTGTTTGTTATGATTAAAAAAAATATACCTGTAAGTGGTAATACAGTTTGATACCAGGAACCAAAGTTTACTTTTGATCATTTTGAACATTCATTATAGTCCTGTTTAACCGAATTTCCGAGTTAACCAAACCGCTCAAAATAATTCTTTTTCCCGTGCACAGATTTTATTTATAAACGCCAACAACGCGAACAATATGTGTTTTGGTTTACCAGTTACTTTTCAAAGAGTAAGTTTACTGTTATGAGGCATTGCCTGTACTCTTCCGCTACCCCAAAGCCTTCAACTCTTTGGACTTTTTCTAAAATTTGAATTTGAGTTTAGCGACCTGTTCAGCAGCGAGGATATACAGGGTTTTCATAAAGTATGAACGGATTTAATTCGCTTATAATTTACATAAAAATGCTCATATTGAAATCAAATAAAGTGCAAACGGTAGCGGAGGGATTAAATTTTAGGTCCAGGACGCTTCCTGTCTCCAAGAACTTAGCATGCCACTTTCAGCTTACAACTTACTTTTAACAGTCAACATTGAAACAACAATGTAAACAACAATGGATGGAATTTGGTAAGAAACTGACCCTTGCCCTCTCTCTTCCTCTCTCAACGTATTTAGAGTTGCCGCTTATCTAACAGTGTTGCCAACTAAAAAATTAATCCTTTCGCTACCGTTTGCACTTTATTTGATTTCATTATGAGCATTTTTACGAAAATTATAAGCAAATTAAATCCGTCCAGACTTTATGAAAACCATGTATAAGACGAGGACATACAGGTTATTGTGAGATTCTCTCCAGCCGGAAACCAAACCGGGACCTCCCACGCCAAATGTGGGTGTATTGTTCACATAGTCATGAAGGAACTCATATCTACTCTTAGTACATGTACTGCATTATACTGTAAAGATCTCAGATACACCTGACAGTTCCAATTTGTACACAAACATATACAATGGTGATTCAGTAAGTAATACTTCCAAGCCCACTCCTTGCCAATAGTACTTCAGACATTTTGAACTGTTTACGTTAATGCACTGATATAATATAAGCTATAGAATGTCACTTGTTCCACCTTGCTATCTCTTCTCGTTCCAGAGAAATGGAGCAAATCCGTGGCACCCAGTGGTGAAGTGCGGTTGAAACAGCAAGCTGTCATTCACTTTCTGACTGAGGAAGATTGTGTACCCAGGAACATTCACTACCGAGAACGAGTCGTGAATACACCATTACGATCCGAAAGCGAAGCGTCAGTAGATACAATACAACCATATGTGCTCTTTTTTTGACAAAAAATGCAAAGTTGTCCCATCTGCTGGCAAAGTATTGTTGACATTCTACCTCATTATGCCTATAGTCCGGATCTTGAACCCTGCGACTATTAGCTCTTCCCCAAACTTAAAGATGACTTTAAGGGCTAACGCTACAGTTCTGACGCGGAGGTGGAAGCAGCAATCAGGCTATGGTGTCGCCAAAAGCCACCACAATTATTCACCAACGTGATAGCATGAGAAACCTTGTTTCGCGTTGGCGCAAGTGTGTGGCCCGTAATGAGAAGTATGTTGAAAAATGATGCTACCAATTGTAACTGACATTGCAAGCTTTCCACTGGTACCTGCATCGGTGCTACCTGTCAAACACAAATAAAGGCATCACCTTGGAGACATTACTTTTTGAATCATCCTCGTAAATATAAAAAAATATTTCTGTTTAACCGAATTTTCATTCAACCGAAGCGCCTCGGTAAAGAGAACTATAGTGTATTTTATCTTCGTAATTTTTATTCGAAACTCCTTTCAGAGGTTGAGCTCCTCCGTGACTAAGCGGTTAGTATATGCGCCTTTGGCGTGGGAGACCCAGGTTCGATTCCCGGCAGGAGCTCATGTGGTTCGGATTCCACGTTAATCAGTAGATTCACGTTTCATATAGCCTCGCTGCTGAACGGGACGTTAAACTCAAAATCAACTCAACTCAACTCGTTTCAGAGGTTAAAATATTCTGCCCACATCTTGTATATACCAAGAATCTTATAAAATAGAGGATCTGCCCTTACAACAAAATCTTGAAGCCATACGTCACAGTTTCGCCAACCCTACTCTGCCCACTCCGCCCAATAGGATCGCAATGTTTCGAGCCAACAATCATGGCGGAAACGAAAGTAGCCAATCAGACGATGGTAGAAACGAGAGTAGCCGATCAGACGTGCCATGCTCGGTTGCTTTCTGGCTTCACCGATTTAATAGGATGAAGATACATATGGGCATATCCTCTATTTATAACATCCTTGGTATATACTGTATATCTCTCCCATAATATAAAAACAAAAACTCAGTGTTAACTTTTGCATTTAGATAAGCGCATATACAAAGTTTATGTCTCTTTTATGGCAAAATGAACTTGATTCCTTTGTGCTCTGAACAACCTACATATCACTATCAAATATGTATTTTATTTTACAATTTTCGATAGGTGACATCGTGACATGACAAACAGTTTGCTAAGAGTTTTGGAAATTTACCAAGAATTTATTTTTCACAGTATATTTTCACAGCGTGAAACGAAAATAATTTGTAACTATTATTGATTACAACTTCTGCACACCGCCAAGAATATCCACCATTGGCTTCTCACATGCATCGCGTTGTTAGTTTACTACATGTGAGATCCACAATACCTGTTCAAATACGAACCCTGTTTGATATTTGAACGCTGATTTGACAAGAGCGCTCTAATATAATTACCGTAGTTTGACGACTGGACTTTTCTCTTACTTCGGTGCAAGAGATAACTGAGTTATAACATCTGGCATTCCGATTGGTAGTATACGTAGAAGCAGAAAGAGAAAAAAGGGAACAAGGAACACCAGAATAAAAAGAGCAAAATCTCTCTTGTTCAGCAAATACGTTTCGACATGAACGTGACATCGACTACAAAATCTGGGAACATTTATTTGGAGATTACTTGTCGAGCTGGTCCACTTTAATGAAATTCCCTTCCAACAAGTTGAAAGGACAACCCTGATACGATTTTTTCTAGTTGTAACGAAAAAAAAAATAGAAAAGAAATCCTCAACACGAAAGAACAAAAATGTGATCTATCATGCGGTTAATGCCATAGTCTAGGTAACGACAATTTGATACAAGCGTTTTTTTTTTTTTTTTTTAACGTTCGGTAACATGATTTGATTGCGTGCTTCACAATTAAAAGTGTTCCACTAAAATATAGGGTGTTTCAAAACAACACCGACAACGTTTGAAAGGTGATTCCTGACACCAAGATAAGACAAAAAGTATAGACCTAGACCCTATCCAAATATCTATGTTCCAGAATCTTTCGATTCCTCCGCAATAATTTTTATAGAGGTAGTTGGTGAGTACTTCAAATTATATGCCAGTAACCAAACGCCCTATATAAAAATTGTTTCGTGAGTAACTTAGAATTCTGAAACATGCATTTTTGAATATTGTACATATTAGTTCCTAAGTGAAGTCTTGACCCGATTACGGTAGGTTTCATGGTTTTGGAACTATGGATCTTTAAAGATCATTTTCTTCATGTTTTCGGAAGCCTATAACTCCGAAAGGAAGTACTTGTGCACCCAGGTTGATGTATACTTAATGTCTTATCTTGATGTCAGGAATCACCTCCCAAACGTTGTCGGTGTTTTCTTGGAACATTTTGTATACGTGCTTTATATACTTAGAAATTGCAAGGGGAAACGGGATCTTCTAGGTGGTGTACTACTTTAAAAACTTAAAGCTTAAGCTGAGATGCCTGACTTAACAAATCCATAATCACTTCGAAAGAAATCTTGGAAGTCTATTGGCTATAGTGGGTCACTGGTAGAGGGCTTACTTGCGGTGCGTGGGGTCCCTCGCTTGATCACAGTTTGCACCAACTGGACTTTTTGTCGAATAAATATCGTGTGCTTGATGGATAATCGGAGAACAGTTAAATTTGAAAAAAATTACGTCTTAAAAATGTCTTTCAAGCATTACTTGCCATTAATTTGTCAACCTCATGTGCACCTACTAGCCCCTGGACGTCTATTCAGGTTTGCCAGATACTAAAGATCATCCCAACTTCAGTCAGGATTCATGGCTTTTGGCACTTGATTTGTTTCTTTCCTGACAAAGAACTTTTTTGATTCTGTATATGTTTCGCTTCATATCGGTTAGTACGATAGTGTCTATGTCACATGCTACATTTTATTTATAATGCTAATGAGAAACTGCCAAGAAATGTAGATAAAAAGTCTCGCTGAAAATGTGTATCCTCTGTATCTGACACTTTTTGTTAACTATCTATTCCATTTGTTCATCTCGCATTTTCTGAAAGAAATTAAACAATTTTAAAGTAAAGTATATCTTACAAGTATCTAAATTGCACTTCTTATGTATTATGCAGCAGATAATGCCACATTGGGTCCTGGGAGACAAACGAAAATTTAAGCGCACCAACCCCCACCCCGCAACTCTACCGGTCTTAAAATCAAAATTTAGCAACACAAATAAGATCCTTAACCATGGAAAACGATTCCTCACACCCTAATATACAGCACTTTTACTTCCCGTCAAATTTGGTCACCACCTTGGCTTTCAAGGATGTTTGAGCCACTTCCGGTGGTTGGATTGTGATTTGTAGTTCACAAATGAATTTCGTATTCCCGAAAACTAAGGCATGATATACCACACGGTAATATTTCTAGCCATTTTCAAAAAGAAATTGATGCAATAGCCATTTTGGCCAGCATCTTGGATTTCGTTCATAAGTAACAAAATTCAACTAGAAACACTCCGTTTGATGTTCATGACGGTCTGATTATTACTAAATATACACATCCTCCAAATGTCGTTTAAAAAAAATCTGGTTAAAATCATTTCAGAGAACGTTTTCCTAAAATGTTCATCAGTTTACCATCCATTTCGATATTTTCGGCGCAATAACTTCTTAATCGTTGGTATTAGAGAAAATATTTTTGTATGTTTGTTCGAGATCTTTCAAATGGTGTATTGAAAAATCAGAATACCATCATTGGTAATGATGATATTTCCATTTACAAGCACGTATTCACGTTTCTTTTTTTGTGGAGTTGAAGTTCAATATGAGAATAAATTATATTAAAATTTACAAAACCACCATTGAAATTAGACTAAAATCAAAGAAAAGTTTTGATTTCAGGGTGAGTTTGGACCCTCAGAACCCACTCCCTACGTACATCCCTGATCATTTAAATGGATCTATGTTTCTCGACACACAAACATATTGATAACGACACCATAGGGTTTCATGAGCTTTGATTAAGTCTTTACCGGCTGTACTTCTTCATATATACAAAACCACTGTGTAAAATGCCTCATTAAAGTATGTAAGAAATATTTAGGTGATATTTGCATTAACTCCACTAAGAATTCTGAAATGAAAATGCTTCAGCAGTTCGCAGGAGGTGGAGATATCAGTAACTGACTTATTTTAAGTACAAGAGGTGATATCAACATGGAATTGAGAAACTGGCAGGAATGTGGCTACACTCTGTCCAGAAATGGCTTCTTCCTCAGTCAAGATAGCAAAGAAACATACGTGTCTGCTCGCGTTATCTTCTGGCACGGAGTCAAATCATGTGGAACCCATCGACCCAACTTGTAATGCTTCCCAAGTAGATGGAGATGCTGCCGAATGGTTTCTCCACTCACACTGAATTACTGTAGTCCCAGTTCCTCACATGTCTTACCACTGTTTGCTTCAATTATAGCCTGAAGATCTTCATTTTGTACATGCGTTGGTCTTCCGGACGTGGTACGTCTTCGAATGTTTCATCACTGTCCTTAAACGTGTTAAACCACCGCTGCAGTGGCATATCTTTCGCTCCGCGGCAGCGGCGTTTGACCCCAGTTTGATCTCGTACAGCATACAAGATCTTATGACGCTCTGTGGTGGTCCTATATTCTCTCTGTCCTTACGCAAGTTCACGGTGTAACTGAACTGCCACAACCAGGTAGTATGATGAATATACAATGAAACACCGACAACTGACCCTTCGCCTTATCTCCATTTGCATTCATTCAACTCACGGTGTGTGAGCCAATTGAACACAGACCTCCTCAAAAAGCGACAGAACTTTCTGGTTAAATTTATATTTAAACTTTCTCTACGCACTTTTATCTGAAGACGAATGAAATTGACAAAAAAGGGAAAGAAACTTTGTTGCAGTTACTTACATTAATACGAGGCATGTTCAAAAAGAAACCGAACTTTTGAGATAGCTCGTAAATCGACAAAGAGCGTGCGCTGCGGCTACTGACCAGATCTAGCGACAGGTTTAGACAACTGACTGCAGTCGCCGAGCTAAGACCACTGAAGTAAACACTTGCACAAGCTGTTCTCCGAAATTAGTGCCAACGTGACAATGAAAGAACTTGAAGAATAACGTGTGTGTGTGAAAGTTTACTACAATCTTGGCAAACAGCTTTCAATTGCTTAAACGAGAATATAAGGATGACTGTATGAGTCGGTGAAAGATCAAGGTGATTCCGGTTGTGTTTTTGATTAGAAAGATATTGTTCATTGCGAATTTGTACCACGTTGTAAGATGGTAAACAAACAGTTGTACCAGGATATTTTAGCCCGTTTGAGGAATGCTGTGCGCAGGAAGAGACCTGATTTGTGGGAAAACAAGACTTGGATGGCGCACGATGCCAATGTGCCAGCTCACACGTCGCTCCTCGTCCGCAGTTATCTGGCAAAACTTAAGAATCCCTTTGTGTCCTATCAATCATATTCTCCGGACCAAGTCCCAGTAGACATTTTCCTATTTCCCAAATTTAAAACCACGTTGAAAGGAAGTCGTTTTCAAATCACAGAGGATATTCAGGACAATGCAACGAGAGACCTACACGCCTTTCCAGAAACTGAGTTCCAGGAGGTTTTTCCAAACATGGATGAAACATTAGGAATGATTAGTAGAGGGGACTACTTTGAGGGGATAGTGTTAACACTACTTTGAGAGGATTGTATGATAAGCAATAAAGATGTTATAGGAAATTTAGGTTTCTCTTTGAATACATCTCGTATATTGGTCAACACAGATCATTAAGTTATATACGCAGAAATGCTTTTTATATACAATTATACAAAGTGACTTGAGCAGTTAATCTTCCACTTGTTCTGCGAAAAGAGCCAGAAAGCTTATAACATTTTGAGAAACTGACTGGCTAAACCTGCGTTATATACACAACTCACAGTTCTAAGATGATGGTGAATCTCCTTCCCACTTCTCACTAAATCTGTGCAAGTCCCTTTACGAACACAAGTAAAGGACAGGAAGACTCTCAAAGGCAGTGAAATGGTATAGACAAATTAATATAGTACTGTAATATGTAGAATATTGGGATGAGTTTGTGGCGATCTTGGGTAAGTGATACATGATACGAAATGCAATTTTTCTCTTATAATTCCATATCCAAGTACGCCTCATTGTGGGTCCACAAACATTAGAAGTAGCCAGCTTGCAATATGTTTTTTTTTTATCCAGATTAAAACAAAGCTCCTGAAATGTCCGTCAACCCGCTATACATAGCTTCTCTACTGGTTGCCTTTCACAAGGATATCAACACAAAATTTGGAATTAAGCAGCGAAAATGGCACGTTTCTAGCACTTGTGGTTTTCGAGATCTCATTGTCGAAAGGATTGGAGACAAACGTATAAACTTTTCTTGACCACAAACATATAAACCTAGAATTTTAATATATAGACTAGCTGAGCCTGCGCTGTCTACTCAGCGCATCGTTCTGTTATGACCATGAATCTCCTTTACACTGTGCATGTCTCCTTATTCACACAAGTAAAGTATAGGAGACTTACAAAACGAAGTCAATTGCTATGTATAGATGTTGGACTGAGTTTGTAGCAAATTTGTAGAAGTAACACAATATCAAGTGGAAAGATTTTTCTAATAAATTCATATGTATTCGAGTACGCCTCATTGCGTGTCTTGAGGCCTTTGAAGTTGCCAGTATGCATTTGGCTTTGGCAGTCAGATTTAAGCAAAGCGTCTGCAATGTCTGTCAACCGGCCGTACGTAACTTCTCTACTGGTTGCCTAGTTTCGGCCTGCAACAATGTTAATCTTATGGGCTCAAAACAGCCCTAAAATGTTGAATAGAACAATAACGACACTTTTCTGGAAAATCTGAATGACAACTGGATAATCTATACATAATTTGGAATCGACCAGTGAAAACGGAACGTTTCTAGTACTTGTGGTTTTCGAGATCTCATTGTCGAAAGGATTGGGGAGAAACATATAAACCTAGCATTTTAATATATATACTAGCTGAACCTGCACTCTCTACACAGGGCATCATTCACATATGAGCATGAATATCCTTGCTATTCCTCACATCTATACATGTCCCTTTACAAACACTAGTGAAAGACGTCTTGATAAAAATCAACAAGAGATACCATAAAGGGGAGATTTTTTTGATTACTTTTTCAATATCTCGCACCGTTTGCAAGATTTGAGCCTACTTCCGTTTGGAGTTCTTAATTCATGTATGATCAGTGTTTTCTTTCTTCTTGCATGCAGTATGTAGTAAGCGAATACATTACACACACAATTAAATATAATGTCAATGATATAGCCTATGGTGTTCATTGGGCAAAACATTCGAAACAATAAAGATTTAATTTAGACTGAAGAAATGTTTATGCTTCGTTTTTCATTATAATTTGATCATGAAAAGACGCCTGAGAGGTATGCAACCCATGTATACAATTGTGTTGATTTGGAACGTATAATGAGTAGGATATAATGCTTTAGTTTTTCTAAATTTTAACACTTCCAGTATACCTGTAAAATGTAATAAAGAAATAATAGTCATGTTTTTTTATTTAAAAAAATAAATAGAACTGGACAATCTACACAAAATTTGCAATCGATCAGTGAAAATGTTAACTTTTTAGAGCCTCTAGTTCTCGAGATCTCATTGTCGAAAAGATTAGCCACAAACATAAAAAGGGCCACAAACGTATAGTCTAAAAGAACTCCAAAGATAGCAGCACAATTCATTTGCATTGATTTTGGAGAAGGTTTATTAAAATACAAAGGCTTTGAACAAAAATTTAAAAAGAAATAAACTTTATGAAAAAGATCTATTTAAATATTTTTTAAAAGTATTGTCTCATTACCACTGTCTCCTTTAGCCTAGCCGGCATAACCGTCGGAGAGCGTTTTAATATCCTGAGGAAAAACTACAAAAAAACTTTTTTTTTGCCATTGTAGCATTTTAATAGATATAACGTATCATCATTTCATAGTAGCTACGATGCTACGGTGTAGTTTAGGTACAGCAGGTTTAGTATCCTCTAGAACTGGAACATTGTTTAAATCCTTTCTTATAGACCAGAAATTCGGGTGCACAGTTTATGACGTAATAATTGAAAATAAACTGGAATTTGTATATTATATTATATTGATAGATACTGAGAACAAATTTGATTTTTGGATTGAAAGATCCAATATATTTCAGGCAAAAATTTTCTTGTAGGCCTTATGTCTGAGGAACTACATATAGTGTAACCAAACCCAAATTATCACTTAATTCAGTATGATATGTTTATTCCGTAAAAAAAATAAGAAAACTCGATTTAGGGGCCATTCAAAAGTTTTGTGGTCCCCTGATCCAAAAATTAAGCCAAAGATCTTACATATTTCAATCAAACATTTTATTGTACGCCTTATATCTGGGGAAACTACATATAGTGTAGCCAAACCCAAACTATGACTTACCTCTGTATGATGTGCTTATCCTGTAAAAAGTTGGAAAACTCGATTTGGGGGCCTTTCAAAAATTTTTGTTGCCCCTAATCCAAAATCTAATTATTGGCTAAGATCGCAATCTTTTGATGCATTTTTTTTTGGATCATTTCCAAAATTCTTCTTTAAATAATAATTTTACATACATATTAAATTGTCTATTTTCTCAAATTTTACGACATTTATTTCCGTTGACTTCCTCTTAATCTATTTTGAGACGAAGAAAAAAATTAAGTAGAAGCTCTTACAAGAACTCACAGCAGCGTATTAGAATATATGGTATATTATATTTTTTGTAATGATTCCAAAAATTACTTTATATATACCTATATATATGTTCTTTCTGAGGCAAATTCCGTAAATATCGATTACAGGAAAAAAAGACATTTTTATTAAATTCTTTTTAATTTTCTACCAATTAAACTAACAACGTTCAGCTCTCAAGATTTCTTATTATTATCAAGACGTAACAATTCCGTGAAGGAAAATAAAATTAAAATAAAAATTCTTCTTCCTCTCATAAGAGACAATATTTCTTGACGGATATCCTTTTATAACAAGTCAAGCATGGCTTTTGTATTTTCTGCTTGAGCAAATTTCCTGTTTGAAGAACGTCTGTGTTATTTCCTATGTGTATCTCTTTTTTGCCTCAGTGTTTTGTATTTACGTGCATAGCAAATATATCAAACATTTTATATGTTGTTTAAAAGGAAATGCCATCTTCTTCTTCTTCTTTTTCTTCTCCATCTTTAACGTATTCTTAACCTCCTAATATTTCAACGTAACTCATAATGGTCTTAGTAAATAGAAAATTCATCACATTATTCAACTTTATTACTTTTCTTCAATAAGGTAAGAAGCAGAATGTCACGTATTTCAATTGAAACATTAGGCTACAGATGAATAGGCAGAAGTATTGTGTATAATACCAGGAGTGATCAAAAAATAAGGTTACAAAGCATATATTGAAACGTGTATAAATTATGTCATACAACCAACAGATAGCACATATAGTAGGTTATTTTTCGACGTAGTCTCCATATATTTTCAGGCACCTGTCCAATCATGGGATAAGTTTGAAGAATCCCTCCTGGTAAAAATCTTGTCCTCGTGTATTCAGCCACGTTGTTACGAAGTGTTTCACATCCTCATCTGAAGCGAAGCGCAATGCTTAATGAAATGAACGCTTCCGAGCGACATTCCCAATTCTGCCATCAGATACCGTAACGTGATCTTCCTTATGTCTTGAATCAGCTTCTCAACGCGAGCTGTTTTCAAATCTGTTAATGCCATGCTGGGTCGGGCACTGAGCTCCCCGTCGGTGACGTTTTCTGTATCAGCCACAAACTTTCGACACTATTCTGAGACATGTTTACGAGACATTATACTCTTTCCGTAAACCTCTACCAACTGCCGGTGAATTTCAGTCGCGGTTACACGTTTCGCTCACAGAAATCGAATAACTAAGCGGACTTCTTTGCGAGACCAGTTTTCCAAACGAGTCGCTATTATTGTTTACCTACAACTAGCGCCGCAGGTGGCGGATGTCTGAAACTCTGCATAGTTGCTAACTCCATATATTAAAATTACCCCATACCCCTCATTTCTCTATAACAGACGAAACTCCAGAAATATTGGATTTGTAACCTTAGTTTCTGATCCTTCTTGGTAGTATAGTTTATTGGGTGATGGAGAGCATAGGGGAGATTTTCTTCTAGTTTCCTTTACTCACGAACAGTTGTCAATTCCATGTATTAAAATTACCATCCACTCATCATTTCTCTATAACAGACGAAACTCCAGAAATATCGGCCTTGAAACCTTAGTTTCTGATCCTGCCTCGTATATTCTGTAATGCAATTTAACATAGATTTAAGACTATAACTATATCTTTAGAAAACGCTTGTTACAAATTATGTGTTGACTAATTTGAACTTAACCTGTCTTGAATTGACAAATAAATATATTCAAGTGAAGCATGTAATATTGACAAATCACTATGACTATCGCATCTAACACGGGGACCTCACGAAATGCCAATGAAGTGTCAAAGGGCCATTTAGATCGACTGGCAGCCTTAACAGACTATCATATGGTATCCAAAGAGCTAAATCTTTTATTTGGAACGTTTTTGAGAAAATCAACTTAAACGTTTGTATGAAGGGAAGTCAAAAAGTAAAGGGACTTCTGCAATTTCTCGCACTAAGGTTTGCTGGTACCAGTATCCACACTGCTAGTATCCAACGTTGACTTAGTGTCGTGTGCATCACGTCTATGCAATGTGTCACTCTTATTCCCGCATTAGTCGTTGGAGTGTAACAGACCCTTAAACACGGCAGCTCCATTTTCGATCTGCACCAAGGAGGAAATGAGGGGAGTGATTCACTGTTTGATTGCGGAAGGTGCTATACATGTGAGAAAATAATTCGTCGAATTCAAGCGCAGTATGGTGACAGCTGTTTATCGGGAAGCAAGATCTACGAATGGATAGAGCCTTTCAAACAAGGAAGAGCTTCTGTGTGTGACGATGAAAGACCGGGCTAGCCATCGACGTCAAACATGAGTACAATATCACGAACCGGAAGGTAAAGCTCCGAGCATGGTTTGGAAATACCCATCATTACCAGAAGTTAAGAAATTTAAACGTGAACCATTTAAACGCTAGTGCAAAATTGGTTACCGGTACAACCGAAAAACTTTTTTTTTCCGACGGAATAAAAAAAAATTGTCAAGCGTTGGGAAAAGTGCGTTGAAGTGCAGGGAGACTATGTACAAAAATAATGTATGTTTCAGTTTTCTATCATTAGAATAAATGTACCTTTTCTCGTTCCTTTACTTTTTAAATTCCCTTCGTAATATTACCTCAAGAACTAATCCAAATACAGCCATTCCAAACATAAACTATGGAGTTTTATTTTATTCTTTTTGGTCTTTTTTGTTACCAGTCAGGCGCGAAGAAAAACAAATACATTTTTCCTTTCCCACTTGTACTTTACATTTAAATTCCACGTGACAATCCAGCTGCATTCGAGTCCAATGAAGAAACGAAAGGAATTTATCTTAATATTAGTACACTAAAAATATTTCTCACTTTAGAGAAACCATTATCACGTGTTCACAAGAATAAAAGATCCAACATTGTAGCCTCTTTATTCATGCAATGTATTTTCGATTTTCCAATTGTTGTCCAGTCATTCATGTTTTCAAGCACGGAGATGAAACAATGCGCAGAGATGAACAGGGTAAAATCAACTGTTTGAATATTAATATTGTTATCAACCTTTGATATGCTAAACTGTGAAGCGCTCTTTACAAAAGCCACTTCTTGCAATATTAATGTTGGATGCGGAATATTTTGCCGCTTGGAAACCAGAGAATACAAGAATCATAATAAGCGTTTGGAGGGAGGCTGTCTCTTTGTTTTCCGTGAAAAATAACAGAAATTTAGCTACTTTATTCTGGAATAAAATATTATGTCATGGAAAGTCAATTTTGTTTGTTAATTGTAGAATATGATATGTGATTCGAAGCGTAATACACTCTTTGCTGATAAACATTATTAAACAATATATATTTTCTTTTCATATGCTAAATAATATAAACCAGGGATCTATTAAAACCAAAAACAAGTATTTAAATTATATTTAACAAATCAGGGACGGAGAGAAGATTTAGGATTTTTGAAATTTTCGCTTCAAAATTGACTTTATTCGATTCTAAAGGTCTTAATTAGTCTACACACTAAATTTCAACTTGCACAAACAAAGAGATCCAAATTTATGGGGGCTAAAAATTTTGTCAAAAATATGGGAGTATTAGGAAAATAATTTTCGAAAGCAGATTGAAGAGATTATTACATTCTTCAGTCGCGGTGGCTTAGTGGTAGAGCGTTCACCTCTAGTGCTTGGGGTCCCGGGTTCGATCCCAGCTCCCGCCAGTGAACTATGTGGTGGACAAACACCGTGTGAGTGGGTTATCTCGGGGTTCTCCCGTTTCCTCCCACTTTCTTCATTCCACCATTTTATTCATTACTCATAATCATCAACGTCTCCTTTAGCCTAACCGGCATAATCGTGGGACGTAAAACTCAAAGATTTCATTTCATTTTTACATTCTTCAGTGAAGCGTTTTCCTGCTATTGCACATCATTTATCTCTTGGGCACTTTCCTTTGCTGTAGATGTAAACAAAGCCAATTTTATGTTTATCTTTTGTGTACGTATTGGATCCACATATATTACATTTCACTTTTTCAGTGTCTTGTCTGGTCGGAATAAGATTATATTTTGCAAGGAATTCAACTAAATCTTCTTCATTCTTGAAATAATAATTAAGATTGGCTTAATTAATACCTCCTAGTTCTGGCCACTTTCCATGATTGGAAAAAGGAGTTGAGTATAATGAAAATAGAGCGTGGTCGGGTATATGATTCTTCTCAGAACAGTACTAGTTTTCTACAACGCGAACAACGGTAGCTTTAAACAATCGCGTTTTCAAAACCTACACAAACTTCACTTTTATATGCATTATCAAAGCGGCGTTGCCAAATCGTGAACTCATTTTCCATTCAAATTTATAAGCTGATTATTATACCAGTTTGCAAAATGACCCCCCCCCCCTCTTGAGTTGAGTTGAGTTGATTGTAAGTTTAACTCAACTCAGCTCAAGAGGAGGTCATTTTGCGAGCTGGTTTAACTTATTACCGAGTTTAAGTCACGTAATTCAAAATTTGAAGTGAAGAAATGTATTGTGCTGCCAAAATGTCTTGAGCCGTGGCAAAAATGCGAACTAAAGCTCACACCTTCACACACCCACGCGTTGAGCCAATAAGGGTTCAGCTGTTGCTAAGCGAGAGAAAGCGAGTGGAATTCCTTTAGCCGATAGCAGCGCTTGCAACAGAAGACTAGGGATCAAGTCAATCTGGCATTAGTATAGTCCTAAAACCCCTATATTTTTGGCAAGATTTTGACCTCTATAACTTTGGATCTCTTCGTTTATGCAAGTTGAAATTTAGTGTGTACACTAATTAAGACCTGTAGATTCGAATAACATCAATTTTGAAGTCAAAATATCAAAAGTCCTAAAGCCCCTCTACGATCCAAACTGCTTTAGAACTATAATCTTCAATTCTTTTTAAATCTTTGAAAATAAAATATCTCTGAATCTCAGAGAACCAAAGGAAATGATCAGATGTTGTTATTATATGAATGGCAGAATCATATATCCATGTAAAGCGTCACATATTCTCAACTAAAGCATTCCATTATTGGTATTATCCAATATAATTAGCATTAAACGATTTGATTTGACTTTTAGTTTACCGTTCCTTTCAGCCGCGAGGCCATATAAGACGTGGACGCTACAGTTTAACTTGGAATCCGAACCACATGAGCTTCAGCTGGGAATCGAACCCAGGTCTTCCACGCCAACACACATATATACCAATTGATAGATCCGACTAAGTCAAACAAAATGGTATAGGTGCAGGGCTAGATTTACCAGTAGGCTCACTAGACCCTAAGTTCTTAGGGGGCGCTTGCTGTAGGAAAACTTAAGTACGACAATAAATGGTGAAAATTGAATAATAATAATAATAATAATAATAATAATAATAATAATAATAATAATAATAATAATAATAATAATAATAATAATAATAATAATAATAATAAACATGATTAAAATTAGAGTAAATACTCTACGTAATATTTCCTTTAACGAGCATATTGACTTGAATTATTGGTGGTTGAAGTTGAATGGAAGTTTAACAATCTACAGGGTGACCCAAAACAACCATTGAAAGGCTAATGAAACCAATTTTTTTTTTGTTTTTTTGCAAATAGAAAGTGTTTATTAAGAAAATATAAAATGGCATTGAAAACAATTTGTAAGTACATTGCTCTGTTTCATTCTGTTCTTACACTCTCCCTAGAAATCACGTTATTCATGACAAGTTGAGACCCAAACCTATTTATATTAGTTTACAAATAACTATCTACTCATTCAAAGTTAAACAGTTTTTGATGTAGCTTTAGTATATTTGCTACGTGAATGAATGAAAACTCACATCTGAAAAGCGCCAAACTCACTGGGGCCCCATTCGATGGCCTGTGGCGTCCCCATCTCCATTTGAGCCAAAGTGAAACTGTTGATATTGGTGTTTATTACATATAAATCAATCAGCCTGAACATGAATGTGAGGTTAAAATTGCCATTATATCCCCGTAAGTATCCTATTTGAGGATGCCTGATGTTTCAGTGTTAATGTTCATATAAAAAAATCAATGTTACCTATACCTACAATGTCGAACAAAGTGAAATAACCTTAGATGGAAAGAGAATAACCATCAACAACAACATAATGTAATGCAACTTTGTTGTAGTGTCTCCCATAGGTCCTGAGAGGGGGGGATGGGGATAAGAAGTAGAGTACCGGAAAACTGCAATATTTGAATAAAAGTTACATTTCATGCAGGAAATAGAAGAAAATATAATGGAAACGGAAAGTAAGTTGTTTGGTAATAGCTTTAAAAAACTGGAGTCCCTAGGCCTCTCAATCCCGGGATCGAGCCGCCAGTGGAAGAGAGAATAATATTGGATAGAATTGGTATATTTGCAGCCTAATACATAATCTGTATGTGCATGGCTTTTCGTCATATACGGCCCACACTGAGTCTGTCCGAGTAATGCTGGGTCCCTCTAGGTCACATTTGGGTCACTGAGTCTGCTGTGTGACGAGTCTGAATGGTTCCGGGTCACGGATCATGGAGGTAGTAACTGATTCAGTGACTGTAGTAATCTAAAGTGGGAAAGAAGACAGTTTTATTTTGATATTCTGGAACTCCCGTAGCACAGACGATTTAAATCAAAAACCAGTAACTGTAAAGCAACATCTCTCACTCAAACTGTCTGACACTAATTATCTAATGACAAAGTTTTAACCTCCTCACCATAGGATTAGAAAATAATAGAAAAAGTAAAATTCTAGAAACAAACTTTGTAAGTTGAAAGCAAATCAAATACAATGTCTCCCTAAACATGAATCTCACAAAACCTGGTGAAAATTGTATGAAAACACGTCTTTGTCTTCCCACGAGATACTACATAACAATATTTGCATTTGAAAAAGGTTACACTTCCCGTTAGCTGTTAGTTTCCTTTTGGCATCTTCCGGCTGCCGTAATTATTAAAAGCGTTCTTATACCAATTGTTAAGCACTTACGGTGTGTGTTTTTTGCTTACATTATCATATATTTCCATAATATTAGCTCTCACTATTTTCAACTCTGATATTTTCGCTTTTATTTCTTTCTCTGTAGTTTATGTAATAATTTCAAGAGAAAAAAATAATATGCATATAAAGTTGCAATGTTTAGTTTTTCCCTTTAATTACTGCTCTTTTCTCATAGGTGGAACAAAAAAATCCGACCAAAACTTTGCACAGCACAAAATAATTTGCATGTTGTATTTAGAATAATAATAATAATAATAATATATTATATATTGGAGCCGAGCTATCTAATCCTAATGTACGATACACACTACTAGATTAACAATAGGTTATCTATTCTCCTTTCCTTATTTATACAGTATATTTACGAGGGTCGTTCAAGTAAGTCCGGGACTTTTTAAGAAAGCATGCCATATTAGGTAATTCTGCCATTATTGGCAGGTCACTTGCTGCAACTAAGAAGCTTCCATGCTCTACGGTCTTCTATTAGCCTCTTCGTCTTCAAGTACGAACGTATATTGATAACGTCCATTAATTCCAGTGTTCTTCGTCCCTCCCTCTCTTTCCTGCCACTTATACCTTCTACCACAACATTTATTTATTCGCATTTCCACTGCTGCAGTTATACATTTCTCATAAGATTTAACTAATGCCTGAAGCACTTCAATACAGAAAAATTGTCAGTACGTATGAACCATTCTAGGGTAATTGTTCCACTTAGTCATCTCGGTGGGTGTATTGACAGCCGGGGAATTCTTTCAGAGGTCCAAACAGGTTAATATTACTTTTGAGAACCTTCGATTTAGTGCAGACATCAAGTCTTCTGTGTTGAATAAAAAAGAAGAGTTTCTTTCTGAATCGCAGCGTGTATTCACGTTTCAGAATATCACATGATCACGAATTATTGTGTTTACTGTTCCTAACGAAAGATTACATACGTGGGAGGATCAAATAAAAACCTTAAAAACGCAATCAAATGCCGTAAAATTGAACGATTGCTTCGATATGTGGCAGTAATATGCCTTGAATTGGACTTAAGGACCGACAGGTGGCATAGTCTTGCTGGAAGGACGACGAACTCGGCAGTATCAATATCAAAATGGCCGCCCCACTGTCCACATGCACCGCATAAGAACAGCGTTTGATGATCCAGTTTTTGAGCAGTGAAGGTGTGAAACCAATTGAAATTCATCACAGGATGGAAACAAAGATGGTGATTCTTGTTTGTCCCTGCAGCAAGTATACAAGTGGTGTAGGAAGTTTTTAAATGGCATAACACCTGTGAAGGATGCTTCTTGGCCGCAACACGCTTACAGCGTAGTAGTGACCGACGAAGATATTCTGTTAGTGGAACTGCTTGTAAAGGAAAACATGCGTATTATGCTGAAAGAAATTGCCACAATCGTGAACATTAGCTTTGGTTCAGCTCAACATATGGTACATTTCAATAAGGTGTCTGGAAGATGGGTCCCACGCTGGAAGATGCTGAATCTAAAGATTGTTGAGCTCCTTCGTGGCTAAGCAGTTAGCGCACGCGCCTTTGGCGTGGGAGACCCGGGTTCGATTCCCGGCGGGAGCTCATGTGGTTCGGATTCCACGTTAATCAGTAGGTCCACGTCTCATATAGCCTCGCTGTTGAACGGGACGTTAAACTCAAGATCAACTCAACTCGAAAGATTGTTGACGCCTGTGAAGAACTTTTCCATCGTGTCAACGCTGAGGATGATGCATTTCTGGACAGGATTGTTACAAGGGATGAAACTGAGCTCACTAACATCAACCATAAACCAGAAAAGCGAGCAAGGAATGGCGACTTAGGTCTTCTCCGAAACCAACTAATTTCACACTCAACCATCAAAAGGAAAGGTTATGCTCACTCTCTTCTGGGATGTAAAGGGAGTAATTTTGGAACAGTACATGGGAAAAAGAGTGACAGTAACCAGTGCATCGTATTCAAAGCTACTGAAAAATCAACTTCGCCCTGCAATCAGGCGTAAATGACGAGGACTTCTGTCCTTAGATGCCCTTCTAGTGCATGACAACGCCCCACCACACTTCACTAATTCATGGAACGTTAATGCGACAATTCCCAATAATAAGCTATATAATATATTGGATATTCCCAGAGGCTTTCTGTGAGCTGGAATTTACTACGAACAGGATCGTTAGGGACAGATTTATGATCACCTATGAAGCACTTTTACCATTGAATGTCCTACTGCAGCTGAGTGTTTTATCAGCCAATTATGACTCAAGTTGTCTATAAATTTCAGCAGGTTTTATGCCCTACATTACTATAAACTTCATCATTACACACCACTCCATGTACGTGTTGTCCATTATCATTAACGGTCTCCGGACTACCACGTGAAGTTAGTGCCACTAATCAGTAACAAGCCACAGTTGCCAATTGCTACTGCGTGCACGATCTCCACACTAAAATTCGATTTTAAACCTGTAATTAAAGTCCCGGATTGACTTGAACAGCCACATAAACATAAGAATAATATGACGCTGCATGTCTTAATTTCTTTCTGGAAGATTTTACATATGAATTCGAATCTGAAGTACTTGAATTTATTAAACCGTAACGAGTGAAATATCAGGCTCTCTCATTCCGCACATTGCACGAAAATGTTTGAAAGTCCCCCAAAGGTGATTGGTTAGGTTTATCATCATCATGATATCCAGTGTGAATTACAGTTTCGTCCTTTTCTCTATACTCATATCTTCACTGGATCCAGGTTCAAAAACTTGCTGAGTATCGTCTTCTGTAGGCTGTTATAGTACTACTTGAAGTAAAAGTGGGCACTTTTTCTGACGCACACTAAGCTAAAGCACTTAATCAGGAAGAGGAGTATCCGAAAGAAGCTTCCGGATAACACATTTCTTCGTAATGGGACTAAGAAATATTAATCAAGCAAGTGATAGCATCACAGACAACGTTTTTCTTATGTTTTATTTTTATTTTTCAACGTCTACGTATTTTCTCTGTATTGGTACGGAGTTGCCAGGACACAAGAAATGTACATATAGAAATATATAACAACTAGGTTACTAGGCTATATTAGACGTAGATCCGTGGCTTTAATTCAAACCACAGTATCTACCACCGGGAATCAAACCCAGTCCCTTATGCAGGCAGCGAAGTTGTAACCACTTAGCCATCAAGAAAACCCATCGATGTATGTTTGATTTTGCCAACTACATATTACCTACCTTTTATTGTTTCCTTAGTGGCTTAATAATAATAATAATAATAATAATAATAATAATAATAATAATAATAATAATAATAATAATAATAATAATAATAATATTTGATCCGCAAATACTTTATTTACCAAATAGGAATGGTTGAAAATCAGGTGATTAACATACAAAGAACAAAACATAATTGACGTCTAATTAGCTCCCAAAGGCTCATTTACTTTAGAGAAAGATCAGCATATAAAGGTAATTTAGAACATGGCAGTAATATAAAGAAGCAGGCAACAATCTGTTCCTGGTATCTTATTCATTCATCACTGGGAACATACCGCATTTTAACAGAAACTATAGAAATACTCTACAGTCGTTTTAAGACAATCGATAACTCTAATATATTGTGTAAAAGAAGGTAAATTTTAGGCGATTAAGATTTGTGCTTTTTCTTCTTTTTTCTTTCTTTTTTTTATTATTTTTTTTTACAAAACATACATTAGTAACCTTGTGCGGTGATGGTCACTGCAGTGTCCCCGAACGAAAACTTCCTTTTAACATAATGCTCCTTCACGAGTGACAAATACCAAGAGTTGCTCGAGACGGTTGCACTAGAGCAGACGGTTGCAGCAGCTATTTTACTGGAAGCAACTACAGTTGCTCCTTTTTATAAAAGCTCTAATTTAAAGAAATGCTTCTCAAGCAGTGGCGCAACTTGGTGGCGCAACAAAGTGGCCCTGTATGAAAGAGGGCTATTAGTTGATAACTATTTCGTTATAACCAACAGCGCTGACTTTCCAAAATTTATGTGGGTGCATATCAATGGTGGGACGTGTTATATGTTTTGATGGAAGTCTCGATATTTTTTGATTGATTTCCTTTTAGTTTAAATCTTTTATGAACGCTGTCATAAAAGGCTGTGCTCTTTTTTTCTTTTTTTATTGTGGAGACTGGCTTTGACTAGGCCAGAGACAGGTAAGGAAAGGGGAGTGTGTTGCTTGGTTGCCTTTGCACTAACACATTTGAAACAATTATATTTTAAAATTTAGAAATTTTAACTTCCATCTCAATGTTTTAATAATGGTTTATTTTTTGATAATGGCAAGTGAGAAATATTTATTTTATATTGCTTCTAACACACTAAAAATCTTGTGGGTGCTGAAGCCCCAGAGAACCAACTTAGTGGGCGCGCATGGTTATAACTAACAAGTAATATTTGATAATTTACCATCCTGTAAGACCCTTATCACTATGTTATTCTTCAATTGTTGTGTAGTTTAAATATCTTTATATTTTCAATTTTATTATTATTATTTTTATTCATATGATTGTTAATATGGCCTAACAGATTGCACATTATAACTCACAAATTGTAATGTATTGTTCTTCTACTTGAAAGGTAGCTACATTGGTGCAGAGTTTTATCCTTATCGTCATCTTAGATATTCTATCATTATTGGCAGTCATTAGCCGCAACTGAGAAGAATCCATGATCTACGGTCTTCCGCTAATCTCTACGTCTACACATACAATTTCTCTGTTTCGATATCTTCCATTAATTATAGTCTCCTTTGCCTCTCCCTCTCTTTCCTGCCACCATACCCTTCACCACATCCCTCGTGATACAGTTCCTTCTTAACCAACGTCCCAACCCGTTTTGTCTTCCCCTTCTTAATAGTATTTAAATTTGTTGTTTACTTCGCCACCATTTCTAACACCGTCTCATTCGTTTTCCGCTCGAACCAGTTAATTCTTTCCATTCTTCTTGACACCCACATTTTGAAAGCTTCGACTTGTTTTACATAATTTTTGCGTAGTACTTATGTTTCTGCCGCAAGCAATACAATACTCCACACGAAGTATTACATATATTTGTTTGTTAAATTGTTCTCTCCCTCTCTCTCTCTCTCTCTTTTTTTTTTTTTTTTTGTTTGTTACATAGTAAGCAGTTGTTTGGTTTCTACAATTAGCTGGACGAAACATGGCAAGGTGAAAATGATTTGATATGGGGGAGGGAAATGAAAGCACAAAAACAAAGATATTTCGCTAATTTCGCTAACTGTAGTCTCTTGCACACACACACACACACACACACACACACACACACACACACACATATATATATATATATATATATATATATATATATATATATATATATATATATATATATATATATATATATAACACGAGCTCCTTCGTGGCTAAGCGGTTAGCGTACGCGCCTTTGGTGCGGGAGACACGGGTTCGATTCACAGCGGGAGCTAATGTGGTTCGGATTCCACGTTAATCAGTAGGTCCACGTCTCATATAGCCAAGATGCTGAACGGGACGTTAAACTCAAAATCAACTCAACTCAATAAAACACATGGGCGCTAAAATTATATTTATGTGTGCGTCTCTCCTTCCCTCAAACATTATTACTATGACTTCCTACGCTCAATTGTGAATCAATGTTAACGTAAGACTCGCGGGAGTTGTAAAAGAAGATAGGGCCTGTTCAGGCGAATAGTAGATATCTATTTCAGCTACGCGAAAGTATTTTTTATTCCAAGTAATAATTCATACTGGAATTTTTCGTTGTGTTTATTTCCGTTTCCGTGAGCACTGACGTATCATAGAATACACATGTAAATTAAATGAAGAAAAATGACTTGTATAATAACAACAATTTTTCTCCGCCATCTAGCACAAAACTTGTTATATACATATATTTAAATGATTATTTGATTTATTTTTTCCTCTTGTTACTATTCAGCGTGAAAAATAGGTAAAATATTTTAATTTCAATTTGAATGTACGGTGTTACGACAAATAATAATTCACCTAACGAAAACAATACACATAATTTTAAGAATAACATACAATCGATTATTAAAAATCTTACTAAAATATATGGCATTTTATCTTAATTTATTTACACACACAATTGGAAAAAATCTTTAGGGGGGAGGGTGAACCTCATCATTTATGCAATCGACAATGACGTCCCTGCTTACAACCATCTACATTAACCCTTTATCGCACGAATTAATTTTGGTCATGTTGAAATTATTATTTTTCTTTCTTTCTTTATGCATTACGTAAATAAAAGTAAATAATTTCCAATAATATGATTTTTTATATTTTTCCTTCTGGGATATCAAGTTACAGGATAGAAATGAATGAAATGAAGTTTTACGTCCCATGGTTATGCCGGTTAGGCTAAAGGAGACGGTGATGATGAGAGATGAGTGAAATGGTGGAATGAAGAAAGTGGGAGGAAACGGGTGAACCCCGAGAAAACCCACGCACACGGTGTTTGTCCACCACAAAGTCCACACGGCGCGAGCTGGGATCGAACCAGGGACCGCAAGCACAAGTTATGTCATGGTTGTATTACACTAGTGAAAACAGACTTTAGTGTCAATATAAGCAGAAACCATGTGGTAAGGAAGATTGTGAAACAATGATTTTCTTAATGTTAAGAGAAGAAAAAAAGGTTTTGTGAAAAAAAATTGCAGGTAACAAACGTGCATGTTCTGTGCTTTCTATATCTTTTGTGACGCTCTCTGACACTCTCTGTCCGACCTATGCCACTAGACGAAAACAGTTTGGTAGAAAGTTTAACTCCATTGGTGCCACATAGCATCGGCGTGCGCTATTCGCTAATATACACATTTTAAGTATATGAAGCCAATTGGCATCTAAATGCATTTTAGGGTTAAATTAGTATTCTAACTATGAAGTATTTTTAAAACCGGTCCAGTACTACCTTAGATTATTTCTTTGCGGTCCAAAAGCTTCCGGTCAAATACTCTGGAATGAAACATAGACTATCATCATATTAATTAAAATAGTTTTTTTAATAGTGAAAGAATTTCTATCATCAGTCTAGTAGTTTCTGAGATTCTTTCTTACACTATTAAAAATGGCACCATAACCTCTCCCGACCCGGCATTCCGGGATATAATATGGTTTATTATCATATGTATTAAATTAATTTTTCAATAGTGAAAGAATTTTCAAAATTGTTTTAATAGTTTCTCAGATTGAATATCATCATCATCATCATAGGTATTCTGCTAGGTCACTTACTGTAACTAACGAGCTTCCATGCCATACGGTCTTCCGCTAACCTCTTCGTCTTCACGTATGATTTTTCTGTTTTGATATCGGCCATTAATTGTAGTCTCCTTCACCCCCTCCCTCTCTTTCCTGCCACCATACCCTCTAGCACGTCTCTCATGATACAGTTCCTTCTTAGCCAATGTCCCAACCAGTTTCTCTTCCTCTTCTTAATAATATCTAAAATTGTTCTTTTCTCCACCACCACTTGTAACACCCTCTCATTCGTTTTGCACTCGATCCAGCTAATTCTCTTTATTCATTTCCACACCCACATTTCGAAAGCTTTCAGTCTTTTATCATAATTTTTGCACAATTCCCATGTTTCTAACCCATACAGTGCAATATTCTACAAGGAGCATTATATACATTATATACAATACTCCACACCAAGCACTTTATGAATCTTCTTCTCAACTCCTTGTTCAAGGTCCCACAAAATAGTACCTTTCTCCTCTTATAGGCTTCAATATAAGGTAACAAAATATGGACGCCAAGCTCTCCTGACCTCGTATTCCGGGGTAGAATCCAGCCTATCACTATCTGTGTCAAATAAGCTTTCCAACAGTGAAGTACCGTTTAAAATTGATTCAGTATTTTCTCAGATTCGTTTTCTAACGCAGAAAACAAAATGTGGACCCAAACGCTTCCTTTCCGTATTCTGAGATAAAATCAAGTCTGGGGGGCGTTGGCTCAGTGGTAGAACATTCACCTCCGGTGCTTGGGGTCCCTGGTTCGATCCCAGCTCGCGCTATGTGGACCTTGTGCTGGACAAACACCGTGCCCCGTGGGTTTTGTCGGAGTTCTCTCGTTTCCTCCCACTTTCTTCATTCCACCATTTCATTCATTTCTCATCTTCACCGTCTCCTTTAGCCTAACTGGCATAATCGTCGGACGTAAAACTTAAAGATTTCTTTTCATTTCAAAACCAAGTCTAACACCATCTTTGTTATATAAAGTTTCCAATTTTTAAAATCGGTTTAATAGCTTCTGAGAATATTTTACAGAAGTAAGGTCTCTCAAGTTATTTGGTTCGAAATGTGTAGCATACCATTAAATTGAACATATGACATTCTCTCCAGTACGGAAGATTCTATTTCTAGTAGAAGCCGTTCTTGTGATAGCAAATGTCAGGGTGTTAAAGTTGTGTTTCTTCTATTATTCTAGAATTTTATCTGAGAAAGATTCTATTTCTAGTAGGAGACGTTCTTGTGATAGCAAATGTCAGGGTGTTAAAGTTGTGTTTCTTCTATTATTCTAGAATTTTATCTGAGAAAGATTCTATTTCTAGTAGGAGACGTTCTTGTGATAGCAAATGTCAGGGTGTTAAAGTTGTGTTTCTTCTATTATTCTAGAATTTTATCTGAGAAAGATTCTATTTCTAATAGGAGACGTTCTTGTGATAGCAAATGTCAGGGTGTTAAAGTTGTGTTTCTTCTATTATTCTAGAATTTTATCTGAGAAAGAAGTACTACCTCTTGGCCATAACTCAAACAGCCGGCCTATGATTTTGCTAACTTCATTTAGTTCGCCTCTTTCAGTTTTATTCTGTTTTCCCACTACTTTGTAATGTTCTCTGGTCACGGGATCTAGAAAAAACATTAACAAAACGGTGCAGCTCTTGCATTTTGACTTTACTTTGCATTATCTACTTGATATTTATGTAAATCAATGTTTAGCCTACAACTAGAAGAATACTGCTGGTATTGTCAATGATAATTTCATAACCGAAAAAGATTTTTATAAAAAGTTAAAATGTTAAATTATAATCATCACTTACTTGCGTGCTGAACCGATTTGACAATTATTAACATCTAAAAATCATACAATAGCGTCAAAATTACCGAATGTTGCATAGAATTATCGTATCTAACGTACAAGATTAGCCTGGATGATTCATTGTGTTTCAAACGATATTTATTTACAAGTATACGGCGTACAAAGATAAATGCTACATGAAATGATATGTATGCTGGTTTCGTTTCTGGTATACATTCTGGTATACGTTTCTGGTATACATTCTACAAATGTTCAATATGTGTACCCTTGGTCACCCGTTACATACCTAAATGGTAATCCAGTTTCGTCCATACGTTCACTAGCGTGTTTCCGTCAATGTTCGCCACAATAGCAGTGATGCGTTCCTTCAGTTTCTGCAGCGTTGTTGGCATTGGGGGTACATAAATTTTGTCCTTAATATAACCCACAGGGAGAAATCGCATGGCGTGAGATCTGGAAACCTGGAGAGCCAAAGCTCTATTTCACGCACTTCACGATTTCCTCTGAGACGCACGAGTCGCCCCGTGCTTTTCCTTTTACACAGACAACAAATATCACGAAACTGGCGAAACCAACTCAAAATGCTCCGGTCACCAAGTGCAGCTTTTCCGTATTTGCGTACGAACGTTTGTAACCGACAAACACTTCGCACATTCTAAGATACAAAAACTCTTCTTCTGCATTGTCGCCATCTTGTAGAGTGCCGTCACGTGCCTACCATCTGGTGTACAAGCGAGCCACGAGGCGGGCATTTTAAACTTGGTGAGCGTATCTATCTTTACGTGTATCACGGCGAATATTTGTAAATAAACTATGGTTTGAAATCCGATGAACCATTTAGGCTAACCCTATATTTATTAATAACAATAGAAACGGCACATTACATTATGATGCGTATTGTGAACAAAATATGACGTAGATATATCAACAACTTATACTTTTTTAGAAGTTTGTGAAGATATATCAAGATATATGTGAAGATATATTGAAGATATATCAATATTTAACTTAAGGGGATCTGATACCTCTTCGCTTAGGTTTCTAACTCTCCATTTGATAACATGTAAAGTTTAATATGGTAATTTCTAACAAACTATTGCAGGTAATGACTTGAAATTTTTAATACAAACACACAAGACCCATATAAATCCAACCACGGTCTCCAATTCATGTTACATGCGTTTGCGTAATCTAATAAGAAAAGTTTGTTGAAGTATACAGATCAAGACGAATTTCAAGTGTTACAGTATTGTACTCTCCTCCACTCCCCTCCCCTCCCAATTCCCTTCTGAAGAAGTTCTCTTTTGTTTCTCTGTTCCATATTAGCCTTTACACTTACATTTTCATTATCTAGTATTGATTTTGACCATACCATCTGCACAGCAAGGCGAGTAAGGTTTACGAGTCCTTCCTGCCCCCTTTTTTAAAAATTACTAATTATAATAAAATTTATCGAAAACAATTCATCTAAACGATAAAGACTTATACACATTCATTATTGCAATCTTAAAATAAACTCGCTGCCTGTCTCGTATGCTAGAGATCTAATATATACGAATAGATGAAAAGTTAGTTTGAAGCCTTATGTATTGTTTTCTGTAAATAAGTCCGATATTTGTTTCTATTGTTGCATCGACAAAAGTGAGTGCCAAATCGTTTTAGGCTCGTTGGTCTTTGCGAGGTCCCTAAAGTTGCAAGGCCATGGGCAGTCGCCCACCACTTGAAATGCCTCTGCACTAGAGGTCTGCACGTGCTCGGGCCTACAAAGCATGCATCACTTCGGGCCCGGGAGGGGTTCGGGCAGTAGCGTCATTTCAGATTTGGCTTGGGGGAGCAAGACCCCTTGATATATCTAAAATTTCGCGTTTTTCACTGACTTACTACTATTCTATTGATAAAATCTATATAAATCTCAAACCCTCTCTCTGCCCCCTAAATGACGCCCCTGGGTTCGGGCTGTGAATTTTTACATATACAACCATATTTCTCGGACTTTTTTGGGCCTAACTTTGTAAATATTGTGTAAAACGATACAAATTGCACCTTTCTTTCTGGAGAACGTTTAAAACACAACTGCAAAATCAAACCTTGAATTGCTGTAAATAAAAATACAATTTTGCATTAATAATTAAGTTTCTGTAATTGGGACTTATTTCGGGCTCATTTGATTATCACAAAGCTCAGTCCGGGCTCGGGCCTAAATACTAAGACATATTTCGGACTGGGGTCGGACCTCACACTGTAAATTCACGGGCCGGGCCCGGGCTGAAAATTTCTCTGCCCTGCACCCGCACACATTCCTTCCTAGTCCAGAAAATCTCCTCCTCTCCGCATCGTCAATAATGGTAAATTTGTTCCTCGTATATTTGCTTATTATTGTAAGAGAAGTTCAAACCAGAACTCTAAAATTTGTTCGTTCTCTGGGGTAATGTGAGTAATGCAAATTAACAAAGATATACGTAATATACACATGTCAGAAAAAACTTGATATCAATTTGAATAGACCTTGTACGTAATGTTTATTTTAGAAATAATAAACTTATGCAAATATATCGAGACATCTGAAATTTAATGTTAAATAGTGGCGAGTGAGCCAGAAGGGGCGTGCACTATTCAGTTAGTCAAAGAACTCGTAGCTTGAAAACTACTATTTAAACCAATATTGAATCAGACAAATTTGTCAAAAGTAAGATAACCATAGTTGGAAATAGTGTGTGTATTTTTTTTAGGAGGAAACCCAGAAGTACATTCTCGATAAAATAATAATAATAATAATAATAATAATAATAATAATAATAATAATAATAATAATAATAATAATAATAATAATAATAATAATAATAATAATCTTCCTCACTTCAATCATAGGTTGATGGGCAAGTTGTTTTATAATTTGATAAAGTCTCTTCTTCGTTACTGCATTTATCCTTGGTCGGGCCGCGGTGGCTCAGTGGTAGAGCGTTCATGGTGTTCTTATTTCGGTCTCAGCTCGCACCAAGTGAGCTTTGTGGAGGACAAACACCATGTATGGGGGTTCCCTCGGGGTTCTCCCGTTTCCTTCCACTTTCTGCATTCCACCATTTCCTTCATTTCTCAACATCACTAGCTCCTTTAACTTACCAGGTATAACTGTGGGACGTAAAACTTATAGATTTTTCTATCCTTGGTCTTCCACTTCCTGGTTTTTCTTCTACCTTTTCCTCTATCAACACGGTGTTCGATCTGAGTGTCGAATAAGATAGGTAAGCATGCTCTTTCTTCTCTTTCCTATTATCTTCATGATTTGTCGTCCTTTACTAGTTTCCTTTAGTACGTCTTCATTCCTTCCCTTATTATTATTATTTTTATTATTATTATTATTATTATTATTATTACTAGCAGCGTTCACCCCGCTTCGCTGCGGTCACCCCGGAACGCAATAAACTTTGTTACTTAGATAATTTTTACTTTTTCGCTTTCAAGTGATATGATAAAAACCATAGAAGATTGCAGTAAATCTTAACATTATATCGCCTGTCATTTATGTTAACCCGCCCCGCTTCGCTGCGGTCATCCCGGTGCTGGCATATTGTAAAAGTGTCTGTAAAAATAAGCAAATCAATTAAAAAATTTTAAACAGAAGATTCAAGCTATTTTCCGCTGTATATCGCCTGTCATTTATGTTAACCCGCCGAGTGACACGGTCATGCGGGTTGCATATAAATACGTTTATTTTTACCTATGATGAACTAATAACAAAGGATTTGTACGTTATGGACACTTGAATGGTCAATTATCTCAAGACACTGGTAATTAAAAATTAAAGTGATATGATAAAAACCATCTAGGGTCCAAATCCTAATAACCCCCCAAAAATGAAAGAAATTGGTTCAGCCGTATTAGCGTGATGAGCGGACAAAATTTTGTACGTTCTCTTTTATATATATAGAAGATTATTATTATTATTATTATTATTATTATTATTATTATTATTATTATTAATCTTTCTACGAGTACATTTCGCTTTTGTGGCAAGATTCCCCCATTCTAAGGTTTTAAACTTTCGCTCTTGATTATCCCTTAAATGCATGACATGAATTGTACCTTAGTTTCCATAACATGGGTCTTTATGATGGGTCCATGGGTCCATAACATAGTCCATAAGATTAGTCTGTTCAGAGTATATATTTCTAAAAAAAAAATCCAATTCAAAGTACAAGACTAGTAGTAATAATACTACTACAAATATAAAAACATTTTAGTAAAACAAATACTAATTTGTTATGGTAAAGAACTAATCTAATACTACTATAAAGATTAGTATTAGTATTATATACTAATACTAATATATAATAGTAATCTAATACTAAAATATATCGCGGGTCAGAAATGACCCATGTTATGTATACTACGCATAGAAATATATATAATAAAATGTAAAAAATAAATACAAAACCAAAAACTTAAATACATTATTTTTATGAAGTAAACAAACCAATAGAAGATGTCACGGAGAAAAGCTACTCTGCAACAAATATTGCAGACAAAAATCTATACATAAATTACTGCTTGGTCATTTTTGACCCATGTTCTGCGTTCTAGGGTTATAAAAATTCATTATACATTATAAAAGTCTATACAAAGAAATGTAGGTATATAGGTCTACATCTTATAAATAGTATACACACATTCTACCATTATAAAAATAGTATACATCTTACAAAAATAAATTATCAACGAAATACCTCACTACTGTGTATATATTTATATTAATTATATACACTGTCATGTCTTTTAATCACATGGCTACCCAGCTTGCCTCACGACGATGGGCAGACGCCAATAATTTGAGTATTCTAGCAGGGAATCGAACCTAGAACCAGGTGATCAGGAGTCGAACGCTCTAATCATTAGACTATGAAACCCCATTGAATGACTATAAGGTTAAAATTCAAATGATTCTACAAAAAACAATTATCAACAAAATATTTCACTACATTTCTAACACTAACGACATTTATACTGTTGATACATTTATATTAATTACTTTATGAAAACGAAACTGTATATCTGAAATTAAAACGATTCTACAAAAAGCAGTTTTTCCCAACAAAGTACCTTACTATTGTCAAACAACATTTATACTCTGTGTACACATTTATATTAATTACATTATAGAAAAGAATAGAATGATTATATGCTTGAAATTAACTCATCCAAAAAGCAATTATTATCAATAAAATATCTTAATATTGTACACTGATTACATGTACTGTACACTTTGTATATTATCAATACACTAATGTCTGAAAATTGAATATAAATATTGTATGTATGAAATTATTACATTGGCCCCACAAAACCAATTTTTACCAAGTCTAATACCATCTTTCAAAGACATTACTTTTAGTTTTATTACAAAGTAGAGCATTTATAGCATCTTATACGAGAACAATATAGAGCTTCTTATTATGATAAAGTACATTTAACACAAATACGTTATTTAGATACAATATTTTTGTTCGTTCCAAATTTTTAATACAAACTACTGCTACTGTTGTCTTTTTACATTTATTGTCTTCGAGTTTATTTTTGTTTGTCGAATCTAACACTGAGGTTCACGACGGAGAGGAAGTGACTGTCCCAACCGAGAATCAACAATTGCAGGGAGTATGACTGATATTTCTATAGACAGCCGACAAAAGGGCAAAGCTGCCCAAGATTTTGAAAAAAAGGAAAAAAAGAAAGAAAATTAGAAAGAAAGGATCAGAGGTGACATTGGTTTTTAGCCTGAAGCGCTAATAAATCACTACCACGTGTCGCGAAGACTAGTAGTGCTAGAGGTTGAGAGGGCTCTCAATTCCTTCAAAAAGATCCATCCATATACTATATACAGCATAGTTGCCAAACTTACTGAAGAATATATTACAATTAATCTAACGTATGTAACGTAAATTGGAGACCGTGGTTGGATTTATATGGGTCTTGTGTATTTGTATTAAAAATTTCAAGTCATTACCTGCAATACTTTGTTAGAAATTACCATATTAAATTTTACGTGTTATCAAATGGAGAGTTAGAAACCTAAGCGAAGAGTATCAGATCCCCTTAAGTTAAATATTGATAGTCGGAATTATAGAAGCCCCACACTCCCTCTTTTCTTACTTCAATCCGAATGCTAGATATTTTTCACCAGAGAAAATACCACGTTGCCCTACAAACTTTCTTCTCCCTACATCTTAAAGCAACAACCAATGAAGAATTTCAGTTACGCAAATTAAGCAATTGAAATTTTAAGAAGGTATATTTTAGAAGAATCGTATTCAACACATGCTCCGGCTTTCTGGATGCAATTAATTTACAATACGTAAGAGCAGTGGCGTATTTACGATTTTGTTTCGGGAGGGGCTTTGCTAACTTTCGGGAGGGGGGGCTTTGCCAGAAAATGTGAAAATTCTGCAAGATATTTCATATACTTTACTACAGTAAGTAAGATTTCGGGGGGGGGCTTAAGCCCGGAAGCCACCCCCCTAAATACGCCACTGCGTAAGAGGTACTTGAATATGATAAAATGTCGGCATTATTTTTATACTTGTACTTAAAACAATGAAATTACTATTCCCGGGAAGTATACTCGCTCTTGATAATTGTTTCCAGTGTCCTGATTTAAAAATAGAAGTAACAAAGTAAACCAATTATTATTATTTTTTTTTTTTGAGAATTATCGTTTTAAATTTATTTCTTCACCTCAATGTTTGAACTTTTATTATTATTGCTAATTATAAAATTAATTGTGGCAGGACTTCTGAAGAATAATTTTAAATACATTATATATAATATACTAAAATACATAATATAGCCTATATATATATATATATATATATATATATATATATATATATATATATATATATATATATATATATATATATAATAGAAAATACATTACAAACGTATTTGGCTAGTTTGCTAAAATAGTTGTTTCAAAGATCCCGCCTATGAGGAAGAAGAAGAAGAAAGCATTTGTTGATATGCACAGTAAAAGGTATCAACGCATATCAGATCTCAAAAATTCGTTTTACTTTCTTTCTACATATACAGGGTGTCCAATATACAATGCAACTCGGAGTTAGGGATAGTAGAACTTTTGATCCTGAAGTGATACACAAATAATGGTTATACCAAAATGAAGCTTTGTTCATGCATATATTTTTAAAATAGGAAGCAACGATTGAAGTACACTAGGAACCACACAGTTTTGCCAGATGTAACCAAAGGTGTATTTTTTTTCTTTTTGCAAAATACATAAATTGACTCATAACTCATACGTATGGATGTTCTGTCGTTAATTTTCAGTTTGTTTAGTTGGACTAGTTTGGAAACTATGGAGCGAAAAAAGAATTTTTCATTTTCACCGATAACTAATCGGATGAGGACTCTCTAGGGGGGGGGGACTAGGAAAATCGTAGTTTTCATAAATTAACACTCTGAATAGGCAACTCTTCTGATGTTTCAGTGCATCAAGAGGTTTGTTAAGGGTCTGTCTACATTATGCAATTCCTGAAAAGAACAAAAAAGACACTTTGAAGTTATCATGATAGTGTTAATTCATGAAAACTAATTACGATTTTCCTAGTTCCACCTTACAGAGTCCTCATTGGATTAGTTATCTGTGGAAATGAAAAGCTCTTTTTTCTTCTCCATAGTTTCCAAACAATTCCAACTAAACAAACTAAAAATTAACGACAGAACATCCATACGTATGAGTTATGAGTCAATTTACATGTTTTGCAAAAAATTTATTTACACCTTTGGTTACATCTGCCAACACTGTGTGGTTCCTAGTGTATTTCAATCATGGTTTCATAGTTTAAAAATATATGCATGAAGAAGGCTTAATTTTGGTATAACCAGTATTTGTGTCTCGCTTCAAGTTCAAAAGTTCTACTATCCCTAACTCGGGGTTGCATTATATATTAGATACCCTGTAGTAATTTTATTGTTTCTGATTGGTTCTTCTCATGTATTTTACTTACCTAGGTACTACTTCTGGGACCAGAGTTTGAAGTAACACTTGTAAGCAGTGATCAGACAAATGGATTTGTACGAAAAGTATATAAAGCCTTCCAACATTCTGTATGTTTCTACCTGTGAATAGCGAATAAGCCAATGTTCTAATTTCCTAAGTCGAAATTAGTTCCGGTTCTTAGTTAAAAACAAACTCTACAGAAGTTGTTCCCTTTATATCGATTAAATTATGATTAGACTGTTGAATGAAACAGTCCGCCAAACTTCCATCTGGCTGCACTACAGATTTCCCGAAAGTTCTACTACTTCGGGTTCCGATTGCTTTTGAGCATCTTAGTTATCGATTTTGTTGAAACTTAATGGTCCTGCCCAGTTTGTCAAGTTCTACTTTTAGCTCTTCCGTCTTCCATCCGTCCCTTGTAATAACGCCAGTTGTTATTTCGGTTGTTCATGTTGTCTAATGTTTGTTAAAACCTGATAGACTTCGTTCATTTCGCTCACTGTTACGCAGATTCTGATCAAAATCGTTTGATGTCTGTGGTTGTAAATTCACTTGCGCTCGACTTGCATATGACCTTGCAACGTTCTCGTTTCTGGATTTGGAACTCTCTTCAGAATTTATGTTGGTGAGTCTATGAGAAGATAATCTATTGATGTTGTGGAACCCACCCTGAGTAACGTAGACTAGTATTTCGGCACGCAGATGAGTAAATTGTCTATAATCCCGCTCTCTTCATAGTGTTGATCTATACCTTGATGTCTCTCAACCAGGTTTCACTCATACTCTAAGATGGATGAATGCATACTCCGGTGAAATCTAGTTCACGGTAGTTGCCGTTTCAGGGCCTACTTCTATTCAGGAGACGTGCTGAGTTTTCAACAGTACAACAAACATGCCAAAGGTCTTTATCTTCTTCTCCTTAATCTTATACCAAACACTGATTGCCCTAGTAAATATTGTGGAACCACTTCAAACTTGCCCTCCTCTGACAAATCGAGGGATCTTCAAGCTTGAACATTCTTGAATACCGGTTAAACTCCTCTAGGAACACTTTACCTGTCCCAGGATTCAACTAACAACTGAAACAACGGAACTGGTGTAGATCTATAGGCTTTAATATCACGGATGTTGAATTGTTAGCATCATTTGGCTCCTATCTTTGGTCTTTTTCTACAGTATTCGTACACCCATTATGTATTGTCAAATTGTTGCCAATTGACTGAAATTTGTTTATGTGACTACGCAAATTCGTATCGGGTTGTCCGGTTGACTCCGTTTACCTGCCAATGTTCCCAATTGGGAACATGCTTTTAGAAATCCTGTTGAGAGGTTGTAAACTAACGATATGGACGAGAGTTGGCCTTTTATGATGGAGGAACAGTGTTGCCACAATCCTAGCTCTGGAGTGGGCTGAAAAATAGTACCAAACTGAAACAAAAAGGGCTGAATTCATTATTTTATACCAGTGGATTCGTAAGACGAAACTAAAAGAAGTTAAGTTCTAGAACACTCCCCCCCCTTTCCGAGAGTCCAAATTAAGAAAGTGCTATTTTTAAAAATATCTAAACAGGAGGACCCCGAACAACCGTGGAAGTAGATGAAACTTTTCTCGCACGTAGGAAATATAACAGAGGCCGCATATTAAAAGGAAACAGTTATCTTCTTTACGTATTGTAAGGAAACCAAACGCGCCTCTATTTCAAAGTGACCAATAAACCAAAACCATTTGGGGGGGGGGGCATTCGGATGAAGAAAGCATATATGAGGATTTTAAAACAAATTGCATTAAAATTATGCCAAATATTGTAATTTTACAAATACAGTAAGCCCGGGCCCCCTTGGTTTCCCGGGATCGGCGCCCTTGGTCGACAGCACGAATTGAACCTAGGATCTCCCGAATGAGAAGCCAACGCTCAACCACTTAACTTACTTCGCTCGAAACCATGCAGGAAGATTTGCACCCATTCAAGTAATTTGCTCAGCTGAAGTTTTCATGTGTATCTCATCTTTCGACATATTATGCTATTAATGAAACAAAAGAAACATCTTATCCGCAACAAAATTTCAACTCAGAAACCATTTCTGAAAATAAGGCTCGTAACTAATATTGTACAATGATCGACTCCCCCCGCAAAAAAAAAAAAAAAAAAGAAAAAGTTAAACGGCCATGGAATGTATTTATTTCGTATACATGTGTGGTGTACATATACGGTTTGAATGCCAGGGATATAGAAATAACATACGATCATAGTGATCATGCTAAGTCATATCAAAACATGGACGGAATAATGTAGTTGTGGTTCGTAATATATATGAGCTTTCCTCTCCCCTCTCGAACTCCAACAGAACTCAAAACTCTTTTCGACTAATGCCTTTTATTGCCCATACGCATATTGCTCATAATACAACATATAAACTCTTCCTATATATACACATATACACATGTATGTATGCTTGGAAGCTTGCATGTGTGTTTGTGAATTCATTATGCCGGAAAGAAGCATGTACACGTTGGCATTTACGGCGGAAGTTTCTGCCGATAGAGTGTTTTTATTAGGCCAATTTTGTTCTCTGTCTCTCTCCTTCTCTCTCTCTCTCTCTCTCTCTCTCTTTCTCTTTCTCTCTGATTCACTCTGTTTTGGAACGAGTAAAACGACTACCGCATGTAATGTGCTTGGAAAATATGATTGGCCACTTGAAAATACTCACTTCGAAGCTGTTACGGAAATGCATAATTAGATTCAACTTCACTAAAAAAACAAGTGGCACTCAACTGCTACCACATACATACTAGTTTCCTAAAAAAAAGAGATTAAAGTGGATACTTTTATATACAAGGGTTGTTCAAAATGTTCATTTATTATCATCATTAGCGGACAGAAGTGGTTTACGTACTTCACTCTGGTAACTGGACAAGTTCCAACATAAAAATGTACTTCTAGCGGTCAAATCAAGATCCAACAATGAGATTCCTGGTAGAAGCGAGTTGAAAACCGGCTGTGTCTTAATTATTATAAGTTACTAATTCAACTTTTTCTATTGTAAAGGCTAGAAAATTATTCTTGATTATTTCTATAAACTATCAGTTATAACCAACATAAAGAAGATGAAGAAGAAAAAAGAAGAGGGAGAAAAGATTAGAAGATTAGGATTTAAATTTCTGGGCGTTCGGCATCTAAAGCCATTTAGCCCATCACGTTTTAAGGCATGACGTCCCTCGGCGAGCACACAATCTAGGGAAAGGGAAGGAAAGAAGCGGCCTGGGACCTATAGACTATATTAGATACCACCCTCGTATTTGTCTGGTGTGAATCAGAAAAACCCAGGAAAACCTCATTCAGCTGAAAAAGCTTTTTACACATTTTTCGATCGAGTGTTCCCACCGGGATTCCTACCCGGAACCGCTCGCACTGAAGGCGAGAGAGTTAGCGACTGCGCAACGCGGGGAGTTATACCCGAGATTTGTAGTGGGAGCAGGCATGTCCAGACTCTTATTTAATACGATAAAGGGCCAAAACACAAGTCTGAATGTAAGTTGAGAGAAAGAAAATATGAAAATATGTATTATTTGAAAATAATAAAACGTAAAAGGAAAAGAGGAGATGTAAAGATAGTGAAAGAAATATAACAGCATGAGCAATAAAATTAACTGAAAGCCAAATAATTTTTTTTTTTTTTTTTTTTTAATGAGAAGGGATAGAAATTGAAGGAAATGAAAATACAAAATGTTAACTCTCTATCTAAAGCAAGTTTTTTCAAAGTTGGCCGTCATAGAATAAAAAGCTGTACAAGATAGTGGCAGGAGGTTTACTGTAATCGATTCAGCGTCTAAAAGAGAGCATTACCTTCACGTCCACCTCTACTGAAACCAGAAATGGCAGAAATTTAGTACTACTTTCGGTTTCATTTTGTATTTTTTGGGGGCCGCGGTGGCTCAGTGGTCATCAGTTCGCGTAGAGACACGGGGCGCATAACATCGCCTCTCTGTCCGTGCTGTACTATTGTATCTGCTTTGTTTTGTCGAATAGTGCAGTTTGATTTTTTTTTTCTGTGACTTAGTGATTTGGTGAAGTGTGTATTACAAGTCCTTTGTTTCACTTGTGAGCAACAACATTTATATATATATATATATATTCTGTAGTTGACGTGTAACGTCGAGTGTAAGCAATATGAGTTGTATGAGGTCTAATACGCTCCGAATTAATTTCGTAACTGTGCGTCAAAAGCCTACGTCTATTCATATTCATGAATGGATTCGAAGTGTTTTCAAGTTAACAATTGACCAAGTGTTAAGTATAGAACTGGACTTTATTCGTAAACTTTTGTACATCAAACTAGTTAGTAAAGTGCTATGTGAACGTATTCTTTCTGGTACCAACGGCACCGTGACTTATACCAATACTGATGGAGATCATGTGTTACCCATTGATTTGGCAGACAACTCTGTTGTTGTTGTAAAAGTCTCTTTATGTCCAATGGAACTTAGTGATACCCAGTTAAGTCGTGTACTCTCCCAGTATGGGGATATTCAGAATATTGCTGATGAACAGTACTCTACTGATCATATTTATCTCACCCGCACGGGTCGCAAACTCGTCAAAATGACTGTTAAACGTAACATTCCATCCTTTGTTACTGTTTGTGGTTTACGTCTTTTTGTCAGTTACGCCGGTCAAATCCAGACCTGCGCGGTCTGCAACTCTCAGGACCATTTTGTACAGGACTGTCCTAAGAAGAGAACTCCACCTTTACCCAGGTCTACTTCTGTGTCTCCAGGTGTCCGCATGCCGTGCAACCTTCCAGTGGAAACATCAGCTCCCGATACCGGTTGTTACAGTGCATTTCCTGTTCTACAGAAGGATACCCACATACCCGCGTCGTCCCCGATTTTGCCACCTGCAAGTGCTGCATCTAGTGTTCCCGACATTCATCCCGTCCACCCTTCCATTGCTGACAGATCACCTAGTATGGAAGTGACACCTACTCCCGATGCTGACGAGACAGGTGTTCCATCTCCAGTTCCTGTGACTGACCAGCCACTTCTACTAAACTCTGAGGTAGGTGATAGAAATACAATAGAGGGGCACAGTGCTACCCCTTCAAGCGTTCCTCTCGCACTTGGTTCCATTGACACCACTGGTTTTGAAGATGCTACTAGTGATACCATAAGTGATTCCGATCTGAGTGTAGCATCCTGCGAAAAGCGCAAGTTAACTCAACTTCAGTTTAACAGTAGTGCAGTGTCTAAAAATTCTAAAGGTAACCGCAGTGATGAAACAACAAGTGGTCAGAATGTTAGGAAAACACGAGCTTCGACCAAAAAGTTGAAATCTGTTGTTCAATCAGACGGCGAATAGTGCATTGCCCATCTTTGGTATCAATAATTTATATTGTTTATATATTTCCTCCTTGTTTCTACTTTACACATGTTCTTGTTCCCGCATTGCTTTACTTTCATGTATTTACTTTGTATATTTTTTGTAATGTTTAGTTTTCGTTTTGCCACAGTCAATTTAAATCGTCTTACTTCTCCGGTCAAATTACACGCACTACGAGATTTTATATATCAGGAAGAAGTTGATATTCTGTTTGCTCAAGAGGTGGCAGTACCCGATTTTCCAGACATCCCTAATTATTCATGTGTTTCACGCTTCACTGAAAATGGTTTAGGAACTGCTATTCTATACCGCAGTGATATTGACTTTCAAGCGCTTCTCCAAATGCCTACTGAACGTATCACCTTAGGAACACTAGAAAATATACGCCTGTGTACAGCATATGCTCCAAGCGGTTCGAATCATGCACGAGAGCGCAATAGTTTCTTTAATACTGAGCTTGCTCAAGCGTTACATAATGGTTCTTCTCCTTGTATATTAGCCGGAGATTTTAATGCTGTTTTGGCACCAATAGATATGACCCCAAATTATACCTTCTCAGCCAGTCTGTCCAATTTAATTGACACCTATGATCTCGTCGACGTGTGGCGACACTTATTTCCAACCACGCCTGGCCATACTTTCTTTACAGGGACGAGTTCCTCAAGATTGGATAAATTCTATATCAGTCGCACTCTTATACATCAGGTTCAACACATGGCTGTGGTCCCAGTCTGTTTTAGTGATCATCATGCTGTACTCATGACCATCAAACTACCAGCCCAAAAATTTCTCAAACGTAGCCCATTGTGGTACTTTAATACGTCAATTTTACGTGAGCCCGAATATGAAGCTCTGATACATGCTGAATGGAAAGGCCTCCTTCATGTGAAACAACGCTACAAAGGTTCTCTCATGCAATTTTGGGAAAACCGTGTTAAACGAACTTTTTGCTCTGTGACCAAACAATATTGTCGAACTAGAAACGCCGATCATTATCAGCAATATCACTACTATACTGGTCTATTGCGAGATTACATGATAGAACAACAACGCGGGGGTCAAGTCCGACCTCAAATTCAGCAGATCAAAGCTCATTTATTAACGCTGCATAAACGACGTATGCAAGGTTTTATGATTCGTAGCAAAACACGTCAATATGATGACACTGAACAGGCAAGTATCCACCAAATACGCAAGGAGCGCACAAGGGGCAGACAAAAATTGATTTCTAAAATTAAGGGTGAAGATGGCCGTGTGTATGAGGGCGTAAACGTCATGACTTGTTTTCTTGATTATTATAAACAATTATATGCTCAACCTCCTACTAGTTGTACTGATTCTTCTATACTAGAGTATATTCCCTCTGTTTTAACGGATGATGATCGAGAGTGTCTATCGGGTCCGTTCACAATAGACGAGGTCAAACAGTCCATCCGATTAGGCAAACTAGGAAAGTCCACAGGTATTGATTCTCTACCACTAGAATTCTATGTTACATTTATAGATATTTTAGCTCCTTTTCTCACCGACCTTTTTAATGAATACCGCACACATTTTGTTTTAGGCCAGTCTCTCAGAACGGGCATTACTGTTTTGGTCCCCAAACATTCATCAGCATCTAGTGTTACAAATTTCAGGCCACTAAGTCTCTTGTGCACGGACCTAAAACTATTAACTCGTTGTCTGACGATCAGAATGAAAACATACCTTGAAAAGCTGTTAAGTCCTTGCCAATACGGTCTTGGCCACAATAATCCTATTTATAAGGCCTTATCCAATCTCAGAGATTTTATTTCCTTACATGAGTCCGCCGATCCTTCTTCGGTAGCTATTTTATCCACCGATTACTCCAAGGCCTTTGACAGAATTAATCACAATTATCTCTTCCAAGTTTTAGCTAAATATGGATTTGGTGACCTTTTCATTTCTCTTATCAAAGGAATATATACGAAACGAATTACCAGGTTAAAGCTAAATGGAGGTTTAAGTGCTCCCATCTCTGTTTGTAATGGTATTCTACAAGGGGACACAATGTCTAGTATTTTATTTAGTTTATCTTTAGCGCCTCTTGTATATGCGGCACACCGCCTACTCCCTGGTGTTCCTGTGTATAACAACAGTCTAGCAGTGCAATCATACATTGATGACACACACTATATATTACGCAATGACGCAGATCTGGAATGTATACAGAAGTTACTAAACCTTTATCAACACGCCTCAGGCGCGCAACTTAATAAAGCAAAAACAAAAATATTGTGTTTACATGAACAATATCAGTCTCTGTATGGTAGAACGTTTGACACTGTTCCATCAATCAAAATACTTGGTATTGTATGGTATCCTACTTTACAACAGACTATCACGAAAACATATGAAGTCATAGCCTCTAAGATCCGAAGTCTTTTAATAACGCATAAATCACGTAATCTTAGTCTTTTCAGTAGAAATTTGTTTCTTAAAACTACTGTGTTTAGCTTACTATGGCATTCTGCACAGATTTTCCCGTTACCAAAGCCTATCTATAAGTCTTTAAACAGTCAGGCGTTGTTTTTTCTCTGGCATAATAAAACTTTAAGAGTAGGTCAACAACAACTACTTTTGCCTGCAGCAAAAGGAGGAATAGAGTTCATGGATATTGGAATTCAGTCACGTGCTCTGCTTGTGCATAGAAGTTGTCGTATGGTTTGTTCCCACCCCGATTCGATTACTGCTACGGTTTTCAATGTCTGTTTTCAGTGTATTGACCTTGTGCTTCCGATTCCTATCTTTCCTTGGGCGATTAAATTCCCTCACCTTCGCGATGTAGTACTTGATATGCTGTATGCAATAGTCGCACGACAGCAGATCGAAATTAGGTCAGTCAAAGAAATATACTGGCACTATCAGAGCACGTGGGTATCTGTTACGCCACACGTCATGCTTCACGTGCCATGCAAAAACTGGAGTAACATCTGGAAAAACATAACTGCCAAGTTTTTAACTCACAAACAGAAAGAAATGTGGTATTTTATTGTTAATAATGTATATGAAACGTCTGCTAGGCTCTTTAATCTAGGAATCACCTCTACAAATATATGCTATTATTGTAATCAGATAGACACTCTTGAACATCGATTCCATAACTGTTTTGACATACCACCCATTTGGCAGGCTTTTAGCACTATACTTAGTAGAATATGTCGTACCTCACAAACTGTTTTTAGCGTACATAATGTAATATTATTTCCAGATTTTCATTACTTTCCTAGCTATAAACATAATGCTGTGATCTGGTTTACTGTACAAACTATCATGTTTATTCTTGTAACAGCACGACCATTGTGTCTTGAAATGTATGAGATGTATTTAACATACCAGGCTATGAAGCTCTCTCCTGTATGTAAAAGAAAGTATTTTGCCAACTACTTATCTGCAATAGCTCCCACACTTTTTTATGATGTAACCCACAAACAAAAATGAACTGAACCGGTAAGTTTTTTTTTTTCTTGAATAATGTTTTTATCTTGAATAATATTTTACACTTTCAGTGAGGCTGTGAATAGTAAATATCCTTGTATATTTCTCTGTATTTCAATGGAATAAAGTTATTAAAAAAAAAAAAAAAAAAAAGTGGTAGAGCGTTCACCTCTGGTGCTTGGGGTCCCGGGTTCAAACCCTGATCCCGCCAAGTGAACTTTGTGGTGGACAAACACCGTGTGCGTGGGTTTTCTCGGGGTTCTCCCGTTTCCTCACACTTTCTTCATTCCACCATTTCATTCATCCCTCATCATCACCGTCTCCTTTAACCTAACCGGCATAAACGTGGGACGTAAAACTAAAAAAATTCATTTCATTTTCATTTCGTATTTTCATACAACAAAAACGTAAGAGATAGCGATAAGCGTTATTTGAAGTGAATTCATCGTTCCAACAATAAGTTTGATCTATAGTCTTAATACTATATTCAAACAGAAAGTTGGGCCGCGGTGGTTCAGTGGTAGAGCGTTCACCTCTGGTGCTTGGGGTCCCGGGTTCGATCCCAGGCCCGGCCAAGTGACTTTGTGGTGGACAAACACTGTGTGCGTTGGTTTCCCCGAGGTTCTTCCACTTTCCTCATTCCACCATTTCATTCATTACTCATCATCACCGTCTCCTTTAGCTTAACCGACATAACCGTGGGATGTAAAACTCAAATAGTTCATTTCATTTTTTCAAACCGAAAGTTGAAGCAATTAACCATATCCGATTTGAACGTTCATCGCCATACAACAAAAACTGTAAGATATAGCGAAAGGCAGTTTTCTGATATTAAATCAATACTCCAAGAATAAATTCCAACTCTGACAGTATCCTTCTCTTCTAACCTAATTCTAAGTTTCGAAGCTTCTGCTATTTGTTTAAGGCTATATGTTAATGAGTTATATAAAGAGACAACTACAGTAACATTTTACTTGTAAATATCACTAAATCGTTTCTAATATGTACAAAGCGATTCGTTTTTACTGAATACGAAAGTACTGTAATGTACGGTAGAGAAACGTTACACGGGTTCTCTTACACCTTTTTTTATTATAAAAGTTTTTATATACTTTACACACTGGGTTAGAAATAAGTAATGTCTCTAGTAATGCTGTCTTCTATTAGTTGGAACTCTTGCCCAGAGCAGTGTGGAGGTTTTAGGGTTGTTGGTTAGGAACGTCTTGCATCATGTAACACAGAGGTTTCTCCCGCCCAAAGCAGCTTGGAGAAAGATGAAATCCACGGTTATGCCGGTTAAGATGAAGAAGACGTGATGATGAGAAATGAATTAAATGTTGGAATGAAGAAACTGGGAGGAAACGGGAGAACCTCAAGAAAATCCACGCACACGGTGTTTGTTCACCACGAAGTTTACTTGCGTGAGCTGGGATGGAACCAGTGACACCATGCACCAGAAGTGAACGCTCTACCGCTTAGCTACTGCGGCTCGAACAGCTTGGAGAGATAGGTTAGACACCAATCATTTGGTGACTGATGTCCTCTGCCTCTATGCGTCCGCTTTTATAGCCGGTCTTTCGAGGCCTAGCCTGTGGAAGGGATGAAGGGGTGCTTTTCGTGATTCTTCGTGTCCTTCTCGTATTTAATCGGAGACGGCATTCGTAGGCTGCTTGGTGGTGCTTATGCTGAAGCACGTGATGCTGTTTCTTAATATAAGGGGATATTGTACTACTCATATTTTGTTCGGTTATCTGTCCTAATTACACTTACGACTACAGATGGGACCCAAACATTCCAAAAGCATGTTAATATTAAAAATATGAAATGAAATTTTGCAGTTTCACACCCCACTATTATACCGTGTAAGCTAAAGGAGACGGTGAGGATGAGAAATGAATGAAATTATGGAATGAAGGAAACGGAAGTGGGAGGAAATCGGAAGTACTACGAGAAAACCCACGTACACTGTGTTTGTCCATCACAAAGTTCACTTGAAGGGAGCTGGGATTGAGTCAGGGACCCCACGCAACAGAAATGAACGTTCTACCACTGAGCCACCAAGGTCCATCTTTATATTAAGTACATATGTATAGCTGTCTTTAGGATAATTAAGGACATTTACAATTGTAACAGGGTAAGCATATTGACAGTTTTAGATAAGGCTGGCCGAAGTTTGTCCAAAAGACAGGACAGACAGCCATGCTAACGTACAGTATTGTGAAAAATATCTTATACCACAAATACAGAAATGCATTTTCAACGATATGACCGAGGCAAAAGGTGAATCCACTCATGTCCATGCAATCTACTCATTCTCTCTGCTTGTTAATGAATCGACTTGACCTTCTTGCCTCTGGTCAATGTTCGGCCGACCTAAGAACGTTCGTGCAAGAGACAGAAATTGTGTGTTATCACAATAACACGCTACACATTGACAGTATCCTAAGCGTATCATCTGCAAACACGTTTTTATAGAAATGGAATGAGGCAAAACTTTTAGTTTTACGTCACAAAATTATGTTTTTTAGACTAAAGTCGATAAATGATTATTGAATGTGAGTGACGATAAAATGGAATGAGAAAGTGGGAGGAAACTGGAGAACACTGAGAAAACTAACAGACACCATATTGCTGACCACAAACTCTCTCGGCTTGGGATCGAATCAGGGACTTTTCGCACCAGAACTAAGTATTGTATAACTGTGTGAGTGTGACCCAATTTCATCTTATAGAAGATGGGCAAATATTGCCTTCTTTTGATATACGTAATTAGTGTTTGTTTGTGTATTAGAGTTTAGTATCCTTTCTGAGTAAATGTCTAGGTAATACGTACACCTACATCTTAACGTGAGGTACAGAAACATATGAGTTTCTACCGAAAATCGAATCCGGGTATTTCTTTTGATGTAATGCTTATTAAAATTATATATATATATATATATATATATATATATATATATATATATATATATATATATATATATATATATATATATATATATATATATGTAAGAATGAATGCAACTGCTTTTCGAACCAATAAAAGTTTTACTTTGCACAGAAAATTAACACGGAAAAGTAGTTGATCAACCTAATTAGCTGTATGTGTGTGTTGCACTCTAGGTGCATTTCTCTCTGCCGTACATAATTTATAAAGTGTCTATGTCTGTGTTGGTATTATGTCGAGTTAATTACGAGTTAATTAGAGACTACTGAAACTCTTATGAAGGAAAACAAAAACATTTAGCTCACTTTGAAGGGCAGTATGTAACGTGTTAAGTATAATTACTTCATACATTTGTAATAAATAATAAATGCGAATTTGTAGGGTAAGATAACAAAGCTATGCAAGGTTGTTGAGTTGATTTTAGTTTAGCGTCCCGTTCAGCAGCGAGGCTATATGAGACGTGGACCTATTGATTAACGTGGAATCCGAACCACATGAGCTCCCGCCGGGAATCGAACCCGGAACTCCCGCGCCAAAGGCGCGTACGCTAACCGCGTAGCCACTTAGGAGCTCAGCTATGCAAGGTGTTTTCAAAAGTATAGAATCTTTAGTAGGCAAGAATACATTTATCGATTTGCAAACCCGAAACATTAAACCCTTTCAAAGTAATCTCCTTGGTAATGCACACGCTTTTTCTCCCAGTGCTCTCGCCATTGTTGGAAACACTTCTAGAACTCAGATTTTTTTTTTTTTTTGAAAGGTAAGCAACCGTGTCGTCGCATTCCGCATGATGTCTTCTCTTCACTCCCTTTTTAGTGACATTTTCAGCTTGGGAAATAGTTAAAAGTCACATGGAGCCATGTCGGGTGAATAGGGAACCTCACGAAACACAACACTATTGTATTTAGCAATGAAAGCCTGAATAAAAATTTCGCGGACGCTCTCCTCATGCCCAAATTCTAGTTCAAAATTGAATGTACAGATCCGATTGAATGGTTTCCGCCTGGGTATCCCCAAGTTTTCGGCAAAATTTGATGCAAGATCGCTGCTCAAGGTTTTCTGTCACTTTACAAAAAACTGAAATTCGACGACCGCTCACTACACGTCCTCACTCGTTGGCCGACTGTTATAGTGCGTCCAGTAAGAGAACGTCTCTGACAGCTCGCAGTGACATTGCCATTACTCGCCTGTCAAGGTTTTTTTCGGTGCAACTGTAGTGGCAATTTAATTAATGGTATAAGACAGAGTGATCGTGGTTGGTAACACTGGTATCAAAGTAGGGGCTGCAATGTCCCACCGCATGTGGTAAGAAACGTCAGAGACCATCTCTTGTTGGCCGTGCTATAGCGACTGATGCTTTCTTCGGGCGAAAAAAAAAATCACGACTGCGCATGAGTGTCCCCTTTACATGTACACTGAAGAAAGTCACCCGCTGGTTTACACGGAAACAAACTCTAAGCCCGTGCAGAGCTCGTAATATCTTATTAATGTTACAAGACAAAGCTCGAGCCTGGGATTGGTCTTATATGAGCCGTTCTGTTACTTTCTGTGAGTGGTAGTTGTGGTTGATTGTATGGTAACCTTATTCGGGCTCGCAGCGAGGAAGAAAGGAACATTCCGTAATATTTAACCCTTAATAAGAAATTCCGTTTTTAGTATCTTACGGGAAATGCGTGTTTGAGGGACATGTTCAAGTAATGAAGCAAAATACTTAAAAAAAATCCATATTCAATGGTAAATAATAGACACCCTTATTTTATTTAAGAAAATTGGTTAACGAACTAACAATGAAAAATAATAAAATTCCAAATACTTATCTATAACTAAACAAATTATTTTTCCGTTTCCATAAACGTAGCGAAGTACAATATTGTAATTCAATTTGACTTTTGTGCAGATTGCCTGGAAAAAGTAGTGAACTGGTAACAAAGACTGCATTGAAATGTACAAACAAAAATGTACAGGGTGTTTTAAAACAACATCGACAAAGTTTGGCAGGTGATTATTGACACCAAGATAAGACAAAAAGTATAGACCCACCTGGGTGCACAAATGCTTTCTTTCGCGGTTGTAGGCTGCCGAAAACATGAAAAAATGAACTTTAAAAGTCCATACCTCCAAAACTATGAGACCTCTCGTAGTTGGGTCAAAATTTCTCTTAAAAACTACTATTTGCCGTAACCAAATATCCAAGTTTCAGAATTCTGTGGTACTTCAGCAACAATTTTTATAGAAGTAGTTAGTAAAACTTCAATTATATGCCCATTGGCAAATTCCCTCTGTAAGAATTGTTGCGTGAATACCTCAGGATTCTGAACTATCTAGTTTTACATAGCGCACCTATTAGTTCCTAAGTGAAATCTTGACCCGACTACTGTAGGTACCATAGTATTGGAACTATGGACCTTTAAAGTTCATATTTTCATATTTTTGGCAGCCTATAACTCCGGAAGGAAGTATTTGTGCACCCAGGTTGGTCTATACTTTTCATCTTATCTTGGTGTCAGGAATCACGTCCCAAACGTTGTCGGTGTTGTTTCGAAACATTCTGTATAATATGTAGGGAACAAAATTAGTAGGAAATTAAAAGTGTGGCTCAGGATGGGGAAGAATAAGAACTAAGTTAAATCAATGGAAATATTTTGTTGAATCCAGGAAGAAATGTAAAGGTAATACAATCTCTTAACTTCGCCGCACGTAATTTATCTTCTGACATTTTGTTTGCCACTTAAATAATGATATGACAGACTTAGCAAGACCGAGTGGATGAAGGATTTGCCTTCTATACACGTGTAGTTTCTTGTGTGATCTTGTGAGGGATCTTGCTTCGGGTAAATACCCAAGAGTGGTTAAAATCCCACTTTAATCAATTCGTTATTCACTCGTGCTAGGAAACGAAAAGGCAGATTTAATCCCAATGAATAAATTCACGAAGGCGTTGATAACGGCGACCTCATACATTTGTTTTTCTGAATGCGCTTTACCAAAACATTTACTTAAGAATTGCATGCTATTGTCCTTATGAATATAGATTAAGTTCTTTCTCACGCGAAAACTATGTTAACATTTTCAATCCTATGCTTTCGACGATAGCGTTTACGTAAATATATTTAGTTTCAGGGCAACTAGGACAAAAGATCGGTACCTCATGATAACAAATGCTGTGGCTAAACTTGTTTAAACTTGTTTTATTTATGCTGTTAATGATATAATAAGTGAGAAAGCCATTGTTGCTGGAAGCGTATTTTTAATTTCTGCGAAATGAATGATAAGTATTAACACGTTGACTGCCAAGCTTTCCGATGGAATTTTTCCATTCAGGCCATTATTACCATAAGTTCCCATTCCTTCTAAAACGTTTATTTATTATCTTCTAAAACGTTTATTTATTATCGTAACGAAGAACGTAGTTACCTACTGCACAGGATGTGAAGGTGAACCAACGCTTTGTTTGAAGTGCGTCAACAAATGTCACGGAGATCTTTCCATGTAAATAAATGTTTATGTTAGGTTTACAAACATTCATAATGTAGGAGACAATTTGCAATATATAAAACAAAATTTGATACTAAACAATATACTGTATGTAACATTTTCTACGAATTTCACATAAAAATATTTTTTTCCATTTAACATTCATTACATTTAGTGTGATTTTTTTTCTATCATAATTTAACCAATCAAGAACCATAATCTAACCCAATATAACACATATGTTATCACCTACAGGATAATATATATATATATATATATATATATATATATATATATATATATATATGTGTGTGTGTGTGTGTGTGTGTTTGTGTAAGCATTATGTGTAACACAATATTGGTTCAAATATATAATACAATATGTAAAACAATATTTGTATATTGAATAATGTATGGGAAATATAAATATCTCGCTCCGAAATTTATTGTGTTCTTAAAAGCAAAAATAGTAATTGGGGGAAAAGTTTAGTAGTGCACTTTCTTCTACAATCCATTGTGTGTACCCAGAAGCAAATTTAAAGTTTGTGGAGTAATTCAGTTCTATTGTTGAAATAAATAAAGAAACCATTGTTGTATTGGTCACCAGTGACCGACGCGGCGGGTAGGGATTTCTTAGAATCGGGCATACGTGCCCGACGTGGCAGTCAAAGTGTTAAGGAAATACAGAGTTTAAGAGTAACAAAAATAGTTTAATTTATTGAAACAACTATCGTAATAATTCCTTTTTGATTATTAAAATAATTTTAATCTAACTGGGACTACAATATTTAATTATATATATGTTACAAGCTCTAGTAGAATTCGTGGTGCCTTATTACTATTACTGATCTATGTGAAGTCTAGGTTTAGTCTTACGTTTGAGTTTCTCAGTTAACTTCTGCGAGTGGTAATTGATTGCGCACAAAATTTAGTGAGACTCATATTAGAAGAAGTAATCTCCCGAAATTTGTGATAAAATTATTAAAGTATTGTAGGTTGAAGACTACTTCAATCTATACTGTGTCCCGAGAAAGGGTAGAATTACCTATAAAAGATTTTCAAACATTTCTCCTAAGTGTTGATTCTTATATATTTTTCATGTAAGTAAACATAATTTATATCGAGCAACTTACGTCTATATTTTATTTGCTATTTAACCCACAAATCCCCAGTGTATCACAGGTGTCACATTGATTTCCCGTTGACCTTATAAAGTTAGTTTCAAACGTTTTACACAAATACCCATTGTACTTTACAAGTCACACATAAACCTTTGTAGCAAGCTTTGTTTCGTTCCTTTTCTTCAGGTTTTAGGAACTTTACTCACCTTTTCTTGTCAGTAGCTGCATGTGGCTCATGGAGTTCTCGAGCGCCTTTCAGCTTCTGGATTATTTTATTTATTCTTATGATAAGTAAGTGTTTAAATCCCTAATAATTTATTTTTCCTGTATCTAGAAGGGTCAGTAATTACTCTGGTACAATATTAATTGTTCATGTACTAAATTAAGGTTATAAAAACCGATTGTTTCTCTCCGAGTCACAGGTGTCATATTGGGTTTCCAATTCATTCGAAAACATGTTTTTCGACATTTCTGTTATCTAAGATCCTCGCTCAGTGAGCTATGAAAGTTTTGTTGAAGAATTCTTACTTGAACTATGTCTGAGTTTTTGTGGGTTAAATGTAAGTGAAAGAGAAAAAAAAAAGAAATTAAATCTTTGAGTTTTACGTCCCACAGTTATGCCGGTTAGGCTAAAGGAGACGGCGATTATGAGAAATAAATGAAATGTTGTAATGAAAAAAGTGGAAGGAAACGGGGGAACCCCGAGAAAACCCGGGAGCACTGTGTTTGTCCACTACAAAGTCCACACGGTGCAAGCTGGGATCGAACCAGGGACCCCAAGCACCAGAGGTGAACGCTCTATCACTGTGCCACCGCACTTCCTTTTAGGTAAGTGAAAGAGAATTTGCTTTGCGTAATGTCGTTGCAGTTCCACCCTATAATCATATAAACTGACGCACTTATCTTCAAATTGAATATTTAATTACAGTGAAACCTCTACTAACGGACACCTCTATAAAGCGGACACCTCCCATAACGGACATATTTTGTAATCCCCAAACACCGTAATAGAAAAAAAAAACATTGGCAAACCTCTCTAAAGCGGACACTCTCTAGTACGGGCACGGACAGTCTTTCTTGTCTATTATAGGTATTATTTACCTCTTATTACGGACACTTTCTCTAAAAACAAGTTGAAAAGTGCAGTATAAATACACTTTTAGTAATTCATACTATGTCACCAAGGAATAACATGAGGGTGTAACATTTTGCCTCCTCAACTGTCTAGTCAGCAACCCTGAGGAAGGGTCTCTGTTTCACAACACCCTTCTGTCCTTTGCTTGCATTCCAATCCCATCCAACCTCTTTCAGAAACAAAAGTGATTGACAGTTGGCCACTGTTTGGGATGACACATCATTCTACTGTCCCGCTGGAATCTCTAACTAAGCAGAAGACAAGTTTGGTGTTTTTGACAAGACGGGTATGCATATTGTCTTTAAAAAAAGTCATTACTGGACTGCAATTAACTCACACATTAAAGCAACACACGGAAAACGTAGTAAGTAGCGATAAGTGTAAAGTGCAGAGAGCTATAACATCTTATTCCCATGTTGTGCTCGAACATAGGGAATAGGATAACGCAAGATAATGTAGATACAGTAACATTTTGGTAATATTCATAAATACGTGATTCATGCAAAAATACTTTTTCTAATTGCATATTACCTTGTTTATTAATTTACGTAAGAAACTATTGAAACCTCTGTAAGGCGGACACCTCTCTATAGCGGACTATTTTTGATTCCCCACGGCTGTCCGCTTTAGAGAGGTTTCACTGTATATATTTGGCATGAACTTCGTATGTCTCCGGTGTTTTCCCTACTTTCTACTAGGGGCCGCGGTGGCTCGGTGGTAGAGCGTTTACCTCTGGTGTATGGGGTCCTTTGTTCGATTCCAGACCGTACCAATTGAGCTTTGTGGTGGGAAAACAACATGTGTATGGCAGTGGTGCCCACCCCCCTCATGTTCATGACGCACCCCCCTCAATCGTCTATCCGTAGGTGTTCTTCCATGAAAGAAATTACTTTTCGATTAATTTTTACACCCTCTCAAACATATTTATATAGATTTTTAACCCCCCCCCAATATTTCAATGACGCAGTTTGAGTCATAGCCCCCCCTTGTGGGCACCCCTGTGTATGGGTTTTCTCGGGATTGTCCTGTTTCCTCCAACTTTCATTACTACACCATTTCATTCATTTCTCGTCGTTACCGTCTCCTTTAGCTTAGTCGGCATAAATGTGGGACGCAAAACTTAAAGATTTCATTTCATTTTTTTTTTTAAATTTTATACCAATGTACTTTCTAAAAGTCTCTACACAGCCCGAAAACTAAAATTTACATAGTTATATAAGCCCAGAAGCAAAAGCGTTAAAAGTGGATACATGTTTCAGTTTGGCATTCGACTCATATGTTTTCATAGAGGATTGAGCCCAGGTCACCCGCAAAGAAGTCCGAAACGGCAATCGTGAACCTAAAAAGGTGTTTATATGCATTTGAGTTTAGGAAATGAACCAAATTATTGAAATTGCTCTTGTAACATAATTAATACATGGTAACTTAAAGGAAATACAATGAATGAAGAAGAAGAAAAAAACAAGATGTTTCGTGTTAGAATATTTTAGAGGAATTTATAGCGGAGACGGCATTAATGGTAGCGCTATTCGTTTCATTTGACAGTTTGAGAACACGACCTTTGAACAGAAGCCAACTGGAGGAAATGTCTACATTTGTAAGAACGACACGTGTGCGTGAGAAGAATTCGTAAGCTTTGAAAGAATTTAATAGCCTCTGTCTAGTAGCCGAAAACGTTTTCAATGAAATAACTGGAGATGTATTGTAGCCAGTTAATTGTTCCTTTCCAGAGCATGGTCCATGGTTTGATTTAAAGTGCAAATATATATTTCGAGAAATACTAATTTGATGTATAATCCGTATCTGTTCTGTTTCATATAGTGTGAATACTTAAAATGGGAAGTAAAATATAATCTTTCAAAATACGGGGAAGGATCAAAAATTAATCTTACAAGGTCAATGTTTCTGGGGAGGTTTCGTCTGTTATAGAGAAATCAGGAGTGTGTGGTAATTTTAATAAATTGAATTGGCAACTGTGTAGAGCTTCATCCACCCACCACCTATGGCGCTAGTTGCAGGTAAACACAAATTGCGACTCGTTTTGCAAACTGGTCTCGCGAAGAAGTCCGCTTAGTTATTCGATTTGTGGGCGAAACATGTAACCATGGCTGACACGATTGTGCAAAGCAATCAGGTTGAAATGGTCTGAACTTCCCACCGAGGGCATCGTCTTCCCTCATGACAACGCGCACCCACATATAGCCTCAAACACCACCACGCTATTAAAGCAGTTACGCTGGAACATCATGGACCACCCTCCCTACAGCCCGGATCTCGCTCCAAGCGACTTTTACGTGTTCCCACACTTGAATGAGCACGTTGGAGACCGTGACTTCGCTTGAGGCTGAGAGGTGAAACACTTCGTGATAACGTGACTCCTAGCTAGTGTTTTAACCAGGAGAGAATCTTCAAGGTCATCCCAGAATACAACATGTGCCTCAACTGACATGGAGACTATGTCGAAAAATAACCTAATAAATACTATATGTTGACTGTATTGGTTGTATATTAAATAATACATACACTTTTTACTGCGGGATTTGTAACCTTATTTTTTGATCACTCCTCGCACGATTAGGTCTTTGGCGCGGGAGATCCGGGTTCGATTCCTGGTGGGAGTTCATGTGGTTCGGATTCCACGTTAATCAGTAGGTCCACGTCTCATATAGCCTCGTTGCTGAAAAGATATGTTAAACTCAAAATCAACTCAACTCAACTCCTCGTACGATTTGTTAAGATAAGAGAGTTCAGACGCTACAGTTAAAGCATTTCATTTCAAGCAATATGAATAATTTTGTACATTCGAAAGAAAATATATGCCACATTCTATAGATGTAGGATGTTTCTATCCAAAAGTTTCATTCGAACATTTTTTTTAAAAATATCTTTCCTTCTATTCAGTGGACTTCATTTTATAACTCCAAAGAAAGGAAACAGAGATTAAATGATCTGTGAAAATGTTTGACAGTTAACTCCTCCTAACTGTTTAGCCAATTTTGACGATTTAACGTACATAAGAGGACCCTGATCTATCTGAGGCTTTGACCAGATTAGCTTCTCTGAAGGATTTATTCTAAAGGGGAGAGAGAGGGATTCAAAACTTTCTGGCAATAATACAATGTCTTACGAGTGTGTCCAGTTAAATAGTTAAAACTCAGAATATAAAATCGTAATTAAAAATAAGTGAACACATGAAATGAAATGAAATCTTTGAGTTTTACGTCCCACGGTTATGCCGGTTAGGCTAAAGAAGACGGTGATGCTGAAATGAAGAAAGTGGGAGGAAACGGGAGAACCTCGAGGAAACCCACGCACACGGTGTTTATCCACCAAAAAATTCACTTGGTGGGGGCTGCAATCGAACCGGAGACCTCAAGCACCAGAGGTAAACGCTTTACCACTGAGCCACCGCGGCCGCCAGGTAAACACATGTTGAAGTATTGTGAAGATGTACGAATTTACATAAATTATGAGCGATCTTATTTCGAACATTGGAACATTTTATTTTAAATTGAACTTAAGAGGCATCATCCCGGCGAAATTAAAATACCGCTAATTTTACAGTAATTATGTGATATCTTCAAATAGATAAAAGATAACTGAAATATGGAACAATAGCGTCCTAGACAATATTATTTTGCGTGAGGTATCGTTATCGCAAGTCGCCTAGTGGCTTTCCGTTTTCAGTCGTTTAGAAACGCGAAAATAAATGCCGATTTTCAAAATGGCTCGAAATCAAAAGCTGATAAGTGAGTCGTGATAACGGTATCTCATGTAAGAAGAGATGAGGGGGAGGTGGAAAGAGGTGGTATTAGCAGATCGAATTCTACCATATGTGTAACATGAAGTTGCAGGGCGCGGCAAGTTTCAAGAGGCTGCAATATCTGTCATAACTATAAAGGTAACCAAGAAAGTTTGTGGTTTTTCCACCCACCATCTTCGAACATTAATATATTACCGACGACGTACATGGAAGATCAAAAATACTCCCCATGGAAGGCCATGGATTCCATCCCGGTAGAACTTGATGGGCAGTGAAGCGAAGAAGATATCAATTGCATTTTCCAACTCTACTAGGGATTTGAAGTTGCGCCCTCTAAGATGATTGTCCAAGGAGTGAAACAGGCGATAATCAGATGGTGCAATGTCCGGGAAGTATGGTGGATGCAATAGTGTATCCCATCCCAGGTGCAGAATGGTGTCTCGGGTCATTCTAGCCACGTGGGGCTTAGCGTTGTCCTGTAACAGGAAGATCTCTTTGCGATTCAGAAGTACTGGCTTCAGAGTTTAGATTCTTTCCTGAACAAGGCTCAACTGTTGACAGTACACAGTTAGATTGATGCCCTGCTCAGCTGGTAGGAGTTCCCAATGCACGATTCCGCCATCAGTCCACCAAACACACAGGAGGACCTTCTGCTGCCGTGGAGTTTGTCATAACATGTCATACTTGGGACGATGTAACTGGTTTGCATGGTTTGTATCGAATTTTGACTGTAAAAATATAATGTTGGAGGTTCTTTCAAACATGTAGGGGGCCACTCCCCCAACCACAGATGAGGGGGAGCTGTAGGAAACCCTCTAATAAGATATAAATAGCGTAAGCTGTGATAAATAGGGTGAAACGGGAGCAGATAATATTTTAGTACTTTTTCCCCAGATCTAGTACTTTTTTTTTTTCTGCATAAGTTAAAAATGAAATGAAATCTTTGAGTTTTACGTCCCACAGTTATGCCAGTTAGGCTAAAGGAGACAGTGATGATGAGTAATGAATGAAATGGTGGAATGAAGAAATGAGAGTAAACGGGAGAACCTTGAGAAAACCCACGCACACGGTGTTTGTACACGCACAAAGTTCACTTGACGGCAGAAGGGGATCGAACCTGGGACCCCAAGCACCAGAGGTGAACGATCTACCACTGGGCCACCGCAGCCCCTCTGCATAAGTTAGTACGAAATATTTTTGCTGGGTGGTCACACTGAGTTTCAGCAAAGATGACTTTACTGCTCCCAAGCGTGGTAGCTGTGTGTTTTGGTTTGAAGAATCCAAGTCTGCGATAATTGTGCAACGTAAGTTTCGTAAGAAATAAGATAAAGATCCTCTCAGTAGACCCATAATTATCGGTAGTATAAGTGTTTTATTGAAACTGGGTGTTCGGTAAGACACAACAAACCTTCAAGTCGTCCCCGTACGTCTGAAGACATTGTAGAGCAAGTGAGACAAAGCTTTGTGAACAGTTTATAAAATCAACTCGGCGCGGCGTGCTTCTCGATTACGGATGGCCACAAAGTTTCGGTTCCGGCGGAAAAGGTTCTCGGAGAACCGGCTCCGGAATCGATTCCGGACCTGGATCTGAAAACCCGGTTCCAGAACCTGATCTTAGGAACCGGTTCCAGATCTGGGTCTGAAAACCCAGTTCCAGAACTGGATCTTAGGAACCGGTTCCAGACTTGGATCCGAAAGCCTCCAAGGACCAGTAAAAGAGGCACAAACTTCACCCTCAAAACACTGCAAAGAGGACCATGCGCTTGTGCCCCCAGAAAAAAAATTTTTGTCCACCAGTTGGGTTTTAGCCAAATGAGTTTGCCATTTTGCCTGTTTAGCCAATGAGTTTGCCAGTTACCCAGTTTGTTTAGGCAAATGAGACAAGCGGCCGCCGCGTGGGCGCCTGTCTGTCGCTTCCACCAATTCATCTAGCACACTGTTCACAGCCTGCCAGAAGCTCGGGTTTAGCGTAGGAATGGTCACAAAGTTTCGGTTCCAGCGGAACTGGTTCCAGACCTGGATCCAAAAAACCGGTTCCGGAACCGGATATTCTAGAACCGGATCCGTTCAGACCCGAAAACCGGTTTTACCAGAAACTGGTTCTGGCCATCCCTATTCTCGATTGCTGGGTGTCCCACACATGACAGTTTGGAGTGTGTTGAGAAAATGGTTGCATCTCAAACCATCTACCTCGCAATTGAAGCAGCGCTAGGATCTACCTCGGAATTGAACAAGTCATACCTGACATGGGGTAGCTGGTATTCCGCTTCACCAATAGAAGCTACATTGAACTTCTTTTGATATAAGGTTTAAAAAAATGTATTTTGCTACAAAATGACACCGAAACCATTTTTGTAGCTAAATAAACAAATCAATAAGAGTTTTCAAAGTTGTAAAGTTCTTTTTGATACGCACTGTATATTTATCACAGCTGTCCATGTGTCTATTCGTTTGTCCGGGAGCCAAACAAATCTGCAAAAACTACTTGTTAATTTACCATGAATTTCGGACAAGATGTAGAGGAATCGAATTCATTGAGGGATCGAATTCGTACTTAAAGCGGAAATGATAAAAATCAAACATTTGCAGTTGTAATGTTTATCATTATAGAGTAAAAAGGGTAAGATATAGTTTTTTTTTTTTTTTAGAATTGATACAGCGTTTAACAATAAGTACCATTTTCTGTTCTAACCCTTTACCCAAACCAGAAGTGGCACAAACGCAGGATCATAACTTGTTGGTGAAGGGACAGGGGCAACTGCCTTCTAAAGGCAAGCTCCCACCATTCGAAAGGGCCCATTTTAAGATAAAAATTTTCTTACTCCATATACGATACAAACATGAAATTATAAATGGAGATCAAACAGGTTCATTACATTAAATAAACAAAACAGCTTAAAATAAAAATGAGTCGTGTGCCCATTTCATTAAAAAAAAGTGTCTACTATTAAGGGCCCTAGAAATAATATTTATTCGTATGACTTTCAGATTTGTCAATATTATCCCCTTAATTAATGTATGGAACGAGCTCAGGAACAGAAGCAACGGCGTCACAGAGTTTGCAGTGCGGGAGTGCCTACGGGCTCCGGGGCACCCATAAACAGTAAGATTAAGATGGAAATAGGGGCCCAAGAATTAGAAAAACAACTTTTTCTGAGGGGCTCAAATACGCGTATTAATGCTTGCCCCCTCACAAAAAAGTCTAAGTTACGGCGCACAAATGCACTACTTCGAGTTTTAATGTTAATTGCTATACAGTAGAAATGGCATTAGATAGCGAAAGCGGTTGTTTAGGTATATACCCCAACTCTAATATCTGCACTAAAAATCTATTATCAGTTCCATCTCCAATATTAATTTAAAAAATATCTCAACTACAAAGAACACTCCTTGACATGGTGTATAAGTGACATTGGTACTTGTTTATGTATAATCCGGTACCGGTATATAGGAGTGGCTCGGGTAAGCATAATAGTATGTCTTTTTCTCTAACTTTCGAGTTAGCTGGCCAATGTTAAATGAAAATGCAGCGTTGCCATTTACCGGCAGGCGGATAAATTTTGTAACACTATGGTGAATGGGAGCATATTTTAAATTGGGGCTGTCCATCGACACGTTAGCGTAAATGGCAGTAACTTCATTCACTTATATTATAGGTCCTGGTAAATTGCAACGTTGCATTTTCATTTAACATTAGGCGCGTAAAGAATGTACAGTACAAACGGCTCGTTCGATTTTTTTAAAAAAAATCCTTCACTTTAGATTGAAAACATTTTTGGAGACTATTTCCTCTCTTACATTTTGTTGTAAATGATAATAACGGAGTTACTTGAAATGTCAGGGGACTTTTGAGACACCCTGATGTTTTCATTCAAGTACACAATACTGAACAGGCAGCTGGATAGCAAGAAAAAAGAGATCTTGTAGGAAGATCAATTTAGATTCCGGGAAGAATAAGGCATCAGATTGCTATTGGGCTGATGAGAATTATATCAGAACGAGAAAGGAAGTGTTGTGTGTTTGCGCTTCATCGACTGGCGAAAAGCTTTCGATCGGATGAATTGAACTAAATTTCTGAAAATACTGAAAGAAATCGGGGTCAAGTGGAGAGTCTGACGACTCACATAGAACCTGTATATAGGACAACGAGTGAAGTTGCGCTTGAATGAAGGAGAAACCAATAGTGTGGAGATTGGAAGAGGAGTCAGACAAGGTTGTAGTTTGTCGCCCCAATTATTCAACACTTACAGTGAATGTTTAATGAAGGAAGCATTAATGAGAAGTGGTGATTTCAAGGTTGGAGGGCAAATCATTAACAAGATCAGATATACAGATGATACGGTTATTATAACTAGAACCGAAGGATTACAGGAGATGATTGACACAATAATTGACACTGGGAAACTACGGAGATCAACATTGAAAAATCGAAAGTCATGAAAATAATACCTGGAATCACGCCTTTCCGGGTCAGAGTAGAACAAAGAGGACTTGAAGAGGTCAATAAATTCAAGTATCTGGGAAGCATTTTGACGCTTACTGCACCGAAGAGATCGGATCAAGAATTGCCATAGCCAAAAAAAGAAGCATTTAACAAGAAAATATCACTTTGCATTGCCAGGTTTAATATTGGACAAAGGTAAAAATTGCTCAAGTGCTATATAGGTAATATTGGACTATGTAGTTCAGAGACTTGGACCTTACGGAAGTTATAAGAGAAATATTTAGAAATGTGTTGTCGGAGGAAAATACAGAATATAAAATGGACAGAGAGAGAGAGAGCAACAAATGAAGATGTTTTAAAACGAATAGGAGAGAAGAGGACAATTCTAGCCAGCATCCTTCTTAGGAACGCCGATTGGATTAGATACATCTTGCGAAGAAATTTTCTTCATGCCTGTATGAAAGGAAAGATGGAAGGAAAGCGAGGAATAGGAAGAAGAAGATCACAACTGATCGATGATTTGAAAAGAATACAAAAAAATATTGTGAGTTAAAAGAGGAAGCTGAAAATCCAGAATCGTGGGAGAAACATTTCCAAGTCCAAGCCTAAAATTAAAATTAAAAAAAAAAAAAAAACTCAGTTTCAGGATCTGCTAAAAGGCAGAATACTTAATAATAATAATAATAATAATAATAATAATAATAATAATAATAATAATAATAATAATCACGTCTTGTATTTGGTTACTTTTTGAACAAAACAAAATGAATTGGAAATGTGTGTAATATGAAAAAAAAAATGTTAGATCGAACAATGTGCTATTCGAAACTGTATTATGCAAAGAATTAATGTATATGAAAATTCTTTGTACTTCTGGATTGTTCTGTTTTTCATTTTTTAAACAGGTTATGGAGTATGTCAAGTCTAAGATTGATATGTAATAACTTAAATTTCACAAATAAGACGCTTTAATGTAATTCTAATTGAAGCAGAGAAAATTTCACTATTTTGTCACACTCTTTTACTCACTTTCTTACTCACAACCTTCTTACTCACAAATTTCTTACTCAGTTTTGTACTTTCTAATAATCAAATCGATTGTGCCCTAAATTAATATTCAAACTCTTATCATGTAAGTGGTAAAACATTTACCTATTTACATTAAAAGCTAATGGATATAATTTAGTAATTGAGAGTGAAATAGATGAGTCTTTAAGTTGATACACCACAAAGGCTGAAAGTTGAAATGATGCTATGTGTAACCTACTACCATCTATTGAGCGAAAGTTTAACTAACTGCACCGGTTACAATTTGTGGGAGAGAGTGTGTATTTTGCGTGAGGATATGGGAAAGCGATATTTGATATTTAAACAGGTTAAAATTGAAATACAGAAATGTTTTATGTTTTTTTCTTTTCCATATTTGATATGTTTTCATGTGCAACTGTCAACAAAAATATATAATTTTATCCTATAAATGTAAGCTAAGGCTCCGTAAATTTCCACACTCGAACAGTGGCGTCCGTTCGTAGTCATTACAAAGAATGTTTAACGTATTTACAACGAACTTAGAAAGTTCGCTACTGAATTCTGAATGAATCTCTCTCTCTCTCTCTCTCTCTCTCTCTCTCTCTCTCTCTCTGTGTGTGTGTGTGTGTGTGTGTGTGTGTGTCTGTTATTTGCGAATTTTTCAATTTTGAGAGCATCAAAAACTGTCTGAGAAAGTGATGGAACTTTTCGCGTCACTCTTATGGTTCCCAAGATATTGGCCAAAAAATTCCGATTCCGGGAGAGTTAAGGAACCATATCTCGGGAACCATAAGTTATAGAGAGATGATATTGATATTAACTAATATCTAGGACCATGGTAAACATTTTGATGCCAAATACTAACCGTTGGTCACTGGCCAACTGGCCACAGCTTCCCAGATGTTGGCCTAAAAAGTTCGGATTTAGGAGATTTAAGGAACCGTAACTCATAGAGAAATGATTTTTCGAATTTTTCAATTCTGAACATGTGTCTTCATAAAACAAAATATCGTAGAACGTTCTAACAGAAGGGAGGGGGCGCGCGGAGGCTCAGTGGTAGAGCGTTCACCTCTAGTGCTTGGGGTTCCTGGTTCGATCTCAGCTCGCGCTGTGTGGACTTTGTATTGGACAAACACCGTACTCATGTGTTTTCTCGGGGTTCTCGCGTTTCCTCTCACTTTCTTCATTCCACCGTTTCATTCATTTCTCATAATCACCGTCTCCTTTAGCCTAACCGGCATAACCATGGGACGTAAAACTCAAAGATTTCATTTCAGAACTCTTAAACAAAACATGTGCAAAAAGTTTAGTGCTCGAAGAAATTATAAATGTTTAGATATATTACATTAATTGTTTAATGAGTATAATAATAAAGTACATAGAACAATTGGTATAAAGCCCGGAGGAGTTAATAAGAAAAAAATAATTCTTTTTAAGTTCGTTCTAGCAATGCTCTTCGAGCATTATCTCTCGAAATAATATTCCAAACTTTTCGGATATAATTTATAGTGTATAACTATTTGTGCAATTTGATAATATTGGAACCAGTCAATGAAAAGTTTCATGAGAAATTTAAAATCCGTTACAAAAGAGATATTTGCCTAATCATCATAATTTTCTAGTTTGTCTGCAACTCGTAAACCCAATTCTCTTCTTGTAAATTAGTTAAACATCTTTATTTGCGTTTTCTAATAAAGACGATTACAGAAATAGTATACGTCATTCTCATATCTAACGTATGTAGGTAGTGCTCCCAGATTTTCAGACTAAAAGACCGGGACATTCCATGGAAGTTTACATTAAAAACCGAAAAACCCTATGAAAATTTCAAGTATAGTCGTAGTTATGAACTTAGTTTCGCCGCAGAAATAATGAAATGAAAGGTAAAGATTCATCAAAAGTGAACAGCAAAAGGACATGCCTTTCCCTCCCCTGAAGTGAACTTTGTGGTGGACAAACACCGCGTGCGTGGGTTTTCTCGGGGTTCTCCCGTTTCCTCCCACTTTCTTCATTCCACCATTTCATTCATGACTCATTATCACCGTCTCCTTTAGCCTAACCGGCATAACCGTAGGACGTAAAACTCAAAGATTTCATTTCATTTCATTTTTTCCCTCCCCTGCATTGCAGCGTCAAAGTAAAATGATGAAAAGCATTCCAGGCCCCAACTTCACCTATGTTGAAAATTTGATCGAGATCGGGCGGGTGGTTCAAGAGGTGTTAAGTCATAAACATAGTCGCTTTCATATTAATTTATATAGATTATAGTATTTATAAAGGATGACTACAAAATAATCCGTAGAAAGATAACGTAGGAGGAAACAGAAAACCTGCAGAAAACGCACACTAGAAAGACGTTGTTCACTGACACCTCATACGGCCTGGGATCGAATTTAAGAACTCGTATGTCGGAGGAGAGTTCAGGCTTTTAACCGCAACCTTAGTGAGACGAATCCCTGATTCATTTCTAGGTCATGCGAGTTTGACGTACACTCTTTTCGTCGATGATCATCTTAAATAATTGAAGAATGACTTTCCCTCACGATGTTTCTTTTCGATACCTAAACCTACTTTTCTGAATCCCTCTGTTTATGTTTTACCGAAATTTGTTTATAAGGAAAATACAACATTCAAACAAATGCAAATATTAAAATAAGGCAGTGTAAGGTAAACAAGGTGAGGTGAACAAGGTGTAAGGTTATTTGTAAGCAATCACAGTCTATTAACCACATGCTCTCAAGTTTAGAAAAGGTATTTATCTTCATGATGATTGTAAAAGTGCCAACCTCGTCGCCTATATTATCTACCTGGAGAAATGACTTTATATTGCTTGGTGTTGTTCTAGAGTATATATAACTACATATGAAACAACTATTGCCAATATATCTGATAAAGAATGTAAGACACTTCAAAAAGGACAGTAATGGATAATTAGTTACAAGCCTGTAAATTATCGCCGACTGAGTTATTTAAATGGAGTACTAATATGGTTATCTGATACTCTTAATCTGTAACACGCGTGCAGTCAAGCGGAAGATAGGACGGCCTGCTCTCTAGCTTTTACTTTCTTCGTTAGACCACGATGCATTATTATGTATTATGTTAACACAAAAATAAAGTACAATGTATCACCGTATATTTGTAAGATATGCTTAATTTTAAAATTACTTTGATCCATTTGAGAATATAATTTACGTGATGAAGAAAGCGAGAATACTGCAATGTTTTGTTTAGTAAAGTCTTAAATTCTGAACTCGGGATTTAAACCCGTCATCTTTTCAGGGACGGATGCAGGGGGGGGGGGCGATCGGGGCAATCGCCCCCTAAAGAAGAGGAAACTTTATTTTATATATATATAAATAAGATCCATCGCAAAGTTTAGAGTTCTTAAACATAACAGTATGACAACTCACCGACCCCCCCAGAACTCGGTCCTGGATCCGCCCCTGCACCTTTTATTATAAAACTAGCTTAACCTCAGCACAGTTACAATATGAGCCTGGACTTTCTTCCCACTTCTCACTATATCTGCACAAGTAGCTTTACGGATACAAATAAAGAACAGGAAACTATGAAAGGGAGTGAATTGCTATAGACAAGTATATAAATGTAATATTTTAATATAGTTCTATAGAATGTTCGGGGCCAAACTTGGATAAGTGTTAGATCATGGGTGTGCAACTTGGAACAGTGGGCGGGCCAATCACAGAACACTAAATGACGTCATGGGCCCACACTGTAGGTATATCATTTTTACGACAATTGAATAGTATAGTATTAAATGATGACACATGTTCATCGTAATTTACATCACAATAACACATAACAACTGTTATGCTGGTAACCAAAATGTTTATTCACTAAAGAGCAGCACAATAAAGTATTTAGAACTTCGTCGGTACATCTAGCAATCCTTATACCGAGGGAAACTTCTCCCAAGTACCTGCGCTTGCCAAGTGCTTGTCTACAGGGCGTTACCGCGTTTCACACTCTGTGATCGATGAAAAATTTCCAGTTCACTCTTAACAGGTTTTGTAAACAATAATAATAATAATAATAATAATAATAATAATAATAATAATAATAATAATAATAATAATAATAATAATAATAATTGTTTTCAATATCTGACCAGCGGTCTGGAAGACAGGGCCGCATATGTCCCGCGAGCCGGCCGTTGCACACGGCTGTGTTAGATGATGCCAAATGCAATTTGTTTGTTATAATTCCACATCCAAGTGCGCCTCATTGTGGGTCCATAAGCTTCCGAAGTTGCCAGCTTGCAATAAGTGTTTTTTCATCCAGATTAAAACAAAGCGCCTGAAATGTCCGTCAACCCGCTATACATAGCTCATCTACTGGTTGCCTTTCACAAGGGTATCAACCTTAAAGTCTAGTGGCAATATTAAACTAACGGGGTCAAAATGACGCCTAAAATATGGAATAGACAAATAAAAACAAGTTCTTTTCTTTTTATAGAGTCTTAAATACGGAAATCTGAATGTGAACTGATAAATCTACACAAAATTTGTGATATCTATACTAAACGGTATGCTTCTATCACTTGTGATTTTCGAGATATCATTGTCGAAAGGATTGGCCACAAACATATAAACTTTTCTTGATCACAAACATATAAACCTAGAATTTTAATATATAGATGAAGGCTTATAAAAGGTTTCTTTTACAAAGTTCTTGTAAATCTCTAAATATTTTCAGTATATTACAAATTTCCGTGGCACACAAAGTAGCCTCAGGATAAAGTAAATCCATAACGGTCTTACCCGAGATGTACTTGAACCTCAACCCACAAAGTGGGAGTGATGTATATATTTCCTGAAAGCTGTATATCAAAACCGGTTACCAAAATTCGGGAGGTCTCAGGCATTCCGCTTGGGGGCAGCACTTTACTCATTGTTATTATAATTTGTAAGTGTGTCCATAAAGTCCGTCGCAATCCCGAAAAATCTGAAACTGAGATAGATATGAAAATAGAAAAAAAAAAACAAAAAAAACATGCCTTTCATCATTTCAAAAGTACAACGTATCAAAGGAAAATAAATTGTCCCAAGGTCCCCCGCAGGGTCCCAGACGGATTTTGTCAGGCAAATCCTGTCTCGACTCGTCCCTGGCGCACCCCTACTGATATTGCCGAGTCTGTGAGCTTTGCCACTATGTCTGAAGCGCTTACATTACGAAAGAAAAAGGAATGCATAATAATGTACTTTTAATCAAATACATTACTCAACCTAATAGTGTTAAGCACACGTATAGTTTAAGCAGTGGCGTATTTACGATTTTGTTTGGGGGGGCTTTGCTAACTTTATTCCTCCAAATGTGAAACTTCTGCAGGATATGCCATTTACTTTAATATAGTAAATAACATTTCGGAGGGCTTAAGCCCGGAAGCCCCCTTAAATACGCCACTGAGTGTACGTATACATTACAATTAAGTAATTTAAACACGTTTCGTTGACGAAGAAGGCATGATAGAGATAATTATAAGAAATATCACAAATAAACACTTACAGAAAACACGAGCAAAACTATAAAGCACACTTCATTGCACTCGTATTTGTAGATACAGAGCAAAAGGCTGTCAACTAGTGGTCACTCATGAAACATTGGATTGGATTGGATTGAAAAATTGTCCAAACTTTTCCAATAGAGAAATATACATTTTTCGAGTCGAGACAACACTTTTACAACACATTTTCGAGACGAGACAGCCACAAATCTTGTCTCGTGCACATCCCTAAATATCAAACCACTTCGGTCCTCGTTTTATCCCTTAAAACGAGCAATGAATGTAGGATTTAAATGGTTACCTGGGGATAAACACAACCGTAGAATGGTGATAAAAGCATGGTCTTCTGCATATGGCAAGATTTCAATAAACATATAGCTTTGCGTTTATAAACCGTTTGAAAATATAGTGTACCCCGAATTGAGTGTGGGGAGGGGATATGGTGCGTCTTTATCTTTGTCACTCGTCGAATAGCAAATCAGAATAATCAAGTAAATGACTTAAAATATTCTTTGATAACCCTTTTAGTCATACTGTGCAGGTTTCTCGGTATTCCAAATTTTCAAGAATATCCAATCGAATGTTTTCCTTGTAACCGAGTCGTAGGCCTAATAAATAATTGATGCGTCATTCCTTTCCGAGTATTTGTCAAATGGTAAATATCTGGTCTATAATTTAGTGATTTCGCCTAAATACGCACTAATCCCCAATAATTTCTTTTGTGTATGAAGTCAATATTGCTAATAGTATGTTTGAGTGGATTTTATAGGATGTTGACAGAAGATTATTGCAATCATTTTTTTCTTTCTCTTTTTTCTTGTTCTTTTTTTTTTTGTATATTGGAACAATGATTGATTCTTTCGATTCTTCTGGAACTTCCTCCTTGTTCCAGACAAGGATCCTGAGTTTCTGTATCTTGTTCTACAATTTCTTTCCCTATAGCTAAACATTAATTCAGCCGGAATTTCGTCTACACCCGGAGAGTAGACCTAATTTAGAAGAGAATAGCATCTTTTCCAAGACACGAAGAGAACATTTTGATTACTATGTCTTTGTCGACTGAAAAATCAAATGAGATGATATTATATTTTCTTTGTACATAGGGTTTAATTAGGATTATTTAATAATAATTCAAATAAAATGCGAATTTCGCCCTTAGAAAAAAGTAATTATAAATTGAACATGGTTTCTTCGATATAAACACAAGAGAAACGTGTCTGTCTGAACAACTACACTGACAAAAAAAAATCGTAGGTGGCGTATTTAAAAAGATTGCATGCGTAATTACTGTAGTTTTTGGACTTAACGTACAGCAGACGTATAACTGAAAACGCGTGTTTTATAATACTTTCTGTATAAGTGTTCCATCTATACGTACTTTCCGTATGAAACAATGTAGGCGGTCAGGATCTTACATACAAATGGACGTATATAACATATAGCTGACGAAGGTAACACAAGTATATGTATATGATATACGGAAAACTATTAAATGTCAGACATCCTGCAATTGTATGATGTAACATCTAAGGGCAGTGCCTATGTAGCATACGGATAACGTATGCTCCGTACTGATTTCTATTGTAAGCAAGAAGATACTGTATATTTGTACAACATACCGCTGTCCGGAGAACGGATTTTTCTCTGTGTATAATTACAACTAAACTTTACATTTTATGGATGACTAGCGTCAGTTACGTGCTTCAATGGATTAAAAAAAATAAATCGAAAGAAATAAAATATAATGAAAAATCAGAAAATAATAAGTAATTTATATAAATAAAAATTATATAATACTATTGTGGGTTGAATTTGGATTTAAATGGCATCGGAATTATCACTGGGCACCAAAATCTATGAATTTCACACTAATGTTGGTCATTTTCTATCATTTTTATGTATCTTCTCCTCCTCCTTTCTCAAGTCCGCATCCAAGGACTTTTTATCTCAGCGTACCCGTAAACTATGAATTCGATACTAATATCGTCATTTTCGATCATTTTTTTAAATATATATCTTCCTCCTCTCCCTTTCCCAAGTTGCACCATTAAATAAAATAACAAAAAGATCGGTCGGGTGGTTCAAGATTTATTAAGTCAAAAACAGCCACTTTCATTTTTATTTGCATAGATTTTCGATATAGCTTTGGCATTCCCAATTAGTTAAAATTGCTCTAAAATTCGAAATTATAACCTAGTCCATATTAATCATTTAGAAGACCCTAATTTATTTTATTTTGTAAGATTAACTAACTAACTAACTCTATGGCCTATGGAACCCGGAGGTTCAATGCCGCGTTCACAAAAGCTCTCCACTGACTTCTATCCTTAGCTAACTGCATCCAGTTTCTACTTTGTATTCCAATCTCTGCGAGATCCATCTTAATATTGTCCTCCCATCTGCGCCTAGGTCTTCCTAATGGTCGTTTTCCGATTGGTCTTCCAGTCAAGACTTTGAAAGCGTTTCTACTTTCTTCCATTCTAGCTACATGATCCGCCCACCTAAGCCTCCTAGACTTGACCACCATAATAATGTCGGGTAAACCGTATATTACTATTTTGTAAGATTAATAATTTAAAAAAGTACAAGGAATATTAAATACATTACAATAAATATATATCAGAATGAAACAACCATAAATATAGTAGGAGGTTATTGCAAACTCAAACAAAGAAGAGGTAGAAAAATTGAATTTCTTAGTTGCCTTATACTGGTCCTTGATTCGTACCAAAATGTGGACTTTGAGTTTTACCTCACATGTGATTAACATAGCTATAACAAAATCTTGGCTTGAATACATGAATAAATATATGAACCTTATTCATTTCTGGCAGTACTCGCGGAAACCCTTGTTCTCTCTGCGAATCAAAATGAGAAGCGAGGTGGTCATCATATGAAGACAATTACAACTCACTTGTTTCTCACAAGAGAGCAGTTATTATTTGTTCAATACAAGATATCTGCTTTGATGGAATAAATATTTTCTTCAGTACCTTGGACAATAAAATTAATTGAGATATAATACCGGAGGCTTCCTAGGAAAGACTAACATTATGTGCTCAAAGTCTAATGTAACATTATGCATACCAAAGAACAAAATCTGCTTTAGTTTTGTTTTTTACATAAAATAATAACAGAAACGAAAGCAAGTGTGGGAAGTTATTCCAAGTGAAGGTTTTACTGTGTTCTCAGATGCTATATTGTAGTACGAAATAGCGTATCTAGCGTGTTTCAAATTTCATGTAAGTCAAGCCAGACGATGATAGTCAGGAAGTCCTATATCTGGGACAGTTAAAATTTCATATTGTAAAGCATGAAATTCAAATGTCTCATGTCACGTATGTTTCACCTCGCTAAAATAAGTTACACAATACTGTTGTAAATTTTTTTAATAACAGCTCGCTATACTGCATATATGATTAAAGTGACTATGTTTGTGACATAATAGCTCGAATCGCCAGACCGATCTCTATCACTTTTTCAGCATAGATGAGTTTCGGACATGGGATGATTTTTATTATTTCACTTGGACGGCAGAACTTAGGGAAGTGAGAGGGGAGATATATATAAAAATAAATAAAACTTAATAACTCTTGAACCATAAGACCGATCAAATTTGCTATACAGATGTGATTCAGGCGTGGACTAGTTTTCGTCATTCCACTGTGACGGTGCAATTTAGGAGGGAGGGGGATATATATACATACAGGGCCGGATCCAGGATTTCTTGAAAGGGGGTGCACCAATAACTACCACTATAGTTGATTTAATTTTTTTTTAAAGTTTTTAAATGCCTTTAGGCATCTGTGTTGTGAATGAGGAATATGACTGTTCAGTGAATCCTTTTCCTTCAACCTTCAGAAAATCGACTTAAACTATTGCTTTTACAAAACTAAGCTTTAAGTCTCAGACGGACACGTGACAGCAGAAAGTTTCGGAAAATGTTGCTTTTTCACTGATAGGTTCTCATTTTTCATTTTAGATAGTGCATATTTACAGTGAAGGGAGGTGCATGTGCTCCGGTGCACCCCCTAAATTCGGCCCTATATATAGATATATATATATGAAAAACCTATTTGTTTCTATCTGTGACTTCTATAATTAAATAAAGATCAATGTTAAAACCAAAAGTGTATATATATTGTGATTTTGGCTTTGGAAGTAGATCTATATGAAAGTGGAGACGGAAAATACTGTTCGGGCGTTGAGACGATTCGAAGAAACTGTTATATCTATCCATCATCACTTCTTTTCTTTTTTTTATCTTTTTTTTCTCATACCTGTCGGCAGATATACAGACGGGCAGACAATCGTTCCATAACATTTCCCAAACTAATGAATAAAATGTTCAGAAATACATAGCTTTAAGGATCTATAAGCGTCAATAAATAATCACCTGTGCAATTAAGTATAACCGAATAACTAGTTAATAAAATTTGTCAAGATAGAAGTACTTGAAAATAAAATGAAATATTTGAGTTTTACGTCCCACGGTTATGCCGGGTAGGCTAAAGGAGACGGTGATGATGAGAGATGAGTGAAATGGTGGAATGAAGAAAGTGGGAGGAAACGGGAGAACCCCGAGAAAACCCACGCACACGGTGTTTGTCCACCGCAAAGTTCACTTGGCGGGAGCAGGGTTTGAAGCCAGGACCCCATGCACCAAAGGTGAACGCTCTACCACTGAGCCACCGCGGCCCATAGGTGTAACAAGATTGTCTACAAACATAAGAATGTCAAGTTTCCATTAGTATATTAGTACACTAGTTATTTTTTTTTTTAAAAAAAACATGTTTTTCTCAACTTCAAATGACGCTTCTGCCTCGTAATGGGCCGCAGTGGCTCAGTGGTAGATCGTTCACGTGTGGTGTATGAGGTCCTGGGTTCGATCCCAGCCCACGCTAAGTAAACCCTGTAGTGGACAAATACCTTGTGCGTGGGTTCTCCCGTTTCCTCCCACTTTCTTCATTCCACCATTTTCATTCCTTTCTCATTATCACCGTCTCCTTTAGCCTAGCCGGGATAATCGTGGGACGTAAAACTTAAAAGATTCCATTTCATTTACTTCTGTCTCGAAGTAGTAGAAGACTCCATTTCTGAACAACCATTTGAAAGAAATATCTATATCTAAGGGTTTAATGCATTTTTTTTACTCTTAATTACATTGAATCATATCTGTAGATTACAGCCCCTAACTAATGAAAGAGAATCATTCAAATAAAAGAAACGCTCTTTTTCCTTGTTGCATCCCATTTGATGTAATTCTGATCATGAAAGTGTTAGGTTTCTTGGATGGTCATAAAATGTCCATTCACTCACCTCATCTCTCTTTACGACCTTTGGCGAGGTAGACTTTGATAACAGTTCTCGCCCAGCAGTAACGTCTTTTTCTTTTTTCCTTTCTTTTTTTTAAAGTCATCTCAAGTTATCGAATGTCTTCAGAAAATGTTACCAAAAATCCCCTTAAGACATACTTTCCGCATACTTAGTACTCTGGGAAAACGACAAGCAAAATTGTGAAGAAGATTTAATGTGTTACGACTTAAATCCTGGCACACAAGACATAATGCTATTAGGATTAGGGTTTTAATTCTAATTCGTGTTTAAAACAAATATATACTTTTATTTTTGTAGACAGCCAAAACTAGTAATTATTATACAGTATAATTCAGTTCGTTTCTTATAAGACGTAACTCGAGAATGGCCTGAAGAAAATAGATGCGTTGACGCTATTATTATTCAACTTTACCCTGAAGTACGCTATTAGGAATCAAAGATAGCAACCAGAGCCTAGAGTTGAAATGGTATTCGCCAGGTTATAGCGTATGTTTCTGATGTAAATATAATAGGTGATGATAGGAGAACAATAGAAATAAATACAGAGGTCTTATTAAACTCTTAAAGGGACATGAGATTAGGAATAAATGCAAATAAAACTAAAAACATCGAAGTTCGTAGGGATCGTAATATGACAAATTATGGATGCGTTAAAATATTAAATTATACTTTTGATAAAGTGAATACAGTAGAGCGTCGATTATCCGAAGTAATTGGGGGACATGGGTGTTCGGATAATCGAACTGTACTGTACTGTACTGTACTGTACTTCTACAGCCAGTGCCAAACCGACAGAAGTGTGCTGATTGTTGAAACATAGCGACTGGCGGCTTGGCCGGTCAGCAGCGCCTTATGAAGGCCCCATTAGAAGCAATGTTCCGCCAGCGGTGGCTCAGTGTGGCGACTACTGTGGGAAACTTGGTTTGGGAGTGAGGGGGATGATGGACGGTAGGGTAGGAGAGTAACAGGTGCGAGCGAGTACACAGTTCGGTTAAGCGGTCGTTCGGTTGACCGACGTTCGGATAATCGACGCTCTACTGTACTTTCAAATACCTAGGATCAATATTAACAGACGAAAACCATATTCACGAAAAAATTAAATGTCGACTAAAATAAGGGAATTCGTGTTATTATTCAGTTCAAAATCTCTTGTCGTCGCGAGTCTTGTCGAGGAATTTGACATATATAAACCGATAATCATGCCTGTTGTTCTGTATGGTTGCCAAACATGGTCGCTTACACTGAGAGAAGAACGTACACTGCAAGTACTTGAGAACAAGATTCTAACACAAATATTCAGACCCCAGAGGAACGGGAATGTGGAATTGCGGAATATTTATAATGAGGAACTACATAGTTTATATTATTTACCAAACATTGTTAGGGTCATCAAATCCAGGAGGCTCAGGTGGCCAAGGTCATGTATCTAGAATGGAAGAAAGTAGGAACTTTGAAAGTCTTAACTGGAAGACCAATCGTAAAACGACCATTAGGAAGACCTGAGCGTAGATTGGAGGACAATATTAAGATGGATCTTCCAGAAATAGAAATACAAACTAGAAACTGGATCCAGTTGGCTAAGGAAAGAAGTCCAGTGAGAGGTTTTGAGGAAGTGGAATTCCGGGTTCCACAGGCCATACAGTTAGTTTAGTTTCAGACGTAAGTCTTAATCATTTATGCCATTTACAATCATTAATAACTGTTATTTAATAATAGTCATTGATTGCTTATTTGGATATCTTAAAGGGTAATTGTTACAAACATTTCCATTGGAATAACCATAAGAAGTGTCCTAGGCAAGATCGTTACATTTCTATGTACAAAAGGAATCCTGATTGACTAACTTGTCTACGTCTAGCAGTCAGAACTGATTATATTAGAAACTTAAAGTTTTGACAGTACCAAAGTTTTGTGATTTAAAATATTCTTGGGGTTTTCGGAAATTCAGCTAGTAAAGAGGAATTAAAGGTTGCAATTATTGCAATAAGACGTTTATTAGGACAAGAGGAAAAACGGAGAAGAGAGACTTTGGAAATGTGATACTGTAGGAGAATGATGAAAATAAAATGAACGGACAAGACATCAAGTGATAGAATATTGGAAATGATAGAAGATAAAAAGACGTTATTGAAGAATATTTCGAAGAGACGAAATAAGATAATTGGACATATTATGAGATATAGAGAAAATCTCGTTAAGAGTCTGCCAGTAAGAATAACACAAAATTTACCATTTTCCTTTTTCTTTTTTTTAAATCATAAGTGAAAGGAGATAATGAAATGCAACTTACCACAATCATAGATAATGTTATTATACAACAGAAAATATGAACTTAAAGAATTTTCAATGTTGCCATCCATAGAAATTACAGAGTTGCCAGAATAACATTTTCTCCAAAATCTAAGTTAAGCAGCGTCCAGAGGAACGAACTCATCTGCATTTGATTACGTACCATGTTGTCTTGGAATCCTGTGAACTAGTTTTTAAATAATAGTTGTATTTAGTTTGAAATAAACAAAATAGTTTTAACATGCAGTTATTAAAATTAAATAATAAAGTTATTTAAAATTTCACAGAATTCCAAAACAACATGATATCAAATGTAGGTGAGTTTGTTCGTCTAGTAGCTGCTTTAACTTAAATTTTGAAGGAAATGCTATTCTGGCAACACTGTAGTTTCTGTGGATGGCAACACTGAACATTTTTCTGGTTCATATTTTCTGTTTTAGAATAACATTATATACGATTGTGGTAAGTTGCATTTGATTATACTCTTTCACTTATGACAAACAAACAAAAGAAAAATGGTAAATTCTGTATTATTTTTAGTAAGGCAGGTTCTAAATAGCTTTGGAGGGAATTGTAGAAGAAAGAACTACGTAGAGGAAGGCCACAATTGAAGAATAGGGACAAAAGAATTCAAGAAATACAGAAGAAGAAATAGAAAGAAATAAAAGGTTTGATCCAGAGTAGGGAATGGTGGAAAGCATGGTCAAAGGAATCATGAGGTTGGTAACCTTAGATGATGATGATGATGATGTCCATATTTTGGAATAGCTTAAGATTAGGGACATGTACGAGTAACTTGGTAATTACACGTTTTACCAGATTATTAATTACCCATATATGAACACACAACCAATAGGTAACCTATGTTAATTTGTACAGCTTATATATTCATACTTCTAGTACTGATATATGCAATATGTAATTTAGGTTTGTCCATGTTATTTTATTTCAGATTGTTTTCCTACGTGGACTTTTGTTTTGATTCCTCTCTTGTATATTATTTTCAATTTTTCTTTTGAAGTGTTTAACAATTGTTTTACTTAAGTAGTATATTCCTTTTTTTTTTTGTGGTTCAATACTTTTCTTTTGTAATTGTTAATATTTTCTATATATTGGTGCTTTTTTTTTTTTTAAAAAAAAAAAAGAATGTATGCACGTGGTTAAGTGCTCGGAGAAGGCTGCAGAGCCTTAACTTCGCCACGTAAAAGAAGTAATAAATGAATAAATAAATAAATTACGTGGAAAATAGCTACAAGTGATTCAGTTTATTTTTATATTTAACGTAGAAAGGAATAAATGAGATTATGGAAGTAAAAGTAGAGAATATTTGCAATTGTATCAGTGTTTCCAAGAGACATGACTTACCTGTAGAACTTCATTTTTTGTATAATGAAAATTACTTTTCGTGTTCGTATTTTTCTCTTGATACCCATTACGTACACTTTGTATACGCTGCACAAATCGAGTTTCTTTTGAGATGTTTAGATTTTTTACTGTTCCAAATACTTTTTAAATCATAAAATGAAAATGAATTGTTTTGCACAAGTCGGGTTTCTGAAACGAGTGATTCAATTATTATACGAGGGTAGCTCAAAATTTATCCACAATTTTGACACACTTACATTAGTCATACGGACCCCTGTCCTCCTTTATTTTATTGTTATGCTGTTATGGTCATGCTATGAAAGTTTTATCTTAATTCCTCCATTTGTCTTACTTTTGTTGCAGATAGATCATGGCCGGTCCATTAGAAGTTTGCACCAAAGAGAAACTACAAACAGTGATCCGGGTTTTATGGTCGGAAGGTGTAACAGGGGCCGCAATCCATCAAGGACTTTCTGCACAATACGTGAACTGTGTCTTGCTACAGCGATGTGTTTATTAATGGATTGAAAAATTAAAAAAATCGCACAAGCTTTACGCACGAGAAAGGAGTCAAAGAACCATCTACGGCCACAAATGATGACAAGATTGGGTGTGCACCTGCCATCGTTCCGTCAGACAGACGAGTGACTATATTCACTATTGCGACGAAAGTCTTTTTTGGATTGCGGCCCCTGATACACTTTTCGTCCACAAAAATCGGATCATTGGTCCTTGTTCCTCTTTAGTGCAAACTTCCAATGGAGCAGCCATGATCTATCTGCAACAAAAGGAAGACAAATGAGTAATTAGGATCAAACTTTCATAGCATGACCATAACAGCATAACAACAAAAGGAAGACAAATGGAGGAATTAGGATCAAACTTTCATAGCATGACCATAAAAGCATAACAACGAAAGGAAGACAAATGGAGGAATTAGGATCAAACTTTTATAGCATGACCATAATAGCATAACAACAAAAGGAAGACAAACGGAGGAATTAGGATCAAATTTTCATAGCGTGACCACAACAGCATAACAACAAGAGGAAGACAAGTGGAGGAATTAGGATCAAACTTTCATAGCATGACCATAAAAGCATAACAACGAAAGGAAGACAAATGGAGGAATTAGGATCAAACTTTTATAGCATGACCATAATAGCATAACAACAAAAGGAAGACAAACGGAGGAATTAGGATCAAATTTTCATAGCGTGACCACAACAGCATAACAACAAGAGGAAGACAAGTGGAGGAATTAGGATCAAACTTTCATAGCATGACCATAAAAGCATAACAACGAAAGGAAGACAAATGGAGGAATTAGGATCAAACTTTTATAGCATGACCATAATAGCATAACAACAAAAGGAAGACAAACGGAGGAATTAGGATCAAATTTTCATAGCGTGACCACAACAGCATAACAACAAGAGGAAGACAAGTGGAGGAATTAGGATCAAACTTTAATATCATGACCATAACAGTATAACAACAAAAGGAAGACAAATGGAGGAATTAGGATCAAACTTTCATAGCATGACCACAACAGCATAACAACAAAAGGAAGACAAATGGAGGAATTAGGATCAAACTTTCATAGCATGACCATAACAGCATAACAACAAAAGGAAGACAAATGGAGGAATTAGGATCAAACTTTCATAGCATGACCATAAAAGCATAACAACGAAAGGAAGACAAATGGAGGAATTAGGATCAAACTTTTATAGCATGACCATAATAGCATAACAACAAAAGGAAGACAAACGGAGGAATTAGGATCAAATTTTCATAGCGTGACCACAACAGCATAACAACAAGAGGAAGACAAGTGGAGGAATTAGGATCAAACTTTCATAGCATGACCATAAAAGCATAACAACGAAAGGAAGACAAATGGAGGAATTAGGATCAAACTTTTATAGCATGACCATAATAGCATAACAACAAAAGGAAGACAAACGGAGGAATTAGGATCAAATTTTCATAGCGTGACCACAACAGCATAACAACAAGAGGAAGACAAGTGGAGGAATTAGGATCAAACTTTAATATCATGACCATAACAGTATAACAACAAAAGGAAGACAAATGGAGGAATTAGGATCAAACTTTCATAGCATGACCACAACAGCATAACAACAAAAGGAAGACAAATGGAGGAATTAGGATCAAACTTTCATAGCATGACCATAACAGCATAACAACAAAAGGAAGACAAATGGAGGAATTAGGATCAAACTTTCATAGCATGACCATAAAAGCATAACAACGAAAGGAAGACAAATGGAGGAATTAGGATCAAACTTTTATAGCATGACCATAATAGCATAACAACAAAAGGAAGACAAACGGAGGAATTAGGATCAAATTTTCATAGCGTGACCACAACAGCATAACAACAAGAGGAAGACAAGTGGAGGAATTAGGATCAAACTTTCATAGCATGACCATAAAAGCATAACAACGAAAGGAAGACAAATGGAGGAATTAGGATCAAACTTTTATAGCATGACCATAATAGCATAACAACAAAAGGAAGACAAACGGAGGAATTAGGATCAAATTTTCATAGCGTGACCACAACAGCATAACAACAAGAGGAAGACAAGTGGAGGAATTAGGATCAAACTTTCATAGCATGACCATAAAAGCATAACAACGAAAGGAAGACAAATGGAGGAATTAGGATCAAACTTTTATAGCATGACCATAATAGCATAACAACAAAAGGAAGACAAACGGAGGAATTAGGATCAAATTTTCATAGCGTGACCACAACAGCATAACAACAAGAGGAAGACAAGTGGAGGAATTAGGATCAAACTTTAATATCATGACCATAACAGTATAACAACAAAAGGAAGACAAATGGAGGAATTAGGATCAAACTTTCATAGCATGACCACAACAGCATAACAACAAAAGGAAGACAAGTGGAGGAATTAGGATCAAACTTTCATAGCATAACCATAACAGCATAACAACAAAAGGAAGACAAATGGAGGAATTAGGATCAAACTTTCATAGTATGACCACAACAGCATAACAATAAAAGGAAGACAAATGAAGGAATTAGGATCAAACTTTCATAGCATGACCATAACAGCATAACAACAAAAGAAAGACAAATGGAGGAATTAGGATCACACTTTCATAGCATGACCATAACAGCATAACAACAAAAGGAAGACAAGTGGAGGAATTAGGATCAAACTTTCATAGTATGACCACAACAGCATAACAACAAAAGAAAGACAAATGGAGGAATTAGGATCAAACTTTCATAGCATGACCACAACAGCATAACAACAAAAGAAAGACAAATGGAGAAATTAGGATCAAACTTTCATAGCATGACCATAACAGCATAACAACAAAAGGAAGACAAGTGGAGGAATTAGGATCAAACTTTCATAGCATGACCACAACAGCATAACAACAAAAGAAAGACAAATGGAGGAATTAGGATCAAACTTTCATAGCATGACCACAACAGCATAGCAACAAAAGGAAGACAAGTGGAGGAATTAGGATCAAACTTTCATAGCATGACCACAACAGCATAACAACAAAAGAAAGACAAATGGAGGAATTAGGATCACACTTTCATAGCATAACCATAACAGCATAACAACAAAAGGAAGACAAATGGAGGAATTAGGATCAAACTTTCATAGTATGACCACAACAGCATAACAATAAAAGGAAGACAAATGAAGGAATTAGGATCAAACTTTCATAGCATGACCATAACAGCATAACAACAAAAGAAAGACAAATGAAGGAATTAGGATCAAACTTTCATAGCATGACCACAACAGCATAACAACAAAAGGAAGACAAGTGGAGGAATTAGGATCAAACTTTAATATCATGACCACAACAGCATAACAACAAAAGAAAGACAAATGGAGGAATTAGGATCAAACTTTCATAGCATGACCATAACAGCATAACAACAAAAGAAAGACAAATGGAGGAATTAGGATCACACTTTCATAGCATGACCATAACAGCATAACAACAAAAGGAAGACAAGTGGAGGAATTAGGATCAAACTTTCATAGCATGACCACAACAGCATAACAATAAAAGGAAGACAAATGAAGGAATTAGGATAAAATTTTCAAAGCATGACCATAACAGCATAACAACAAAAGGAAGACAAATGGAGGAATTAGGATCAAACTTTCATAGTATGACCACAACAGCATAACAATAAAAGGAAGACAAATGAAGGAATTAGGATCAAACTTTCATAGCATGACCATAACAGCATAACAACAAAAGAAAGACAAATGGAGGAATTAGGATCACACTTTCATAGCATGACCATAACAGCATAACAACAAAAGGAAGACAAGTGGAGGAATTAGGATCAAACTTTCATAGCATGACCACAACAGCATAACAACAAAAGGAAGACAAGTGGAGGAATTAGGATCAAACTTTCATAGCATAACCATAACAGCATAACAACAAAAGGAAGACAAATGGAGGAATTAGGATCAAACTTTCATAGTATGACCACAACAGCATAACAATAAAAGGAAGACAAATGAAGGAATTAGAATCAAACTTTCATAGCATGACCATAACAGCATAACAACAAAAGAAAGACAAATGGAGGAATTAGGATCACACTTTCATAGTATGACCACAACAGCATAACAATAAAAGGAAGACAAATGGAGGAATTAGGATCAAACTTTCATAGCATGACCACAACAGCATAACAACAAAAGGAAGACAAGTGGAGGAATTAGGATCAAACTTTCATAGCATAACCATAACAGCATAACAACAAAAGGATGACAAATGGAGGAATTAGGATCAAACTTTCATAGTATGACCACAACAGCATAACAATAAAAGGAAGACAAATGAAGGAATTAGAATCAAACTTTCATAGCATGACCATAACAGCATAACAACAAAAGAAAGACAAATGGAGGAATTAGGATCACACTTTCATAGCATGACCATAACAGCATAACAACAAAAGGAAGACAAATGGAGGAATTAGGATCAAACTTTCATAGCATGACCACAACAGCATAACAACAAAAGGAAGACAAGTGGAGGAATTAGGATCAAACTTTCATAGCATAACCATAACAGCATAACAACAAAAGGAAGACAAATGGAGGAATTAGGATCAAACTTTCATAGTATGACCACAACAGCATAACAATAAAAGGAAGACAAATGAAGGAATTAGGTCAAACTTTCATAGCATGACGATAACAGCATAACAACAAAAGGAAGACAAATGGAGGAATTAGGATCAAACTTTCATAGTATGACCACAACAGCATAACAATAAAAGAAAGACAAATGAAGGAATTAGGATCAAACTTTCATAGTATGACCATAACAGCATAACAACAAAAGGAAGACAAATGGAAGTATTAGGATCAAACTTTCGTAGCATGACCACAACAGCATAACAACAAAAGGAAGACAAGTGGAGGAATTAGGATCAAACTTTCATAGCATGACCACAACAGCATAACAACAAAAGGAAGACAAGTGGAGGAATTAGGATCAAACTTTCATAGCATAACCATAACAGCATAACAACAAAAGGATGACAAATGGAGGAATTAGGATCAAACTTTCATAGTATGACCACAACAGCATAACAATAAAAGGAAGACAAATGAAGGAATTAGGATCAAACTTTCATAGCATGACGATAACAGCATAACAACAAAAGGAAGACAAATGGAGGAATTAGGATCAAACTTTCATAGTATGACCACAACAGCATAACAATAAAAGGAAGACAAATGAAGGAATTAGGATCAAACTTTCATAGCATGACCATAACAGCATAACAACAAAAGGAAGACAAATGGAGGAATTAGGATCAAACTTTCGTAGCATGACCACAACAGCATAACAACAAAAGGAAGACAAATGGAGGAATTAGGATCAAACTTTCATAGCACGATCACAACAGCATAACAATAATATAAACGAGGACAGAGGTCACTATAAACAATGTAAGAAGTGTTAGGTCGAAATTGCTTATATTTTTTGACTCACCCTCGTATTAAGATATCCATGTCTTGGAACCCTAAGATGGTTAAACTTTTACCAGCTCTGAAATACCGCTTTGAACCATTATGTATAGCAGAAATGAAATTTTGTATTTACACTTTTCATCTAAACTAATAATGACACACGCGATTCACCATTTTTAAAACATTTTACCAGAAGGAAAGAAAAAAGGTGGAAAGAAAAAAGATGGAAAAAAAAGGTTAATGGTTGTAATTATTATAAAATGTAAATATTGCGGAATCCTTTAAATGAAGATACACATACTGTATATATGAAATTTATGTTTAGAATTTGAAGTTGTTTCAGTGTTATTTTTATATTTAGCCGAGAAAGATAAAAAAGAATGGAAAAGAAAATGGAGAGAGGTTGGATCATTAACATACGTCAAATATGAAAATATTGAAACAACTGTTTAATTATTTTAAATGGAAAATGAAAATATAAAAATTTTTATATCTCTAATTCATTTGCCCAGGCGAGTATTCCCAGATTGGTGTATGCTCAACACTATCATCACCTTTTTCATATTTATACATATTTATACATTATTTAAAGTTCACAAATTATAAATAAAATTGAAACAAGAGACATAACAATACGCAAGTGAGTACATACACGTAGTATACTTTTACAACAGAATACAGGTCAGCGCTAAAATAATATGTATTTCACGATATATAATGCTGCTAATTGTGAAGTAAAATAACGTGTCCTCTGTTTTCCTTTGAGAAAGGATGTGCACGTAATTCTGATACTCTAGCTTCCCATATTAGGAATAATTAATCATTGCATTTAGAATACAAAACTTCATTTATCCCTAACAGTAACACATCACAAAACTGCTATATTAAAAATAATGTGTTAAAATGCTATCAACAAAGCATAAAATGAAGAAAACCACATCGTAATATATAAGTAATTAAACATTTTAAGTTTATGCAACAGTTTTTTTTAATACAAGTTTTTAAAACATTAATTCACACTATTTTAATAAAGTAATTAAAATGTATTTTATATCTAAATGTAACCCATCAATACAAATAAATATTTTATATCTAAATTTATTTTATATCTAAATGTATTTTATAGGTAAATGTAACCAATCAATAGAGAAAAATTTATTTTATATCTAAATTTATTTTATATCTAAATGTATTTTATATCTAAATGTAACCCATCAATAGAGAAAAATTTATTTTATATCTAAATGTATTTTATATCTAATGTAACCCATCAATACAGAAAAAATATTTTATATCTAAATGTATTTTTTATGTAAATGTAACCCATCAATAGAGAAAAATTTATTTTGTATCTAAATTTATTTTATATCTAAATGTATTTTATATCTAAATGTAACCCATCAATACAGAAAAAATATTTTATATCTAAATGTATTTTATATGTAAATGTAACCCATCAACAGAGAAAAATTTATTTTATATCTAAGTTTATTTTATATCTAAATGTAACCCATCAATACAGAAAAAATATTTTATATCTAAATGTATTTTATATGTAAATGTAACCCATCAATACAGAAAAATTTATTTTATATCTAAGTTTATTTTATATCTAAATGTATTTTATATCTAAATGTAACCCATCAATACAGAAAAATTTATTTTATATCTAAATGTAACCCATCAATACAGAAAAATTTATACGAGGAGTGATCAAAAGTAAGGTTACAAAACCTGCTGTCACAACGAATGCAGTGAAGAGATAGTATATATACATTAGGTTATCTCTTCACATAGTCTCCATATCGGTTCAGGCACTTGTCGCATCATGGGATGAGTTTGAAGTTTTCCTTCTGGTAAAAAGATCCTGCCCTTCTGTGTTCAGCTACGTTGTCATGAAGTGTTTCAACTACTCGTCTGAAGCGAAGCGACGACCATCTGGGTACTCCAAGTGCGTGAACAGTTGAAAGTCGCTTGGAACGTGATCCTCCCGTTTTCTGCATCAGCTTCTCCACGCAAGCTCTGTTCAAGTCTGTGATGCCGTGCTGGGTTGGCCACTGCGCTTCTCGTCGGAGACAGTTTCCTCTACCAGCCGTAATCTTTCGCTGACGAGACGTTACAGTCTCTCCGTAAACCGCTACCAGCTGCCGGTGAATTTCAGCCGCGGTTACATGTTTCGCCCACAGAAATCGAATAACTGAGCAGACTTCTTCGTGAGACCACTTTTCCAAACGAAGTTTATATAGAACTAGCGCCGGAGGTGTCCGGTGGATGAAACTCTGGACAGTTGTCAACTCTATGTATTGAAACTACAGCACACTCCGCATTCCTCTATAACAGACGAAAATCCAGAAGTATACACCTTGCAACCCTATTTCCTAATCCTCCTGCGTATATACTTTTAATTTCTGCATAATATTTGGTCTAGGAATTAATTCGTGCGGTTGGTACGCACACATTGAAGCTGTAGTACAAACACAAAATACATAAATACCTTAAGAAAAATATTGTCCATCGCTAGCCACCACTTTCGCCCATCTGTCAGGCAATGTACGGATTCCGTGGCGAAAGAAGTCCTCATCCTTGGAAGCGATCCAGTCAGAGACCCATGTTTCGATATCTTCTGAAGAAGTAAACCGCTGTCCAATCAAATCGTTGTTCATGCAATCGAACAAGTAGTAGTCCAAAGGAGCAACGTCTGGTGAATACGGCGGGTGGGGTAAAACTTCCCATCCGACATTTTCTAAATAGGTTTTGACCGGTTTTGCGACATGTGGGCGAGCGTTATCATGTTGAACAATAAGTTTATCATGTCTGTTCTCCCATTCTGGTCGTGTTCTGGCCAGAGCTTGCTTCAAACGCATTAATTGTCGTCGATAACGTTCTCCATTCATAGTTTCACCCGGTTGCAGCAGCTCATAGTACACCACACCTTTCATATCCCACCATATTCACAGCATAACCTTTGCACAGTGAATATCTCGTTTTGGTTGTGATGGACCTGGTTTACCTGGTTTCACCCAGGCCTTTTTTCGTTTATGGTTCTTGTAATGGATCCACTTCTCATCACCCGTAATAATTCGATGCAGAAACCCCTTTCTGCTCTGTCGTTGAAGCAGCAATTCGCAAATGGTTTTTCGTCTTTCAACGTCTCTGTCTTTCAATTCATGTGGAACCCAATGTGACATCTTTTGAATCATTCCCATGGCTTTCAAGCGTTTGGAGACTGTTGTTTGATCAACGCCTAATGCTGCTGCAAGTTGTTCCTGCGTTTGACACGAATCCTGCTCGAGCAATGCTGTCAATTCTTCGTCTTGAAATTTTTTTGGCTGTCCAGCTCGCTCTTGGTCTGCCAAGCCGAAATCACCACTTCTAAACCGTGCAAACCACTTCTGACACGTTCGCTCAGCTAGAACATGGTCACCATACACTTCCACCAAAATACGACGACTTTCAGTCGCACTTTTCTGCATGTTAAAGTAATGCAGCAGGACACCCCGCAAAAACACTTTATCAGGCACAAATTGCGCCATGTTCACTTAACTACAAACTGGTGTTGTTGACGCTTTAATCCACTGCCCTATACTACGAACGATACGCGATGACAGGGGTTTGCAACACATGTGTGGATACACGGAACTGTGGGACGCTCCGTTCGTTGCGCCATCTCTTGTCCACCCGCACGAATTAATTCCTAGACCAAATACATATATAAACACACTAATCTGGCATCCATACTCCAAGTACAGTAGCAATGTTTAACAAATTTCCAACAACTGCAAGTAAAAATCCTTCCACAAGTCCGAACCAGCATAATCCAAATCAGGCCCGTATCCAGGGAGTCTAAGGGGACCGGGCACCTCCTAAATTTTTGCTTATCCCCTAAAATTTTCACGGCAGGCTTGCAAATGAACTATAATACGGTGATGAACAATAATATGGTTGGGTCGGGCCACCCTACCTTTTTAGAAGAAAAACAATAATTTAGTTGAGATTCTTTTATTACTTAGGATTCAAACCAGATTACTACTTAGGATTTCAGCTTCTGATTGATTTTTGTTCAGAACAATTCAATTTTGGATGTTTTTACTCCTAATTTACCAATTAATTTGTCTTTTACCAATTAACATAAGTTTGACATACTAATTAAACCGTTTAGAAAGCTATCATGTTTTTGGACTCTTATAGTACAAGTATGAATAAATTTTAATTGGGTCATTATTGTGATATTAGCGACACGTCCTACCTCTAAGCTTCCATTGCTCTTCCTTGCATAAAATACACAATATACGGTAAATCACTACAGAAGGAGATTTTCTTTTTGAAAGCAGTCTCTTAATAATTCATCTACTAATCACCAAATAAAAGTAGGCATAGTAAAGCTGGATATGCATGTGTCATAAAATTTATGTATATTTATAAAAGGACTTTTTATGTCTTGATTTCAAACGCATCTTATCATTTATAATACCTGTTCTCTATATACAGGGTGTAACAAAAAGGTATGGCAAAATTTCAAGGCTAGATTCCTTAAGGGTATACAAGCAAAAAACTTCATAGGACCAGATGCCGTGAAATGAACCGTTACAGAGTTACGGCCATTGAGCCACCTGACGGTGTGAAATAGTCACATTCTGGTCGCCTCTCAATGTAACTCAATTTAAACCTCAATAACTCAGCATCTAATTAAGCTAGAAAGATAATTTTGGTATCAATATATTCCTGAAGGACGAAGATTTTGTGTGTGTGGGGGATAGCAGGCTGGTCGGAGGAGGATAAAGTGCGTGTTGTTTCGTGTTTTGTTTCAGGATTTTGATAATGGTATTCCTTCCCCCTTGGGGGTACACTCATAAAAATTGGTATATGAAGCAATAGGATAGCCTATTATATGGTAATAGCCTGTATGTGTACTTGTTGCTTATATGGGGAAGAAGGGGGAGGGCAAATTTGGAAATTTTTTGAGCCTCAGTTTGAAAATTAAATTTATTTTGAGGGCGGTTCCATATAAGAATTCTACGCAACAAGTACATATACAGGGTATTACCATATAGTGGACTACTTCATTGCTTCATATATCAAATTTTATGAGTGTACCTCCAAAGGGAGAAGGAATGTCATCCCCAAAATTCTGATGCAAAAAACGAAAAAAGTACGTACTATACCCTCCTCCGTCCGCCGTGATACCCCTCACATACATAAAATGCGTATTGGGCAAAAGCGTCTTTCAGGAATTCATTGATACCAATATTATCTCCCTAGCAGAATTAGTCGTTGAGTTATTGAGGTTTACATTGAGTCACATTGAGGGGCGACCAGAATGTGACTATTTCACACCGTCAGGTGGCTCAATGGTCGTAACTCTGTAACGATGTATTTCCCGGCATATGGTCATATGAACATTTTTGCTTGTCTGCCCATACGGGATCCGCTCCTGAAATTTTGCCGTACCTTTTTTGTTACAGCCTATATAATGCTTGTTTTCTAGATCTTTATTAATGGTGTATTCACAACCAAAGTAATCAAAAGAATCGTCAACCTCTACGGGTTTTTTTATTGCTTCTACATTAACAGATGTTTTAAAACAGTCCACTGCTCAGGATTGATGGAGGGTATCGTTTCCTCCAACTTGATTCTATTATTATTCCTAATTAAGTATTCTACCTTTCGGCAGGTTCTGGAAATAATGAGTTTTTTTTTTTCAGTTTTAGATTTGGGTGTGGAAATATTTCTTCCACGACTTCCATCTTAACTCTGTCTTTGATATGTCAATAAATTACATTCCTCAATTTCACTACCCATAGATTTTACTCTATCTTCACATTTTTCCCTCAGTAACTTACCTTGATACATAAGCCAACCTTTATTATTTTTCACATCTCTTATAACGTTATCTCGGAGGAACACCTGTGAATAATTTCATTGATATCGATTTTACTTATATTAGCTGGGCAATTTCTTTCAATTTGTTTAATTCTTCACCTGATCATTCTTGCATTTCTCTTCTTTCCTGCTATTTTCCTGGCTTCATTTTGTACCATGTAATACGTGTTAACATATCTAAATAAAATTTAGAATATCTAAGCCGTTGTTTTCCGGCAGGGCGTGACTATATTGCACTCCTCCATATTTGATTCCGTATAAGAAGGTTGTTTTTTTTTTATCAAGTAATAATGGAATTGAAACTGATCGATACTGTAGAAATATCTTATACATATATCCTAAAAGAATAACCTCAAGAATGCAAATATTCGCAAAGGAATTATGGTACTTTCAATCTTACAGCAATAAAACGTTATTTAATTACTACTTGGAAGTTTCGAATGAGAAAAATGATAACGCTCCCACAATTCTTCGAAATCTATATATTATAATCAGAAATATTTCCAAAAACATACACTATGTGATCAAAAGTATCCGGACACCCCCAAAATACGTTTTTCATATTAAGTGCATTGTGCTGCCACCTACTGCCAGGTACTCATTATCTGCGACCTCAGTTGTCAGTAGACATCGTGAGAAAGCAGAATAGGACGCTCCGCAGAGCCCATGGACTTCGAACGTGGTCAGGTGATTGGGTGTCACTTGTGTCAGAAGTCTGCAAGGGCGCCCATCAGGGGGAATGGAGGGGCCTTCGCCCCCTTTAGAGAAAATTGTGCTTCGGAAGATCGAAAACCCAATAGATATTTTAGAATAGTTACTAATAGTTTAGAAAAATTTGAGACTACATTTGAAATGTCGCTTATACTTGCCCCCCCTGGAAACCACAACATGGGCGCCCGTTCCCGAGATTTCCACACTCCTGAACATCCCTAGGTCCATTGTGTCTGACGTGATAGTGAAGTGGAAACGTGAAGGGACACGTACAGCACAAAAGCGTATAGGCCGAACTGATCTGTTGACTGACAGAAACCGCTGGCAGTTGAAGAGGTTCGTAAAGTGTAATAGGAAGACATCTATCCAGACCACCACAAAGGAATTCCAATCTACATCAGGAGCCACTCCAAGTACTATGACAGGCGTGAGGTGAGAAACCTTGAATTTCATGGTAGAACGGCTACTCGTAAGTCACACATCACGCAGGTAAATGCCAAACGACGTCTAGCTTGGTGTAAGAAGCGTAAACATTGGCCGATTGAACAGTGGAAAAATGTTGTGTGGAGTGACGAATCATGGTACACAATGTGGCGATCCGATGGCAGGGTATGGCTATGGCGAATGCCCGGTGAACGTCATCTGTCAGCATGTGTAGTGCCAACAGTAAAATTCGGAGGCGGTGGTGTTATGATGTGGTCGTGTTTTTCTTGGAGGGGGCTTGCACCCCTTGTTGCTTTGCATGGCACTCTCACAACGCAGGACTACATTGATGTTTAAGCACCTTCTTGCTTCCCACTGTTGAAGAGCAATTCGGGGATGGCGATTGGATCTTTCAACACGATCGAGCATCTGTTCATACTGCACGGCCTGTAGTGGAATGGTTACACGACCATAACATCCCTGTAATGGACTGGCCTGCACAGAGTCCTGACTTGAATCCTATAGAACACCTTTGGGATGTTTTGGAACGTCGACTTCGTGCCAGACCTCACCGACCTACAACGTACCTCTCCTCAGTTCAGCACTCTGTGTAGAATGGGCTGCCATTCCCCAAGAAACCTTCCAGCACCTGATCGAAAGTATGCCTGCGAGAGTAGAAGCTGTCATCAAGGCTAAGGGTGGGCGAACACCATATTTAATTCCAGCAGTACCGATGGAGGGTGCCACGAACTTGCAAGTCATTTTCAGCCGGGTGTCCGGATACTTTTGATCACATAGTGTATACAGTATATACTCAATTCACAAACAAACTATATAATATTATTGTCAAAGTAAGCTTACCAAATTACGCGTGACTTCGAACATACCTCATGCAACTTGTTTTGACAAACTTCCGAATATTCTTTGCTCAATGGCCGTAAAAGCAGAATACGACGGTATCTCACTAAACTTTACATTATTATTTGTATATAATACACATTAAGAATAACTTCTCTTTTACACAATATACAACTTGTTCACTTAGTATAATTCAGAATTTTGAATACACCAGTCTAAAAGTGAAGCTGGTCATTCCCTCTTGTCTTGATATAGTTCACTATCTAGTTCTTTTTATCGCCACACTTGGCGCTACTAGTCTTAACAGTGTTATAAAAAGGTTGACTTTTTTCTTTTTTTAAATTATCCTCAACTCATTACAGCCACATTCATGAAGGTTTACGAGTCCTATGGATTGACAGGCTGGCCATATATATATATATATATATATATATATATATATATATATATATATATATATATATATATATATTATCAACAACAAGTCTTACTTGTCTTTTTGTGATCCTATATTTGGATTTGATTTCATTTTATTTTCAGTTTAGTATCCTTTTCAGCAGCGAGGCTATATGAGAAATGAATCTAGAGCTTAAGGTAGATTCCAAACCGCGTAAAACTCCCGCCGGGAATCGAACCCGAGACTTCCACGACAAGGCCGGTACGCTAACCACTTAGCCACGAGGAAGGTCCTGTACATTTAGAAAAGCGACAAATCCAGTGCATTCATTTTATTAAACTGAGCACTTCATTTCTTACATTCCAACAAACAATTTTGAATACCGAATTAGCCCAGATGTTTATAAAATTTTCACTTAATAAATAATAACGTTTTCGTATGTTCTATGCACTCTTATGTTTCATTGGTACCACAATACACTATTTTTCCATCAGTCACTTTATACGGCACATTTTATTCTGTCTATGTGTATTTGAAACTATTTTTAAAATAAAGATAAAAAGAATGAACTAGTTGATATTTTCGACACATTATTATTCAAGGGCACGCACAATAGAATTCACTTAAGCTTCCCCTCCAACTTTAATATAAATTACTTTATACGTTGTATGTATTCCAGAGTTTTCTACTCATATGCTTTAATTCACATCAGTACACCATTTATTCCAGCATCAGTAATCCGTTTATTTGCTTAATTATATATTAATTCGTTTCAATTCCGTTTTAACTAAGGCAATAACGTTCCAAAGTTAGAATAAATGGCATTTCTGTATTCATTTTTTTCTTTAATTTCCTCATGTGTTATTGAATAAGTATGCTACGAGGGAGGGTCAGAAACTAAAGTTATAAGACCGATATTTCTGGAGTTTCTTCTGTTATGGAGGAATGGGGGATGTGGAGTAATTGTAATATATGGAGTTGGTAACAATATACATGGGATTTCAGCCACCCCTCACCTACGGCGCTAGTTAAACGTAAACACAAATTGTAACTCGTTTGGAAAACTGGTCTCGCAATGAAGTCCGCTGAGTTATTCCATTTCTGTGGGCGAAACATGTAACCGCGGCTGAAATTCTCCGGCAGCTGTTAGAGGTTTAAGGAGAGACCATAATGTCTCGTCAGTATGTCGCAGAATGGTGTCGAAAGTTTGCAGCTAGTAGAGAAAACATCATTGAAGAGAAGCCCAGAAGACCACTACGCTGTTAAAGCAGTTTCAGTGGGACATCATCGAGGACCCTCCCTACAGCCCGGACCTCACTCCAAAGGACATTATCTGTTCCTGCACTTGAAAGAGCACCTGGGAGATGGTCGCTTCGCTTCAGACGAGGACATGAAACACTTCATGACAAAGTGGTTGAACACACTAAGCAGGGGCGTCATTTAGGGGGGCAGGAGAGGGATTGCCCCAAACAGTTTGAGGAATACATATATTTTAATAGATTGTTTACTAGTATTCTAGTTCAAAACGGGAGATTCTTATGTTGGTGGTCACAGGCGCCGACTTTGGGGGGCAATACACTTTTGGCCCCCCAATATATATATAGGTGGGGTCCTCGCCCCTTCAATATAATCCAGTCCAGGAAGAATTAACAAAGAGGAGCAAGAATTTCTGTCGCAGACTTCGTCGTGCTTTTAATGCAATATAGGAAGAACCTTTCTATTAGATAGAAAACGTCATTTTCAAAACTGTGTAGAATGGAGCACTGAAACTTCAACCAACACTCTGGCAGCACTGATATAACAAGTGAAGATCAATGTGAGCGCAAACTTGCAATGAAGTTCCCAAATTTTGAACTTGAATTTGTTTTAAAGCCTTTAGGCAAATTTGCATTAGGTCGTGAATTTGGATACAGCGGAGTGAATGCAGCTTGCCAAGAACTGGAGGGGGGGAAGGGTCATCAAGCAGTTGATAGAAAACGGCTAAATATGATGATATATTTATTTATTGTTTTGACCTCCCCAATATTTTCTTTAAGTTGGCGCCTATGTCGGTGGTCCACTTGCCCCTTCAAGCGAAGTCTGAAATGACGCCCCTGACGCAAGGACAGGATATTTTACCAGGAAGGAATCTTCAAATTCATCCTACGATGCGACAAGTGCTTCAACCGATCGATATGGAGACTAAGTCGAAAAATAACCTAATATATGTACTATCTGTCGACTGTATTAGTTGTACGAAATAATAATAGCTACACGTTTCACTACAGGCTTTATACCCTTACTTTCTGACCACTCCTCGTATTAGGTATCAACAGTAAATTCTGTAACTATCTCACTGTCTATATAACTATAATCTTGAACGCGCACATTTACAATCCAAAATATTGTTCAATATTGTAATACCCTCGGAATCTCCGATGAATATTCAACTACATCAATATGTTGTCCTCAAATTAGTGTGATAATCATCAAGAGGAACATAGTTGTCTAGCAACTGGTAACTTAAACCCACAAAGTTCACTCCTATGATCCTTTGCTAATTACGTGTGTTAGATGGAGATAAGGCACTGTTCTGTTACTATATTTTAATTTTAATTTTAACAAAATAAATGTTATCTCTCTATTTCAAAAAAAAAAAATCCTTCTTTTTTGTTTATTTTTAACTAAACCGTTTAATTTGAATAATTACCCAATTTAACTATAACAATTTATTCATCTTCAAAGCAATTATAGTTATTTATCCAAATATTTGTCCAAATTACCTTTTTAAAGTGAAGAAAAATAGCTGTCGCTTATGTAGATGCAACGACACCGTATAAAGAAAAATGTTACTTAACTTACTTATTGCTAAAAATTCTAAAAATACTGCTTACGTGGAAAATATGTTATTAACATATTGGTGTATTCATAGAAAAAGGGGGTCCATCGGGCCCTTATTTCTCCCTAAAACTTCCTGACCCAATATACGTTTGTAAAATTTTTAATAAAAATTGTATTGATGTTAAACTACAAACATAAAATTACACTAAACACGCACTGTCTCAACAAGTATACGTTGTATATGTTACTCACATGCCAATGCCAGAACCGCCAACTTATGCACTTTCTGTTTGCTGATGATATAACGTATCTCGCTTTATCTTCAGTGGATCGAGTAAACGGAAGATTACAACTAACAATTGGTAAACTCGCCAGTTCGTGTGGAAACTTAAATGAAATTTAAAACTTAAACGAAAAAAGTACTGCTTAACAAGAAATCCAGAACGTTTACATCTTACATTGCTAGGTTCGCTTCTATTATTACAAAATAGCATGAAGTACCTTAGTTTTATTTTTGACAAACATCTTTTTTGGGAGGTCCACCTCTCCAATTTACAAGCCAATATTCGTCGTCAGATCAACTTGTTACAGACTTTGAAAGGTAGTAACTTCGTTGTTAATACCAAACTCATTCTTTATACATAGAAAGGTTTTGTTCGTCCTGCTCTTAGGCATGGACATGTCGCCTGGTTATTGGTTCCACAGAAGTTTTGTGATAAACTAGAAGTCCTGGAACTCCATGTGTTAATCATTGCTTACTCCTTAACACCACGGACGCCAACACAAGAGATCTACCGTCTTACATCTATAGTAACACTTTTATTACATCTGTATAGCCTTTGCTCCCGTTACATTCAACGCCTCATAGCGAACGCTCATCCGATTCTCCACGAACTCTTAGACTAAATTCCAGCTCTTCCACGTTATGCATATTCATCGTTAGATCAACTTGCTATCCATCAACATGATCAGGCCACCCCTCATTACAAACCCTGTCGTCGTATATATTGTGTCATTCATTGCACATAATTTTATCAATGAACTCCTTTGTTTTCTAACTGATAAGGATCCAACTCCTTTGTTTTCTAACTGATAAGGATCCAACTCCTTTGTTTTCTAACTGATAAGGATCCAAGTCTTTTGTTTTCTAACTGATAAGGATCCAACTCCTTTGTTTCCTAACTGATAAGGATCCAAGTTCTTTGTTTTCTAACTGATAAGGATCCAAGTCCTTTGTTTTCTAAATGATAAGGATCCAACTCCTTTGTTTTCTAAATGATAAGGATCCAAGTCCTTTGTTTTCTAACTGATAAGGATCCAAGTCCTTTGTTTTCTAAATGATAAGAATCCAAGTCCTTTGTTTTCTAAATGATAAGGATCCAACTCCTTTGTTTTCTAACTGATAAGGATCCAAGTCCTTTGTTTTCTAACTGATAAGGATCCAAGTCCTTTGTTTTCTAAATGATAAGGATCCAAGTCCTTTGTTTTCTAACTGATAAGGATCCAAGTCCTTTGTTTTCTAACTGATAAGGATCCAAGTCCTTTGTTTTCTAACTGATAAGGATCCAAGTCCTTTGTTTTCTAACTGATAAGGATCCAAGTCCTTTGTTTTCTAAATGATAAGGATCCAAGTATTTGAACCCACTCTAAGTAGCCCCAGAACATAAGATTAACACCCTAATCGCAACTAACATCATATATCCTTGTGATCTGTTACTGTACTTCATTTTATCATATACATTACATGTCATGTTCGAGTTACCTTCTTCTGTATGGCTAACCGGATAAATATACCAGTAAGTAAGTAAATCATGATACCCATCTGTCAATGATACTACCAATAAACGAATGTTCATTGCCCCAGAAAAGGCCCGTTCATCTTGGATTGGAATAAACTTGGACTTTAAAAAAACATGGAAATGATTGATGTAGCATGAACATTTGATCTTACACTTCATCTGTACTCTTTCCCTTATAAAACCAACCTAGTTCTATCTTTCCTGTAGTAATACAGGTGGAAGTATTTTACAATCACCTATCGTCTTTTTGGGTGCAGAATATTACCCGTTCAGTACTGCATAGGCGTAGTGACTTATAGTATTGGATCAGAGCCAGATTAAGGGAGGGGCTTAAGGGGCTGTAGCTCCGGGTTTCAAGGTAGACAAGTTCTCTACTCTGATGAAAATCTCAACTGGCAATTTAAAAAAGAATCATAAAGATACAATCGCCATCATAAAATAAAATATGACCAAAAATATGAAATATTTTCCCTTAACTTTCCTACTGAACTTTCACAGAAAAGTATTAGGCGAAGTCAGCAGGGGCCACATATTTTTTCTAGCCCCGGGTCTCCAGACGGGTTAATCCGGTCCTGTATAGGACCCTCGAACAGCTCCCCAGAAGCTTCTCAACAAAAGTTTCTTGTTAATATACCACTTAACGTATTAAATTTCATTAAATTTTGTAATATTTACTTTATTCTGTAAATAACTTTTGTTTCTTCATGTTCACTCACAGATTGCTATAAAGCAATATTTGTTGTTAATGAATTATGCATATGGAATTCACTCAACTATAGTACAACTTCACTGTATGTACTATTAACGGAAACACAATTCACAAAACAATATTCATAAAACAGTCCACAATCACTAGCCATTAACTAAGCAAAACCCACAGCTCTTAACAGATATGTTTGACCTCTTCAAGCAACTACTTAATCGATTCAAGGATATACACAGTTTAATATTGGGAATTCAAATTGAACGTGATGACATGTGAGTAGCATTTTTTAATAGTAAGATGTGTATATGTCGAAATTCTTATCGTTTAGTGGAACGAAATCTGGTAATTAGACTTTTAGTGATCACAGTTAATTACGTGTTTCTGCTTTTCTTGATAATTCACATAGGAAAACAGAGAAAAGGATGGAAGACGAGTAAAACTATCTTCAATCACTCTGCCCGACACAAGTTTACAGATAATACATGTAATGTGTCACCAGTGGCGGATCAAAGGGGGAAGGCGATCGGGGCGATTGTCCCCCCCCCAGAAGAGGAAACTTTTTAAAATTTTATATATAAATAAAACCCATGCCATAGTTTGGAGCTCTTAAAAGTAGCTCTAAGTATTACACCCCCCGAAGTCCGTCCTGGCTCCGCCCCTGTGTGTCACGAACAGAGACACATGTGAGGGAATAAATGTTCTTTTAAGACTCTCCGCTAAATTTATTACAACATTGTTTTGAAAAAAGAAATTACTGAATACCTTAAGTAGAATGAAGAACAGGGGCGGCTTTAGGATTTTAATTTTGGGTAGGCCCGCTCCGTCGCTTATGGATACATATACACATTTGATCTGTTAATTACAGTAGGAAATTACTTTTACAGTAGTGGTTGATCTATTAGTTAAATAATTATAGACCATTAATATAATTAATGGGAAAATATTAACTCTTTATTGTATCTTTTAGCGTTAATACAGGGTGTCTGAAAATTCCCCTGACATAGGATAACTCTGTTATTATCAGAGATACAACAACACTTAAGAGGGGAAACCGTCTCCAAATATGATCTTTTCAATCTAAAATGAAGGATTTTTTTTTAAATCGGACGAGCCCTTTGGGTTATACACTCTTTATACGCCCGATGTTAAATGAAAATGCGATTGCCATTTACCTGGACCCACAACATAAGTGAATGAACACTGTCTTTTACGTTAACGTGCCGATGGGCAGCCCCTATTCATCATATTCTTATTTAGCGTAAAATACGGTAACTTCGTTCAGTTATGTTGTCGGTCTTGGTAAATGGCAATATTACATTTTCGTTTCACATTGGACGCATAAAGACTGTACAGCCCAAACGGCTTGTACGATTTAAGAAACTTCCTTCACTTTAGATTGAAAATATATCTATTTGGAGACTGTTTTCGCTCTTACATTTTCTTCTAACTCTGATAATAACAGTTATCCTATGTCAGGAAACTTTTAAGACACCCTGTATATTTTTTAAAATTTTTTGGGTGGGTCCGTGCCTATCTCTCCGACCCGCTAAAGCCGCCACTGATTAAGAATATCAAAAAAGTTACAATCTGTGCCAGATAGTATCTACAAAATGCAGTTACAAGAAGAAATAATTGTTTTCAAGATCTTCCGCATACTGTATAATTTGGAAGTATGTCAATAATTGATGGCTTCATAAACGGCTCAATTAAATTTGTGATCTTGACTTGTGATCTAAATTGTGACTCCATACTTATGTGACTTCAATTACTAGCCCTCTCGCTAGCATGCTCGGTTACCAGAACCAACAGCACGTGGCGTTTGATTTGTGTTATATGTATACATTGTGGCGACAAATGGATAGCTCCAACCAGTCAGAACCATGTATTTAGTTCCTATGGCTAGAGTCGAGCATGATTAAAATATATGCCCTTGTGTCGCGCATTTGTATTGCCGTGATCTAGACAAATAGCCTCACAGCGGGCACCCTATTGGACAATAATTATTCATTCTATTAATCAAAATGCTTCTGAGGTACTCTATACTTTCTGCATCTGCTAAACATGTCAGTCCCAATCCTGTCTCTAGCTGAAAATTAAAAAAGACATTTGTTTCGCTATCAGATCTGGTCAAGACTTATCTGTCTATAAAACTTGGAGTTTCTAGATGACTCTTCTCTACGTGAACATCTGATGACAAACACATACTCACACATTCTTAAGTATAATGGTATGTGTTGTTCCGTTTTGTAATAATAATTTCTGCTATCAGCTGGAAATGTATTAATGAGTTTGTTCTTTCGGAAAAGACTTCCATGTATTGCTCATTAAACATTTCCATGTATCATACTAAATAAATCTAATTGATTACTTTAGTATTAAATTGTTTTGTTAATAACGGAATGAGCTAATAAAGGAGATACAAATTAAACGTGTAATAAATTAGAAAAAAAAACAAAGAATATCCAGGAGTAACTTTCGTACAATTCATTTTCTCCTTACACAATACGAATTTAATATATCCAAAGGAACATAACAAAAAAAGGAAATATAAAACTATTTTCTTAAATTTAACGCCATTCTAATTGTCATATTTCTTGTCCTCGTGATACTGTGCAGCCGCCACTTGTCAGCTTAAAAGCTCAGATCAGTGATGCCAACCTGTGGGAAAAATCCCATATCGTTGAAGTTTTTGACCTTATTTTCCTGGAAAGGGATAGAAAGCAGCATATATGGGATTTTTCGAGAAGATCGAAATTTACGGCTTATTCATTTAGATATTGTAAAAAGTGACTAACACAGAGAAATTTATTTTTTTAATATTATAGCATACGTTTAATTAGTATAATGTGGGAAATACGCACCTAAAATGGAATTTTTTGCCTCTCAACATTGGATTTCATATTGTGTCAGGTTGGCATTACTGGCTCAGATAACATGCGAGTGAACTGTGATATTGAGGATTTCAGAACTGATAAATAGCGCCCAGGATTTTGTTAAAGTTATACGTGGTAAAATGTAAGATACGGAATTTGACCTGGGTTGCATTTAAGCAAAACTGAACACTTACAAAATGAAACAGATTGTGATATTGAAAGAGTAGAAATTGGCAAGAAGGGGAAATAGCTTTTAGATTAGGTTAATCTACTTGTAGGTTTTGATGTTCCTTCTCTCATGGTTCCATTGGTGGATGGATGCTCGTCATACGTGAGTCTCCTTGATCTCTCCTTTCAGGTAGACGATGAAGCGGATGGATGTTAAAGTCCAGCGTGAGTCAAACAGAGAAGCCAATGTATCTGCGGCGATTAACTCAACCGAGATTAAAATTACTTTGCAAACGACAATACATTATAATTAGCAACTTAACAACGTTAAATATAGTAAATGCTTTCAAAGCTAGAGCAAGCAGTAATTTGTAGAAACTCAAAATTGTAGCTCGCTCTGTTTGATGTTGCTTGGCTCGAAATCCAACTTCGACTCCTTCTTCAAAAACTTTTCCATTTGATTTTGTTTAACGCCCCTTCAGGGTTATTTCCTGGTTTATTGATAATTTCCTTTATGACGTTAAAACGTGCACAGTACATAGATTAGCCGTAGGTGATATGGTGACAGGAACGCGGAAAGGGAATCAATCTGTTGTTTTATTGATTAAGAAATTACACATGTAAGACTAAGACGATAGACAGCAAGAAAACTTCTTTGTTTAGTAAAGTAAATGGACTTGTAGATAAAAAGGAATTGAAATATGACTTAAACGTTAATTACACAATGATGCTTTCCATTGAGTTCAATTTAAAATAAAATGTCCCAGTGTTCGAAGTCTCAATGCCCCAATATATATGAATTTGTTATGTATTTGCATGAAGGAATTCTCGAACTCATAATTTATGCAGATACATAACAAATTCATATATCTTTATAGTACAGTTCCTTCTTTATCAATGACTCATCCAGTTTCTGTTTCTCTTCTAAATAGTATCTAAAACTGTTGTTTTCTTCCTCCACCATTTCCAACTCCCTATTATTCGTTTTCCGCTCGACTCAAGTATTCTCTCCATTGTATTCACACCCACACTTCAAAAGTTTCCAGTCGGTTTTCGTTATTCTTTCGTAATGTCTATATTTCTATCCCATGGAGTACAATACTCCACACGAAGTATTTTATGCGTCTTTTTCTCAACTCTGTATTTAAGGCTCAACAAAACAGACTTTTCTTCATCGTAAAGGCTTCTTTCGCCATTTCTGTAATTGCTTTTTCTTGAAGTTCGCATTTCATGTTATCACTATTCAGTGGCGTATTTACGATTTTGTTTCGGGGAGGGCTTTGCTAACTTTTGGGGGGGTCTTTGCTTAAAAATGTGAAACTTCTGCAAGATATTTCATATACTTTACTATAGTAAATAAGATTTCGGTGGCTTAAGCCCGGAAGCCCCTCCCTAAATACGCCACTGTCACTAATAATACTACCTACGTATCAAAATCTTTTTGTTCCTGTCAGCATGGCTTTTGTCTTTCTTCCCATTTTCATCCCACATTCTTCACAGCCCTTCCTGAAGTTTTCTAACATCGTATTGATTTTTTTGTTCATACTCTGCAGCATGTACTATTTCATTTGCAAACTATATACACCTGCACATTCTACGTCTTCAGTATGTAGGTGGTTTTTCACTACGTCTACTGGAGAGATATTAAGGATGATTTAAGGGGACAAGTTTTGGCGATAGATGTCACTACAGTTTTCGTATCTCTCTAATGTATTTTTTTACCTTTCACAAAAATTTACAATTTATCTTACAAATTTCAGCCTAGAGATTTCAAATTTTTAGAGAAGGAACTTCATATCCTATCAAAGGCAACAACCGTGCCGATTTTTTATTTAGAATTTTCTTCATTGTTGAAATAGTTCTATTCTTAAAGGTTTAGATATCCATTCCAACAATCAAGCCATTTCAACAATGAAGAAAATTCTAAATAAAAAAAATCGGCATGGATTATTGCCTTCGATACGTTATGAAATTTCTCCTTTAAAAAATTGAAGTCTGTAGCTTGAAATGTGTATGAAAAATCGTGAATTTTCGTAAAAGATAAAAAATACACTAGAGAGAAACGAAGACTGTAGTAACATCTATCGGCAAAATTTGTCCCTTTAAACTAACCTTAATTAATGTTGACGAGGGACTTATCGCTGTCGAACTCCCCTTCCAATTGCACTCTCGTTTCTCATTTTATCTTCTATTCGAACACTTATTTGTTGGTTCTTTTGACTTGGTTCATAAGTTTCACATGAATTCTTCGTTCTTACAATTCCAACTCAACCTTTTTTTTAGAACTCTCTACTACCATTCCCAATTCATGCGGTTTAAAGCCTTTCCTACATCAGTAAATACAACATACATCTCTTTAACTATTGCAATAAACTTTCACCGAAAGCCTTAATAATCCAATTGCATCTCTTGTGCCCTTACCTCTCCTGAACCCGAACTGTTTCTCCTCAACTTCTTCATGTGTTCTTCCATACAACTTTGTGTTCAGAATTCGGCGCAAAATTTTTGCTTTATGAAATATGAGACTAATAATTCTATAACCTTCACATCTGTATGAGTTCAATTTCTTAGCCATCGGTATCATGATTGACTTCAGAAAGTATTTTGGCCATTCTCTTGTTTCATATATTTCATTGCATAGTCGGAAAAACTCTTTGATGATTGTAACCGACCAGAGTTTCTGGTTTCGTTCCGTTACAGACATTTTATCACTTTAATAAATAGTTGCATTTCATCTCTCATAATTGTTATGTAGATAAGAAGAAAAATTTAACTTGGAGAATTATTTTTTACTTCCAAAGATGTTTTATATTTAGAAAGGACATGAATCTATATAATATTAGGAGAGAAATCTATTATTTTAATATTTAAAATTATAATCACTATTAAATTGCTTTCGTTTGAACTATTAATATATATAAATGATTATAGCAATGTAATTATGTTCTCTTTTGATGATTGTAAACATATTTATGATGTTATGCTAAAGGATCTTATAAAATAGAGGATCTGCCCTTACAACAAAATCTGGAAGCCATACGTCACAGTTTCGTCACCCCTACTCTGCCCACTCCAGCCAATAGGACCGCAATGTTTTGAGCCAACAATCATGGCGGAAACGAAAGTAGCCAATCAGATGATGGAGGAAATGAGAGTAGCCAATCAGACGTGCCGATGGTCGGTTGTTTTTTTGGCTTCATTGATTTAATAGGATGAAGATACATATGGTCAGATCCTCTATTTATAACATTTTTGGTTATGCTTATGAATTAACTTGTCAGAAGAAAGAAAATAGATATATATATATATATATATGCTGTTGTGGATTGAAGGAAAGTAAAATATAGCTCTAATTACGTGACTACGGCTGAGAATAGTTAAGAAAATGTCGTTAAGTTGAAATAGTTCCGTGGACGAATAAATTTAAGGATTCTGTTCATTTCTGTTAATATTTGATGCTATAAAGTGTTTGAAGTTATTGTGAAATGAATAGCATTATAAATATGTTTGTTGTAAATCAGTTTCTCGTCCCCTCAACTTCTTCTTTACCTCATCGTATAATGAGATCATCTCTATATTTCTGGTATATCTATGTACAGACGTATCTGTCTAAATAATTTAATAAAAATGCAAATAAGGAAGTTGTTTTGAGTTGATGTTGTCGTTCTTTTGGATGATAGAATCTTGAAGTAGTATATATATGGACGGATCCAGGATTGTCTGAAGGGGGTGCACCAATAACAACCAAAATAACCAATCATACTGAAAACTTCTCAGTGACATGTGACATGTGACAATATTCTTTACCCCTGATAACGTTGATACATAGAACGGAGGGGGTATTTTAAAGAGGGTCGCAAGAGGATTGGAGGACAAAAATGTCCTTCTCTTCTCCTGCCTTCTGTTTTCTTACCTACTTGAAAAATATTATATTGTTAGTGCTTGGTGAATCCTTTTGCTTCAACTTTCAGCAAGCATAAACTTACTTTTGCAAAGCTCTGCTTACTTTTTAAGCCCCGAACGGGAACATGACGGCAGAAAGTTTCGGAATGTGTTGCCATTTTCACTGCTAGCTTCTCATTTTAGATAGTGTATCTTTACAACAAAGGGAGGTCGGGTATTGTGGAATACTGTTTTTATTTTCAATGATACAAGAGACATGAATGAAGTCACAATAAGGAGTTTTATGCTAAAATACGCTGTGATGTACGTTCTTTAAGAAAACAATACTGTAGAAGCTACACACGTTATATTCTCTGTGTTTGACAAGCATTTTCAAAATATGACGGAATTTGAGGTCATGCAAAAGTGGAGGGTAATGTGGAATAGTATTACTCCATCTGTTCCAAATAACTGTTGACATTACAGTCTTTATTTTCATGACTACTGAAATAGATAATCGACAAAGAAAGTATGGGACGCGCGTCAACTGGTACGTTTGTTCAATTTAAGGAGTACATATGAGTATACAATGTATAAACAGAGCTTGAAAAAGGCAAACAATATCTAAAATAATAAACTAATTGTGACTAATACGTACTGTATGGTGTGTGAAATTTACGAGTAGTCATCAGTCATCACAAATGAAGTCCACCCTGTATCCTTCAGCGCACTCCAGCGCAATCTTCGAAGTTGTTTTGAAACATTTTCAAGGGTCATCTGAGTTATTTGTGAGTGTGCCACCGTATCACTAAAGAAAGCTTCCGTTTATTTACTTAAAGAACAATGAAACAAATCATGTAGACAATGAAAAGGTCGAACATTCGCTGCCGGTGCTGAAAGGGATGACTGACGGGTAATGTGGAATAGTATTCCACATTATCCTTCGTACAAGTATTCCACTTTACCCGCCATCCCCCACATTGGTATTTTAACCCCTCACTTTCAACTGATTTTCAGAATCCACATCAAACATTGTTCTTTTCCTATTCCACACCTTTGTTACTTAGCACCATAATTATAACGTTCACTCATGCACAAGAAGTTACATTACGTAAGTGAAATATACATACCTTCAAAAGTTTAGCATTTCTCACAAATTAGATTTTCTTCTCGCACTGCGACGCTTGCAACAACAGCAAGCTCATATTTTCATGGAAGCATATATTGCCGGTGGCAGGGCACCACAGGACACTTTCGCTGGGCATCACCCACTACCACCGCTGAAACACTGGTATTCTACATCACCCAAGGTATTCCACAATACCCGACTTTCCTATATATATATAAAGAGTGTTTCAAGTTCGAGCCGATGATATGCCGAACTGAATAAATTATTGGTTGGTGTTTGAATCCGATATAATTAATTAATCACGCCTCTGACCTAATCTTTATGATCGCCGCTGTACATACAGATATGTTAATATGTGACTGCACACTTCCTCGCAAGTTTACTTTACGAAAATGCTTACGTCATGAAATGAAATGAAATATTTGAGTTTTACGTCCCACGTTTATGCCGGTTACGCTAAAGGAGACGGTGATGATGAGAGATGAATGAAATGTTGGAATGAAGAAAGGGGGAGGAAACGGGAGAACCCCGAGGAAACTCACGCACACGGTGTTTGTCCACCACAAAGTCCACACGGCGCGAGCTGGGATCGAAACAGGGAACCCAAGCACCGGAGGTGAACGTTCCACCACTGAGCCACCACGGCCCCATGCTTACGTCACCTAAACCTGTCTTTTTAAGAAAACGCCTTGTAATCCGGAATACCATATATCGCCATAATTACATTTAGGGATTCCAATCCGAAGCGAACTTGGAGAAACGATGTCCTGAATCAAGAGCGCCCATTAGAGAGGGCAAGGTGGGGCGCTTGCCCCCCCCCCCTCTAGAGGAAATTGTACTTTGGAAAATCGAAAACCCAAGAGAGTTTTTAGAATAGTTACTGCAAAATTTGAGACTACATCTGAAATGTCACTTATACTTGCTCCTCCGGAAGACACAACATGGGCACCCTTGTCCTGAATCCTTTATCTGATGTCCGGATTCTTGTGTTGTTGAAGAGAAAATTAAGTGACTATGTTATATGCTCTTGTCTCCCGTATTCTTAATGAAATTGATTGGCATATTATCTGTCCCTGATGTCTTTCCATTCAATCTCAGATATAGCTTTTCCAAACTCATCTCGACAAAAATAATCCCTTAAACATCTTGGAAAAAAAATATTGTTAGTAATTACTTTTATCTAAGGGCGCCGATTTCTCTGTAAATTTGGGTCGGGGGCATTCAGATACAAAAGGTATATATGTATGATTTTAAGACAAATTGCATTCAAATTATGCCAAATATTGTATATTCATAAATACAGTAGGGGAGCCCGTGCCCCTCGGCCCCCAGGATCGGCGCCCTTGCTTTAATCTTTCCGTTTTTGTGAAATTGAGTCAGAACACAAGCACAGGCCGTTTCAAGTAGGTGAAAAATGAACAAGCAAACAGCACTATTTTACGATAACGTTTATTATGTTGTAATTACCTCTGCATATTAACATTGCCACGAAGTTCTTGTAAATTTAAATCCATACAAAATATACAGTTATAATATAATAGAAATTTCACTAGTTAGAAATTTAAGCATATTGTGAATACTAGAGGACTATCACGTCATAAACAATTTAGTTAATTTTGCATTGACGATAAAAAAATATTGCAACGTATAATGTTATCATTTCCTGCGGTAGCAATAGCTTTCCGGCTTATTTCTAAGATATAACGGATTGCTAAAAGAAACATTAGTATTGAATCTCTCCAAGATATAACGTTTCTCACAGATGAAGACTAGCTGGATGAGTACTAAATGGTATGTTTGCAGCTGTTGATAGATGAAGCACGTTTAGTGTCTTTTTTCATACATTCCAAAATTGTATTTCTATTGAGTTCTGTCAATTATCTCATCAAGCATATATCTTTAGCAATCTCTCTAGGAATAGCCAAAACCAGGGACGCACTAAAGGCCTGGAAAGCTACCTGGGTGGCACAGCCAGGGGGCGCCAAAACGAGACTTAAAAAGTAAATTGGGTTCACTCGAGCAGACCGCTCTACCAAAAACAAAATTTTAGGTAAAATACGATGTCAAATATTTTTCTTAAAAGAAGAGGAGTGTGAATATAAGTAATTTCAGTCAGTGGATATCATATTGAAATATATTTTGAATGCTAATGAACGTATTCTAAGTGGAACTATTTACTGAATCAAAAGGCGGAAGAGTACAAGGGCGCGAAAAAGGTGGAAATAAACGGCGGGAATATTCTGTTCGTGTTAGCAATGGACGTTTGCGATGCATGTAATGCAATATACGATTCTATTACAAAGAATTGTGCGATAAAGAGTGTAATATTATCGTGGTTTATGCATTAGCTCCTCATTTAGTGCATGCTGTGCAAGAAGAAACCGAAAATGCAATAGATGTGTGACTATTTGGTAGAGCCTTCTGCTCGAGTAATGCCAGTAAATTTTATAACGTGTTTTCTACTGACTTTTTGGGTTTATATTCTGGTAAAGTAGCTTCAATTACATCATCGTTTTCCATTCCACCACGGAAGAGGAGAGTTTCATAGTATAAAGGGATCTGTATCGACAAATGTAGACATGGCATGTAGAGGAAAGAGTGGACCTATATCATGTATTTGAGTATTATTTTTTTCTTTTTGAAAAAAATTGTTTAAAATATTAAAATGACTGTAATAAAATGAAAATATAGGCTACGGCTAGAGGAGGAGGCGCCAAAAAGTCACTTTGCCCAGGTGACAATTTTGCTTTGTTCCGCCCCTGGCCTGAACGGTTCAAATTTATGTTCACTATTACCTCTTATTCTGTCTTTCGGCAGGTCTTGGGACACTTGAGTTTTTTTTTTTTGTTTATTTTAAATTTGGGCGTGGAAATATTTCCTCTAAGTTTCTCGATTTTCAGCTTCCTCTTTAACTCAAAATATGTTCTATTTTTCAAAAGATAATCAGTTGTGTTCTTCTTCCTATTCCTCGCTTTCCTTCCATCTTTTCTTCTTATGGCCGTGTGAAGAAGACAATTTCTTCGCAAGGTGTGTCCAATCCAATTGACCTTCCTACGAAGGATGCTGTATAGAAGTGTCCTCTTTTCTTCTATCCGTTTTAAAACATCTTCGTTTGTTGCTCTCTCTGTCCATTTTATCTTCACCATTTTTTCCAACACCACATTTCGAAGCTGATGTACACTAAGATAATAAAATGAGATTTTCTCAGGTCGGTGTACGAAAATTTGTAAAATTAAAACTTATCATACGAAATAGAGCCCTCCTACTCTGTCACTTTACCATTCTTTCGGGTTTGCTTCACTGTGTTTTTGTATTAAAAATAAGAAAAATAATGTTTTTTTTTTTTTTTAATGAATTAAAGCATTTTCAGTAACAATATTTCAAAATGCACAACCATCGAACAAAATTTCAAATCAGTTTATTATGCTTTGCGTAGGCACACATGTCGCCCATTTAGCTGCACCAATGCACTAAATGCCTTGCGCCAAACTTCTTGTGAAAAAGTTTGACACAAAAGCAGAATTAATATATTGTATAAGGAAGTCGTTTACAACAAAGGCAAATGCAGCCTTAATTAGGGACACTCTTAGAAGGTAAGGCAGTGTGGAATTAAGTCCTACGATCTTCTGACTTTTACGCTTACAGTTGATATCAGTAGCGCGTTCCGGCCCTTTACACCCGTATGTTTTTTCAAACACCCATTTCATAGTTGAGTTGATTTTGAATTTAACGTCCCGTTCAGCAGCGAGCTTATATGAGACTTGAATCTACTGATTAACGTGGAATCCGAACCGCATGAGTTCCACCGGGAATTGAACACAGGTTTCTCACGCCAAAGACGCGTACGCTTAGCCACGAAGGAGCTTATTTATTGTACAGAGACTGCATGAATGTTTAGCTACTTTAGTTAAGGTAGAATAGAAAATAACTCCAGCTGTTATGGGAGTCAAACCTACGCCCTTTGGTGTGAACTCTGAATTTCTGTTCTTGTTCAACGGGTACTCAGAATGTGTTATCAAAATCCTTTCAAGAAAACTGAACTCACAAAGCTAGGCTCAAGGAGATGAAGGGACTTCTACATTAATTGGCTGATTTAATTTTAACATCTCTGTTCAGAATCCAAGCTAAATGAGAGGAGCTCTACATTTTAAAGTGGGAACCGAATTATTACACAAATATGCATTCCAGGCAAATACACTTACTGAAAAAAGATGAAGAAAGTTGTTTTCAAGCCCATCATAAGCATATTGGTATGCACATTTCGTAACAAGAAGAACGATAATTTGTTTGACAAGGATTTTCATTCCAGTAATTTGTTTGTTAGTGCATAGTTGTTTTTTTTATATGGACTAGTCCAAGTCGTTTCCTTCAAGACTTCAACTTGCTGTATGACGCAGATTAAAATTGCACTTAATTAAAACTTTTACACTGGGAGGAAAGAAAAAAAAAACGATTTATAGTCTAGAACAGGGTTTCTCAATCACTCTTCTTCTGGGGCACACCAAAGTACGTTTGAAACTGACATCCCTGCATGTGATTTCTTTTCTGCACTTCATTTGAAGGGACGTGTCTTTTTTGACAGTTCCTTTCCTCCTTTTTCCCTTCATACACAACAATCATAACAATCAAACAGGTCATAACAATCAAACAAGAAGAACTGTTTCTATGGCAACAACACGTTCAGCCAATTATAGTGGCTCATTTCTTTCGCTCTGCAATGGTAAACATTCCACCCTCTCCTCACGCTGCCAGTTTGAACATAAACCAATGCACATTGTTTTAGTCTAATGTCAACTTAAGTAGTGGGCCTGCTAGTTATTGAGAGCATTCTTTTTAGTTGTCTTTTCTGTCATTTAATTTTATAAAGCGAGATTTACTTGCATGTGAATAATTTCCTGTTTCAAAACCAGATGTAAAAACTGGCAACACGGTATTGAGCACCACGTACGCGCAGCGAGCTGTCAGAAGGGACAAGTAGAGTCAATTGCAGTGTAGCTGCACAAAAGCAAAAACATTATATATATATATTAAAATTATGGACCGACTATCAGATACAAATCTCACAAGCAAATTACATAAGATGCTTGAATAGAAAAATGTTATCACAAAAGAAACTTAAGCAGGACTATGAGAAAGAAATATTACCATCAGAAATATAAGAATACATCCTTTGATTCTTCGTTAGAACTGTAGGTAACCTTCTTAAATATGCGCAATAATTAAATAAAGAACGATTGTGTTAATTTATATTAATCAATTTTAAAAATTACAGAATTATGCAGGAAACGTGCTCGGTGCGCTGCCTGTTGATTGTTTAAAATTGAATAATTCTTGTGACAAGAATAGTGTTATGGAAATTACTTTTCTGTGTCCAGTGTTTCTTTCCAAAGAAAAATGAACAGCGTTAAAACCAAACTTTCCAGCTTTAAACTTAAAAGACAAGTGTGAAATAAGTCGATTGCCAATAATTTTTCTTTTAAATTTTATTCTAAAGATAATTTCTTTCTGAAAGATGTTAGAATACATTAAAAATCGATTGAGAAAGCGAAATCGATCGATTGACACAGCGATTGAGAAACACCGGTCTAGAAAATCCTAAGGAAAAAACTTTTGCAGGAACCTGTATCACACCACAGATTTTTCTATACCAGGTTACATCTAGGTTTGTTGCTTTGTCAGGATCAATCCGTTCACCTACAAATAAATGCAAATTAAGTATGTACACTCATGTCCAAAATGATTGTCGCATATCTATAACTGTCTTCTTGTAAGAATATATTTTGATAATGATTTTGCAGAGTAGTTTTAATACTAATACTATGTGTATAATCGGAAAATGTATATTTGTGCTAAATTTCATAGAAAAAAAAAATTATAAATACGAAAATTAGAATGAGTAAAACAAAATGTTGCTAAATGGACAAGAAAGTTTTATTTTCGTTTTATTGTTCTTATTTACTGCTCTTTTGATATGAAATTTGCCACATGCATGTCTTTGCCGACTATAGACATACTAACGTTATAAGAAATACCGGGCGAAATCGTTATCAAATTATATTCCTACAAGAACATATTTATTTATTTATTTATTTATTTATTTATTGAACAAATTCCCAGATACAGTATACTTGTGCCATTTTACACAGGGAAATGTCAACAAGCGGGAAAAAAGAAAAAGAAAAACTATTTAAAACTAAACAACAACAATAACATCAATAGTATTAACAAAGAGTGCACAAGTAATATTATTTAGCCAGCACGCGTTTTATTGCTCTTTCAAACACCGGGTAGCTCGAAAAAATGTCCACCTCACTTGTTAGATTATTATAATAGTTGGGTACTCGGTGAAAAAGAGACCTCTGTATTTATAGACATGCGACAATAATTTGGACATGAGTGTACGTTGACATGGGCAGGATGCTGAAAATAATGGTTGTGTACGAGTACTTGGATAAACGTTATCTGTTAGTAAACGGACAGCATCCATAGTTCCTATTCTTGTTTATGACCTAGAGCAGTGGTTCTCAAACTATTTCCTATCACGCCCCCCATTTTATCACACCTTCTTGCTAGCAAACGCCTTTTAATTTATGGTTTGTAAAGCTTGTGTGGGATGAAATGCGGAAATCTCACGATATCCATATATTTCTTTAATAGTAGAATCCATTTCTTGTAAATAGTGGATACAGTAACTTCCCTAAAACCGAATGATATTAAAATCACATTTGGTCAGTTCATTCACATTACAAATATCGAACCCGATCCGTCATACTGTTTCAAAATCTAGGCAGTTTGAATACTTTAAAACTTCGTAACTTGCTTATTTCTTTGTCATATGATAAAAACAAAGAAGTGAGAGAATACCGGTATCTTGGTCTGGTATCTGCTGCTTTAAAACTAATAATTTCATTTGCTATATCGTACCTGCGAAAGTGGGTTTTCTTCCATAGTAAGCATTAAAACAGACTAGAAATCGCATATAAGTTGAAAATATCTTAAATATGTGTCACGAAAATTGGACCGGACATAGCCACACGAGTGAAATCACATTGAACTCAGGTATCTTATTAGCTTTCAATTTTAATTGTATTTCAATATAGGTATTCGTAGGTCTAGTTGCATTTGTGTTTTTCTTGTATTTCAATATGCAGTTCTCATTAGCTTCATATCGTACCTCTTTAATTTAAATTGATTTTCAAACAATTTTTTACATATTAATGGTGTTTAGTAAACCTATTTTTTTTGTTGTAGTTGTTATTAACAGTGTGTATAAAAATAAAAGTATGCCTATCATAACAAAATTCAAAATAATATTTAAGAATATTTTTCGGTATTAGATTCTAATCATATTTATCTTTTCCGCTTATCTTCGCAACCCCTCACTCTCGTGACCCCCAGGTTGAGAAACACTGGTATAGACAATCCCATTCTTGTGTACGACCTAGATTTTCCTGAATATCCGTAGGTCACGCTGAATATCTTCACCCAGAAAATCTGTACGTACCGTAACCTACTGGCAAAAGATTTCAGTATATAGCAGCATCTAGAAAATCTGTAGGGAACATACGTACAAGGGTATGGACTACGTATGCACTATTTAGGCGGACGTAGCTCTGCTCCTTCCAACACAGTATAAAAATCTGTTCACTACCCTGATTAACGTTTTTCTGCTGTGAAAGAAGTTGCGCCAGGAAGACCACCTGTAGCCAGGATCAACTTATGTTGCTTCTGGATGCGCTGAATGTGTCGATTTTACTTTTAGTTTTCGTGTAAGTATTTACCTTCCGTGTATTTATTAACTTTCCGTATAATTATTTACTTCCGTGTAATTATTTACCTTCCGTGTATTTATTTATTTTAAGTGTAATTATTTACCTTCCGTGTATTTATTAACTTTCCGTGTAATTATTTACTTCCGTGTAATTATTTACCTTCCGTGTATTTATTTACTTTCCGTGTAATTATTTACCTTCCGTGTAATTATTTAACTTCTGTATAATTATTTACCTTCCGTGTAATTATTTTTCTAAGAATGTCTATTATTTAAGTTGAGCTTACACAAATATTAATGATCAAATCATGTAATATACCGTATATGGATAAGATACTTGTCTAAAGTCTTTAATGCACCAACAATAATGAACTATTTTAAAGGTACTATGTAAACTCTTAGGTTTATTTGTTCATGGCCTACTAAACGTTCTTAGGTTTACATCTAACAACGACATATGCTTTAAGTCAAATGATAGTGTGTCCAAATTGACAAAAATTACCACAGACGAAATGGAATCAAGTGCAACACGTTTTGCATTACCTCCTGCGAGGTGTGATCAAAATGTACGGCGAATCATTTTATTAGAAACAAAGTAAATAAACTTAAATGGAATTTAATTTAATCTCCTTCAAAGTACCTGTCCTTGGCTACCAGTGCACTTATCCCAACTTTGAATCCATGCCTGGAAAACTTTCTGGAGGGCTACTTTTGGAAGTTCGTTCATCTGATGTGTCGTGATCTTCTCAATTGCAGGAATTGTGTCATAACGTTTTCCGTTAAGCAAGTTTTGATTTTTGGGAAAAGCCAGAAGTCGCATGGTACTAAATCTGGTGAGTAAGGCGGATATGGACAGACAGGAACACTTTTCCGGCCAAAAACTCGCGGATCAAAATCAAAGTGCGGTTGGTTCGTTTTCATGGTGAAGAAGAAAGCCATTAGCGCACTTAATCGGCTGTTTAAATGCTTTCTACGGACCTGTATGATATTATTAGTCTTGAATAGTCATTTTACTGTTTGAACAAATCATTTGTGTCACTTTTTACATGTAGTTATCTGTTTTTGATGTCAAATGACATCTCGAGTGTTGCTTGTTTTTAATTGACTTCTTGCATGCCACTTGTAAACAGCCTTTAATCCAACGGCTTCATCGCCATAGACTGATTTTCCCATTTCATGAGATTCTTTGTCACTTTTTGCAACTTAGAACAAAACTTAATGTTGGCAAGCGACAGACACTCTTAACACGTGCTAAATCTATTGCTTGTTTAAGCCAACATAGATGTCACAAGTCGTTCAAACTCTACATTGACTATACAAAATTTTTAGGCTACTGGGATTACTAGTTGAAATGGATACAGCATCGGCAGATGGTACTGCATAAATACATTCACCGGACTTTTTAATAATACCTTGTATACTATCGTATCCTTATCACCATGCATATTATTAAATACACATTAAAGAATAAACAATAAGTCTCATTTCATTGCCACTAACCACCTTTCACATAACTTTACTTAAATAATATAGTTTAACTTTCAATTTAATATTCCAAGTATGTATATTACTATTGAAATTCACATGTGTTAGAGATATTAATTATTAGAAATTTGATTTACTCAGACTAAAACGTTGACATTTCATAATAAAGGTTATTTAACCAGTATAAACATGTTAAGGTATATTGAGTGGGTGGGAATTAATTCATATTGAAACTTGTTTATAACCTTTTTAATACTTATTTACATCAGTCAGAACGAATTGTGTTAGTTGCAATACTATAATTTATTACATTTATGTCGTTGCAGGGATGATGGCACATAATAAAATGTCGAACCAAGTGTGACATGGGCAGTCCGTGATACAAGCAGTGTTTCTTCCAGACCTGTTTTTGGGGAAGAACTGCCCCCCTGGAGCTCTGAGAGTTCCTCTCCGGAGCAAACCAAAATAATTCGTCTATAATATAATAATAAATGGAATAGTATCAGTAGTGCCTCCCCGGAATACTAAGTGTGCCCCCCAAACACTGGATACAAGTGCGGAGATAGGCGCGTAGTATGAAAGGACATAGTGTCTTAGTAGATGCAAGGACCACAAGGGTTTGCCATTGGAAGCTAATAAACATCGATTCTGTAGCAGACATTAGAAGACGCTGTCGCTCCTCAACATCCAGAATAGAGGAGAATGCACAACTGGTTCAGGAAATATTCACTGAACGTCCTCAGACGTCACAAAGACAGGCATATTGCAAAAGTGGTTTCACCTGACACACATTCAGAACTATTATCAAGGGAGAGCTGAATTTTCCTCCATGGAATCCACATTGCTGGCAGGAATAATCGCCGGAAGACTGTGATTATCGATTGGGATATGGGGAGATAATGGTTGCTTAGTATGAAGACTGGTCCGATCTTTACGGTAATATACTCTAGTCAGATGAATCCGTTATTCCTGCTCGAGAGTTAGTTAACTGGAACAATTTTTATTATTGGGCAACGGAGGATCTGACGGTGGTTGTTAAAAAGTACAAACATCGCTCAAAGTTTACAGTGTGGTGTGATATGATATTCACGAAAGTTTGTGAATCTATACGCCATTCGGAACACAATGAATGCAGGACGATACCTTACTATGCCTCAAGATTATGTTGATGATATAGTATACACGTGGAACAATTACAACGACATAATATTTGTGCCAGATAGTGCTCTCAACGGGTCGGGTCGGGTCGGGTTGAAGACCGACCCGACCCGACCCGTGACCCGAATTGACTGACCCGACCCGATGACCCGACCCGACCCGACTGACCCGAACCGTGATCCGACCTGATTGACCCGACCCGACAACCCGACCCGATCTGACCCGACTGACCCGACCCGATAACCCGACCCGAGTGACCCGACCCGATAACCCGACCCGAGTTGACCCGATTGACCCGACCCGATAACCCGACCCGAATAACCCGACCCGACAACCCGACCCGAGCTGACCCGACAACCCGACCCGAATAACCCGACCCGACAACCCGACCCGACCTGACCCGACTGACCCGACCCGATAACCCGACCCGAGTGACCCGACTGACCCGACCCGACAACCCGACCCGAGTTGACCTGACCCGACCCGACCCGTAACCCGACCAGAGCTGACCCGATCCGAGTCGGGTCGGGTCGGGTCACGGGTCGGGTCGGGTCAACCCGATCCATTTGAGAGCACTATGGTCACAACACCAAAATGCACTCCCATTGGGAATTGAACCCGGACCACGTGTACCGAAGTCTTACACGTTAACCACTAGCTAGATCAAGCGGGGATTTGTATATGCATCTTAATGAATATTTGGCACTTTTGAGGTTTGGTTATTTCTTTTTATAACTGATACCAATGTCCGACGTGGGAGAAATTTATTTTTATTTTTATTTTATTTATTTATTTATTTATTTATTTTTATTTTATTTTTTTCTTTAGTTCTATGTGGCGAAATTTTTCTTCAAGGTCAGTGTTCTCACCTGCTGGGACGGCAGGGCGTCTTCTCGGAAGGCAGTAGCAAGAGTCTCTTGGCGGAGACAAAAGGAAATCATTTAACTACAATGATAAGGGTTGAGGAAACAGGAGAACACCTGTGGTTTTTCCAACCCTTCAACTTTCATTCCAAAATAGGTTCTTATTATTCCGGGACCCGTACCACTTTGATTTTTCTTTCTCGGTAATTAAAACGTATTTTACAGTATATATAGTTGCAAGTAAGAAGATACATAATATGAATTTAAAAATACAGGTTGATATTTAATTATAAAGCTAATTTTATTTCATCACTTTCAGCCCAACAAATGAAATTCAAACAATTCGCTCCCTAGGTCTTGGTCATCAATACTGCGTCTTATTCTTTGTCTTGCAGTCAAGTCTTGGTCCTGCATTTCGTAGTCTTGGTGATCTTTCATGCTATACAAGAGCCAAGAATGCTCACCTCATCGGTACAAATGAAGACCAAGTGTGATTTTGATTATGGTATTTCATACTATACGAAAAGCTAGAAAATACGCTCATCGCTACTTGGTGATCACCTAAACAAGGCCAAGAGCAAGATTACTATGCAATTCGTCTTGCATATCCAATCTTTATCTTGTTCTTGTATCGATGTCCTTGCGCTTGGTGAAATAAAATGAAATATTCACTTTAAGCAGGGGTGTAGCCAGCAGGTTCGTGTAGGAAGGGCCCGTCGTTTTTGAAGGGGGCCGGCTACAATGTACAAAGCAAAAAATGTGTTGCTGCTAGTGTTTTTCAGGCCTAAAAGAAAGGAAAATTTTGGTTTCCTTCTGGAAAACTAAAAACACTATTTTATCTTATTTATTATTATTATTATTATTATTATTATTATTATTATTATTATTATTATTATTATTATTATTATTATTATTATTATTATTATTATTATTATTATTATTACCATAAATTAGGTCTATATTCAAGATAGTTTTTATTATGCTTAATCAAGAACTACTGCCCGGGACCAAACGCTATACTTTTGTGCATAACTATAAAAATAACCAGAAAGTTCTGTCCCTTTTCGTGGAGGTCTGTGTTCAATTGGACCTCACACCGTGAGTTGAATGCGAGTGGAGATAAGGCGAACGTCAGTTGTTGGTGTGGGTATATCCAACATACTAAATGGTTGTGGCAATTCAGATACACAGTGAACTTGCGTAAAGACAGAGGGAACATGGGACATCCAGAGAGCGTCATAAGAGCATGTATGCTGAACGAGTTCAAATGGAGGTCAAACGCCGCTGTAGCGGGACAGAAAATATGCCAGGCCTTTGTTGAGGGTGTCGTGACGACGCGGACAGTGCAGCAATGGTTTAACCAGTTTAAGAACGATGACCAAACACCCGAAAACACCACATGCCAGAAGACCAACACATGTACGTACAAAGAGGAACTGGGACTAGAATTCAGTGTGTGGAGAAACCATTCGGCAGCACATCCATCAAGTTGGGAAGCACTACAAGTTGGGTCTCACATGTTTTGACTCCGGGCCAGAAGGCAACGCGGCAGTCCGAAACGTTTATTTACTGTTTCGGAGCCATTTCTGGACAGGGCGTTGACATGTGATAAAAAGTGGGTCCTATACGAAGCTCCACGGCGCCGTCATCATTGGTTAGCGTCCCATGAACCGATTTCAAAACAGCCGAAACCAGCACTGTACCAGAAGAAGGTCCTTCTGTGTGTTTGGTGCATCGTGCATCGGGAACTGCTACCAGCTGGTCAGAGTATCAATGCAACTGTGTAGTGTCAGCAGTTGAGCTGTGCTCAACAAAAACTCAAAACTCTGGAGCCATCACTTCTGAATTGCAAATGGGTCCTCGTTTACGGGACAACGCTAAGTCCCACGTGGCTAGGATGACTCAGGACACCATTCTCCGCCTTGGATGGGAAACAATATTGCAACCACTATATTCCCCGGGTATTGCACCGTCCGATTATTACCTGTTCCATTCTTTGGACAATCACCTTAGAGACCGCCAATTCAAATCCTTAGTAAAAGTCCAAAATGCACCTGATACCTTCTTCGTTTCACGGCCCACCAACTTTTTCAGAAGGTCGTCGATGTTGATGGGGACTATTTTTGATCTTCCAGGTTAGGTGACGTATCGATGTTCGAAGGTGGTGGGTGAAAAAGCAACAAAACTTTTCTTGGTTACCTTTTTATTTAAATTTAAGACCTTGTATACAGAACCTATGTACACAAGATTGATTTTCTTTAAATTTCACTTAATTTCTTTATAGTTTCCTGACAAAAATATTTATTTATTATTCGTGACTAAAAAAAAAAACAATTATTTTATTACACTGAGTAGAAATAAAAGAGAGCGAATGAAATCCAAACTGAATAAAAACATTGTTTCTCACCAAATTTTCCATTCTCTGTCTTTTAAAATACTTGTTAAAGCATATAAAAATATAATGTACTTACAAATCAGTTTAGTACCTTTGTTTTATGGCTGTATTTATAATATCTTGTTAAAATGTTTGTCTTTAAACTGTCAAATATAAATCGCAGTAAATTGTGTAATCTGCTGTCACAAAAATGTATCCTATTTTTCGATCGGTATGGAAAAACAATATTTCTCCATACTATTTTACCGTATATTATTAATTGTCAATAACTTTGTTACTTTTAAATGAAGGAAGCGAGATAATTTTACTATGATGTTTTTAAAGCTGGTCATTTGGGGGGGGCAGGAAACCATTTGGGGGGCCTGGACCCGATGGCCCCCCCTTAGCTACACCCCTGAGTTTAAGGTCCCTCGATTCTGCTTCGAGGCTAAGGGATATGGTGACCATGAGAAATGAAAGAAATGGTGGAATGAAGAAAGTGGGAGGAAACAGGAGAACCCCGAGAAAACCCACTACACGGCGTTTCTCCACCACAAAGCCTACTTAACACAAGCTGGTATCGAACCATGGACACCATGCACCAGAGATGAATTCTCTATCACTGAGCTACCGCGGCCCTGCTTGGGCTTGGTCGTCCATATCCAATCTTTCTTTTGACCTTGCTTAAACAACTTCTAGTTTTGTTCTAAATCCAGACTCCATATTGGCGTAGATATTAATATTACAGTCGATTGCTAAAATCAATCTTCCACATTTAAAAATTAAAGTACATACAACTACAAAAATAAGCATTTACCATAAAAACACTAGCTGCAAGTGTTCAAAATACATTTATGGCTTCTATAAAATCAATTGAAAATTGCTATTTTTAATTACGCAGGTAGTGTAAAACAGCAGTTTTCGACTCCAGCCGAGTTTAAGCTCAACCTAAACTTAGTTGACCAAAGTGAACTGACCCGACTGACCCGACCCGACAACCCGACCCGACTGACCCGACAACCCGACCCGACTGACCCGACCCGATAACCCGACCCGAGTGACCCGACCCGATAATCCGACCCGAGTTGACCCGATTGACCCAACCCGACCCGAATAACCCGACCCGACAACCCGACCCGACCTGACCCGATTGACCCGACAACCCGACCCGAATAACCCGACCCGACAACCCGACCCGAGCTGACCCGATTGACCCGACCCGATAACCCGACCCGAGCTGACCCGACTGACCCGACCCGACAACCCGACCCGAGTGACCCGACCCGATAACCCGACCCGAGCTGACCCGACTGACCCGACCCGACAACCCGACCCGAGCTGACCCGACTGACCCGACCCGACAACCCGACCCGAGATGACCTGACCCGACCCGTTTGAGAGCACTAGTGCCAGATAGGGCCTCGCCTCATCCTGCCCGTCTGTAGTTCGACATCAATTTTCCAGGACGCGTCGTGTCCCTATGAATGGCCAGTAAGGAGTCCTGACTTAACGCCCTGCACTTCCTCCTCTAGCAGTTAATGAAAGAGTAAGTTTATCATACAAACCGTACAGATCGTGATGAATTAGAGGGAAACAAAGGGCTGCATAACACAATATTTCACTCTCATACTAGTACACCAAGGTCTACTATCACGCCAAGCTTGATTCTGATCGTGTTAGTATGATTGTTCAATATGTAGTGTATTTAATTTTTCAGTACAATTAGTTGAGGGCGAAAATAGTTATTCGGAAAGAAAAGTGCCAGAACGAAAATAAGGAATACGTCATTGTAATAGTGGATGATAGCTTATGAGTGACAGTGTATGATGTTTTCACATATTTGTAATTCATCTCAATTCCATTTCTAAGAGTGTTGTTTCTTAATAGTTCACAATGTGTTCTTTTTCGTTTCAAACACTAATTTCATTTATTCTCCAGCCACAAATTAATATATTTTCCACCTTAAATTGCTTCAATATATATTTAGTGATAAATTGTTTTTCCTCTTTCTCATGCTTTTTGATGAAGGGATTTAGATTTCTGGGATTTCGGCATTTATGAATGTTAGCCCGTCGCATATGAGGATGATGTTAAATGGCGATGACACTATCAGAGGAAAGAGAAGGAAGCAAGTGGCCTGGGACCTATATATTAGGTACCATTACGGCATTTGCCTTGTGTGAATGAGCAAAAACTAGGAAAATCTCACTGAGGACGGCTGTCCCTGAAAGTTTTTACTTTTTCTCGGCCGAATGTCGCACCAGGAATCGAACCGGTCTCATATTTCTAAACTATCCTCCGATTACCTGGAATTTTGAATTAATCGTCGAGTCATTCCTGATATTACCGTGGTAAATCGCTAGTTAACTATCTTAATTTCTTTTTAGTTTGTAGTCTCGTGCTTATGCAAAAGAGATAATGATAATAAGATAGATGAATCATGATAATGATAATGGTGGAATCAAGAAAGTGGTACGACATCTCAGAATCCTGAGAAAATACACGCACTACCACAAAGGCTACTTGACGGGAGGTAGAATCGAACTAGGGAAGTCACGAGCCAGGGGTAAACGTTATACCACTCATACATATTAAACTGTTATTGGTGTTTAAGGACGAATGTGACTTTGTACAGGATGTAAAATGATTGTGTGAACTTTTTTTTTAATAATATAATTATTTCTCTTAAGTTATCTCCTTGCGGTTACACCTTCACCTTGGTAATGAAACCTTTTGACCTTATACAACTACTGTATTTTAAATGATCTAGTGGATGTTTTAAATTATCTTATCCGAGAAAGTCGATCATAAATTGTCACGAAAAGTGGTGAATAGTAATATCAAATAACCTAAATCTGTGGGAAAATGGGAATAAAATTTCCCAAAAAGGAAGAAAGAAAGCGAATGAAAGAAAGTAACAAATAAAACCATGAGAATGTTTAAGAAATGAACTTTTGAAAATTAGTATTGGTTGAACTTCTAGACGTTTTTGTTAGTTGCGCGGGTTAGTACATCCAGCATTCGTTCGGGAGACCCGAGTTCGATTACTTGTGTAACATATGGTTCAGATTCCACGTTAAGCTGTAAGTCCAAGTGTCACATAACCCATATAACTTCAATAAATTACTAAACAACTAGCTGCATGAAACTAAAATGAAATAAAACCTTTTATGTCCCACGATTATGACGTGTAGCCGGCTCGGCTAAAGGAGACGGTGATGATGACTAATGAATGAAATGGTGAAATGAAGAAAGTGAGAAGAAACGGGAGAACTCTGAGGAAATCCACGCACACCTCCACCACAAGGTTGACTTGGCACGAACTGGGATTGAACCAAGGAATCCATTCACCAGGCGTAAATGCTCTACCACTGAGCCACAGCGGGCCCCTCTATGAAACTAAACAAACTATTGAAAGAAACTAATGTGAACTATCTAACTAAACTAATCTAATTAGGCCAACTACTAACTTAACTTAAGTAAAAAATACTAACTTAAGTTTTCTACACAAAATAAACAAAGTAAAATTAGTCAGTAATTACACGAATAAACTTAAGTGGCAAAGAGGTTAAATAATTAAACTAAACGATTTACCATACTTTTTACTTTCTTTTATAGTTAGCATGTGTATTTTTGAGCTTTCTTGTTTAAATGTTTTTCTTTTATTTTCATGTTTTTTGCACAGAACAAATTGGCAAATTATAATTCCTAAAGATCATAGAAGGATATATCTATTTGGGCGTTCGCTATAATTCATAATCTAAGAATGTATTTAGATCTTATATTGATCAATCTAACGATAAGCTGTACCCTAGAGTTCATTGCAACCACCAAACATTCTGTGAACAGATTGACTGAATTTATATAACATAATATCCCATTATCTAGAAAAATATGTTGTATTTTCTGGAAAATTAAAAACATCTTCTACATTTTCAAAATTTATGCTTCAGTAATACAATTATAGTTGCAAAGATGTTAGGTTGCGCTGATTAGTATTGGCCAGTATAGCTAGATAAACATGTCACAACTTGTTCTTCTATGAAAAGGTATTAATATCTCGATTAGTCTTATTAACTGACAAATTAGTTGAAGTTGATTGGAAAACACCATTTTGTCTTCATAGCTATTATCCGAAACTTAATAAATATATGGCTCAGAACATGTAGCCTTTTTAAAAGTATCTTCTGTAGAGCTAACTAAACCTGAGGCCCAGATATTAGTTTCAGAATAAAATTAAATATAGTAAAAATCTCCGTAATATCTTCCAATGACGTACTAACCATCAATCTAAGATAATTAGAATTACAGAAACCTCCTAATTAAAATGTAGAGATTCTTTACAAAAGTAATTTTAGAAGGATTAGGGACATAATAACCATAAGTAATTTCGAAACATTATTTCAATTATGATCATAAATGTTTATTTTATCATACTAATTATTCGAAGCACGCCCATAAACTAAGTTTACTAGGGACCTCACAAACGGAGGATTTTTTATTGCTATGTTGGCTACACTGCCGTATAGCTTAGCTCCTACCCTTTCCAGCAAGCCCAATCACTCGGCAGATGATCACAACAGTACTTGAGCTGTACTACAGTATAAACTTGAAGATGAGGTAACGCTCTCGCCGTCGGTGCGAGCGGTCCCGGATCGATTCCTGGTGGGGGCATTCGGTCAAAAAAGTGTGAAACGCTTTCTCAGGCCAGCCACCCTGAACGAGGTTTTCCTCATTCAGACCAGGCCAATGCCAGGGTGGTACCTAACTTATAGGTCCCAGGCCGCTTCCTTCATCCCTAATCCTTTCTTCCTCCCCTTTCCCTGGATAGTGTGCTTGCCAGGGGACGTCATCCCTCAAACGTGACGGGTTAAATGGCCTTAGATGCCGAAAGCCCAGAAAACCTAGATCCTAAATCCTAAATCCTGAAGGTGAGGATTTTCTTCACTCTTGTTATGACAAGGGATGAAACTTGGGTTGCCCGCCTTCAGACTATCATCTGTTCCCCTTCCTGAAGAGTCACGTGGATGGGGAAAAATTTTCAACTAATGAGGAAGTGAAGTTGGAGGTTAAGAATTGGGCAAAAGAGGTGACGACAGACTTCTTTCACCAAGGCATAGAAAAATAATCCCTCGTCCAATTAAGTGCATCGAGAGAGATGGCGACTACATGGAAAAATAGTTCACATATGTACCGATGTAACCATGTAAAAGTTTTTGAAAACCACAAAAATTTAGTACACTTAATTTCCGGACATGCCTCGTATTTTGTTAGTCATAGTCATGAACACTCGAACACTCGGTATAATATGCTAAAGACACAATAACATAAATAATTAATTACGTTAAATATTATTGAATTTAATACCTTAAACTAATTTTCAAACCTTCACTTTGTTTTATCTAATAACTAACACATAGATTTGGATAATTAAAGTTTATATAATGTGTTTTTATGTGTTACGAATTGTAAAAGTTTAGAGCATAAATCAAAAGCAATCCATACAATGGGAATATTTCTACATAACTACACACAAGAAGTTTGATGCTTTATTTTTTTATAAAATTAATTAGTAAATAAACTCATTGTCGAAGGAGAGAATTCCAGGAGTGGAAGTTTTAATTACGTGAATTATTTCCCTTTGGACATGAGAAGCTTTAAACAGTTAAATCTAGTTAATTAAACAGATCCTTATGATTAAAAATTGTTTTAAAAATAAATTTTTCTTTTTATATTTTATTTTCCGTGTGACGATAGATGAGAGTAAAGTGCGGCAATTGTTTAAAGAGAAAAAAAAAATCCAGATTTTAATAGAGTTATATGTTGCATAATATCTAGATACCGAATGAGTTAATTTTAATGTCATCCCGTCTTTTCTCTCGTCCATCTCGATGTACGTATGTTTGCTTAGACTGTTTAACGCATGAAGTCGCGGTGACTTAGTGGTAGCTCTCCCTGCTGGTCTACTTATAACTTCGAAATTCTAACTTGTAGCTTTCCTTGCGGAAGTGCTTTCAATTGTTATGTTAGTCTTAATTATATAGTATGTTTGTGTCTTCAATACTTGTTTTATTGTTTTGTTACGGATCCAACCGTATTCTGTAAAGTTTTGTACAGTCTAGTACATGCGTAATAAAAACCCAGTAGTTCTAATGGCTAGCGCGTCAGCCTTTGGTGTACGGAGTCCCGGGTTCGATTTACCGTGGGAGAGAGCCTTTGGAATTTTAACTGTCCTTGAAGTGTATGTGTTTGTGTTCCTGTCGCGTTTAGTAAAGATCAAAGAAACCTTGTGTGCGAAAAAACTCGGTTGCTCAGGAAAACGAGCTATAAACGGTTGACCCTTTTTCTTTAAAAAAAAGTGGTTGAGCTTTCATCTCTGGTGCATGGGGTCCTTGCTTCGATTCCAGCTTGCGCCAAGTGAGCTTCGTTGTGGACAAACACCGTATGATTGGAGTTTCTCGAAGTTCTTTCGTTTCCTCCCATTTCCTTCATTCCACCATTTTATTCCTTTCTCATTATCATTGTCTCCCTTAGCCTAGCTGGTATAAACGTGAGACGTAAAACTTTAAAAAATCATTTAACTATTTTTACCGTTAACAGACAAATTTTAAATTTAGCATGTTTTAAAGATTCTTCAGAGATATTTTAAATGTTTTAAGTAACTGGAGAAAAGAGTAGTTTATCAGATGGTGAAAATAAGAAAAAATTAATAATTTCTTTAAAATGATTCTAATTACTTTGCTTAAATTTCGTAATTAGATTTCATTTAGAGCATTCCAGCAGAATGGCATAACTGAACAGTTCTTTTTGAATAATATCTGAAATAACCACTTAAGCATCTTTTCATATTTCTTAAGTTAATAGTATATTAATAATCCTACAATATTCAATAAATCAGATTTCTTAATGATTATCATTTCAGGTCAACAATCTCTAGGTTGCCTTGACGCAGCTCTGTATTCTATCTTATCTGGAGCCAGTTCTATCACTTTTTTGTAGCTTTCTCCCTATATTTTGTATTCTTTGATTCGTATTGTAAAATTCTGTTTTTTTAAAGGGTAGAACTAAAGGCTGGTACACAGGAATTTGGGCTTTTTCAAATCATCTTTTATTATAAAAATTTCTTCTTATAAATAGCACTAATAAATATTACAGATAAAATACAGGGTGTTCAATATACAATGCAACCCAAAGTTTGTGATAGTAAAACTTTTGAACCTAATAACGGCTATACCAAAATGAAGCTTTGTTCATGCTTATATTTTTAAACTAGAAAGCAACGATTGAAGTACACTAGGAATCACACGGTGTTGCCAGATTTAACCGAAGGTGTAAATCAATTTCTTTGCAAAACATGTAAATTGACTCATAACTAATATGCATGGATGATCTGTCGTCAATTTTCAGTTTGTTTAGTTGGAGTAGCTTAGAAACTATGGAGTAGAAAAAATAATTGTTCACTTACACCGATAACTAATTGGATGAGGCCTCTGTAAGAGTGAACGTAAGGCCTCTTTCCATTTTAAAGTAAAATTTTCAACAACTGGTAAGTAAGTAATTCTCAAAGAAGCCATCCTTTCTAGAACAAACACTGGTTCTTTTCTATCGCTGCAGAAGACGCTTCACATTTGATACAAGAATAAATCATTTGAAGACCAAGTAACTACACTTAGGGCTTTATTCTCAGATACTTTAGTCTTATAGTGACCAAGATATAATTACACTTACCTTGGACTAAATTTATTAACATGCTAATATAATTCATATGTTTGCATCAAAGTCTACGTTCTTGGCCAGTTATCATAGATATTCTACTGATTGTATAGGTTTCCCTGAAAAATATTTATCCAAAGAAATAGAAGTAGGGAAAATTGCAGTTTCCTATGTGCTATTTTAAAATTCTAAAACACATTATTACAAACAATTTCGTAGTATGTATATTAAACTTCCAAAGCACCTTTGTTTGTATGGTGTGCTAGTAAGAGTGTAGGATGATTGAAATTAAAAAATGGCAGCACCTGTTCTTCAAAATAGTCATACTTTTTCATTTTGTACTGAAGAGATTCCACCTTTAATAGGCGTAAGTCATATACAATTTGCATCAATACTAATTAGGCAATGAGATACGTGTATTTGAAACTAACTCTATAAAATCTGTTCATGATACAGTTCCTTCTTAGCCAAGTGCCAACCAGTTTATTTTCCTCTTCTTAATAATACCTAAAATTGTTGTTTTCTCTTCCACGATTTCCAAGACTCTCTTGTTCGATTTCCGCTCGACCTCCAGCTAATTCTCTCTATTGTTCTCCACACCTACATTTCGAAAACTTCCAGTCGTTTTTTAAAATCATTTTTGCGTAATATCCATGTTCCTGATCCATATAGTACAATAATACACACGAAACATATTTATTCAGAGACCTCTCACACCAGAGATAGACATTCCATCAATAAAACAGCATGCTCTTTTCTGAATTAACTGTACCCCGTCATGTCTGATAATACAGGGTTTGTATGATAAGTAATGAGACCAGGTCTGGAAACATTGTTTTATTGATCTGATCTGTACAGGGACTTAAAAGCTTTCGAAGTACTCTCCTCTTGCGTCGATGCACTTCTGCAATCGATGTTTCCACGCTGCAAACGCCCCCTGGAAGTCAGCAGCCGGCATGTCCTTTAGAAATGTGGTCACGGCTGCTTGGATGGCTGTGACGTCTGCAAAACGGGTTCTTTTCAAGCGTGGCTTCAGCTTCGGGAAGAGGAAGAAGTCGGCCGGGCTCACATCTGGGCTGTAGGGTGGTTGTGGAAGGACTTCCACCCCAATCCGGGTCAAAAAGGAGGTCACTAAGAAGGCGGTGTGGGCAGGGGCATTGTCGTGATGCAACTTCCACCGGCTAGCGATCGCCGGTCTTTTCCGCTTGACGCTCCTGTGCAGTCTCTCAAGGACTTGTTTGTAGAAGGCGGCGTTGACGGCTTGTCCTTGGGGTACAAACTCCTTGTGGACCACCCCCACATTGTCAAAAAAAACAATCAACATTGTTTTCACCTTTGACTTCGACATTCTGGCCTTCTTGGGGCGCGGGGACGCAGGAGTGTGCCACTCCGCGCTTTGACGTTTCGTTTCAGGGTCGTACTGGAACACCCACGACTCGTCACCTGTTATGACGTCATCTTCAAAGTTAGGGTCACTGTTCATGAGGTTCAACAGTTCCTGACAACAATCAACACGTCGTTGCTTTTGTTCGTCAGTCAACACTCGCGGCACCAGTTTCGCACAGATTTTTCTCATTCCCAATTGTTCCGTCACAATCTTGTGCACTGTTGTGTGGTTCATATCGAGTTCATCAGCAATCAATCTCAACGATAATCGACGGTCTGAGTTCAGGAGATCCCTCACTTTTGCCACAGTTTCGTCCGTAGTCACTGTTGTCGGGCGTCCAGCCCTCTCCAGATCCTCAACGCTTTCCCGGCCGTTCCGGAACGCACTGTGCCAACGAAACACCTGGGCTTTGGATAGGGCTTCCTCTTTGTAGGCCTCCGTGATGAGAGAAAGCGTCTGAGTAGCCGTTTTCCCCAGGCGAACGCAAAATTTGATCGCATAACGCTGTTCGATGGAACCCTCCATGTTTGTTGATTTTCCGCCGTGACAAGAATGTTCACAAGGGCTTTGTCCAAGGCTTGTCCGCGCTCCACTAAGGCTCGGAGCCAACTGACGCGCGGTGCGTTGCTTTGCTCGGACCCCCCCCTACATCCTCCATCACCGACAAACCCGCTCCAGCGACACGCGCGCCGCGGCGCGGCGAGTCTCATTACTTATCATTAGACTTCGGAATTTTAGGCACCAAAAAGTTTAATTTTAGGCGCCTAAAATAGGTACTAAAAATAGGAAAATAGGCGCTAAAAATTAAAAATAGGCTCTAAAAATAATAGTATAAATTATTACATACCCCTTTTTATTAACATCTTTTGTTTTCAGTGAATCAGGTGATTCATTCAGTACACAACTTGCTCATTCGTAATTTTGGAAACAGTAAATTACCAACAGTTTCTCAAAGTTTTCGACTGTCAATCTCTCTCTTTTGTCTGTAAGGATCATCTTTGCTGCCGAAAACGATCTTTCCACTGAGACAGATGTTACAGGAGCATACTTAAATTTCGATACATTTTTCATTTCCACTTCGTCGGGGATGGTTTCATCCTCTCCCATCAAAACTTTCCCTATACGAGCCAACACAAGAAATCCCTCATTCTTCTTCACTACACTTTCCCACTTACACTGCACTTTTTCCCCAACTTTCCCCGTAGCACTTTGGATTTTCTTTTCGGCTTCGTTAACTACTGACACCTGTTCACTAAGTGGCTTTCCCGTAGCTTCCAACTTAGTGATCGTCGTAGGTAAGAATGAAAAATTTGACTTGATATATACAAGATCTCTTTTGAGAATGGGATCTTTGAAAAGTTCCTTCAAAACTGAAACACTTGCAATGTTTTCCACACCAGGAAGTTCGCCAACAACACCAGCAATAGCGTCCAAGTTCTCTGCGTAATACAAAGCTGCTTCAAGCCATGTTCCCCAGCGCGTTAGGACAGGTTGTGGAGGAAGAGAAATGCCAGGCAGTTTTTCTTTAAAGACAGCGATTCTCGATGGGGCTTTGCAAAAAGTTTTTTTCATGTTAGAAATGAGGGCATTGACTTGAGGAAATTCGTTCCTGATTGTTTCAGAAATTCTATGAAAAGCATGTGCTACACAGGTAACATGGATGAGGTTGGGGTAGAAAGGTTTTAGGTTCTTAAACGCAGCAATCATGTAAGAAGCTGCATCTGTGCAAAGAAGAAGAATTTTAGAATCATCCACACCACTAGGATACAGAAGTTGCAAACTTTTGTTCACGGTGTAAGCAATTGTCTGGGCACTCACTTTCTTAATTTCCTTGCTACTTAACAAGTGAGGAGTTGAAGGTCCATCTTCATCAAGTTTTCCTACAACAACATTCACTATGTATCTATTGCATGCATCAGTAGTCTCATCGACGCCTACCCAAATGCTGGAATCGCCAATATCCTTTCTGATTGTATCAAGTGTATTGTTGTATTCAGAATCCAAACACGTTTTCCTGAGTGTTGACTCACACGGTATCGATTGCTGGCACCACTTCTGTAAAAACTGTCGGAATGTTTCATTTTGAAGTGTGTTCCATGGGATGTTGGCAGCGACAAGGGCTCTAGCAAGATCCGCATTAAATGTGTTCGCAGTTCCAGATTCAGATCCAGATCCAGAAGGCTGAGTTAACTGTGTCTGTTTCTGTTGTTTCTTCGCTTTAGATTTGGCAAGATGTCCAGCACCATCAATGTGTTGCTTTAAGTGGCACTTCTTTTCCTGAGAAACCTTAAAAAAAAAAAAAAAAAAAAAAAAACGCTTAGAAATATATTTTCAAATGCTTCTTACAAAACTAGTGAAGATGGTGGCGTTTTAACTTTAATTTCGGTTTCAAATTCTCTAATTTTCTTCGTGTACATTGCGACTAGTATTTTCAAACGGGTCAGTTCGGGTCAGCTTATTGTTGGACACCCTCAGTAACGGGTCGGGTCAGGTCAGCCTAACTCGGGTCACGAGTCTGGTATCGTTAGACCAACTCAGTTCACCAGTCGGGTCGGGTCAAACTATCTCGGGTGACCCGACTCGACCGGTGAACTGAGTTGGTCTAACGCTACCCGACCCGTGACCCGAGTTAGGCTGACCTGACCCGACCCGTTACTCGAGGGTGTCCAACCAAAAGTCGACCCGAACTGACCCGATTGAGAGCACTAATTGCGACAACTACCATCACTGTTTGCTTGCCTTTCTGGTCGTAATGTGCTTTTTTTTTTTTTTTAATCGGTGAACGTTACATTATTGATTTAAAGTTGACAAAAAGGCAAACTTGTTGGTCTACCTCGTTAAAGACCAATATACCCCAGTCCCATTTCGAATCAGAACAGATCAAATAAAAGACTAATCGATGAGCATTTTACTTCAGAATAATCCCCAATTTACAGACAGAAGCAATAAAATTGTATATCAATATCTGAGAAATAATATTTAATTTTAAGCACTGTAACTAATTTAATTTTAAGCACTATATTTTATTTAATTTCGAATGCTGACACACTCCAACTTGGCAAAAATTAAAACATAATTTGGCAATATTTTGTTTGAGATTTGGATGCCAAAATAATTGCATGAAAAATTTCAAAATATCGTCCCTTTAAAATTTTCTTTAAAACTGTAATTTACAAAATTTTTAACTGATTTGAACCAAATTTTCCCCAAAATATGATTAAAATGTTTCAGTGTGAAAATCAGTGACCTGTCAAAAATTTAAAATAAGGGCCGTTTTAAAATTTCAAAAATTCAAAATTTTTGCAACTATCAACTGACAGAAACCAAAGTTAGAACGAAAATAAAGTATTAGCAATGCCTTAGTTGAGCGTGAACATCAGCATGATACAATAAATAAAATTGGCGTTTTTTAATTTTTTTTTTTTTTTGGAAATTAGTTGTCTCTTGCGGCCCTGCGACAAAAGGTGTATGGATATTCTTCATCAGGAGAGAGAGAGAGAGAGAGCAATCGATTAGAATTCCTTTTTTTTTTTTTTTTTTGGCTTTGGGGAGAGAACATCAGAGACAAATTCTTCCTTTCTTAAGATCTGTCCTAAAATAAAATTATCCGCAATTGTAATTCTTGTTAGACGAGTGTCAGACTGTTCTTTTCTTGCCCCTGTGTGGAATTTATTTGTCTGTAACTATGGATGGAAATCAATAGCATCTTAAGACAATAGACAGTAGCACCTCGAGCAAAATTGATAAATAAAAAAACAAAGAGACAAACAAGTTTCTGCTTCGTAAAACAAGTTCTGAGACAATCTATGAACCTCAAACGCCGTTATTTAACTATTAACAGATCTTTTCTTTCTTTTTCGAGAAAAATAACAAAAAAAAAAAAAATGGCCTTTAAACATTTTTCCTATCTTTTATGCTTTTCAAGATATTGACATTTCTAGTTTTTCTTTCAAACTGAAATCCTCGTTTTTAGATATTTTCGGGATGAAAGGATATATCCAGTTTCCTTAACTTTTTAAAGATAATCAATATTGGCATTGCACATTTCTTCTTTCAAACTTTTGGAACTGTTGGCATTTAAAAAAAATTGAATCCCGCCTTTCTTAACTTCTTTCGTATTTTTTTTTTCTTTTGAAAAACGAGATAGCAAAAATATGTTTTCTTAAGCTCCTGAAACTGTCGAGTAATTGCTGGCATTAAACATTTTTCTCCGAAAAGAGGACCCCTTTTGGAGTTACTGACACAATATGTCAACTTTAACTTACATTGTTTTTTAACCTTTACCGCTTTTTTTCGGGGGGGGGGGAGTCCTTCGGAAAGAACCGAGAATGCCATGTCCGCTTTTCTCAAGATCCCCGAGAATCCCTAAAACTGTTGAATGTGTAAGTCTAGACACTTTCTTCCATTAGCACTTTCAAAACCATCGTTCATATATTTCATTTAAGCAGGCTTGTAGAAGTCTTTACATTTTAAAGATTTTCCTGTGTTACAGGATTATTTTTATGTTTTTTCTTAACTGATCTAAATTCCATGTAAATTAGATTTTCACGAGTTCAGCAGCTCAGTAACGTTGTCTCTTAAAATAGTTAACCTCCCATTGATAAAGGTTTTACTTTAGCTAGCTATACAGAAACAAGGAGGGGGGGGGGGTGTACAATTGATTTAATTAAATTTATAAATTCTGTAAATAAAAATAGCTTTTCTTACCTGCTTGCTGCACAATGGACAAAAGATTATTCTTCCATCGTATGTTAGATCTGGAAATTCTTGCAACCACTGGCGAATCAAGGTACTTTTTGAAGACTTCTCCTTTGGCATTGTTGCGTATGATACAAAACTTCTTTTTAAGAATCCTCAAGATCTGTGACTGGGCTGTAAGCCGTTGAGTCCAATTGTTCATGCGTTGTAGAGACGATGTATCGTTCTTGAACTACGTGTTTAAGATAAATCACTGCACTGACCCGAAAATGATACATGGATGGATACTCCAGTCAACTGAACCGCGTCACTTCATGAATCGTTTCTGTTCGTGGACTTTGGTTTTTCCCAAATATTGAAAGCGAAGACCCGAAGAGATTCTTGCTTCAATAGAGCTGTGTGTTGATTTGTGAATGTGTGTGTGTAAACTATTGTCCAAATTCCAGAGAGCTGAACGGATCACAGAAGAGCTGAAGTGAGCCGCTACAGAAGAGAAAAGGTGGAATAGTTCCAAGAATGCAGAACGGCAGGGAGGGGAATATTGGTTACTGCGATATGCACTTAGCAATAGCTTTGGTTTTGCCCCTGGGGAAAGAGAGACAGACAGAAAGAGATAGAGATCTTTCAGTACAGTGTCTGCAGGATGCAAAGGGATGGTTTGTCTTTGTCTTTCACAAATGGGCTTGACCTTGAGCAGAAATAGCTCAACTTTTAGAAACAATTTTTTACATACAACCACCCTCTGCGTTTCACTTCTTCATACGAGTTAGACTAAAATTAGCCTCGACAAACACACTCACTCTGCCTTCAGATTTGTCAATTAAATTTCACTCAACACTAAAAAAAAAGTTTATTTAAAAAATACAGGAATTTTGTATTTTTTGCAGTTTTAGGCATTTTTAGGCCAAAACGGCCAAAATAGGCGCTAAACTCCATTTTAGGCATTTTTAGGGCACTTATAAAGTGTTTTAATAGGCTTAATTCCTCATGATTCGTAAAGATCCGAAGTATTTTTTACTTCCTATAAAGGGAACAAAATAGGCATTTGCCTTAAAATCCGAAGTCTACTTATCATACATACCTTGTATTTCCTTAACAAGTGTATTAACATCATAGCTGTTTTGCCCTCTGCTTTCTGAAGAAGAGACACAAGAATACCGCCATATAATAGCACTTCAACTTTCCTGCCCTTCCTCATGTTTGCGTAATTTATACCGTTTACTTTTGATATTCTCAAAAGAGTATTTCTCGACCTATTCTACTTGAATAAAATTAAATCATATTCGCAATTTTTCCTTAGGGATACTTAACTACGTTCAGTTCGGCATGCGTATAATTTCATTTATCCGGTTTATACATAGCTTATGTTTCCTTTTTTATTGATTTTGCAATAACCCTATTGTTTCATTTATTATAATGCCTAACCATTCTCAATATTTCAACATAGTAAGAATACGTATATTCATATTCATTCATGAAATGATGCATTTATTTCATGAAATGGTCGCGCGAGACAAGAAGTTCATAAAAAATAAAACGGAACTTTGAAGAATCATTGCTTTTAGAAAAACTTAGAATGTTTAAATTTTCTTTATAATTGTTACATCTATTAAAGGTTCGCATTTTTACTAATAAATACGGTTAATTAATACTGTAAGTACTGTTATTTTACCAACAAGTTAATCTTTAAATTTATATCTCATTTTTTTTCCTATGATTCATAATGAAATTTTGAGCATTTAATACTCTCAAATATCTTTCAAAGCTTTAATCACACATATAAATTTAAATCATACATTATACTCTTTAATCATATAAGAGTATAAACATTTTCAATAAATATCAGTTCCCACGACTCTTATGGTATACCATCTGAGCATCTGAAAATATTCCAACGAACTGTAACTATCCTGACGCCTGTCTCTGCCAGCAACCTCTTTAGCAGCTGGGTATATTGGGTTGCATATCACGTCAGGCGTTGTTACACAGGGCTGGAAATTAAAACCATCGGAAACTTGTTTTCATGTTGATAGAAGAATTTAATAGTTTTTGGCTCGCTGATTCCGAAAATCGAAATCCATTTTCTCTCATCACCCTAGGTTCTTCAGCAAATTGACTTAGATATCCGAGCCGATACCATAAAATTTATATGTATATATTATATATGGAAACAGAAATACGAAGGAACTATACAGATATCTGCACTGAAATATTTATAAATTTATACGTAAATTGAATAAATGTTAATACATTCACCTACAAATCTATATTAGATCTTAGATAAATCTATATATACATACACACACCCCTGCACCTGATGAATATGTAAAACAAACAAATATTTTTTTCAGTTTTTAACATGCTTTCTTCTGTAAGCTTTGATAAGTTTCTTATGTTTTTCTACTGATGTTTGCATGTTTATGGTTCAGCAATAGTCCACCATCATACGAACACTCTACATAACCTGGTATCTATGCTCCATATCTCTCATATGCTGAACATCTCACCTTGTTCCTCGCTTACTTGACTAACAAGTAAGGTTTCCCAGGTGATACACGCCGATTTTAATCAAACTTCACAGGTTTGTAGAACAGCAAAAAATAAGCGACACGTATTTTTTTGTAGCGGACCATATGCATATTTAGGCGGTATAATAGGGCTGTCAAATTGGGACAACTAAGCATACTTTACGTAATAGCTCGAAAACGAGAAGAGATAGCCAAACGTTGTAAAAGAGCAAGTTGTCATGACACGATAATCATTTCAATAACACATAGCGCTTCCACGGGGATAACACACAACATCCGCAAATGGACCAATCAGAGATGAAAAGCAGTCACAGAACTTTATCTATTACGCGGAATCCAAATAATGTAGGTAAGAATGAAGAATGATAAAGAATAAGTGATACGTGTTTTTTCGTTTTTGCAAGATGAGACAAAAAACGTAAATAGATGCATCGTTATCTCAATGTCAAAAGATTGGAGAACTGGGAATATGAAGATGTGAACGCCTGTATGAGAGGCAACCTGTCAATCAGTGTTGTAGAACTGGTTGCATGTGACAGGTAGAATCCTGCTCGAGAGATAAATACCAAACATGGTCTTGTTCAATGGTTTATATGTTATATCTATTAGTAGTTAGTGATTGCGAACAGTTCAATCCTCTTTATCAGTAATTTGAAAGCCACCCAGCAGTAAACGAAATCACACCCTTCCTGTAAGAATCGGCCGTATAAGATAGTAATAGAAACATTGATATTGTTTTGCTACAAGCCTCGTTGTAGGGATAAATAGGCCCCTTTGCGGGATACCAAACAACATGAATTGCATGTTCTTCGGCTTTAGTTATGCCCAGTTCTTTGTCAATGACACTAGACCTGTTTTCTAGAAGTTTGTGTTCGGAATGCTACGTTTAGTTCTATCTATTAATACAACAGAGGAATGGCTTCCAATATTGACATGTGGCAAATTCAAACGCATTTGAATGGCCAAGAACGGAATTTATATACTGTTTTCGTAAATGTATATCGAACTGTTTTGTTAGTTAGTTATAGGACTTTTAATTTTTGTTCAATGGAACTGTTTTGTTAGTTAGTTGTAGAACTTTTCGTTTTCATTTGACGTGCCATACTTTATACTGTTTATATTTGTATATTTCGAAACAAATACATGTAGCCACGAACCATTTAACATCGTTTTAATACTGCTTATGCCAAGAAAGTTCTATTAGGCTCATGTCCGATTTCAATAAGAATCATTTGTATGACGAATATTTACTGCAATTGCTTATATTCGTTCCATACAATATTCGACATTACGCTACATTCTGTTAAATAGCAGCCGGCTATGGTTCAATATACAGCATATTACCGAAAATAGTGCTTGTGTAACACATTCATGTGTTTTGGTTTAAATGCATGTTCATATGCATGTGACTATGAATTGTCTATTTTTTGTCAACCTGTTCAATTGTGTTCAACATGTTGTTTAGTATCCTGCAAAGGGCCTATTTATCCCTACAACGGGGCTTGTTGCAAAACAATATCAATGTTTGTATTACTATCCTATACGGCCGATTCTTACAGGAAGGTTTCGTTTACTGGCTGGGTGGCTTTTAAATTACTGATCATGAGCATTGAACTGTTCGCAATCACTAACTACTAATAGATATAACTTATAAACCATTGAACAATAAGACCATGTTTGGTATTCATCTCTCGAGCAGGATTCTACCTGTCACCTGCAACCAGTTCTACAACACTGATTGACAGGTTGCCTCTCATACAGGCGTTCACATCTTCTTATTCCCAGTTCTCCAATCTTTCGACATTGAGATAACGATGCATCTATTTACGTTTTTTGTCTCATCTTGCAAAAACGAAAAAACACGTATCACTTATTCTTTATCATTCTTTATTCTTACCTACATTATTTGGATTCCGCGTAATAGATAAAGCTCTGTCACTGCTTTTCATCCCTGATTGGTCCATTTGCGGATGTTGTGTGTTATCCCCGTGCAAGCGCTATGTGTTATTGAAATGCTTATCGTGTCATGACAACTTGCTCCTTTACAATGTTTGGCTATCTCTTCTCGTTTTCGCGCTATTACCTAAAGTATGCTTAGTTGTCCCATTTTGACAGCCCTATTATACCACCTAAATATGCATATGGGCCGCTATAAAAAAATACGTGTCGCTTATTTTTTGCTGTTCTACAAACCTGTGAAGTTTGATTAAAATTGGCGTGTATCACCTGGGAAACCTTACTTGTAAGATTTTCTGTAAAGTAATCGAGATATGAATGCAATACATGCATGTTAAGACCCATGTTGCAACCAAGTTTTTGAACTTCCAATAACATAGTTTCTAAAATATTCTTATAGTCTGAACTTTTGTGATTGCCGAGAAAATTCTCTGTTACACGTTTGAATGACACCAGGCATCCCTTTCTCAGCTGGATGGTTCAAACTCTGTCCTTCATTAGTTGTTGTATATCGAAACCAACAAATATGCCTTCTTTCACTTTTCCATTGGACAACGATGGAAATTTATTACTAAAAGCTTGAAACATTGTTCCTGTTTGTCAAGTGCTTAACGAGTCCCAACTCATGAGAATAGGTGATAGTAGTATTTTGTGTTTATCAACTAAACATTCATGTGAAATATTTTTACATTCTGGATTCCAGAGTATCCTTAATGCCACTCTCTTCTTATCTAATGCTCACTTCTTGCCCTACTATGCCACTCGCAAATGAAACGTGGCATCTTAGTGTATTCAGATTGTCTTAGTAAAATTCCAAAAATCTTGGAATCAATACACACTTCCCACCAATATTCTTGATATTTAATTTTATTTAGACCTAATTCAATCGTGTAGTAAACGTTTCTTTCGCCGGAATTGAATGGGCAATATATACAGATGGGTACTTATTTCCATCTTGTAAAAGAACATATTTTAAACGAGTTTTGTGAGAATCAAGAATCAATCTTCAGCTGCTGGAAAGTAAAGGAAAATGAAATTCGTTAAACATCTCCAACACATCACAACAGTACACAAGAGATTCTTTTTGTACAAGTAGGGTGAAAATTGCCTTTCTCTACGTCTGTACCAGGCAAACGTTGTTCCAGAGGCCAGAAGGTTCCTAGCCTAGAACCAAGAATTTCTGCTGACATCTTCGACAGCTTCAAACCCGAATCAAATAATTAAGATAATTTTATGAAAAAAGTATAGGCTGAGATGAACAGCTACGCGGTTCAAAATTATCATCTGCTATGTCACTTTCCTAGTTTTGGGAACTAGAATCACTATAGCACTCTAGCAGTGATGAAGGTCTTGGGATAGGAATGTCTAGACTGTGACCCTCAGGTCTTATGGCTGATGGGATGTTTGAGTAAATTATCTTCTTATTTCTTGCACTGAGGCCAACAATTTCACAAGAGCAGAAGTAGCATTCATCACTATGATTCTTCGGTTCCCTCCAAACCTTAGGAATTTCAAATGGCATAGACACCTGTTTTCCTTTACTCCAATTTCTCAAAGATTCTACACAAGAACGGCGCACTTTATGTGGACTCTATGGTTTTGATTGATCACCAAGTTTTATGTCAAAATAAGAGTAATATTTTTTAAAAAAACAATTGTCATAATGCCTTGCCTTTTTCTCTTAGGAACAAAGTCACCGCAAAAATAACAAAACACATTTAGACTATTTTTACAACCACGACTTGCCAATTCTTTGTCGGCAGCACACAAGAACAGGAATACACGAGTAAATCTAGTTGATTTTTTTTAGGGAGACAGGATTGGTTGAAATCTTTATTGTCGCACAATATTTGGAAATATCAAAAACTGCCACTAGAGGGTTTCGCCCTCTCTCTTGGCCTGGGATGTGGAAGTATCAATTAACTTTTAGTGCATTTCTTGTTGGGCAATGTGCTGTTAAAGCAAGTGTAGGTAAATAACAATTACTAAAACGCAAGAAGTTGCAAACACATATATGTATATTAATATAAAAAACCTGAAACTAAACAAAATATAAACATTAATAATAGCTAAACTAACACATAATAGGGTAATAGAATAATACGTGCATTTAGGTAAATAAAAGTAAAGAAATGCAGTGAAAGCATAAAAAATAAATGAATATTCAAAATATGATTATCAAAACGTGCTAGTGAAATATAGGCATATTGTAATGGATGACATTCATGCTCATGATAGGGAATGCAGTGCCCTTCTCATCACAACACAATGAAATAAGTTAGTGAGACGAATGCTGGTTAGTCTTTTGTCTTGGGGTGGCTCAAGACATGAAAAACATTGGGAAGCCCTTATTAATATTGTGGGAGGCAGTGCTATGATGGTAAGAAATGAAGAATATCATGATGAACAGCTGAATTTTTACTGTTCATTTCTTCATGTGTCAACTGAAATAATTCAATATGTGAACTAGAAAACAATTTATACCAGAGACCGTATGGGACATTGTTATGCACGTTACATAATTTAATTTGTAGATAAAAATAATTGTAGATTACAAAGACTAAATTTTAACTAACTTTCTTCCTTTATAATTATACCTGCTGTAAAGTTACTGGTAAAAGAACCACTGCCATCTAGCGAGCTCTTGATGAGCTACATAGCAAAGAGGAACTGTCAGGTTCTAGCGTAACTAGTGAGTTGATAGTAATTCTAGAGAGATAGTGAAAACCTACTATCAGATGCTGAATGAGGAACCTTAAAAACATCCAATCCACCTGAAATTTTCAAAACAAGAATACCCATGTGGATCAGTTTATTCTACCAAGCGGGGTAACTCAGTTCAGGCCCGTATCCAGGGGGTCTAGGGGGGCCGGGCCCCCCTAAATTCTTGCGGGCCCCCTCTAAAATTTCCACGGTAGGCTTGTAAATGAACTATAATATGGCGAGGAACTATAATATGGTTGGATCAGGCCCCCCTAACTTCAACCGCCCCCCCTACATTTTTGGGCTGGCTACCGGCCTGACTCAGTTACCGTGACATCTGTTTTAACTGAATATTTTTAATGAAAATAATTTTGAAGAATCCTGGATCTTTTTCTTCAACTTTCTTGTTGTAATACGAATGGAACACTTTAGTAATATACTTAATTACTATTTAATTTATATAAATATGCTATAAGGTAACTCAGTTAACCCTGTCAAGTATGTTACCGATTGGTTTTGGATAAATGCGCTATATTGTTGATACATTACGGATTCTATAAGAGATTGAGTGAAAAAAGACTGTAAAATGTATCTTAGGAAAACAACTAAAATCAACATAAAAACTAAGCATTGGAACAGTAGTGTGTTACGATAGTTTGTGATAGTTATTGTTAGTTTAAGCAACTTAAAATGCGTCAAATCTCCAATTCAATAAAATTATTTAATTCAGCCGTTGTACATTCCCGCAATAATTTTATATTTCTCATTAATTCAATACAGTACCAAGAAAAAAAGACACACTATGATAGAAAGTTATATAATTAAACTATTTAAAGTATGTATTCAGTTGTGTTTCTTGAATAATAGTGTGGGATAACCCAGTTACCCTTTTGGGAGAAAGTGGAATATTTTAACAATTGAAAAAGTAAAAGTTATAAAGTCATAATACAATTTATTCTTACCCAATGTCCCTTTTCCTCTTCTTAATAATGTCTAAAAGTCTTCTTTTTTCTCCCACCATTACCACATCTCCTCATTCGTTTTCCGCTTGACCCAACTAATTCTTTTCAGTCTTCTGCATACCCACATTTTGAAAGCTTCCAGTCATTTTTCATCACTTTTACGTAAGGAACATGTTTCTACCACTTACAGTACAACACTATACACGTAGGATTTTACAAGTCTTTTTCTCAACTCTTTATTCAAGTTCTCACAAAGGTGACTTTTCTCCCTACCGAAATGCCGTCTTCATAATGTAGGCTCTTTTTCACTGTCTCTTCTAAATACATATTAAGTAATGTTGGCGAGGGACAGCATTCTTGTCGAACTCCCCTTTCAATTCCAGTTTTCTCACCTATCCTAATACTTGGTTCACATATAAATTTTTATGAGTCTTCGATGTTTCCATTCCAACCCATTTTTTTAGAACTCCCAGCAACAATTCCTAATTTATGTGGTCAAAAGCCTTTTCAAGATCAATAATTAGCACATAAACATCTTTCCCTTTCTCTATAAATCTTTCCCCGGTCACCCTTATAATCTAATTGCATCTCTTACTTGTGCCCTTACTTGTTCTGAACTCAAACTGTTTCTCCTCAACTTTTCGTTTGTTCTTCCATACAATCTTCTATTCAGTATTCAGAGCAGAATTTTAGCTTCATGAGATATGAGACTAATAGTTTTATTTCTCACATCTCTCTGGGTTCGATTTCCTAATCATTGGTATCATGATTGTCTTCAGGAAATCTTTCGGTCCCACTCATGTTTCATAATTTTCGTTGCAGAGTTGTAAGAATTCTTCTTTCAATTTTCTCCCATATTTTAAATAAATTCGATTGGTATATTGTCTATACCGGTTGTCTTTCCAATCCTAATCTCGGATATAGAATTTTCAATCTCCTCCCGAAGAATCCGAAGCACTTTATCACCATCGCCTACATTTTTTCTTAAAATTTCCCTTGCAAAAATTGTAATCGGGTAGGTATTTATTTTTATTGGCAATATTTTACGAAAGAATGAGTACTTAGCAGAAACTATTGAGGATGGGTATTGTTCCTTTTCCTTCACTAAGGAAAACCATTTTTATTGGTTGTTATTCTTTTTCAAAGCTACAATGAGGTCATATGTTCTGGCATTTTTATTCTGTACATTGTAGATTAATGTCATGGTAAAATAACAATATTATATGTTTACATTCTAATGCTATATATACAATTGAAGTTGAGTTGACATTATAGTATGGTCTAATAACCTTACTGTACATATTTGTGTGGAGATAGAGAGGTACATAATATGATAGTTCTGTCTAGATGAATTTCTAACACTTGTATTTTCGGAATGTTGGATCTGAGGTTCATTCACAGTGAGACATTTAACAAATCATTTGGGATATTAATTAACGGCATCCTTACATATTATTACACAATGAACAATAACAATAAACGATATCAAAATATTGATTATACTTGTGATTTATTATTTAAAAAACATTTATTAGCCATTAACAATACTTACATATATACTTGAAATAAAGTCTTGATTAAAATATTTAAACAATAACAGAAGAATAAATTTATTTGTTTTAAAAAACAGCCTATTGTATTATAAAATGATAGTCATGCAAACTTGTTTTAAATCTACAAAAGTTACTTTCACAGGCAGATAAATATATCTTTAAACAAAATAATTTCCCTACAACATTCAGTGAAATTTCTCTTTATATGTGAGAATTTTGTATTCATATAACCCCGTGTGAAGAGAAATTTCCCGAGGAACGACAACACTTAGCGAAACGTGATAAGACTAAAACTTTGTAAACGAACTTGAGCGTGAAGGAACAGAAGATTGCATATTATTAATGGGAAGAAAATCCATTCTCAAGGAACCAAAGAGCATTTTAAGCTTAACCAGTTAATCGTTAAAACTTGAATGAAAAAAAAAAAGACTCGATGAAATAGGTTAAAGTTTACCAAAAGTTCTGTAGTAAAACTAAGAACATTAATTAGTGAAATATGGCATATTATTCTCCTGTAGTAATTGAAATCATACCACATGGAGAATACTGTAATGAAACCATGAACTGAGAATTTAAGAAATCATTTTTTCATAAAAAAAAAAATATAATGGCAATTTGGTAGGTGAAGATGGAACTAAGTTTTCTGTAATATTTTAACTTTTGGATACGTGCATAACATTATTTTTAAAAATCACAGGGACAGGATTTGTAATCAAGAAATCGTTGGAAGCTTGGTTTCCTCGAGTTTCTTTCGTTTCCTCCCACTTTCTTTATTCCACCGTTTCATTCATTTCTCATTATCATCGTCTCCTTTAGATTATCCGGCATAGGCGTGGGACGTAAAACTTAAAGATTTCTTTTCATTTTAAGGAGGGTTAGTTTGAAGTTTAATGTCACCTTCAAGCTTAGTGTCGAATTTATATTCTAAAATGGGATACGGACTGTTTGAACTCTCTCCTGAAGTTGAAAGAAGTTGAAATTCACCACTTCGAAAGCTGTTGCCGACGAATGAGTAACATCTCGTAAACAACGACTATCTACTTTTCCATATTCTACAAGGAACATATTAAAGTGTCATTGTTACCAAAGTAAATGCTTCCAAGTGATTTCTATAGGCCCATTCAGAATTGTAGTTTTTCCTCTTATAAGAGTTTATTTATTATCTTCCTATTGGGATACCTTTGTGAACGCATTATCATGTGAGCGCAAATAATTAGAAGAAATGTCTCGTATGATTTTTCACGCTGAAACAGCTGACAGCTTTTTACCATCGGGACCAAATTTGTTATATGGGAACAGCTACAAGACAGTGGTACTCAGCAATAAAAATTGTTTCCGTATCGAATACAGTAAGAGACATTTGCATGTTCACAAATGTACAAGTAAGCGGGAAAATAATTGTTTACCAAGGATGTTATAACATACAGGAACTGCCCATACGTATCTTCCTCTATCATATGGACTCAATGACCCCCCCCCCCAAAAAAAACGAGCATCGTCTAAACCCGCACGTTTGATTGACTATTTTCGCTTCCGTCATGATTGTTGGCTCGAAACATTGCGATCTTGGTGGCGCGGAGGAGGCAGAGTAGGTGTGGCAAAGCTGTGACGTATAACGTAACAATTTTGTTGTATGAGCAGATTCTCTATTTTATAAAATCCTTGGTATTTACACTCGTCATACAAAATGTACATTTCACATTCTGGTGTCAGAGGGTGACGGAGAAGATACACATTCATTCATCTTCTAGTCTTCCTTCAGCTATATGTGTCTCATTTCTCGTAAATTCATAACGTCATTAATCGCATTCTCTGTCTGATCTGTACATTTTGTAGGATTCCATCTTCTAGCATGTGAACGCAAAACCATATACTACCAGTTCAACTTAGAATGTTCTTTTACCCTGCCCTGGCCTACACGACTTCTACCCTAGCCTCTCCTGCCTCTGGGGCATACATGTCCTCCAGTGGACTCTGGGATAGACCACCTCTTAGCAAAGTGACGATCTAAATTTAGTGAAGGATATCATACACCATGCATACATTCAACATCTATCTGATCAGTTACGTGCCCTGAAAACTGTTTGGGTGGTCTGTTGAAGTAGCTAGATATGCTTCTAATTGAAGGAACTGTTTGTCTTGAACAACCTGTATTGGTATAGTACATTCCAAGTTTTCCACGGTTTCCTTATTAGGATCACTACAATTCATCTTTCCATTTTCCTTCTGGGCACCAGTTTCAAAAATTTCTACTGCGTGGATTCAAATGACTTCTCACCAGTGTATATCATCTTTTAATCAAAAAGTTGAGTAATCAATAATATTTAAGAATATGGCTCTTCTTGCTTCGACTGAAATCTATTAGGGGACACAATGGGTCAGTGGTAGAACCTCTGGTGCACAGGATCCCCGGTCAAGTAGTCTTATGGAGGATAACTGTGTGATCATGGGTTTCCTCAGGGCACTCCCGTTTCCTCCCACTTTCTCATTCCACTAATTCTTCCATCATCATTCACTTGCCCTAATCATCGTCTCCCTTAGCTTCGAGGGCATAATTGAGGGACGTTAAAATCAAAAATTACATTTCATTTTCATTTCGAAACATAATATTAGTGATGCGCTAAGACATGCAAAATCGTTTAAAAATTCTATTAAATCATTTGCGTAAATTTTTCTGACAGAATATAGAACCAATTCGGTAAAAAACTTATTTCAGACCATACCATTTGTTAACAGGTCATGAACTTACGGCACCTCTAACAAACAAATAAATGCCTTCATTCGAGGATGCAACGGACGTGATATCTTGAGATGCAATTCACCAAAGGTATTAAATTTCTATAATATGAGCATTTGTTACATACACTCACTACATTCAATTTACTAACCACCACCACTGGATAAATCTACTACTTCATTCAAAGCAGAACCACAAAGACTCTTTTTGGTAAGCCATCTGCAAATGTCGCACAAATCAAAAATGAGTACCACAAGGATAGACTATTGCTTCACTAATTTACCTAATCTACGTCAGTGATAAGCCAATAAAACAGGATCCTTCAATTAGTAACATTTCTTATTGTGGTTTAGAAAAATCAATATATGTAATGTTATAAACTCTATAAATTGCAAGAGGTCAATTCCTAAATTAGTGTCAGATCTGCAAACTCAATGTTAATCTACCTCCGGCTGGTATAATGACTAGCACTCGCTTTTCGTACACTGCATCAGTGATACCATTCCTGGTGTCAGAGAGTCGAAATTTTAGTGGGTTTTGATGACTGTGATTCCACCTTACTGTAAGTAGACATCCCATATAACCTTACAGCTGAAAATTGATGTTAGAGTCTAACTACCTGACAAACGCCGTATTATGTAATCTACCAAATGCCCAAATTATGTAATCATATTAGCAATTGCTTCGTAAACGTATGTTACAAGATAAAAAACGAGATTCTTCCAGGACAGAACCAATGTAAAGTACACCGGTTTTACTTTAGACAATCAAACCTTCTAAAGCACACCAAAGAAGTTTAACGTAATGCTATTCTGGCTTTCCGTAATACAGGCTTTCAGTAACATTTACAGCAATACACTAATTATCATACGAAGAGTGTATATCTACGTATAATGACATGCCTGTCATAGGTATATATCTACAAAATTGCAGTCATATCATTTTTTATTTATAATCAAATTCTATAATCAATACATAATATACACGGATATTCAAAATTAAAAGATTTTGTCTTCAAAAGCGTTGATGACCTCCAGTGCAAAGTCGCAAATATATACAAGTGAACCAAACTATTTTACCTTTGATAAACCATTATACGTCTACACTACTGTTGTCTTAAATTTCAATATAATTACTTTTATACCTGTCTACAGAATCCAAGATGTATGTAATTATCTGTTTCCCAATTACAATCATCCTTAAAAATTTCATCTCGAATTTGAATAAAATCAACAACATATCAGCTCAAATCGATGTCGCATAACTATTCTTACAGCAAAAATACGCACATTTTATTAACTTTCCAACTATCTCACAAAATTGGCATCATTTGGGGAAGACAGAACGCAAATTCCTCTCTGAGTTTCAGAAACACATACTTTACAATGACTTATACAATGATATATTAACAGAAAATATGAAGCTCCTACGTCGGTAGAAAATCTTGAAACTCATCTCGGCAAAACTTGAATCTCGTTACCGTCTTACACGCTACAAATAGCGGTAAATTACTCAATTACTAAACACAATCGCGAAAGTAATATTGTAGTAAGAATAACCTTCTTACTTTTGTTACAATTTCTATTTTTTTCTTCCTTTCACACAATTAACTTCATCACCATGGATAAAATAGCATTCTTGAATAGACGTGTGCACTTGTGTTCACAATAGAATTTAAACGTATGTTTAGGATCCTTACTCTTATTTTGCAAATTACACATTCAACACAAGTTGAGACAACGAATGAAGAAGGAGCTTGTAGAGTTCAGCATGGAATAGGGAGAATAAAGGAAAAGAAAAGAAATCTAAGAAAAGGAAAGAAAAGTAAAAAATAAAATAAAATAAAATAAAAGGAAAAGAAAAAAGGCATGGAAAGGAAAGAAAATGAAAGGAAAAGAAAGGAAAGGAAAAGAAAAGAAATGAAATGAAAAGAAAAAAGAAGTGAAAGGAATAGAAAGGAAAGGAAAGGAAAAGAAAACAATGAAATGGAATGAAAAGAAAGAAATGGAATGAAAAGGAAAGGAAATGGAAGGAAAAGAAAGAAATGAAAGAAAAGGAAAGGAAATGGAACTAAAAGAAAGAAATGGAAAAAAAGAAAATGAAAGGAAAACAAAGGAAAGAGAGGAAAGGAAAGGAAAAGAAAGGAAATGAAAAGAAAAGAAAAGAAAGGAAAGGAAAAGAAAGGAAAGGAAATGAAAGTAAAGGAAAATAAAGAAAACAAAAGAAAGGAAAAGGAACAAAAGGAAAGGAGAGGGAAAAGAAAGTAATAATCGATCAGTGTGAAAAGAAATGATCTCAGAATATTCAGAAAATATTTAAGTATCTCCACGTATCTCTACAACAAGAGGAAGTCACATCAACTCCAAGAAACTAAACTACTCCTAACAGAACTTCTGCAAAGAAAGAACTTGTCACCACACTCACAATATGCCAACTAAGAAGAGCACTTTCATGCAAACGAAGAACATATTTGTATGTCACACTCACTTGCCTGACAGCTGGAATCTCATGAAAGATAACTGGAGACAAATGAAATGTTCTTCAGTTGGATCAAAAGTAAAAAAACACGTTCCACAACATAACAGTCTCGTCCTCAAGGACATTTACTAGATTTATCCTACTACATATTTGCGAAAGTTCCACAAGAAGTATGCAAATTTATAAAACAAAAAGCGATCATGAATAGTAGGTGATACAGAGTCAAAATATGAAGGAATTCCTATCGTGTTCAAATTGTTGTCAATATGATACTTAATATATCAATATAGAAGCAATATCTTTTTAATAAATGTGTTCTAAATAGAGCTCTTCCTGCCATCCACAGATAAACTGTGCAACACGAAAGACCAACTACCGTCTGTGACCGTATCAAAATAAAGCTTCCACAGACTGACAACTACTAACCAAGGAAAACACTAAATCAAATCAATGCACTCAAAGTGGCCTTAAGAAAGCCCACATACGAGCATTATGGGTTTAGTAGGCCATGGGAGGCATAAAAACTCAAATCAATGAGTAAAAAATACGGAAAAAACATGTCTCACTGCATCTGAAAATTTCAATTTTACGAGGAAAAAGGGGAAATTCTCTATATAAATAAAAATGAATTTTTTTTTAAAATAGGAAATTTGACTTGCAACATCTTTTAGACCGCTGTACCGAATTTGATTATTTTTGATAAGTATGTGAAATATAGACTTAGTTTTTTTTAATCACAGTAAATAAATGTGAGTGAAAAGACTGAGGGGTAAGAGTTGGGATATGTGTCATAGAAACAGCCGAAAACGACACATAATAGTATCTAATTCATATTTTTGGAGATAACTAAGATGAAGAGTGATATTCCCCAATGCTGACACACCGAAAGTCCAAATTCAGTCAACATCGGCATAGGGAGTGAAAACAGGTGAGACTACGATGTTGTGATACACGAATATTTATCATTACACTTTTCTTGATATGTGTATCCTAAGTTGGGGGAAAAAGGTTAAAAAAATTTCCACAAACATATTCTTCCCGTGAGACGAATAGGAATATCAGATTGTACAATTTAAGAAAAAATAAACAATGGATGAAATAACAGAACTAATGGACATCTATTTCTTTAAGAAACTAGGTAAACTTACGTTTCATATCTAGGTCCGCTTAAACCCTGTCCATCCAAATATGACCGTTATTTTTTAAGTCCTGTAATGTTTGAAATAATTAATGGGCATCCTATATCCCTGTAATGCACTCATTACTCTAATTGATAGCAATGTACTCCCTTTGAGAGCCATTTTCTCTCATATGTGTATATGTTTGTATATAATGCGATATTAAACATTAATCCAATTGTTGCAACATTAATTGTGGTAGTTTAAATGTTATCATTCAGAAGGTTAATCTGTAAATCCTTTAGACTAATAAAATATAAATGTACTATTCACTAGTTAAGAGAGAGCATTACAGTAGATGGAAAGCTTAAGGAAACCTCAGGTAAGTTATATAAGTAAGATTAGCATTTAATAAAAATATAATTTTATTTTTTTGAACTTTACAGTTTTCTATTGTATAATTTCAAACTCATATCGCAAATGTAGTGACTCTTTAGTCTCAAAGGAAATGGAATGAATACATTTTATGTCGGAAAATTGGATAAGTTAAATATTGTTTCAAATAAAAATGTAAGTAATTTTTTTTTTTAGTTTTTGTTATCAACATATATCAATTTCAGAGGGCCATTCAATATGTCGTTAGAAAAATGTTAAAAATGGATAGATTTTTAAAGTATTTCAACATAATCTCCTTTCAACTCGACATATCTTTCCAACCTTTCTCCACCTTTTTTTTTAAGCCGACCCTCAACATAGGCATCTGTTTTGGCGATGAGTTCCTCGTTCCACTTAAATCGTTCGAAAACCCAATTGTAAACAGTCGCTAACACGGGAAAAGATGTACCGTGAACTGCATTTAACTCATCCTTGATTTCCTTCTGTGCTAAGTCTTTTAAATAGAAGTGTTTAATAACTGAAAAACTCATTCCTTTCCATTTTTCTAAATAAGCAAAAGTTTGTTTCTTCAATTGACTATGACAATCAAACCATGTGACGGATATGGCTGAAACTTTAACAACAGTCTAGTGAGGAATGACACTTACTAAAAGCAAACCTTTTTTGAATACTACGAGTGTTACCTTTCCGATTTCCTAGGGGCTAATTGAACGACCCTCGCACATACACACATTATGCATAGTCAGCGTCAGAGAGCTAGATGTACAGAGGCGTCTGTTTTCGAAGAGGATGACATAGTTAGCCTATGAGAAAACGGCAGCAAAATCGTAGAGCATTCAGAACATTCCACCATGACAGTGATTCGTGTCTGGATGCAATAGGCAAAAGAGAACCGTACACAGCGTTGAACGGTCAATGCACCTTTCAGTATCCACACATGCAGATCACACACATCTTGTACATAATTGCCGTCATGGTCGTCTCTAGTGTTAACTTGTCGTAAGAGCGCAGTAACTTCTCTTGAAATATCTGTGTCATTATTATACCTTCCTTTTTACCTTTGGTATTGGTAGATTTCTACCCAAAAGAATTAGTCTAATTTCTAAGTCTAAAAGAAACTGCGCATATAGCTCCATCAGCTATGAAATCAATGTTAGGAAAGTTTCGTTGAATACATAAACAGTTATGAATGCATTATATATCTAATGGAAGAAACTCGTTAACGCATGACTCACAATTTTAAAGAAATAGCTATAATTTTACAGCCATTCACGTTATTAATCCATGTATTACACCAATCGCATGGTACGATACAAATTGTTTATATCTTACACTTCTTTCATTATTAACTTACCTGCATATATGGTACAGTGATGTTAGACTATCTTGGCCAAATTTTCCATATCGAAAGACTTAAATGAAATTTATTCTAGCTAGTTCATTATAAATAGAAAGAATTACATTCTGAAAATTGTATAATACGTGCAATAAACTTCATAAATCAGTATGGCGTGAAATGTTCTCATACTGTAGTCAGGGGCTCTATAGAATGTTGTATTGAATCAAACATGCGGGCTGTGATCCTGAAAAATCGATCGTAACTATGTTGTTTGTGATATCACGGTCCAACAACATTCTTTCCAGTAATAACTAAGCAACCTAATATATCCTACGTATATTCTATTGGGAAGAATACCGTGTAGGCCAAGGAAGGAGGGGAACCTGTAATTTCTTGAAGAAGGTTTGGACATTCCAGAGTATATATGGGTAAGCATTAATATATTGAAATATCGTCTCAGGAGTTGTCAGAAGCAAAATAATTTCCTGGCTTAATAATGGTTGTGGTGTGCCTTTAGTGTCTAGCAGCCAAGATTGCATGTTGTACCCAGTGCAAACATACAATATATAGCTGGCATTCGGCCACTGACGATGACACTGAAGCTAGTAGATAGAGCTTTTGACCAGCTTTTGACATGTACAGTATGTGGTCACTAATGTAGGATAGCTTTAAGAGAGACATCTACACTCATCGTCTAAAGCAGATAACACCAGTAGCAATGCTCCAGCGACCATTGTAACAAGGAGTGTTCGTGGTTCTGAATCAAGGAGAAAAATCAAATAGCATGCATTTTGCAAGATATTTGACTTGCTGATTAGTAGATGGCCTGCTAACCAATGATACAGATAATTCAACAGATGTTCCAGAGCTGTTGTGTCAACTTCACACTATATGTCAAGTTCACAAGTCAACAGAGTCTGCTCATGGCGATTATGGACAAGATGTTTGTAATTCTGGGTGTGTAGATAGATTCAAAGTACATTGATCACTCATCGTGCTGCAGGCCCGTAGCCAGCCCAAAAATGTAGGTGGGCCCCGCTGAAGTTAGGGGGGCCCGATCCAACCATATTATAGTTCATCACCATATTATAATTCATTTGTAAGCCTACCGTGGAAATTTTAGGGGGCCAGCAAAAATTTAGGAGGCCTCCCCTAGACCCCCGTGGATACGGGCCTGTCGTGCTGTACCGTTCTCTTTTGTCTGTTACATCCAAACACAAATAACTGTGATGGCGTAAAGTTGTGAACGCTCATACAATTTTGTTGTAGAAGAATCCGCTTTTCCATAGGCCAACTATGCTGTCCTCTTTGAAAACAGTGCCTCTTTAGCTGAACCCTCTGACCTTGACTATAAATAGTAATATTTCCATACGGGTTTGTTTTCCACTTATTCATGTTCCACTATCTTAATGTTACAAAAACTGCATTACCAATAACTATACCAAACAATGAAGAAAAATAATGGTACTGGGCCAACTTATGCGCTATTACACTGAACATGTAATCATTTATACACGAATCTCTACTTACAAATAGTAAAAGTTTTCAGATGTTCTTGTCAGTTTTTCTCGTTGCAAATTTGACAATCAGCAGTGTTGGTAAATGTTAACATTGCATTTAATGATCATGATGAGAAGATTAAAAATCCCTTTCACCTAGTAAATACAACATAATAAAAGGCTTTGTATTTAGATTTCATTACCAAAAAAGATTCATTACCACATTCATATCCGCACGTATATTTAAAATAGAAAAATTAAAAGCGATAGGGCTACTTCGGTTAGAACAGCCTTCCAACTTCCAAACTCAACATACATTCGTACACTTAATAAATCTCTACTTGTTTAACAGAAAAGATTGATGTAGCATGAAAATTTGATCTTACACTTCATCTGTACTCTTTCTCTTACAAAAACAATCTAGTTCTATCATTTTTTCTGAAAATGTAGTTGGAAGTATTTTACAATTGAAGAGCTCAATTTATTCCAAAAGAGCCTAAGTCAAAAAAAGTAAGTTTTTCAGTAGACGAATATTTTGTGTGTGTTTCCATCTTTTTATTTCTGTAAAAGAAAAGTAATCTACATAAAACAAACTTGTAATTGCCTACTTTTCGTAAAATAACTGTGAAATATCATCTATAGCAAGAGTTTTATAAGTGTTTTTAGGCATGAATCAGAAAATTACTTCAGAGAATACTGTTGACTAAGGACATTTTGGAAAACAACGTTGTTTTCTTTTGCTTACAATTAATTTGACTTATGATGTTCTGGCATGAAACCCTGTTCAATATACAGAGATGCTGAAATAGAACTTAATAGAACCAATATTTCAAAATTGACAAAAATTGACTTAGGCTCTTTTAGAATCCACCCCTTCACTTACTTATGGTCTCTTCGTTTGCAGAATAATACCCGATCAATACTACATAAACGTATGGCTTATAGTATTGGACTCAGCAGACCTTGCACCTCTCCCAACAAATATTTCTGAGTGCGTGCTTGATACTGATTATGGCAATAGTTCACGATTTTCCGCCTAACACTAAAACTGAGGGAAAATAAATTATACTAGAATTACCAGAGGACTCATTTTGAGTCTTGTGTTTATAGAGTATCGAATTGAAAACTGAAATTATTTCTTTTATCTTTAGATAACCTACAAAACATGCATTATATCCATAAAATATACATTTATTTTGCGATTAGTATATGCACACAAACAGAAAGACGTTTTAAAAACATACCTAAATTCTGAATATATCATATCTATTTCTACACATATAAGTTTAAAATTCAATGTGGATATGAATAAGTTAATGCTGTCTTCTAGCGAATCCAGTTTTCTTTTCTCAATTAATATCTCAACACCAAAATAGAACAATTTGAGATACACTTGTGCAATAGAAAAAGAGAACCATTCAAAGCTGTATTTGTTTATTCAAGGTAGATGCAGTACACTATTTATATTTAGGCCACTTTCATATATGGTTCACATAAGATTTATCGTAGAAAATACTAATTCAGATTTTACTTTACCTTGCAGTTCTAAGTCTAATAGGTGTATTTTTCATGTTTCTTATGTTACTGGTAAAACATCTTCTGTCATCACTCATATAGAATTTGTGGGCCACATGGTCAACAAAGTCAATTTCAAATTTCTGTTTAGTGTAATACAATCATATTACTTTTTCATCTTTTGGTTATCCCTCAGAGTCTGTACGCCAATATAATGTGAGCTCAGTCTCAGAACATTTCTTTCTTTCATAGGTGCCATGTAAGTGTGATTATGGCCCAGTAATTTTGATCATTTCTGGTACATAATTCCTTTTCATGGGTACTCATTGAAGCTGAAATGCAAATTCTGTTGCTTTGGAAAGTACAAAACACACTTATTGTATTATTATTATTATTATTATTATTATTATTATTATTATTATTATTATTATTATTATTATTATTATTATTAGTTTTGTAGCAAGACGCAGAGGCGTAAATATATTACGCTGTAGTTCACAGTGTAAGAAAAGTTTCAGAATTTATAGAAATAAGGTAACTGCAGGTATATATCCCAGCGCAGCTAAATACGCCAAGTATTCAGTGCTGGGGCGTTTACGACGAAATCCGATAGAATGCATTTCCAATATGTGCCACGAGCTTAGACAAGTCAGATATTGCAAATATTTTGGGAGATAGGTCTGACAACGTCATGCCGTGCAGTGACGTTTGCTTCGGGAATATTCCGTGGAAGGACTTTTTATATTTGAATAGAGGTAAGAATCCGTTATTAATAACGTGCTAACTTAGATCATTATCGATTATTTACAACAATGTACGCCTTACCTCCGTCTAGCAACACTACGTTTTGTAAGTGTAACTTCAGTATTTATGATTCCATGGTTACTAAATCAATACCAAGCATCGTTCAGCGAAATACGTCAGAGCTTGTGCAGGACTAACTGCAGTAGATAAAGGTATTTTCAGTTGTCCCACAGGTTCCATGTAATACCGGTGTAGTCCTTTTAAGTCACAGTACAGTGAAGCTGGTTGTTTATCTGCTTATGGACTAAAACTTTTCCATTTGGAACTTCATTTCAACTTTGGAGATAATCGTTTTTACATTTTATCTTTCTATCTTCATCTTGCACTTTGGTTATTCTATTTTGTGCATCAGCCATGTTGTTTAGTAATATTTGAGTTCGTATATTAGAGACGATGTAAGCAGTTGCAAGATTTATTAAAAGTTTCTAGTAGTATCCTAGACTTGGCGTAATTACCTGCACGTGTTGGTAAATACGCCAATTTGTAAAACTTTTTTCTTTTGCCTTTGGTACAACACAGAAGTGAGTGTCATCATTGGTACATTTTTTCTACACGCGGAAAAGATTGCTCTGTAACGCACATGTCTTGTTCTTTGTGTTTCATGAAAATTAAGGCCATAAAAAATCCAACACCCTTAACGTGGCGTATTTACCTGCTCCTACCTTATATGTTCAACAATTCAGATATTTGTGGTTTTATACTTAAATTTTCCTATATATGGAAACTATTGAAAGTATAGAGGAGGTTCAGTGGGAAAGTGCTAAGCTTGGTACGAGCTAGAGGTATGCACTCGGACCTACAAAACATGTATCACTTCGGGCAAAGGTCGGGCAGTAAAGTTTTAAATATAAAACCATATTTCTCGGGCCTAGCTTTCAAAGTATATTTTACAACGATACTTATTGGACAGTTCTTTCTTGAAAACGTTTAAAGCACAACTGCAAAATTAAACCTCTAATTGCTGTAAATAAAAATACAATTTTGCGTTAGTTATTAAGTTTCTGTAATTCGGGCTCATTTGATTATCACACGAGCTCGGACCCGGCTAAAAATTCCGGCCTGTGCCAACCTCTAATACGAGATGTTCAGGTCTCCGGCCAAGTAAGTTTGTGATAGACAATATCGTATCCATAAATTTTCTTGAGATGTAATTTCCTTCCATAATATCATTGCACCAATTTCTTTATCTTCATCCATTTGACTTAATTATCTGTTCTCTTAGCCTAAAGGGAAGATGAACAATTTACATTCTATTTAGAGAACATATGTTTTTTTTTTACTTCAACATATATTCAAAACCTGATACCATATGTCTGTGCGACTTACTCCTCATGAACTGAATAAAAATACAGGAAACGCAAACAGGGAACAAAATGATTCCGCTAGTAGTGTTTGGTAAATCTTTTTATTAAAGAAAACAAACAAAATGGGAAAAATAGTATTTACTTTGTGAATGTTATGATTAAAAATAAAAAAGTAAGCGCCATCTAGTGAGCAGATTATAATTTACATTCAATTAATAAATTTTGAAGTTTGCTGAGGGGTCAAAATGACAGGTCTCGTAGTTCTTGTCTTAAGTACTACAGGTCCATGCTCCCTAAACCATGCCAGTAACAAGAACACTTGCTGTTTCGAATGAGAGTCGATTGATTATGAAGAATGTTAACTTTAGAGGAAGAAATTTGTGATAGTAAATAAATGCTGCATCTCTCTTTCTCTGTTAGAGGGTGTATTTAAAATTACTCTCATACTTTACGTTATAACAATAACTTATACACGTCCCATAATTATGTAGATGAAAACAATTTTTAACATTTAAACATAAAATTAGAGTAAATTCCTTGATGTTGTAGCGTGTGAATATCCCAACACACAGGACTAGCTCAGGAGAGTAACGCTCCCGGAAGTAGGAACGAAAAACACAGTTCTGATTGGTTGGCGTTATCCATTTATTGCATTGCATTCAGAGCCACGGGTTAGAAGCCCCGCAGGGCTCGTTTTGTTCCCCTTCTATTTCATGATATAGGGCTCGTTTTGTTCCCCTTGTACTCCATGATATAAATTTTGTGACCAACTTAAACAACTGGCTAGGATAGCGCGTAAAACAGCTGGCTAGAGTAGCGCGCGAAAAATGTGCTTCCGGGAGCATTACTCTCCCGAGCAGGTCGTCAACACACGACCTCACGTTAAGTGATAAGATAATATATTAAGTTCAACAGTTAGAAATACATCCCCTAACCACAACTATATATACCATGCATATCGGGCGTTGCAAAATAAGTGTTACAACTCTTGGGAGGTGACTCCTGCAACTGAGACTGCGAAAGTTCTCTTGAACTTTCGGTTATCGGACATAGTTTCGGATCTACAAGGTACCGAAAACGTTGGAAAATGACTTTCGGACGCCAATAGTTCGGAAACTATTCAACGTAAAGAGGGCGGGTAAAAAGTTCACTGAAGAAGTCATACATGCTGTATTGAATTTTGCACGTTTCACAATCCTACCATGCACGCACAAGGGTTCCCCAAAGGAACGTAGGGAATCCTGGATAATCTGCCAAATGAAAATTGGTCTAAATGGATATGAATTGATAGGGTTTCTACCAGGTAACAATAATTCGTTTGTATTAAGTCGATATCTGGAACAAATACAAAATGGCGGACACCATGCCTGTTGTGTGTGGTTGCATAATCGCCAAGTACGGATCCTGGTCAACAGTGACGTTCTGAGTATTACGTGTAGCGAATTTGTACTCAAATGCTGTAGAAAGACATCTGGAGTGTCAGTAGAGCACAACAGATGAAGCAGGGTGATTCACATGTGTGGAAACACGTAACGAAAAATTACCAGAAAAAATGAACGTGAGTTCAAAGCGTCGGAAATGTAAGGAATAGCATCAAGAACATGAAAGTCACTGCCAATTCACCAATAATATTCCATCAATGCGGCCTCAGTTGTTGTATCCCTATTGGTATGCAACCGTGCACATCATATTGCATCTGTTTGAGGGAATATTATTGGTGAATTGGCAATGGCTTTCATGTTCTTCACGCTAATCCTTACATTTCCGACGCTTTGAAGTCACGTTTACTGAGTACGAGTGCATTTCTGGGCATTTTTTGTTGTGTTTCCACACATGTGAATCACCCTGCTTCATTTATTGTGCTTTACCGACACTCCAGATATCTTTCTAGAGCATTTGAGTACCAATTCGCTACACTTGATACTCAGAACGTTACTGTTGGCCAGCATCCGTACCTGGCGATTTTGCAACCACACACAACTGGCATGAAAGTGTCCGCCATTTTGTATTTGTTCCAGATATCGACTTAATACAAACGAATTATTGTTACCTGGTACAAACCCTATCAATTCATATCCATTTAGACCCATTTTCATTTGGGAGATTATACGGGACTCCCTACGTTCCTTTTGGGAATCCCTTGCGCGTGCATGGTAGGATTGTGAAACATGCAAAATTCAATACAGCAGGTCCGACTTCTTCAGTGAACTTTTTACCCGCCCTCTTTACGTTGGATAGTTTCCGAACTATTGGCGCCCGAAAGTCATTTTCCCACGCTTTCGGCACCTTGTAGATCCGAAACTATGTCTGATAGCCGAAAGTTCAAGAGAACTTTTTTCTTGTCCCAATGGCAGGAGTCACTTACTAAGAGTTGTAACACTTCTTTCGCAACAACCGATGTATACAGGGTGTTAATGAAGTATACCGGTTTAAAAGGTGATTCCTTACATCAAAATAAGAGAAAAAAATAATTAGGACCTATGGCGAAAAGTGCATAGTCTCAGAGCTAGGGCTGTCCAAAATCGCGAAAAAGCCAAATTTCAAGAGAACCTATTTCAAATTTGAGAAACTGTGGATGGTGGTCCTTATCTGCGTGAAGGAAGTCATACATACGCAGTCCAAAACTGCACATTTCATTAATGTTCAATGGGTATACAGATTATTCCCTGCAGGTGGAAATTCCCAGATATGCCATTAACCGAATTTAGAGATATGCTCTGACTTTAAAATTGGTCCAAAGCAGTCAAATGGTAAGTCCTGATAGCAGTGAACACGGAATCCTTTGGCGCTATGTCGGAAGTGTTAAGGACTGTCAGCAGCTCGGTTTCTCGTACTCGGGAAAACGCATGCTGCAATGTTTTCTTCAGGCTTAAAAGTGAAGAAAACGTGAAATATTCCGTGACGAAATATATATTATCACACGTTATTCCAAATACAAAATAATAATAATAATAATAATAATAATAATAATAATAATAATAATAATAATAATAATAATAATAATAATAATAATATTAATAATAATAATAATAATAATAATAATAATCTAGAGCTGCTTGTTTCCAATACTTTCGCCTTCCCTCCGAAGCATTCGATGTTCATTGTTGTGAAGGTTTACCTTCTGCCTGCTTTGTACCCTTCTTGAAATCAGAGTAAATCTGAAAACTCTATTGCAAAAATATCTGAGAACTACACCCTGTAGGGAATACCCTCTACACCTATAGACAACTGATAAGATATACATTTTTGAATTGTGTATACGTGACTTTCTTTACGCTGATAAGGACCACCATCCACAATTTCTGGAATTCTAAATAGGGCCCATTGAAATTTAGCTTTTTCTCGATTTGGGACAGCCTTAGCTCTGAAACTATGCATTTTTCGCCATAGGTCGATATGAACTTTTTCTCTTATTTTGATGTGAGGAATCACCTCTTATAGTTTGTCGGTATAGTTCATTAACACCCTGTATATATATATATATATATATATATATATATATATATATATATATATATATATATATATATATATATATATAATAGATGAACAAAATTGTAATATGGGAGTTTTTCGTCTCCGTATAAATATAATTATGGTATAGATCTTTTGCTTCGACTATCGGGTAGATCTTAGACACCATATATAATGATCTAAGAACCGTGATATCTGGAGCTGGATGGGGAAATGGACGAAATCTGGTCAGTACATTAGTTCGTATCGCTGCTAATTTTGCTTTGTGTAGTCGACATTAACTGCCTTAATTATGGTTTTTTGAAAGAACTGCTCAAGGAACAGAGTAAAGATTAATATTTTGTTTTATTTTACCTTCCGATAATTTTCCTTTGATCTTAGTGAGGAATAGGAGTAAGTTTCATTCATGGCGTGATCTTGCTCATTTCGAAAAAGTAATAATCCACAGCTTGAAAACACAGACACAAACACACAAAGGCATATATATTGAAAGGATCCCCACCTTTCAATGTGCATTACTTCTTGGAACACATGTTATAAATGTAAACACGTGCGTTTTCTTTTTATAATCATGTTCAAAAGTAGACGATACGAGGAAGAAACAGGAAGGCACGAAGCCTGTCCGGAAGAGACCGAAGCCAGACGAACCACCCAGAAGCCAACCATAAAATAGGACCAGGAGAGAGGCAAAATATCAGTTCACGACTGATCAACTAACCTACAGCTCCTGCTCGAGAGGTTGCATTCAACAAGGGAGTTCCTATCTTACCTAATCTCTGGAGGCTATCTTTGGCTAATTAGATTCCTAATCGCAACCATACTCCTGAAGGCTGCTATGAGCTAAAGGGTTCCCGCACATAAGTAACTTAAAACCTTCATCATCCTAAGTCACTTTACTTGGAATTACTTTTGTATTTACAAAGAAGTTTTCGGTGGGACCTCATGTGGTTGGGATTCCACATTAATCAGTAGGTTCACGTCTTATATAGCTTCGCTGCTGAAAAGAACGTTAAACTCAAAATCAACTCAACTCAAAGAAGTTTTAAAGCTGTTCTATAGGGAATTATTTTTATAATAAAGTTGGTGAAGGACTGATCCAAGTCTATTATTGACTCCACTAAAAGAACACTTCGCGGTGATAGACGAGGTTTTCAGTGCATTACACTGAGCTCTAAGACCCTTGTTTAAGACTATTTTTATTTTTAAAAAATTAGATTTTGATTTAGGCGGAGTAATAGGTCAGTATAGTAAGATCCTTTCTTTCCTTCAGTTTTTTTTGTTCCAAAAGTGAGATTATATGCCGGAAATAATATATGGTAAGCAAATGAATAATAAAATAGAAGACTAGAATAACGAACAGTATGATAAAGGGTGTATATATATATGCAATACATATATGCCTTTGTGTGTGTGTGTATATATGTGTGTAAGCATAAATGCGTGAAAATACGTGCAATATATTAATGTATTCGTGACGTTTACACGAGAATCAGAGGTCCCTATTGACTGTAATTTCAACTCGCCCGGAAATGAGTGATAAATTGTTCGGGGTTTGAACGCTCCAGGCGTTAATGCAGCATTCTACAACCAGAAATTACAACGGCTCTTTTTTTTTTAATCTTCAGTTCCTTGTTTGTATGTTCCAAACAATTCGTTTTGTAATTTTACTTTCACTCTTTGTTCGTTTATTAAACATGATAAATGCTGCAATTTATTGTGAACACATGTGCTGTATAAGCAAGGTATGCTGAATTCGATGTAAAAGTTGAATAATTTGGATTTAATTTGTTCTAAAACTCATCGCAGTGGTAACTCAATAATATGAAATGAATTGGAAAAACTAAAAGAAATCATATCCTACAAAGCAGAAAATATGGTTATATTTTTTACCCTGTTTAGTAATAAACCCATGAACATAGGAAATATACCATGCACTGGCTGACTATCTGCTCAATAATGTTTATTGTTTTGGAAAACCTACATCGAGTAACATGAAATTAGGTAGAATTTGTTATTGTACAAGTTGAACAATTAGTAGAAAAAAAAAGGTTGTAAAACTTCAGATGTATACGAAGATGACAATATATGATGTTAGGAATAGTGATGATTTGAGGGACTGGCTCGGGGAGATTTTCTTCCTCAGAGCAACGAAATTACCCTCCAGGACCATATATCTTATCGTGCTTGATGCATATTCCAAACACTTTAGTAACGCTACTCTTCACCCCCTCCCCAGCATATTGAAATTCTCCCTCCGGAGAAAATCTTAAAAATTGAATTATAACGATGATCCTCAAAATAATAACTTGTTTAACTGCAGATTGCTAGATCACAAGAAGATGACGAAATCCTACTATATATTATTTTTTATACTACTAGAATATTAGTCCTGAAGTAGTTCTTAATGAGCTTACAGTTCGTATAATATGAGGTTAGCATGACAGAGCTACGAAATGTATAGTAAGATAATATACACGTTTTTCAAAATATGTATATTACGGAAAGTGAATTTTGATGTGTGGGGTATTTGTTAATTAATTTGAAAATTCCTCGTAGATTATTTCAATGAGAATAGTTTATATGAACTGAAAATTCTCAGTTAATAACAAATTGTGGAAGTGTTTACAATCAACTCTTTTATCAAATCTGTGACGAATGTTTCTGAAATCAAGCAGGTAAAACAAGACGGAGTATAATTTCCATGACCCATAAAACCGAATAACTATAGACAGAGATCATTAGTAAGAAATTCACAACGTTTTATTTGTGTGCTTCAGGACAAAAATTAGTTCATTAAATATTTGGATAAATACAGTCCAATTCGTTTATCCGACCCTCGATGATCGGGACCTCCGGATAATTCGGATCAGATTTCTAGACATTTTTTGAAGTTATGATAGCAAGAACGTAATCATAAGTACGCCAAACTTGACTTTTGGTTTTGATTAAATTTACAGTTCCTGCCAACCTGACACCTCTTCAGCTGAACTATTAATGATAAAGTGTTTTTGTGACCGTGCTTCATTCAAACGCCACACGTATTTGAAACAGAAGACAGTGGAACAATTCTTTATTTAAAAAATGATGTGAAACGTTATCGTTCTAAACGATAAGTCTGCTTATTTAATGATTTGTTTTGCTTATTACCCATGTTACCGGAATTATACGGATTGTCGATTTTCCGGATTGCCTTTTATTCACAGTTAGGTTGGATAAACGTGGATGTACTGTATGTACAATCTCAAGAATATTATTATACAGGAAAAATCTTAGTATTATTAATGTTATTAACAGTGGCGGATCTAGAGGGTAAAAACTGGGAGGGGGCAGCCAGTATCCAGACTATGATAGGTATCTATATATAAACTTCCAAAAATATATAAATAATAGCTTAAATTATTTTGTCATGAAAAAAAATGGGGTGCCTAGACCCCCCATCCCTGGCCTAGATCCGCCACTGGTTATTAATGTTATGAAAAGTCGTATGTAACTGCTAATCGAAGCGAATACTCATGGAGTAGAGTTGTGTTTAGCTAGAAATAAATTCTGTTTTAGATGTAAGCAACAAGAACATTTTGCATATGCCTTACCATCAATTCAAAAGTCATTCCATGCTTCAAATACTCAAACAAATGTATTTCAGTCACAAATAAAAAACGGGCACTTCAAATTCAATATCAAGAAATTCCAGCAAAACGGAAGTTTCCAAGTACAATTCTTGTTCAAAATTACAAAAAAAAAAAAAAAAAAAAATGATATTTCAGTGAATTCAATTCTGATTCCATCATCACATGAACTACCAAAAACGATAAGAAGGTTAGTAATAATATACAGGGCAAGTCAAAATGATGGGCCCGATTTGAGAAATGCATTTTGTGAAATCTAGTATGTTGTTGTGAGACATGCGCTTCGAAAAGTTAATCTTCAAAGTTTCATTTCTAAGCAGTGTTTCCATTTTCTACTGCTCAGAGTCAGCGACGACGGTGAAATGAATTGCTGATATTGATCAGAACCTGCAACAAGAGGTTTCGGAGAAGATCGTCTTGATGTGTGTTGTGTTACACGAAGTACTAACATTGAACATTTGTGATGTATTTGAAGAAATTTTTGACAGTTTACCTTTGTTAGTATATGTCGCACAACAACATATGTTTATTAGATTTTACAAGATAAAATCGGGTCGATCATTTTGATTTGCTTTGTACATAGTAACGGAATTCAGTAAAGTCCTTCCCCTTTATAATAATCCACGATCGCTTTCTGAAAAAAAAAACATTAATAATAGGAAGAAGTGTGGCAAATACAGTTGCAGGCGAAAGGAGCTACAGAAATCATGGAAATATTTTCCAATTCTGCTTGCTAGTATATTTAGTAACTTCAACGTAAATTAAAAGTGGCTAGATACATGATATACACTAAACACGCTCTACATAAGATGTACAGCAATATTATCGTGTATAATCGTTATGTTAGTTTGTAATTCGGCTTGAAGATTAAGTGATTTATAAAGATAGGTGTTTAATAAAGTAGAAGGTAAATATAAACACACAGCATGAATACAAAAGTATTGCTATTTGGCACCTATTGAATATCGAAGATAATGTAAAAGAAAGGAAGAGAAGAATATTGTTGAAAGTATACGTTGGAGGGTAGTTATGCTTGACAAATAATGACTTGTCATTTAACGTCAGATTATTAGTTGAATAGAGGACGACCAAATGTTGTTTATCTTTATATTCTAAATGTAGTCATCCAATAATTGTTCAGTTTTGTTTTCGTAATATTATAATAGAAAGACAAGAACGCGCAATCTATACGCAAAATAATAGAAACGAAAGTTACGAAAATGCATATTAAATATTGGGAAAATTTGTCAATCTAGAGTATTACGATTTAGTTTATAGTCATACAATTAGTTCATAAATTCCTCGTAGTTCATTTACAATTAGAATAGTTTGCAGATACTGAAAATTTGTGAAGTAATAACTAATTCTGGAGGCATCATCTATTTACTTGATTTTTCTCATAGATCTGTATGTTGGCAAAAGTTAATACTTTACGAGCAGTGGGTCCCAAGCTTGTTTATTGGGGCACCCTTCGTATATTCTGCGTTCTTTGTGCCCCCACTTTGCCCCCTCATTCGTCTGACTACTTTTGGAGTTTCGGATACAACATTAAATTCTTAAATCTGCATTATTATTATTATGAATAATAATAATAATAATAATAATAATAATAATAATAATAATAATAATAATAATAATAATAATAATTTATATTTATCTTCAGCAAAGCTTCTGCATACTATAATAGTGCAGTTTTTCCCAGCTTTGTTCTTAATACAAACAAAACTTCTTATTCAATAGTTGTTTTATGTTTCTACGGTGTTTAATTTAATGCCTCTTTGTTAAATAACATTCGGAACATTTGTAACCACAAATGCATATTATCTTTGTCAGTAATTTTATTGCTCGCTTTTCAAGCCTCTCAGGTTGGAAACACAGTTTAAAAGTAAGTACCTAGTTCAGATTTGAAAGGTAAAACGCGTATGGAACTGGTTCGGATTTGGTTATCACTGTGTTTCTTGTGCTACATTGTAATGGAGATATTCATTCAACTCCCTACGTGTAACGTATTCACAAGTGTTAACCTTCTATGTGTTTCCATATTTAAATTTTCTTTCTATGTTCTGTTCTTCGTAAAATCAAAGAGTTGCCATTGCTTTTGAGGTAACACTCATATATATATATATATATATATATATATATATATATATATATATATATATATATATATATATATTGTTATGAAAATACAAATGTACTATGCAAGGAACAATGGAATATTGTATTGTCATCGGCTACGCAAAATGCGATTTAAAACAAGGTTACAAAGATACGAAGACACAATAAAGTATTCTGAGTTAAAGAAAACCATGTAATAATAGTTTACTTACAATAGCACACGATTTGGTTTAAAATGACATTTATGGACTTATATAGAAGAAACGATTTTTTTTTCTGACAATGAGAAAAGATGACCCTGTGGAGTAGATGGAAATTGTAGAAAGTTACTTTTTGATCGGACGTAGATTGCAATTATTTCTTCATGGCCTAAAATGGGACACTCGCCTTTCGTTGGAGATAAATAGTATTCTAAACTGTGGTTGTCTCAACTCTAAACAAGTTTTAAACAAACTTAATTCAGAAGCTGTGTGAGAGTAATGTTGCAGTAAATAAGGTAAATGCAGTAACTCAATCTCAGCCAAAAGGTGGCTTAGAATAATTTAGCACTGTGGAACAAAATTAGCTGCTTGGAGACTGTTCCACTTTGTTTCTATGTTTATTGGACTTGCTGAACAAATTCATCTCTTACGTTTCAGACAGTATAACAGCGTGACAAAAATTAACTTATAGCCTTGATATACATGCACACAGTTCCTCAAAGATATCGTAAGGGGAGCAGAACTAACTGCTTGTTCCTCGCACAGGAAGAATACATTTATGGAATAGTATTTGAATACTTCTTCCATTATAATAAGCATGGAAATGCATTTGGACTCAAACACCATCGGAAATGCCACTATTTATTATACTGATCCCAGAAAATATGGATTGGACACTAAAACTGATCGTTTTTGATTACTATTTCATGGCATCCCCATTTTACTCCCAACTGTCATCCCATGTTGATGGGGAATAACGATGAACTTAAACAGCATAGAGTGTAACTGTTTGGTCTTCAACATTGCTATATATTCAAAAATTATAGTGAACTCAAGACTAATGATTAAGTACCGTAAATATAGACATTGGAGAGGAGAAAGTACAAACAGTGACTATCTTTCATAACAATGAAAATTTAAAGGAAGAAGTCAACATACTAAAGCAAGTCTAACCTTTAGAGGCAAAAGTCACATTTTACAGGTTGAGCACCAATGGCAACTTATTAAATATTTCATATGGAGCGTCATGTTTTGCAGGGAAGAAATATCAACTTTCCTAAAGGACAACTTGGACAAATATTGATATTCAAAATGTGTCAAGGAAAAATCCAGAACATTAGCTGTCTGAGACTTGTAAGTGTTAAGGAAATGTAAATAATTTCACGGAGTAAAAAACAACATTAAATACAATTATAAGGAGAGAAAGAAGTTGCTTATTGTGCTGTTTTACAAACAATTACATATTTTCGTAAATTCATGGATCTAATGTAGACATTTCAAACTGGAGCTCTGTAGTGTCGAAGTTTTACAGTGGGATTTGTTGCTTCCATTTTTCTATACCACACAAAGAAAACATGGAACAAGCAGAAAATCTGGCAGTGATGGCAGACAAATCAGGACCCCGATGGCGTAGTTGGTAGAATTTACATATACAATTCATGCATCTATGAGTATTTTTCACTGGCAACACTTATTTTATTCCGTAGCACTACCTCATCTTCCCCACTCCTTTACGCAGTTTGTTAACTCTGTTCCTTCTTGGGTCGTCAAAGCATGCTCCAACGTCATAATTCGGCCAGTTGGAAACATCTGGTTTTACGAAAAGAAACGGAAGGAAAGTGATTATTGACGAGTTGATAGTTTGTGATTAAGATAAATATATAAGCTTCAGATCATGAGATACAAGCTTCTCAATTTGTGTAAAGCAGTATGATGATTAACGCAGAATATTGATAACAGGGATAATAATTGTCATAGGGAACGAAACTTGCGATATGTCTTCCAAATTATTATCAAATGCTACTCCTCATTTTTTTGCCTTTGTCACATGTTTGAGAAAATATTTCAAGTATAAGTTAAAGATAAATGGCAACTTCCATTCGTGATAGACCATACAATTCGGAAGAGCTGTAATAGAGGTGTAAATAACTAAACACCAAACTTCCAAAACTACTGCACATATTGACGTTCACGCAATTAAGACCACAGTCCAGCGGCTACTAATGAATATGTTTCTCAACTTAACTGCTGCTAATTATGTTTATTACAATAAATAAAATCAGTTTTTATTCATACACACAACATGAAAAATCATCTGCATCGTAACATGAAAGTTCTAATATTTCATCTTGGAAATATTTAATGAGGTTTGATGGTCTGAAAGAGAAGTAGTGGAAGCAACACGATTATAAATGCTCATTACTGTTTACTTTAAACAAAACGTAATTGTCCCTTATTAGCCCTAGATTTTCTAATAAGTTCACTAAATTTACGTAGGATTATGACATATACTGTACTGACATTAATGATATATATATATATATATATATATATATATATATATATATATATATATATATATATATATAGAGAGAGAGAGAGAGAGAGAGAGAGAGATAGATATATGACTGTTCTTCCGTTATTCGCAGGGTTAAAAGTGAGTGAGGTCGCGGAGGTTCGTCTTTTTCCCATTTCCAAAAAATATCTACGGAGTTCCTCCACTTTGTAAAACATTACAGCGGGGATAAATAGACACAGGGAACGGCGTGACATCATGCGTTCCCTTACCTTTTGAGATCAACTTTTACCCCTGGCTATACATATATATTTCTATTAACGATCTACATCAAGAATGGGAGTTATCGAAGATGCGTGAAAGAAGTTGACTAGGGTCGACTTTCATGGTAAAACCCCTATATTTACCTTGAGAATCTTAGGGAAATGTTAAATCAATAACATGACCAGTAGAGTGGTCCTTAATTTTCGATTTCCGAATTTCTTTGCTCCCAACCCCTAAATTGGTTCCATGTCGGACCAAATTAATCTGTGAAAACAGTGGACTCAATCGAAGAATATGTAACCGACCTCCAAGCGACCTAAACGTCTAAATGCATTTACAATGTATAGTATATGGCAAAAGTTTGTAATAAACTCTTGTAACTTAAAAATGGCTGAGGGAAAGGAATCATATCTTGGCTAGAGGTTGTAGAAGTAGATCCATACCTGATACTGACTAGTGACCGAGATGAGGCATATCTTTACGTCCATCATCTTGGATTTGGGCACAAAATTTTGAATAGAAATGGCCTCGTATGATATATCATTTTGAGATAGCTTTTGACGACAAACAGACGTCTGCCTTTATTTTCCACTTATCTCTAAACATGCAATAATTATCAACTATGGAAAATAAAAGCCTCGAAGTAATAAAACTTAATATTCTGTGAGTATATCTCTGTACGGGCTGCAGATTTATAAGATTGTTGAATAGTTTCCCTTATTTGAATTCAACCATAAAGTAAAGAAAGAAATGCACATGCCCACCTACTTGGAAAGAAGATGTGAACTTTCAAGTGGGTTGAATATATTGAAAAACATTGTGGTGGTGAATGATGTTGCAGAGAGAGGTGTGAAACTGATACAAGAATACGGGAACATTTTAACAAATGACGAAAAAAAGAAACAATACATATTGCAGATAGTCAGCAAACACAGAAAAAAGTGTCCAGATGCTACAAAAATTGGCTTAATGATGCAGTAGAATTTGGCTAGTTATCCACAGCCTTCAGCTTTCTTTTATTATCATTTTAAACATTCATTATATTATTTATGTAATTTCATTTCATATAAATAATTTCAATATAGGCTGGTGTGTATTTCGATGGGGTGTAATTATATAACAACATATATAATTATTTCCTTATTACATGTATGTAATAGTTTATTAATATTACAGTAACCTATAAAGATAAAAACAATATTGAAAGATAATAAACCATTATTTCAAAGCTAAAAAGAATTAAATGACCAGAGATAAGTTGAAAATATAGGTAAGTTTGAAAGTTACCCAATTATAATGAAAGTTACCCAAAAACGATGTCACAAAACATCATTTCCATTTAAAATTTTGGGTTCGAATACAAAATTGAGGACTTCAAAATGCCTGCCATCATGCTATTTCTCAGGGTCAGATGTGGATTACTTCTAATCCCTGTATCCAAGATTTGGTCCCTTTCCCTTCAGCCGCTTTAAAGTAAGAAGGGTTTATTCCAGACTTTTCCTATATATTAACATATTGGGTATGCATTCAAACTTTAGGTCGCTTGGGGGTCGGTTAAATATTCTTCGATTGAGCCCATTATTTCATGGATAAATTGGGTCCGACATGGAACCAATGTAGGGGTTGAGAGCAAAGAAATTCGGGTAAAAAATTTCGCCATGTAATTAAGGACCACCCTAATGACCAGTTTTAGAACCCAAACTCTGTCTAATGCTAGAACTAACTGATGACCAACGACTGTACATTATACATATATATGATTTACATTTCTTCTCGAAGCACGACGAATAAAAAGTACATCTTTATTGTCCCTTTCGGATAAAAAAAAAATGTTAAGCTACTGATTTCAGATGGACCATAAAACTTTTCTTCATATTCATCTCGGGCCTGTATAAACGTCATGTAAGTTAAAGCAACTATGAAAGATGAAAGTTTCATGGGCATATTAAGAGCATCATTTGCAATATTAATAATCGAAACCTTGTTAAATAAATCGGTTGTTAATATAATAAATTAAAATTAAATATTTGCATGAAACATTCATCACTACAGTTTTAATAAGTTACACTTGTCGTTTTGACAACAAGTAACGACATGCCATGTTTGCACCTTTAAAAAAATAGACAATAGCCCATGTAAAATCGGACCTCTTATTCGTGCTATCTTTATCTACCCATGATTCCTCGAAACTAACTTCTAATTTAAGATTGTCAAATAATTGTTTTTACATTGATTCTTATTCCAAAAGATAATATATGAAATCTGAGCTTTGGTTTTCCTAAGAATTCTATTTTCCTATCTGAATATATTACATTTTTAAAATGAATAAACTAACCTAACTAGATGTTTGCTTTAACATAAGATGGGTAAACGATACGTATATAGAAAAGATACTTAAGTTTTACATACTTCTAAAAACTTGGTTTTATTTCGACTTTATAGTTGAGAGTTTTCGTCGAGTACCATTGGGGTTTCTCGACATATAAAATCAAGTTGTAAAAAGTACATTTCAAGAGAATCAATACGATAGCATCAAAGAAATAACTGTGCTTCAGAACGGGAATTCGGAAGATTTCAGAATTATGTGAATCACTTCAAACCTTTATGCTTTTTCGTTGATTCATTTTATATTATCGCTATTATCATTTTACCTTAAAGATAACGTTATTAATTTGATCTCAGATTACAAAAATGTAATTTACTAATGCAATTTTCACAAGTGTAATGTAATGGGATGAAAAATGCGATTAGCGAATTTCTACAAATCGAAAATATTGTTTGCATAATTTATCAGCATTCATGTCACTCATAATAGAGATTAATCTTCCTTAAAACATCCTAAAACTTCTGGTTCAAATTTCCTAATGTAGAGAAAAATATAGGCATTCACATACAGGGTGTTTCAAAAAGAATGAACTGATTTTAAAAGTCTATATGTATTGATAAAAACATACTAGAAAAATGGGATAAATTGTAAAATACTGAGAGAATCTTTAAGTTTTATCTATGATATTATAAACGTTCTATATGCTAATCAGCAGCAGCATGAACAACATATAGACGATAGCTAAATTCGTCATAAATTTTTCACAATGTATCTGCGTTTACAGAAGTTATGGCACTATTATTCTGTTCTTTACTTCTTCTCTGTCACGAGGTAAAGTCGGGATGAGTGCAGGGGCAGATCAGTACCAAAACGCCGACGAAAAGCACGCTGGACCGAAATTACTGACCAAGTCTTTGCAATCTGCAGCCCACAGAACACCCTCTGTTGAGCGGACGTCATCTTACTTCTGACTGAAGGCAAATTGAGAAGGTGCATTGACTGACATCTAACGGCGATTTTCTGAAACCTTAGGCCACACCCATTCAAACACACTCATTTCCTTCCCAGCACTTCCCATGTTCCGTAATTGTTACCGTTCAAAACCAGATTATTATTATTTATATTATTATTATTATTATTTTTTTAAAAAAAAAGCAGATCTCTCACAATTTGATTGTAAGGAATTTTGAGTGCTCCAACATTTCTGGTATTAACAAAGGATGGAACATAAAACTCGAATTCCTTAAAGTTGTCTCTCTAGAAATGATAATGAGATTACTCTCTCGCGAAATTCCTGTTAGTAATAAATATTTAAGTTAGTGACATCAGTAAAATATTTATTTTATATATCTTGGTCTGTAAAGTTCAGTGAACCCAAATCGTTGGCCAGATTCATAAATATCACAGAAATCTATTACTAAATGAATCTCTCACTGAGATAAGAGTTAGAGAAATATATTGTTTATTTTCCGTCAAATAGCTTTTTCTAAAACATCATGATCACTATCGTCACGAGCGCTGGGTTGTTCAAAAGTGTGTAAGACGCTTTAAAGACATGTTATGCAAGTGATACGCTTCAATTCACGTCGACTGCATGTTCAAGATATAGTACTATCTTACAGAAATAGTAACATATGATTTAATGGTAATTGATGCGATGGAAATCGTTGAGAAAATGACGCGATGACGCAAATACCTTTTATTCGAGCAGGAAAAGGAAGAAAGAACTGTTCTAAAATTGTACTGAACATTCGAGAATTCTGTTGTCCTAATTTAATCTTCCTTTTTTTTTTTTTTTTTTTTTTTTTTTTTTTTGTAATGTAGTGTACCGTCAAGAATGTAGCGTACAGTAAGAAGCCACAATCACACTATTGGAACTGCTTCATAAAATTGAAATGACTTGTAACATCTTCCTGTGGCTACTCTGGAAGATGTTTCCTGTTAGAAATGAAGAGCGCTGTACTAAAGGTCTTTGCAGTTAGCGGTTTGCAGTTTGAGCACCTATTATGACTGTAGGTTGAAACTGTGCGTGTGTAGTAACATTCCCCTTAACATTATTATATTACCTAGAATAATATAGATTTTTTTTAAAAAAAAGAAGAAGTTAAAGTGTGCATATATTTTATTTCACAGGTGGCCAAATTTTTAAAGTTTATGAGCTACCGTACCGTTTTTAAATCTTACTGTGAGCTACCAATCAAAAGAATTACCAACTTTTTTTTTTTAAATCTTACATTTGTTTATTGCCTATAAACTTATGAAATTCAACTATTCAAGTTATCATAGATGTAATGTAAAATATACACACGAAGAACATAACGTGCACAATCGCACACGTATAGGATCAACTGTAAGATGAGACTGATAATGGCAGTTGTGCGGAAGAAATAAGCAGTTGTCGTCAGCGCCCCCTGTCGTTAGCATCAGCTCAGTGGAGGAATCAAGGTTAGCCAATCGTAGAGTTAAGAGGCCTTATCATGGCCAAATTAAAATACCGCTAATTTTACAGTAATTATGTAATATCTTCAAATAGATAAGAGATAATCGAAAAGTGGAACAAAAGCGCCCTAGACAATATTATTTTACTTGAGATATCGTTATCATAACTCACTTATCGGCTTTCAATTTCCAGCCATTTTGAAAATCATCATTTATTTTCGCGTTTCTAAATGCCTGCAAATGGAATGCTACTAGGTGACTTGTGATAACGGTAGCTCATGCAAAATAATATTGTCTAGGGCGATATTGTTCCACATTTTGATTATCTTTTATCTATTTGAAGATATCACACAAATTACTGTAAACTTAGCAGTATTTTAATTTCGCGGTGATAATTCTTCTTAACGTGATCTATCGAAACCGTCACCGCGAGCTACTAGTAGCTCGCGATTGATGGTTTTGGCAATCACTGTTTTATTTGAACAGTTCGGTATTTTATCATTATTAGAAGGCCACTTCCGAGGTGGAAAAGCTTCTGTGTAACTCAAGTTTCACCTTGTAGTAGTTACTGCCTTGTAGTAGTTACCCACCAATTTGTAGTTCTTGTGTCTTGCTAAGTTCTCCTAGCACCATACATTCTACAATATTTCTATAATAATTTTTCGAAACATGACGTAAATAGTCTGTTTGTCTTTCTTCTTTTCATAATTACACCCAATATACTTCTTTTCTTCCTATTGTAATACTTGCTGACTGTTTTTTGTTGTATTCTGCTAATTGTTTTCGTTTTTCTTCACCCTACATTTGAAGAGCCTTCAGCCCCCTTTTTTGTTTCTTATAAAGGATGCATTTATGATCGAGATAGTATAATAGTTTACAAAACACATTCAATTAGCTTTTGCGTATCCAGTGGTGACTCTTCAGGATTGTCGTAGATGGAAAAATTAAAATCTTATCGCTACAAGTCAAGAGAAATATGTGACCAGTGTGATTGTCCTTAAGAACCGCCACTGTTCACCTCTCTTTATTCTTGTGTTCATAATATACCTTTTTGGGAATCTTAAAGGTTCGCTGCACTAGAATTATCCTTGTTTTAATTTATCTGTTACACTATCTTTCGTTCAAATTACAATTATTAGGATCAAGTTAGTCAGATTAATAAAATTTTAGTATTTGTCCGTCCGTCCGTTACTCCACACTTCAATTCTTGAACGAAATATGTTTTTACATTAATAGCTAGAGTAATGATATCGGCTCGGCTCGTTAATGGAGTCAATCCGTTAACGCATTAACGGATAACGTTGGATGTACATATCCCGTTTAAAATCTATAACAGTTCCCAGCTTATATGCAACCTGCAGAGTCAAAAATGTTGGTGATTTACAATAAAAGGACATGTAGCTTTTCCTGCTACTTTATATATAGGGCTATACGCAGTGGCGTATTTACGATTTTGTTTCGGGAGGGGCTTTGCTAACTTTCGAGGGGTCTTTGCCTAAAAATGTGAACATTCTGCAAGATATTTCATATACTTTACTATAGTAAGTAAGATTTCGGGGGACTTAAGCCCGGAAGCCTCTCCTAAAAACGCCACAGGCTATACGAATAGCCGACACAAGAATCACCGTGGGTCCCTGGTTCGATTCTAGCTCTTGACAACAGGGGTTTGTGGTGGACAAACACCGTGTTCGTTGTTTTTTTGCGTTGTTCTCCAGTTTCCCCTCACTTCTTTCTAATCATCACGGTCTTCTTTGACCTAACTTGCATAACCGTGGGACGTAAAACTTAAAGATACAATTTCATTTCATTCTAAAATTAGAGAACATAATATATTAATATGTACTTTAAAACCTCCAGATCAGTTTGTTGACTAAAATAGTTTTCTCATTTCTTTGTTATTTTAAAAAGTTTATTAAAAGTCTCATATAAAGTCATAGATAGATAAATTAATATTTATTAATTAGCATTAAGTAATGATTTTCATGTGTATTCACTGAGGTAATGAAATAATTTTAGTAATTTTGAAGTAATAGCATTTTGATAGGAGTGTAATATCCCTTTGTAGTACCGAGTATTGTCTGATTTAACTTATTGTTTGAAATCCGATTAACTACGCGTGTTCGTATCAGGATTAAACTTCTATATTGGTTGCCATATTAACTTACGTTAATTAGCAAAATCTAAACGCTTCTCTATAATTAATTATTCTATTGTTTCCTGCTATATTTATTATAATCTGCTCAATTTTTGATGTAATCGTTTAATTATTTCTCCACAATGATCCGGTGTGCGCAAATAGACAATAATAGCACTGGTTAGCAATGAAAGAGGAAAACAGACTAAGAATTATGAATGACTAAACGAAAATATGCAGTATATAGATAAAGGGAATAACGAAAGAGCAGAGGGAAACAGCTACACAAAGCAGAAACCCATTATACGTAGATCTGCAAACAAGGGCGCCCATGTTGTGGTTTCCAACGGGGGGCAAGTACAAGCGACGTTTCAAATATAAAATTTTCAAATTTCAAATTTTTTAGTTTCAAATTTTGCTGTAACTAATGTAAAAATTCTATTGGGTTTTCGATATTCCCAAGTACAATTTCCTCTTAGGGGATGCACTTCCTTTAGGCCTACAATGATTAAATTTGGCATGATTGTAGCTTTCAGGAACTAACAGACAGGAAAATTGCCAAAAGTGAATATTTTTAATTTTTAGAGGATCTAAAGACGGGATGAAGAATTTCCCCATGTATTTTAAATGAGAATTTTTTTTACCTATAATATCATCTTTTAGGTACTTAGAATTGGAATAAAAAGTTGAAATTCGGTATGCTTGTACGTTTCCGTTAGCACTACCTAAGTAAATTAGTAAAAATAAAAAAAAAGTCCAATTTTAGAGTGATTTTATAGAGAACTGAAAAATCTTTCCCATGTTATTTATATGGGACACCTTTTACACCCCCAAATTATTGAGCACTTCCTCTAGGGCTACAGTCATTAAATTTGACATTATTGTAGCTTTTCGGGACAAACACACAGGAAAATTGCTAAAAGTGAATATTTTTAATTTTTAGGGAGTCCAAAGATTGGATGAAAAATTTCCCAGTGTTAATTAAATGGACCTGTTTTAGGTACTTAGAATTGGAATGAAAACTTGAAATTCGGGATGCACTTCCTTTTTTGTTAGCGTTATCTAAATGAATCATCAGAAATAAAAAAAAATCAATCGTAGAGTGGTTTTATGGGGTACTGCAAAATCTTTACCATGTTATTTAGGCCTATATGGGACGTCTTCTACACCTCAAAATGTTTAGCCATTTCCGGTATGATTAGAATAATGAAATTTGGCATAATTGTAGCCTTCCAGGACTAACCGACAGGAAAATTGGCAAAAGTGAATATTTAAATTTTTTTATTGGTCTAAAGGGGAATGAAGACATTCCCATGTTATTTAAATGGAAGTTTTCTTGGGATACAAAATCTTATCTTAAAAAAAAAAACGATAGAATTGTGGGTTCAAGAGGTGCGAGGCTGTAGGCTGAGCAAAGACAGTGTGTGGGAGCAAAACCTCCGCATGGGCACATTCAGGAAATATGAAGAGCAAGTTCACGAAATTCACTGTTGATGCAAAGGGTGCTAGATAAGAAATGCGACGCCGTAGACCGAGCAAACTTGGCGGTCCCTGGGGGCGAAGCCCTCAGCTAGCCAAAGGCTAGTTTCCCTCTAAAACTAATAAGAGTAATATTTTCAATCCTATTTTAAGCAATGCACCAAATGTTTTGTCAACATGCTGAAAACAAGGCTTTAACTTCAATCAATTAAAACTTATGTGAATAATAGCCCTGCATATACGAGGATTTGTGCAACAAGGATTTAAGGATAACTAAATACATCTTACTGTTATACATAAGTCTAAAATTAGGACAGACAAATTAGAAAAAAAATAAAAGATTCGATAGATGCTGAGTTGTTAATAAATTTTGTCAATATTAGGTAGATGTCGTATTCTGGAAAACATATTATTTGTTATTTAGGTTCGCAATATCATCCTGGACTTAGGCCCATTTATCTCTAACGCTCTTGTTTTCAATGCGAGCAGTTCCAGTTCGATTCTCGGTGGGAACACTCGCCGAAAAAGTGTATAAAGCTTTTCCACTCCAGCCATCCTGAATGAGGTTTTCTTTGTTTTCCTCATTCACATTAGGGAAATGCCTCACTGGTACCAACTTCCTTCCTTCCCCAATCCTTCCTTCCTTCCCTTTGCCCGGATAATGGGCTTGCCGAAGGACGTCATCCCTCATATCTGACGGGCTAAACATGCTTTATATGTCGAAAGCTCACAAACCTAAATCCAAATACCTTAGACCTATTTAATATCCCCCCCGTGTAATTGATTGTAGCATAGGGAGGGGCTACAGTATCGCTCTTGAGGTAATATATATATCATGTAATATCCCATGTGATGTTGTAAACAAACAATTCCACATGTCAGTGTTTACAAACTCCACCAGGTGGTTCGGCAAGAAAACTTCACATCAGAGGGACCTACAATCACGTGCAGACGACGGCTTCTAGCCCATTCCAGGGAGGAGAAGACGACATCGGAGCAGCAGCGCCACCGCCAACCAAGGAGCCCTATACATTGGATGGACAAAGTCAATTCAGTACCAGTTTTCTGTTGGCCCTCCTCTAGTCTGCTACGGGACTTTAGGAGTAACCTAACCCCAGGGCCTCTAGTCTGCTTCGAGACTACGCCTATCCTTCCTCATGGCTTACCCTGCTTCGGGGCTCTGACTGAGAATGCTAACCTCAGCCGCTTAACCTGCTTCGGGGCTCTGTTGGCCATTTAACCCACCCTTTGCTTGCCACGGAGCAATGGGTCCCTAATTCCACTCTGCTTAGCCTGCTTCGGGGCTCTGTAGAGATCCTGTCTGCGACCTTACGGTCAAAGACCACCTATAACTAACCTTTGATACTAGAGAGATTAATTTGTACAGTATTTTGTGAAAATACTTTTATAGAGAAGTTTTATCATAAACTTGGTAGCTGGAGATCGATTCCGGACGCTCTTTTTATTAAATGCTCTACCTACAACATATATGAGAAAAAATTACAATATATATATATATATATATATATATATATATATATATATATATATATATCGGCTGTTCCGAGCTTAAGAACAAATGAAGAAACTAAGTCTACCTAATAAGAAATGGTATAAAAGCAATGAGTTGATCAGTACGGGACTTTATACCTACTTTTGGGCCACCCTATATTTTATTTTATTTACTTTTTTCATTTAATGGTTGGACAGAATAATCTGAACAGTGGTCCGAAATTGCAAGTAACTTTGAAGCGTTATTGTACATAAGGTGTTGAGATTCAAGATGGTGTTTCGTTTTTCTTTACGCTGTGAATCTTCCTCAAAAGTTATCAGTGTTCAGAAGTTATGCGAGAGCAGGGCCGGATTTAGCATTTTGGCGCCCCTAGGCCCAATAATTTTTTCCGCCCCTAGTCTGGTTAAAGTTACTTTCCTAACAACCTTTATTAAAAAATTATATCAGGTCTATATGTTAATTGTATAAACACAACTCCACGATGCAAATAGTTTAACTTTACCAACAATTATTTGTTCTAATGAACTTCAAAATCAGAATGCTTTATTAGCCTGATTTTTTTTAAAATCAATTCAAAAGATATGTTAAGTTATGGCTATTTATTTTTATTTCTAGATATTTTTAATTTTTTTTTCTCTCGGCCGTGCGCCCCCTGGGAGCTTGCGCCCATAGGCCCGGGCCTATTGGGAAATCCGTCCCTGTGCGAAAGAGTAACAGTGATGTGCCAAAATAGCAAACATTACTTGCTTTGAACGGGTGCAGATTTTTGGTGTCCAGTTAGTGGAAGTCAAGCTCAACACATTCTCTAAACTATTGTTCGTAACTTACATGTGATTTCCGACTCACAGATACATATGACTGTTCAGATAAGTATGTTCAATTCTTCTATCAGTACACGAAAAACATTCTTTCTTTCTACTCTTTTGTATCTCGGGACGTGCCGTGGCTCAATGGTACAGTGGTTACTTCTGATGCGTGGGGTTTCTGGTTGGATCCCCGGCAGTGACGTATTTAGGGGGGATTCCGGACTTAACCCCCCCCCCGAAATCATACTTACTATAGTCAAGTATATGAAATATCTTACAGAATTTTCACATTTTCAGTCAAAGCCCCCCCGAAACAAAATCGTAAATACGCCACTGATCCCCGGCCAAGTAAGTTTGTGGTGGACAATATCGTGCTTGTTGGTTTTCACGCGATATTCTCGTTTTCTTCCACTTTCCCATTCCACCAATTCTTTCATCATGATTCACCTGCTTTAATTACATTCAGAAAAGAAACGTATGTGGCGTACTTAACAACATTGGTTATATGTGTAAATCATGTAGGTTCTGGGCTTAAGGCACAGCAAACGTATAAATGAAAAGGTATATTTTATACGTACTTTTAGTATAAGTGTTTCAAATAAAGGTAATTTCCCAACGAACGAAAGAAATGTATAAAGGTGGTGTGGATCTCACATACAAATAGACTATGTCATATACATAAATATATGTAATATACGGAAAACTTAGATGTCTTACAGTTTGCATGTCACAACATGATGTGTAATGGTAATCAAGAAAGTTCTGTCGCTTTTTGTGGCGGTCTGTGTTCAATTGGCCGTCACACCGTGAGTTGAATGGGAATGGAGATAAGGCGAAGGTCAGTTGTTGTTGTAGGTATATCAAACATACTACCTGGTTCTGGCAGTTCAGTTACACCGTGGACTTCCGTAAGGACAGAATGAACATGACAGCTACACAGAGCGCCATAAGGGCATTTGTGATGTACGAGTTCAAACTGGGGTTAAACGTCGCTCCAGCGGGTCGGAAGATATGCCAGGCCTTTGGTGAGGGTGTCATGACTACGCGGACACTGCAAGGGTACTTCAACCAGTTTAAGGACGGTGACGAAACACTCGAAGACGCACCACGTGCCGGAAGACCAACACGTATACAAAATGAAGATCTTCAAGCAGCGATTGAGGGGAACAATGGCCAGACATGTGAGACTGCAATTCAATGTGACTGGATAAACCAAGGATGTAAATAAGCAACACAATTTTATCGCCCAAGAAAAAAGCTACTAGCCCACACCCCACAATAGAAATGATTTACTTACCTTCAGTATGATACTAAATACTCGCCCGCACCGATGAACCACTCGCCACGGGCGAATGGGCGAGTGCTTATTTGCATCCCTGGGATAAACCATTCAGCAGCAACTCCTTCTACTTGGGAAGCACTAAAACATGGTTCGATGGGTCCAACCTCACTTGACTTCTGGCAATAAGGCAACGCGAGCAGACACTTGTGGTTCTTTGCTATCTCGTCTGAAGAAGGAGTCATTTCTGGACAAGAAATTGACATGTGAAGAGAAGTGGATCACGGCGCGGTCATCATAGGTTAGCATTCCACGAACCGGTTCCAAAACAGCCGAAACCAGCACTGCACCAGAAGAATATCCTGTATGTTTGTTGGACTGCTCGCGGCATCGTGCATCGGGAACTCATACCAGCTAGACAGAGCATCAATGCAACTGTGTACTGTCAGCAGTTGCGCTGTGTTCAAGAAAAACTCAAAACTTTGGAGCCATCACTTCTGAATCGCAGAGTGGTAGTCCTGGTATAGGACAACGCTAATCCCAATGTAGCTAGGATGACCCGGGACAACATTGTACACCTTGGGTGGGAAACTCTATTGCATCCGCCATACTCCTCGGACATTGCACCGTCCGATTATCACGTGTTCCGTTCCTTGGACAAACACCGTACAGGACTGCAGTTCAAATCCCTGTTAGAAGTGCAAAATGCACTTGATACCTTCTTCGCTTCACGGCCCATGAAATTCTACCGCGATGGAATCCATGGCTTTCCAAGACGTTGGCAGAAGGTCGTCGATGTTGATGAAGACTATTTTTGATCTTCCAGGTACGTATTAGATGGCATCGCGATGTTCGAATGTGGTGGTTGAAAAAGCGACAGATCTTTCTTGGTTACCTTTATAACATCGAAGCGGGAAAAGTATGTAGCATATGAATAACGTATGCTCTGTACATATTTCTGTAGTAAATATGAGGATTCCATACATTTCTACAATACACTGCTGTCCGGATAAGGGATTTTCCTCAGTGTATCGTCTCCATTAGCCTAAAGGGCATAATCGTTAAACTAAAAAATGTTCTTTTGTATCTCAGGCTACTATAAACATATACTCATAATTTTATTAGCATTTATTTACTGTATATTATTTTTATCAAATTGCGAATTAATAAATTAATTCACTTTGTAGCAATAGATCAGTATTCAATATTCGTTTGAGAGACAATAGCTCAGTATTCAATATTCGTTTATGAGACAATAGCTCAGTATTCAATATTCGTGTGACAGACAATAGCTCAGTATTCAATATTCGTGTGAGAGACAATAGCTCAGTATTCAATATTCGTTTGAGAGACAATAGCTCAGTATTCAATATTCGTTTGAGAGATAATAGCTCAGTATTCAATATTCGTTTGTGAGAGAATAGCTCAGTATTCAATATTCTTTTGAGAGATAATAGCTCAGTATTCAATATTCGTTTGAGAGACAATAGCTCAGTATTCAATATTCTTTTGAGAGATAATAGCTCAGTATTCAATATTCGTTTGAGAGACAATAGCTCAGTATTCAATATTCTTTTGAGAGATAATAGCTCAGTATTCAATATTCGTTTGAGAGACAATAGCTCAGTATTCAATATTCTTTTGAGAGATAATAGCTCAGTATTCAATATTCGTTTGAGAGACAATAGCTCAGTATTCAATATTCTTTTGAGAGATAATAGCTCAGTATTCAATATTCGTTTGAGAGACAATAGCTCAGTATTCAATATTCTTTTGAGAGATAATAGCTCAATAAAAGATAACTCACCTCTAGTGCGAGAAATTTCTATTGATTTCAGATGATATAAATTTGTGGTGGATAATGTCGTGTCCATACATTTTCTCGAGGTCTCCCACATGCGCATTCTACCACTTATTTCAAAATCACTTCATTCCGTTAACGACCCATCTCATTTAGCTCAAAGAGTATGAACGTTTACACATTAAATTAATAATTTTACTACTCTTTTCCCAGTACCTTCTGTAAGTGAATCTATATACTAAATAGTACCTGAGCATCGTAACTTCATTTGAAATTTTTCAGATTAATTTCAAGCCCAACTTGAATGTGAGAAGAGCACAAAAATGTTGGCATTTCTTATGTATTTAGAAACAAAATGAAAAATCGTTTACTTCAATCTTTCTCAAGAATTCTTGTTTGAATTAAGATGTTCTCACAAAAAATGCTCTGCAGACAACCTACATGTATCACACATCCATTTGTGAACTTTCCTAATGTTCCGATACAACTTAACTGTCGGGATAGAAACCAGAGGCACCTAAAAGGTGCGGGATAACAATACCAAATTCACAGCAATAAAGCACATGCTAAATGGAGGCGACTCCACCACTAGTCTTAGGCGACTAGAACCACGAGCAAAGTTAGACAAGGTAATAAATATGAATTTGGTGTTAAAATAATTTGAAAATAAGCAATGCATTTTTCATTGAGAATTGGTAGCAATAAGGGCGTTAAGGAATAGATGGCAGAGCAAAGCAATAGCAACTAATTTTCAACAGTCTCATCCTAATTCGAAGTAGTTCCAATCTCCTCCCTCTTACTCATAAGTGATGTTCAGGCGCTGTCTTCGAAGTTTCAGTGACTAGCAGGTTGGGTTGTCTTGATGAAGTCCATGATGAAAACTTGTCCGACAAACAACCATGGCATTGAATGCCGGTTCCAAGGGCAGGGAGACTCCGATGTGTCTCGCGTTGTGGTTGAGATCCAAAGACCAAGATCGTGCTCTCTCAGTTGCTTTTGACCTGACTGTCCCTCTTACGTTAGAATGAGATGGTGGTGACACAACAAGATTTCCTGAGCGTGGTCGATTACCCAAAACTGACATTGACCAAGTCCATGTTTCTACTTGTCGTCGGCTCAACACAAAGTTCTCAAACTTGCTCCTGAGCTTGCTAACGTTGTCAGGTAAATGAACGAAAAGGAGACTCACCTGAGTCAGAGTACTTACTTCTATATTCATTACTTCCTTGTTGTAACATCGTGTCGTGGGTAAACGAACGAAACGGACAATGTCTTGCAGTAGCCTGACTATGAGGGGCCAATGAGGTCGAACCAATTGAGAGAAGCAATTGATCTAACAAAGCAAATTAAAACGTTGCGTGTGAGACTGTTAAAGGGTGAAGGTTCTAAAGGTCGCTACTACTGTTTATTACAAATTACAAGTACAAAGACTTCCTCAATAACAGCAAAGCAATAGTTAATTTATCTTTCAATGTAAAGTCAGCTAGCGACGTACAACAGAATATTGGTGTTAATAACATCAGGCAGTGAACTCTTGAAGGTTGCTTGGCTTCTATTGATTACTGGTTGAATTTCCACATGAAATAAAGATGTCCTAGCGTGTCCTTACTTCATATCCCGTAACACTAAATAGATAGTATTGTTGTTTAAGTGAGCATATCGCGGTAATACCAAGAAATTAAATATTGAGGTTTAATGTCTAGAATTCTTTTTTTTTTTTTTTTTAAAGTGTTACTGTATTGATTCTCCCAATTTTGAACCAATTAACACATACTACCGTTTAGTCTTGATGGTAAATAGACAACAAACGAACAAAACATGAGGCAATCATGAAGGATACGTCTTAAATCTGGCATGATAACAATGTATTTTGCATTAAGAAACCAATTGTTATATAGTCATAATGTTTAACTAGTTTCGCTTACCATATATTTACTCTGTTCGTGTATTTGTACGTCCTGGAGAGAAATAACCTCAGCAACTACTTAATGAGTCACCATCAATTTTAAGCAAGTTGTAGAGGATCAGAAGTTAGGAATCGAGTACGTAAATAGAGATGATCGATCCATTTAAAAATAGACAAATCAACCATGTCCGATTTTAACGTTGATCACTATGGAGAAAAATAATAGTAAAAATCGCGAGAATCGATTATCTGGACTCGATCTGGCGTATCAGAAATACCTTTAATTCCTTCCTTAATTCTCTACTAAACCGGAAGGTAATAGAAATCCTCTACAGCCACCGATATCAATATTTATCTATCGGATAGAGGACAAACCATAAGAGATAGAGAGAACCAGTGTTAAATTCAGACTTTTGTACATGGGGGGCAATAAAAAAAAATTAAGGGGGGCTCTGTTCTAGATTGATTAGGGGAGCAGCAGCAATCTGTCGCAACAAAACTTGCGACTTGTTATTGTCTGATGGGTTGCAATTAACCAACATATTGTCATTTTTACCTAACTAATGTTGTTCAAGCGTTTGTGTGCGTTTGTTTCTAATTTCCAAGTTTTTATTAACCTCGACTCTACATGATAACGAGGTTTGTTAATTACGACAATTAGGTTGGGCAAAAGAAGAAACTAATTTTCTTTTTTTTAAAAAAAGTCTTTGCTTTTAACACTTTGTATTTCCAAAACAAATAAAGAAAAAAAATCAATGTATGTGTGTAGATATTCTAGGGGGAGCGCATATGTATTCTAGAGCGAGCTCAGTATACCCTTGAACATGCTTGAATTCAACTCTGGCGAGAACCAGATCCTCTTGGAATCAATTTAACGCTCTAAGAATATGTACCGTCTTCTCTGTTAACAACTTTCTCAAGCCGCAAGTGGTAGTTTCCAGTTTTAACGATGAATGCTCTAGAGTAAAAACGGTAATAGATAACGAGAACCGGTTTTCAGGAATCCGTCAAGCGTTTCAAGAAAATATTCAATACTCTATCAACACTCTAATCTCTTTACTGAAACTGAAAAAAAAAAAAAATAGAAATGTACTAAATCTCCAGGGATCAATATTAACCCATATACACCCAGAATATATTTTTGTCACGAAATTAAGTATTGTAAACATGAAATATAACTTGAAATAAAACCTTACTAAGACATGAAATATAATTTTAGCTAATATCTGCTTCAAATTAGAAACACAACATACATTGCTTCATCAAGGTGAACTGCCAATCCGCAAGAAAAATAATACGCATTCACAAAGAATATTCTACACCGAAAGCCGTTAGGAATAAGAACTTCAAACTTCTCCACTAGGGGCAGTACCTATCCGCGTGTAGCTTGATGACTTCCAGTAGCAGCAGCTCGTTATGGAAGAAAATAAAACACTACTATTTAATAAGGCTACAAATGCTGCGAAAACGCAACTATGGGCATATGTGGGTTAATTGAGGAAATTGCACGCCATAGAAAGCAAACACATTCACGTGGTGTACGCGTAAAACTTATTTTAACACTGCTCGTTGCTTTAATAGATCTGTTGTAGCACAGTCGGTAAGGCTGTACCTTCCAACTGGAAGACCTGGGTACAATCTCCGGTAGGATTTGACTTTTCCTCGTTCCTTGTAAAATGAGTATATGGAATAAATGCGGCCAGAGGATAGTTTAGCATTACCTACACTTCGCATTGAATTTGCAGAAGCGCAAATTTATACCTTTACCAAACATTGTTAGGGTCATGAAATCTAGGAGGCTCAGGTGGGTAGGTCGTGTAGCCAGAATGGAAGAAAGTATTAACACTTCAAAGTTTAAATTGGAAGTCCAATCGAAAAACGACCACTAGGAAGACCTAAGCGCTGATAGGAGGACACTATTAAGGTGGATCTCTCAGAAATAGGAATACAAAGTACAAACTGTGCCCAGTTGGATAAGGATAGAAATCAATAGAGAGCTTTTTTGAACGCCGCATTGAACCTCCATGTTTCATAGGCCATAAAGTTAGTTAGTTATTGGATCTGTACCTTCATCCCTGATCTTGGGATCACTACCCTGTTCCGAAAGCGGAAGAATATTACCTCCACTTAAGGATTCTTGAAGAAAATTATCTATAATTTGCTATCAATAACAGAGATAAGCTATTGACAGGGCCATCAGTCAGATACCAAAATGAATATTGAACTTCAGAATTTACTTTCTCAAAAAAAAAAAAAAAAAAGGACCAATCGAGTAGGCATTCTTTTGTAATTAAAGAACCTAATTTTCCTTTAAGTTTCATAGAATACTATGATATCAGTGTTTTATACACAATTATGCGTTTCTGAGAAAAGGAATTTTTATTGCGGATACTTATTCTTTTGAAGGCCACACAATGGCTCCAGATTTGTTATATTTTTCACCCACTCTACAACCAAACTCTGTACATCCTACCACTTTTCCTCTCATGGAGAACTTATTTGGTCGGCTGCCAAGAAGAATCAGCGACTTCGCATCAACTTCAGAGATCAACAAAACCAGACTCTTCTCCTTTCTTTGGGAAAACCACTTTAGCACGTTTCCTCTAAAGAGCGTGTTGTAATTTTTTTCACTTACATCCTAAGAACTAATAAGTTTTCCAATTTAGAAATTAAAACTCCTTGAGTTATTCTTAGAAAATCTTAATTAGAACTACACTCTATGTTTACAACTCAACCAATTAATTATCTCATAGTTTACTCTTCATCAGCTGCAATTAACGTTTAATGAGCTTGCTTCATGTATTGTTGTTTAAGTAGCAATGAGAAATAAAAAGTGACGAATTCCTAAGCGTAAAGTTTATTTGGTGATCCATAACTTTGATACCCCTTGGCAATGTGGGTTTAATTCTAAATACCCTTCCCAAATTCCTTTTACCTTCCAGTTCAAGGATAAAAAAAGGCATATTGGAGTCTCAGAATATTTGTTCTGAGACTCCGAATAGAACTTCGGAGTCTCAGAAGTTTGATGAAAAAATGAAATTAAATATAATATTTGAGTTTGATGTCCCATAATTAGGCCCGACACGAAGATTAAAACAAGTGAATTATGATGAAATAATTGGTGGAATAAGAAACAAGCGGCGCATGACGCCACGCCGCCACCGTGCCTATCTTTGCCCATTGCAATTTTGTAGGAAGTGGTGGGACGCCAAACATTTTTTGGAAGTGGGAGGACGTCCCCCAGCGTTCCCCCTCACTTATACTCCTGATCTCAGGACGTTTCACGGTATTCTTTACAATATTTTAATCGTTGCAAACCATAACTTGATGACTCATAACTATGGAGAAAAATGTCAAATTGGTTTTTGAAACATAAATTACGTGTACATACAATGTTATTAATCGTCAATTTGAGCCGTGTGAACGTGAATAATAAGACTGTTGCTTAGCGATATTGCAAATACATTATATACTTATTATTCAATGACATTATTAGTATTATTAATGTTTAACGACACAAAATGTCTGAAGATGTGAGACATATGGTCAGAGAGATCATATTGTGTTTCAGGAAATGATATGAAAGTGTGTGGAAAACATGCATAGTATTCGGATTGAAAATGAAATGAAATCTTTGAGTTTAACGTCTGACGTTTATGCCCGTTGGGCTAATGGAGATTATGATTAAGGCAAGTGAATGATGATGGATTAATTGGTAGAACGAAAATGTGGAAGGAGACGGGAGTAACCCGAGAAAAAACATAGACACGATGTTATCCACCACAAACTTACTTGGTCAGGAATCGAGCTAGGGACCCCACACAACAGGAGTATGTGCTCTACCACTGAGCTACTTTGATCCCGTAGTTTTCAGGGAAATCCAAAAAAACACAAATAATTTATACACCTAAAACCTAGTGGCTCAGGAGAACCATGTGACTTACTGAGATGAAACTGGTGTTAAAATATTTCATCGTTAAACTCTTCATTATGGAACTACGAAGGCGACAGTGCAAAATATGTTTACTGACATATAGCTCAAATTATGAGAAACTTTTGAAAACTAATTTCTCTCAATCTATATTACTGCCTATAGCTGGGACATCTAGCCATCTGTAGATTATGTGTAGTTGAACAAACTGACAGGCTTAAGAATAAATTCCAATGCGTAGTTTTTGAGGAAACCAAAAGACACAAACTTTCCTGGGCCTGAAACATGTATCATTCCTTCCCAGTAATAAATGAGAATTCTCATTTTACTCGAAGACATTATTGTTTATTTATATAACATATATATACCAAAATACACTATTAACTGACAGGCTGTATCTATTTTAGTTTGTAATTTCCTGACGGTGACACGTACTTACTCCTTTAGGCACGAACAGGCCATAAGTATCGGAACTGATTATCCCAGTCCTTTTAACAAAATATCCAGCATAGATTATAGGACGTCCAAATCCAGAATTTAATTACACAAAACTTGTGAACCAAAGCCCTGATAAAGAGATAAGTAATTTTTAATTCCGCAGAGAACTGACTTATACGAGAGTGTAGTGTAGTTTTGAACAATTGATTTATAAAAGATAAAAAAAATCATTAAAAGAGTTTTTTTTATTTAATCAGACCTCATAACTCGAATCTGAAAAGAATAGATAAAAAAATAAGTTATCGGGTAATCAAGATTCGAGTGTTTTTTTTTTTTTTTTTGTCAAGGTTCTCGCAACAAAAAAAATTGAGATAATAAGGTTCGTGTTCCTCATCAAAAGTATAAGCTTAATATTTCGAAGTTTTATTTGATCAACATTTATAAATAGAGGTTGTAAAAGTTCCTTAAATAAACCTGCCATATTTTCTTCATAAGAATACGGAACACCTTATATCTCTTACTCCCCCTCCAATTTTCCAACACAATCCAATGAATTGCAGCTCTGGTTATGAACAATACTATAATAGGCCGTTTTGGCTCAGTGGTTACCGCCGGTGAAAGGGGTCCTTGGTTCTATCCCAGCTTGCGCCAAATGAACTTTGTGGTGGACAGACATCGTGTGTGTGGGTTTCCTCGGGTTCTCTCATTTTCTTCATTCCACCATTTTATTCAGTATTTCATCATCAAGAAAGTTTCGGTTACAGATTTTTAAAAATATGATTATGAAATCCTTAATATTCGACTTATAGATGTTATTTTAATATTGCGTGTTATGGAAAGTTCAAGGGAATACAAAAAAATCGGAATTATGTGAAATGAAATCTTTAAGTTTTATGTCCTACAGTTATGCCGGCTAGGCTAAAGGAGACGATGATAATGAGAAATGAAGGAAATAGTGGAATGAAGAAAGTAAGAGGAAACGGGAGAACCCAGAGGAATCCCAAGCACACGGTGCTTGTCTACCACAAAGCTCACTTGGAGCGAGTTGGAATCGATGCAAAGACCTCACACACCAAGTGAACACCGTCCGTTGTGAAAAAATTCGAGTTATCAATCAATTTGGGTTATCGGGGTTCTAGACATCGAGGTCCAACTATATTACATTTACCCTTTAATAAATTCCCTTATTATTGGAACTGGTAAGAAACTTCGTAGAAAACACAAAATAAAGCTTGATGATGTTATAAATGATGCTTAAGTTTAAACTTTAATGGTGAGAATTGAATGGTGTTGCTTCTAGGTAAGTGTATGAAACTGTACATATGTCAAGACGAATAAAAAGACATACAAACGGAAGAACAAACACACTTCTTTTGGTATGTAAAGGCCGTGAAACTGTAAATTTATTACCTACATTTCAAAATCAATTTATTTTCACAATCACGGTACTCTCTTCTCTTCTATCGTTAGTCAAAAAACAAAGAAAATAATATATATATATATATATATATATATATAAATTCGAAAGTTAATTATAGGAAATTCTTCAGCAGTGATGATCTCTCAAAATTTTTCCCGGCAGCGAGAGATGGAATTTGAATAAACATGAGGAGAAAATATTACGCAAAAATAGACTTAATGGTAACCCAAGTTATGCACGATGTGAGAAATGTCTCGCGGATAATTTCCCTCCCGGGTCACCCCTAAAATCATCAACATTCTTAGTTCCTACAGGAAGGAGATGCTTCTACAGAAGGAAGGACGAAACTAGTAATGTGAAACAAAACTTCAACAAGAAACAAATAGAAATGATATGAGAAATAGATTAACATCGATATTATTTTTTAATAGGAAATGAAAACTTAAAAGACATTCTAGATAAGAATTTGTATCCTAACAACGTCACTTTGTACCCAGTGTGACGTAATAAAAGACCCAGTGGAATGTGAAATACGAGAGAGAACGATAATATTGTCTATGATAGATAGTATTAAACAAGGTAATTTTGATTGTTGTCTATAATAGACAGTATTAAAGAAGATAATTTTGAATGTTATCCATGATAGACAGTATAAAAGAAGGTAATTTTGAATTTAGTCTATGATAGACAGTATTAAAGAAGGTAATTTTGAATGTTGTCTACGATAGACAATATTAAAGAAGGTAATTTTGAATGTTGTCTATGATAGACAGTATTAAAGAAGGTAATTTTGAATGTTATCTATGATAGACAGTATTAAAGAAGGTAATTTTGAATGTTATCCATGATAGACAGTATAAAAGAAGGTAATTTTGAATGTTGTCTACGATGGACAATATTAAAGAAGGTAATTTTGAATGTTGTCTATGATAGACAGTATTAAAGAAGGTAATTTTGAATGTTATCTATGATAGACAGTATTAAAGAAGATAATTTTGAATGTTATCCATGATAGACAGTATAAAAGAAGGTAATTTTGAATGTTGTCTACGATAGACAATATTAAAGAAGGTAATTTTGAATGTTGTCTATGATAGACAGTATTAAAGAAGGTAATTTTGAATGTTATCTATGATAGACAGTATTAAAGATGATAATTTTGAAAGTCGTACAAAGTTACCGCTTAAAAATGTAACACCATAATGTACAAGAAGAAATAAACATGATGTCCGTTGGTTTTCTCGTGGTATTTCTGTTTCCTCCCACAATCCCATTCTACCCATTTTTCCGTTATCATTCACTTGCCTTAATCGTCTGTCACCCTTAGCCTAACGGCCGTAATTGTGGAACGTCAAACTGAAGTATTTCGTTTCATTTCATTTTACAGCAACATTTTGCATGTATATTTCACGAATTTGTCTACTTTCAAATGTTTTCCATGTATATGTCACGCTTTTGTCTAATTCGAAGAGTTTCTGTGTATATTTCACGGATTTGTCTACTTTCAAAGACTTTTGTGTATATTTCACACATTTGTCTGCTTTCAAAGATTTTTCAGACATATTTCACGCATTTGTGTACTTTGAAAGATTTTTCATGCATATTTCACGTATTTGCCTCACTCTACTTTCAAAGGTTTTTCATACATATTTCACGCATTTGTCTACTTTCAAAGATGTTCCATATACATATATTTCACGCATTTGTCTACTTTCAAACATTTTTCACAAAGATTATTCTTCCTATTAGAAAATTGAAAACTTCAATGAGTTAGAAAACAAAAGTGACAGAATACTGAGTCCACGTTTCGTTGTATAGAGACTACTTAGGTATCACATACTTTATTTCATACGTAATAAATGTCTCCATATAATAGGTATGAACTTCCGTGTAACTGTTATATGATTAGCGTACCTGGTTTGATTTCCGGTGGGAGCTCATGTGGTTAGGAACGCACGTTGTAGGTTCGGGTCTCATACAGTATCGGTGTTAAAATTGGACTTTGATTACAACTAATGAACAAATTCATTAAGTCAAAGGTAGAGCTACATTTTCTTAAGTTATTCCATCACTTTGTAGTAATGATTATACAACAAATACCTTTCACTTTCCCTTGGATAAAGTTTTTGAAATGTGAAGAGATTCATTCATATTACTAATCTTTTTTATTGGTACTTCATTCTTCCCTTCAGAAAGTAAAGATGGATTATTAATTAAAAACAAAAAAGACGCTATACTTCGGACATTGGTTTCTCTTGCTCGTTAATCAATATTTAATGCTTCCAAAGCCACATAAAGCTTCGGGAAATCCAGGTAAAGAATATATTGGAAAACCTACGGTTTGAAACTGGTTTGTACGTATTAACGGGGGCAATTCTAGTTGACGTGTCTGGGATATTTTGGAGTTGCATCACTCCGTCAAGACTACACTTATCATCTGTGATAATGTGGGAAAGAAATGCCGATATTCACTGTGGAAAACGAATATGGCTGGTGAGGCAGAAGAGATGCAATCAATGACGCCCACCACTTGCTGCTTTTGCACACACGCACAAACCTCTATAAGGATGCACACACACACACACACACTGTGAGGTATCTATGTACTTAAGTCGTGCCATTTACTCCACCACTTGTCGGGTTTCTTTAAGCGCATTGGCGTTTAGAGGCACATCGGAGACCGCTGATCCTTCCGACCTTGACGGGTCGAAAGCATGAAAACTAATTTTTCGGAAACATTAAAACAATTTCCGAACCTTTTCAACGAATCAAGCAAATCTTGATTAAAAGTGAACATTAACAAACCTCACAAGTGATCACATTTCTCCACTTGACATAACACGTAAAAACCGTTTGAGAAACAGCGGGAAAAGAGATAAAAGTTCGAATGGTTGTACTGATTTTGTGGTGCACAATATTATCTATATGCATTTTCTCTGTCGTTCTCCTTTTTCCTCCCACATTCTCACCATACCAATAAATGACCATGATTGTACAACGATAAATTAAGAATTTCATTTTCCTTTTATACCATGGCTTACTACAAAACTGTACGATACTTATCTTTATCCAGATAACCTATAATATAACTGTGTTTGATATTCTAGAAGTACGACAGGGCCTCAAGTAGCTGCGTATTAATATGCAAATATAACATATATCACATTACTGATCACCTCCACCTTAGCCATGTTAAACTCTGAAATATTATGCATTATTAAATGTAGGTTTTATTCGGGGATACAATGGAGCATACATGGTTATACGGCGTATACAGAGCTGCCAATAAATTTAATGGGTTCCCAGATAAGTATGGCGGGAATTTGAAACTTGAAAGAAAAATACACACTTGGATGAAGAGAACTTAAGAAAATATTTCCTATCATGTTCTTCCAGCACCCCAGCCTCCGAAATTGGTTAAATTGTCTCTTCTTTTAAGAGTCCTTGTGTATAAATCCACATAATATTTTCATAGTTCAGCGAATACTCATCTTAATTTTACGAAAGAACGGGGATATTTTAAGCTTCAAAGTCCTCGACAGAATTAGTCACGACAACAGAGTACGAACTGAATAATAACATGAATTTCCTGCTTTCATTCAGCATTTCATCTCTTCATGGATATTAACGTTGATCTGTTAACATTGATCCTACATAGGTAAAAGTACTTACTTTATCGAAAGTATTATATGCTATTTTGACGCATCCATAATTAACAATATTACGAAACCGGCGAACTTTCATGCACTTATTTTTCTCTGCATATACCTCCAAACCCATGTCCCTGCAATCTACATTTATTCCTGTTGTTCTTCTATCATCTCCTATCAGATTTATATTACCAGTATGCTGTATAGTCTGGTGAATACCATTCAGCTTTAGGTTGCTTGCTGTCCATGATTTTCCTTATAGCGTACTCCAGAACAAAGTTGAATAATAATGGCGTCAAGGCATCATCTTGTTTCAGGTCTTTCTCAACGTAGAAGCTTGTGGACAAGAATTTTCCTACTCGGACTTTTACTTGGGATTCGTTTAAACACATCTTAATTAATCAAACTAGATTTTCGGTATTCCAAATTCTGCAAAAATGATATACAATATATCTGTCATAGCCGAGTCGTAGACCTTCCTAAAATCAATAAACATTTGATGTAACTTAATAAATATTGTATTCCGATTTCTTTTCGAGTATTTGTTGGATGTTAAATATCTCGTCGATAGTTGGTCGACCTTGTCTAAATCTGCACTAATAATCTCCAATCATTTCATCTGCGTAAGAGGTCAAGGCTGCTAATATGATGTTTCAGAGGATTTTATAGGATATTGGTAGAAAATAATTGCCTTTATAATTATTAGAGTTTTTCGCCTTTTTTGTGAATATGAGAAAACGTGTGATTCTTTCCACTCTTGTGGCAACTCCCCCTTGTTCCAGATATGGAAAATTAGTTGTTATAACTTGTTCCACGATTTTCTCCCTCCAGCCGCACCAAATGAACTTTATGGTACATAAACACCGTGTGCGAAGGTTTCCTCGGGGTTCTTCCGCTTCCTCCCACTTTCTGCAATCCATCATTTTATTCATTTCTCATCACAACCATCTCCTTTAGCCTAGCCGGCATAACCCTGGGACGTTAAACTCAAATATTTCATTTCAGTTTTTAACTCCAGAGAAAATTAACTCAACCGGAATTTTGTCTCTACCTGAAGATTTGTTTTTCCTTTAGTTTCTTTATACCGATTTCTATCTCTGTTCAGTTGGACTCTGAAATATACACTTCCACTGTGTACATTTCACTTATTCCATAAATATTAGTTTTTTTTTTGTTTTTTTTTTGCTGCGTTTTAAATAAATCGTCTGAGGAGCTTTCTATCTATTCAATATGCTATCTGTATCAGCGAGTATTGTTCCGTCTTCTTTCTTTAAGGTTGATAGCCTTCCTTAAATTTCTTGATACATTTATACATGTCCCGAATGTTTTTATTTTTTCCCATTATCTTTAAGTTCAGCTTTCAACAAATGAAATTACTTTGTTCTAAAAGTTTTGGAAGTTTCTCGCCTGATTTCAACGAAATTCTATGCATTTTATATTGTTTGGATTTTGTAACCATCGCAGATTTACCTGTTTTCTCTTCTTTGCTAGTTTAGTGCATTCGTAGGCGAAGTACGGTTTGTTTGCATGTATTTTCGCTTGCCCTAATTTATATTTCGCTGAAATTTTTAACTCTATTCCTAATTTTAACCCGAGTATCCTGAACACTAGTGTGCTCCGTTCCTTCTTAAACCGAGAATCTATTTGACACTTTAGTCGGAGGTTCCCCTCTCTCTTGCTCTCCTCTAATTTCTTTAAATCAAATCTCTCCGTTTTCATATGTTGAATGTTTCTTTTATTCAAAGATAATCTCTCTCTTATTATTGTTCTACAAAATAGTGATCAGTGTTACAGTCAGCTTCTCTGAACGACCGAACCTCAATTATGCTAGGCTGCCTTCTTCTATCTATTAAAACGTGATCAATGTGATTACCACTATATGTTTTTCCATGTGGTGAGAGGTCCACATATGTGAGGTCCAAATAACGATATGCGAGTAATATGAACGTCGCGGGGTGGGAATTTTACACTCTTCAAGATAAGTTTTTTGGATGTTGCGAAGTTTATGAGTCTAACGTCATTGTCATTAATTTTATTATGCATATTTTCATTCCGTTTAATTAGTTTGAAAATTTCCCCTCGCCCTACATTTGCATTGAAATCCAATAGTAGAATTCTTACGACTACGGAAGATTCACATTCGTATAGTTTCCAATTGAAGCGGGAAACTGAAAATTACAGTTTGTAGAGTTTGTCATCCTGTGCTACACGTTCCACTGGTGGTTTGCGAGTCGTTGTTGGCGGAACATACGAATTAAATAATGAACATGCTTTGGTGGAACGCAAGTGTAAAAGGTTGTGAATCCCTTTCTGGAGATCTCATTGGCTCGGTCATAGAGCGCTCGCCTCTCGTGCGTTGCTCCGTGGTTCGATCTCAGTTGAGTTGAGAGATTTTGAGTTTAACGTCCCGTTCAGCAACGAGGCTATAAGAGACGTGGACCTACTGATTAACGTGGAATCCGAACCACATGAGCTCTCACCTGGAATCGAACCCGGGTCTCCCACGGTTCCATCTCAGCTCTGGCAAAGAAGTGGGCTTTTTGGTGGACAGGCACCGTGTGCGTGTCTTTTTCTGGATTCCTTTTGTTTACTACCACTTTCATCATTCCATCATTGAAACCTATATAGAGATGTTTAATTTATGTATATAAGTTATTACTATGCAGAATCTAAACTCAAATGAACTGCTAATTATTCTTTAAAAATATGGATTATGCAATAAGACTTACTTTTAACTAACTACATGGAACACTGTTAAGTTAGAGAAAAGTAAAAGGAATGTAAGAGAAAGTGTTTTGTTAAATCCACTATGATGAACTTACAGACAACTTGTTATGGTGTGATTAAGTTAAGTATTTTTGTTAGTACAGATTAAGCATGCATATCGAGGATAACTTGTTAGCAGTGGATATTCCACGTAGCACCAATTGCACAACTAAAAATAGTGACCTGTTGGAAGGTTAAAAGAGATTAAATTATTTAATTTCCACCGGAGAGAAATATAGGAAGTTTTAGGAAAATTATTATCGTATACGACATTCGTTCTTTATAGGTGTTGCATTCTGTAGTTTTCTTCAGATTCTTCCATGAAAGTTTTTTGTTTCGTACACAAATTGTTAAACTAAGCTTATGTCACTATAAATATTTTTCCTTATTTAAGAATATTTAAGAAGTACTAATTTTGAAATGTCGATCAATTTCTCTAAAACATATTATTGTTTAGCACTAATTGATAATAATAATAATAATGTGCTAGTAATGTCTACAGTGTGAAAAAAATAAATAAATCAGCATTTAAACACTTTTAGTACAGATGTTGAGGATGAAATATAATAAAAAATATGTTTATAAAGTGTGTTTCGCGAGTCCAAAAGCGTTCATTGTCTGAAAACAGGATCTAGTATGACATATTTAAAATACTTCCTCTCGGCAAACAGTTCAAAAAGAAAGTGATGATGTACATTTTACATTTTGTACATACATGTACATCTGGAACACACTTGGGCAAAAGAGTATCTACAAGGGATGAAAATGTATCTGAAGGTGTTCAAAGAGTGTCAGTAATGTGTACAGTGTCCTACTATGTCTAAAAGTAGTTTCGTTATATTTTGCGGTGTAAAGTGAGTAAAATTTAATATATGCAATATGATTCACACGTTATGTATGGAAATTTGATGCAGCATGGTATTAGCTAAAGTTCTCGATTACCAGTTAGCCAACCTTACAAGTAATAAATATATTGGTAATTGTGTAGGCTTGAATGATTACTTATATTGGATGGCTTAGTTTTAAATTTCGAGTCTAAAGTTTGTTCTTCTTACTTCTGTTCGCATCTATCCTCTGTCCAGAAAGTTTACAGCATTTTTTTTTTATTTTCTAAAGATTTGCCAATGAGTTCCAAAGAAGTAGTGCGAAACTTTAAGGGGATGAAATTGTGAGATGAGTTTATTGTATAATTTTCTCATCAGTGACGGATCTATCCCGAAGCCAGAGGGCTTAGACCTCTCAATTTTCTGAATGACAAAAATAATTAAAGCTAGTATTTATATATTTGCGAAAAGTTATAGTAAACTCCCTACTATAGTGTGGGTTCTTTCGGTTCCCCTCCCAGTTTTTACCTTCTAGACACGTCCCTGCCGCTAGTTCAACAGAGACACGAATTAATACATTACCATTTAAAGAAATTTACAAGGACGGTTCAAACGCGGTTTTCTGTTACTGTTACCCAATTGTTTTCCCGTTACCTTTTAATAATTTATGTGATAGATCACTTTCACTTTCCAGTACCACGTGTTGTATGAAACACGGACATAACACTTAATATATAAGCCAAATCGCATTTTCCGAAGTGAGGAAATTTATCCTGATCTACCACACTAAAAAAAAGTATGTTACGTGTTAAGCTAGAAGTTTAAATCATTTTAAGTCCTGGTACGAAAAAGATGTTTCCAGCGGTACAATCTTTAGTACACGTGGTTTTTATGTACATTGTAGCGTATTCGATTTTCCATGAGAACACGTGATTTGTATTTCGTATGAAAGTAAATTTTCACATTTCAAATATATATACATATGGTTATAAAGATATTAAGTTATATTAAGAAACATAATTACTGACAAAATCAAGAAATTACAAAATCGAGTCATCTTACTCGATACACGATCTTCTCTCTACTTAGAAAGTATGTAATAACAATTAGTCAGGCATCTACTTACCGCTAGGACTAGGAGTTTGAACAAACATTTGCATCTTGATCTCGCTCAATGTAAAATAATATTTACTGAAAAATGTGATTTCTTTTTCACTGGACTTTTTTTGCAGATCCTTTATTCCTTGGGATATGCTCGTAATGTATGTTCTCCTCTTGAACGAACTTAAAGGGAGTACCAACCCGACATTCAGATGAGCTTTTGAAGATTTTGCGTAAGTATACGATCCTCTTGCTGCACTAACAAAATCAACTAAAATTAAAAGCATCATAACACACACTAACGCACTAAATATTGAGTATCTTGTTATGTTTGGTTCCGCATTGCTAAGTCGATTGTTAATAACTAGACCTTTTAGTTTAATTTTCATTGTGTAACTGACGATTTTTCTTTTCAAAACTAGCGATTTTTCAAGTAGAAATACATCTTTCAGATAGCTTGTCACTTTGGTTTAAATTGATTTAAATTTATACTTCTTTCTAAGGATATTTGAATGTATTTCTTTAAAATAAGCGTAGTATTTCGATAAACACCAGATCATTAGTTCACATTTATTTACATGCCATATTTGATATCACTTGTGTAACTAAATAAACTAAATATTGTCAGGATAAAATTCTTCTTTAGTCTTATCAACTAATACGAAGGATAAAGAATAAATTATTCTGAAAACGGCAAATAAATCTTCCCTCACTTAACATTCAACACCATTCGAAAGTTTGTGTTTTCTTCCTTTTTTCTCTTTTATTTTGATCTGACCACGTTAAACCCGGCAACAACGAAACTAAATGTTAAGGTGTAGAACAGATCATCACACGAATTGCACTCGCGCGACATCTATCGGCAAACTGTTGCACCGCGCACTCCAAATAAAACGAGAGGGGAGAGAGAAAAAAGTCAGCCTTGGGTTGAAGTCTGGATTACCAGCATGCGATGCGTTCGCTTCCGGTTTTGGGTGCGAGACACAAACATGACAACATACAGAGTTACTGAAACAGATATTTATAGAATGTTATTGACAAAATATTCAACAGATACAGGTGAATAAAAGAAAAAAAATACTAGAACAACAGAAAAAGTAGTCCTGTTTGGATTAAATGTTTTTTGTTCCTTACCGGATTCTAGCTTCGCGCGATTACATTTTTTTTTCTATTCGGCAATCCACAACCACGAATCAAAACACGTTTTAAGACATAGAAGCGTTTACAATATTCGCTATTGGGTTTTGTATTTTTTGAGTTAGGGAAGCTGATTTTGCGAGCGTACGTAAAAACAAAAGCTTGCGACACACAATGTGCGTGGTACACAGGCTTCCACTACAGGTTCTACTACCGGTGGCGGTCTTTCGTCGAATACTCTTTTTCGGTGTCTTCCAACAAGCTTTCATCTCTCTCTCTCTTTCTCTCTCTTTGTCCTTCTTTCTTTCACACACACACTCTCACCAACTTAGACACACAATCATTCGCTGTGTTGTATCCCGGCATGAAGAAATACAATGAGAGAGATGGAGATAGGGATTTGGTGCGCAGACTCTATTCCGGCACCTCCCACACTTGCCTGTGAAAGACGAGGACTTGCTCTCTGTACGGTACTGTCTCTTTCACGTCTTGTTCGCTCTCAGCTGGTTTTTCGTTACCATAGAAACCAATTCAGATCGTCATATGCACTCGTTAGAACCGCTAACCTATCCCCAGATATTTTGTAGCATTGGTACTTTAGTGTTTCCAAAATTGTGTCGAGCGTCCTTTATTTTTATACTTCTTTTACTACTTTATTATTATTATTATTATTATTATTATTATTATTATTATTATTATTATTATTATTATTATTATTATTATTATTATTATGTGATTCATATTCATTCAACATCAGTAACGGAGTTCCTCAAGGTTCTCCTCTGGGTCCACTGCTTTTCTCAATTTTTATTAATGACTTACCAATAGTTTTAAATCATTGCAATATATTACTTTATGCTGATGCCATCAAGCCTTTTAGAGTAGTAAACAATATTGAGGACTACGTTAGGCTACAAGGAGAATTAAGTAGAGACATTAAATGGTGCAAAGATAATGGTATGGATATCAATTATTTAAAAATTAAGTGTATGACCTACAGTAGCAAATTACTATGCTATGTGAGCTAATACGAAACCGAAAAGGTAATATAATACAGCAAGTTGACACAATGAAGTACTTAGGTGTAATATTTGACAGATCATTACTCTTTAGTGATCATATACAGAACATATATAATGAAACAAGAAAAATAATTGGTTACTAATTTAATTAATGACCTACTTTTCGTCAATAAGATACATATGTACTCTTATATAAATTAATGGTAAGGTTAAAATTAGAATATGGGTCGATGATTTGGAACAGCCTAACAAATATCCTCGTGGACAAAGTTGAAGTGGTTCAAAAGGGTTTTCTTAGAATACTTTCTTTTAAATTAAGTCTGGATTATAACTCCAGCACGTATGGATACTGGAAAGCGTATTTTAAATTGGAAACACTGCCTGACAGGAGAAAATTAATTGACCCGGTATTTGTAGAAAATATACTTGACCACTGATGCAACTCGGACTATATTTTTAAAAATATGAATTTTAAAGATCTAATGTACGATACAAGAGTAAACATTTTATTGCAACCACATGACAGGAAGTACATTTTAATCTCAAGGCTTTTAAGAAACTGTAATAGACTTGAAATGTGACTTTATTTTAGAGTTTTTAATATAACTTAGTAGTTGTTTTTATATTTACTTTTAATTTTTGACGTGTCAGTGTTTTAGGAATTGACATAAAATACGCTGTCAGCATTTACCTTACTATCAGTTTATGTTAAAAAGATAATCATTTCTTTTATCTCTTTCACTAAATTATAGTGTTGAAGTAATATTGTAGAATATCGCAAAGTGCTGCATTTCAGTTGTTCTCACCACGTAAAATCAAGTTATTATTATTATTAGTAGTATTATTATTGATTTTTTTAAACGTTTCTTTGCTGTTTGATAGTTTCATTTCCATTTTACCGAGTTTCATTTCATATTTTCTTCATTCCATCACTTTGCCTTGCTTGATTTTCTACTGTCTGTTCCTTTTTAATAGTTGTATTTTTGGAAGAAACTATAAAAGATATCTTCTTTCCAGATCCTACAACATAAAATATAATTTCAGAATAATGTTTCACAATTGTCATTTATAGCGCTTGATTCCAAACATTTTCTCCTATCCTGGTCATTGTGATGGACAAACACCGTATTCGTGAGTTTCCTCGGGGTTCTCCCGTTTCCACCCACTTTAGTCATTTTACCATTTTCATTTATTTCTCATTACTGTCATCTTCTTTGTCCTCGCCGGCACAATCATGGAAAGTAAAACTTAAAGGTAGTTATTTCATTTTTTTCTATTCTGATTACTATATATTAAAACTGCCTCCCTCACTTCCCATTGCAAATATCTATCGTTACTTTTTGTAGTTCTGAGATTTACGGTTTTGTTAATAGGTTAAAGGTAATGAGACTCAGTTATTGTCATCTTATGTTGACTTTCAGTGTTCTTTCTCAGCACTGAAGCAATATGAGAACGTTTACTTACAATATAAGGATAGAATCAGAACCACCGAAACGCTTTCTTAATTGAATATTTATGGGAAAATCGAATCTGAGATCCCATGTGCTGCCTACTACAACAGTCAGATTATATATAGTAGGAATCAGATTACACGTTATATGGTAGGTTCATATATGGTTTACTTTTCAGTGAAATGAGACATTCCGTGAGAAATAACATAAAATTGATGAAACTCATGCCTTGCACACTATTAAGTAAAGATACAGAATTTTATGTATCTACTAGCTGAACCTGTGCTATTTACACAGCGCACAGTTCTAATACGAGCGTGAATCTCCTTCCCACTTCTCATTGTATTTGTTCAAGTCTATTTACAAATACAAGTAAAGGACAGTAAGACTCTCAAATGGAGTGAATTGCTACAGAGAAAATTATAACTGCAAGGTTTTAATATATAGAATGTTGGAGTGAGTTTGTGGCAAAATTGAACAAATGAGAGATGATACCAAATACAATTTGCTTCTTATAATTCCATATCCAAGTACTTCTCACTGTATGTCCACAAGCCTTCGAAGTTACCAGCTTGCAATAGGTTTTGTCTTTCCGATAACAGGAAAGCGCCTGAAATGTCCATCAACCCGCTATACGTAGCTCCTCTACTGGTTGCCTTTCACAAGGGTGTCAACCTTAATGTGTTAGTGGCAATATTAAACTAATAGGGTCAAAACGACGCCTAAAATGTGAATAGAAAAATAAAGAGAAGTTTTTCTTTTTTAAATTTTGAATGAGAACAGGCAAATCTAGACAAATCGATCACCTAAAACGGCAAGTTTCTAGCACCTTTTGTTTGGAGATCTCATTGTCGAAAATAATTGGCCACATACATATAAACTTTTCTTGACACCAAATATATAAACCTAGCATTTTAATATATAGAAAATGGATGTGCATTTGGCTTGTATAAAAATATTTTCGATTTTAATTTAATATTTTACTGTGTAGAAAATAAAAGTTGATGAAGCAATTTCTGTTATCTTATGTACAGTTGTACGAGTATTCAAAAATGGGTCATCACTCTTATGTTTAGAAAGCTATATTCCATTAGTCATATGTAACAAATTCTAATACTTTGCCAAAGGAAATCTACATTCATTTGATTTAATTCGGGTAAGAGTATAGGGCTTCTAAAAGAGAAATAGATGGTCAGGTTTTCTCTAACAAGTATATGCGTCAATTTGGCTACTCCACGATAGCTTTTGCAAACAATATTTAATTTGAATTGAAGTAATTGAATTATCTTTAGGACTTATAAAGACGATCTAAAGTTTGAAATAAGAGAAAGGAAAGTGGAGTAAAAGTAATCAATCCTATCTCAGCTTCGGAATATCTTTTGTATGGAACCTTCATTTGTAAAAGAGGTCCTGACTGCTAGATTTATCAACACTCTGGGCAAACTGCTTAAGTTAGAAACCTGAAATTTTGCCAGGCTATGGAATTTGTGATGTAAAGTCCCACTAAGGAATGATTTTCGGAAATTTAACGGTGAGGGGTACAGAGGGGTGGCAATTATTATCTTTAAAAAATGGTATATGTTCTACTCATTTAACTTTTTAAAAATCAACATTTCCTGCAGTAATGTTGATTTTTATTGATATTCATTGAATATGTTATTTGACCGAGAAGAGAAGAAAAGGGGTCAAAAATTACAATTATTATAATAACATGTTTATATATTGAAATCTCTTAAGTTTAGATGCATGACATTCAGTATTTGAAATTCTCAATTAAAACGATTATATATGTGGTTTACTGTTTTTCGTTCTTTGACCTAAAAGGGAAGAAAAAGGCGGGAACAAAAATAAACTGAAATGAAATCTTTTAAGTTTTACCTCCCGCGCTTATGCTGACTAGACTAAAGGAGACGGTGATAATGAGAAATGAATGAAATGGTGGAATGAAGGAAATGGGAGAAACGGGGGAACTCCAAGAAAACCCAAACACACGGTGTTTGTACACCATAAAGTCCACTTGGTACAAGCTGGGATAGAACCAAGATCCCATGCACCACATTTAAAGCCATACCACTGAACAACCCCGGCCCATAAGGGGAAGAAAAAGGGGAGAAGTTACAATTTTTATAATTTAATGGCCACATATCGAAATTTGTTACAGTTAGAGGAATTAAATTTGGTATTCAGAGTTTTCATTTAAAATAATTAAAGACATTTCAACGTTCTTATGCTTTCTTAGAAGGCAATAGAAAAGGAGAGAAGATAAAAAGGCGGGGTTTGCATTGTTGAAATAACGTGACAATGTATCGAAATTCGTAAGAGTAGAGACATGTTAATTAAATACTTGTTTCAGTTTTTTTAAAAAATGTTTTTGCCTTAAAATGAAGGAAAAAGACAGGAAGGAAAAAGGATTAGGTTATAATCGTTATAATGATATGGCCATATCTCGAAATTTCTTAAGTTAAGAGATCGTATATTAGAGATATAAGACGTGATAAGAGATAGTGGGCCGATCAAATCTGGAAGTCTGGGGACAATGAACCCAGGTATAGCCGAATGCTAGTTGGCATATAATTTTCTGCAATCGTTATTATGGAATTATTTAATTATGCTGAAGAAGACATTGCAGTTTCTTGATTGTCTTTCATGCTTGTGATTAAAATCGGTGTAGAATAAAATAACTAATTATCTTCAATAGTATTTTATTTTGTGTATTTTTGTATACCAAAATTTGTTTTCATACAAGAATGTAATCTTTACCTCCGAGTCTTACAATCCCTGCTGATAAGTATAACGGTTCGGAGGACACAACAATTTTAGATAAAATCTTTTAATAAAGGATCTAATTTTACTATACTATAGAAATGAATGAATAATATATTATAACATAATAATAAAATAAACTCCCACTTAATATTAGAAGTGAAGGGCATACTTTCTAGTGCCATAATAATGATTTTTTTTTTTTTTACTTTTTCGAAAATCATCCATTCGAATTATGAGTGTTAAATACATGATTTTATTCAGTTTCATGACATGTATCAACTTATGCGTGCATCAACTTTGGACAATATTTTAGTTAGACAGAAATTATAGTATAGTACTGGAAGGAGCAAGGGGTCAATTTTGAACTTTCGTTTAAATTTTGGTAACTTAGAGGTATTAGCAGGAACTAAGGTCACGAGATCGCCTCATTTACTCATTCATGTCCTTTTTCTCGAGTCTCTAAATGACTCTATTTTTTTTTAAATGAAAATGGGAATACCCGCATGTATTGGTATTAAATTTCTAATAAAGGTTTCACCTTCTATTGGTAACGTCATAAAGAGAAGATTAATTATGTAATTCTAATTAATATTCGTGTAATGAGCTGAAAAGATAATTAGTTTACGGAGAATACTTAGGGCAGCATTTAATTTTTAATTATATTTATTAATTTATCTTTATTTTTCATGAATTTATTTCTTCCTAGGCAGTAACTTTCGATAGAAAATGTCAGTGGCGAATCTAGCCCGAGATCGGGGGGCCTAGGCTCCGCCAGTTTTTTGAGTGACAATAATAATTGAAGCTATTATTTATATACTTTTGTAAGTTCATAGTAAACTCATGATATATCTATCATAGTCTGGGTCTCGTAGCTCCCCAGTTTTTACCTTCCAGATCCGCCACTGGAAAGAGCTGAAGTTTCGGTGTAAAGATTGAGTCATTAACGCCGAAAATATCTCACATTGATGCGTCCTGCACCGAAAGAGTAATATTTCACATTGATTATTTTTTATTTATGTATTTAACAATCATCAGATACAGCTCAGAGGCTATTTTATACTGGATATCTAAACATAACAACAACAACGGAAAATATTTGGGAAGATATCGGCCAGGGCCTGTTTTAGTAGGTACCATCCCGGCACTTGCCTGGTAGGACTGAGGAAAATCCTAGAAAACCCCAGTGAGCGGGAATCGCACGACCTCCAGAATGAAAAGGCAACTCTACCACTTGAGCTACAACGTTATTAATGCTTAATATGTAGAAGGTGCAGCGGAGAAATTTTAAAAGCGAGACCAAACTATCTTCACATATATTCAAGGTCGGAGAAAGGAAATTGAGGGAGCAATCATAGAGAATTGTAATTTTGCTCTGTTTCTTGTTTCTCTAAAAAAAAATAACATTTGTTTTACATTTTTCTCAACCATAATTAAGCTCCCCACCCGACTTTGTTAGTTTTCAGAATGCACATCACGTGTTCTTCCCTTCATCTTCCGTCCCGGTAGGCTGGAAAACGAAGCAGTATATTTTAATAAAAGCAACGAAACCTTTTTATTATTTTTCATGTATGAGATGCAGTATTCTCTTCTGGTAATCATGGCAGGGTAGAGATGTGGAAAGTATAGAGAGTAACATGGATTTTTTTTTAAAAAATAAAGAAAATAAATTACGAGGATTTTTTGTTTTAAAAAAAAGTTGAGTTTCATGTGAAATGCATACCATTACTCATATCATAAATGTATATGTGTTTCCACATTCTTATTTTAAACGGCAAAAGGTATGTGATATGTTTTGTAAAGCGACTCTAAACACAATTAATTAGTACAATTAACGTTGTATGCTATGTATTTAATTACACAACGACATATGTAGTTAATATTTTAAATGAAGAAATTTATATTATGGATCTTATAACAGCAAATGGAACGGCTAACATTTACACTCTAATGTTTCACTTCTGGCTTAGAATTTCTTTAAGATTCTCAAAATGAAATAATCGAAGCACGTTCTTTTTCTTCAATTCACTTATATAACTTGAATTTTCTTGTACATTGAATGTTGATATCTTACATTAGCATTTCCTTATAAATGTGTTGCTTGATTAATTTTTGATAACTGATTAGCGTCGAAGGTAAGACGGATGGAGCCTGCGGCAATGCATTCGCTCCAGATCACTTTCCTTATGATAAGGTGCAAAAAAAAACTTTTAAATGATATTTAATTCGTGTTTAGGTTAAGTTCTCTAATTCACACAACTGTTAGGTTAGGTTTTCTCTTTTATTATTATTATCTGAGATCCCTCTAGAACATACAAGCAACCAATGCATCCACATGATTATAGCCTTCAGCTATTTGTTGTCACTTTTACACAAGTACAATTACGACTATTACACAACTCCTTACTTCACTTTTATCATTCATTTCTCATTTCTACTAATTCTCTTTTATCTAATTCCTCTCTACATCTAACATCTTTCACGTACCATTTACTATTTATCAAGTAACTTAACTTCAATCTGTATAGACCAAGGATGTTATAAATATAGAGGATCTGCCCATATGTATCTTCATCCTATTAAATCGGTGAAGCCGAAAAGCAACCGAGCATCGGCACGTCTGATTGGTTACTCTCGTTTCTGCCATCGTCTGATTGGTTACTTTCGCTTCCGGCATGGTTGTTGGCTCAAAACATAGCGATCCTATTGGGCGGAGTGGGCACAGTAGGGGTGGTCAAACTGTGACGTATGGCTTCAAGATTTTGTTGTAAGGTCAGATCCTCTATTTTATTAGATCCTTGCTATAAACTCAAGATCAACAACTGTTTTCTCACCACATCAAAAACTCTCGTTCTTTTCTTCTTCTGGCTAGTGCTGTTATTTAAACATTTCTAACCTAACTTTCTACACTAATTTCCTACTCCTAACACCCTATATATTAAATATGTAAAAATAATAATACATTGAACCTGAAATTTCCTACGTGGATGTTTCTGGTTTGCGCAGTAGCTTAATGGTAGAGCATCTACCTCTGGTGTGTGGAGTCTCTGAATCAATCCAAACTCACGACAAGTAACCTCTGTGATGAACATACGTGTGCATTGGCTTCCTCCGGGTTCTTCCGTCTCTCCGCCCCCCATTTCATTCATTCTCATAACCCTTCTAGGCTACTCGGCACATTTTGGAATGTCAAACTAGAAAAATTCATTTCATTTCAATTTTCTGCTTACATCATAATATACTTTTATTTTTTCTAGTGATTCTACTGGAAACCAGCTTAGATTGCTGGTACAAAAAGCGCATGTGATATCCATACCAAAACCAATATACGTATATATGAAGCAAATTATTAACATTTTGTATAACATATCGTTTTTAAAATAGGTAATAATTGACTTAATGTATTTAACATAAAAATCCAAACTATCAGTTTATGCTAATACGAAATGACAGTACTCAATGATACACTTAATTTCTAAGGGTATAGGTATTTCAAACATATTATACATTTTCGAAATGGGGATCAACTACTTTATAATGTTCTGTGTCAGCCACAAGTCTATTACTTTATAAAACAATTTAAATTCACACAAATTCTATTTAATTAAATTACACAGTAGCATGTCTACCTAGCTGGATTTTGGTTGTCCCTTATGGTAGATAAATACTTGGTAACAACATGTTCAAAGGACACTTATACTGACAGTGAATACCTTACGCCTTGCAGTATCAGTAGCATTGGTAAAAATAAGACAGAATAAAATATTAAAACAAAATAAAGTAAAACTATCACACGTTTTCTCATTTTCAATTTCACTCTTCCATTCTTCTCTTTGCACTTATTCCGTCCTTGAAATATTTTGAACAAAAACCATGAGGTGGAAAAACAGGAACTTGTGCTTTCATTCTACTCTGTTATTCCACATCGATTAACACAGCAGGAAATTCGTTTTATTATTCAGTTCAAAATCTCTTGTCGTAAGAATTCTGTCTAGGAATTTGAAGCCTAAAATATATAAAAATATAATTATGCCTGTTGTTCTGTATGGTTGCGAAAAATGGTCGTTTACTCTGAGGAAAGAACGTAGACTGAACGTATTTGAGAACGAGATCCTGGAACGAATATTCGGACCCAAGAAGAACTGAAATATGGAATGTATTAAACTTCGTAAAGAAAAACTACGTAATTAATATAGTTTATCAAACATTGCTAGGGTCATGAAATCTAGGAGGGTTAGGTGGGCAGGTCATGTAGTCAGGATGGAAGAAAGTAGGAATGCTTTCAATGTTTTTAACTAGAAATCCAATCAGGAAACGACCATTAGGAAGACCTCGGTGCAGATGGGACGATAACATTAAGGGCATCTTGTAGAAATAGGAATACAAAGTAGAAACTGGATTCAGTTGGCTAAGGACAGAAGTCAATGCAGACCTTTTGTGAACGCGGTATTGAATCTCCGGGTTTCATAGGTCATACAGTTAGTTACGCAGCTTCCTCGAAAATTTCCTAGATTTCTAAATTAATAAATGTAGCTGTAAAATTAGAGAAAGGTACTTGATTTGATCAAAACTTGAAACATTAAATAGGCAAATAAAACATTTACGTAGGGTGGGTACAGAAGTGGCAATATATTTACCCATGGCAAGATTTCTCTTTCATTTTCTTTCTTTCGTTTTGTGTCTATTTTGTTTAACGTTACACAATTATGCTTTAAGACTAAGGAAGACGGTAATTATTAGATAAACGATAATGATGCAATGTCGAAATTCCCGGGTTGGATTCCCGGTGGGAACACTCGGACAAAAAACTGTAAAAAGCTTTTCCAGACCAGCCATCCAGAATGAGGTTTTCCTTGGTTTTCTTCATACACACCAGGCAAATGCCGGGGTGGTACCTAACATATAGATCTCAGGTCGCTTCCTTCCTTCCCCAATCCTTTCTTCCTTTCCTTTTCCCGGATAGTGTGCTCGTCGAGGAACGTCATCCCTCACACTTGACCATAGATGCCGAAAGCCCAGAAATCTACGTAAATCCTAAATCCCGCGATGTCGAAATTAGGAGGAAACGGGAGAATCCAACAAAATTTATTGATTGTTTGTCCACCACAAAACCCACTTGGCTAGGGCTGGGATTAAATCAAGGACCCTACGCGCCAGAGTTAAACGCTTGAGCACTAGACCACCGTGTAATTTCAAGCTTCCTTGATAAACAGCAACGTTTCCTCGCATTTAATTCACTAATGCTCAGCCATCGGGAACCGTATTACAAACCTTGTACACTAAATGCATATGATCTGTGTGCACTGAACTAGAGAAATGAAATCATTGAGTTCAATGTGTTGCTATTATGTCTGTTAGGTTAACGGAGACAGTGACTAAAGCAAATGAATGCTAATGGATGAACTGGTAGAATGAGAAAATGAAAGGAAACGAGGTTATCCCGTGAAAACCCACGAGCACGAAGTGGTACACCTCAAACTTACTTGACCGCGCTTCGAACCTGGGACCCCACGCGCCAGAGGTAAACCACTAAGCCACTCTGCCTCTCCACTAAAGTAGAGAGTATAGCTGAAATATTAACTACATTTTTTAACAAAATTTATCGTTCTTGGTTTCTTTTTACTTATGCTTTACGTATTGATTTACATGTAAGGTAAAACGCTTACAAGCAATATTTTATCTGAATTTTAATCTTCGTGACTTCAGCAATACCGTGTCTTTTACTAGCATCATATCGAGAGATTGCTAAGCTGAAAAGATTTCCGATATATCGACCAAACATAACATTCCTTCTCAAACTGGAAAATGGAAAAACTAAATGCCCTTTAATATACCATTATTCAAGTAATAAATGTAAAGGGCTATTAAGACTTATAGATGAATTACCCCCCCTTTGTGCAATAAATTGGTGTGGATATAAGGAATTTATTCCCATTGGATTTCAATAGTCGAAAGTATTCAGTATAGCCATGCATATAATACTGGATAAAGATCCATTTCCTTTCATACAAATGTACTCTGCTGCCTGTTTTTTTTTTTAAAAAACTCAGGTAGAGTAGTAGAAATTATATAAATGTCAGTACCGCTATGTGAAATCGGTGATTGTCAATGAAAGACATTAAGACACAAGCAGGCTTATTCCTTGATCCTAAATATGCTGACAATGTACAGGGTGATCGGGGTAAATTTGAAAGTTGGTTTAATTGCATGTATATATGAGTTTTTGAAAGGTATTGCAAGCGTTCTCACACATTACTTCTCTTTTTGTTCAGATACAACAGCGAAGTCAAACAGAACTGCGATGGGCGAGTGGAAGCCACCAAAATATTGGAAAGGAGTTACCTGCATCATGATGATTCGTGCTAGCCAACCAAATTCTGCAACAGCAACCAAGACAGCTGCTCAATACTCCTTGAACACTCTGAAAATGAAATGAAATCTTTGAGTTTTAGTCCCACGGTTATGCCGGTTAGGCTAAAGGAGATGAGAAGTTGAGAAATGAATGGAATGGTGGAATGAAGAAAGTGGGAGGAAACGGCAGAACCCCGAGAAAACCCACAAACACACTGGGATCGAACCAGGGACCCGAGGTACTATAACTGCCGTGTCGTGACAAAACGCTGTAACTTTGGCGGAGCAGTTTTGCGAAAATGAGCCGTAAAGTTTTCATCAGAAAATGTGATCTGTATCGTGTAGAACCAGTGTAACTAGGTAATAATGATCAACCAATCAATTTTAACCAAATTTAATCACACAACATGCATTTACGTAACATTACATGTAAAAACGTGTTTCCAAAGTCAAGATACACTGGTTCTACACGATACAGATCACATTTTCTGATGAAAACTTTAAGGCTCATTTTCGCACAACTGCTCCGCCAAAGTTACAGCGTTTTGTCACGACACGGCAGATAGGTGAACGCTCTACCAGTGAGCCACCGCGCCCCTACACTCTGAAAGCAATACGTAGTGTAATGCAGACATGCAACGGTGACTCCGCTCCTAGCCATACCGTTGAGAAGACCCTTAAGTGGTTGTGTGACACTTAATACGACTTCATTTGTATGACTTCACCAGTTCCGACATCTGGTCCCAGAACTCCTCTGATTGCAATCCTATGGATTATTATGTGTGGGGCGTGGTGGAGCTATAGACCAACTGCACTGCCTACAGCACAAAGACCCAGCTCATCGACAAGATTCAGGCGGCATTCGTAGCTTCCCTAGCTCCGCCTTCACCCACTGCATGCTCCAGATTCAGAAGCCGCCTTGAGGCAGCTGTGGCCGCAGAGGATGTTTCATCTACAAGTAAAAAATTTATCCCGAAGACCCTGTAAATAGGGGAACAAATGTTTCAAATATGTAACAAGGAAGTGTACAAGAAGAAAATATGTTTACTTTCTATTTATGTCAACAGCATGTATTGTTTTGCACTAGTTATATGTATATGTTCAGTATAAAGTCCTGTAGGCAAAGATCTTACAAGTAAATGATATAAATGGATGAATCGAGTTGTGGGATGAGACATAGTGCTCCTTATAGAGGATGTAAAAACATGTGTATGTGGAAAGTTATAGCGGATGAGCACCTTAAGAAACGGAGGTCGAAGGGGTGAAATTTAAAGGGAGAAGGGCTATGCTATGTTATACAAATACACCAAATAAACTGTTGAATCGTAAAAATAGTGCCAGATAGACAATTCAAATGATAGTAGTTTCACATACTGGCAAAAGAAGAATGGGCAGAGAAGATTACGAACTTCTCTTGAAATCCGTCATTTTGAAATTGTTATTTTTTCGAAATGGAAATGTAGCCATGCGGCACATGCCTTAAGACTGTGTTTTGATCAGGAATACCGTGCTGCTATACGTTTCGTCATACTACTAACCGCTGATCCCTTTGAATACCATCGCAACACATGCTCGAAATGACCACTCTGTGCTAACAAAAAAGACAAAAAAACTGTTCTTCCAAACGGAACAGTTCGGCACTATATGAAGCAAATTGCAAGTAATGTCATAAATAAAAATGTAATAATGTACAACTTGGATATCAAATTTGATGTTTGTTTTCTTGGCTTGTAGATATGTTTAATTTAGGCCTGCATGTGTTTTCGTGATAATCCAAGTTTTCAACATTAAAGTATCAATTTCGCAAATACTTATAAAGGTGATCCCAAGTCCTCAAATTAAGTACAGATGACAATCACTAAAGTTCATAATTGACATATTGAGAACATTCTGACCCTAATTCATGTATCACATGACTTCCCTTCCATTTCAAAACAATATCACAATTTCAAAATGGCGGATTTCAAGATGGCGGCGGAGGTTACTGATCTACTCTCCCCGTTCTTCTTTTACTAATTGTGAAACTGTCTTTGTTTGCATTGTCTATCTTTCACTATTTTTACGATTGAAAAATTTATTTGATGTATTTCTATAACAAAGCATAGCCCTTCTCCCACCAAATTTGACCCCCTCCCCCTCCTTTTCTTATGGCGCTCAGCCGCTATAACTTTGAATATACACATATTTTCGCATCCTCTATCATCCGCACAATATCTCATTGGACTTTTTACATGTAAGTAAAAAATATCAATCTTTGTGTATGGCTCTAGAGGGTGATTCTTTTATGTGAGTAATAAAATTGTCATAAAAACGAATCGTAATCTGCGTTTCCAGTTAGATTGTTAACTTTCAAATTCGATATAAAGATCCATTTTGTATCACATACATTTATAACAATGGAGGGGTCTAGTGTGAGAGAGAGAGAGCTATGCCACTTTTTTTTTTTTAATGGAAATAAATGAAGTTTTCTAAAGCATCGTGTTGCGTCATAATTTGTATAATAAAGGGTCAATTTTTTACTTCTTAACTTATTGTTAGGTAAATTATGCAAAAGGAAAATTGTGGATTTCAATTTAAAAAATAGCATTTATTATGAGATGCATGGTATAAAGTTCGTAGTATTCCAATGTGGAAAAATCAATAAAGTAAATCAAAGAGTTTTAACATGACTCAAATATTTTTCTCAGGTTTACTTATGAACTGCAGGAAGACATGTCTTCTGGTTTATCTTCACTTTCCATTGTATCTGTGGATGTTAATTTTGGTAAACAGCATGAAAAACTGGATAAGTATAAGGCATTATTACCATGAGAATGTTTAACTTCAGGGGGTGCGGTGGCTCAGTGGTAGAGCGTTTGCCTCCGGTGCTTGGGGTCCCTGGTTCGATGCCAGCTCGCGCCGTGTGGACTTTGTGGTGGACAAACACAAGTGTTTTCTCGGGGTTCTCCCGTTTCCTCCCACTTTCTTCATTCCAACATTTCACTCATCTCTCATCATCACCGTTTCCTTTAGCCTAACCGGCATAACTGTGGGATGTAAAACTTAAAGATTTGATTTCATTTCATTTTCAGTGCTAATATGTGAATATGAATATAGCAGTGGTATTTCTTCAAGAAGTGTAATCGTATAAGGATAATCAAGCACGAGATCTCTCCTGGTTTTGGAGGGACGAGATGGCATCTTCTTGTACATTAGAATTCCATGTCAAAATAGATGTATTTGAAGAAGAGTATGCCCAGTAGTGTTGTATCAAATTTCACAGCCCGATATGAAAGCTACCATCGAATATTGCAACAAAACTCTATATTACTTTACCATTCAACTGTTGATACCTCCTCTATTGACATACCAGACACCATCGGTAGGTGGCATAACTCCTTGTCTTACTCAAAATGAAGCTGAGGATATATTCATGAACTCAGGATATTTGCTGCAGAAAACGGCAGATATATATATATATATATATATATATATATATATATATATATATATATATATATATATATATATATATATATATATATATATATATATACATGACAGTGGAAGACTAGAAATGGCAAAAAAACTAAATAATATCTTTAATGATGATGACTGTAAACTTCTAAGAAAGTAATCGAAATCATTGGTAAGAAAATCGTGGTAACAAAATGCCTAGGCATTTTATGAGAGAAATGGCTTAAAGTATATGAAAGTATTTTATTAACGAAATACTTACTTACGAAACAAAGAGCATTACTAGATTTTTTTTAAAAAAAAATAATCCGAACAAAAATTACTGTGCCAGTAAAATACTACTTCTGGATATTTTCAAGTAAAATAATTTATAGTTACTAATGAAACATTTATTTATAAAAGAAAAACAAAATTGTTTGAGGCGTTTGTAGAAAACGCCATAGCCGTGTTCATATATAGAAAGAGGACCAGGCATGTGAATATCACGGGATATAAAGGTTATTATGGAATTTTGTGGAACTTTCAACTCTTTTTAATACAAGCACAATATTCATCATCTTTATTGCCATTGTAATTTTTTTTAATGCGAACTTCCTCATCCTACTGCCTTCGAGAATGAAGACTTTTATCGCTTACCAAGGTTATTAGGGAAAAAAATTACTTATGATATATGTGCAAAATTGCCTCTGGAAGTTTCCACAAAATTATCTGCAAATAACTGCTCTGTTCATATCGAAGTCCTTCAAAGAGAGAATGTTTATTCTATATTGTAGAGTTGTTAATAAAATATATTTTACGTAACATAAGGATAAGATCTTGAATATTTTATTCAAACTATTTAAAAACAATTCATTCTAGGAATAAACCACTCATTGTGATTTTTGCCAAGAGATATTCAAATTGAGTATACAATATACATTTGTGAAATATGACACAATTTATTATACTCTTTTTTCTTTTTTAGGCAGTCACTGGAAAAAGCATTCCCTACCTGAAATCTACCATTTCTGACATTTTGAAGACAAATGACTTACATCATGCATAACATTTTTAATTGTTGATCAAATATTGGTTTAACATATATAAACAAAATTGTTAGTTATTTTTGATTTCCATCCTACTATGTTACATTCTTGTACTGGAGATGAGAAAAATGCAAACAATTGAGATACTCTCATAAACTATAAATTCAAATTGAAATATGGATACACTGAACGGTGCGATATGCAATCTGTATACGTTCACCTGCATTAATGAATGAACAGATGGATATGTATTTACAAGAATCCTTGTTTTGGCACGTAGGTACAGTATGAACTGTGCAAATTCGTTGAAATCTCTAATTCTAATTTCTAATCCTGAAAGTAAAAAGAAACGGATTATTATCAGATTGTTGGTTCAATTTGCCTTCGACATTAGTTTCAATATTTGTCCTTTGAAATTCATGAAATCATTGTGAATGTTGTCTTTCCGAAAGAGAAAAAAATACGTTTAAAAAGCCCAACTCATTTATCGGTGGATGTCTGTATATACTACTCGATTCTACAACTCGATCCCTCGACCAATCAGAGCGCTCCACCTGGCAACCTGGTTTCCAAAACCTGGGAGCCAGGTGGGAGCAGCTCAGTTCGAGCAAGTCGAGAGTAGGGGTAGGACCGACAGCAGCACGCGTTGGACTTCGATTGATTGCGAATCATCCAGTCCGCTCATCGTGGTTGAGCCCCGTTTCGGTCTTCGGCATTCTACTTATTTATTTTATCTCTTGTTGTCCGCAACTCTTCAAGATTTCGTCTCTTCGATATACACTCATGCCCAAAATGATTGTCGCATATCTATAACTGTCATATTGTAAGAATATAATTAGATAATGATTTTGCAGGGTACTTTTAATACTGATACTATGTGTACAAACGGAAAATATATATTTTTAGTAAGTTTCATAGGAAAAGAATTATAAATGCGAAAATTAGAATGAGTAAAACAAAATGTTGCTAAATGGACCAGAAAGGTTTATTTTCGTTTTATTGATATTATTTATTGCTCTTTTGACATGAAATTTGCCACATATATGTCTTTACACACATACTAACGTTATAAGAAATACCAGGCGAATTCGTTATCAAATTATATTCCTACAAAAATATATTTATAGACATGCGACAATAATTTTTGACATGAGTAAAACTACTACTTTAGCGGTCACGTCAGGATAGTTGTCAACTCCAAATAGCCAGGGATTAGGATTAGAATTTAGATTTTGGGGCTTTCGGCATATATGGTTACGTTAGTTCCTCATACATGAGGGATGACGTCAAGGAAGGAAGCGGCCAGGGACCATTGCCATAGGTACCATCCAGGCATTTAGTTGATGTGATTGAAGAAAGCCTCTTTAAGAATCGTTGGCTTGAAAAAACTTTTATACTTTTTCCACCAAGTGTCCACCAGGTATCGAAGTGAAAATAGTTAAAATACTATTGAATTAATAGCTAACTTCCGCATTATCAAACCAAACTTGATTCTTGTAACCGAAAGTGTTTACAAAGTCACTAAATTCATATTTTAAATTTAATTTAATTTACTTTTGTATTATGTAATTTTTATTTATTGTCGTTATCAGAATTCCAAATTTGAAAAACTTATTACAAGGCCCCTCAAAACAGTTGCTCCACTTTATTGGTGACCCTGCTTAAAGATCTTTAAAATAAACATTTTTATTTCGTTTCAGCTAGACACGATAATAACATGTTCCACTGATACTATAAGTATATAATGGATGGGAATTCCTCGAGCATACTCAATTACAACACAACATACGGATAAAAAGCGATAGAAAAATGGCTCTGTCAACACTGTCATGTGTGATGTACCCGTTGACTTTCTCTCAGTTCATAGGAAGAGACAGACTGTTGCAGCTGATGTGTTTTCATCCACACATGAGGGGATAGGGAGAGAGGGTTGAAGAGATACTTCCGTGATCGCGATGGCAAAGCAGATAAATCAACCGCGTGTGTATTAACAGGCTTCCCTTGTGGAACCCTGAGGAAGAAATTTCTCTGCGAATGAAACGTGGCAGTTCCCGAGAGCACTTTCCTGTTGCTTTAGATATAACGTACTCATCCACCATACGAATAGTCCCTTCTAGAAGTTTTTTTTCCTTCATATACTTTTTACACAACACAGCTATCTCTTTTTACACTGCTTTACCATATAAAAGGATTTTTTTCTCCTGTGTTATTACATTACTCACACCTCTGTTATTTTCAGTTGAGTGACCACTGAAAAGCTTGCAGCAATAAACCCCACATGTGTTTCAAAAGCAGATAATAACTGTGAAAATCGTTATTGTTTTGTCAGTGCAGCGGGTTTATGTTTGGAATAATAAGCACCGAAGTGTTGTGCACAACCGTTAGCGGTGACCTGAAATTCGTGACATGCATGTGTTACATCAAATTAAATGTTAATGTTTTAAATGGAAAGCAATTAGGTTAATAATCTGAAACGAACGACAGGATGAAATGTTGGAAACACGGCCGTATCGTGATACATTTGTATATTAGTATATACAGAATTTGGAATGAACTGCTTGAATGAAGGTCACATACATGGTTATGCCTTTTAGACTAAATGACACAGAACATAAATTCACAGATACATCTTTTAGGCGTCAGTTTCACCTATTGCGATGTACATGGCACGTTTCGTTTATTGCTGGTGGGTATCCCAGGGACATTCAATGGAAAATGAGATGTTAGCCCATGTCTCGTAAACGGGATTTCCTGTGGCATTCCTATGGGATATTCAAGAGCATTTTAGCGGGATATCACATGATAACATTTGGACATCCAAATAATTTCCCGTGACAGAAAAACCTTGAAGCCTTCCCTCCCTCCAAAAAAGTCATTCTTACCATTACCGTGAACAGTATGAAGTACCAGACATCTTTATTTCTTCAATATATTCATTTATATGAAGAAACATTTTATCTTCTTTCTTTGAAACGAAAGAGATTTTAGAGTTTCGATTTTACTGATTTCATTTTCAAGTCTCCTTTTCCAAAACGTATCTTGTTTTGTCAAAATATATCAAAGTGATAGACGACTTAATATAACTCAAATTAAATGCATTTCTGTTATAAGTGTATTTATTATAACTCAAGTTAATTACATCAACGCTCTAGATACATTTAATGTAACTCAAACGAAATGCATTAACATTACAAATTCATTTATTATCATTCAAAATAAATGTATTTTATTTATAGATTCATTTAACATCAATGAAATTCATTTATATTTTAGGTACATTTAATATAACTCAATATAAATTCATTTAGGTTATGGAGGTGTTTAATGTAACTCTAAATAATGCATTTGAGGTTATCAGGCAATATGGATAAGGGGAGTTATGTTGTGGAAATTTAGGTTAGATTAAGTAAATATAGGTAAAATTAAATAAAAGGGTTTTGGTCAATGTGATATTTACTAAGTTTACGCAACATTGTCTTAATAAAACAAGGATTTCTTTAATTCTAGTGTAGTTTGGAAAAGTACAAAGTTCAATACTGTAGGTAGGCAACATTAAAACAGTTCATATTATTCATATTGCAGTTTGGGCATTTAATATTATCCAAATGAAATATATTTGCGTTATAGATTAATTTAATATTACTCAAATTAAATTCTATTCAAAAACGTGAAATTTATGCATATTAGGTTATATGAACGTTAAATTCACAGAAAACGTCCTGGTTAGATACTCTTTCACTCTATATGGGTTATAAATTTATATTTTTATGATAATTATGACACCCATATCGTTTGAAGTAGATTAATGATTCGTGAGTACTTTGTAACTCTGGAAAGCTCAAGGAGAAGATTATAGACTGCAGAAGATTTAATTTGATGCATCCCAAATGATTGGATTGTGGCTGAAGTACAAACAATGATATATTTAAAAGTTTTGTTTACAGTATTATACCTGTAAAGGGAAGTTTCTTTTTGGTCCAACGAAATGTATCACCTGAGGGATGAGAACTTTGTTAATGCCCCACATGCAAAATATGTAGCATCTATGGAAACAAAACTTAAATTTTAAAACAAAAATTTCGATTAGAACTATTTCGAATGTATAGACAAACTAAAATGTGATTAGTCTACATAAATTGGTACAATATTCGAGTATCATATGCAGTTTGATAGAATTATAAAATACTTGATTGAAAAGTACGTAAATTAAAAAGCAACACGACGGGTCTAGGTCAAAACCCCCACAGCCAAAACCCCCACACTCAAGAAATGTCAAAACACCCACACAAACGGTCATAACCTTCACTTTTGACATTTCTTGAGTGTGGGGGTTTTGGCTGTGGGGGTTTTGACCGGTTCCCAACACGACAGCTTGTTTTCTTCTAACGACATGAAATTGATATGATTGTTTTATGCTTAAGGAACATCAAGTCCATAGTTTTTAAATTTTGGATAAGAAGAAAAAGAAGCGTAACTTAAATATATCGGAAATCGTTAGTAAAACATTCTTCCGAAGTGTAATTAAGAAAATATTTTACAAAAACATAATGAACTGCAGTCGAGATGAACGCAGGAATTTATATGGAAAATTAATAATAACAACATTGATGAAAATTGGATACAACGAAATAACGCCCTAAGCTTGTTCGTTAATTCTGCTGTTATAAAAAAGCAGAACATGCATTCTAGCCCAGCCTCGTCTTGCACAAAGAAACTATTTAACCAGTTGATTTCTCGTCTTCACTTACACATGATATTTCTCAGCTTCTACTTTAAGTTCCAGACCATACTTACAGAATATGAAATTCATCAAAATGAACAAGGAGCTTACTACAACATCATATCATGTAACTTCGTTGGTAACTTTCAGTACATCAGTTTGCTCTGGTAACTTTCATGATAGTTTACAAGACTAGCTAATCTTCCCCAGTTGATAAGTTGAATAATCACTTTTCAAAACTCGAATTATTTTTTTTTGTATTTTTGAGTTAGAAACTGAATTCAGTAATGTTGGATATGCTCTCTTCAAATGTCATGCCATTGTTGTCAAAAATAGCTACAAAAAACAATAGTTCCCATTTGAATATTGGATGCAAAACTTGTCTTACCCATTTCGACCAATGAGGTGGTTTGTTCATGACAAGCAGGGATTATGGGTACTGCTATGTGATCAATTACTATTAGCAGACGATAATATTGCTTCTGTAAGGTTTTCCTGTCATCACATTAGTGAGAGAAGCAAATGATGTCCTGAGGTTCTACAAAATGTTCTTTGAGTTGTACATTGCTGTAGAGGAGGAACATCATGCTTGTGAAAATCTCACTTATGAACTATCAGATTGTGACCCATATTGTGGTGAATCTATGATCTAATATTGATTTTGCAGTTTTATAAGTATCTGGATCAAAAACTATTGGTATCTGGTTTACTCTAGATTCCTTACAGCATTTTGGTTGTTTAATTTAGTTTTACTATAAGCAAATTAAACTAATAATAGCTGTTTCAATGTAGCCTACCTATAGTTTTGAACCTTGTACTACTCTTAACTACACTAAGATTAAAGAAACCCCCTGTTTTATTAAGACAATGTTGTGCAAACTTAATAAATACCACATTGACAAAAACCCTTTTTATTTAATTTTACCTATATTCACCAAACCTAACCTACATTTCCGCAACATAACTTGCCTTATCCGTATTGCCTGTGCAAAACTTGGCATTTTAATTTTTCAACTTTTCAATTTTAAAATGAAATTCTAAAACCATTTCTAGAACTACAGAGAACCAACAGTCAAATTTTTGTGTACTGAGATTAGAAAATAAAATAACAAGGAGTTTGTTTTTTACGTTTTCTGAAAACTTTACTAAGATGGCTAAGGCATGTTTTGAAAAGTCACTTCTCAGTTGGTTGAATTCACGTTCAGGGCCCCTTTCACCACGAAGGTTAAATGAGATGTGAACCTACAGCTTAAAGGAGAACTGAACTACTTGAACTCCCTCCGGGAATCGAACCCCACTGTTCTAGGCTGAAGGAGCAAATGCTAACTATAGTCACACGTTAGTCTAGATCTGCTCCAGGAATTCCAGTTTAGCACCTGCAATACGATATGATTCAAAGCAAATTAGAACTTGTTTTATATTGAATATAAACTGGTGGCTTTGAGGTAAGTCACATTGGTAAAATGCATGCATTTATTGACACGAACAAGGCCAGATTTAGTGGCTGCACAGGTATACATGCAGCCCCCTTGTAAATATACACGATCTAAAATGAGAAGCTAGCAGTGAAAATAGCAACGCTTTCTAAAACTTTTTGGCCATCATGTTCCGTTTGGGGCTTGAAACGAAGAGGAGTTTTGCAAAACCAATAGTTTAAGTCGATTTATTTAAAAGTTCAAAAAAAAAAAAAAAAAAAAAAGATTCACCAAGCAAAGCAATATAACATTTTCAGGTAGGGAACAAAACAGAAACCAGGAGGGGAGAAGAACAATTTTTCCTGCATATCACTTGCGACCCTGTTTGAAATATTTCCCCGCCTCTCCGTTCTATGTATCGGCGTTGTCAGGTGTGAAGAATATTGTCACATGTCACTTTGAAGTTTCAATGAGACGGGTTATTTTGGTAGATATGGTGTACCTCCCCTCAGAAAATCGTGGATCAGACCATGGTCACGAACTATGTAAAGAAAGCTTAACGTACTAATCCTTTTGTCTAAGAATTAGTCTGGACTCATTCCATTCCTTATGATTAGCGTACGCGTCTTCGACGAAGGAAATCTACGGTAGATTCCAGTTGGGAGATCACGTGACTCGAATGCCCCGTTAAGTTGTAGGTGCATGTCTCATACAGCCTCAGTGTTAACCTGGACACTACACTCCAAATCAAACAGCCAAGCAAAAATTAGTACATCAAGCAAAATTTCATCTTTTAGTTTGCAACGATAAAATTCTTATACTAATCCTAGTGGTTTCCCTCAAGTGCCGCTACTAGTGTAAGACACTTACATACACGTGAAGTTAATCATAGTTATGTCACACAAGTACCTATTAATTCTCTTCATGTTCATGAACGGCTTTTTGCGAATGTAATATTTTTTCTATTTTAGCAGTGAATGAATGAAGTATCTTGTCTGTATGACAATTACTGATGTGATGACGATAAAAGCATCGGTAACTTGTGTAATGTTGATGGAGTGATCTGAATGCGAAGATCAACCTTCTGATTACAAAACATAGATCATTTCGAGCTTGGGCCGTAAATTTTTAAATGTACAACAATATTTCTCGGGCCTAACTTTGTAAATATACTGTACAAATCATTCTTATCGAATCATTCTTTCTGTAGAACTTTTAAGACATAACTTCAAAACTAAATCTCTAATTGCTGTAAATACATATAAAATTTTGCGTTTATTATTAAGTTTCTGTAATCCGGGCTTATTTAGGACTCGTATGCTTATTACACACGGTCGGGCCTAAAGGCTAAAACCTATTTCGGACTTGGAGCCGGGTCTCACATTATAAATCGAGGGGTCTGGCCAGGCTAGGGTAAAAATTCAGGCCCGTGCAGACCTCTTTGTAGCACATGGTATTTAGGTGGAAAAGTAGGCTAAAGATTGCAGGTTGTGTCAAATTATTATTTCCACACGCTGTCATTATTTGCTCCAAAGTGTTATTTACTTTCTCGATGATCCTCGTACGCAGGTGAATTAAAGATGTTGATATTAGAGTGCAAATAAGATGTTATCAACTTTCCTATTTGTCTAAGTAATTTTGTAAGAATATCCTAGTTGTTCATGACAAGTTATGGAACGAAGACGTAGTTCTTGTTTATTTCGGAATTATGTATTACAGATTTATCAATTTCTCTTGTCAGCTGAAGACAGGTTTCTCCTTCTTGTACTGTAATCTTCAAACTCTACAGGAGTTGATAACTTCAAAGTTTGTTGAATGCGTAAAGGAGAAGTAAAGCCTCAGAATTCTCAGCAATTGAATTGAAAACATATGGAAGTTTCTTCTGACAGCCTTTCGTAGAAACTTCTATAATCTTCCCTCAATAGTAGACAAGTTTTGGTTGCATGGGAATTGGTTCTGATTTAGTTTAAGTGCTTCTCTGTGCACTGTGTTCGTTCGTGATTTCTCACTATAGAGTACCATTAAGAATGCCTACACCTGCCCATGGGATGTTCTTAGTATATAAATGTTATTTCATAAAGTTTCAATTGCTAGTTCGTATTACTAAGCAATAATACCATATATATATATATATATAGACAATATCTATATACAGTTGGGAGATTAGCAATTAGCACTAAGGCCGATATTTCTACTCATAAGAATGGTTTAATTAATAAAAAAAACTTTTTAAAAATGAATCGTTGATTGCAAGAACAAGAAAATAGGTTTTGGATGAGGAGCCACGAAATTTGTGAACTACCCCTAAATCGAGTTTTAGTATTTTCTACGGAATAAGCACATCATACGGAGTTAAATGATAGTATGAATTTCGCTACATTATATGTAGTTCTCCAGATATAAAGCCTACAGGAAAATTTTTGATTAAAAAATATTGGATCTTTTGATCTAATAACACAAGTCAATTTTATACAGTTTGGGGAAAATAAAAAAAAAACTATTTAAATCCATTGCTGGCCATATTTGAGATATCTATGCACTAATGTTTTAAAGAAGAACTAATTATATATTTACGAGTTACATTTTCATCACTTACTAATATAATTATGACAATAGATACAATTTATAATTGATGGACTCTGGTCCTTTCTACAATCAAAATAATTTGCTAACATAAATAGCAATTAAAATTAATAACGAGTGCCCTTCTAGACATCTAAATTCATGTAACGTCGTCCATTAACGAATATATGTAAACAAATAATAAATTTTGGTACTTAGAGAAACGGATCACGTATTAGAAGTTTTAATTTCGTGCGGTAGATTCTAAGCATTGGAGGATGTTTGGCTCCTCTAACGGCGAAACGTGTAACTTGTAGTACTTTCGTTTCAATAGTAGAAAATGTTATATGGATACTCACCGTTAAAGCTTGCGTTACCCGTTAAGATGTTAACAGATTGATTACAGTAACGAATTTAAACGAGATAATTTCTAAACCTATCCATCGTGGAGAAAGAAATAATGGGAAAATTTATTCATTATAAAGTTATAATGTTAATGATAAGCAGAAAACTCTATTTTTCAGTTTAACTTACTACTAAAAAGATGCCGAGAATGTATTTTCTTTCTTATCTAGTAAATATAAATTCTAATAGTCTTCTGATTTAATGGGGCTACTTATAAGCAAAAGATATCCAAGAACAATTCTCGAACTACACAAGACCTGGAAACGAACATTCGCAGTACCATTGAGAACATTAACACTTCTACTCTACCTAAAGTTGCTGCCAACATGGTGAAACGTGTGAATCTATGTTTGAATGAAAACTGGAGGGACTTCCAACATCTGCTGTAGAGCTAATAACTCATTGCGTGGTAGTGGCAGTGTTGCGGGGTGAATGTAAATAACAGTTTTATCATGATAATTTCAAAGTTTTTTCCTCGTTCTTTTCAGGAATTGCATAATGTAAACATACTCTTAACACACTTTTTGATGCACTGAAGCATCAGCATGGTTGCCAATTCAGAGTGTTAATTTATGAGAAATACGATTTCCCTAGTTTCCCCTTACAGAAATGAAAACAAAAATTCTGCTCCATAGTTTCCAAGCTACTCCAACAAACAAATGAAAATTAATGACAGAATATCCATAAGTATGAGTTATGAGTCAATTTAATGTTTTACAAAAAAATTGATTTACATCTTTGGTTACATCTGACAACACTGTGTGGTTCCTAATGTACTTCAATCATTCCTTCCTAGTTTAAAAATATATACATGAACAAGGCTTCATTTTGTTATAACCATTATTTGTGTACCTCTTCAGATTCAAAAGTTCTACTATCCCATACTCCGGGTTGCATTGTATATTGGACACCCTGTATATCCTTAAACAACCTGTAAATCCTTTACCAATGAGTTAAATTATCTTCGTAATTACTTCAACGTTATTTAATTTAACATTCCAATCTGTAATTATAAACAACAACTGAACAACGAAACCTTCTGTTTTTACAAACACCTTGCAAAATTTATTTGTCAATTTCTTACAAACACTTCCATAGCACTTTCAATATCTCAATATCCTTCCCAAATTATCGAAAATTATAATTTTTCTTTTCTTTTCTTCTTAGTAACCATGCTGACTATTGAGTTTTTGAAGTTCAATATTTCATCTACTAGTATTTCCACCTTTCCATTTCTGGTTCGAATTTCTATGTTACAACCTTAAGCAATAGATTATCCTATGAACTATCTCATATAGTTCGGAGAGAGAGATTAGGTCGGAGATAGAATCGGAGGTTGGGGCGTTGAATCCATATCAGATACTAGTTTTCCTTATCTCTTATAATTTTGGCTCCATAGGAATCAATGTTCAAACCGGAAATGGTAGTAAATTTCTACCACTTCCGGTTTAACATAGCGTTAATGGCTGAAATATAACTTAGAATTGGCTTAGTGTGTACTGAAACATTGCATTGTGCCATGTATTTCCGTTTTCTCTCTATGCGATGCCTGTTTGAAATCGGAATACACACGTTTCCTCCAACTACGAAATCAAGAAGGGAATAGGTTAAAGATGTATTTTATTCATATAGGACGCTGAAGCAAGATCAAAAGTAATGTCACCCCTCTCTATATCATACCACTTTTGCTCAGTAAGATTCATGATTGAAACCGAAAATTAATAACTTCTGAAATTCCGGCTTGAGTCGAAAGTTAAAGAAGGAAATGTTACTTAATCTTGGGACAATGAACCCGTACCAACGAACTATTTCTCGCTATTTTTGTACCATTTTTGTTACTGGAACAATATTGGAATCGGAAGTGGTATTGAATCTATCCCTATTACTCTTTTTCCACGAAAGACAAGAACACAGGCAAACTTTTTCCTTCGAACAATAATGTACATTAAAAATAGCATTTTAATATCTGATATCATTTTTACTTTGATACTATATATATTAGTGTGGGCACAAATCCGGTTTTTCGGTTTCTGGTTCTTTAGAAAAAAGAAACCAGTTTCGAAAGTTTTCAAAAACCGTCTTCTCTAAAACCGGTTTGGTTTCCTCAAAAACCGGTTCGTTTTTTCTTCAAAACCAGTTCCTTTTTTTCTCCAAAACCAATTTCAGTTTTTCCAAAACTGGTTCTATTTCTGACCAGAATAGTGCTTCGTTGTTCTCTGGAAACCGATTCCGTTTTCATACAAATAGTTTTATGTGTTTTGCACAACATTTTTCACCGAAAACTGTTTCGGTGAAAACTGAGCCGGTTTTTTTGAAAACCTAAACCGGTTTCGATGAAAAATACGAACCAGTTTTTGAAGAAAACGAAAATGTCGGTTTTTCTGGAAACCGGTTTCCGGTTTTTATAAAAACTGGTTTTGCCCATACCTATTAAAAGAAGTTCGGGTATTATGGAATGCCATTTTTGTTTCACTTGTAACTCAGTTAAGAATTGCACATTGAAACAAAAAGGAAAAGAAATATACTCTCTAACATATTTGGTTTTCTTTATGCGTATCTTGATAAAGAAGTTTCGGTACAGGGGTGGGCAAAACTTATAATTTGTAAAGAAACCACTTTGGAGGGTAATATGAAATAGTCGGGTAATATGGAATACAAATGCTATATAGAAAAGAAATGAGTTTTCTGTTGAACATACATTGAATACATTGATAATATATAAAAATTCTGAATGGCAAATCATAACTGAATGTGATTACTTGTAAAAGTCACAAATATAATACTCTGCTTCGGGATCGGTACAGTCATTGTGTGCTTACATTAAACATGATGAACGCTGGACCCAAGCTCACCCCTTGTATCATCACAAAATTTACTGCAATAAAAAATACGCTTAGCGTTGTTGTTATCATAAATATATGTGTAATTGCGCAATACCGATAGATACTTTTGTAATCGAAATACGGAATACTATGCTTTTCTTGCGGGTATTCCATGTTGCCCTCCACGTCAACTTATAAACGAAAGAGCTATTAAACGAATTTGAATTCTTATAGGATAATGGTGCTTATCAAACTACCACTCTGTATATCCAACGTCATAGTAAACAAAGAATTGTTATTCTATTACATTTCAATGGTTAATCGGTTCAATGGTTTCAATGGTAATGGTTAATCTATTACATTTCAAAAATTGTTATTCTATTACGAATTATAAAACACTTACCTGTTTTCATGAATAAGAAATCAGATTTTCACGTCTACCAACATAACGAATGTCACAATCACAAGGAGACTGACTGTAGAGCATCATGGGAACGTGAGGTAGTAGTTTCTTTCCTCTCCGCTTGGAAGAAACACATCACAGGTGAGATAATGAGGTATTCCATATTACCCGACTATTCCATAATACCCGAACTTGCTCTACCTACGGATGGACAGACGGGACGTAGATTCTGAGTTACAAAGCTTATAAATTTAAAGTGCAACGCGCTAATTAACAGGACTAAATTTTTGTATATATGCCTATGGAGAATAGTGTTGTAGCACCTGGTCTGTGCTTTGGATCATAAAATAGCGAATACCGAAAATGGGGAATAGTAAAAATCGAAGATGGAAAGTGTAACGTACCTACTACCCGATATAAGCTCAGACTTCGGTATCGTTCCTGGGAAAGAGAGTGTTTAAAACTCCCTTCATATTATATAATTAATAATAAAGGCAGGTATGGATCTATCAAAAAGGAATATATATATTCTAACTGGGTTAACCAATCCCCATAAACTATCGCAAATACGATAAATTCCGTTCTCTTGTAGAGACTGCAAAGTGAATGGATTATTATACATAAATATATCTATAAATCAAAAAAAAACACAGTGGATTCTAATTAAGGAAAAAGAAAAAACTATATCCATGTGATTTAATAACAATTTATATGGTTAAATATCAAAATTGAGTAGATCCAACAATAACTTTGATGTTAACTTCTTCAAATAGGACCTTACAAAAAGCCTGAAGGGCTGGTTACTACATCTCACTTAAAAAAAAATATTTGCAAATTGGTCCCTATTATCTTACAAATTAAATATTTTAAACAATAGCGATATAATATGTAAATTTTACAACTTACCAATACTGCAGAATAAATAAATACGTAATATATGAAAACTGAGCCAACTTACTTGCTTCCCACTTAACAACACCAAAGATTTTAATTTAAATATCACATCTTTTAATTTTTCAACACATAACTATAACTTTTAAGAAACGTATACCATATGGAACTAGGATGAACTACACATGAGTTGAATACACCAAAAAAACCATACACTTAACTTTTATGCTTATATTGTGTTTTATAAATTTGACTTCCATTCCATATCACAAACGTAAACCCGAAGGTAACCATGAACTAGTACAGTAAATCGACGTAATCCATTATCAAAGTCTGATGTTCCCAGTTTGAAATATAGCTTCATTATGACGCTCGCCTGTTATACACCAAATCATCTACAGGATAGTTCCTCATAACGCCGCTAATGGCGCTACTAGTTTTCAACTAATCGTAACAGTATTTTTTTTTTGAATAAACATGTAAGCCTTTACATCAACTAACACCCCCCTCTAAAATCATTATGATTTTCCGGAAGGATGATAGTCTAGTTGTCGACATTAGTCATAATTAACCCAAGAATCTATTCTACTAATACTAATTCCAATTCATTCTACCATTCATCCCAAATAATATATAAAGAAAATAAAAATATCCCCCTAATAATCCATTCACGCAAACATCCATTCATCCTTACATTCTATCTACACCTATACCTAATATTAGTAACTTCTAAAGTCTCAGGTCAAGACCTTCCTAGAAATTCATAACCTTACTTGTACAAAATGAAAATAGAATATATATATATCCATTAACCACCCATATACATTATAAATTTATAACTTACTTTGAATATCCATAGTAATCCAAACAGGTCATGCATGACGTACATATATTCATAATATGAAACATACCAATCTAGGTTACAACTCCAGTATTCATTCCTATTACAATCCATACGTATACCCAAAAATACATATATGATATTTTCCACGATTACAAACATTCAAGGTTTAAGGATTTTTCCAGGCCTGGAATTTAAAAACAGACATTAGCACAGAATAACAAATACATTGACAAAAACATAATAACAATATTTATATTTTCTAATATAATTAAAATTCAAAAACACATTAAAATCCTCTAAAAACCATTCATTTGAAAGAGACTAATTAAAACTGACTATTTAACGCCATAACATCTAGCTGCAATTATTAAATAATAATATAACCCAAAATATTATCCATACACACACATATAGGTATGTATAATTAGACCAGAATTAAGAATATACCCAAAATTTATTATTGTTTATCAAAATACACCTCATGTTACACCTGCGTTACGAGGTTGACGGTACCGTTTAGTTTGAGAAACATGAGCCTTCCTAATATCCAATGGATCGTCAACAGATTTTAATTGAATTGAGTTAGTCCCCAATAGTCTTTCAATCCGATAAGGTCCCAGCCACCTTGGGCACAATTTCCTGGTTATCTTGTCAGCCAAAGACGACTTATAATGCGACTTTAATAAAACTTGGTCACCCACTGAATATGAAGTAGCAACTTTAGACTTATCATATATACGTTTGCGTCGAGACCAAGCTAGTTCCATGTTCTTCATGGCATTGGCCCATACATTAGGGTCCTTTTTACGTATATCTAACTCATCTATTTTCCAGCGGATATCCAATGGGTCGCACACATTATAATTAAATGTCATCTCCATTGGGGAACATTTTAATTCCGAATGTTCGGCAGAATTTATTGAAAACTCTATTTCATGAATGCCTCTGTCCCACTTGGTCTGTTTGTTGGAAAAATAAATTCTAAGACTATCACCCAATACTCTTAGATATCTTTCAGCATTATTAGAAGCACAATGATATGGAGAACTACGAATATCCTGTATACCATGGCTATACAAGAAATCTTTAAATCTAGCTGATACATATACTGACCCATTATCATGACTGACCGAGAAAGGGAACCCAAACCTACACATGATCTTATATAACTTATTAATGATCGCTTGACTCGATAATATTCTTAATGGTTCCAGCCAAACTCGTTTAGAACAAGAGTCAACTATGATCAAACAATATCTTCCCGATTGGGATTGACATAACGGTCCATAAATATCAGTGTACCATCTTCCATTCACAGTTTTATCGAAAGTGGAGACTAATTGACCCATCTTCTTACGATTATCACTTTTATTGAGTTGACAAGATTTACAACAGTGGACATATTCACGTACCTGATCTACCATCGAAGGCCATGTATATCTAGCTGATATTCTACTGATAGTTTTCCTTGCTCCCGAATGATTTCCCGGCAATATCGAATTATGATAAAATTCTATAATAGGTAATACAAGTTCTTTCGGAATACAAACTTTCCATGGATTCTTTTGCGCTTTAGTTTTCTTACATAAAGTACCTTTAATTAATTTATAATCATCAATTTTTTCTTTCTTTTCTAACCTATCGATTATATTCATCAATTCTACATCTTTTCTTTGGTGTTCTTTAATTGACATACAAGCATATGGCATGTTCCACATATTAACTAACAACAAATTCTTTACCTCATGATCATATGTTTGATCTATCTCCATAGGTTCGAACATTTCTCGATCATGGACCCTTGATAGGTAATCTGAAGAAATATTTAAATTAGATGGTACATGTTTGACATCAAAATCGAATGAAAACAATCGATACAATAAACTGCCATATTTCTTAATGCGCTTAATATTTCTTATGGCATACATTAACCCTAAATTATCTACTCTCAGTTCGAACTTTGAGTGTAAATAGGTACTAAAGCGTTCAATAGTCTCAACAGCTGCCATAAGTTCCAACAGATAGATTGGTTTATTCAAATCATAAGGTTTTAAACGTCTGGAATAAAACCCAACAGGTCTTAATATATTATTCTCATCATATTGTTGTATCGTTCCGCGCAAACTTTTGAGTGTTGCATCCGAACTGACGAAAAACTTAGCATTTAAATCTGGTAATTTCAGAATTACATGAGTCTCAAATAACTCCTTAACTTGATCTAACGCTCTCTGTTTTTCATCACTCCACCTAAATTGTACTTTAGGAGACCTCATTCTATTTAATGGTTCTACTACTTCTTGAAAATGAGGAATAAATTTAGCATGGTATTGTAGAAAACAAAGAAGGCTAATTAATCCCATTCTATTACGCGGAGCTGGTAACTTTCTAATTACTTCAACCCTGGAAGGATCCAGTGACATATTCCCGTTCTCTAAAATATATCCCAGATAAGATATTTTTCTCTGGAAGAATTTTGATTTATTCAAAGAAATTGTTATACCATACTCTTCAAATTTATTTAAGACCTTATCTAATAGTTTCTTATGACTCTCCACATCGGGAGTGAATAATATTACATCATCGTAGAACCATTCAAGACCTTCATTTTTTAAAGGATATAAAATGTCAGTTAATACCTTGGACAACATAAAACTACCAGAAGATAAACCAAAAGGTAAAAATTTAAATTCCATCAGACCTCGGTGAGTCATAAACGCTGTATATTTATACGAATCTTCTGATAATCGTAAATGTAGATACGCTTTTTTAATATCAATAGCGGAAATACTTTCCCACCAGATACATTAGCTAATACATCCTCTATACGGGGGGTAAACTGCGGATTTAAATATAATCTCCGATTAAGACATTGGTAATTAATAACAAGACGTTTTTCTCCAGACCTTCCTTTCACTAAAAAACATGGGAAAGACCAATTACTATTACTCTTTTGAATTATTCCCTGTTTTAACCAATCATCTAAAATGGAATCAAGTTGTTTTTGATCGCATCTACTCATAGGATAAGCTTTCTTCCTTATAGGATCCTCATTGTTCACCTTAATTTCATATTGATAACCTTTAATTTCAGCTATTTTATCTTTAAACACACTAGGAAATCTATTAGGGAGACCATCAACATAATTTTCCAATGAGGGATCATCTTCAGCTAGCAGTGGATCAACCAATATCTGCTTGGATGGCTCGTTTACTTCTGCAACTTGAAATAAGTAATATTCTCTAGGACATTCCATATGATTGGCAACACTGCTGATCTGCTCCCTTGTTCCTTGTACCTTATCCCCTCGGTCTGCTATAGAAGACTTTAAATTGTCCGTATGACTCGAAAAGCTACGGAATAAAAATTTTACGGCAGAATCATTTAATTCTTTAAAGTCACTATTAGGATAATAACTTATGGGAATGACCACTTTCTCACTTGCCAGAACTAATTTGTTCTCGACTAAGTCTATAAATGCACGCATATACTTTAATTGCTGAATCCCAATTATAAAAGTGGGCTCTAACTGGTCCATCAAAAAGAATTTAAGTCTATAAACTTTAGAGCGAAAACGTATTGGAATAATCACATATTGAGTCAATGTTATTGTTTGCCTATTAACACCTGTCCCTGTAAACTTTTCACTCATCACTTTAACAGGTACTTTCAATTTAGTATTCCAATCCAAAAACTTTCCACGATTTATAATCGAAACCGACGCACAAGTATCAATTCCTCCAACATAGTCATTCCCTAAGACGTATCCCTTTATAAACACTGCTACCAATTTATCTGAACTGTCCCTTGGTTTGCTAGTCGCATTATTAAGTTTATTTAATGTTGACCCTGAAGCACTTACATTCAAAAGATCATTCAATTGTCCAGTCAGTTTACTATCTTTTTCTCCCTTTAAAGTACTTGTACCTAACCACTGCACCTTTCTCCTCGAGGTAGTCAAGTCTTGTTGTTGTTTTAACCGCCTACGTAAATAACAGTCTTTTTCCCTATGTCTTCCACCGCAGGAATAACATTGGATAGGTTTTTTCTCAGGAATCTGTTCCTTTCTAGTGATCGCCTGGTAAACCTCAACATTCTTTTGATATAATTCATAACGCTGCACTTCACTTATTAGTTCATATAAAGTTGTAGGTTTTGAATAAAGGAATAGTTCGTGTTGTATTTCCGGTTTAATCCCTTTCCATACATACTCAAGTATGTCTCTATCATTACGTATACCCATACATATAGTATAACTATCTACTATACTGTTAATATATATAGAGGTCAACTCTGTAGGTGATTGTAACCTATCCACATAACTATGGATTAATTGCCTTTTTGCCAAAGGGGATATAAACCTCTCAAATAGCTGACCACATATCTCAATCCAATCATGAGTAATACAGAAAATATTCATTAATTCCTGATGCAAACAATTACTAGTTTTTCCTAATGCTGCTATTAATACAGACTCAACCGGAAATAAGTTCAGTTTTATTATCTTATGAACCTCAATAGCAAACAAAAACAATTTGTGGTGCTCTGTTGCATCACATTCTGGAATTTTATTTATATTTTCCTGAAAACTATACTTCGCTGCATCTACGGTCAGTTTAGAAAAAGAAGTGCAAAAAGGAACGAACGGGTTACTAGTATTATGACTTGAAAATTCTTTAGTTTGTTTATTTTCAACGCCTGAGTTCCTTTTCAATAGACTACCAGAACTAACATTTCCTAACAAGCACCTGCTTTGCTCATTTTCCTGACCTACCGCAAACAGTATATCACCACCAGCTGTTTCCTGGGTCATCGCCCGCTGAGTCGTACCAGCTAACACCTGCGGGCTGTCGCTCATCGCAGTACTTCTCCCCACCCCTCTTTCTACAAACGAGGTGCTTTCCTGCAAAAATGCTAAATCCCAAACATCGTCTGTTCTATCGACAAACAATCCATGATCACCATTCTCGAAATTATTTAAATTCAACTGAGAATGGGCCATAACTAACAATAAACATATAATCTTAACAACCAACATATAAATCTTGATAATTTATACAAAATACAGCTATATTAATATGGATGTTATATACGGCAGTCATATACACTGCTGAAAATGAAAACTGCAACCGAATGTTGAGCTAGTCCCTTTCCTATTCTTTCGACAAAATGATAATTGATTACTGTCAATCGGCAAGGTATTTCTATACTTTTCCTTCCACTACTGCAAAGTCCATATAATAGTATCAAATTCCATATAATGTACCTCATAAAACCCAACCTGCTTCTAACTGCAAAAATGTAAGCAGTATAGAAATATAATGAAGCTATATTTTTATGTAACGTACCTACTACCCGATATAAGCTCAGACTTCGGTATCGTTCCTGGGAAAGAGAGTGTTTAAAACTCCCTTCATATTATATAATTAATAATAAAGGCAGGTATGGATCTATCAAAAAGGAATATATATATTCTAACTGGGTTAACCAATCCCCATAAACTATCGCAAATACGATAAATTCCGTTCTCTTGTAGAGACTGCAAAGTGAATGGATTATTATACATAAATATATCTATAAATAAAAAAAAACACAGTGGATTCTAATTAGGGAAAAAGAAAAAACTATATCCATGTGATTTAATAACAATTTATATGGTTAAATATCAAAATTGAGTAGATCCAACAATAACTTTGATGTTAACTTCTTCAAATAGGACCTTACAAAAAGCCTGAAGGGCTGGTTACTACATCTCACTTAAAAAAAAAATATTTGCAAATTGGTCCCTATTATCTTACAAATTAAATATTTTAAACAATAGCGATATAATATGTAAATTTTACAACTTACCAATACTGCAGAATAAATAAATACGTAATATATGAAAACTGAGCCAACTTACTTGCTTCCCACTTAACAACACCAAAGATTTTAATTTAAATATCACATCTTTTAATTTTTCAACACATAACTATAACTTTTAAGAAACGTATACCATATGGAACTAGGATGAACTACACATGAGTTGAATACACCAAAAAAAACATACACTTAACTTTTATGCTTATATTGTGTTTTATAAATTTGACTTCCATTCCATATCACAAACGTAAACCCGAAGGTAACCATGAACTAGTACAGTAAATCGACGTAATCCATTATCAAAGTCTGATGTTCCCAGTTTGAAATATAGCTTCATTATGACGCTCGCCTGTTATACACCAAATCATCTACAGGATAGTTCCTCATAACGCCGCTAATGGCGCTACTAGTTTTCAACTAATCGTAACAGTATTTTTTTTTTTGAATAAACATGTAAGCCTTTACAAAAGGTGAGCATTTACCTTGTTATTACATAACCTAAGAGAAAACTAAATACATGGAAATTCGTCGCGATCGTAATACGGCATATTATGGATGCGTTAAAATATCAAATAATACTTTTGATAAAGTGAATACTTTCAAATATCTGGGATCAATATTAACAGACGAAAACCATATTTACGAAGAAATTAAATGTCGACTAAAAGCAGGGAATTCGTGTTCTTATTCAGTTCAAAATCTCTTCTCGTCACGAATTCTGTCGAGGAATTTGAAGCTTAATATATATAAAACGATAATCATGGCTAAACTAGGAGGCTCAGGAGGGCAGGTCATGTAGCCAGGATGGAAGAAGGTAGGAACGTTTTCAAAATCTTAATTGGAAGACCAACCGGAAAACGATCATTAGAAGGACCTAGGCGTATGTAGGAGGACAACATTAAGATGGTTCTGGCAGAAGTAAGAATACAAAGTAGAAACTGGATCCAATTGGCTAAGGATAGAAGTCAGTTTAGAGCTTTTGTGAACGCGGCATTGAACCTTCGGGTTCCATAGGCCATAGAATTAGTTAGTCAGTTAATGGTGAAAAAAAAGGGCAGTAGGAACACATAGCGTGTGTGACAACCTTTATGTACTACAACACACGAGAATACAAAATATCAATAATCTAAGAATTGTAGGCAACAAAATCTGGAAACTGCAAGGTCTTGAGTCCATTTTAGATTCAGAATCCGGGAACACGGATATAAAAGAAAAAAACAGCTGTGTTCCGCACGTTCTTGTAAAACTGCTGCTTACAAGGGACATCACCCAATTGTCCGGCTCCGATTTTAATGGAATTTTTGTTGCTGATAGAGGACATGTATTTATTAACATTACTTGTGATGACAGAAATTTTTTGCCATGATCATGCTTTCTATTTTTTTAAATTTTTAAAGGTTGTGATGTGGTTAATAGAGATTACAACAGAAGTCCCTTACTACCCTCTGTAAACGGAGTGTTAATGAAAGAACAACCATGTAGATACGTATAGGGCTTAGGGGGAAGTCGTATGGTACTATGACCTTGACGGTAGCCATCTTGAAATCTGCCATTTTGAATTAAGGTCATTTTTTAAAATGGGAATAGGGTAATATGATACATAATTTCGGGCTAAAACAGTTAGGTGATTCGTAGGACTTTACATCACGTAGAAAATGTGTCAGAAACTGAAAAAGGTTGCGAAACGCCGCAACATGTGCTAATCTTGTGATTACATTTATTTGATAATAGATTCAATGCTTCTTCAGTTGTGGTTCAACAAAATAATCTGGAAAGTGTATGGATAACATCGAATTATTAACGACTCTCAAGAGATTAGAATAATTGGAAGAAACTGGCGAACATAAACATGATTTAGATAAACGATATTTAAATTAATGACGTTTCAATATCGCACGTGAGAAATGCAATATGATGTGCTTCTCTGCATCCATGTATCGTAATAATCCGGCCTTTTGAATGAATGACGAGCAAAGCCCGATCCCTAGGCTGCCATTAACATTAAAACCAACTCAACTGTTCGCTGTATTCGTATCTCCACAACACAGGCTGTTATTGGAACAAATGTGTGTCTATTTAGAGCGAGTCCACAAAGCCCAACAGATGACACAAGAACAACAGAACAGAAAATGACAGTTTTGTAAATTGTTCGTATTTTGTTAATTAGAGTCTTAAAATGTAACGCTTTAATTAACTCGATTAAGTAGTTTTAGTCAGTGAGGACAAATGACTCAATCATTCTACAGAGACAAAAATTGCATCAAATGTTTCACTAGATACATTTTGTAGCTTATTACATTTATTACGACTTTCATCATGCCTCAATTGTATAATATGTCCAATCTCAAAAAACACATAGTACCGGTACAAGATAGTTTCAAAACTTTAAAAGTTAATAACGTTACATACGATCGAGAAAAACAGTTTCTAATGTTGGAGTTATTTGCAATAATAAAATAATTAGAAATATAGAGAAGAAAAACGTTTACGATCGTCCTAACTGGTTAAGCAAGTAACTCCAAAATCATTCATGATCAAGGAAATTAAGAGAAATACGATATCCTTTGCTGAGATCATGCAAGTCCTTTACTCCACATTAAAACTCGCGAAAAGAAATGGAGTTTTGAGTTCTGAAAAATGAAATGAAATCTGTAAAGTTTTACGTCCTACAATTATGCCGGCTAGGCTAAAGGAGACGGCAATGATGAGAAATAAAGAAAATGGTAGAATGAACATAGTGGGAGGAACTCCATGAAAACTCCCACACAAGGTGTTTCTCCACCAGAAAGTTCATATGGCGCGAGCTGGAATCGAATCAATGACCCCATACAACAGAGGTGACCTCACGGAGCCTCTGCGGCCCAGTTTTTAGTTCTCTTTCGGTAATAGATAGCTACAGCTATCATCTCGACGGAGTTCGTTAATGAAGACAATTTCTTATTAATTTAAAAGGAAATGCTGACATCCGTCCATTGTTTACTGAACGCGATTACTCTCGAAGAAAAGGGAACTATGTTTCGTAATAGAGAGCTGTTCTCTTTGCCAAGTTAATTAGCTAACGGAACCAATACGTTACCATCTTCACTACTAACGGTGGCTTTAACGGTACCAGTGCACTCATTATTTACTAAATTTTTCCTATGCTTTGATAGGAATACTATCCTGTCCTGTGGTTTTGCCATTTCTCATCCTTTCAATGACATTTTCCACCTTTACCACAATCACAGGCCAAACAAATTCCAAATTTGTGGTAAGATTTTTCCAAGTTTTCTTCAAATTTTCTTCATTGCAAAGTTTATGAAAATACTATTTCCATCGTTTCTTTATGTTCTACTTACTTATCAGAAGCTTGTTATTTTTATCCTTGATACAGCACACATGAAAAGTGCCTTTCTTTTACTTAGTTCACACCTTTAAAAGTTTTTAAACATTTTCTCCCTCTTTTGTATCCTGGTTGTTGTGCAACCCTTCATATGCTATGCCTTTTAATATACTAATCAGGCCCGTATCCACGGGGGGCTAGGGTGGACCGCCCTCCCTAAATTTTTACTGGCCCCCTAAAATTTTCATGGTAGGCATGCAAATGAACTATAATATGGTGATGAACTATGATATGGTTGGGTTGCCCCCCCTAGATTTTTGGGCTGGCTATCGGCCTGATACTAATTGCCTTCTTGGCGTTCTTCTTTGCTTTCTTATTATTGTTCAAATAAAAATTAAACCCATCGTTTTGCTGTTTTTCTTATCGTTTCTGTTTTTTCTTCACAGCTGTTTGAACGACTTTATTCCACCACCACGTTTCTTTATTAATTAGGTTTTTTCCATTTGTTTAAATTTTTCTCCTGTTTTCCTGAGTCCTCCTGACTATGGTGCACTTCTCTTCAGCTTCCATCTCTTGCACATTTTCTTCCCTCATTAGCAGTACTTTCGTACTTGTCCCAGCTGGTTTCAGACACTTCGTTCAAACAGGAATATTTTGTCATCGTTTTCTTATTTTTTTTCCTTGATGCAGATATCGGCTACTACTAGGCGATGTTCCGTCGTTAGAATCTCACGCTCATCCATGTCTCAAACATGTCCGTGGCTACAGGAACTCACCTTCAACCCTCTAAAACTTTCAGTTCTTTATTGGTATGTATATGTAAATGTTACATGAACTCAAATTTCCACGCCTCCCCCCAAAAAGTTTCGGCTCCACTGTTCTGACTATAGGCCTACTTCCACATGGTATTAATTTGCAGTCCTCTGTATCATGTAGATGTCCTCTCCTCAATAATAAAGGCGACGAAACTTACGGTTGTGTTCTCATTGTAATAAGACGTTCTCCGATCTTCTGTGTCTACGATTGACTTCCCAGACTTCGGTTAATAACCGTTCAGTCCTCTGCTGCTAGATAAACAGGGTGCACTTTTGAGAAGTAAACATATATCAGACAAATTGGAACTTGCACTCCGTTATGCGTTTTAGTTTCTACCAGAGGTAATTTTCAATCAAAGATAATAAATAATGGGAAAGGACATACCTTTATTCGAATAGTGGAAAATAGGAACAATCTCCGTTAAAGTCACTGTTACCAATGACTTTATTAAGAGATTAAATCCATTTGCTCAGATGATTATGCTGTATGTCTATTGCAAAATTAAAAAAGAACAATTCGAAAATTCGTTTTTGCCCTTGAGTAATGTAAGTCACTATTACCCGTGAAGGTGTTAAATAGAACGTACAAGCCTTCGTCCTTCCAGAAGGCTCTTTCGGAAGGACTGTTCTACAGAGTCGCCGTGTTGCCAGTCGTACCAACGTGATTTTTCCTGCACTAAAACTAGAGTTCATGCCATTTCCACCAGAAGAACCTTCTGTCCTGTTGCAGTACACAAAGTACTCTAATTTATAGATAAACATAATAGGAATTTTAGGGCGTTGTACGTTCTATCGTTGGGAGATTGACTGGATTAATGAACTCAGATGAAAGAATCACTCCAGCTGTTACTGTCAAATACATAATTCGAAAATTCTCTTTCGTTCAAAAGTCCTTCTGTGTACTTACGGAGAGCAAACATTACAATCTTTAGGACCCATTTGTATGAACCTAATAAACTTACTAACTAACTCTATGGCCTATGAGGGGGCCGCGGTGGCTTGGTGGTAGAGCGTTCACCTCTGGTGCTTGGGGTCCCGGGTTCAATCCCAGCCCCCGCCAAGTGAACTTTGTGGTGGACAAACACCGTGTGTGTGGGTTTTCTCGGGGTTCTCCCGTTTCCTCCCACTTTCTTCATTCCACCATTTCATTCATCACTCATCATCACCGTCTCCTTTAGCCTAACCGGCATAATCGTGGGACGTAAAACTCAAAGATTTCGTTTCATTTCTATGGCCTATGAAACCCGAAGGGTCAATGCCACGTTTATAAAAGCTCTCCATTGACTTTTATCCTTAGATAACTGGATTTAGTTTCTACTTTGAATTTATATTTCTGCGACGTATATCTTAATATTGTCCTCTCATCTGCGCCTAGGTCTTCCTGAGAGCCGTTTTCCGATTGGTCTTCCAGTTAAGACTTTGAAAGCGTTCCTACTTTTTTTTTTCATTCTGGCTACATGACCTGCTCACCTGAGTCTAATAGATTTAATGACCCTAACAATATCTGGTAGACGTATAAATTATGTAGTTTGTCGTCATGAAATTTACGGCACTCTCCATTCCAGTTCCTCTTGGATGTAAATATTCGTCTCAGGATCTTGTTCTCAAATACTTTGAGTCTACGTTCTTTCCTCACAGTAAGCGACCATGATCCTAATAAATATGTATACATAAATAATATACGTATAAATTCATTATTAATATTATTCCATTTTATCAGAATATCCATACGTTTATACTCAGTCAAGTAATATGTATTGCAATCTGTGGCATATTTAGGGGAGTGGCTATCGGGATCAAGCCCCCCGAAATAAATTTGTTATATGCAAAACTTCATTAAAATTTCTCGGCACCGAAAAGGAAAAATATATGTGCTTATTCACCTTTTGTTCATAGCCCCCTCCGGAAACAAACTCCCAAATACACCACTTATTGCAATTAAGAAAAATCATTGGGAAAATTAGTAATAGGAAACGAGAAATACCATGTAAGCAAAATCCCAGAAGCAAGATGTTTAAAAACATAGCTTATAATATGGTTATTCTACTTGATTGAAATTTTAATCCAACTTGTAAAGCCTATTTGAAGGAAAATATCTCCTTACCCCGTCCATATTTTAATCCAACTTGTAAAGCCTATTTGAAGGGAAATATCTCCTTACCCCGTCCATATTTTAATCGAACTTGTAAAGCCTATTTGAAGGGAAATATCTCCTTACCCCGTCCATATTTTAATCCAACTTGTAAAGCCTATTTGAAGGGAAATATCTCCCTACCCCGTCCATATTTTAATCCAACTTGTAAAGCCTATTTGAAGGGAAATATCTCCCTACCCCGTCCATATTTTAATCCAACTTGTAAAGCCTATTTGAAGGGAAATATCTCCTTACCCCGTCCATATTTTAATCGAACTTGTAAAGCCTATTTGAAGGGAAATATCTCCCTATCCCGTCCATATTATTTTCTGCCAATGGGAAATTTTCTTTTACTGAAACGAATCTATTTTTTTACGACTCTTTAAAAAAAACTGATTTTATTAGATGTATCACGAACTTATTTTTTAAAATACTAATGTGATTCCAATGTAATATAGAAAACAAAGGCATGGTTTGTAGAAAGGGAGTACATTTCATTGTTCTCTTTTTCCAATAGCGTACACACACGAGAATACATGTTGCCTCCGAAAAGACAATTATTTATAGAATTGAAGAGAAAAATGGAAACTTCTCAACAAAAATAAAACAATTCAGTCAAATATCAGAAAAGAAGCTAAACAATAAATTGAGGCGTGGATGGCAAAATGGCGTAACTCAGTTTTGAGACATTGTGAGATATCGAGACATTCATTAGAATCGATACAGAAAAAGCGGGGAAAAAAATCGGTTCTTTGTGCTGCCATCTTTTGGCCTATGGCCTACTTCCTTTACCTTAAGACACGTAGGGGAGAATTGGCCAATGCCGAACGGGCGGCCAATGCCGAACGCCCACTTTGCAACGAATCTTGTGAAGATAAAAGGCAGCGACAAGTACTGCCACTACGCGGATGCAACGTGAAACCCTCCCAGCGCACCAAGCCGCCATTTTGAAGCAAGGAATCGGAGTGATAGGAACAAATGTTGTTTTGCGTATTCATGTTATAATATTCGGTTGGTCTAAACGTGCAGGTAAGTCACAGTCACATATATATATTTTGCATTTGTATTGTACTAAAAATAAAAGTATGCATTGTTGTGAATGCAATAAGCTATTTCTTTGCTTTGGGCATTGATTATGTTTGATGTCATGATAACACATTCTCATGGTGGCTGTGTGGGGCAATGCCGAACAGTGTTCGGCAACTGTTCGGCATTGTCCGCAACTGTTCACTATTTTTGTCTCGTCCAAATTGATATTTTACACACATTTGCACAAAAGAAGTTCTGAATACAACGTCAGTTGACCAAAAATGAATTATACTATAGTAGTATTAAAAAATGTTGCACTCTGGAATATATATTGTAAGAGCTAGTTTAAGTTATTTGAGCTTAGGTGAGAAACTTTCACTGAAGTAGGCAAATGAAATAGCCTATAAAAGAAACGCGAAATGCTGTTGTTCTTTATTGTAGTAACAGAAATGTGCATAAGCCTATATACAGTTAAAGAAATCCTCCAATGGTAGTACGCAAGAGCATTCATGTTTGCCAATCGGCATTGCTAAAAGTGACGAATGAAACCAGAGTTAGAGAGGGATGGCCCACCAGGATCATTGTACCGATGCTCAAAATCAGGTTGGATGACAGAATATCTTTTCCTTGAGTGGCTAAAACACTTTGCTTCATTCATTAGTGCTTCAAATGCTAACCCAGTTCTTCTTATTCTCGACAATCATTCGAGTCACATATCTCTTGCTAGCTACAGTTTCTGTAGAGATAATGGGATTGTTATGTTATCTTTACCTTCCCATACCTCACATAGGCTCCAACCATTAGACATAACATTCTTTGGTCCCCTGAAACAAGCCTTTCATGTACAGTGTCAGATTTTGTTGAAAAACAAACCGGTAATAAACATAAGTGATATACCCAGGATAACGAGCGAAGCGTTTGGAAAAGCTGGTAATGTTGAGAAAGTTATATCTGAATTTCAGTCAACAGGAATCTATCCTTTCAATCCAAGTGTGTTTCAATCCAAAGAGATAGTGACTTTCAAGCAGCGACAGTTCATCAACCTATTGAAGACATTAGTGAAGAAGACGTTAGTGTCAGAGAAAGTGTCAATACGTACAACATTGGTGTGGAAATGTCGAATAGGTTTGATTCATCTGGTCATTCAACAAGATTAGGCAGTCAAATGTTACATACATCCAACTTACGTGCGTCAGAAACTTCCCAGCTCATCAAGAAGTTCCACACCTCGATGCAGTGGCAATTCCCGCAACTTGCAGTCAGATACCAATAACTCCGACTTTTCTTCACAAATACCAGTTTCATTCTCTACAGTTTCTCCTATTCCGACCACACGTCAGGTCAAGAAATCTCAGGGGGGACGAAAGAAACAGCACAGTGAGGTTCTAACTTCTATACCAACTAAGCAAAAGCTTCAGAAGAAAGAAGAAAATAAAGTAAAGAAGAAACAGAAGGTTGAGCCTAAGAAAATCCACGTTCAAAAAGACAAACATGAAATAACAAAGTTAAACTCGGGGATCGTAAGGACTCTAAGAAGTGGACGTGCAATTAGAAACAAGAATAGCAGTTTTTTCTCATCTGGAGAAGAAGAGGATAGCGACAACGTAGATACTAAGTTTCAGGAGTCTTCAACTGACGAAGATTATAATGAATTTGACGTAGCTAACTTGAAAGATACTAGTGAAGATATCTGTTCTGTGTGTAATGAATTCGGCAAGGACAAAGAATTGTGGTATCAGTGTTCACTTTGTACAAATTGGACACATGCAGCTTGTAGTGGTTGGGAATCCAAAGGGAGTGCTTACAAATGTGATGATTGCTCTTAAAATATCTTTATTGTAGTAAGAAATAGTTTAAGAACACTTAAGATTTCAAACCAATAATAGAGTTGGTGATGTTCTGTTTTATAGTAACTTTTTATTAATAATTTTGTTATGCTGTTAGGTGTAGTTATCCTACTATTCATTTGAACTGTGAAAGTATTAATATTGCATACCTCAGTTGAAATTATGTATATCTTTCCAACGTCCTGGCGGTCTGTTCGGCATTGCCCAAGTGGGTGGGCAATCCCGAACATTTGGACCATTTTTTTTAAAACTTATTTTTCTACCATTTTGGAACATATTGTTTTGCATATTGGAATGCCTTTTTGTAGTTTAAGCATTAAAATACTTTTCAGAAATTTCAAATTCCTGTTTTATTCAACAATTACCTTGCTATTGTCATTCAACCCTTATGTGTTCGCCATTGCCCCACTCTCCCCTAACTTTCCAATCCAACAAATTATGGTTTTAAGTTCACGGAAATGACTTAATCTCATTTTTCTAACATAAATAAATAAATAAATAAATAAAAAGGTAAAAAATGTTACGCCACTATGCAATCCAACACCTCCATTATTGAAACTATGTATATAAAAAGGATCATGTTAATGTTTCTAATGTTATTTAATGTTTTAAGTCCTTTCATCATACAGAATACTTAAATGAAATGCCAACTGAGTGGTTTAATTTTGATCATATAAAAAATAGTTTATATATTCAAAGCTAACTAACGTAGAATATCTACACAACTTCTCTGTCAAAAATTTGACCAGATTCAATTTAACATTTTTGTATTTCCTTAAATTCTTGTGCACGTGCAAGAAATAGTAAATCCTCTAAAAAAAAAAAAAAAAAAAAAAAAAACAGCCGCATGCACAGAGGATAAAAATCATATGTGGCGTACGTAAGAATGTAGGTTACATGTGTAAATCCTGTACAGCAAACGTATACTTAAGGAGTATATTTTATACCTAACATAGAACTGTATATAGGTGGTCAGAATTAAACATACAGATATACGTATGTAATATTATAACTAATGTATGTAACATACAGGTACGTATACGTATGAAAGATACGGAAAACTGTTAGATGTAAGACATCCTGCAACGACACTATGTAACATGTGAGGGAAGTGTATATGTAGCATATGGGTAACATATACTCCGTACTGATTTCTTTAGTATAGATAAAGATTTCGTATATTTGTACAATATACCGTTGTCCGGATAATGGATTTTCTCAGTGTATATGGTGTCACTCGTAAACTAGGACCCGAAAACTTGCTGTTTGTATAAAAATGTCAAATGCGTAATACCTTCTTTCTAATGTACAAGATTTTTTTTCTACGATGCTTAGCTGAAATAGTTTTACTTTCTAAAAAAGTGGAAAATTGTTAAGAAACAATCTCTACTTGGTTGTTACGGAACAAAATGACCCTCCGATCCTATCATTTCTATATTAATTATAGAAATATATTAATTATATTTAATTTTAATAACGAAAATAAATGGCGTCCCTATTGGCATAGTGGTAGAAAGTTCACCTTTTCTGAATGGGGTCCTTGGTTAGATCCCACCTAGAGCCAAGTGAACATTGTGGTGGAGAAACACCGTGTGCGTGGGTTTTCTAGGGGTTCTCCCGTTTCATCCCATTTTCTTCATTCCACCATTTCATTCATTTCTCATCATCACCATCTCATGTAGTCAAGCCGACATAAAAGTGGGGCGTAAAACTTAAAGATGTAATTTTAATTTATAACCATAATAAAATACAGCCCAAAACGAGATGTAAAATGTTATTTGGATGCTCAACGAATTTAATCAAAACAAATGACTATAAATTAGATGAATGTGTTATTGCGCAATGAAGAACTGTTTTTTTCAATGTTTGTTGCTTATATTCACATTTACTTTTTTCTTCTTTACTTTTCAGTTCACAGAATGTTCATCCACTTTAACAGACTGACGAAAGCCTGCGTTTAAATAACATTTCCCTGGGGAAATTATATTTTGTACCCTGCAAGCACAGCGCTTTCTTCCACGCTGAGCTAGCACTCCGTTAGTTTGATTTCCTTACTTTTTTCCACTAACACTCCTTTTGTTATTCTTGTGTACTGTTATCTTATGTACTTTTCAAACGTTTCATACCTCAAAATAATTACTACTACCATATCATTAGCAAATTACGTATTACATAAAATTATCCATACGATCAGCCAAATTGAATCATGTAAGATATGCAATCTCACAACAGCCCAATGTAATATTAAATTTCTTGTTGTGATTCACATTGAAAATAAGGTTTCTTTTTATGTGCAAAAGATCCACTCTTTTGTTTCGTAACTAGTGGAATGATTAATAAAAAAATCCAGGCAAATATTTATAGTGAATTATAGGGAAAAAACGACGTATGATTAAAAGATACGGTGAATAAATTTATTAGAGTCAAATTAATAAGCTTACTTGGAATTTGATTTAACCTCCTTCAAAACATTGTCCTTGGCTAGCAATGCACTTATCCCAACGTTGAATCCATCACCAGAAACATTTCTGGAAGCTTTTATTTGCAAGGACGTACAGCTGCTCTGTCGTGGTTCTCGCAACGTCAGGATTGGCTCAAAAAATTTCTGTTAAGAGTCTTCATCCAGGCGAAATTAAAACACCGCTAATTTTACAGTAATTATGTGATATCTTCAAATAGATAAAATATAATCTAAATGTGGAACAAGAGCTCACTAGACAATATCATTTTACATGAGATACCGTTATCACAAGTCACCTAGCCGCTTTCCGTTTTCAGCCATTTAGAAAATCGGCATTTATTTTCGCGTTTCTAAATGGCTGAAAACATAAAGCCACTAGGTGACTTGTGATAACGCTACCTCACGCAAAATAATATTGTCTAGGGCGCTCTTGTCCCATATTTCAATTATCTTTTATCTATTTGAAGATATCACATAATTACTGTAAAATTAGCGGTATTTTAATTTCGCCGGGATGAAAACTCTTAAGCACTGTTTAAATATTTGGGACAAGTCAGAAATCTCTTGGTGCTATATGTGGAAATCACAGAGAATGTAGATAGATAGGAATATTTTTTTCGGACATAATCTCGTGGATCAAAAACAAGGTGTAGCACGGCTTGTTTTTGTGAAGGAGGAACTCATTTAATCGGAGCTTAAAATACTTTTCATGCACCCAAACCAGATATTTAGTTCTTTAAAAAAGCTCTCGAACAGTCATTCGCATGTTTAAAGAAATAATTTCTGCCACTTTTTACACGTTTTCATTTTATATATCGCTCACAACACTCGCAAACAGTCTTCAATGCCACTGCGTCATCGCTATACACTGGTTTTAACATTTCTTGGCCTTCTTTGGCACTTCTTTGTAGTTCTGAACAAAACGTAATGTTGGAGTGAAACAGAACTTTTAACATCTCCTCGCTCTTTTGCCTCTGGAAGCCAACTAGCATGTTACAACTCGTTCAAACTTGACACTAACTATACCAAAGGTTTAGGCTACTGGGCTTACTAGTTGAAATGCATACAACATCGATAGATGGCACTGTGCAAGCTACATTCACCGTGCTTTTTGATCACACCTTGTAGTAATACGATATTTTCAGCATATAATTTTTTATAATATTGTTTTCTTTGTAATGAAATTAAATCTTTCAGTTTAACATCCCATGTTATACCTTAAAGTTAAAGAAGTAGGGCGATTAATGAAAGTGCGAGATAATGAAAGAAATCATGAAATCAGAATATGATGGGAAACTGAAGTACTCCAAGCATACAAACGGATACACTGTTCTCTACCAAAAACTCAGACAGTCTGGGATCGAATTAAGGGTATCATTCACGAAAGGTGACCCGTTTACGATTGGGTCATCATGTCGCTTCTTTTATCCTGAAAATCCTAAGGTGAATATTCGAACCCAAGAGAATGAAAATGTGAAAAGGTGGAAGCTACATAAAGAGGAATTGCATAATTTATTACCACTTAACTAACATTATTAGAGTCTCTAAGCCTAGGAGGCTCAAGTGTGCAGGTGACGTAGCCAAAATGGAAGAAACCAGAAACTATCTTAAAATTTGAACTGTAACAATATCTTCAAAATACTATTAGGCAGACTTAGGCACAGATGAGATGACAAAATTAAGATTGAGAATTACGAATACAAAGTAGAAAGTGCATAAAGAAGGCTAACATTATTACAGAAGTTAACGGAGAGCTTTTGTGAAAATGGAAATGAACCTCCAAGCTTTATAGGCCATAGGGTTAGTTAGTTAGTTTGATTCTGTTACTTTAATCACTATTAATATTAGTATTCATAATTTATTCATATATATATACTGTTCAGTATAAGTAGTATAGGAAACTGAAATGAAATGAAATATTCCCGTTATACGTCTCATGGTTGTACCCTTGATCAGGGGCAGATCCAGGAGGCGATCGGCGCGATCCCCCCTGAGAACAGGAAACATTCTTATTTTATATAAAAATAAAACCCATCTCAGAGTTTGGAGCTCTTAAAAGTAGCTCTAAGTAGCAGTATTACAACCCAACGCAGCCCAGAAGTCCGTCCTGGATTTGCTTCTGTCCTTGATGCTAGATGAGACTGTGATTATAAAAATGTGGAATATGAAAGGTAGGAGGAACCTGTAAAACGTCGAGAAGGCTCACAATCATGGTGTTTGACCATCCACCGCAAAGTCCACATGACGCGAGCTGGAATGAACATGGTACTCCACGCACCAGAGGCTACACTCTCTTAATGAGTTATCGCGCCCTTTAAATATAGAACAAAGTTGAAATAAATAGATATGGAGAATAATGGGATGTTTGACTGTAAATAATTTATATGCCAGTTACTATCAACTGCAAGATGTATGACGCAGAAGTGTTGTCTAACAGTCTAAAAAAATCAAACAGAATTTCAATACAGAAAGCAGAGAAGGGGCGAAATAAGAGAATAGAATGAGAAAGCAATGGTAGTGAATGCGAATTGATGGATTTTAGAGTTGTTTGAAAATCATAACCGTATTGTATCAATGTTAGATTCCTTCTGCGCATTCGTCTCCCTCTGAGGTTTATTGAGTATCTAAACAGCGAATTATGGCTGCGCAGATCATTCTAACTAACTCTATGGCCTATGGAAGAAGGAGGTTTAAAAAAGCTCTCAATTGACTTCTGCCCTTATCCAACTGGATTCACTTTCTACTTTGTATTCCTTTTTGTGTGAGATCCATCTTAATACTGTCTTCCCATCTGTACCTAGATCTTCCTAAAGGTTATTAGACTTCCAGTTAAGACGTGTCCCTACATTCTTCCATTCTAGCTACATGACCTGCCCCCCCTGAACCTTTTAGACTTGATGATCCGAACAAGGTTTGGTAAACGGTATAAATTATGTAATACCTCGATATGAAGTTTCTGAAATTCCCCGTTCCCATTCCTCTTTGATTCGAATATCCGTCTCAGGATTTTATTCTCAAATACTTTCAGCCTGCGTTCTTTCCTCAGAGTAAGAGACCATATTGCTCAACCATATAGCAAAACAAGCATCATTATTGTTTCATATATATTTTAAAATCATTCAGTTGAAAATAACTCTTTCATATATTTTGATATGCGTGAACAAAATAGCGACTTCAGAGCCAAAGAAAGTGCACGAAATTTAGGCCATCGTTGGACAACATAAAATATGAAATAGAAACAAATACAGGAAGACTAATGCTAAACATAACCCACACTTTTATAATAATAGAACAATTTTAAAGCATTCAACTTAACATTAAGTTTCCCAACATTTGAAATTTTATGCTTTGTTTGTCTGTACCATCCTTAGATATTTTGCACCGTGTGGTGTAGAACCTATTTTGAGATAAATATCTCTAATTATATTGTATAAACGTCAAATTATACAGTATAAGAATACATTATATTCCCGATTCGTCCATCTATTATCTTCTTTCCGCTAAATAACTTGATATTTTTTTTTTTAAAATATGTAACTGCTGAATTTTATCTCTGGCTGTTAAGCTCCGAATTATTTTAACGCTATTGTGTAAAACCCTCATAACAGTGTTTTGTTTGCGCTAAACCTTCTGATCCATACATTTTAGAAGTCTAATTTATTCATTTATGATTTTATCGATTTTTACCTTTAATCTCTTCGAAAATATTTGCAAGCATAAATGGCTATTTTAGGGTAATCAGATGCAATTATTTTTACTCAAATTATGAATTTCTGTTCGGCCCTAGAGTTAAGTATAAATGCTTGTGGAAAAGAACATCAAGAAGTGACTAGTTTCAAATAGTTAGTAGTGTTAGAAAAACTGTGAACTCATAAATGGAAGGCAATATAGGAAGGACAGCGTTGACAAGAAATAACTCACAAAATATATTATATTAAAATGAAACTGATATCGTTTGCGAACGAATCACGGGAAAATGAATGAACAGATTGACATAATCTCTGGATGTATTTATCAACTTCCTGAACTAAGCTTTGATTATCTTAAGAGGGAAGTTCGGGTCATTACTTATGCGAAAACTAGTATCTCAAGAAATATTGTGCAAGTAAGACACACGAATGACTGGGATGGAAAGGGGTAACATATCAATATTAGTATCAATTTTATCGTTTTGGAGGGGGTCGTTGGTATGAATAGTGACACTCTCAATGCCGTCTAAGTCCATGTTCAGACCCAATAGGCATGTAGTGTGAAAAGGAATTCACTGTGTCTAAAACGACTGAGATTAATGTCAAACCCATAGCTTTTGGGGTGGAAAACCATCTGACACAGTGGAAATGACTTTTAGAACACAACATCTACTTATATCTAATTATTTATCATGTTCCTTTGAGTAAATGGCGTATTCTAGTGGGGTTGAATGTTTCAACATGTATGACAAAAGTAGAACATCTTATGTATATTTATCACTGAAATGGTATCCAAAAGAGTTATCAATCTATTTTTTCCCCACAAACCTATTATCCCCATGTGAAGAACGGGCATTTCATTTAAGATATATACCTATGTAAGATTAAAACTGCGTTACATTATGATGTGCTAAAACACCACGATGGAGTAAAAATGCATCTCATTTGAGTTTTAAATAGATAAACGACAAATGTTCTAGTTATATCTTGTACTGGTGTTTCTTAAACAGAAATTGCAGTTGAAGAGGTCCCTCCTTGGCTAACCTTGTAATGACTTGCCTCTATAAACAGAGTTATGTTCTATGCAAGTTATCCTATTTAGAAAATGTAAGTGTGAGCAATTGTCCCCTATTTTCTCAACTCGTGGGTGAACTTGCTCGTGGCTCGGGACGAGGAGCTGGACATATACTACATATACCTACATCAAAATAAGGTTTAAGCAGTAATTACTCCCATAAAATGATAATGCTTGTGTTAATTTTATATTAAATTAGTTGTATATCATAACGTTTTAAACATGAGGTACTAAAATGCAAATTAAAGCTATCATTTATTTCTCAATTTAATGGAAACTAACGAAAGTTATTTTTTTGTGTCTACGAAGAACAATGAAGAGCCATGGTCAGGTCATTAAAGGCTTTGATTTAGTCGGTTTCTCTCGTTGGCATTTGACAGTAACTGCAACACCCGACGACGTTCTCAAAGGAGCCATGAAATACGATCATCTCACTCAACCATTAATTTAGTTCAGGGTCATTCCATTAGCAATACTCGTATATGCTGCTTCTATTTTATTACCATTTCCCAAACCCTATTACACGTTACAACACGATACCTTTAATGTAAATTCCATATTCCAACATACATGCCAATATAGAAATAATTAAAAATACATATTCTTAAGTTATTTCGTCATAATGATTATTGATAGGTGAAAATCTAAGGCTCTAGTTTTTGATTTTCGAGGCCATGGGTTCGAGTGCTATGTCGTTAAATTGATAGAATTTCTACGGTTCTTTACAATTCTCAGAGTTGCTCAGGATGGCATGGTAGACCAGGCTATGTAATTAGGCCAGCGTTTACAAGACCTGTGTCTTGCTGGTTTTGCAATGTCTTTAACTGCTGATAGACTTTCTGTCTTGTAAACTACGTATTCTCTTTGCACCGACTAATAAACCAGCAATAATTTACAAGTACAAAACGTTAAGATAATGGGCGATGTGCTCAAAGCGGAGCCTGAAGATAACGCTAAAATGAAACTCAAAATTATAGAAATTCTACTGCTATCAAATTTAAGTTTATTCATGATCAATTTATCCATACCTTAAAATGAATTTGCTTCATTCATGATTAGTTGACAGTATAATTCAAGATACCTAGTGTATAGTATGTCACTGACTAATGAGAACGGTGATTTTGGGGGGAAGGACTTAATTGTTCTGGAGGATTAGTTTTATTATCAGTTAGCTAACTTTTGATTAGTCTAATATAACTATCTACTCTTGTCTATTCAAACCTAAATTTTTATTATCATTGTACATGTAGATTTCCTACATCTTATATTATTTATGCCATATATTTTAATTGTCGCAATACTGGGTATTTTCCCTTGTGTTATTCCCTCGATACTCAATTGCGTGATCCATCCATATCATATAATGTGCAAAATTAATCTACCTCTTCTTTTCGACATATTCTACAGTATAAACATGTTCTTTGCTTACCATTTTTAACAGTCTTGTCATTTGGAATATTATCCACTCACCTAACTTTCAATTTTCTTTTATATCAGAAACTAATATTAGTTAATTGACTTTTGTATACTTCACTAACTGAAACTAACGTAAAAAAATTGTGGCTTGAAACTTTCGAGGTACAGTATATATACTGTTAAAACTGCTAAAAGTGACATTAGTCTGATGTTGGTTAATAACAAGAGCTCCAAAATTTTAGACCCGAGTACATTAGTGATCTAACACAATAATATAAAATCAAGAAACACATACTTACATTTTCGTATTCTCCTTGACAAATTATATTTTTCCGTTAATATAGCTAAACTCTCATACAATATGTTATACTGTGGATTTGTAATAAGATGTGAGATTTATTTTGCAATTTGGCTTCTACTTAGCCTGTGGACCTAAGTTCATTACAACATTATCGCACCCAAATCCGCAGTATTTAGATATTCAGGTTGAATACAAACTGTTTGTTTACGTTTGAGGTAAGTTACGTTTATGTAAATCTGGTATTGGTTTTTCGAAAGTTGTGCATGCTTTCAATAACAAGGAATTGGGAGTGGATAACACCAAGATTTTCTCTCTTTCAATCGACATTTAATTTCTGAGTGGATATGCTTTTATAGTATTTTGTTAATGTTGATCCTATTTATTTGAAACTGTCCACTTTGCTAGAAATATTAACTTGTTTTTTTTAATACATCCTTTTCTTATTTTAAATTGTTTACATTGTTTTATATGCAATAAAAGACGAGAGTCACAAACAATGAAATTAAATTATTTACATAATTTTTGAAGACATATCTAGCTTATTAGGTAACCATATTTACAATATGATTTTAAAACTCCTAAAATTTGCAAAATCGTTGACAGTGATGCAAATTTAGCCTATGTTTGGCTAAATCTAGCATATTTGGAGAGGAATTTAGCCATCCAATTCTACGAAATGCTTATAGCCTTAAATATAGCTTATTTAATCAAACACGTTTGCCATTTTAGGCTTTTTATTAGATGTTCAACTAATTCTAAAAATACTTTTTCTTTGAAAATAAAGTGTATTTTTTTTAAACAAATTAGCCTCTTCATCATTAGATATTATCGTATTAATTGATTTCGCTAGACAGAAGGTGTTTTAATATTCAACAAACATTTGTTTTTCATTCTTCTTCTCTCTCCTCATCCACACATTTAAAACTACTTAACAATACTTATCGACTCAGAAAGAATTGTAATGTCGCTCCTGTAACAGTCCCCTTCGCTACTTTTTAATTATTTTAATTTGCGTATTTCATTGCAAGAATGGAAGTTTTCTAACACAAATGTAATAAACTGTTCGGTTCTTCAAGCCATAGAGATTGTTCTTATTTATTAAAGAAAACAAATAGGCTATCTAATTAGCTTGAAAACTTAATGTAATCATGATGATTCATGTGGGTGTACGGAGAAATAAGAAGTGTTTGTAAAGACTATGACCTGCGAGGAAACGTACTATTGAATATTGGGACAATGGCAGTCTACACAAACACAACTAATCCACAATCCAATGGTGGTTCATCCAGATCCAGTGCCTCGGCTAGCTACGATGTCATCGATGATGACTTATTTCAATTAAACTGATAATATGGCTGTCGATTTTCACAAATCAGATGAATTGTCGATGGATTTTATTGTAATTTAAATTCATGTAGGCTATGTTGCTTGTTAGTCTTCAGCGAATAACATTTCAAATTTTACTATTATTCACTTACAATCCTACATAAAAAAGGGGTTTAAAATCTACAATGTTTGTTATAGGTTAGCAATTCAAAATCTAGCCATTGTTTGGGTAAAAGCTTATTTTTGAATTCCATCTAGCCTATTTTCTTCACAGGTTGTTGGCAACACTGATCGTTGAGGTGATGTTTAAGAATATTTATTGGAATCGTTCTTTGACATGACATGTAAACGTCTGCAAATTATTGTCCATATTTTGTGTGTATATATAACATTTATTGTTTCTTTAACCCATTTCTTTTATGAGAAATGTATTGTTGTACTGTTGATTGATAATTATGCTAGTTCATAGAGCTTTAAAATTTAATGTTTTATATGTAAGAAATCCTCCAATTGTAAGTTACAACTAAATAATGGTTAAAATGTATCATGACAGAGTTATGAAACCACTGAGTCCTGGAATTGACATCATTTTACACGGAGAAGATATTGTCAAACTGTGAGTTTAACACAATGTATTGTTTTTTCATCATGATATCCATTCAGTATCTCTTTGTATTGTGACACAAAGTTATGTGGAATATCTTTGGATCGTTTAGTTGACAGAGGTACAATAATTGATACTTTGATCAGGAATAAACTTGTGGTTAATAGCAATATATTGTTTTTGTAAGATTGGAAGTAAATGCAGAATGTGAAAACTCAATTGTCTTACTTGATGCTTTTGTGACCGCTAATGTGTTTAACACAGTTTAGTCAAATGTTCAAAAACTTAACCTTTTACTAGTAATTTCTCAGGTAGCTTGAACTCTGAAAAACCACTGATTCAATTTAACTTTTTTATCGCAAAGTGTTTAAAAGAGTAATACATTTCTATTTCAAGCAGACTATCATTGGTCCTTATTCTCATTTTTTTCGACCCAGTTCAGCTCCTGTTTAAAGAATGGTATCAATAGCGTATGATACCATGACGAGAACTTCGATGTTAATGTCCCCCCATTAACTTCCACTCCGTTTATTTACCTAGCTACCTGTATAGCGTATAATGTACGGGAATCAATAAATCTCAAACAAACCAAAAACGAGATATCAATGCCTCATTTCACAAACATGTGTGGGCAGAAGTACATTTTCCGTGAAATCATACGAATTATTCACCTAGTGTCGGACATTGTGTAGGATTTTCTAGTGTTGTGTAATGCTCAAAGGAACTACTTCATATCACACAATAACTTATTTGTAGTAATTTTTTGGACATCTCCTTGTGACCCATTTGTAGCTAAAAATCTATAACATGTATTAGAAACTTTTTTTTCTTATTTGCATCATGCATAATGGTGAACAAAGAATTTTGAAAACATTACTTTTTGGTAAAGCAAGACTAATTTATTTACCAAATAGAAACAATAATCGCATAAAGGAAAGTAATTCTGTGTAGAAGTCTTTACTGTCAATTGAAAATTGTTTATACAGTGCATTATTCTGCAAGCTTGTACAAATTCTTGCTTCTTAAAAATGTCTAAACACAAACACAAAAAAGAAGGTGATTTTATTTAAACAGTTCCTCTTATAACAACTTACCGCCGAAATCCTTACTCATTCGACGTTGAATTGCGGGTTTATTATGTTCTTGCGCCTGGAGAAATTGAACTACACCACTTAATCGTGTAGTCAATTTCACTCGATGTAATGGGAGCATCAAGTCCGTCTATCGAGGTGGGCGATGAGGAATGTTCAGTGAATAGCTTTGTAACTTCCCTGTTTCGTCATCTCATGTTGTTTTCTCTGATAGCTTAACAAAATTTTAAAATAGCCTTCGTATAAGGACATAATCAGTTGGTAACGAAATAATTTAGTAACCATTAATCAGATAACTCAGTAGGTATAATAAACATTTGTAAGTGTGTGACACGGTTTAAATAAATGCGACGATATCAGAGAAATCCTGATTAATAGTGTTTTTAAGTGAAAATTTGTTAATATCTCATTGTGTATATCTGTATGTTACGGCTGCACAGTCCTAACTGTTGCTTTTGTTATACCATCGTATATAATAACTAATAAATATTGAACGTAATAAAGTCGATATATAGCTTTAACCTTTTCCGAATGATCAACATCTATGGTCATTCGGAAATATATACTGTATAATAACATGAAGTGCATTAGCTGCTACCAAATAAATGACAAGATTCTGACTAGTATGGTGATATACCCATAACTTACCTGAATCTAGACCGAATTAATTGGATAAAATCTCTAACATGAAAACAGTTCTTCCAATTGAACATACAGTTAGTTACAGGAAAATTGTAAAAATATGCAGAACTGAAGACATGAATATGTTTCCAGATGCCTTCGCTTTAACATTTTACAGATGAAGGAAAACGAGGAAATTAGCGAGATCACTGGCGAGAACTATGAATGAAGCACCGTTTTATATCTCAATATGTGAAACTTATGCAGTAATACTGTTTGAACAATGTTGTCATGTAACAAGGTTGGATATTTCCACTTGATCGATAAAAGTTGAACATTTTGATTTTTTTCTATCAACATTCTAACAGCACTTCTTGGTTTTGACAGATCCAACACAATTGAGAAAATACTAGGAGATCACCGCTATTATGGGCTATAAAATTCTTTGATTGTAACTTCGTATTTGGAAAAATTATAGGAAAAAAGCAATATCCAACCATTACACAGAAGGTTATGAGATCCATATCACATTTCTCAATTCAGTGAGAAATGGAAACATTTTCGTTGGGAAAGTTTAAAATAAAGATTAGTTCAATATCCTATTTTCTTTCGTTTTTGATCACTTCCTATCAGTCTTTCTCGTCCTTTCTCATTTCTGCAAGTACCCTGGGACAGCCAAATGATCAATTCTAACTTCGTACACAAACTCTCGCTTCATATTCAGGAGCTCTGCATCATATGTCAATTTACAACGTGACATGGAAAATATTGGTAATTGGTGTTCTCTTAACAAACTTAATGTAAACATAAACAAATGTAACATTTTGTCGTTTACCAGAAACAAAAATTCAAATAAAGTTTCATTACTCAATGAATCAGATCTTACTAAATAGATTAAATTCAGTCAAAGATCTTGGAGTTACATTTGATACGAAACTGACATTTAATAACCATATAGAGAACATAGTTAATGAATCTCTCAAGATGTTAGGATTCATAATTAGAACAGGAAAGGAATTTAACAATATTATCACACTAACAAAAAAGTGTTATTCTTATATCCGATCAAAACTGGAATATGCTGCTGTGATTTGGAACTCATCACAACAGCAATACCAACACCAACTGGAAAAAGTCCAATCTAAATTTATCAAGGTACTTGACGTATAAGAGAACTGGAATCTATCCATATTATGAAAAATATCTAACATTAATAGACAACTTCTCTATCCCTACACTTGAACAAAGGCGAAATGTGATACAAAATAGTGCATAAAATAGTACAAAACGAGTTTAATTGTACGGACCTGACATGTCCCGACACTTAAAACTCGTGCTGATAACTCTGGCCTGTCCTATTGCAAAAAAGCAAGGACCAACTTATTATTGAAATCACCAATTTGGAGAATGTATTCTACTTATAAGAAAATATATATCGAACACAAAGAAATTGACATATGTAATATGAACAACAATATGTTTAAGAACACTGTTATAAATGTATTATGTGATACACCAACGCTATAATTGTCCTTACGCCTGTTGTGTTGATGACAAATAAATAAATACATACATACATAGATGATACCCTTCAATTTGCTCTAGTTAACAGTAAATAAAATCTGCAACCTTTCTTATACTCCAGATTGGCAGATTAAGGTGCACATAATACGGGTTACGAAATCAATATTGCTTCAGGATTTAATCATATTACCTTCAGCTCACACTTCCATAATGCCTTATACGTTTTCATGGTTATCCTATAGTTGAACTGAAATTTGTTGGCAAAGTTGAGTATACAGTTTGTTAGGTATAAAAATAAAACAACACTTATTAAATATTCTATTTAGTAGATTACCAAGGTAAGCGTTTAGTAAAGTCTAGCATCAGACAGAAGTTGGGAGCCATTGGTCTAATGTACATAACAAGATTACAACGAAAATCTCTATTTGCGTTCTTTGTTTCATAATATATGTAGGACAAAAGTGCTTTAACGTATGCCCTCGCTATACAATATAAGAAGAAGAGAAAGAAAATTATATAATGTCATAAATAATATTTTTAGTCCAGGAAAATTAGACAAAAAATGATCCAACCCGGACATTTTGATAAACTGAAAATTGGTATAGACGGTCAGAATGTTATTCTAATTAACTCACTCAAAGTCCCAAAATATTCCGCTTGGGAAAATATTCCGCCAAGATATGACGTCATCAATATGGCCGCCAACAGAATTCATCCTCAAAACTTTAAAACGTTATATCTACTCTGCATTTTTAGATACGAACTTCGTTTTCTATTCATTTTACAAAAAACACATTGGAAATTGTTATTTACAACGGTTATTTGTCTTACATTGGCATTGCTTTCAAATAGAGGACCTAAAAGTGAAAATAATGTACATTCTTGATCTGTTTCTTGAGATTTAAATGTAAATAACTTGGAAAGGGGTACATATACCCTGACGTAATAATTATTTGTCATTTCAAGACCCTTCCGACGAACCCAGTTACGTTGTTGTATCTCTAAAACTAAAGGAGATATTCAATTTTATGTGCAGCAAGCCGTAATCTCTTATTAAATTTATTGTGACTCTGTAGGGGTTAAAGAGCAGTCTGTAGGAGTAAACGTTTAGTGAAACCTACACAAAATTTGTGAATTTTCGTAACTTAATGGGCAATACCACAACCAATATCTCCCCAAAATCTTCGCCGGTCCAACATTTGCGTCATCCAATATGAAGGTAATTGTTAATATAACTGCCGCATCTATGAGTTTATAAATGACGCATTGATCCGAACATTTCGAACAACACACTGAAAATTGGTAAACATGTCCAGGGAAGTGTTCTAATTTACATAGTAAAGTCTAAAAGCATTCATTTTGGCGAAAATCCATCATATTGAGAATCCTTCCACATCTTGGATTTGTCGATTTTGGTAATTATAACTCTTATACAAGACTTTCTTTAATGGTAATTTTTATCCTGATTTTTCTTTCAGCTTGTAATTTTTTAATTAATAGGGATGTATATGGTAAGTGTGAAAGTACAACTGCAAGAATAGGGGGTAACACTGTTCTTTCATATATATTTACACTGTAGAAAATACAATAAAAAATAGATTTCCAACGCTGTGAGCAGCGGCTTCTACTCAAGATCAGTAAACGGGTATTTCCTTATATTGGTCTTGGTATCTACTCTTGTTGTGCTGATTTCTTTTAGGATAATTTACGGAGTTTTTGAATCAAGACGGTGAATGAATAACGAATTGGCGATTATGAAGTGATAGAAAACAATATCATGTAATTAAAATTTATGTGAGTGTCAAAACGATGTATTTTCAGCTTGATAAGTATTGTAAGCAGGTCCAACCAACCATATCCACTAGAAGATCTGAAGAAGGATTCTGACTTCACTCAATAACTGAAGACATTACTCAATGATCTACTGGAAGGAAAATTTTCGCTGAAAACGGTTTGCACGTCTGAATACTAGATCGAAGCTTCCAGGCTGTTATACATCAAACTGAAAGACGTTTCCTTACATAGTCGTACTTCCAAATTGTGGGTGCACACACCTATGGACATCTAAATTACGCAAAGTTTGGTCAGATTTACTTTCAACAAATGATGAAATTAGAAGAAACATGACAACATCAGAATTCGAACGGTTCACCATCCAAGTCTATTAACTGTTAGAAGATCGGATAAATTTTGGTCAGAAGTTTGGGCAGATATGATCATCGAGCAAGTACTTATGCGGACTACGAAAACTGTTAAAGGACTGGCACACGGACGGAGCGTGTTTGAAGAAGTGATTGCTTGCTTGGTGTGTGCAATTCCAGCTCCATTGAACAGGATTGAGACGAATTAAGATTTTAGTGGCATCTATTACAAAATGTCCGATCCACATGTAGAACTTCGCGAATGTCAACGGGCCAGAGAAAGAAGGATGTGAAAAAGCTAGTGAGTTGGCTCGTAAATTCTAGCTCATTTGAAGGACAATCAGATCCTTGTTTCATTACCTATTGGATTGGTTGCTGATAAACCAGGCAACTGTGATGATGCTCATAAGTGCAGTATATGCGCCATGAAGTCAACGCTTGAGTGACGTTCATCTTAAGGTAGAAGGTAAGGTGAAGTGACGTTCCAGTATGGCCAGAACGATTAAGATAAAAAACACATCCGTTGAAGTAAATCCAAACCAGCTTTTCCATCACCTTCTGTACGTTGTAGGTAATTAAGAAGAGCTAGCAGGTTACTTAAGTTACGAGTTGACTGCTAGACCATCTGCACTTTTCGATGTTTTAGTAATGCGGAAAGGAAACAAGTCAGCATTGCTAAGCGTTCTGCAGCAGGACCCTTGAAGAGACTCTTCCACCAAATTCTGTTTTCACAATGGATGAAGAATTCCTACTGCATCAAGTGCAGGTATAGGTGCGTCCAGCAAACTTTAAACAGATATGCCTACAGTATGTGAAATACATAACTAATCACTATGGCCGAAACGTGACGGTGATGTACGACGACTACGTCTCTCCGAGGACAAAGGATCAAGAACATGCATCATAGTTAATAAGCAGTGACAGAGGCAGTTATCACAGACGTTCCACTACAAACTGTACCTCAGGAAATATTTCTGACAAACGTAAAGAACAACCACGCTTCTTTGAACTTCTCTCAGAGCATCTCGAAAACACTGCCATCAAAGTACTAGAAGCTCCAGGTGACGCAGATACGATGATAGTGCTTAATTCTGTGGAAGTGTAAGACCAATTTTCGACCAATTTTCAGCTTCTTTACCAAATGTCCGGGTTAAAGCCTAACTTTTTTGAACTAATTTTGAAGACGTTATATTTTCAGTCGATAGATATCAATGTTTGTTTATTCGTTGTTAAGGACAGTAGTACGGTTACTACGATTACAGTTCCGTTGCCAGAATTGTTTATCTATGCTTGCCGAAAATATAATGCAACAGGACGAAATATTATTCAGAAGTACATTGAATGACTGTAAACAAATAACAAGTATTCAGAAATATAGTACTTTTAAATGATTGCTTATAGTATGATTACTTACAGTACTTATCGTAGTAAGTAGCAGTGATGTTTTATATATTGTAATGTACCACGTGCCTGCGTTTATAAAGAATTATAAGTGCTTCTGTTTGTAAACATCAACCACATGTATTTACGTTGGAGTACTACACCTCGCGTGGGATTACTAGAAGCAGATTACTGGCCACTAGCACCACCTACAAGTCACATGACGACATGGGAGCGGCAGCGCCACCGCCACCCAGAGCGCCTATATAATGAAGATTATTCGACGGACAGTCACGGTTTGCGATTGATCTCCCCTCCTTTAGCTTGCCTGGAGCTCTAGGAGGAAATTCAACCTCAAAGCCTCTGGTTGCTGCGAGACTCTAGGTTTCCCTTCCACCTGGCTTAGCTTGCTCGGAGCTTCTGTCGGATCCCAACCTCAGTTGCTTAGCTTGCTTCGTCGCTCTGTGACCTTTAACTCCCTCACTACTTGCTTTAGAGCATTGGGGTTTCCTACACCACTCTACTTAGCTTGCCCAGAGCTCTGCACAGATCCTATCCCAAGGCTGTAAGGTCTTCGGCTATCTTTTTCTACTTCGCATTAAAGAGAGCTATATTGCAGTACTCTGAAAAATACTGTGTGCATTAATAGAGGTGTTTTATAATAAAAACCGGTATTGGGAGTTGCTTCCGGACTCTGATTTACTCTACCTTGTTCTACATTCCCCTTCATACCCCTTCAAAGGGAATAACTTTTATAATATGAATTATACTACGAAAGTAAAACCGAACTGAGGCAAAATAACTTATAACGTTCGGTATAAGATGCACATATAAAGCTTCAGAGTTCTACGTGTGCTATTGCATTTGGAGATTTGATGAATGAAAAAAACATTACTCAACCATATCTGCTCTGCTACTTATCCGTCCCTCTATCCTTACGAGACACATTTGACAAAAAACAAATCTTATTTACAACTTACATAGTAAGAAAAACATTTATGTAATATTTCGAGATTATGTGCCTAATTGTTTTGGAGATCTGGCCAATGGTAAAAACTAATCAAACTGAACCATTCTCCTTTCAGAATAGACACCATTCTCTCATCTATAGCATAGTTTGTAAGGAGATCACTTCTAGAAAACGGTAGAATTCTATGTCTAGTAGTTTTGGAGAAATATCGATGAGTGAATAATTCAGTAAGCCAGTGTTTAATTTATATAGGGTGTAACATAAATGCATGGCCAAAAGTGACGAGGTGATTGCAGACACCCAAATAAGTAAAAATGTTCCTATAAAAATGGGTCCAATGCAGCCTCGTTTTGGAGATACATGGTGTGCAAATGTCGATTCTCTCCAATACCTCATTATCGGAAAGGGAATGGAAATGTTCAATATTACAAGAATAATACAATGAAGTGGAATTATACGTACGCAAATACATTTACACTAACATAGAGAATGAAACTAATCAACATATGAACTTATTGGGTTGTCAGTGTTGCCAACCTGGTACAAAGTGTTATGTTTTCAAATAGCGTCACACTTCCACACATTAGCATATGATTGCTGACATCAAAATGTTTCTGAACATGGGGGAGATTACGCTTTGTTTTCAAAAGATAAGGCGTCCAAGTGTGAAGTCAATTAACGGCGCACAATAGGAGACAACTTTTCATAGATCACAACTCTTGCATGGAAAGGTTATTTTATCATTACATATGAATGCGCATGAGAATAACTTATGCATGAAGTCACAAAGTAATTAAATGTTAAAAACCACAAAGTAATGTTATTGGGTAACAATGTTGCCCCCTTCGTGTGAACGTGTAGTACTATTTGAAAACATACAACTTTATACCAGGTTGGCAACACTGACAACCGAGTAACCTCAAATGTTGATTAGTTTCATTCTCTATGTTAGCTTAAATGTATTTTCACAGGCATAATTCCACTTGATTGTATTATTCCTGTAATATTGAACATTTCCATTCACTTTCCCATAGTGAGCCATTTGAGAGACTTGACATTTGAACACCCTGTATCTCGGAAACGAAGCGGCATCGGACCTATGTTTATAGGAACATTTTTACTTATTTGGATATCCTCCATTACTTTGTCACTTTTGGCCATGGATTTATATTACACCCTATATACATATTCGTAGACGCTCTTTGTACACGTGCATGCTCTACATGATTTGCCTATGAATATTCTGATATTTTTCCTTCTGGTTGCTGATAAGAGTACTTGGTGCTATCAGAAAGGTCAGAAAACATAAAAAACGCTATTAGCATTTAAATTACAATCGAGGTCATTGGCTACCCGTTGAATCATCTCTTCGCTCTCTATCCTCTTCCTGTTGAAGAGAGTTCTTCAAATGCAGTTAACGTAAAAAAAGAGTTCGTGCTTAACGCATTCCGGGAAAAAAGCAGGATTTTTCTTCTATTCTCTAGACCTAGTTCTACGTATAGTAATTATAGGGTTTTGTACAATATATTTTTATGAAATTTAAACCTTATCATATTTGTGGGTACTACTACTACTACTGCTGCTACTACTACTACTACTACTACTACTACTACTACTAATAATAATAATAATAATAATAATAATAATAGTAAAATTCTATGAAGATATCAATAGGATGGATGATAAAACATTAACCAACAAGATTTTCAACTGTTTCAATCAATACTACAATACACAAATCCCTTGGTTGGAAGAGGTGAAATCAGGCTTAGGAGAAATAATGAGAAATAAGTAACCGAAAAGTTTTCAGAATAAAAGTTCAAATACTTAAGTGTTTTAAGAGAAGGTGGATAAAAGCTGGGTGATATGGAGAGAAGAAAGGAGGGAGCAACAGGGGAAAAATTGTAACAATTTTGAAAGGGATATTTTGTTAGCTGGCCAAAATCGAACGAAATAGAAGAAAAACTGTATCTGGTGCATATACAGAGTGGAGCATAAACAGGGACGTCGTTTGGGTAGGACAAGAGGCATTTGATCTTTTCCGAGTGCGAGAAACATACACACACACAAACACACACACACACACATATATATATATATATATATACGAGGCGCATCCAGAAAGTAAGTTTCCCACGTGTCCCATAGCTAGGAAACTGTATATTGCGCGATGTGACCGCAAGTACGTAAGAGAGTAAGGCCCTAGCATTGCACATGCACTAGCGGAACTTCCCTAGTGCTCTCAGTAGCGTCGTGGCAGTGGTTGAAGGTGAACGTTTCTATTCCAGCTCCCACCGCGTGTGAAGTGTGAGCAGTGATAAAGTGTTTGAGTGTACAGGGCATAGCACCAATCGAAATCCATCGTCAGCTGTGCCAGGTACATGGGCCTAACGGCATGAGCAAGGAGTTTCTGTTCCTGCATATTTTCCGCTCCTTATTGCACACCACTGTCACGGAGTGCCTGTTGATTAAAAAGTTTTGTCTTGAAGCAACTGACCGTAGAGCACAAAGCAAGGCGCACAGGGTCAGCATTGATATTTTTGCAACGATCAGCTGATGATGGATTTGAATCGGTGCTATGTCCTGTGCATTCAAAAACTTTATCACTGCTCACACTTTACACGAGGCGGGAGCTGGAATAGAAACGTTCATCTTCAACTACTACCACGACGCTGCTGAGAGCACTAGGGTAGTTCCACTAGTGCATGTGACATGCTAGGGCCTTACTCCCTCACGTACACGCAGTCGCTTCGCGCAACATACGGTTTCCAAGTTATATTACAAATGGGAAACTTACTTTCTGGATGCGCGCCGTATATTTTCTATATATATATATTGTTGCAAGTGCTGATATATATCTAAACCATGGCTAATGTGATGAGTTCGTTTACACCATGGAGGATCGGATTGCAATGAGCACGTGGGCTCACGAACGATTCCATACAGGAAGATCAATGAGAGACATTGAACATGATTTAATGTAAAGTTTCGGACACCTTCCTCTTCAAAAGGAACAATTTTACGGTGGGAGAGAGAGAGCTCTTTGCAAACTGCTTGCATGAAAGGTAAGTCCCGCTCAGGACAATCACCACAAGACTGGAAACGTGTGTGGAGGCTGCAGCGTCTGATGAACGTTTGCGGTCACGGGAATTTGATGTTCCATACTCGATATTACACAAATATATGACAAAGGATTTGCTGTTTAAAGCATTTAAACCTTCGTTTGAAAACAAATTCACTGATAGTGACACAAAACTATGAACAGGGTTGTGGAGGAATGCTCGATGTCTTTACAACTCTTCCTTCAAGGGATATAGTTATTTTCTCGGACGAGTGTGCAATGTACCGCAGTCCTCATCTGGTCACGCCGAAGTTGTGATCTGTCATCTTGCGACAATGCATCATAGGGATTTATTGAACAAAAGGTTGCCGCCAGACTTTACGAGACAGTTGACGAATTTAAAGATGCTATGAGACGTTGACTTACTACCATTACGCCAGCAATATTCAGAATTTCGCATCGTACATGGAAGAGATTCATACTCTGTTATGAAAACGATGGTGTACACACAGACTCTCTGGAATAAATAGTAAAGAATAGTCACACTACCTCTGCCATGATCCCATATTAACACGATGCGACCATCTATGAATATGTGGATACGCGAAAAAGGTAATGAAACTTGGTGATCACTCTGTGTATACTAAACAGTGAAACTCTAATGTCGGTGGACAACTTCCGCTCCCACGGCGCAATTTGAAATGACCCAGGCTGCAATAAATCACTTCAAAAGATGAATTTGTAATGAATGATTTATCAATTACGAAACTTATTACAATCTATTATTTCTGGTGAGAGCTCATGTAATTTGAAAACATTTGTATCGTATATTTCATGTATTAACATTTCTTTTTAAGGTTGGTTTAAAGGGACAAGTTTTACCGATAGATGGCATTACAGTCTTCGTATCTCTCTCATGTATTTTTACACAAAAATTCACGATTTCTCTTACAAATTTCAACCTACAGACTTCAAATGTTTGGAGAAGGAACTTCATGACCTATTGAAGGCAAAAATCCGTGCCGATTTTTATTTAGAATTTTCTTCATTGTTGAAATATCTTCATTGTTGAGATGGATATCCAAACCTTTAACAATGGAACTGTTTCAGCAATTAAGAAAATTCTAAATGAAAAATCGGCACGGACTGTTGCCTTTGATAGGTTATGAAGTTCCTTCTCAAAAAATTGGAAGTCTCCAGATTGAAATTTGTAAGAGAAATTGTAAATTTTCGAAAAAGTTAAAAAGTACATGAGAGAGATACGAAGGTCTTAGTGGCATCTATCGGCAACTTGTCTCTTTACACCAACCTTAAAGAAATAGCAATCAACATAAATTATTATGCTCATAATTGTAGAAATTAATTGGCTGAAGTATTTTATTTTCATGTCTTCCCTCATGGAAACAGGTATTCCGTCAACACTTCGTTTTATTCGCGTCGCGTCTTACGTTCCACTCAACGCATTTTATTTAATACTGTAACATTTCTGGTTGTCAGTGAATGTTTCATAACATTTTACTTTTATTATGTGGAAAATAATTTGTTTACGTTTTCCTCATTAAGGACGTTAATTACGTATTTTCTCAACAAAGAAAAAGTTTGGAAAGATAAACTAAGAAGAGCAAGTTTAAACCTTTTTGTTGAAGGCAAATTTCGAGCTATGAACTTAGGTTTATTTGCGTACAATATTTCGAAAATGTTTGCCTTTCGTCTCACGATTTACGTGAAGAATTTATCTCACAGTTTAAGTGAATAATTTTTTCCTTCAATTTACGTAAAGAAGTTACCTCACAATTTATGTGAATAATTTGTCTCACAATTTATGTGAAGAATTAATCTCATAATTTATGTAAAACATTTATCTCACAATTTAAGTGAATAATTTTTACCATAATTTAAGTGAAGAATTTATTCCTGCAATTTAAGTAAAGAATATACCTCACAATTTATGTGAATAATTTATCTCACAATTTATGTCAAGAATTAATCTTGTAATTTATGTGAAACATTTATCTCGCAATTTAAGTGTATAATTTACCTCACAATTTACGTGAAGAATTTATTTCACAATGTATGGGAAGAATTTGTCTCACAATTTATGTAAAGAAATGAAATTTTTGAGTTTTACGTCCCATGGTTATACCGGCTAGGCTAAAAAAGACGGAATTTATGTAAAGAATTTATCTCACAATTTATTTCTTAGTTTATGTGAGTAATTTATGTCACAATTTATATGAAGAATTTATCTCTAAATTTATCTCAAAATACATGTGAAGAATTTATCTCATAATTTATGTGAAGAATAGGGGCCGCGGTGGATCAGTGGTAAAGCGTTCACCTCTAGTGAATGGGGTCCTCTGTTCGATCTCTGCTGGCGCCAAATGAACTTGGTGGTGCACAAACTCCTTGCGCGTGTGTTTCCTTGGGGTTCTCGCGTTTCCTTCTACTTTCCTCATTCCAATATTTCATTCAATTCTCATGATCACCATCTTCTTTACCTACTCGGTATAACCATGGGACATAAAACTTCAAGATTTCACTTTATGTGAAGAATTAATCTCAAACCACATGTGAAGAATTTATCTCACAATACATGTGAAGACTTTATTTCATAATTTACTTGAGGAATTTATTTCACAATTTATGTGAGGAATTTATCTCACAATTTATGTGAAGAATTTTCCACTTTTTCTTACACTCAATATACGGTGGATTTGTTTTGTTGGGGTTTGTAAGGGAGCTTAGACCATAGGAAGGCCAGAAAATGTGACGTATGTGAGAGCGTCCATCCAGCAATCTTTGAGTTCGGCCAGACGATATTTTTTTTTGAATGCAGAACCTGTTGCTCTAAACTTTGAACCCAACTTGAAGTTTTTCTAGTTGGAAAAGAATCATGCCGCCAAACTCCGAACCGAATATGAAATGTCCGCTGAGTAGTAATAACAGAACCCCCATTACGAATATACTGCTTCGCAACAAAGTCAGGATGACGTCTTGTATAGCCTCGCTGCTGAACGGGACGTTAAACTCAAGTCAACAAAGTCACGATGCTGACCGCGACACAGTATTGCGACTACTAAAAATGTCACGTATACCGCTACCGACCGATAGCCCACCTGCTGTCAGTCTTCACATCACAACTCACGCAGCGCCCTCTCCAAATAAGGGTGGTCTTTCTGCTTTACCCTGTAGTACTGGACATATTTTCAGATGTTTCTGTAGTAAAAGATGAGACAGTAAGGGAAACGACCGCAGATGTAGAGATAGTTAAGATGATCGAAGTTGAGGTATGACAATTTAATGAGAAGGACAATGACTATGTAACCTGAAGAATTATGACAATATTACTAGATGGGAAGAAACGTAGTACACTGCATGAATTCCTTTCCTATTTTTTTCGAAAATTTGACCCGAAATTACATCGTCTATAGTTCGGAAACCAAAGAATTGCACGCCCCAACTTCGATCAGATGGGTTAGATAGAACTCTATAATATACGTACAGTGAATTTCATTTGTTAGAAAAAAATTAATGGATGTCGAAAATGGTGTTTCATCGTATAGGAGGTGATCACTAGCAACCAGGTAGTATATTTTACACAATAATGTAAACTTTCTGCAAGCAAATTATATGATCTATTGGTCTATATGGTTCAGAAACTTGGACATTACGGAAGTTAGTGAAGACATATTTAGAGAGCTTCGAAATGTGGTGCTGGAGGAAAATTGAGAAGATAAAATAGACAGAGAGCAACAAACGAAGATGTTTTAAAACGGATAGGAGAGAAGATGACGCTTCTAGCCACCATCCTTCGTAGAAAGGCCAATTGGATTTGACACACCTTGCGAAGAAATTGTCTTCTTCATACCACCATAGAAGGAAGGATGGAAGGGAAGCGAGGAATAGGAAGAAGAAGAACACAAGTAATCGATGTGGTGAAAAATAGAAGAAAATATTGGGAGTTAAAAGAGGAAGTTGAAGATCAAGGAATGTGGAGGAAACATTTCCAGGACCAAAACTACAATTGAAAAAAAAAAAAAAAGAAAATCCTCATTAGTTCCAGAACCTGCGAAAAAGGAGGAAAAATATATATTCTGTTTCAAAGAAAAATTCCGTTTCCTCACATCAAAGTAAGCAAAAAAGTTCATGTGGACCTGTTGTCGGAAGTGTATAGTTTAATAGTTATGGGATGTCGGAAACGTAAAAAAAATTGAACTTTAAAAGTCCATAGTTTCACTATTATAGGACCGATCGTAGTCAAGTCAAGACATCATTGAGGAACTAGTATGCGAACTATTTAAATATCCATCCTTCAGAATCTCCGGTACTTGCACAATTATTTTTAGTGAGGCTGTTATTTAAGTATTTGATCACTCTCCACCTAACACTCTAAAAAATTGGTGTACAAGTACTGGAGCATTCTTAAACATGGATATTTGGATAGTTCACATATCAATTTCTCAGTGTGTCCTGACCTGATTACGATAGTGAACTTTTAAAATTCAGTTGTTTCACGTTTTCGACACTCTATAACTTCGAAACTGTCGAGTTTTGAGCACAGGTCTGTATGAATATTTTTTTTTCTTATTTTGATGTGAGGATTCAGTTCTTAAGATATTGTAACACTCTGTGTATATATACATATAAAATCGTAGTGTCGGGGTATATACGTGATTTCATCTCTTTTAATTTATGAATTACACTCACGACACTCCAGCTCTGAAGCAAAATTTAGTTTTTTTCACCTTTACTTTCTCCAGTAGCGCCTGCTTTCCCAACGCTTTCCTTCGTCAATATTTGCATTTCAACGAAGGCTTCAAGCTTCTCTTCGCCAAATCCTATCTTTTCACATCCTACATTCTCTCTCTCTCTCTTTATCGCTCTCTCTCTTTACCTCGCTTTTCCAAACTAACTGCCTCTGCCGCTTTTTCTTCTTTTATTTTAACTCTGTACATGATGTCGTCAATCTGGAAGCAGAGAGTTTTGGTAAACTTTTGTGAAATGTCTATGTCAGGAATGCAAAGTGTACGAATTCAAAGATTCAAACAGGAAAACGGAAATAAGATGAAACAAAAATAATATAAGGAAATAAGGGACCGAAAGAGAGAGAGATTCATGAATTCATATCAAATAATACTGGCAGTCATGAAGTTATGAAGAAGAGGGAGTCAAAACGAAAGTTAAGAAAAAGAAGATTCTAATAATGTTTGGGATAGAAACAATTTAAATCATGGAATAGAAACAAATTTGCAAAACGAAGGACACACTTACATACACATACACACACACACACACCTAGACATATAGAAATGCAGTAAAAATAAATATAGAGACTCGGAGTCTTAGAGTGGGGACAAACATAATTTGAATTTCAATTGAATGCAGGCTATTCATTGAATATTCAGACAAAGATGTAACTGTACATTTGAATGAAGTTTACTCAGCACTGCAACGTTTGACAATATAAACATAGAAACAACCTGCAGCCATTTTTTAAAGTGACTTTTACCTACTAACGTATCTCTTATTGAAGCGAGCGTAGTAAGTTTCGAGCAGTCGACTCCATCGATGTTTATGTTGTCCATTCAAAGGTAACCCTCGCAAAACTTATCCGATTAAGAAAAAAAAACAACTTAGATTCTACCAATCTTTGAAGGAAAGCTTGTAGTTTGGGGTTCTAATTCATGAAGTATATAAACTGTCAAAGGAGGTTGCAAGTTTGAACACATGCATTTAAACCAAATTTTCAAGAAGAACTTTTTAAAAATTACTTGATTTCGAAATACCACAATTTATTGTTTGTTCAGAAAATTCAAATAGTTTTCAGAGTTTAGAGTTAAAATCTACTGGGATTGAGAGATTAAAGCTGGCCTTCTTCCTCTTCAATTTAAGAGAAACGTTTCAGCATAATTTCATTTTAATACAATATGTCGCATATTTTTTGTTACCAAATCATCACCTTTGAATCAGGTGAAATTACTGAAGACGAAAGGGTGGATCCCTGGAAAAAAATAATCCATAATAATTTTTGTAAATACATTTGTTACTTCATAGAATATTGTCTAGGCTTATTTTTCTTTGAGGTGCTTCCTAAGTATTTCCAATTAGGAACAACCAAGAATGAATAATGTATTTACCCTCTGACGTATTGTAAATTACTCCAGTATTGATATAAAAGAAAATATACAAATATACTCCAGGATAACTTTCATAATACAAAATAATTCGATTTTTTACATGATGTAGCGCAATTGTTTCTGAGTGGTTTCAATAATCTCGGGGACACCGATTGTAAATAACACACTTTCCGTGAAACATTCTTAAGAATAAAATGATTTTTAAGGACCCTTGTAGGCCTATACCAATACTCTCTTACAAATATAATCTGTCTGTCAAGGAGAAAACATGTGTGTCTACATCTCCAGAGGACAAAAAAAAATATCTTAAGGTCTACTTTATGAAAATCCATTAATTTTGTCCAGGATGATATTCTAAAGTAAAGAATCCAGTTTGTGAATGGAAGTGATATTTTAACCGCAAGGGTGGAAATAAATTATTTTAGATTTTGACATTGAACAGTATAGAGCAAAAAACGATAACATATAGCTAGAATTGGTTCCTTGTAATCGGTTAAGCCTTCGAAGAACGCATTCCATTTCCATCTTTAACTCTCTACCGAAACCGGAAGTGATAAGACATCCAGTGCCACTTCCGGTTTTAATATTGATCTACATAGAGCAGGAATGATAGAAGATAACGAGAAACACTTTTTTGGATTCGATTTTGCGTTTTAAAGTTAGACACCATCTCACTTAAGCTTATATTTATACCGGAAGTAGCAAAATAAGCCACTTCCGGTTTAACTTTGATCAGTATATCGTAAAACTGGTAATAGGTAGGGGGAACTGGTTTCTGCAATAGAGTAACGTCCCAAGAATATGTTCCATATTCCCTCTAATCTCCATAGCAAATCTGATGTGGTACATATCTATTATAACTTCCGGTTTTAATATTATCTGGGAAAATACCACACCATTTAAATCAAACTATTTTACGTAATGTACTTGACATTCCAACTTTCTTATAAAACGAAGTTTCTTCTTCAAGATTAAAGGCTTACTGGCATAGTTTGGTGTTGAAATTAATAAGAAAGGGAGATGCAGATCACTGGATTTTACAATTCATAGCAGCAGTAACTGCAGGCAGTCTGAGACAATTTCTCTCATGGAAACATTTACAGTAAGATATAGTCCGGGATCCACAGTACATGCCCGTAAAAATGTGTGGGTGCACGGAGTTTTATTATTGCATCGTGTTCTTCGACCTATCGCTTTCTATTTTTTCTTGGGTAGACATCTCAAATATGGTCGCTTACCTCCACAGACACCATTTTCCAATATGGCCGTCAAGTAAGCAATCAACATACATAACTAAGGAACTAAGTCACCTAGGAAAGTGATCTTGGTGTCGGATCAAAGGTTTTGGGGATAAGAGAATTCAAATATTACCTTACATTTGCGATATATTGAAGTCTTATGTATAATATATGCGCAGAAATTTATTTCAGAGATGTTCAATGCTGACACACCGATACCAAGTCATTTCAACTTGAGAGACTTCACAATAGAAGCTCTCGACAACTTCGGCTTTGAGGACAAGTCATCGCTCTCAGGTAGATTTGGAAGTCATCTTACTGCCATTGCTCTTTTTCAACATAAGACATCAAAAGAGATCAACAGAAAGAAAAAAAAATCTTTCACAAACTGCAATGATGAAGAGAACTTGTAAACCAGTGTGAGCTACCGTGTCAAAAAACATTAAATCGAAGAAAGAGTGCAATCAAACCTGCTCTTCCGAACAACTTTGAAATAGCTGAGGATGTTGCCATTCATTCATCTGATGAGACATCCACATGTGCTCTAAAAACTGAGTTTGTTATTTCTCTTGCTCGATGTGGTGCGTTTTTAGGCGACACTCAGTCTGTATCACCAACGTGAAGCAGTATACACTCTTTAATTTCATCCAAGATTGCACCAATTAAACAAGTTGAGTTTCTGACAGCTATTCCTTCCCCAGTTACTGGTTACGCTACTGGGTGTACTGCCCTCTAAAAAAATTGAATCTGTGAAACAACAATTGAGACAACCCAACCGTCCGGTTTTCTGCGACGAAGGAGTGTTCTATACAGTAGCGGATATAGTTCTCAGCGGATGAGCTCTGGTTGAAAGAGAAATCTTCGGAGTGAATTCAGTTAAGAGTGTGAGTTCCTCAGTGGCTAAGCGGTTAGCGTACGCGCCTTTAGCGTGGGAGACCCGGGTTCGATTCCCGGCGGGAGCTCATGTGGTTCGGATTCCACGTTAATCAGTAGGTCCACGTCTCATATAGCCTCGCTGCTGAACGGGACGTTAAACTCAAAATCAACTCAACTCAACTCAGTTAAGAGTGTACTAAATGGAAAACATTATGTTCAGGTGTTTCAAGAAATTTAATTGTCTTTGAAGTACTCGAGAAAATTATTTGGGATGCTTTCTGGGGTAGTAACGAAAAGGAAGCATACAATTTGCTCAAAGAAGTAAATCAGTTTCGACTGGCCTTGCAAAATAAAGAAAAAGAAAAGTGTAAATTCCTCCATATTCAAATCAACAATTAAGAGACTGCTATTTAAGACTTGTAAACGAATGTACCGAGAAATAAGAACTTCGCAGTTACCTCAACAATTTCCTCAACATTGCAGGAAACCTTGTAACGTCTGATCGCAAAGGAGACTGGAATGTACATGTTGAGACCGTTGAGTCATTAACCTATATATTTCAGCAATTCAATTACCTGAATTATTTACGTTATGGAACATGGTACTTGGAGTTAATGAAGCGCCTTGAAATAGTTGCTTGCATGAAAATTTATTGGATGGTCAGTTTGTAGTTCCTGAAAAGACTGCACCATTCCACGCAGTGGCCCCCAATATGAAACTGGAACAATCAACAAGCTCAAAAAGTACGAGAGGAACCATTGAACAAACGCCTAAAACTCAGTACCTCACTGAGTGGCAACTGATCTATCACGAAGTTCTCGCCATTGTCAATGTTTGAACAACCTTACAAGTGCACAGATAATGAATCACACAGAAACATTTCATCATCTATTAACAAGGAAGCAAATCGTTTCTAATATCACATGTTTGCTTCAGTTCGTAGTAGCAGAAGGTAATCAAAACACACACAACAATGTGACAAAATAAATAGTTTCTGAGAATGTGAGGGCAAAAATTTTAGGTGTATTAAGAGATGGGAGACGTAACTATGAGAAGTTTAGGAAAAGCGCTTTGTTGTCAAGGAAAGGAAACTGACGAACAGAATTGAAAAAGCCTGTGTCCCCCACCTTCAAAACTCTTATCACAAACAACACAACTGTGACACCTACCATCATCAAGTCAAGGAATTTTTCACAGATTCAAAAGAAAATCGTTATTGCAAAAGAAAGAGGCTTGACAATGGAAGAAATACTCTCTCACGATCTCATGAATTCAAGTCAGTTGTTTGAAGGTGATGCACCTTCGAGACCAACAAAGCATGAGCTAGTATTACATTTGGAGAAAAAATCGACAAGGGTACCTCATTTCATCCAGAATTTCCGGGACGGACTACTGTAGTTGTTGATTTTATGTTGCAGATAAGAATGATGAAGATGGCATTATTTAAGAACTTTGGAGAACTTAAGACACCGTTATTGAACGAACGACTAAAGTGTGCCCAGCCGAAGAAAAACACTTTATTTTTGACAATTTACTCAAAGAAAGTGCGAGAGTACGTTGATCATGCACTACTGATTCTATTCTTCTCGCTTGCCTTCAATCTCAGCCTCACATACCAATTCAAATTGAAAACTTCTGGAATACCGTTCAAAATAAAATAAAACTGCAAGCATTAACAAACAAACAAAAAAAGTGATACTTGAAAAAACTAAATTATTGTTACAAGCTGAACAGACTGTGGAACAGACTAAATTCTTGTTACAAACGGAATGGTAATAAACAACAGCGTATTTCCTGCTACAGTATGCTTAAAAGGAAAAGTAACTAATATTGAAACGGTCACATGAAAGATTGAAGAAACGAACGAATTGTGCCTCAAACGTACTGGGCATTTGAAAGCGGCGCGCAGCGAGTTGTTGTGATGTCCAATGATACTGATATGGTTGTTTTGTTACTAAGATATTTTGCAACCTTAAGTAGTTAAGAGCTGAAGCAATTGTGGGTAATGTTTGGGGTGGGAGAAAAGAATCGTTTCATTCCTATTCACCACTTATATTATACAATAGGAGACAAAATGAGTTGCGTCGTCTTCAACGCTCACATTCTCACTGGCAATGACATTGTAAGTAAAGTAGGTACAAAAATGCAGCACTGAATGCACAACCAATAAATTATCTTCTTCATTTTGCTGAAACAAGTGCTCTCAGCTGAAGACATAAGGAGTGCAGAACCATATTTAACGAAAGTGAGGGCCAGATCGATTGAAGTAAAAACTTTCGTTGCTTTACGCTATCAACTTTATCGATGAGCGTAAACCCATCAGTTGCCACCCATTTCGTTTGCTATTCGAGGCCATATTAGAGGCGCGAGAGTGGTTATCAGAGAATCTCTGTTGTTATTAGAAGAGAAACACATTACTGAAAGCCCTGTGGAATTTGGATGGGAGGAAGTAAACGATTTCCTGAGACCAGAAAGTGTTTCCGACCTTTTGTCAGATGCTGTATTGCGAGTGTGTTCTTGCAAAACAAACAATTGTAAACAATGTATATGTAAGAAATTTCAAGTGTTGTGTACAGTGCACTGTCTTTGTCAGAAGTACTGTGAAAATTCTCAGTTGTAAGTCACATGCATTTTGTTTTAGACTTGTAAATTTGGACACACCTGTATCAGAAAAAAAAAGCTTTTAGTAGTTTAAATAAGAAAGTTGTTCAAATGTGAGGTCTAAGATATCTGCGGGAAAAACAAATTGTAAAACGGCAACACAGTGCTCTTTATGGAACTACTTGGTTTTATATGCTAGTATTGATATTTAAATTTTTACAAAAATTAGCATACATTAAACATGACAAAATAATATTAGAGACTATAGACATTGTAGTTGCTCAAATGTTGTTTATAATGTTGTTTATATGTGGGAAATATTGTAAGAATACTCAGTTGTTTAGTGACATCAGCAACTTTTCTAATAGTTTAATTTGTTTATATTAATGATATTTTGGACCATCAACAAATATTAATTCATAATGGTACTAATAGCACAATGTTTGATATACTGCTTTTACATATATTGTAAACCTTAAACTATTTTGTATATCAACTTTGTTTTCGGAATAAAGCCTTTTTAAAAAGTCCAATTTTTAATTTCTTATAATTTTGTTCCCATCTATTCGAAATTTGTCAGATCATGATGATAGTATTTGACACTAAGGTTCATTCGATATACATTGTCTTGTTCGTTACACTTGCGTTGTTATTATTATTATTTTAGAAACCTTCAAAGTTTCGTTGTTTTTAATATTTGTGATACTATAGCGTCGTTAGTTTACAAAACTGAACAATAAGTGTGGTATTGTTTGTTTTCTTTCTAATGTAGATTTGAACCTGACGTAGTGACATTTGAAAAAATACATCTTAGTGTTGGATTGGCAACACTGCTAATCTGGTGGTATTAAAGAGTACACCAAAATGTGTCTCTCTTTGTGGTAAACAGATATATTGAAAACTTCTCTTACTTCGATTTGTAATTTTTGAGATATTCCTGTGGATGAATTAAAATGACTGTATATATGATGAATTTTTGTCTGTAATATGTAAAATTCTTCAATATATAGCAATTTCATGGTAATATTTGAATTCCTTGGCCTTGAAAACCTATGATTCGACACCAAGATGACTTTCCTAGGTGACTTAGTTCCTTAGTTATGCATGCTGGTCGCTTATTTGGCGGCCATATTGGAAAATGGCGTCTGTGGAGATAAGCGACCATAATTGAGATGTCTACCCAAGAAAAAGTATACAACGATAGGTCGAAGAACACAATGCAACAATAAAACTCCGTGCACCCACAATTTTTTACGGGCATGTACTGTGGATCCAGGACTAATATTATAATAATGGGTAGGAGACAAATATAACAGAATATGTAATATAACAGAACAGACAAATATAACAGAATAACAAAGATTTATGTGTAATACTCGAACGTTAAACACAAAACTTGAATGTGGATTTAATGCCCGCATATTTGGTGGACTGGAAGAGAGTTAATTGTCAATAGTTGAGTGTTGATAATTCCTCGTACAAACATAATATTCAGAAATGTTATAGCCTAACTTAATTCAAATCGTACGTAGGCTAACTAACAATTTATCAACTTTCATCCAACTGTTTTTGTTCCTTGCTTCCAGTTGGAATTACGGTATGAGGTAGTCGGATTTATACCAATTTTTTGCAAAATTAAATGTCAATTTCCTCAAATTAGGATGATGTGATAATCAGTATAAGGATTACGTAATAAGCTAATTGGCTCTTTGGTATTTTTTTGGTGGCTCCTCAGATTCTTTTGTGTAGTTAATATGCCATGAATTTAGTGTACGCCTCACATTATAAATATGTACGAAATAAATACGAGTATATCGAGAGATATAGCCGTAAAGTGTCAATCGGCATATCTATAACCAATTTCCGGTCCTTCTTATTGTGATGAGTATTTGTAAAAGATAGAATATGATATATAAATAATATATTAACAGATAGAAGTTAAAACTATAGAAAAATATATAAATTATGATTGCTACAAGTAATTTTCACATTCAATAAGAATTTAAATGTGAAATCATTTTTACATGAAAGAGGAATCGTATAAAAGGGAGGAAAATTGTATGAAATCTCAAATAGCAGAAAACCAGAAGAGCAGGAATCCATTTATCTCTTTGACAAGTATTTGGGAACATGCAATGTTATCTGCCCCATTTGTCATGTATAAAACGCCACTGGGAGATTACTATCAATTCTGAATATTCCTGTCACACGAACACAAATATCTCAACCAATCTTTTTCTCTATATATTTTTATGCGCTTTTCATTCTAACTCGGACTACTACACAATGTTAGGGTTTGGAATTCAAGGCTTTTTTTATACATATCACAAGTCCTGTTTTTAGAGAGATTCCTTTCTAACTCCATAGATGTCTCTGTCGACCAAATATAGTACAAATGGGAATGTAAGTGGCTAAGAATAGGGATTGATGTCTTCCTATCGAATGGCTCCCTTTCATTTTCCACTCAATCGTTCTTCCATATGTTCTATTGAGAAGATGGGAATCGAAAAGCTTATACAATAAGATGAATTCTAACTTTTTTATATTCAAGGTATAAGAATAAAGAAGACCTGTTTCTACTGAAGAGAATACATGAAAAAGTGAAGGAACAACCTCAGTATGCTCAGAAATGAAATGAAACCTTTAAGGTTTATGTCCCACGATATACCGGCTACCCTAAAGGAGATAGTGATGATGAGAAATGCATGAAACGGTTGAATGAAGAAAGTGGGTGAACCCAGAGAAAACCCACGCACACGTTTTCTGTCCATCACAAAGCTATCTGGCGTGGGCTGGGATCGAACCAAGAACCCCATACACCAGAGGTGAACAATCTACCACTGAACCACCGCAGCTCCATTAGTATGGTCAAGTGACCATGTAAAACTGTGATCTTTTTCTGTTAATATTTACATTGAGGAAGTCCTTATGAAAGAATTACATTTCGTCGTTTCTATATTTTGCCTTTATTACGGCCTCCTATAGTTACATCAAATAGGTTTTTTCTCTAAGGAGAAATGAAGTTATACCGTTTAGTAATAATTAAAACAAATGTGTATTTGACAAAATGTCTTCTTTAAAGTATTTAGTAATACATGAAATATATTTCAAGTTAATTGCTGTTTTTGTCCAAATATTTCTTAACTTGGGCTAATAGTTAAGGTATTCTAAAGCCATGGTATATTAGAGCCTGCTGTTGGAACAATGTTTCAAATTCGTTCATGATCTCTTCTTCGCCGTATATGTATTTTCCAAGAACATGTTTTCATAAACAGGAACACATGTTTTGTGAATATCAACTTACCTTATTTTGCTTCTAAAAATTTTTGTCGGGATTCTGAATCGACTGAACCACTGTTATACTGATACTATATTCAAGGTAACAATGGGTAGGAAACGGAAGGGGAACGGAATGCTGACAGTAAAAGCCAATACAATCAACCTACGCTCGAAAGTCTTTATTGTCCGCCTACAGGGGCTGTAACCTAACTCTACGGATATGCATCATAGTACTTCCGTAGAAAAAATCCAAGTAATATACAGTAAACAATTCATTACAGACCAACAGTCTAGTCTCTTATTCTTTGATCTTCAATTCACGATTTCTCTTACAAATTTCAACCTAGAAATTTCAAATTTTTAGAGAAAGAACATCATAACATATCGAATGCAACAATCCGTGCCGACTTTTTTTATTTAGAATTTTCTTCATTCTTGAAACAGTTATATTGTTACAGTTTTGGATATCCATTTCAACTATCAAGCCATTTCAACAATGGAGACTAGCGCTTGTAGTGCCTAGTCACTAAGCTGGAGCCTAGGGTAACATGCAGCTTAGAGAGTGGCATATTGCTCTCCTCTATCCATCTCTCTCTCATATATGTCACCAGCAAACTCGGAAATCAATAAGTACCTGATTTAATCTAGTCAGACCTAGTTTTATCGTAGTCTATTTTCTTAATATCAGTATTGACTAGGTAATAGTAGAATTTACTATTTGCGTTAGAAAATCGAGTTCTTCACTATACTAACGACCAGTAAGAACTAATAATGCCTGTAATTTTGTTTATTCATTAATACAAAAACGGAGATAAATACACGAAGTATTTATCACAAAATACATACTTTTCTTTCTTATTCTAGAAGACAACTATAGACGACATGATGAACACAAGATGAAACATTTCTTACAATTTACAGAAAAGAGTTATAAAAACATTCTTTTCAGCATATTGCTGCAAGAATAGCTACTGAAAATTCCTTTCTTCTTATATAAGTGTCTTTTGAAAAGAAACATGTTTACGTACGAACACAACGTGGGAAACCTTATGATATTATTGTCACATTCTTTGCCACCGTCTTCACAGAATTAATAATATATGGAACTTGTTTTGGAGACAACAATATTTCCTTAAAAAACTTTGAATTCCGATATGCAACATATATTTTTCTCGTAATCAGGTTATAAATACCCTTTAAAAATGACGTTAGAATGTGATTTTAATTATAATTTTCAATGAAATTTTAAATACCCTTTAAATTATAAATACCCTTTAAAAATGACGTTAGAATGTGGTTTTAATTATAATTTTCAATGAAATTTTAAATACCCTTTAAATTATAAATATCCTTTAAAAATGACGTTAGAATGTGATTTTAATTATAATTTTCAATGAAATTTTAAATACCCTTTAAATTATAAATACCCTTTAAAAATGACGTTAGAATGTGATTTTAATTATAATTTTCAATGAAATTTTAAATACCCTTTAAATTATAAATACCCTTTAAAAATGACATTAGAATGTGATTTTAATTATAATTTTCAATGAAATTTTAAATACCCTTTAAATTATAAATACCCTTTAAAAATGACATTAGAATGTGATTTTAATTATAATTTTCAATGAAATTTTAAATACCCTTTAAATTATAAATACCCTTTAAAAATGACGTTAGAATGTGATTTTAATTATAATTTTCAATGAAATTTTAAATACCCTTTAAAAATTACGTTAAAATGTGATTTTAATTATAATTTTTAATGAAATTTTAAATACCCTTTAAATTATAAATACCCTTTAAAAATGACGTTAGAATGTGATTTTAATTATAATTTTCAATGAAATTTTAAATACCCTTTAAAAATTACGTTAAAATGTGATTTTAATTATAATTTTTAATGAAATTTTAAATACCCTTTAAATTATAAATACCCTTTAAAAATGACGTTAAAATGTGATTTTAATTATAATTTTCAATGAAATTTTAAATTGAATGCTCATAATAATTTATACATAAAACGATTTAAATATTAATTTCGAATATGATTCTTATTTTTAATTTCAAGCAAGATCATTGGCGACACGCAGTTATAAGATGTAATCAACTTTTTAAAAATAAAATCAAAATAAACTAGGGAAGGTACTTAAGAAATATGTAAGGTTGGAAAAGTATTTTCAATAATAACTAGGTGAGCTGCTTGATAAACTGTTAAATTTTGTTGAACATATCCACAGGATATAAGTAATATTCCACTGGATTACTTCAGGACAGCAATTTCTTTATATACAAAAGCTCCGACACGACGAAACTTTTCCGTCGCCTGTATTTGAAAGATGCCGTTTTCATGGTAAATTTTGGACCTTAAACTTTAGTTAACTTTCTAGTAAACATTTCTACATATCACTTTATTGTACATTCATTCTGTATTCTTGGATTGTGTTTATTTTGGCTAGTTCACTTGACTCTAACTAGTCATGTATAAAACACTTTGCACACTCAAACGTCATCTAAAACAAATGAAACCAAAAGAAGAAATATGTGTACGCTTTTCATTCGGGCAAAAATGTTCCAGTTCATTTTGAGTTGTCTCTAACTAGCTTGAGTCATTAAATCAGATAAAGATAACATAACGTTTACTTGTAAGTCCTTAAATTTTTATTAGGCATCTAATGTATGATTATTACACGTATCCTATTCATCGAAACTATTCATAGTGTTGGTAACCAGATCATTTCTGAGACTCCTCTGTTCATTTGAGGAGCAAGACAATCCTGTGAGGGTGTTATCACACTTATCTAATTGTAATTTGACTGTCAGAAAGCTCCTCATGTACTTAATTTGTTTCCAGAGAAAAATAAGGTAAACTTATTTTTGATTGAGTTATGAGGAACTTGAGTAAACAAAGAAATCTGATTCATTTGTATAGAACCTCACAACAGAACTATATCAAACATAACTCATTCTTTTATTTTCCGAAACGTAAAAAAATAACCAAATTAGAGTACTAGAAAAACAAGTATAAAAATCAATATCCATAAATGTATAGAACAAGAGGTATTCAATATGCCCTCAAAAAAGAAAGACAAAAAGTAAATATTGATATTCGGTGTCGCCCTTCGGCAAACTTTTAATTACTCCAATAAACTAGGGATATATTGACATAGCTTCTACGCATAATCATGGAAGAAAGCGCTTGTTCATAGGTGGATATGTGTTTGTGTTTTTTTTAAAAAATTCGTCTACACATTCGTATTTTTCATGTATATTCATATGTTAACTACACAAAGAAAGAATACATAGAAATATTTTCGATTTCCAATTATATACATACGAGTCTGATTGATGCTAGTATTATATTTTTTTACTATTTATTTTCTTATAAAATTTTATTTTTCCCTTCTCATTTATTATTCGATGGCTATGTTGAGTAGCGGCGTACACATAACCAAGGACGCCACTTCTCTGTAAATTTGGGGGGCCCATTTAGATGAAGAAGACATATATATGAGAATTTTAAGACAAATTACATTCAAATTATGCCAAATATTGTATATTCACAAATACAATGAGGGCTCGTACCCTCCTGGCACCCCAGGATCGGCGCCCTTGCACATAACTGTATCCTGATGATAGAGGTTTCGAAGTTGTTTTCCATATTTCCAGAGTTTCATCTATCACGTAGTAATATTAGAATAAAAATAACCAACACAAGATCATACAGTACTCCTGTGTGCATACCCCACAAGTATGTACAGTACTCCTAAAATGTACGTATCACAAGTAAAAGCAAATATAGTTATAAATGAAGAGCTTGGTAGAAGAAGGCCCAGTCCTATTCCTCCATGAAATGAAAATGAAATTTTGAGTTTTACGTCCCACGGTTATGCCGGTTAGGCTAAAGGAGACGGTGATGATGAGTAATGCTATTCCTCCATGAAAAATGAGTATTGTGTCTGAAGTATAAGCTAGTATCATCTAGTGTTACTCATTGAACTAAATGTATTGTGGTATATGCAATAGTATTCTGCGTCTATTCCTACAAACTAAACTACCTACGTTACATAGATTTTTTCTACATTAAAACTGCATTTCTCTCCAAATCACAAAATTGTGGGATAGACACTTCTTCCACTGACTCCTTCAATTCTTTGTACTATTTAAATTATTGTTAAAATCAAACTACTTTAAATTTTATTAAATTCATTAATTCATTCTCATAGGACTTTTATCTGTAGATGTACACTCATGTCCAAAATGATAGTCGCACATGATCTATAACTGTCCTCTTGTAAGAATATAATTTGATAATGATTTTGTAGGTTACTTTTAATACTGATACTATGTGTGTAATCGGGAAATGTATATTTTTAGTAAGTTTCATAGGAAAAGAATTATAAGTACGAAAATTAGAGTGAGTGAAACAAAATGTTGCTAAATGGATAAGAAATTTTTATTTTCGTTTTATTGTTCTTATTTATTGCTCTTTTAACATGAAATTTGCCACATACATGTCTGCCGATTATAAACATACTTACATTATAAGAAATACCGGGCGAATTCATTATCAAATTATATTCCTACAACAACATATTTATAGACATGCGACAATTATTTTGGACATGAGTGTACATTGTCAGAAAAATATGTGTAGAATCATCACATTCAGTTCGTCATTGTGTAAATTAGCCAATAAACGAAAGACTAGAAACTTTTTCACCATCATAACACCTCACTTTAGATAGCACGAGGCTTCTGGTTAAATAATCTCCAATGTTAATGCTCTTTGTGAACAAAACTATTGGAGACACGTTTCAAGTTAGTAATCCCGGAACAACAGTCAAGTGTACAAGAAGAGCTAGTAGAACATCCAAACACACTGGAACCAGAAACTGACTCCAGACCGCCATTTTGGGCCGTGAAACACTGTACGTTCAACGCAATAGAAACAGTCCATGAGGGAACTACAGGCCATCATCCAACGGTTCATTGATTCTTGAGCTACTTCAGAATTCCATTCATTGCCCCTAGCAGAACTGACGGGATAAGAATCCAGTTGTCAACACCATTTGGTTTTTTAGTTGTAAGCCAGGAAGTGGGAAAATGTTTCAAGGAATCTATTCATCATTTTCATTGCTACGATGTCATCGAGAACCAAGAATAACTAAGGCAAGTGTTCATCCCTGTCCTTCTAGTTAAATTCTTTCTTATCTCCCTCTTTTACCTTCTACATTATGTTGTCACTATTTTTTTTTTTATCAATTTGAAGTGGTTGCAGATTAAAAATGATATGCTTCATTTATGCATTAAAGCATAACCTTTCGTTATAACAGTTGCATTTGAGTTGTTAATTGCCATCCCCATTTACACCCCTTTGAGATTTATAATAATTTATTGATAAATTATAGACTAACATATCATATTTATCATTAATGCATAAATAGCATATCATTAATGCATAAATATGATATGCTATTTATTATGATATGCTATATGCTATTTATGATAATGATAGCATATGATATGCTATTTATGCTTATTATATGCATATCATAATATGCTTTTATGCATATTTATCAATAACATATCATTAATGCATAAATAACATATCGTATTTATCAATATTTATCAATAAAATATTGATAAATAATTTATCGATAAATATGATATGCTTCATTTATACATTAAAACATAACCTTTCATTATAACAGTTACATGTGAGTTGTTAGTTTCCATCCCCATTTACACCCCTTTGAGATTTATAATAATTTATTGATAAATTATAGACTAACATCTGAGCTAACAGTACTGACGACCTGCACCTGCACATTTGGTAGGATGGTTGTTACTATGCTTCGATCAAACATGCGTTAGCGAATCTTGTACAGCAGTTTGACTCATTAGCATTTGTGTCTCTATCCGTGTGTTTCGTGATAACTCGTAAAACTTATCTCAGTTTATTGAAGCTTGGTAAGTGTTTTCCTTCCATTTGGAAAAATAACTCTTCTTTTGGGAGCTGCAATCCATTACGAACAAGAAAAATGAAATGAAATCTTTGAGTTTTACGTCCCACGATTATGCCGGTTAGGCTAAAGTCTTTCCAGCCTTAGAACAAAGTAGACGTAAACAAAGCGAAATGTAATACTCCGAGGCTCACACGGGCTTCGGCAGCGAGAGACGTGAACAGTAAGATCTTCTGCTAGCTTATTGTAGTCGCATACTTTCCAAAGTGTATAGCTCCGTTGGTTTGTATATAATTAACGCACTGACACTGACTACTGTTATGCTGGAAATACATATTTTCTTAAATCGTTATATAAACGAGATTGCCTCTGTTCCTGTTGTTTTCTTTTGTGTTTTATAACACGAGATGAAGGTGGAGTATAGTAACACTTTTTCGCCATGGAACACTCTACATTCTACAATTTCAAATGAGTGGGGTCGGCGCGCGAACGCACACACATGCGCAGTAAATACTGGATGTCCTAGGACGGGTGAGGTTGAAATAAAGATACATCTGTTGTTAAATATTATATATATTGCGTTTATTATCACAAAGTACAGGATAAATACGGATATTTTCATTTGAAATTATAGTTTTAGTAGGGATTATATTGCGGTAGATATTAGTGCAGTGAGACCAACAACCAATCACTGGTAGTCAGGTGGGTTTGTTTACATCCACATTTTTCTAAAGCTGCAAAGAGATTAGAGACGGTGATGATGAGTAATGAATGAAATGGCGGAATGAAGAAAGTAGGAGGAAACGGGAGAACCCCGTGGAAACCCACGCACAAGGTATTTCTCCAACACAAAGTTTACTTGGAGGAGGCTGGGATCGAACCCGGGTTTCCAAGCACCAGACGTGAACGCTCTACCACTGAGCCACCGCGGTTCCAACCACGAACAAGAGCTAAATTCTCTCCATGTTCTAAGTTTACACAAATATACTCTTAGATTGATACCTTGAGAAAGGTTTGCACATACCATAAAAATAAGATATGGAAGATGTCACGGTTTATTTATGAGTAATTGGTTCTTAGAATTTATTTAGAAATGATTGCAGCTAAACAAATATTATCGCCTAGGATATACTATAATTGATATTTAACGAGACGGTAACTAAGTATTACGTTTGCATTTACAACGTTTATTTAATGTTTGCAGGTTGTGTGTTTTCGAGACGTGCTCTTGTGCTACATATTGGGGATCACATCATTCACATTTTGTTTGAATGTTTTATATTTTATTTCACTTGTCTATATTTTAAGCTGTGATTAGTGATGAAGAAAGACCATTAGGGATTCACAACCTGTAGGACATGAAGAACTGTCCGCTGTGGAATCCACACCCTTCCGGAGGCGTAATAATTAGTATTTGTCTTTTAAGTGCCATCGTATTTTGACCTTCCATCACAACATTGCAAAAAATACAGACACTACTTTTAGTCACAGTGTGATACTGTACACATTACCAGCACACTTTAAACAAATCCAGATGACACATATTACCCCTTTGAAGATACTGTGTTGTCCAAGTATGTCCCAGATGTATGTACAAAATGTGCAAAATAAATACCATCGCTTTATTTTCGAACTGTTTGCCAAGAAGAAGTGCTTTAAATATGTCATACTTGATACTGATTTTGGAGAAGTAACGCTTCTGGACACGCGAAGCACACTTCCTGAACACACACTTGATATATTTTCCCCTCAACATCTGTGCTAAAATTACTTAAATTCTGTTTTATTTTTTACAGTGGATTTCAAATTGGGCCATTTAATTTCTTCTGCAATGTCACTTGGGCACAGGGACGTACGCAGGGGGTGGATCATGGGGGTACGGACCCCCCGAAATAACGACTTTTTTTTTTTGTAAATGTAGTATACTTTTAGGTGCAATTTTAGAAATTTTCATATAATTTAGCCTCAAATTGTATTTGGACCCCCCCCGAAACGCTTTAGACTCCTCCCGAAATAAATTCCTGCGCACGTCCCTGCTTGGGCATGACGAGTCGTAGTAACTTAAGTGTAATTTATTGTTTCGGTATAAAGCTACTCCGTTTGTTCTTTAAATCACGTGTTTCTTCCTATTGTTTCTGGTATTATACTCTGTACTGTAGCAATACCTTTTATGTACTTTTCAAGTTTCACTGACCTATACCACTTAGGAGTGATATAACATGAAAAAATGTCCTTCGTAATTGTATCTTGAACACCCGTGTAGTAGAGATATGATATCAGAAGGTATTTTTTATTAAAACTGAATCAATTCCAAATAGGAATGTGAAGTGGAAAATATTCCGCTATATTTTTCCGGAAAATTTTCTGTTCTAAACAAATATCAGTGATCAAGTAACAATTTCTAATTAACCTAAAATTGATTGAATTCATGTATAGAAATGTTAAAAAGTGAAAGATCGTGTAAAGTATATGAACATTTTTATGGTTCAGAAAATTTCCAGTACTATGTAGGAACAAGTGAAACAATTTTTCATGAATCGAAAAATTTTATATCGTGTATGGAAAAATTGAAAAACTTTTTATAAGTCGGAAAATGTTCATCATTTTGAAGCACAAATGATGAATCGGAAAGTTTTATTACTCTGTAGAAACAAGTGAAAGGAATTTTCATAGATCGAAAAATTATCATTACGATATAAAAAGAAGTGAAAAAACTTTCATGACCTGGATAATTCTAAATATTATGTATAGTGACATTAAGTGGAAAATTTTCCACTATATTTAACTACACATTGAGCTATGAAATTGAATTCTTGTATAGAAAAGTTAGACAGCAACCAATTATAACTTTCCAATTAACTTTCGGGAACTGAAAATTTATAATATTTCGAAATGGCAAGTAAACATTTACATAGTGTTTCTCTCTCTCTCTCTCTCGGTGTGTGTGTGTGTGTGTGTGTGTAAAGTGCAAGGAGCATAAATCGATTTAGTAATCCTATCCCATTGTTTAGAATGTAACAAGAAAGGGAAAAGAAACCTTTGTGAATTTATCGATTATTTCAAAAACAGAAAATTTCCTTATTGCTTCACAGCCTATGTAATGAAATAGCTGCATAAAACATAAAAGTTCCAGTTCCTTATGAAGATTATTTTTGTAACAAAAAATGAAAAGAAATACTTTGATTTTATTGTGTTTAAACTTATGAGAAAACTTCGTCTTAGGCGTATTAAATTGAAGAAATATAATATTGTGAGATGAAAGGTGGATTCTGGGGAAGAATACATTGAAGTTTTTGAAAAAAGTTACAGAAGTGAAGAATCATTAGATTTTTACTTCATGAAACTTTTTTTTCAGACAATATTTATTACAAATAAATTTCACGGCTAAACAACGATGTAGGAATAGGTGGAGTATTTTTTTTGTGAATCGGAGAATTTCCTTCACTGATTCCATGGAATAACTTGCAACTATTGATTTAACTTTTTATTCTATACCGATCAACGCTGAAACGGGGATGATTTCTATCACTCCCGGTTTGCATAGAGAGTTAACAGAGAACATTAGACACTGAACCGGTTCCAAAAGCTTCTTCTTGGTATCTCGTATCATTTTTCCTTGAAGTTTGATATAATAAATGGCACTTATAGTTCTCCCATTCCCGGCTTTAGCAGAGAGTTATGAATGTGGGTAGTTTATTAATCTCAGACGCTGCATATTGAATCAACAAAAAGAAGCGACTTGTAGTTATTATTACCGCTTTTGATGTATGACTACCAAAGTTGAAACTGGAAACGGTTTATAATGCAGCACATTCCTTTGAATAATTGGTTAGCGGAGGAAGTGTAACATATTCTTAGGATGGTGAATTGATTTCAAATAAAACAATTCTCGACATCCATTAATTTATTAAACAGACAGAAAGAATGACAGAAGAACGAACATAAGACTTATACTACCCACAGAATACAACTATAATCCAATTGGTATGATAAAAAAAGAATGAAATGGGTACTAACTATTTTCCGAAAGTTATTTCAAACGGGTAAGACGTTTTCCGACTCCGAAAACTATGAATTCGACACAAATCTCATGCAATTTTTAACATTACACTTTTCAGCTCCCGCATTTCCATCCCCTTTACAAAATTTGTGCTTGAAGAACTCTGGGAGCATCACTATTCATTTCAGCGAACCCGAAAAATGTATATTGCACCTACTAATAGTCGTTTTCCACTTTCGTTTACATATCACTTCCTCTAACTGCCACTCTTTGGGCTGTCTTACTCCCTCAGTATTTTTTTCCAGTTTGAAAGTTATGTGTCTACCAAGTTTGGTTGAAATTCCTGCATACGTTCCGGAGTTGCACTGATATATATATATATTTAATTATTATTATTTATGCTTAATGTGTTTTTACTTACATCCTAAGTTCAGAAGAGCAGAAGGAAATACACTCATAAACTAGTATATTATACTTGATCAATACACGGGTGTATATCTACTTTTGGGCCACCCATACATACATACATATATATATATATATATATATATATATATATATATATATATATATATATATATATATATATATATATATATATATATATGTGTGTGTGTGTGTATGTGTCCAGCAACGTTTTGGGCCCTGTAAATTACCAATCCAGTTGACATATCCGTTCATTCGTAAACATGGGATTAAATGTCACCACAATTATAAGGTAATAGCTTGACGAACTCCAACTATGGATTCGAGACTAATCTGACATGAGTCACTTCAGGCATTTGATTTTTCAACTCTTCTCTCTCCTCATGCCACTGAAATCTGAACTTGGACTTTAATGTTATCGGGAGTTCGACACCAAGGACTTTGGGTTGAACACTAATATTACTCGTTTTCGATATTTTTATATGTTACCATTACGTCCCCTCATGACTACTAATGAAGGTTGAATTTAGATTGAAGCGGCATCAGAAGTGTCAATGTTCATCTCAGTGACCCTGAAAACTACGGATTGGACAATTAATATCGGCTTTTTTCAGTCATTTTTATATATCATCTCTCGTACTCTCCCTACATGTGCTAGGAGGGGACCAATCAACTACAGACCTCAAAAACTATGGGTTCTACTCTAATAACGGTAATTTTCGAATATCACATAACTATATTTATCTATCATATATATATATATATATATATATATATATATATATATATATATATATATATATATATATATATATATATATATATATATACTCATGCTCAAAAATTAGGATAATTGCAGATTGTGGTACTACACAACGTGGCACTACTCAAAACTGGCGCTAATAGCATAGGCACGTAGTGAACATAACGTACGAACAAACGAAACATATCGGTACCACGGTATTGGTGATATCCATGGTATCCACAGTATCCACGGTATTAGGGATAAGTTGAGAAACACATGTGCTACACAACGCCACTGTTTCCTGCGCATATACCCGGACATCAATATGGGATATGATGGCCATGCACACGTACACAGGCCGCACAACTGGTTGGCATATTCTGGATCAGGTGGTCAAGCAGCTGCTGGGGTATAGCCTCCCATTCTTGCACTAGTGCCTGTCGGAGTTCCTGAAGTGTCCTAGGAGTTTGAAGACGTGCAGCGATACGTCGACCGAGAGCATCCCAGACTGCTCGATGTGGTGTAGGTCTGGAGAACAGGCAGGCCACTCCATTCGAATGATATCTTCTGTTTCACGATACTCCTCCACGATCACAGCTCGGTGGAGCCGTGCGTTATCATCCACCAGGAGAAAGGTGGGACCCACTGCACCCCTGAAAAGGCGAACATACTGATGCAAAATGACGCCCCGATACACCTGACCTGTTACAGTTCCTCTGTCAAAGACATGCAGGGGTGTACGTGAACCAATCACAATCCCACCCCACACTATCAAACCACTACCTCTATACAGGTCCCTTTCAAGGACATTATGGGATTGGCATCTGGTTCCTGGTTCACGCCAGATGATAACCCGGCGAGAATCACTGTTCAGACTATACCTGGACTCGTCCGTGAACATAACCTGGGACCACTGTTCCATTGACCATGTACTGTGTTCTTGACACCAGGCTTTACGGGCTGTCCTGTGAACAGGGCTCAGTGGAATTCACCTTGCAGGTCTCCGGGCGAATAAACCATGTCTGTTCAGTCGTCTGTAGACTGTGTGTCGGGAGACAACCGTTCCAGTGGCTGTGGCAAGGTCTCGAGCAAGGCTACCTGCTGTACTCCGTGGCCGTCTGCGATCACTGATGGTGAGATATCGGTCTTCTTGTGGTCTTGTACACTGTGGACGTCCCGTACTGTAGCGCCTGGACACGTTTCCTGTCTGCTGGAATCGTTGCCATAATTTTGAGGTCACACTTGGTGGTACATGGAGGGCCCGTGCTGCGACCTGCTGTGTTTGACCAGCCTTCAGTCGCCCTATTATTATACCCCTCATAACGTCATCAATATGTGTTCTTTGAGCCATTTTCAACACACAGTCACCATTAGCACGTCTGACAACATCTGCACACTTACACGCTGCACCGTACTCTGACATGCACCAACACACCTCTGCGTATTTGGACTGCTGCCAGCGCCACCGTGCGACGACCGCACCGCATGCACCGCACCGAATGGTCAAATGCACCGCACCGAATGGTCAAATGCACCGCATGGTCATACCCCGAGGTGATTTCCAACCGAAAACCGCCCACCAGAACGTTGTTTCACCATGTATCCGCATTACCTTTAATTTATGAGCACGAGTGTATATCGTCAACCGAAATCACCTAAGTATGCTACGGAAGTCATACCCCAATAATACTCTTGTGCAGCCTGCAAGTAATACGTATATTAGTTAGGTTAAAATTGCTCCAAGCATTCCAGAATTATGCTGAAAAAACGCATACCCACATTCACTACTATACTCGAGTAAGGTTTAAAAGTATTTTTTTTCTCGGTAATCGAAATCATACCCAAATATATTGCTCGAACGTATGGAAAGAGATAATACTCAGAAGAAGTTTCAACCTGTCCACAAATTGTATTTTAAGATAGATAACACTCTTATATTAAATTGGCCGAGTTTTCAGAAGCGAAAATCCGATTAGAATAAATCAAAGAGTATATCAGAAGCACTAATTTACAACTCAATAAATTTAAAGGTTTTTGGCATACAAGAATCGCTCTATTTGTAGCATTTTTGGCTGAAAATAATCTACTATTTACATAATAATGTTCACTCCAATATCTACCGACTCCTATATACTACCTACATATATATCTGTCTCTAATTAACGCTATGGCCAGGGACGTACGGAAGGGGGGGGACACGGGGGTCCGGACCCCCCCCCGAAATTTCGACTTTTTAAAAATTTAGCCTAATTTTAGGGGCAATTTTAGCAATTTTAATATAAAATAGCTTCATATTTAGTTTGAACCCCCCCGAAATAAATTCCTGGGTACGCTACTGGCTATGGCCTATGGAATCCGGAGGTTCAATGCCACGTTCAGAAAAGAAAATCTCTCCATTGATTTCTATCCATAGCCGACTTGATCCAATTTCTAATTTGTATTCCTATTTTTTCTAGATCCGTCCTAATATTTTTCTCCCATCTGTGACTAGGTCTTCTAGTACTCTTATTTTCGATTAAATGTCGCTTTAAAATTTAAAAAAAAGTGTTCTTACTTTCTTAAATTCTGGCTACATGACTTGTCTACCTGAGCCTCCTAGATGACCCTGGCAATACTGGGTGAAGGGTATAAATTATGCAGTTCCTCGTTATGAATTTAACACTATTCCGCATTCCCGTTTCTCATCGATAAGAATATTCGTCTCGGGATCTTATTATCAAATACTTTCAGTCTGCGGTTTCCCCTTATCGTGTTTGGCAACCATACAGTACAACGTGCGTAACTAAAAAATAATACAAATTCCCTCATTTCAGTTGACATTTAAATTCTCCGTGATATGGTGTTGGTCTCTTAATGTTAATCCTAAACATTTGATTGTCACTGATTTATACTATAAAGGTAACCTAGAAAGTTCAGTCGCTTTATGTGAAGGTCTGTGTTGGATTGGGACTCACATCGTGAGTTGAATGCAAATGGAGTTAAGGCGAAGGTCTGTTGTTGGTGTGGGTATATATAACATACAAACCGGTTGTGGCAGTTCAGTTACACCGTGAATCTTGCGTAACGACAGAGTGGACATGGGACCATCGCAGAGCGTCATAAGGATGTATATGCTGTACGAGTTTAAACTCGGGTCAAACGCCTCTGCAACGGGGCGGAAGATATGCTAGGCTTTTGATGATGGTGTCATGACTACGCGGACAGTGCAGCGGTGGTTTCACAAGTTTAACGACAGTAACGAAACACTTGAAGACGCACCACGTGCCGGAAGACCAACCCATGTACAAAACGAAGATCTTCAGGCAGCAATTGAGGCGAAAAGTGACCAGACATGTGAGGAACTGGGACTACAATTCAGTGTGAATGGAGAAACCATCGGCAGCACCTCCGTCAACTTGGGAAGAACTACAGGTTGGGTCGATAGGTTCCACATGATTCGACTCCAGACCAGAAGGAAACGCGAGCAGACACCTTCTTTGCTGTGTCGTGTGAGGAAGGAACCATTTCTAGACAGGGTTTTGTCATGTGATAGCTCCAAGGCGCCATCATCATTGATTAGCATTGTATGAGCCGGTTCCAAAACAACTGAAACCAGCACTGCACTAGAAGAAGAAACTCCTGAATGTTTGGTGGATTCATCGCGACATCATGCATCGGAAACTGCTATCAGCTGGTCAGAGCATCAATGCCACTGTGTACTGTTTCAACAGTTGATCCATGTTTAAGAAAAACTCGAAATTCTGGAGCCAGCACTTCTGAATCGCAAAGGAGTTCTTCTGTTACAGGACAACGCTAAGCCTTACATGGCTAGGATAACCAAGGACACCATTCTACGCCTTGGATAAAAAAAGAAAACTATTGCACCCGGCATACTCCCAGTTCAAATCACTAGTAGAGGTGCAAAATGCACTTGATAACTACTTCGCTTCACGGCCCACCAAGTTCTATCGCGATGGAATAAAGGTTTTCCAGAATGTTGACAGAAGGTCTTCGATGCTAATGGGGACTATTTTTAATCTTCCAGGTACGTCTTAGGTGACATATCAATATTCGAAGTTGGTGGGTGAAAAAGCGACAGAACTTCCTTGGGATCATTCATATATCTATAGGACTTGGTTGTTATCTTGGATTTTCCTTATTGCGAATTCTAGGACAATATTGAATAATAATGGAGACTACACATATTCTCGTTCCAGGCCACTATCGACGTGAAAGATCTTGGACACGTATTTTGTTACTCGAACTTTAGTTTGAGATTCATTAAAATGTATCTTAACCCTAGAACACCAAGGTATTTTGGGTTACATGTAACACCAACGGGAAAGCCTCTGAGACCCACAGCACAAAGATCATTATTTCTCACGGAAAATAATTTATCTTGTCTGATATGAATTTGAGATGTCTAAGACATCATATATTTTATTCTCTATTATTACTATGTTTCTAAGTACAGTGTTGCCAACTATAAGTGTGTAATTGTTTAAGTTATCTTTTCTTATTTATGTCAATAACTATGACCTATTTATTTTATATGGTTGTGTAGAAAAACTATCAAACAGATTCATAGCTACTTAGTACAGTGTAGTATGTGTTGAAAGGTGGCTTCTAAAAGCATTTTGGTGGTGCAGTATAGTGGGGTAGAATCTGGAAGAGTGGGGTATACTTCATTATTTCAATGAATTCAGGATTAATCTTTTATAATTCCACCCAGGTTATCCTTGGAATAGCGAAATTCTTTCAAATTTTGTTTCAGCGAAAAGATAGACAGTGTAAGAGACATTCATTGGACACTATAGGGGACTTCACCAGAGAAGCAGTGTTGCCAACACAACATAAGTTACAATTTTCCTAGTAGCACGACGTAAGGTTTTTGCACCTATGGAATGAACATGTAAAACGTAAGCAAACAAGCTACAATTTGTCTGTCGGTTTTGTAAACTAACTCCACTATACTTCATGAATATTACAAGGGATTCATTGCAATAAACGTACCACTGCTTCCATTTGTTCTACTTGCATTATCAAATAGAATGTTCAAATCAGTATATTTTGCATCAAAATCTGACACGATTATTTCCACCTTGCTATATTCGAGCTCACTACCTTCCCTATGTCAGATTCATTTAAAAGTTCTTTAAGTTCTTTCTCAATTGAACTTTGGCGAAGAGCACGATTTGACATTGTTCCAACGCTGCTGCAGATTCCCACATATAGTCACAGTTATAGAATATGAACTGACAATTTCCTATGAAATATGTGTCTTCAGTAAATGTTGCAAGCTGCTGCTTGTAAGAGTCTATGATAAAAAAATACTTTATAACACCGGATATGCATCAGTATAGTTCTTTCTAATCAGTATTGAAACTTGATTCTCTCTCTCTCTCTATCTCTCTTTCTTTCTTTCTTTACACACACACACACACACACACACATATATATATATATATAAGTATGTGTGTGTGATTATAATATGAAGTGACATATTTAGGTGTTAGCAGGTTTGAAGGAATAAACTAATAGAAAATAAAATATTTTGGAGACAAAAAAAAAAAAATAATCAGAAAAATGTATATACTGATTTTTTATAATGTGCAGTTGACAACACTGCACCAGAATAATAGCTCAGAGTGCCCCTGCATGTTGTAATACCAAATTTGTTTCAAAGGAATATGGAATAAAGAACCAAAACACTGGAATATAACAGTTAGTGTCTGAAGTGAATAGAACCTTAGTACTACCAAGGGAGGGCGAGGACCTCTGAGGCCCACAACACTTTTTTTTATTTATAAATAGGAAACAACAAAACACTAAAAACTAAGCAAGTACGTTTTATGATAAATGGGTCAAGATGACAATATCATTTTTAAATTTTCTATGTAATTAGAAATATTACAAAATATAACAAAAATAATTTATGGGCGTCGGAGCCCATAAATTATTTTTGTTATATTTTGTAATATTCTCTTGGTGTTCCTAAGGTTAATTAATGTAACTAGCTTTCTCGGTATGCCAAAGTCTGTAAGAGTATTACACAAGTCGTAAGAATGTCTTAACGCAGTCGGAAGCCTTTCTAGAATCAAAAAGTCATTGATATATCGTGGTATTCTATTCCTTGTTATTGTCGATTATTTGACGAAAGGTAAATATCTGGTCGATAGCTAATCGATTTCGTCTAAATTTGCGCTGATAATCTAAATTAATTTTATATTCGTATTGGATTAACCTTGCTAACAGAATAATTGAAAGGATTTTATACAATGTTGACAGAAGATAAATCGTTATCTTCTTTAGTTACTAAAATCATATTTTCGCATTTCTTGTGATTGGGAAAATGATTAATTCTTTCTATTTTGTAGTAATTTCTTTTCGTTCTAGATGACGAGAATGAGTTTGTATGTCTTGTTCAACTTTTCCCCTCCAGCTAAAATGATTTCCGTGAAAATTTTATCTCCTACCAAAAATGTGCGTTTCTTTAATTCTTTGGCACCAATTTCTGTTTCTATTCGGTACACGATTCTGCTGTATGCATTTCACTTTCCCTACGTACAATACGTACATTACTTTGTGGCTACATATTGAACAAACAGTGAGAGCAGTCTTTAATCTATTGAAAATACTACCCTTAAATCGCGTACTTTAATATGTACGCGAAAGCTTGATAGAAATTCGTTGATGCCTTTGTACATATTCCGAATATTTCTTACTAGTATCTTCAAGTTTAATAATTGTAGCGTTCAAAAATTCACATTTCTTTCTTCTGAAAGTTTTTGAAGCTTTCCGCCTGATTCAAAGAAATTTTGTGGAGCTTTTTCTTTTGTTCGAATTTTGTAGCCAATGCTATTTTCTCTTTCTTACTACTTTAATGTATTCTTGGTGGCTTGTTCCTATGCATTTGGATGCATCTCAAACTTCTTGTCACTACTAACAAGTGTAGATAAGGTCAATCCCAAGAATGTAGGATATTGTTTGTAAATCAACATTTCTTTCATAAAAAAGTGATCTCTTTCGTTAGTAACTTTAAATTTGAACAGCGGCGATTGAGAAATCCTTGATGCGCAAACGGAGTGTGTAGAAACCCTCATATAACAAGTACAACAAAAAGTATGACTTTCTCTAAAGAGAAAACTACTTCTGACTTCTGATTACACGTGAGGATTTCGTTCGTAACACACCAAACAGGCTTTGAGAACCAGAGTGCAATGAGTAGTGTAGATAGATAAATAACATGAAGGCATGAGTTCTCGAGGGCGCAAAGGAGTATCAAATTTTCAATCCGTATGGATTAGAGTACAAGATTGACTTACTATTGAGTTCTTAAAAAGTTAAGTAAAGTTTAGCTTAGATTTTGTGAGTAAAAGAACAAGTTACAGAGGATCCGTAGAGATCTGGAAAGCTATGGTAACACAAGTTTACTTTACGTATGTTACGTGATGATAACTTAGATTCGTTTGATTAACTTAGTTAAGACTAGCGTTAACTACCCACTTCGTTGGTTTAAAATAAGAAAAAATAGCAATATATTTCGTTAATCAGTCACTTTTTACTACTACTAATACCCTTTCTGATATCGATCATTTTCGATTATACAGTATACATATCGTCCCTCCGTCCCCTTCAAGTTACGTAGCGGAATTTAGATTTAAGCGGCATCGGAAATGTCACTTTTCATCTCACCGATCCCCAAAACTTGGCACTAATATCCGTCATTTGTGGATCATTTTTATATGTCTCCCCTCCCTCTTACCAAATTGTAGGACTGAATTTGGATTTAAACAGCATCCAAAATGTCACTGTTAATCTCAACAACCCCGAAAAGCTATGGATTCGATAGTAATATCTGTCATTTTGGTTAATTATATATATATACTAGCAGCGTTCACCCCGCTTCGCTGCGGTCACCCCGGAACGCAATAAACTTTGTTACTTAGATAATTTTTACTTTTTCGCTTTCAAGTGATATGATAAAAACCATAGAAGATTGCAGTAAATGTTAACATTATATCGCCTGTCATTTATGTTAACCCGCCCCGCTTCGCTGCGGTCACCCCCGAACGCAATAAACTTTGTTACTTAGATAATTTTTACTTTTTCGCTTTCAAGTGATATGATAAAAACCATTATAACGCCTGTCATGTATGTTAACCCGCCGAGTGACACGGTCATGCGGGTTGCATATAAATACGTTTATTTTTATACCTATGATGAACTAACAAAGGATTTGTACGTAATGGACACCTGAATGGTCAATTATCTCAAGACACTGGTAATTGAAAATTAAAGTGATATGATAAAAACCATCTAGGGTCCAAATCCTAATAACCCCCCAAAAATAAAAGAAATTGGTTCAGCCGTATTAGCGTGATGAGCGGACAAAGGATTTGTACGTTCTCTTTTATATATATATATATATATATATATATATATATATATATATATATATATAGATAGATAGATAGATAGATAGATAGATAGATAAATAGATAGATAGATAGAAAGATATCCCTTCTCCCCCGATAAAAATCTATCGAACCTCATCTATATTGAAAATTTGATCGAGTTCGGCCGAGTGGTTCAACAGTTCTTGAGTCACATATTCATTTTCATTTTTATTTATACAGAAAGATAGATAAAGTTAACTTGTTTAATATGTAACCGAGGTTTTATAGTTAAGTAAATACTACATTTTTTGTTTTAGATACGTTACTTTAACCTGAAGGAAAGTTGAACTAAGGAATCTCGGGTCGATGGACAAATACTGCACTTTGTGGCACTAAAAATTTCCTTTTCCTTTTCTTCTTTTTTTAAAAAACAATTTTTGCTTCATAATCATCATCCTTCTGAACGAATGAAGTACACCCGATTAGAAATGATGAAAGATAAAATTGCCTTTGCGAGGTAGTTTTTTATGAAAATCTATCTTTTTGGAAGAAAGAAATTTAAACTGTAAAATTATCATATTTTTGCTTACATGACATCAATCTGCATCTTAAAGATTTTACAATCTTAACCTAATTTGTGAAACTGTTGGAAATGGAACCTCCAATGAACCCACTCGATCACTCGTTATGACGACTTCTGGGTTAAATGATGCGTTTCGCCTGACCGCCATTGATCTAGACGTCGTTCTAAGATGTTATCTCATTTGCTAAATTTCACTCAAAAGATTCTTTGACAAATTAGATTATTTGTTGAAATATGGTTACAAATAAATTCTTACACAAATCTCTTTGTCATGATAAATGCATTGCATAGAAAGGTTAAAGAGATCCTAAGAAACTTCTTGAATATGTTACTCACAATATTTTCTTAGCAGGAACAATGTTGCCAACTGCAAAAATGAAATGCTTAAGAGAATGATTTCCATCGCAATCTTTTTACTTCTTATTTTAGACGCGGAAGTAAGGGAATTTGAACTTCTTTCGCACGTAATTAATTAATACATTCGTACAAAAACAGAAAATAATGTAAATCAATATATGTAAAACTAAAAGTGACTATGTTTGTAACTTAATAACTCTTAAACTAAACAACTTATCTCAATCACAGTTTCAACATTGATGAAGTTTGAGTCTAGGAGTATCTTTTATTATATTACATTGATGGTGCAACTTAGGAGAGGGGCAGGGGATGGTTTTCAGGGGCGCCGAGATGAAAAATGACACTTGATATATGGATGGGGGATTGGGAGATGGGTACATATATATATATATATATATATATATATATATATATATATATATATATATATATATATATATATATATATATATATCGGGTGTCCTAGAAATGGCGCCCACGAAGCACAGAGCATTATTCTATAAGTCAAAATAAACCAAAAAATATAAATATATTTAAATAGTTTTCGAGTCCTCGTCTGAAGACGCAAATTGCACTATGTGGCAACGTCGCAAATCAAGAACCATAGATTAGATCTACCAATCTATCAAATAGTTATATCGATTCTTTCCAGATAGAAGCTAAAATCTATATTAATTAACACTAGCATCACTTATTAGTGTAGCAATCGATTCAACTGCTTGTTGTATTTGTAGGGTAATGCTAATGGCTACAAGTTAATCTGCGACGTTGCCACATTGTGAAATTTTGATTTCCCATTGCGGCTGAAGGAGGCCCCGGAGGAAATTTCATGATATATCATTTTCGCTTTATTTTGACCTGTAGAATAGTGCTCTGTGGTCCGTGGGCGCCATTTTTAGAACACCCGATATATATATATATATATATATATATATATCCAGTAGAGCGTCGATTATCCGAAGTAATTGGGGGACATGGGTGTTGGGAAAACTGGTTTGTTCGGATAATCGAACTGTACATGTTTATTTGCCAAAAAGAAGTACTGTATAGTAAATTTATTAACAAAAACAAGCATCTCAGCATCTTTAAGTATTACAAAGTAACGTACAAAAGGCAACTTTAGTAGGCTGATTGTTGACAGACCGACAGAAGTGTGCTGATTGTTGAAGCACAGCGACTGGCGGCTTGGCCGGTCAGCAGCGCCTTATGAAGGCCCCATTAGAAGCAATGTTCCGCCAGCGGTGGCTCAGTGCGGCGACTAGTGTGGGAAACTTGGTTTGGGAGTGAGGGGGATGATGGACGGTAGGGTGGGAGAGTAACAGGTGCGAGCGAGTACACAGTTCGGTTAAGCGGTCGTTCGGTTGACCGACGTTCGGATAATCGACGCTCTACTGTATATATAGATGGATAGATAGATAGAGATAGATAGGTACGTACCGACATCAGAGAGAGCTTCAGTAATAGTAAAAAGTGATTGACTAACGGAACATGTTTCTAAACATTGTTCAGCGTAAGCTCTAAACTCAGATAAACAAAATATTTGTATCCTTCCGCTTGTCACAAATACGATTGGCTAGTGATGTATCACTCTCAATCCCCACGGGGAGGAGCAAATTATACACGTGCATTTTGACAATACTGTCTCGTGTTGTCCAGATACTTACAGCAGCAGCAGAAAAGAAAGAAAAGAAACTCGAAAGATTAAAAAAAAAGTATTTGAATTTCGCTCGTAAACAATTGTTGCTTAGTGAGTAAAGGTTTGCCTTGGTGTTTTACTACAACACTCGCGGAACCAGAATTCATGCCAGTCATCTTTCAGACTTTAAAAGCAGAACACCTGTCCACAGTTGAGTTGGCGCCAAAATTATTTCACATGCTTAATGTTTATTTCTATTGTTTCATTAGCCACACTCGATTGTAGTATTATTAGGTAATCCGTATTATATTTTTGTCATTTATAATAATATAGCAGTTTTATATGTAGCTTCATAGTAAAACTAATAAGACAATCACATGAACTATTTTGCGGAGAAGTACAAGCGTCGGTAGGACAATAGCAAATCAGCGAGATTTACTTTCACGTGGCTTTGTTTATCGCAGTTTAGAGCTTACGCCAAACAATGTATAGTTTTTCTTATTTTAACCAAGTGAAACGAGTAATTGACGCTAAGATATTATAAGTGCATCACAATTATAAAATAGAAAAAGTTACTTTTTAGAAGAAACAAAATATACAAGGCAATGAATAATTTGGAGAGTACAGGATGTTAGTATTCTGTTTGAAAAAATTATTTCAGTCCTTTCTAAATGATTCATTTCACTAATTTAAGATTTTCGTTTCACACTGATGATCCAGTGAACTCAATAAAATGGCCTAATATCATAACGAGAGTCATTAAAGACTAATGCTTTGAAAGTCTGCATCTATTTAAAAAGTGTTTGCAATCTTTTAAAACAAAGGAATTTAGATAAGCATTACTTGTCGAATTTTAATTACGTTGGTAATTGAATTCCGTAACCAAATTGAAATACTATTATCTTGAACTGTAGATCAAAGGGATATAGAAACCCTTCAGAATTTTGCTTTTAATTCAACTGACGCAGCAATGCTGCTATCAATCGTGTGATACGGAACCATTAAAATGGTGGCATTATTGCTGTGTTGTCTCAAGTTGCAGAGACCTTAGTATCGGTTTTTGGTGATAGTGAAATGCCGTCTAAGCCTCTTCCTGCGTCACATTTCTCAACTGAAAGCAACTGGTGGAATCAAAATTGGAGAGAGCTATCACAATCCAAGAGACCTATATTTATCTCACATGTAAGAATAACAGCCGAGAAGTTACGTATCTTGACCTCTAGTACCGAACAAGAAACCGAGTAGTACCGAGTTTAACTGCCAATTTTAAGGAAGTTACTCGAAAGCAATCATGTTTTTTGCTAGATACTTACGACGAAAAATTGAATTTGAACAAACAAATGTCGGGGAAAGCTGAGTACTTGTAGGAATGCATCATGATCCCCAAGCTGTCCCTCTTTTATACAAGGCAACATGAACCAGATGTGGGTCTACATGGGCAAAATAACCAGTATATTCCCAGATTTTATCATCACATGCAGCACAAAACAGAAATCTATGCTAATGCATTTCATGACATTCCTCACAAAATTCCTGAGATTATCAGAATGAATTTCAGTGCCTTTGAATTAGTGAACTCTCGTCTACAGAGAGTTATAGAATGAAATTCGTTTGCATGTATTGCAACTCAGTCTGTTTCAGTCTCGATTGCCAGGAAATTGCCCATAATGTTCATGGTCCAGTAGAGCAAATCGACAGTAATGACACCCTTTTTATAGATGGAGAAAACTTTGAAAACCGATCGGAAATAAATCGGATCAGTCTACTGTGCTTTATGTGGTGCATTCGCGTGTCTGTATGGAGTGGAAAATTAAAAAAAGAAATAAATAATACATGTATTAATTAATCAATTCCAAACATTATGTTACAAACAAATTTTCAAACTGCCCGGTGTAAAATGATGGAGCACGTTTCTATGGGTGAAGCAACAACAAAAGAAAGAAACAGCAGTGACACGTGTACACCATGGGAAGGAGCTTAGTTTGTATGCTGTGGTATTTGTCAGTTAATATTGAAACCCGATTTCTACCACTTTATGTCTTAGTGGAGGAATAAGAGTGAAGGTGGAATATTCTGTTGAGACAATTAATCGATTCAAGAAAACTGCTTCTCACTATCAATTACTCTATAACACTCTATGTTAAAATCGAAAGTCCATGATTTATGATGGAGGAACAAAATTATACCTATTATTAAACCATCTCTTTTCATTTTCACTCTATAAAGATCAATATTGAAACGTGAAATTGTATTGGATCACTTACGACTTCTTTTTGGTGGTCCCGAGTAGTATACTTGCGAACGTTCTCATCTGTGGTACTAACAAACCAGGGTTCGATTCCCAGTGGGGACACTTGCTCGAGAAAATGTAAAAGCCTTTTCTGGCCAGCCATCGTGAGTAAGGTTTTCCTAGGTTTCCTTAATTCAAAACACGCAAATGTTGGGATGGTACAGTCCGCAGCAAAAAACCTGCAAGATGAGTTTATTGTGAAACTACGCCTAACAGCGCAGGGAATCACTATAACGTCTAAGTGGCACGAATCACGCCAGGAGAACCTCGGCTTCCTCCCCTGCACACTTATTTTGGAGCAAAAGGGACTTGTTCGTTGCACAATAAACTTACATGATCATGTTGCAGGTTTTTTGCTGCGGACTGTACCTAATATGTAGGTCCTAGGGTGCTTCCTTCCTTCCTCAATCCGTTTTTCCTTTCCTTTCCTTTCCTTTCCTTTCCTTTCCTTTCCTTTCCTTTCCTTTCCTTTCCTTTTCTTTCCTTTCCTTTCGTTTCCTTTCCTTTCCATTTCATTCCTTTCCTTTCCTTTCCTTTCCTTTCATTTCCTTTCCTTTCCTTTCCTTTTCTTTTCTTTCCTTTCCTTTCCATTCCTTTCCCTTTCCTTTCCTTTCGTTTCCTTTTCTTTCCTTTCCTTTCCTTTCCTTTCCATTCCTTTCCTTTCCTTTCCTTTCCTTTCGTTTCCTTTCCTTTCCTTTCCTTTCCTTTCATTTCCTTTCTTTTCCATTCCTTTCCTTTCCTTTCGTTTCCTTTTCTTTCCTTTCCTTTCCCTTTCCTTTCCATTCCATTCCTTTCCTTTCCTTTCCATTCCATTCCATTCCATTCCTTTCCTTTCCTTTCCTTTCCTTTCCTTTCCTTTCCTTTCCTTTCCTTTCCTTTCCTTTCCTTTCCATTCCATTCCATTCCTTTCCTTTCCTTTCCATTCATTTCCCTTTCCTTTCCTTTCGTTTCCTTTCCTTTCCTTTCCTTTCCTTTCCATTCCTTTCCTTTCCATTCCTTTCCTTTCCTTTCCTTTCCTTTCCTTTCCTTTCCTTTCCTTTCCTTTCCTTTCCTTTCCTTTCCTTTTCTTTCCTTTCCTTTCCTTTCCTTTCCATTCCCTTACTTTCCTTTCCTTTCCTTTCCTTTCCCTTTCCTTTCCTTTCCTCAGATTGTGTGATTGCCGAGATTTGTCAATCCTCATACACGACGGGCTAACGTGGCCATAGTTGCCGTAAGCTAAGAAATCTAATTCCTAATCCTAACCCTAATGACTTCACCAGAGAATTCAAATCGAGATAAAATGAATTGTTGCAACGTTTAGTAGATTGCAATAAACCACTAGTCGCCATGTATTACAGTTTCTATTCTATAATGATCTATATTGATTTCTACTGGGAAATATTGGTTTCTACTACTTCCGGCGGGTCGATCACGTGCATTAGAAAACTCTGTTCGTAATTTTTGCCCTTCTGCATCTTGACCAAAATTCATGATAATCCATCAAGAAGTCCTTGAGATTACTTATCTCATCGACGGACTGAGACACATGCCATTGTAAATACGTATATATAAAAGGGGTTTCGGTTCATAAAACCAGTTTCTTAAAAAAATGAAAAAATAGGAGACACGGGCATTGAATAGTGAAACGTTTGTAATATACTAGTATTCATGCGGAAAAATCAATGTTTCCACAAATAGTAGGTGCGTCGGTATATGTGTAGCAGTTAGAAAAACACACAAAAACAGTAACGAAAACTACCAATTATTTCGGCAGCGAACAGCGTACTTTGTAGCTCAAGAAATTTCAGATTTATTTCTATTTTGAAGAAAATTGTGCATGATAATTGACCAAGCCGGCATGTTGTGATGTTTAGCTCAATATGATCTATAGACTGTTGTACACATTTGAGGAGAATAGTTTAGTTAAACAGTATTTATAGTTTAATTTCTAATGATAATTAATTGTAAGCTATATTTCACTTATCATACCATGTATTCTTGTTTTCTTAGTGTCATAACGAAGTACCTCATTAGAGTTCATTATGACCAATTTCCTCTCAATAACTGACAAAGTTCTCGTGCAGCATACATTTTAATGGAGGTTGGTTTACCAATGCTTCTTGAGGTATTTGAGCAGCTTAAAATTCAACTACTTGAATTCCAGTGGTTGGTTTTTACTAGAGTCAGTATCACGTTCGATAAACTAAATTCAGTTAGTAACACAAGGCAAGTTATAATAAGGACAGCACCTGTGTGACAGTACAGATTTGCCATGTGAATTAAGACATTGTTCTGCAGACAATCAAACTCGTGTAGTTGGTAGTTACACCACTATGCTTAATTACGTATATTAAGTGTTAGAACTTTACAATAAATTTTGGGAATGAACATAAAACATTTAAGTTTAATGCCTTTAGACTAAGATTATTCCCTTTAGACTAAGGGACCCGGATGATTAAGTCAAGTGAATCATGATGGTCCAATGCGATAGTCGAAGATATTTTTAATGTGACAAAAAGTACAGGATGGTCCATAAGTCTTAGTACAGTGGATTATTTTGGAAACAAACATGATTAAAGCAAATCTGACTAGCGAAGGGCGGACTTGGGTAAAGGAGCTACTGATTGATGCATGCGTGATTAATGGTGGTCATCTTGATCCAGGTTATGTTTTTCAAATAGGAAGGTAGGAAGGTGACACATCAATTAATACTGCTTTTTGTAGGGACATTCAGTCCCGCAAGCAGAAATGCGTTATCATGTCCCGTTCCAAAGTTATGATTCCCGAAACTTGACGGTTTTCTGTTTCCTTGCAGGTAGAGCGAGATGACACTGACGAAGCAGGAAAGAACTGAGATCATCCTAATGTCTGGGGGAAGAAGCAGTCGTGTGATTGCCCAGGACTTCAACGCGCGCCACCCCGAAAGACTTGCAATAAGTCACAACACGGTTACCTACCTCATTAGGAAATTCAGTGTAACTGGTAATGTTTCCGACAGGCCACGGTCAGGTCCCCCACGAACCGTGACAGATGAGGAGATCCACAATGGTGCTTGCTGTGAGTGTGAAAAGTCCGAAGCGCAGCACAAGACAATTATCAGCGATAACAAACGTACCACATGATTCCGTGATGAGGATTCTCCATACGAACAAGTGGCATCCTTTCAAGCTTGCAGCTTGTCCAGAACCTTTCAGAGGATGATCCAAACCGGCGCATGGAATTCGCCAATTGGGTTTTGTCACAATATGACCGAGATCCGCATTTCCCAGCCAGCGTTCTCTTCACAGACGAGGCAAACTTTTATTTGAATGGGGAAGTGTATCGTAAGAACATGCGATATTCGTCGGATACAACCCACATGCGATCACTCCTTGAAATTCGGTTATCCCTGCTTGTATCATGATGGGGTATGGCATATGAAACACGTCAATCATAGGACACTTATTTATTCCGGGTACCCTAAATGGTGTCCGATATCTGCAAATGTTACAGGAGTTGGTGTTTCCGTTGCTTCTCCGCCCTGATGACATCTTTCCACGATATTTTCAGCAAGATGGTGCTCCACCGCACTATGAGCTGTCTGTGCAGGAATGCTTGGATCTGCATTTTCCTGGACTTTGGATCGGTAAAGGCCCTATGGAGTTGCCAGCCCGGTCGCCGGACCTCACTCCCTTGGATTTTTTAAAGGAAACACTTACAGCACTTGGTGTATCAGGAGAAGATTTGGGATGTTGCACACCTACAAGGACGTATTCAAGGCGCCTGTGATAGCATCATTCCAGCTGTGTTGTTGCGGGTTCAGGGGGACTATATTAAGAGACTCCGGTTGTATGTTGCAATGGACGGGCAACATGTGAAGCACATCGTGTAGGTGGGTCTTTGGGGCGTCATAACTTTGGAAGGGAAAATGTGGATAACGCATTTCTGCTCGCGGGAGTGTATTTCCCTGCAAAAAAGCAGTGTTAATTGATGTGTTAAATGCCTACCTTCCCATTTGAAAAAAATAACCTGGACCCAAGATGACTTCCATTCACCACGCATGCATCAATCGGTAGCTCCTTTACTCAAGTCTGCCTTCCGTGATTTAATCTGGTTTGTTTCCAAAATAACCCACTGTATTATGACTTATAAACCACCCTGTAGATGTTTTACTTAAGCACAATTTTATCCTATACTGTTCAATGATTCGGATTATTGCTAGCAAGCATAAGTGGATTCAGATAGGCAAAAGGTTGTTCGCCCTCCTCCCCCCTCAGCATTACAGACAACAAGGCTGGAAAAGCCTACTGAGAGAGAAAACTGAGAATCATTTACCACCCACCGCGTCCCCTTGGAGTTCGTCCTAGATCTGTCCCAAGGAGCACCTACTAGTTTGATTAAATTTTGAGATATTTCTATTATGGAAAATACAATCTCAAAGCTGAAATATCTTATTCAACTCTCATTTAAACTTCTAATTTTCAATCTTTTATCTAGCCAGGGAAAAATGAAATACATTTTACCTTAAACCACATCCTCCATATATGCAAGGGACTTTATGTTGAAATCCAACTTTCATTGCAAACGAAGTTTATAAGATTCCCGCTTCTGCAATCGAGATGGCGCTGATGAAGCATCGTTCAGCTTTTTACTCTGCGAAATCTCATTTCAACATTCAACGGATGGAAAGATAAAAAGAAAGCGGGGAAAACGTAATCCTTCTTGTGTTCCTTGCTTTCAGTTAAATTCAACGCTTCTCTTTTCAACGCAGTAGATAGAATGCACACACACACTCACACACACACACACACACACACACACACACATGTATAGCGGAAGTGAACCTCCATTCTCCATATACATTATTTGAACAATTTTCTCTTGAAAGCAGTAAGACGAACATCACCCTTCCATCACTACAGGAACATATTTTCTTACAATATTAGTTTCAAAGTGAATTCATTCTTTTGACCTTTTTCTTAATTAAGTTAGTGATCTTATAGGAACCCCTCCTAATCGTTTTCTTTCTCTTCAAGTAATATTATCAATAGTAGCAGTAATAGTAACAGTAGTGGTAGTAATAGTAGTCGTATTACTTGTCCAAAGTAAAGAGTAAAACGAAGAAAATGGAAGAGTAATGTACAAAAGAAACGAGGAAAACCATATGCATGCTACAGGAAATCAAACAACTTCTATGAAATACTATTGTTGAAGAGGATACGTTCAGTGACGGATCTATCCCTGGAACAAGGGGTACAGGTCCCCCACTTTTTGAGTGATAAAAAATAATTTAAAATGTTATATTTATATTATTTAGCATATAGTAAACTCATGATCTGGGTTCTGACTGCTCCGCCCCATTTTTTACCTTCTAAGTCCGCCACTGAATACGATAAAGGATAGGATAAGTCACCCTCCTCCGCTTAACTGATTTCTTGTTTGTTAAGTTTAAAGGAGTGATAAGTATTGAGAGTAATGAGAGCGGAAAGATTTTAAGTTCTATCGTTTCAAAATGAGGGAAGGAAAGTTACGTAATACTCCATTCTTCTTTACGAGAAGTAGAGCATTAGTGAAGTTTAATTTCCTTAGTATGAAACAATAAAAATTTAGTTTTTATTGGAATGACTTCCCTAAAAAACCGCCGTTGTTTGAAAAATGTACATGTTATGTTCTACGATTTTCAACGAACTTTAGAAAGTTCGTTACTAAATATTCTACATGTCTACGGACGTATGTATATGTGTGTGTGTGTTATTTGCCAATTTGTCAATTTTGAACTCTCTATTTGATAGAACATCAAAAACTATCTCAAAGAAGTGATGAAATATTTCGCATCACTCTTAACGTTTCCGAGATATTGACCTAAAAAGTTCCGATTTCGGGAGATTTAAGGAGCCATATTTCAGGAACCGTAATTCTAGAGCGATGATATTGGTATTGATCAATACCAATATTGATTTAATGCTAATACAAGTTATTGGCTCAATAATTATTACGTCATTAGTTATTGATTGATGCCTCATTATTTATTGATTCATTAATTACTGAGTTATTAGCTATCGACTCAACAATTATTTCGGCATTCTTTATTGATTCAATATTTACTGCGTCATTAGATATTGATTCAATAATTATTGCGTCATTAGTTATTGACTCAATAATTATCGCGTCATTAGTTATTGTCCCAACAATTATTGCGTCCTTATTTATTGATTCAATAATTATTGCGTCGTTAGTTATTGATTCGTGCGTCATTATTTATTAATTCAATAATTATTGAGTTACTAGTTTTTGACTCACCAATTATTGCGCCATTGTTTATTGATTCAATATTGACTGCGTCATTAGATATTGATTCAATAATTATTGTGTAATTAGTTATTGACTTAATTATTATCGCGTCATTAGTTATTGTCTCAACAATTATTGTGTCCTTATTTATTGATTCAATAATTATTGCGTCGTTAGTTATTGATTCGTGCGTCATTATTTATTAATTCAATAATTATTGAGTTACTAGTTTTTGACTCACCAATTATTGCGCCATTGTTTATTGATTCAATATTGACTGCGTCATTAGATATTGATTCAATAATTATTGCGTCATTAGTTATTGACTCAATAATTATCGCGTCATTAGTTATTGTCTCAACAATTATTGCGTCCTTATTTATTGATTCAATAATTATTGCGTCGTTAGTTATTGATTCGTGCGTCATTATTTATTAATTCAATAATTATTGCTCCATTGTTTATTGATTCAATATTGACTGCGTCATTAGATATTAATTCAATAACTATTGCGTTATTAGTTATTGACTCAATAATTATCGCGTCATTAGTTATTGTCTCAACAATTATTGCGTCCTTATTTATTGATTCAATAATTATTGCGTCGTTAGTTATTGATTCGTGCGTCATTATTTATTAATTCAATAATTATTGAGTTACTAGTTTTTGACTCACCAATTATTGCGCCATTGTTTATTGATTCAATATTGACTGCGTCATTAGATATTGATTCAATAATTATTGCGTCATTAGTTATTGACTCAATAATTATCGCGTCATTAGTTATTGTCTCAACAATTATTGCGTCCTTATTTATTGATTCAATAATTATTGCGTCGTTAGTTATTGATTCGTGCGTCATTATTTATTAATTCAATAATTATTGAGTTACTAGTTTTTGACTCACCAATTATTGCGCCATTGTTTATTGATTCAATATTGACTGCGTCATTAGATATTGATTCAATAATTATTGTGTAATTAGTTATTGACTTAATTATTATCGCGTCATTAGTTATTGTCTCAACAATTATTGTGTCCTTATTTATTGATTCAATAATTATTGCGTCGTTAGTTATTGATTCGTGCGTCATTATTTATTAATTCAATAATTATTGAGTTACTAGTTTTTGACTCACCAATTATTGCGCCATTGTTTATTGATTCAATATTGACTGCGTCATTAGATATTGGTTCAATAATTATTGCGTAATTAGTTATTGAGTAATAATAAATTTCGAAAAAAAATAATTCGTTTTAAGTTCGTTCTGGCAATGCTCTTCAAGCATTCTCAAATCGTTTAAATTTACATTTTTATTTATTTATTTATTCAAAAGTTATCAATGAATGTTCTTTTAAGTGGAGTTTTATCATCTTTATATCTGACTAAGTTCCATCCCAAGCAATACAGCAATTTTGAAATGGTAATGGCAAATTGAAACTTTATGCTGGAGAATATCACGTCTGTTAGTTCTCTGATATCTTTTCCCGTTTCCCACACAATTATCATTTCACCAATTCTTCAGACATTCATTCAAACTTATTATTATTCGCCTACCTTATTTTAAAAGACATAAAACATGGAACGTTAAAGTTATTATTATTATCATGGTTATCATGCACACAAAAGCCATAGGATAAGATTATCTTTACGTAACTTAACGTAGTACTTATCTTTCCAAGATCAGGTACATAATGTCCCTGAGTTATAAGATGTTTTAACACTAAACAGTAGGAAAGATTCAAAAATCTCAAATACTAGGAGTGATCAAAAAGTAAGGTTTCAAAACCTGCAGTGAAACTTGCATATATCAATTCATACAAGCAATGAAGCCAACACATAGTAAATACTTCGACCTAGTTTCCATATCGGTTCAGGCACTTGTTGCATCGTGGGCTTAAATAGTCTCTCCTGGTAAAAATCCTGTCCTTACGCGTTCAGCCACGCTGTCACAAAATGTTTTACTTCCTCGTCAAAAGCGAAGGAATGGCCTTCTAGGTGCTCCTTCAAGTGTGAAAACAGGTGAAAGTGATCCTTCTCTTCTCCTGAATCAGTTTCTCCATGCGAACTGTGTTCAGCTCTGTTGATGCCGTGCTCGGTCGGCCACTGCGCTCTTCGTCAGTGACGTTTTCTTTACTAGCCACAAACTTTCGACACCATTCCATGACACGCTAAGGAGACATTACAGTTTCTCTGTAAATCTCTACCAGCTGAAGGAGACATATGTCGAACCACAATTATAGAATAACTGAGCGGGCTTCGTAGCGAAACCAGTTTTCCGAACGAGTTGCCATTTATGTTTACCTTCAATTAGCGCCCTAGTTGACGGGTATCTGATACTCTGCTCAGTTAACAACTCTAAGTATTCAAATTACCACACACTCCTCATTCCGCTACGACAGACAAAACTCCTGAAATATCGGCATTGAAACCTGCTTTAGATCCTTCCTCGTAAAATACACATTACATAATAGGCTTGTAACCACTCCGTGTAATCTGGTCGCTGTCCGTGGCTCGTGGTCCTACCAATAAGTATCTTCCTGATACTTTTACTTACCTGGACAGGACGATGAAGGACCTCTCCAAGAAAAGGTTACAAACTGTTTCCAAATCGCTCGTCGGTCTCAATAATGAGATGAGCATTAGGCGCCGAGAGGTTCGGGTGTCACGTCTCGAAAACTTCACGGACGATCAGACGGTCATCCAGACCATAACGCACACAAACATCACTCATACAAACAACGAAAACACACTGCATTAAATGACACTATACTTATTTATTAGAGCACTATTATATAAAAAAATAACGAAGAGAAATGAACACAACACTGAAGACTGAAGATATATAACAATTTTAATCGCTGAAATCACGCTTTGCCCTTTTCGGGCAATATAGCCCTTTATATATATATGATTATGATTCAGATATCACTACAAATGCTTCTCTCACACCATTGACACACTTGGGGGATTAGCAATGGGGAAAAGTTGTCAGGATCGTTCCACGATGAATCCAGTTGTTACGCTGAACCATCCTAAAACGTAGAGGTGATTCTTCAGCAAATTAAAAAAAAGTAGAATGCTGAGGTTGGAGGGCGCGCGTATAACATTTTAAACGCACAAAATCTGCGGACCTGGGACTTCACTAGTTGGGGCTAGCCGTCAGAAAACGTCCTTCACCGGCTAAATAACTTGTGCTCCTTAACAAAAGTCAGACTTGAAGCTCGACCCGATGTGCGTGGTTACGGCTTCCAGACCTGGAGTCAAACTCCCTGAGCATCAAAACTCAAGGTACGGGTTGCAATAGTAAACTAAAAAAGGTTGGCAGTTCATTTTAAAAATCAGTCAGTTAACTCATCTGTACGCACATACAAACAGAATATGGAAAACAATTTATGTTAATTTTAGTCAACTGCCTATAATGCACTAGACACGACGATAACACTGGCGTGAGAAAGTACAGATAACGGGCTGGAATACAACGCAGTTGGTGCCACTTTGATTGCTAAAACATCTGGTCAGCCCGTAATTCTCTAATCTATTATAATGTTTGCATAAGCGATTAAAGAAAGCACTTAATTCAGTTCCAAATAACTATAGAATATATACTGTGCGTATAATGAATCAGGGAGAAACACTGAAATGGTTAGTCATTCGCTGAAGTGTTCTCAGCAAAATCAATGTTTTAAATATATATATGAAAAAATGAAGAAATACTTCTTTGTCCAATTGTGTGGGAAAGAAGCAATTCCCACCAAAGAAAGAACTTATATGCGTTGCAGAATAAAGTATAAATCGAAAATAATGATCACCGTCTTTACGAAATATACAGAGTGTCCACAAAAATCGTTCTATAACCTGGTAGCGGTTATAGGCTTATATCAAAATCTTGACATTATTGGTTTCGTTACATTGAAACATTTTCTTACATATATGTACTTATTTATTTATTTATTTATTTATTATTTAAAAAATGGTACATTATGGTTATGCAAAAAAGAAAAAAAGTTCGGAGTAATGTACTGTTCCTTATCCGAAGTCTAGTGCTGATATAAATTACGTAAGATAAGATTATAGATTTCTATGTAGTATTAAAGGATAAGTAAGTTGAATTGGGCATTTATGTTATCCTTGCCTCGTAGGGTCCTTCTCAAAATTATTTTAACTTATTTTTAAAGGTAGAGTGGAATTTCCAACTACAGACAAACTGCTCAATGCAGCTCACTGAGAAGGTTCGAATAAGAAACAAAAACCTTTGAAACAACTCTTTTTTGAAATTGTTATAACTTGATACATATGTTTTTGAATTGGCTATTGTTTTATTGTATGATATGAATATATATTAACACTTTTGTTTTGAACATAACATTAATAAAAGAAAGTTTAAATTCTATCTAAACCCCCAAACCTGTCATTTACACTAGAAACTAAATATAATGTAAAGCAGTGATTAAAGAGAAACAGTCAAATGTATGCTGGAGAACTATGTCAGCATGTATTTCATACCTGGACAACCTATCATAGTATGGGTATAATCAGTGTTTCTTCCAGATATCTTTTTTAGGAGCACAGATCCCCGGAGCTCTGAGAGGGCTCCCCGGAGGAGACCAAATTAACATGTCTATAATATAATAAATAGAGTAGTACTAGCCGTACCCTTCCGAATACTGTGTGCCTTCCGGAGCATATTATACTGAAACAAACACTGGATATAATGGTGAGTAAAGGGCCTTCGGTCATAAATTTCCTAGGCTGCAAGATGAATGAATCCGTAACTTATAAAAGACCTTACGCTAAAACTAAAACGTGTGACATGAAGTCAGAACTTAAAGGCCGCCAGGATGACATAAATATACTTTTAAAGTCTAAAATTATGCGAAACACCTCATGAAGCACCACGAAAAGATATTGTGTTGTGATCCATTGGCTCAAAAAGGTTATTGTCTTCTGCTGGGAGGAACCAAGGACTTAAAGGTTAAAAATGTTTGTCGAAATGTGAGATCTTTGAGTCAACTTGACAGGGATACTAAATTTTGAAAGTGACAATATTAAATCTCTTTTATGTAATGTTTTAGTTTAACAGTTTTAAAAACCTTTACGCCTATATTGTAATTCTTATTTTATATTATATATTTTATAGATCTATTATGTATATAAAATAGATGTGAAAATGGAAACACCAAGTGTTCGTTTATCATACTCAAATATAATGGAACAGAAATGTAATTTTCCTTTTCGTGGCATAAGTTTTGGGAGATGAAACGTTTCTCTGAACAAGTTTCCGCTGTTTAATTCACTGTTATTTTAGCTCTATAACAAAGGCGAGTTGAGCAGTTAATCCTGAGTTCATGCCCCGTAGCGACCTATCTTTGGTCTAACTTGTTATCTCGCAATGAAACTACCTACTCAGTGGAATGTTGAAAGGCAATGGAAGTTACATTTCCAGCTCTGTATCTCTTCTCATACATTCTTGCTGGGAGAAAACTAAAATGTGAATTAGAATGCAATACAGAGGTCATATGAAAATACGATATGATGCAATGTTTACATAACTAAATTCTAAGTCACTAGTTTCCAATTTTGTTTATCTGACCTTGTTTGGCTTCTTCGAAATCCATGTATACTTTACGTCCCCTTCCATCTCCCGACATAAATAAATTGTATGCATAATATATAATATCAATGTAGTTTGCTAAACAAAATTGAAAGCGTCCGTTACAGATAATGATTTACTCTTAATTTTACAGTTTATTTGTGCCAGTACTTTGCGCCCTCTTGTTCGCGCTTTACGTCTACAGTTTGGGAACTGCTGGTTGTACTTGCCTTTAGGGGGTAATGTGTGCATCTCCTGAAAATTGGAACATTTTAGGTACCACTGTTAATGGGACCAAACAGTGCCATCAACCCTACAGATAGAACAATTTCAATAATTTATTGTTCATAAATATTCCTGACCATTATTGCTTTCTACTACCTTAATTCCTCATGTATGAGAGATGCCATCCATCGGTGAACATTCTATCATTCATGGGGGACGGAATACAGCGATCAAGAACCTGTGTGTTAAATTCCATTAAGGCACTTGCATGGTGTGATTGAGGAAAAACTAGGTAAAACCTCTCACTCAAAATGACTGGTCTGAAAAAAACTGTTACATCTTTCCGACTGAGTGTATCAATCGATAATAATCGAACCGGGGACCGCTCACACCAAAGGCGAGAGCATTAGTAACTATGCTACCCGGGACTACGTTGGCAATTTCAAGACATAACTGTAGAACTACTTATAACATCACCAACGCCACATTACGCACAGTTACTAGTAATGACATACAAAAATACCAAATCTGAACTCTGTAATATTGTACACACACAATATTGTATTATGTTTTGAATGTCACAAGTTCTTCAGGTAGATTTGAAATATACAGTAACCTGACGTGTTTCATTCTATTTGAAAAAAAATGAAGCTTTACATTGAAATGACAAGACTGTTAATCTGGTGGTATTGTCAAATATGTACTAATATTTGCTTGCTACAAAATTTCAACTACTTCTCTCAATTAGTTTAGACATTACAATGGGGGTCACTTTAAGTGATTCACCCTGTAGGAAAAGTATCCGACGATGGTAACAGAAAGTCAATACACTAATCTGACGGTTTCTTCATCCTAATCCTCTTCGAACTAGTTTCCTCTTGCTTCTTGGTATAGAGTTTGGTAGCACTTTCTTTGTTGGAAACAGAGTTCGAACCGCTCATCGGAAAGAGCTAAGGGAGCAGCCATTGCGTTCCACTAGATCTCATTTTGGCAGCAAAAGTGAGTTGTTTTGATTTTTAGGGAAGAGGTAAAAGCCTCACGAGGCGATATCCGGAGAGTAGGGAATTTGACGAAACATCGACGCCTTTTGCTGTGGTAACAAGAATAACCACCTGAGCTACATGAATGGAATCGTTATACTGGAGCAGTCTTTGGGCTTTTGAAGTCCACAGATCTGATTATTTCGGACCAAGAGCGTCAGGTAAGCACGGGAAACATCTGAAGAAAAGTCTTTTGTATCTGTACGTCCTTCCTCTACGTACTCATGTTGCACATTGCCTCGGCAATCGAAGAAAACAAACAACATTGGTCTTATCTTGCTACCCACTTGGCGATCTTCTATGGATCTTCACTAGCTTCGTTAGCCCTTGGCGAAGTCGGATGTATCCATGGAGTCGATTCGGACTTGGTTCTGGCGTTTTGTTTGTAACATTTAACCCGCGCCGAGACGACAGAAGAGCTCCCAACATAACCACTCCTCTACAACAGAAGATCCAAATGAAAGTAACTCCGTCTGCAAGCTAAGAACATTATGAACCCATCTCCCATGACGCAAAATTTAACCAAACTACGCCATGTAATTTTACCAAAAACAAAGAAGGTCATATACTTTTGGACAGGCCTAGATATTTTTTAAATTATTATGACAGGCTGAATTCACTAGATATCAAATATATGTTGCCGAATTCACTTTCATTCTTGAATGATTTTAATCCCAGGCACTGCTAATTAGGAAAAAATGTCAAAGAAATATACGTGATTTGGTAACTGAATTCAGTTTAGAAATTTTATCGTTGAACTGTGAAGATCATGGAGTGCTCGAAAGATAAATACACGACTTTGTTCTTTACTAATTATAGCTCTTTGCAGAGAGGGGTTATATTCAAAGCTTACAGACTGGCTCCACCAAATTATCTTCTCTCCCTATCGTGGTAAGGACTTGGAAAACAAATCAAATTTTAAGTTTAACATGCCATAATTATGTCCATTAGACTAAGGGAAATGGTCCTTATGATGATGTAAGCATTAGAGAAATGAACATTTGTAAGGGAGAGGGGGTCCCCCGTATAGGCTACGGACACTTTGATGCTAGTGGTTTACTGTGCCACGCTTAGTTGCATGCATGGAGAGCATGCCCGCGACCGTTCGGTCTATTTAATGGACGGGTGCACTAAAGGCACCAAAGGCACGACGAAAAGGCACCACGCCCGTAGTTCCTCAAAACGCTATTGACTTCACATGCACAATGTGCACCGTCAGAATTTACCCCTTAATTCTGACTCGCCTAAGCGATGTAACCCCCATTCACTGTGGAAGTAGAATACGCCCACTGCGCGGCCAGACCGAAGTCCTGAGTGCCTACCAGTAGACCTACTGGTTGAGACAGACTGCTAGCGAGTCAGTCCTACCATGCTCTGCAGGCATGGCGCCCGAGCGTTATAAGCGTCACCTCCCGCCCGTGTTCACCGTTACCTAGATACCTGGGATTGGCTCCCACAAGCTACCGAATCCCACGGTATGACCACAGCCCGTCAGAGTCCAACCCAATCCGGGGCCCCAGGCAATGCCCGAGGGGGCTTGTTCAATCCCGGCCCTGCCTATCTCTATCGTTCAACTGGCTACCGCCTTGTCGTGTAGAGGTACCACGCACACGTCGAGATACTCCCGTACCTCATCCCGGACCCAATTGTATGTGTTAACTCACCATTTGAGTTTGGTGCATATCCCACAGAGTTTCCTCCCTTTAGCAGGATCAGAACCGTTACCCAGATTCCTGGGATTGGCCCCTCCCCCACCTCCGTTTGGTCTCCCCACAGGCAGGAATCCAACACTTTTCCCGGTAGGGTCGTCCAAGCAATACGGGACTCCCTCTAGTTACGGTAGAGGTACACCGTATATTGCCAGAGCCAATGACTGATGTAGACCGTCTGCTCAAGGCAGACATTGTCATTTGGGAGCCGTGTCTCCCCTGGTAGGCCCGCCCAAACCATACGGGGCTACCTTTCGTTTACGTGTTTAGGTACCACGTACACGTTGTAGCAAAGCTACTTGTCCGAAACACAATGGTACCATTAGAAGAGACTTCAACACCCTTCCTCGGTAGGGCCGTTCAAACAATACGGAACTACCTCTGATTACGGTAGAGGTGCACTGTACATTACGAGACCCAATGGCTGATGTAGACTGTCTACCTTTAAAGACAATGGTCATTTAGGAGCGGCGGCTCCCCTGGTAGGATCGTGTGCCCGTCCACTTCCTTAGCACTCCTGAGGTACAAGTATGCGTTAGGATACTAAGTATCCCATTCCGGACCCAAGAGAACGTATAGCACTCTCTTTGAGGACAACTATGATCATCCTCCCGGTGGGGGGCTGGATCCGCCCACACTCTTGGACACACCAGCTACCCACTCTTTTTAGCGTGTTGGGGTACCACGCAGTCTTATCTCCCGAACCCAATGGCCTATTTGCCCATTTCGGAGGATACCCAAGGGCTCACCCCCGCCAGTAGGTACAGCAGCCAAAGCTGCCTACCCCACTGAAAACGTGATGGGGTCACACGTACTCTCCCAGATCCAATGGCACGAGTTAGTCGCCCATTTCGGTGGATACCCGAAGGTTCACCTCCGCTGGTAGGTTGTTGTCCTGCTTTACATACAATTTCACAAGGAGAAGTTGAAGTACGTTCAAGACACTCGAATGGAAGTTTGTTTCCAAGTCTCCCACCCAAACAAATCTCCCCCAAGGCACACTGTGGCCACAATGCATGCCACAGGCATCGGGCCAATGGGGGTCCCATCCCCCTTTCTCAGCACGGGCTTAGGACCGGCCATAGCTACGGACACGACAACTGTTGTCCATCACAAAGTTACTTAGCTGGGGATCGAGCCGCAATCCTAATGCACCAGAAGCAAGCACTCTATCTTTGAGCCATCGTCCCGCCCATGAAAGACTTTTCAGTCAAGCGAAGTGTGTTATGTCGTTGTGTGTATATAAGGCAGTCGTTTAAAGGTTGATTCTTTGCCAACAGCTAACGCTAGAAAGAACTAACCTAGAACATGTTAGTAGAGGGTAATATCACGTATTGCGACTTACGTTATGTTGTCATACTCTCTTTGACATCAATTAGAGTTCCAGACTCAATAAAGCAAACTTTGTATTGCTCCGTTACTCACTCGTAAACAACAATAAATGTCCATAATTGTTATATGTATCTTCGAATTAATTGGGAAACGATTTGACTTTGTGACTATATAAAAAGCCACATCTAATCCCGTTTAACTTTCTGACGAATAACTGCTCATGATGTCCTTCCAATCGGATTTCTAGGACAACTCCTACCATTTTGTATTCGCCTGATGCAGAATTTGCTTCGTCACCGTTAGCTTCTTTCAAATGCTAGTCTTATACAGGGTTATGTTAGAGAAAAAGACGTAAGTGTGTCTGATATTTTTCTGAGTAGTTCGCACATAAGAGAAATTATTATCTGAAATATCTAAGCAATACAACCTCCTCACTTCACGACAACTGACAAGCAACATTGAACGTCTATGATGATAACGGTGAAGTTTACATCTATCAATATAATAAACTACATTCAATAATTTACTATATATATCTAATAATAACAAATAAAAATTAATGTGCAAGAAATAAGTTTTCTCTTCTTCATGCTATGGTCTGTAGGAGATCCTGCTCCACTTTACTCACAGTCAGAGGCTTTAGATCCTAACTTACTTCGATATAGTTTTATTTAAAATTTATATTCCATGTATATTTACTTTCCGTTACCTAACGATGTAAAATTTCAATATGTTGTGTACGATCCATTTTTGCAATATGAATCTTTGATTCTTTTCAATATAAAACAATTCAACCATTTTTCTCAAAGGAAATTTGTTTTCTTTCCTTATGTACTATACATATAACAAGATTTTTTTGTACTGACAGCATACTTTTTATGTAAAACAGGGTGAGAATGACTGGAGATTTGTTCACTCTAGTATTTTTTAACTAATGGCCTGCTTGATTTCTAAGTATCTGATATGGCTCATTGTGATGTAGCTGCATAAAATGTATTTTCCACATAGTAAACTTCTTATCTAAAAGTACCCTTTCTTATGTAAGATTAATTTTCATGGAATACTGATACCTCTTGTTATCGGAAATTGCTACAACATCTTATATACACAGATGTCATTTGCACTCATCCCCAACCATTACTGCGCGACTCAGCACCAAGCGTTATGAGACGAGACTTATTGAAGTGAGATATGAAGAGCTACTGTAAATTGTATAGGAGATAAACGGTGCCAGCAGGAATCAAGGTGGGACTATGCGCACATAATGTGAGTACATTGGTTGAAGTTTAACATTTCTTTTCATCATTGGTCTATATGGCATTCGGAAGTTTACAGCTCAACGTCGAATATGAACTACGATGTGCTAACTCCAGGAATTGAGTTGCAGGGGATTCTATTCAATGCAAACTTGTGTAACTCGGATACCACATAAAGATGTACGACCATGTTTCATAATAGCTTTGACGCTAAAATGAAACAATATGTTAGAAAGCGAGCAAACAAATCAATGTTCATTGTCAAAGGTTCGATACCAGTGGTAGTATTTATCTTGGTTCAAAAGTTAAAGTAGTTTGGTTTTCACTATAAAACAATAGGTTACTTCTTATATAGCTTCGATGTTGAAAAAAATAACTCTAATAAACTAGTTGTTTTCTTCCGTTCCGCCACGGCAGATTCATTGTCCCAATGTATTATTTCAGTTGGCGTGCTCTAGTAAATTTATCCGGACTGATCACCATTATCAGCATGAGTTTCGCTCTCTGTTACAACACAATGCTGATTTCTCACAATTTTATACAGAGAGCTCGCAACCAGAAGACTCTGTCGGCTGTGGGTTTATTTTTGGTCCTGCCCGGTATGGTTACCGACCCCTTTTTGTGTGTCTATCTTTTGTGCTGAGCTGTTTGCTACTCCTGAAGCCTTACACTATGCTATGCTTCATAACATTGCTCGTATTCTGATCTTGTCTGATTCCAAGAGTGCTGTTACTAACCTTAGTAATGTTTACACCAGGATTAACGTGTTTTGTTGAAATGTCATTCTCTACTTCCTGGTACTGAGCAGGCGGATGCTGTAGCAAAAGATACAGCTCTTTATGGTCTTGCACTCGTGACACCTCTCCCTTATAGAGGTCTGCACGGACCAGAATTTTTAGCCCAAGCCCGGATTGGCCTGTGAAACACGACCTGAGTCCAAAATATGTTTTAGCCTTTAGGCCCCAGCCCGGCCCAAGCTGGTGTGATAATCAAATAAGCCCAAATTACAGAAACTTAATAATTGACGCAAAATTATATTTTTATTTACAGCAATTAGAGATTTAATTTTGCAGTTGTGCTTCCAGCTCTCCAGAAAGAACACTCCAATAAATATCGTTGTCTAGTATATTTACAAATTAGGCCCGAAAAGGCCTGAGAAATATGGTTGTAAATTTAAATATTTACGGCCCTAGCCAGGCCTGGGAGCGAAGTGGTATATATTTGTACGCCCGAGTCCGTCCCGCACTGGCTCGGCATTGACAACGTTACGAGCTTCCAGACGACCTGCACTTACTGCTTGGTGACGACACTCGTTTTCTCACTGGACCGCTGGAGTTTTTAAGAGACCTTCAAGTTTTGCATGCGATTTAATTTTAGCTTGTGTATGGGCGATTTCGTTTGTATTTTAATTAACTTATTCTTAGTTTCACTATTATTGCTTTTGTCTTAGATTTTTCTACCTTGGTGTTTTTGTGTTATAATATTTCTTTATAAGTTTTCCATAGACACTCTTTCTATTTAATTTTGGTGCAGTTTTCTGTGTTTAATACATGTTTTCGTCTATTTGAGTCTACATGTTTTCATTTTAATTTTATTGTGTTCTCTTTAATTGTTTTAGTTATATCTTTGCATGGGTACAAACGTTCCTTTGCTCTACTCTAAGAGCTACGTTGAGTACGTAATAGAGGGCTCATCTTTTAAACGCGGGAACTCTAGTTGAATCTCATAGGTTGTGAATTTGTTGTCAACAACATTTGTTTTTTCTTTTTGGAGTATTTTTGAGATTCACTCCTTTTCTTACACATTTTAGTTTCATCAATTCTTTGACAACCATGCCTTTTCTTTAATCACACGTCTCATTCAGCTTTCAGAGCATTTGCGTGGAACAAAAACCATACATTACATCTAATTACTCTTTCTAATAAGCTAATCGTAAACACACACAACGTAGATGAACATTCGTTTCAGTAATACCACAACATGCTGTACGTTAAGCCTAATTGATTTTAATTGATAGAATGTTAGTAACATTAGAGTGTAAAAGCTTATTGTGCAAACATACATAATTCAAATTATTCCAACGTTGCAGGGAATATGTGCTGCAAGATAGAACGTATTCGCAAGGGAATTTCTTTTATGCTGAGGAGGAGAGATTTCAGTAGCATCACTTAGAAATCGGCTTTCGTCAGTCCAAGCGGTCTCCAGAGACTCATCTTATGAAGAAGTAAAAAGACAAATATTTGGTTTCCCGTATCTGACATGAGGAATCGGAAAGGGTAAAGATTGCTATACACTGGAATCCTTTCTCCAGCTCATGGCCTCTATTACTTTTTTATACTTTAGAGATTTCTTTCTACGAGAGAAAGATTTTTAAGAGTAGTCCTCTGGCGAACAAAATATACTAGAAGTATTACCATCAACATTTTGAAGTTAACTTTCCAACTCAGAAATCCATCAGAAGAGAAAGATATATGTTTATTCAAAAACACTGTTTCTGAAAAAGGTTTGGAACATCTTTGCTAACATTTATCCTTAGATACGTGTTGATGTGTTTCGTTTGCAAAGTAAACCAATACTTTAGATCTGTTGTATATTCTCATTGTATAAAACCTTATCTTCAGATGAGTAACTATAGTAGTAATATAGAATCATACGTCGGAGAATACGTCGAAGTTCAAATATTAATTTAGATGCTAAGTGATATTAAAACAAAATGGAAAGGTTTATGTTATAATTGACCCCATGAAGATTTGATTTAACCATGCACTAGAGAATATCACTTCAAACAAAGTGTTTCCTTGAACAAATGTAGACTAATACATTTAACGCATTAGGGAGACGAACATGGTAAGTTACTTTAAGTTCGTTAAGCTATATTTATTCTCTCGATACACAAAATGATAGTAAGAATGTATTTATCTTACAACAAATCTACTCTTCACATTAGTTTACGTTAAGATAAATTTGCTAAGGTATTGCATTGTAATTTGATATTAGACAATGTCGATTAGGCTAAGTAATTGCTGCTTATATTAGCCTAGTTTAGACTCGGTTAGCATTTGAGTTTAGCGCCCCTTTCAGCGGCAAAGCAATGGCAGGCATAAACCTACTGGTTAACGAGAGATCCAAACCACATGATCTTCTGCTGGCAGGATCCCACGACAAAGGCACGTACACTATCTACTTAGCCACGAGAGAGCTCTGTTAGCCGAATTTCGTTTTTGTAATTGTAGCTTAGGTTAATTCCAGGTTTCATAAATATAACATAAATTAGCCTCAGTTCGTTACAGGCCTATTTAGCTAAGGTAGGCACATTTGAATAGCCGAGTACCTAACAAGTGGATCCCATCTGATATAGCCTTGTTGCTGAAAAGGTACGTCATATTAAAATCAATAAGTAATTCTGTTAAACTTACAGCTGTTTTTAGATTAGAAGCAACATGAGTAGTGGACAATCGTACGTGCTATTTAGCGTAACGTAGCCAGATTGCGGACTGAACTTTCCCTTCTCGCTCTTTCTTCATTTAGCAATACAACAAATTAATTGACAGAATTATTCATATTGTAAAAAGTGTTATTCCTATAAAGTTTAGAATATCCGCATCCATGGTCCAAATATAAATATGAACTAAATTACATGTATTTTAATTTATTCTATTACAGCAGATAAAACCTCGTCGTTTATTTCATCCTGCTATCATCATCGCCTATAATAATTTGTATTTTGTTGCAGTATTAACCTGAGCTCTAAGTTTATTATGCCAGGTTACAAAAATTTGTTATAACAGATTTTGTTATTCCTATTTCATGAAATTTAGCGAATTATCTTCTCTGTTCCTCTTACATAGGCAGTTTCCTCGTTTGTTTAGAGAGGTCTTCCTCTGTAAGGAACGCCTTGCATCAACACAGATCAAACAAACAAATCAAGGCCTCCGATTCCAAGGCCTCCGATTCTACAGTTTTGGAAAGTGATTTTTTATTTTATTCCTCTGATGCAAATATCTTTCTGACCTTTTCTCTAATAAAATAAATCTTTGAATTACTTAAAAACTGACAATCTATTTTTATAAAATGATTGTCAGTTTTTTCAAGTGGATCAAAGAATTTGTTTAGAGAACAGATTAGAAAGAAATTTGCATCAGAGGAAGAAAACCGAAACTTTTCCTATAGCTCATGAGAACACATTGTGAATTACATTTACTAAGAAGAAACTAGGAGAAAGTTATTTTACTAACAAGGGACATCACTGTAGTGTCCGGCTCCCATTTCAATGATTTTTCCTGATAGAGGGCATGTATGCATTATTTGTGATAGAAATGTTTGCCTGGTGCATGTTTTCTATTTTCTTTTATAACTTTTAAAAGTTGTGATGTGATTATTAATAAATAATTACATTGCAAGTCTTCAAAATTAAGAAAGATCGCTGGATGCTTATCCCAACACTATTCATGAACTGACTAATCGCAACTCTTAAAAAATGTAATGAATTGAGAAAACATGAGTCATGGCAACAAATGCAAAGTGCCAGTTGGAATCTTAAAACATGTGGTGGAAACTAGGAGTGTTGCCAATTTGAAAGATCGAATAATGGACGTCTGCTGAACATCAGAAGCAGTACTAAATTCATGCAGGTTAACTGTAGAACAACAATAAGCATACCACTGACTTTTCGGGAAAATTTGCTATTAAAATGAGATGTCACATGCTATGCTTTTCATTTTTCAAAACTTTACTTTAATTCAAAATGGTGAATTTCAAAATGGCTACCGTCAAAGTTACCCTTACTGTACCATTTCCCTCTAGGCCGAATAAGTATTACCGAAGCTTTTATCCACTTATTATCATTAATACGCGGGTTAGAAGCGGAGGTAAGGGATTTACGAACATAGTAAGTACAAACAGTTCATATGCACTTTTTTCTAATGTGCGTATCTTAAAACTAACTTCACCATTGTTTTCCTCATTAAATTCTAGCACGAAATTATGTATCACGTTACCTTATTCCCATTTAAAAAACTTGACCTTAACACAAAATGGCGGATTTCAAGATGGCTTCCGTCAAGGTCATACCTACCATACAACTTCCCTGTAGACCTTATATGTATCTACATGGTTGTTCTTTCATTAACACTGTTTACAAAGGGTAGTAAGGGACTTCTGCAACAATCTCTAAAACCACATCACGACTCATAAAAATTATTTAAAAAAAAATAGAAAACATGCACCATGACAAAACTTTCTGTCATCCAAATAATGCATATATACACTCTATCAGAACAAAATCATTAAAACCGAAGTCGGACACTTGCGTGATGTACACTCATGTCCAAAATTATTGTTGCATGCCTATAAACCTGTTGTTGTAGGAATATAATTTGATAACGAATTCGCCCGGTATTTCTTATAATGTTAATAAGTGTACAATCGGCAAAGACATGTATGTGGCAAATTGCATGTCAAAAAAGCTGTAAATAAGAGCAATAAAACGGAAATAAAACTTCCTTTGTCCATTTAGCAACATTTTGGTTTATTCATCGTATTTACAATAATTCTTTTCCTATGAAATTTAACACAAATATACATTTCCCGATTATACACATAGTATCAGTATTAAAAGTACCCTTCAAAATTATTATCAAATTATATTCTTACAAAAAGATAGTTATAGATATGCGACAATCACATTGGACATGAGTGTACCTTATAAAAGTAAAAGGAAGAAGCATTGCACCCGCCCAATTGTATTAGCTCTCCACGTCTCTAAGCAGTGACGTTTGTTTTGAATACAATAATTTATGTTATCATTTAGTTGTCTGCCCGTTCAGGGACCGCGGTGGCTCAGTGGTAGAGCGTTTATCTCTGGTGCATGGGGTCCTTGATTCAATCCCAGCTGACACCAAGTAATCTTTGCGGTAGACACACACCGTGTGCGTGGGTTTTCTATGGGTTCTCCCGTTTCCTCCCACCTTCTTCATTCCACCATTTAATTCATTTCTCATCATCACCGTCACCTTTAGCCTAACCGGTATAAACGTGGGACGAAAAATTTAAAGATTTCATTTATACTTGCGTTTGTTCAGCTACCATGGGTTCATATGTTTAGTAGAAGGATAGAGAGAGAGGGTAAAAGTATGACGAAATACTCAAACTGGTACGCGAAGAAAAAGATAACGTAATTATACCAAATAAAGTAGTATTTGTTTAAAATTGTTTTTCGAAACGAATAGAAACTTCTACTTTTTTGTTTACGCTTCCTGAATTATATTAAACATACGAAAATGTTTGTTTAAAAAGTACACAGTTAGATATGCATTTTGAAACAAAGAAAGCGCAAGTAGTATTAGTAAGCTATCTTGTTTACTATCGTGTGATATATTACTTGTTCGATTTTATGTTGAAAGGAAATCAATAAAAGCTTGAATATAAATCTACTTTAGTTATCCTAGACAATATATTCTAAAGATTCTCGAAACTGTTTTATATGGAAACATTTAAATGCCTTTATCATGAAACGAAAACCAGTTGACATAGAAACGTGAGATTTGCACTATTTGTTCTTAATTTATTTTCTTACTTGCCAGAAATAGCAATTCATATTGTAATAGAAAATCTGTAGATAACGCGAATAGTATTGACAACTTTGCAGTTGTGCAAAAAGTCAGTATATAAAACGGTGGGCTACAAATTGACAACACCTTCCAATTTTTTGCCTTCTGTTGTTTCCGATAAATGAAAAGCAAAAATCCCACAGAACACCTTTGGTGATTACTCTCGATAAGTTCAAGATACGGGCATTTTTCAAAAACATTGACTATGGTCGACATTCCCAGATTAAATAAATTTTATTTCCATCGACAAAAATTGACTTAGCAGTGAAAGGGATAATTAATATGAGCTTACAAAATGTCTTGCATCTAGTATGTAAAACTGTCAACAATATTTCTCACCTTGATTTTATGCGATTTGTTTTTAAACATACTTAATACGCGGTTAATGAATCCTAAGATACCGTCGTTTCACAATTGGATGTACACTCATATCCAAAATGATTGTCGCGCATCTATAACTGTCTTCTGGTAAGAAGATAATTTGATAATGGCTTTGGAGGGTAACACTAATACTATATGTATAATCGGGAAACGTATATTTGTGTTAAATTTCATAGGAAAAGAATTATAAATGCGACAATTAAAATGAGTAAAACAAAATGTTGCTAAATGGTAAGGAAAGTTTTATTTGTGTTTTATTGCTCTTATTTACTGCTATTTTGACATGAAATTTTCCACATATGTCTCTTTGTCGATTGTACACATACTAACATAATAAGAAATACCAGGCAATTCGTTATCAAATTATGTTCCTACAACAACATATTTATAGACCTGCGACAATAATTTTAGACATGAGTGTACCTACTGGAACATAAAGGAACGTACGAGTATGAAAGTCCGTAAAGATGGAAGATGTTACTTCTTAGCCGACATTCCTGATAAGAAGAAGCAAAGATGTCCACCTGATCATGCAAGGCACTTGTGAGAATATAATATGTAAAGTGCAAAGTTAGATAGCATAAAATGTATTTGCATACTAAACTAAAACAGAATTGTTTGTTGCGATAGCTCAGAAAATATAGTTTTCACTTATGCAGGAACCAAACCAGTACTGTATTCAAAGAGAGACGAATCCTAATGGAAGTCCCATAGGTAAAATTTTAAGCTTTATCGCCTGAAACTAATGGAAGAAATGCACAAGTAAGTATTTGAATATCACATAGATTATATATAATTAGTTTAAAACTACAAAAGTTTAATTTATACTAGTGTGACTTTTCTCACGATCCGAATTTGTGCCCGACACGTCATATTTTAGCAATGCATGCCATTTCTATTGAGTATGCAATATATCTTTATACCTTACTCGTGAAACCGATATAAATAAATTATCAGTTATACATAAGAAACAAATGAATACCAAATTTACAAACTGGCAATATAACCCTGATAACATTATGTAATACCCCATACCTCTGCACACTGGACACCCACCTTATTAAAAGTTTCAAAATTCATCACAAGGCCTACGTCGGACGAAATATTATAACCACCAGCATTATATCACAGAAAAGAAATTTTGGGCGGATCGAAATTTAAAATCCACTTGCCGTACTACCTTCTAAGCCACATTGATCTTGTACTTATGGTCAATCACAGAGTATATTGTAATATCCCATGTGATGTTGTAAACAAACAATTCTACATGCCAGTGTTTACAAATACCACCACGTGGTTAGAAAGACTTCACAACAGATGGATCTACAATCACTTGCAGACGACGGCTTCTGGCCCCTCCCACGGAGCAGAAGACGATATCGGAGCAGCAGCACCACCGCCACTCAAGGAACCCTATAAATTGGATGGACAAAGGCAATTCAGTACCAGTTTTCTGGTGACTCTCCTCTAGTCTGCTACGGGACTTTAGGAGTAACTTAACCCCAGGCCTCTAGAGTGCTACGGGACTACGTCTATCCTATCTCCTGGCTTAGCCTGCTACGGAACTCTGTTGGCCCCTTAACCCACCTCTGCTTGCTACGGAGTATGGTTCCTTAATTCTCCTCTGCTTAGCCTGCTGCGGGACTCTGTAGAGATCTTGTCTGCAATCTTACGGTCAAAAGACAACCTACAACTAACTAGTATTTTGTAAAAATACTTTTATAGCGGAGAAGTTTTATAATAAAACTGGTAGTGGGAAATCGTTTCTGGACACTCTTTTTATTAAATGTTCTACCTATACCTATATGGGACAAAACTTTACAATATATACCCCTGCTGTTTGTTTTGTAGAAATATTGCAAGACTTGTGACTCAACCTTGTAAATATTAATTTCAATTTATAATTTATCAAGAAAATAATCAAAAGTATCGCTTCATATTAATTATTTTATTATTTTTATTGCCTTTGAAAAAAATGCTTTATGACTCTTTGGTGTTTCAAGTCAGGAAATATTCTTTATATTCTGGATGATCGTGTAACGGACTTCGAACCTCGTAAATTTATATCTCTAGATGTTCTATGTTCTTCTTTTGTTTGCATTAAGAATGACCAAAAGCTAGCACGTGATTGTTCCATACAGAGACTATGCATTGTCTCGCTTAGTTGGGTTTCCATGGGTTTGCTTTCGGCATCTCCCGATCCAAGCAACAACGGAAGAGAGAGACAATTGCCTATATGATTCACGACGTGTTCTTTCCCGTCTCTCTCTCCTAAACCTCTTTTCGTCTGCAGCGGAACCGATTTCTCATCATGCATGGTCGAATGTGCAGGGCCATATCCATTCCTCTCAGAATCCCTCCAGGGAGTCACGAAATCTAGGATCCACATTTGGCTCCAACGAGCAAACTTTAGTAGTCGAATGTGATGGAAACAAGGCAAGGCATTTTCTTTTGACATCAAAGTATCAACCTTTATTAGTTCAATGTTGGAGTTCCACATGGCTGCGTAATGTATCCTCTGTTACGTAATTTTCTTGTATTTGTTCTCATTAACGTGTAAATATGAGTCCTGGCCCATAAAAGAAGAAAAGAATTTCTACCAATAAGTTTGCTGACGACATCTTTGAGTCTTCTACAATTTTATGTTATTTTCTAGCATAAACAAATATACTTTTCTCTCAACAAAACTTTATTACTAATTACGTTTTATCCGGCAAACAATATTTTCAGCTTATCATGATGTTTAGCTATGTTATAGTCTGAAGCAATATAGGCCTATGTTCAACCAAAGTGTTCTGATGTTAATATAAATTTGAATTTAACTAGTACTACGGCTAATAATAATAATAATAATAATAATAATAATAATAATAATAATAATAATAATAATAATAATAATAAGAAGAAGAAGAAGAAGAAGAAGAAGAAGAAGAAGAAGAAGAAGAAGAAGAGAAAGAAATACTTTAAGATGCTTAAGACACATAATGCAATAAGAGTAAAATATATACAAGATAATTAGAAAAGATCATGTGTCGTACTTGGCCATTTGTCACTGTAAACACCATTGCTGATCAATCCAGCAATATCAGATATTCATTCAACAAACTTCAGATTATCTAACCCACTATTTTGAAACTGAGACAGGTATATCAACATTGGATTCTTCGGATTCGTTGGAATTAAGTATGTCCTAACTAATTTCCAATCAGGATGCTTCTTCTAATTACTCTGAATGTTTAAACATCAGTGATCCACAAAAGAGCGTAACAGTGATTTCACCCAATTATAAATTACTGTGCATAAGCTAATAGGGTGTTTATACTCGCTTTGGCTTCATGTTTTTGTGTACATTAAATGATTTCTTTGTAATTTGTGCGCAAAATTAACCTATGAATTCGTAATACTCAACTTATACAGTGACGTAATGCTTATACATTTGGTAAGTGTACGCTCGAAAGTTTTTTTTTTTTTAAGTATAGCGTAAATCCGGCTCATATACGATCAATCTTTCGTAAATGTAAGGTAACTATACGCTGCACTACAAAAATATTAGGTGCCTATACTCTATTTATTCCCGTATATGCCCTACTATACCCGTGAGTTTATACATAGTTCATTAAGAATTTTGAAGAACAGAAAAGGTATGTTTGCTAATGTAGATCATTTGAGGGAAAGCTTACGAAAAAGGGTGAAAGTTACAAAGACGAAAGTTACTGTGTTTATAACTAAGAGAAAAGAGATAAATGAAAGGAAAAAATAAATATTTTAATAACAACAATTTAAAAATGAAACAGGAAAATGTTTTTCGTCTCTAGTTGGTGGTATTAACTAATATCTCAAATAAGTGCTGAAAATATAATAAAACCTAAGAATGGGGGGAAAAGACTATCTAATTTCGTTAGTAAATCAACCGAAATTTCGTACTTAAAATGAAGATCAAACTGGGGACCAGATATGCGTTAGACTCTAGGCCATGAACAGATGTAATTGAAATATCATCAGTACTGGTATGCTCTTATCAGAAGTGAACAGCTTGAATGAATTTATTACTCAGAAATGAATAAGAACTACGATTACTAATATCTATAACTAATTTTAGAAATATTTCCGTATTTTATTGACAGGTTTGGGAACTAGCTAAATGGAAATTAGCTTTCCCATTATGATTGTAATCAGGTAATGAATTGACTTCGGGGTAATATATAGTCATAGTTACAATTTTTGTTATATCTAAGTAATTTAACTAGTAAGAGAACTATTTGAAATTGTTGTAAACTATACCTTGATGTAATTTTGTATAACGTACATTCTATTGTTCTTATCGTTGTAAGAGCATAAGGGAGTCTTCATATTCAAACTAACATTTGTACTCTCTTTTTTCTCCCGTCTAGTAGATGGCGTTTGTGTCTTTTGTGAACAAGGTCTGTTGTTCGACTCCCGGTGGAGAGCATCGAATGTACTATTGTGGTTCAGACACCTGTTTAAATTTTGCATTAATGTAATCTTACAGTATTGGTTATAGAGAAAGTGAATGCAAATTTATCCAAACCCAATCGAGAACACCTATTAAGTGAAGCACTGTTTCTAGATGTTATACAAGACTCGTTAAACATATATATATATATATATATATATATATTTGCTTTTCTTTAAATGTGATTTCACATCCCACGATGTTTCTCTTTAGTCTAGAGCAGAGAATGAAAATGTAATAATAATTTTTAAAGGAATTGGTGTACCAAAACTTCTTTACATATATATTTACCTTGTCTGTGTATCGTCCGTCTGTCCGGGAGATAAAAGAAATCCAAACAAGCACTTGATGGACAATCTCCAAATTTTGAATGAATTTAGGGGTCAAAACTTATGAATTAATTTCTTTGATTAGAGCTGTATTTAATCGGAAGTGATAGAAGCCGTCTCTTACATGAATAACTATTAGACCAAAATTTAAAACATAGTGAGAAACAGATTTTTGTAATCCTTTATGCAATAAAACCAGAAGTGATACACAATCACTCCAGCATTCGATTTTAATATCCATCTACATGGAGACAAGGCGGTATGAGGTAACGAAAAGAGGATTGTGAAATCGATTTAGCGTTTTAAATTTAAGTATCATCGTTTTCGTAACTCTGTATTAAAATTTAAGTATCAGATATCCAGAACTTCCGATTTTAACGCTGATCACTATAGAATGAAAACCATAATAAATAGATAGTGTAATCAATTGAACGTCCGTAGAAAAAATCTTCACTCTAACATTTATGCTAAAATCAGGAATGGTAGAAGTCAATAATTCCGGTTTCAACATTGATCTTTATAAGGGTGGAAGCAATAACATTGATAAGAAGGGGTTTTCTGAAGTCTGGTGAGTGTTCCAAGGATAAATTTCATCTCCAGTGTAATGTCTCTATACACCGCAAAACGGCAGATAAAAACCACTTCATCGTTATATTGTTATTGAGCAGGTATCGTTATCATATATTGTCGTTGATCCTTATAGGGTGGAAACGATAACAGCAAAAATGAAATGAAATCATTAGTTTTACGTCCCACGTGTATTCCGGTTAGGCTAAAGGAGGCGGTGATGATGAGAAATGAGTTGAATAAAGAAAGAGGGAGGAAACGGGAGAACCCCGAGAAAACCCACGAGCACGGTGTTTGTCCACCACAAAGTCCACATGGTGCGAGCTGGGATCGAACCAGGGACCCCAAGCACCGGACGTGAACGCTCTACCACTGAGGCACCGCGCCCCCAACGATAACAGCGAGAAGCGGTTTTCTGTAATATAAGGGTCCCACGTATATATCCAATCGAATATCTCTAATAAAAGTGAAAGTAGCAGAAAATTAACCAATCCCGATTCAATGGTATCACTAGAGAGTAAAATTGGTAAATTACTCATGAAAGCATATATCCACAATTTGTATATTCCTTCTTGTCACTCTGTATACTTCTAAAACCTCATCGAGTTAAACAGATAATTTTAGCTACCTTCAATGGAGTGTGCGAAATCCGAGCAGACCAGCATTGAAATCAATAAACACATCCCTCTCTCCATTACACTGTTAATTAAATCAATGTGTAAACAAGAAAAAGATAAACAACTATATGCTTCGTTGATTGTCAGTGAAATCTGTATTTATTTATTTAGTGCAAAACTGTAAACGCATGAGGTTGGTAACAGTACTATAATACGTAGATAGAACTCCCACTTCTTGGCTCCATGGACACTTCGGTTTGTTGTGCTCTCTCTCTAAGTATCCCAATACACCATTATTTCTGTACTTGAGACAAGGACGAAATACAGGGTGTTTCAAAATGAATATCGGGTTTGTAAGGCTTTGTAGTATTTATTACATTTAAAGTACAATTATAAATAATAGATCAAACGAAAGAGCAAGTCAAACAGTTTTTGCTACAAGTGAATACCATTCATCACACGGCACACATCGAGTCGAGAGGCGAGGAAGGTCCATAAACTTTCCGCAGGGATATGACATAAAACACACTTAATTTAGGGAAGTCTAGTTTCAACAGAATCATCTCGTGAAGATTTCCTGACCCCAGATACGAACATTGTGAGTGTTTACATCGTTACTTAGGTGAAATGTCGATTTATCACTGAAGATGACACGATCCAGAAAATCTTTATTGTCATGCAGCAACATTTCATTTGCAGAGTTGCACATAAACCGTAATCTATAAACCTTAGAGCTTGTAACAACTGTAGATGTAAGCGTTTCCTTAAAATTCCTCACACAGACGATTGCACTGTAACTACAGATTCAATCTTTGCAGAGGCCGCGGTCACACAAAGGTAGAGCGTTCCCCTCTGTTGCTTGGGGTCCCTGGTTCAATCCCAGGTTGCTCTAAGTGAAGTTTGTGATGGACAAACACCGTGTGCGTAGGTGTTCTTGGAGTTCTCCCGTTTTTTCCCCACATTCTTCATTCCACCATTTCATTCATTATTTCATCATCATCGTCTCAGTTTGCCTAGATGGCATAACAACGGGACGTAAAACTCAAAGATTTCATTTCATTTTATCAGTCTTTGCAAAATGTATAGCACAAAAAGCTTTCTGCTCACTAGTGTAATCTTTGCTACTAGCGTTTTCTAAGAGACGAGAAGGAAGCAGTGCATGCACATGCGTAAGTACAAAACTGCGACTTGCTCTTCCATTTGATGTACTTTTTTATAATACTAGCGAAGTATCTCAAGTGGTAGAACGCTGGCTTCGCATTCGGGAGGTCGTGGGTTCGATCCCCGCTGCTGACCATCCTGATTGGGGTTTTCCAGGATTTTCCTCAGTTCTACCATGCAAATACTGGGATGGTGCATACTAAACAGGCCCTGGCCAATACGTTCCCAAATTCTTTCCATTGTTATTGTTGTTGTTAGATGTCCAGTATAAAATGGCCTCTGAGCTGTATCTGTGATTATTAAATAAATGAATAAGTAATTGTAAAATAAATAAATAAGTAATTGTAAGTTAATTAGAATAAATACTACAAAGTCTTAAAATCCCAATATTTCTTTTGGAACATTCTGTATCCTGATTTTGAGGACCAGAGTGTTTACGATGTCCACTTCGTTTGATGACAGAAACAGTGAGAGGACGTATTTCAATTTGACTTTTAAAGTAACAAGGTAATAACAATATTATTTGACTCTGAAGGCAACTACATTCCTATAAAGTAATTGCGAATAAAGGTACAGGTTGTCAATATTAATGCCGGGAAGATCAGTTTGGGCTTGTTTATAGTGTTTGAGATGCTGAGAATTTTTGTATTTTTTTTTCGAGTTTAGCGCCACTGTTTAGCACGAAAGCTATATGAGACATGGAAATACACTTAAATTGGAAAGAAATCCAATAATTATAGCTTTTCGGATAAAAGAAAACGACAAATAATGAAAATGTGTAATTAGAAAAAATGGCGGAATGTGAATGTGGGAAGAGTCTAGAAAACTTCAAGAGAACTCATGAGCACAGTATTGTGCATCGTGAAGTCGCGTGGAGAGATATCGAACCGAGTACTCCTTGCAAAAGATGTGAGTACCACTGAGCAGCCATGTTACTAAAGGTGGGATTTTGACCGCTGTATTAGTTCAAATTTCACACTAGGACTTGAATTTTGGAATCAATGTAGGTCTATACTAAAGGAGAGCATCGTTGCCACTAAGCTAATAGGGAGAGCTAAAATGGTTAGAAATTAATGTTTGGGGGTGAGAGCAAGAATGAGAAATTGGCTTGAGAATAGAAGAGTTAGATAAACTATCCGTCTTCGTACTATGAAATATAGACAATTAAAGGTTTCAATATCTAAAGTCGTGGTAAAAATCATTGGAAGCTAGTTCTATACATGATGAATTTTGATTTCACAAATTTATAAAACTGAAGTGACTAACGCCTCGAAGTATTGGAAGGGTGTAACTCGGTACGATTACAAACAGAAGAATGAAAATACGAATGCAAGTCGAGAGTGGTCAGATGTAGAATGATTAAGTAGTGTAGTTAAACAATATGTCCTGCTACAATGCACATCGAAATTCTAAGGAAGACAGAATCTGAATTTACTGTTTCAGAAACTAGAGAATAATCTACCCTTACAGTATAAGAAGAGTTGAACTCTGTATGTAATTGACAACTCCAACATACTTACACACGTGCACAAACTGCCTGAAGTTGTCAGCATCGTACATGGACACAAATGCAGTAATTATGAGTCAAAAAATTTATAAACTGATTCTTGAAATAAACTTGGCAGCATTATCATTTGTACCATTTATGTAATTGAGTGTGGTTCTCAGATCTCGCAGACATACTTACAATTGTCAGTTCAGATCATAGAACCGTATTTTTCAGCAGTTTCTGGACAACTTTGATCCTAAACTCAATTCCATGGACGAAAGTACTAGTGCACACACGGAGATATCTTCACCGATTAATACCTTACCAATGAGAATAATACCTGTATAAAATATCCTCTAGGCTTCTCCACCCAAACGAATTGAGCCATGTAAAATATTCTAGGAAACGGATAGAAGTAAGTTTTTTGGTTGCACCTTTCGGTTGCACAGCATCAATGTATTTTGCGTCGGTTGCAAATCTTCTTCCCCTCAGCGCTTCATTCAATGGTCCAAACATAATGAAAGTCAATTCATATACAGTAACGCTTTGCTGTAAAAATCCATCTCCCTCGCGACGATAACGGGCCAATTGTTTATGAGAGAATCCAATCTTTGTGCCTTATGATGCGCTTACAATTCTTTCGGGAGCCACTTTGCAAACACTTTCCCAAACTTTAGCCTACTGTGTAAGATGAAATACGATGAACCATGATAGATATGTAAAGTATTGGCGATTTAGTCCATTGTGGTTCTTCTGTTTTGCATCACCACACCCTCAACGACTTTCAAATTGTCCTCAGTGGTTGACGTTGATGGCCTGCCCGATCTTTTCTCGTCACATAAAGAAGTTCTTCCCTGTTTGAAACGCTCTATCCACTCGTAGATCTTGCTTCGTGATAAGCAACTGTCATTATACTGCGCTCACATTCGACGAATAATTTGCGCAGGTTTAACACCTTCAGCAAACAAAAAGCGAATCACTGCCTTCATTTCCTCCTTAGTGCAAATCCACAATGGAGCTGCCATCTTTAACGGTCTGCTACACTTCAACTAGTAAGGCGGAAATAAGATTGACAGGTTAAATAGAAGTGTTGCAGACGGCACTAATTCAGCGCTGGATGCTAGCAGTATTACCAAACCCTAATGCAAGAAATTGCGAAAGTCCCTTTACTTTTTGACTTTACCTCGTACTAACAATTACAACCAGATTTGCGAATGCAATAACGGTTTGTCGTTTTTCATATAATGCTAAAAGTATTTTTGATTATGATTACTTGGTTCAGTGTACAGAAATTTTAACCACGTTATATAAGCATTGACGAACTTTTATTGGATTCTAGTTGACCCCGATCCTGTAATACACTGGAGTACGCAATCATCGATGTTCTATTTTACACAGCAACTTCCAATTTCACTTTTGACCTTTGACACCATGAGTGTCAGATTTCATTCCATTGCTGGTACAGACGGAGTTTTTCTCAGCTGGATAAAAATACAATCAACTGGATCGACCGGAAGCTCGTAGGAGGGAGAGAGAGAGAAGTTATTGAGACCCCACCACAATTAATCAACTGCTCTGGTGTCTGGTGTGTTCGTTTCGGATGAGACAGCCAGGGGCAAACTGAGGACCTAAAATCTAATCTAACTACTAGCCTCTTGTGTCGAATGCGTTCGATAAAATCATATAGTGCAGTTGTCAAAGAAGAAATCAGTTCTTTAGGGTTCTCTCCACCACAAAACATTGTAATAAACTTTTGTAGAAAAGTGTTTTTCTTCTATACATAGATTTGTCTTCACGGCCAATGCAATAATCATACTTCGACATATAGATTACAACATAATTCAATTAATTTCAATGTGTGCCACTTACCAGTGGTTTAAGGAAAAAAGTAAATGTTTAACCCTTATCCGGGCAACCGGGGCCTCCCAGGCCCAGTAGCTTCATTTTTCTAAAATTTCTCAATAACCATACATATTTCGAAGACATAAAATACTGAATTCTTCTATCTTTTGTCGAAGTTAAAATCATGAACATATCGAGTTGGTAAAGCTAATGTTTTTTTTTTTTTTTTTTTTTTTTAATTTGAAAATATTTTCCTGACGTAACCGGGCAACCGGGACCTAGGAGGCCCCATATAACTTTAGTGAAATTCCTGTCAAATATTAGATCAAATTGTCACATAATTATATATTGAACACGTGACTATTGTAACCTTTAGTCGGAACAGTATGCGGCAACAGACATTGAATTTTGAGTGTTCTGCACTTAAAATATATACTGGGCCTGACAGGCCCCGGTTGCCCGTTTACGTTAGAAAAATGTCTGGACCGGATTTGCTATTCTGCTTGGCGGCTTACAAAAGCATGACACGAAGTTTCGCTACTTGACAAAAATATATACCGGCACATTCTAGACTAGTCTAAACAGTAAGTGACAATAGGCATTGATTTTGTGTATTCTCACTTAAAATATATACTGGGCCTCACAGGCCCCGGTTGCCCGTTTACGTTACAAAAATGTCTTGCCCGGATAAGGGTTAACTACAGGGACTCAGTCGAAAGCGGAAGACATATCCGATTTCAAGAGATCAGGGATGGCTTAATGATGGCCCGCGGTTCAGACGCAACCCGCTAGTATTCACAATTCATTCGGTCTGCGAACAAATATGAAAATTGTAGACTGTGATTTGCTGCTTTTCGTTTAACTTCATAGATAACATGGAGTGTGTAAATGGACCGCATAATATATCTGAATTAAACTTCATCTTTATTGCGAAAATATTTAATTCCCAAGCCCGTTCGCAAAGGTAAGGCCGTTAGTACTGAGTACGAGTTTCGAAAAATATTCATTTCGTATAGGAACTTCCAAATATTCGTATCTCAGTGTCTCTTTGGTTTAGAACAGTCATTACCAAAATTATGTACTTTCTGAACTACCATAACGTTTCTGATATCCCACTGTGAGCTATCAACCAAAAGAACTACCAATATTTAGAAACAATATTACATTTATGGATTGCCTATAAACTTACGTTTCCAGGCTAGCCAACCGGAGTGTTAACACTATCTACCGAAAAGTCCCTACGGGCTACTATTAGCTCGTGATCTATGGTTTGTCGATCACTGGTCTAGACTCATGAAACAATATTTAAGGTGCAGATGATATGACAAAAAAAAATATTTAAAAAATGTATCATCTACGGTCATTAAACAAACTTTAGTCTTAGGTGTGGGTAGAAAAGTGGAAAATGGCTCCTCGAGTTCTGTCACTATTTCGTAATGGTCAACGAAACGTTACAAGTTGGACATGATTTAAGAATGGGGATAAGTTTGGAGATGAAGCCTGAACCTAGGACGCTGAATCCGTGTCAAAAAATAGTTTCTAGTTATCTCCTATAGAGCTTGACTTCTCTCTGTTGATCTAGTAGCTAGTTCAAGGGTCGTTGGCGAACGGGACACATGTTTTATTTCCGGTAGGGGATTCGTAACATTTAAACGTATTGAAGATGGTCCGTGTCCCACCTTAGACTGTAAGCCCACGTCTCAAATAGCCTCAGTGATGAATATAAATACTTGTACTCCACCTAAACAAAAAAATCTTACAATCTTAACTCTTTAGGAATTCATATTGAAACCAGACATTATAAAAGGGTCATATCAATTTCGGTTTCAATACAAATGTTCCTGGACTTTTAGAAATGAATCTAGCATTTAAATTATAAGGATCCATATACCGTCACACTGCAAGCCACATTTTTACAGTTATAAATATGTGCTTTTATAATTATGAACAAACAGTAGCTGATAACATCACGAGACCATGCAACCATGAAGATACGAAGAGGACTCGAGGAGTTACGAAGACGACCGACTACCCTCCCTCCAAGAAGATGGTTATAAAAGAGTACCGCAAGCGGATTGCTCACCTAATAAAAATCGTCTTCCCAAGCCGCCATGGGCTACGGAAATTCCTTCTAATACCAACTTCTGGGACTGCCATGAGCTAATGAGTTTCCCCCAAACTCCTACTTCGGAGGCTGGTATGAGCTAGGGAGTAATACCGATCCCTGTCTAAGGCCTGTGAACTAGGACAAGTATCCTATTCCAAGGTCACATTGTGTACATCAAACTTATTGTACACTGAAAACAGTTTAGAGAAAAGACTTAGACTTACAATAATTTTATAAAAAATGTATAAGGCAATTCTTTTTATCACAAAATGTGAAGGTAAAAACTTCGAGTACATTATTTAAAGACTCTACCAAACACAACAATGCAATACAGGTCTTATCCTATTACACTTACAATGAAATCAGTTTACAAACAAATCTAATATTTTTTCTTCTAATCACATTCTTCTAATTTGGAGAACGGAAGCAAAATATGCATATGAACATAAAGATGATTTACACTAAGTGTAAATATATCAGCTTTCCTCTCTGTGTGATACCTATTTGAACTACAGTCTAAACTAATATAAAGGATCAGTATAATACAAATACTTAGATCTCTCAGTATTTGCTAGAAATATATCCCTAAATAATTTATACGTGACAAATGATGGTTCCATCTCCATTATTAGCTTGAAAATTATTTCGTTAAACACAACATAGCGTATGATTCATGTATTTTTGAAACAGAAATAAACATAAATAAGAGTTACTATAATAAAAAAAATAAGGTTTAAATATTCCAGATCAACTCACTATATTTTTTCACGTTATGTAATGATGCTAGATACGTTCAAAGAACGTTCAATAAAGTTCTACACAATGGACCATAACTTTTTAAATAATTACACTAGGACCGTGAGACTTCGTGTACGTATACTTGTGTTCTTAGCATTAGAGTTATGTAGCATGTTTTCTTCCTCTATTTACAGATACGCCTACAATGGAGAAAGAAGTAGACAACCACGCTGGCCAACAGTCGGTCATTGAGTTCGTATACAAGACCGGCAAATATTCAGCCACATCTATGCGACACAAATTGCTTCATGTATACGAGAATGAGATATTGAACCGCAGCAATATTCAGTAATAGATACAAAAGTTCGATGGCGATGATTTCTGTCGGCTTGACCAACATGGCACGGCAGACCATCAACTGCAGTGAACAACGTTAACAAAGACCACGTTGACAAAGCGTAACCATACGACAGATTGCTGAAGCGACTTGGTTATCTGTGGGCAAACATTAACCCTTACGGGATCCGGAGTTTGGGGGGTAATTTCTAGACTTTCAGTCAAGCATCTACTGCATCCTCACTATTTATCCTAGGATCATGGTTCATACCTCATTCTCTTCAGAATGAAGTTGGCTTTCAAATGGTATCACTTGCACGCCCATATCATATACCAGAAGAGGGAAAATTTCGGAGGGATTTTTTTCTTACTTTGAGTCCCTCTGGATCGGCTCTATGTGAACGTAGAGATCTAAAAAAAATCTGATAAATAGTACTTGGTAAACTGAATGCGTGTACCAAATGTCAAGTTTCTATCTTGAATACTAAGGGCGGGAGAAATTTTATCAAGAATCCCCACAATGCCCCAAATTACCGCAAAAGACAGCCGGTGACTTAGTGGTAGAGCGTTCACCTCTGGTGTATGGGGTCCTTGGTTCGATCCCAGCTTCGAAAAGTGGACTTTGTAGAGGACAAACACCGCGTGCATGGATTTTCTTGGGGTTCTCATCATCACCATTCACTTCTCGTCATCATCGTCTCCTTTAGCCTACCCGCCATAAGCATGAGACGTAAAACATAAAGATTTCATATTTCATTTCATTAATGCAGCCTTTAGGTTACAGAAAACTTTGTCTGTTAGGTGTCACGCCTACTCAGAATCAAAAAGAAACAAATCCACTTTGCCAACCACAAGTGTCAGAAGGTTAGAAATATTTGTTGGGAAGGGGTTCCTCAACCTCTTTATAGCCCTGTCCGATTTATTTCTGTTTGGTCTTTAAAAGGCTTACCTTCATAGTAGGCAGTTTATCAGTGACCAATATCTCATTGTGTGTGTAAAATAGTGCTGTAAGAGTAGAGTCCGGAATTATACCAAAGTGCGTTTACGGGATAGAAAGAACAGTGAACTGAATGTGTCACAGCAGATAGAAGATATATTGAATAACATCCGTATATGTACATAAAAAACACAAGTACAGACACACAAAACTTCATGATTCTAGTGCAACTATTAAAATAGTTATGGGCTAGTGTGGAAAACATTTTGAACACCCTTTGTTGGTAGAAATTAGTTTATATGTAAGTTTATGTTTGCTTCTGGATAAGTTTTCATTGGTGTGTTTGTGGAAGAGCATTTACTTCACGGATCTAGCAGCACCTTAGAGGGTAATTTTAGGTGAGAGTTTATGGAAAATACTCTGCTAATCTCATAGGCTTTGCGATTCCGAGAAGGAAGTGCCACCATTGAAAACCCTATTTAATTAGAAGAAAACAAGGTATGAGCCGTTAATCTGTGTTGACGGTGTAGAAGATACAGTTGTTTAAGAACACAACAATACTATCAGCAGAAGCTTCAGTTGGAAACTGTTTGCTGATGATTATGTATTATAGAGTTCCATTATGAATAAATCTTTCCTATTTACCAGCTTGATCACCTAATTTTGATCCTAACACAATGTTTTCAACATTACTTTCTTTTTGCATCCCCTCAACCTGAGCTTTTCTCCCCCCGCTAGTGCTTGTCCAGGAAAAACTATACTATCTTAAGCATTCATTTATGAATTCTTAGACCGTATTTCCCAGAATAAAACAGAATTTTATGGAAAACTAACGGAGTGGCGTGGTACAGTGGTAATGTTCCTATAACTCTTTGGAAATGTTTCTGGAGAGATACCAGGTTGTGTAACTACGAAGTGGATAACAACACACCATCAAGTTTTCTTTTGAAGGATTTACTATTTCTCTCAGCACTCTTATTTCATAATTAGATCCATACCTATTCAAAATTCGTTGATTGGTTGATTTGGAGCTTACCATTCCGTTCAACAGCGAGGATATATGAGATATGGACCGGCAACTCAATATGGGATCTGAACCATATGAGCTCCCAACGGGAATCGAACCCAAAGACGCGTGCTTTAGCCATATATCCACAAGGAGGTTTCCACTTAATTTTACAATATTTTATCTGCTTTAACTATGAAAGAATCAAGGTAAAACTAGTATTTTTATTTATTTTTTCTTTTTCAGAGTTTCTTTAGACCAGTGATTATCAACCTAATACTTATCACAACATCCATTTTAAAACATCCTCTTGCCAGCGAACCCCCTATAATTTTTGGTAAGTAATAAGCTTATGTGAAATTTTTAATATACCTATTGCAGAGATCTATTTCTAATAGTAGGATACATTTCTTTTATATAGTGGGTTCAGTAACTTCCCTAAAGCGAATGGATTAATACGAAATTTCGTCACTTAATTCATGTTACAAATACCGAATTTGATTCGTCATACTGTTTCAAAAAGAGGTGGTTTGAAAATTTTAAACCTTCATAACTCCCTTAAATTTGGGTCATATGATAAAAAGTAAAGTGATTTCTTATTTTGGTTTGAAAAAAACTTGGACAATTGTTAAAAATAGTTATTGAATATTTTAAAAGATTTGATAACGTGCTTCACGAAGATTGAACTGGACTTTGCCGCACTAGTGAAATCACACCATGCTCAGATATTTCATTAGCTTTCAATTTTAATTGTATTTCAATATGCGGGTTTTGCTGCATTTGTGTTTGTTAGTATTTTTTAAATATGCAGCTCTCATCAGTTTCATATTGTACTTCATTCATTTAAATTGATTTTGAAACAACTCTGTACCTTTCTGAAAATGTTTACTAGACCTACTTTTTGTTTCTCTTAACAGGAAAAATATGGCTATCAGAACAAAATACAAAACAATATTTAAAAATATTTTCCGGTTCTTCCGTTTATCCTCGCGACTCCTTAGGTGTCGCGTCCCCCAGGTTAAGAAACCCTGGTTTAGACATTATTAATATAATGTAATGTTTTGTACATTTCGTTACAATTACTTAAAACTTATAAAGCAAACAACTGATTTGTATATAACAAACAAGTTTTGGTTAGGTAAAGTGTATGGACAGCACATCGAATTCATTTGCCGAAACTTCTGAGTTTGTAGATCAAAGTGCCGTAAAATTAAATTAGTTCTTTGTCGACAACATGAGCTCTTTGTCGTGATCGGACCGGTACCTCAAGCACAAACGATAAGAATTTTTATTCGCTTCAGGTTAAGCATAGGAAGCTTATAGTTTAGTTCCAGGTATATCTATATCGCCCCCAGAAACAGAAAGGTGCTAAGCGCCACTTTCCTTCATTCCCAACTGTGTGTATATCTTGACTACTTATTCCATGTTTAATGACATGTAGATAGGAGGCAAGTAACATGAGACAATGTGAGAGGTTTGCAGTGAAAACTGAATTCTACAAGAAAGAAAAAGTCAGAAATATTTAGTGTTTCATTCGTTTATTTTTTTTAATGCTCTCCTAAGAAAATTGCCTTTTGGCGCTTAGCACCTTTCTGCTTTCTGGGGGCGACATGTTCACTGATATTATTTTTTCAACAGGATGAAGGTCCATCTTAGTACCATAATGATGTGAGAAGGTATTTGAATGAACATCTCCCACAGCGTTCGGTAGGTCGTACTAGTCCTGATGATATAGCATACTTGAGATAGTCCCTGAGATTTTGAGATATGACTTGTTTTTATATCGAACTTTGTCAAAGACCGCGCCTTTGTCCCATCATTGCCTTGAAATGTCAAAGAGCTACAACAGTAGATCCCAAAAGCATTTGTTGTCGTTACAACAGACGTGTTGATTCGAGTATGCCCGTAAATTTATTATCGACTAGATGTCTATTGCGTTACGAAGAGCACCCACATACATCTTTGTAAGGTAGGTCGATGCATTACCTTGCTTCTGTGTATTAGGGAGTCCGTAAGTATGTGTTTGGAAGAGGTACAATCTTTATCAGACACCCTGTATGTTCTCTTCTTCTTCATATGTGATATGTTAGGTTTAATTCACACTTCTCACCCACCGTCCCTGCTATACGACGCCTGATACTTATACGTAGCACGGTTTGGAAATCTAGTAAATAAGCAGTTTTAATCAGTTAGAAACACTGAGAAACTTTTTCCCGAATATGGCCTTCATTACGAACATTTGGAGCATATAGAATTATGACGATTTTTCTAAATCTATATAATGGGGTCGACATGTGCTTATTTATTACTGCTCTTCCTTAGGTAAGAATGGAAATGAAGTAATAAATTTGAGATTCTCGAAAATGTACTTTTTTCCCTTTTTATTCCAAATTTATATGATGTATGAGTTATTACCACATAAATACACCCACGCCCAACGAAAAACTATCCATTAGAATTTGCAGAGCTCTGATCCTGCACAGACTATTGGTCTCCTCTTATCTATTTCACTTTTACGTAATAAACATTTCAACACAATCTTGGACGTTGGCCAATGCAAACAGCAAGGAGAAATTATTATTTTAAAATGAACGAATCACTTTGGGTTCTAATATTTTGGGATGCGTATTGTGGTTACAATAAACATATTAGCATTTATAAAACGTCAAAAAAAACTTTTATAATTCTTACAGTAAATGATATAATATTTTTACCGTATAATTTATTGCCATGTATTTATAATATAAGTAACGCTTTAAAGGGATAAACGTTAAAGATAATTTAATTCTATTTCTTGATGATTATAAGAATGTTTATATTTACAAATGTATGAACTTAAGATACATTTAGTCGGAACGTGAAGCTAATATGCTGTACGATATATCATCTTTCAATGAAAATACATTCGAACCGGTAATATATTGACATGGTAATCACTATTTCGACATAAGGGGCCGCAGTGGCTCAGTGTTAGACCATTCACCTCTGATGTATGCGGTCCTTGGTTCGATCCCACATCGCGCCAACTGAACTTTGTGTTGGACAAACACTGCGTGTGTGGGTTTTCTCGAGGTTCTCCCGCTCCGGTGCTTGGGGTCCCTGGTTCGATCCCAGCTCGCGCCATGTGGTCTTTGTGGTGGACAAACACCGTGTTCGTGAGTTTTCTCGGGGTTCTCCCGATTCCTCCCACTTTCTTCATTCCACCATTTCATTCATTTCTCATAATCACCGTCTCCTTTAGCCTAACCGGCATAACCACGGGACGTAAGACTCAAAGATTTCATTTCATTTCATTTCGAGGTTCTCCCGTTTCCTCCTACTTTCTTCATTCCATCATTTCGTTCATGTCTCATCATCAAGGACTCCTTTAGCCTAGCCGGTATAATGCTGGGACGTAAAATTGAAAGATTTCATTTTTTTTACTACTTCGACATAAGCAAATAATGGACAGAAAACTTAAACCAGTGGCCATTGCTACGCACCGGTAATCTCAATGAAAGGCTCGTAATGCTGGAGTAAATGTAGTGGTACTGTTACCTGCCCTGATATGATCCTCAGACCATCGTCGACACGGGCTTATGTTATTATACCAGAAAGACCAGCAGAAAACAATAACCGTCTGTTACGTATATCAGATCATCTCTGAAAGACGCAAATTCATGCAATTATTGTGTATAACCAGACTGCAATAAAGAGCATAAACGCTTTGTTTTCCTTGTACTATAGCTTTGCAAGTTTTTCTTCAACAACAACTTTTTTGTCGACCTGAAGTATCTTAGCTCAAGGCGTTACATCGATATCTACAATCAAGAATCAGGTAGAAGTCAGTGGCCAGACTATGTCTACGAAACATTTAGCCACCATGTAATATTTATAGCTTAGGACGACGAGGAAAAATATCTCAATTTGGGATCAGAGATAGTTATTTTCATTTGCAAGAACTTAGAGGGGGAGTAAAAGCTTGTTTTGACACCAAAAGCAGAGCTTCGAAATCATGATATTGGAAGTCACATAGCCAGAACTCCAATATCAATTAAGGGGCAGAGAAACCAGTGGCATAGCGCTTACAACTAGTGTGTGGGGTCTTTGCTTCGATCCTCGGCATGTAAGTTTGCGATGGACGACATCATAACCGTGAGTTTTCTCTGGGTACTCCCGTTTCCTTCCACACTATCATTACACCGATTTTTCTACCATTATTCTCTTGCCTTAATCATCCGTCTCCCCTTGTACTAAAAGTTATAGTTGTGAGACTTTAACTAAAAGATTGTATTTCGTTTTCTGTTAAATATCAATTACAGGAGACAAGAGACACTTACATATCTCAAGGCTGGCTGTCAGAACATTTTTAATTGACGCTGTACACTTGCTCTTTATCTACTTTTATGTTTAATTTTGGTTTATGTAACATTTTTATCCAAGCATTTGATTTTATTTCAATAATTTAGTATGTGACATCACCACAAGTTAAGTTAATTTAAGTCTTCAGTTATTGGAGTCAATGACTAGTTGTCAAACTCTCGCATACCCAATAAGAAACAGCAATTGAGGAGATTGATACAATAAGGTCGTAAATCTGAAAAATGTAGTTGGAGAAAAACGATGTTGAAAATTTAAGTAGCTTTATATTTTCTTACATAGAACAACGTAATATGCAGCATTTTATATCGATATTGAATTGAAATGATATCAGGAGGCTAAACAAGCATGGTAAAAGCCACAAATGCGTTTCGATGCAAAAAGAGCGTAAACTCACTTACGCCCTTATTACATCAAACTCCTCAATTAAGGCAGCGGCGTAAAGCAAAAGGACGAAATCTATTTCTCTTGCCAGAAAAGTTATCGATGGTGTTTTCAGAGATGAGAAACGAATTTTTCTTATTGATTACATTGGAAAGAGTGAAGAAATAACTGCGAATACGAAGCAGGTTTCTGTACCAATTGAATAACAAAGAACGTGATATGATATCTGGATTAAAAACGAAAATCTTTAATCAGGACAGGATAAGGTACAGTTATGTCCAAAATTATTGTCGCATGTCTATAAATATGTTGTCGTAGGAATATAATTTGATAACAACTTCGCCCGATAATTCTTATAATGTTAGTATGTGTATAATCGGCAAAGATATACATGTGGCAAATCTCATGTCAAAAAAGCAGTAAATAAGAATAATAAAACGAAAATAAAACTTTCTTTTCCATTTACTAACATTTTGGTTTACTCATTCTAATTTTCGTATTTATAATTCTTTTTCTATGAAACTTACCACAAACTTACATATCCCGATTATACACATAGTATTAAAAGTACCCTGCAAAATCATTATCAAATTATATTTTTACAAGAAGTTCTAGATATGCGACAATCATTTTGGACATGAGTGTACTTTGGTAATGTAAAACTTGAAGGAACTGAATGTGAATTGCTGCGACATTTACCCTATTCTCTAGATTTCCACATATTCTTATATTTGAAGAAATTTACGGCTGGATGTTTGTAGTCCAATTAGTAGAACATGGCAGCCGTAGGTAGGTATTCCACAGATTTTGAAGAATCGTACATCAGGAATGGAATTTACTCACTGCAAAAACGTCAGTAGTATAAGAAGAAATTGTACTATGTACGTTCATACTTTAATAACTATAAACGTTGAAAAATTGTAAAAAAGAAGAAACTACAAATTAAGTTCTGACTACAATTTGATACACTTTTGAATTCATTGTGAAATTACTAATTGACAAATATAACCTACAAAACACTAGTGTAACTTATAGATAGTGATATACTAAGGTTTGTATATTTTGCCCCAAACTTTATTTGTAATTAAATAAATTAATTCTTTTGACTAGACGACTTGAAACAATTTCGCATCTTTGCAAATACCATTATAGTCTTAACTTGAACTTAAAAATGCAATGGCTCTTGATATTGTCTAAGATTTGAAATTTTGAAGTATTTACAAGGAGAAAATTGGAGTAAGAGTTGAGTAACTAGGATCTAAGTGAATATAAACACACTAAAGAATTTGATTTGGAAATTATTAGACACTTAAATTTACAAGTAAGATTAGTTGTAAGATCAAAATGTAGCAACTATAAGTGGTGACAAGGTCGAAATGTAGTTTAATTTCCATATGAATATACTAATTACTACGTTTACAAACTTACAGAACTGTTGAAAGTCAAACTGTTGAATCTAGATCCTGATTTTGTTTCGAGTCTTCTTTCTAACGGTTACTAAATATAACTTCAACAGGTCGATCACCAGAATAATAGAAACTGGAAATGTGAGGAAATAAGATCCATTCTCCACGCCTCAATATTGCCCGAAATTATTCCTAGGTACCCTCCAGCTTGACTGTATGTCATTACTCGTATATCTTCCATTTCCCCTGTCGCTCCAGTAAGGAAACCGATAAGTTGATTCCACGTCAACTTGATTCCCCGCGAGCCCGTCCGCACAAAGTTCGGACAGAATAAATATGGACAGGAGCGTGTTATACGACTCCTGATACCTGTGGTAGACAGAGCATATCCCGATCTCTATAAAAGCGTGAGGGATTACGAACAAAGCTGTTAACAACTATGTATTAACAGAAGAAACTAGAGAAATTTGTACATTAAAAGAATACCATAAAATTGTATTTGCATCATTACTTAAAAAAGAAATGTAAATGAAAATGAAATCTTTGAGTTTTACGTCCCACGCTTATGCCGGTTAGGCTAAAGGAGACGGTGATGATGAGAGATGAGTGAAATGGTGGAATGAAGAAAGTGGGAGGAAACGGGAGAACCCCGAGAAAACCCACGAGCACGGTGTTTGTCCACCACAAAGTTCACTTGGCGGGGGCTGGGATCGAACCCGGGACCCCAGGCACCAGAGGTGAACGCTCTACCACTGAGCCACCGCGCCCCCCTTAAAAAAGAAATGTGTCCATTAAAAGAAACTTGTACCATTAAATTTTAAACTTTTAAATATAAATTAGGCTATAAGGTTCTCTATTAACTTAATTTTGCTGCTAGCTCACAAAATACACCACTGGTGTGTACCTCTAGAACTAACATTCCTTCCTAATTATCTCTATATACATATTTGACTGGTAACTAACTAACTAACTAATTCTATGGCCTATGGAACCCGGAGGTTCAATGCCGCGTTCACAAATGCTTTCCACTGACTAATATCCTTAGCTAACTGGATTCAGTTACTACTTTGTATTCCTATTTTTGCGATATCCATCTTAATATTGTCCTCCCATCTGCGCCTAGGTCTTCCAATGTTCGTTTTCCGATTGTTCTTCCAGTCAAGACTTTGAAAGCGTTTCTACTTTCTTCCATTCTAGCTACATGACCTGCCCACCTAAGCCTCCTAGATTTGATGACTGTAACAATGGTTGCTAAACTGTATACAATATGTAGTTCCTGTTATGAAGTCTCCGCCATTCACCATTCCCGTTCCTTTAGGGCCTGAATATTCGTCTCAGGATATTGTTCTCAAACACTTTCTGTCTACTTTCTTCCCTCAGAGCTAGCGAGCATGTTTCACAACCATACAGAACAACAGGCATGATTATCGTTTTGTATATTTTAAGCTTCAAATTCATCGACAGAATTGGCGACGACAAGAGATTTTGAACTGAATAGTAACACGAATTCCCTGCTTTTAGTCGACATTTAATTTCTTCCTGAATATGATTTTTGTCTCTTAATATTGATCCCAGATGTTTGAAAGTATCCACTTTATCAAAAGCATTGTTATTTTAATGTATCCTTCATGTGACCTACTATGAACCCGACGAACTTCCATGTATTTAGTTTTCTCTGCATTTACTTCTAAACCCATGTTCCTGGAAGCGTTTAATAAGAGCGGTTGAGTGGTAGTACATGACTAATTGACCAATAATTAGTGATATATCACCCTTGAGTAAAGTGGATGAGTATTTCAGTGATTGTGTGAAGACAGCTTCAGGCTATGTCGAAACAAAGAGATAATTATATTACAAACTGAACTATTGGTTTCAGTATGCGAAATAAACTAACACAATATAAAGGTATCTGATTTATTGATATATCACAGCGTTATATAGAACGTGTTTGCAGGAAACTTTCTATTAATCTGGTAAAGGCAAAATGGCGTCAGAATCATGGTAGCGAAATAATTGGTAGTCGAGAGAGGTTTATACTAACTTCCGGAAAAACAGGTGAACAAAGCCACACACACAATATATATGTATATATAGGGTGGAAGATAACAACACCAAGAACTTTGGGAGAGATTCCTTACTTGAAATGAAAGGAAAACGTTCTAATAAACATTGTTCGAAATAATGTCTCCTTTCAGAGTTATGAACCGCCGAATATTCGAAAAATGACGTTTCCAAACGTCCTGGCGTAGAAACTGTAGGACCTATTCTAAGCAGTTTAAGGCAGGGATGCAAATAACCATTCGCCCACTCGCCCAGGGCGGGTGGTTCATCGGTGCGGGCGAGTATTTAATATCATACCGAAGGTAAGTAAATGATTTCTATTGTGGGATCTGGACTGGTAGTTTTTTTTTCTTGTGCGAGTAAAATTTTGTTGCTTATTTGCATCTCTGGTTTAAGGAATTACACAGGAACTAGTATGCGTTCTGTCTAAATAACCATTTTCAGAATTCACGGTACCAGCAAAACGAACGCACCATTAGTACTTAAAGGAGTATCCCCATACCTCAACTTCCTTTTTACAGTTCGTACCGGTATCGCCAATAACGGAGGATGGTGAAACATAGATATTTAGATAGAGCGCATACTAGTTCCTGTGTAATTCCTTAAACCGCTTGGGGTAGGTTCTATAGTTTCTAAGCCAGAGCGTTTTGAAAAGAGATTTTTCGAATTTTCGGAGGTTCATAACTCCGAAAGGAGACGTTTTTCGACCCATGTTTATTAGAACTTTTTTCTTTCATTTCATATAAGGAATCACTTCCTAAAGTTTCTCGGTGTTGTTACCTTCCACCCTGTATATATATATATATATATATATATATATATATAGGTTGTTAAAGAACTGTACCGACAAACACCCATTGCGTCCCCTTGGCAACTTAAGTTGCCACGGCAATTTTTCGTTATAGCGCAGAAATTCATTTATTGACGTTGCAGATTTTAACCATCAAATTATTTTGGAGTCTGTTTCGTTATAGCATCGTTGCATTTTCTTTGTATGAAATATATTCGTAAGATTAGCACTGTTTTTGGCTACAATGTGTTTTGAGGAGAAAGACTCAACTGGATTGATTGCAAAGACTCCAGAAGAAAGGATTGAAGGTTTGTAAAGAAAGGATTAGCTTGATTTTAATAGTTATGTTTTCGCAGTGTATTTTCTCCCTCAAAATTGCAACTTTCCAAAATGTTTCCTTTTTTGAATATGTATGTAGCATTTGGCAACTTAAGTTGCCGGCCTAAAAACAAAAAAAAAAAATATATATTTTTCAAAAATATTCTAATTTCTATTTTAGAGTACAATTAAGACCAAATAGGCGAAAAGAAACTTTTCAAAATACCATTGGGGAATTCTGGGCATTAATGGGTTAAGAGGTGATTCCTTACAGCAAAATAAGAGAAAAAGTTCATATGAACCTATGGGGAAAATTGTATAGTTTCAGAGCTAGGGCTGTCCGAAATCGCGAAAAAGCCAAATTTCAAGAGGCCCTATTTTCAATTCCAGTAACTGTGGATGGTGGTCCTTATTTAACCAATTTAGTATTGTTTATTCAAAATACGTCCCTTTTGCATCAATAAACTGCTCTACATGTTCAATGAATGCTAGCATAGAGTTTTTAATGTCCTTTTTCAAAATCACCCCAATGACTCTAGCCACAGCAGATTGGGCGTGTGTAATATTGTCATAAAATGTTCCTGTCATTAACAATTTTAATATTGGGAATAGGAAATATTCAGATGAAGATAAATCAGGAGAATACGAAGGAAGCACACAGATTTGCTTCTTTTAGCCAAAAAGTCACGAACTGCTACGGTTCTCTCACATTGTGCATTGTCGTTTAATAAAGACCAACTTCCTGGCGCTCGATACTCGGCCTAATGCGAACCGTTCGCTTGTATAAACGCTAAATAATAGGAGATAATATTCACCATTACAGCTTGATCTTGTTGAACGAATTCCCGAAGTATACTGTCTTTGGAATCGTAAATACAAATCAACATTGCCTTCTTACGTGAATTTTGAAAACGGATTTTTTTTAAATTATTATTTACGGAGAACCTGGGGATTTGAAAGTAACAATTTGGCGTTTAGTTTGCGGGTTGTACTTGAAGCACCAAGTCTCATCGCCAGTTATCAGTATAATCACTTCCAGAGATCTTCTGTTTCGTCTGCTTGTTTTAATCAGGTCCTTGCAGTGTTAAACGAGAGCAAGGTTTTGGTCAGTTAAGGTGTGTGGAACAAGGCGAGCACAGACTTTCCGCTTCTTCAAATCCTTTGTCAAAATTTAGTGATTCATGCCTCCAATCGTGTTTAATTCGTCCGACATCCATCTCCCTGTCGAATTCGCATCGTAGACGATGATTGCATCCATTTGTTCCAGCAACTCATCACGATTTTTGCTTTTCGGTCAGCCTGGCTTTGGGTCGTATTCTAAAGATCGCTACGAGTATACTAGGGATGGCTAGAATCGGTTCCTGGCGGATCGGATCCGGTTCCGGAACCGATTTTTCGGATCCAGGTATTTAACCGGTTGTTCGGATCCAGGTATTTAACCGGTTGTTCGGATCCAGGTCTTTAACCGGTTGTTCGGATCCAGGTCTGGAACCGGTTCCCAGGATCCGGTTCTGGAACAGAGTTTTTGGATCCAGGACTGGAACCAGTTCCAGAACCGATTCTGAAAACCGGATCTCCGAAAACCTGTTTCTTGCGGAACCGGTTCCGCCGGAACCGGAACTTTGGCCATCCCTAGAGTATACTACTCCAACACACATGGACGAGATAAACAGTCATTACCATACACTGGGTTCATTTCCAATGTTTTTTTTAAATGTGTACCTAGCTTGAAACGAAATTTAGTATTGGTTCTTTGCTCCATCGTGTTTTTTGTAACGAGGTGACACTAGACACAGTCACTTTTCTTGCTGTGACTTGACACTTCGTTAATCGGTTCTCAGGATTGTGGTCTCGTTTAGTTAAGCAGATATCCAGGTTTCTGATGATGTGTTGGTTCAATAGATGGCGTTAGTGGTTATCTGTAAAGAAAAAGTTCCGTCACTTCTCCGACATACTTTCTATATGTACGATATCCTTTAATAAAGGAATTGACCCCATTAAATAATTTTACTTAGTCTCTGGTTAAGCTATAAAGTAAAGACTTGGGTGATTATTTTGTTTAAGACAACTCCCAGAATCCATTGAAACTTAGCATCTCTTGAGTAAGACCTATTATAATTTAACAAGCTTCCCTGAATCATCTACGTCGCCATCTACTTCATTAATTAATGTAACACCAAACAATAAGTGGAACGTCATACGTTAACAAAAATATTGATTTAATTGTTGTATTGAGCAAAAAAGCAGAACATGAAAACAGTACGTATTTTCAGTACTTAGCAGGATTTGAATTGTACATGAAACACTGGTATTCATGGTATTTAAGGCCCTTATATCCTGATGCTTGTGTGAATACATCCGCTACGTAAAGAGCGGAGTTGAGACATGTATTATGTACAGACTTCATTAACAATAGTCCAAGCGACTCAAGGATTAACACAGAGATATCTCCACAATTTCAAATATACGGAGTTTTCTTTCAAAAGATTTTTTAAAAGCTATTTTCTTATTATTTAATAACGTTCCTAATGTTAAGAAGAATTCCACACTGTAATTAGATTACAATAAAAAAGATTATAATTGTATTAGATTATTGTATTAGATTGTATTAGATATATTGTATTAGATTACAATACAATTAATTAATATGTTAAAAGACGAGACACATAGTAATCAATACACCACATTAAGGAGAACAAAATGATATAGTTTAAAGTAAGCAGTTATACGCATTCTTCGGGGAGAATGTCTTTTTTATAAAATTTTCTAGTTTTCCTTTTGTAAATTTAACCACTAACTCTGTAACGTGTACTCCATGTGAAAGTGTTTGATTCTCAATTATTATTTAAACCGCAAGTGGAAGTAAATTTCTACCACTTCTAATTTTGATACAGAGATAAGAGTGGAAATGCAATTTATTCTTGGGACGCTTTGGCAATACCAGAAAACGGTTTTTCGCTATATATATAATTGTTTTTACTCTATAGCAATCAACGTAAACACGGGAACTGGTTGATTTCTGTCACATCCGGTTTGAATAGAAGGTTAAGAGAAATTTGTATATATTCTTAGAATACCAAAATACAGTATGTAGCAAAAAGTACTCAAATCAGATCGTCGATGTTTATTTATTTTTATTTATTTCGACTTATTTGTGATGTGGAGGTTAAGGCTATAAGAAACCTTATCTTCCAACTAAACATGATACAAAATTCAAAACACAGAATATAGTTTAGAACAGCAAAACAGTTAGAAAGTAAGGAAAAAGAAATACAAGAAACAGACGCCCACTTACACACACACACACACAGATACATATACACACATAACACACACACAAATATTATAGTGCTACACTAGAATACATAGTGTTACAATATTCCTTTCGCGACGATTGTGCGGGTTGTGCGGATACCACCTACAATCACTAATAATTATATATTTTTGTGTTACACTTTATTTCTTCGGCCGGGGACAGCTCGCTACAATTTTGCGGGTTACGTGAGTCGTACAGATACGTCAACCCCATACGAGAGAGCATATTTCTTTTGTTTGCGGTTGAAGTTTGGTGCGGATTTATAAAAATGTTAAAAAGTTCCCGTGTGAAAAGGGATATATAATAAATGTTAAATTTTATTTCCTTAAGATGAGCTTCTCTATTGGCTCTTCTGTCTCTGTGTCCATTCAACACTGCTTAGATAACAATAAATTGTAAACTGCTCTTTTAAAAGACGCTAGAGAGCTTGACTCACGTACCGAGGTTGGCAAAGTATTCCAATCACGACACGTTGAAATTATGTATGACTTTGAGGAATAAGTTTGTTTATATATATATATATATATATATATATATATATATATATATATATATATATATATATATATATATATATATATATTTGTTGTACAAGATAATGAGAAATAAGAAATGTTGTCAATCGGATGTCAACTAAAAGTTACTCAACACACATATTGTAAATTTAAGAGGAATCGCGCCTGTACTTAATATTTTTCAAAATGTTGACAATTACGTTATAATCATTCTTCATAGCGATCTTGTAGATCGGTGAACAGGTTGCTGGAACGACAAAACAAATGATCGGTTCTTTTCTCTCAACTCCTGTATAATGGTAGGGGGTTATCTGTTAAGAAAATTTCTTCCTTCAGCATACCGCATATGTAGATATTTAGAGTCATGAGGTCAGGTAAATGAGAAGAATATGGGAAATCCGTTCACGGGAAATCAAGCGATGTTCAAACTCCCTGGACCTAAGGGCAAGTGACTTACTTGCGGTGTGAGCAATAACTACGCCTTGATGTGTCCATTATTGTTGTAACGGCAGTTCTTTGGTGCAGCAATCACAGTAATTCATCAAGTCTACCACAAAAAGGAGAACGGCAGTTTGCTTGTTGTAGTTTTTGAACGCGGAATATTGTTAAAACATTCTTTTATGATGAAATATCTTAGTAAAGAAGAAAACCGAAGAACTCTACATCAAGAACGCTTCACTAGTCTGAATGAAATTAGGCATAAAATGTTTTGACGTACGTGAAATAAAAAAATCTCGTCTACTGAAGAAATTTGTGAACTTCTGCTTCAGAGAAACACACATGGCCTTATGCAGAGTCGTTCTGAAGCGTGATTAGTACCATACTAAAGAGTTCGACTAACATATGTTTCTTGGAGTAGTCAGGCCTTTAGTATGACGCTAATCATATGTCAAAACGACTCTGCATATGGCCGACAGTGTCTAGCATACATCCTCCAAGATAGTACACCAATATTTACGCTGCACTCTGGTGGATAGTTTACGAATTTTGGTCCTGGTTTACCTCACCCAGGGATCCTTCTCTATCGGACTTATCCTAATCCTGAAGAAAACGGTAAAAAAAGACCTAGAAACAAATTCCGGTTACTCACTCAGTGTTTCAAAAACTACTCAATCTAGGCTCTAAACGGGGATTGGTAGAAATTTGCTGTGTATATCCGGTATGAATTGTGATATCCGCGTAAGGAAAATCTAAAGAGGTGGCAAAAAAGATGCAATTTTCGAAAATGTTACTTCACTCCTTTATAATCAGACTCCATTTTCATCTTTAGCTTTCTGTTGAAACTGGAAATAATAGAAATTCACTACCTCTACTTCCAATAATTATCTCAGTAGAGAAGAAAAACTGATAACTACCGGCTGCTGAAATAATGGTGATAATGGAAATGTTTATCTTGTACGACACTTCAAAAGAAACAAATATATTGTAAGGATCCTCACATTACAACACAAGCACATGCTTATAGACGACACGTTCTAATATTTACAAATAAGCAGACGATACACTAAAGAGGAAGACACGAAGGAAACCGAAAGAATACGAGCCACCCGAAGAGGTCACATAAAAGACGGATCACGGAGGTACGAGCCATCAATCTGACCGTTGATCACATAACAAACACCTGCTCCGGGGTCGCTTCGGACTAGGGGTATACATTTGCTTTAACCCGAGGTCGCTTTGGACTAAGGGATGCTCACCACAACCAAACCTCGCGAAGCTGCTTTGGGCTGATGAGTTTTCCTGCAAGATTCACCGAAACCCTGCAAGTGCTTCGAAGACTATTTTGAGTGAAGGGGCACCCTGCAAAACACTTTTCTCCTTCATCCAGGTCACTTAAAAGGAAGACAGTAGAGTAATCTTTGTAATTCAAAGACATTTTGTAATTAGAATTTTATAATAAAATTGATGAAGGGGAAAGACATACCCAGAACGTTTTTTGTCTCTACCTACATACATTTAAATATTGTAAACGTAGGGCGGAAAGTGTCTCCTTCCAACGTTATGCTGGAAACGACCTAAAATGAACTTTAATGCTCAATAGCTCGAGAACTGCGAGATCTATCCTAATCGAATCAAAGAATTACACAGTAACTAGTATAGATTCGCCCTACCTAAATATTCATGCTTTATAATCCTCCAGTATAGAGAAAGTTAGAATATGAGGAGACATTTTTAAGTACTAATTAACTATAAATGACAATTTTCATGTAGATAATATTTGGAAATCATTTCATTTCTCCGTTTGTATTCGAAAATGCTTAATATCACATTTCCTTATCATTTAGGCTATAACAATCAATATTACTTTCAGGAGTTATGCAACCACACACCACTTATTTAATTTTGAGGGGAAAAAAATCAAAATAATGCGGAATCAAATTTCGATACTAGAATATAATTCGGTAATGTGTGAATTATTATTTTACTAGCTTGCTCTTCTGTAAGGATAAAAATGGTCAAAATACTTGATATCTTCAGAGTCGGACAATCACTTCAATCTGGAATTGTTTGATAAGAGTAAAATGAATCGAAAAAAATTTAAAATGTCACCGTTTAATTGACAGAGAATCAAAGCCAAGTGTCTTGTTTCTCGATAGCTATTTATCGCTTAGGTACATGGGACATCAGTTTCTTTTCTCTCATTAGCCAGTTGCATGTGTTTACAATGAAATCTGGCCAATTAAAATTTCAATTAATGTTTTGGACTTGACTATATGTAGATACAAAACAATGGTAAAGGGGACATTGGCTAATTGGCAGACCACTCGCCTCTGAGACTAGAGTTCGCTGGTTCGATCTCAGGCCAGTGTTGTGTCCGTTTTATTTTCAGGGTCCGTTTTTTCCTCCCACATTCTCACATAATCAATTACTTCATCAACATTCAATTTCATTACCTATTGGCAGTGGCGTAGCACACTTTTGCGCCCCCCCCCGCAAAGTATAGAGAAGGGGCTCTAGTTGTAAAACCAACAGAAGGTTGAAGTTCTACTTCTTTAAATCTTTATTCATCGCAAGACTTCGGAGTGCCCTATACCTCGCCCCCCCCGCACTTCGGGGGTTGCGGGTGCAGCTGCTACGCCACTGCCTATTGGACATAAAAGGCAACGAGACTCTCATCAATTAACTTAGAAATCCTGAACACTATTGATTAGGCACTAATAGGCGTCTATAGGTCGTTATCCATTATTTTACATATTACCCTTCCCTACTGCAGGAGTGGTGATGAGGATTCAAGTTGGACATAAAGGGCATTCGAAGTGACACGATTCATTTCAGCGACCCCCAACACTATAGATTCGAAATTATGATCGGGTATTTTGACTATCGAATTTTTCACTTTTTTCACTCCGTCCTACATATGCTAAGATGTCTCAAGACCACAGTATTCTCTTTCACATTTTAATTAATATATGTAACAAGTTTGGTTATAATTGCTCCAGACATTCAGGGCTATTCTGTAACAAACATATACACATACATATAATTATACTGTATGGGATAATCAAATGAAAAATGCTAGTATTTTTCCCACTATTTTACTGCAGGGACAATACTTCCTTGTGTATTATTTTTATACATAATCCATTCCCAATTCAAAGGACATACGGAAATGAATAAGAAGTGCTTTGATACAATGTAAGAAAGAAAAGTTGACTGACGCTGTAGCCAACGTGGACCACCAATTGGACGTCCTCATCAGACTTGAACTTTTGCCCTCCAAGGTGTTTCTTTAATGGATCGAAAATGTGGGTATCTGGTGGTGTCAAATCTGAAGAGTATGGCGGATTAAGAGAGATTTGAAGTGTATGCCGTCGATAATTTTCATGGTTGCTTGAGAAGAGTAAGGACGGGCGTTATTATGTTGAAAGAAAATAAGCAGCAGTTATCTTCGCTTTGTGCGTATTGCGGTGCGGGCTTGAAATAATTCACGAAAAGCTTGTCGTAAGTAGTCATTATGGTACGTGAGGACATGTAGTGTTCCAGGACCCTTCTTATCCCAGAGAAAAGTTAATATAAATTTACCTGGAGAGGGCTGCCTTTGAATTCTCTTTGCTTTCCCAGAAGACGAATTTCACCCTTCTTCGTTCGTGGTTTTGCTCTCCGGTTGTAAACGGCGCATTCAACTTTATCCATGGTGACAATGTGATTTATAAAATCCTCCCCTCCTTTTTATAAGATCTCAGCAGCTCTTGATATTTGTCAATTCCAAGATCTTTCAGTTCCTGTGTCAGCTTCGTGGAACTCACCTCACGGACAGTTTTCTAAAACAGATTTCATTATGCCCCATGTGTCGTACTGAACGAACGCTCATTAGCAACGAAACCATTTAATCAGGGTGAAACGCCGGTTTTCCTGAACAAGCCGATCTGCTGCGGCTATGGATTCCTCTGTGACAACTCGATGAGCCTGACTCGGACAGGGAGCATCAGTCAACGAATCATACCTTCTTTGAATTTCTTCCAGCACTCGTGGATTTGACACTGGGATAGACATGCGTCTCCGCACCTCGTCTTTATTCTCGGATAATTATCAACCAGTTTCACAGCTCAATTCTATAAAAACATTTAACTCCACAGTGTCCCTCCTTCGTGAAATTGCGTACTGGCCCCGCCATATTGATTCAGTAGTTATAGTGCTGCTAAAAGTCTTGAGCCGTGGCAAAAATGCGAAGTAAAGCTCACACCCACGCGTTGAGCCAATAAGGGTTCAGCTGTTGCAAAGCGAGATAGCCTTAACGAAAGGGAATGGAATTCCTTCAGCCGATAGCAGCGCCTAGAACGGAAGACTATGTGTCAAGTCAATGTGATATATCTATAATCAGCTACAACCTTATCTTTCGTCACTGCTTCGTACTATCCGCTCAGAAAGACTTCCAGAACTATATTTACAAATTACCAAATGCCTAGAAAGCAAAGCAGATTTTTAATTTAATTCTAGCGGTTTTCATTTGATTCTTCCTTGTATATATGCATAGATCAAAACCATAAGTTGTAGAAATCTATCTGTTGTTTTCGGTTTTAATATTTGATTCTCATAAAGCAAGGCAATGGTGGATTGATTTTTAAGATAACCGTTTCTATGCTCACAATGAGGATCGCAGTGATAGGCTTAGGCTTGCGTCTGATGAACTGGTGACGCAAACCGACGACAAACTTCGTGCAAAACATAGTTTCAGGTTTCCCGAATTTTCTGATTATTTTCCTTAAATTTTAACGACGTTTGGTGCATGAAAGTCTGGTGGAAAAGCTTGATTACCACAAATTTTTAATTAGGTTGGACCAACCCGCCATACATTCTCGGTTTGGCGTCGAGCGACTATCATCTCTTTCCGGCAAGAAAGACATGGTTCGCTGCACAACGCTTTCATACTGACGGAGAACTGCATGCCGGTGTAAGAGCCAGTGATTGAAATCGCACGCGGGGGATTTCTAGCGCGACGGTATTGAAAAACTTTAGCCACGGTATGATAAGTGCCCTAATTTGCATGGTGATAATGTGGAAAAAAAACTTAAAGGAATATACCTTTCAAATGTAAATAATACAATTTGATTTGTTCATTCTCTTATTACAAGACGGGTTAGTTTTTGGACAGCCCTAACAAAGATCTCGGAAAAAACTGTATTTTAAAAATTTATTCTCAATGTCTTAATTCGATAGTCATATTTTTCTGAGTTCCCTCGAGGCTAAGCGGTTCCATACGCACCTTTGGAATGGGAGATTCGGCTTCGATTTCCGGCGGGTGCTCATGTGGCTAGGATTCCAAGTTAAACTGTTTTCCACGTCTTATATAACGTTGCTGCTGAACGGGAAGCTAAAATCATATCAAATCACGCCATATTTTTTTTGTCCATACTTATTGCTAAATAAACCAAAATATAATAATAGACATTTTAAACTGAAGCTGGAATAAAACAGGAAACTTGTGAAATACATGTTGAAATGCGTATGTCAAAAGTACAGATACTACGAAAAATGAATTTTAAAAGACTATTCCAATTAAGGGAAACATATATACAACTGTAAGGGATACGTAGCCATAATAAAAAGACTTATATTTTTCACTGGCTGTAGGATGTGATTAAAAAATATATGAAATGAGTAGAGGAAGCCTGGTCTAAACGATATTCCATACGATATCAATGATTCTTTTCACCTTCTGCGTTATCAAAAGGAAGGAAAATGGGGAGTATATTTCGGTTATCTATTACCTTAGGTATAATGACGAACTGCAGGACACAGTTGCACTGATATGTTTCCATGGAATTGCTTCATGAAAAGTCAAACCCCTTCGCTTTGGCTGTGGCAATTTGCCAAATAGCAGTTCTGTAGATATTGCATATGAATTACAAGGGAAATTGCGATGCTCTGTCAGCAGATGACTCTTGAGACAATAGTAACGGTAATAATTACTATGTTGAACATAAACTGCTAAATCTAACAAAGTCTTCAAATAAGTACATTTTCTTTTAATGTTTATTTTCATACATCAAAATCTATCAGAGTAAATTTGTGTTCGAATATCTAATTAATTTAGTTTTCTAATCTCCTCCTGACTGTTCAGTACACTAAATTAATGTTTAGAAAACCTCGTACACAATTAATACAGTATTACGTATGATGCGGCATACTAGTTTCCCATAAAGAACTAACTGTGATATATCTGAGTGTGTCATATTTTGTGGTGGCAATTCTACATTAAACATTTCAATGCTCTGGCGTATTTAGGGGGGGGGCTTCCGGGCTTAAGCCCCCCCCCCGAAATCTTACATACTATAGTGAAGTATATGAAATATCTTGCAGAATTTTCACATTTTCAGGCAAAGCCCCCCCCCCGAAAGTTAGCAAAGCCCCTCCCGAAACAAAATCGTAAATACGCCACTGAACATGAATGTAGCGTCATTTCAAGTTTTGTCAAAGGGAACGAGAGAAACATTATCAAGAAACATAAGACTTTAACATTTTTGTTCGTATATTGCAGTGATACAATTTTAAAATAAGTGTTTCATAAATTCAGGAGAAAAAAGCCTCCTGCCATCTGCAAGTAACACTACCGTATTATTAACTTTTAACGAATACATGTTCAAAGATGAGACGTTTTACCATTGGACAATCGCAGTGAGGTGAAAAGAAATGAAGCGTGGAGTTCGAAAAAGTGGAGAAACACCGTTGAATTTGTAAACCTAAAATTGAATACTAGGTGTATGAGAAACATGTTACTTGTTGATGTGATAATTGATATTCAAATACACCACTGGTTGCAAATCCCAGGGGGATGAGGGGGACATGTCCCCCTCCCAATAGTCCGTTGTGAAATGTGTTTTTTTGGAGAGAAATGTGAGGATTTGTATCCGATTGCCACAAAGGAAAGTGGGATGAAGTTGTTGTCCTCAGTGGCGGATCCAGCCCGGGCCCGCGGGGAGGGGGCTATCCCCCCAGCTTTTTGAGTGACAAAAATAATTTAAGCTATTACTCATACATTTTTTGATGTTTATAATAAACTCATGATACCTATCATAGGCTGGGTTCTGGTTGGGCCCCCATCTAGATCCGCCTTTGCCTCCCAGAATAAGCCTCAAATCTACAAATCTAACCGCCTGCAAATGTTGAAATCAACTCTGCTCCCCTAATTCTCCACAGCATTTCTTTTAACTTCATGTATATATACACACAACGTTTCATTTCTAAAAGTAAAGGTGCCGGTACGCTGGATATCTAGTTCATAATTTTTAAAAGGTTGCATATTTTTCAGGACATTATTATTATTATTATTATTATTATTATTATTATTATTATTATTATTATTATTAACGATAATAGTTATAATGTCTAGCAGCATATCATTGCAGTCTTCCAATTAAAGTTCTTACGTACTGTTATATAAAGATGCTTTAAAAATGGCTGACTCTTACATCTTACTTTTATTATAATAAATGTAATATAAATGAAATGAAATTTTAGAGTTTTACGTCCCATGGTTATGCCGGTTAGGCTAAAGGAGACGGTGATGATGAGAAATGAATGAAATGGTGAAATGAAGAAAGTGGAAGTAAACGGGAGGACCCCGAGAAAACCCACGCACACGGTGTTTGTCCACCAGAAAGTTCACTTGGCGGGAGCAGGGTGTGAACCCGGGACCCCACGCACCAGATGTGAACTCTCTATCACTGAGGCACTACCGCCGTAAACGTAATGATAATCAATATTTCTTGGTAACTTGTTTCTTGCGGTTTCCAATTTTGTATACAGGCGAAAGTAAGCTGCTTTATTTTAAAAACCCATCAAGAGCTCCACAAATACTGAATTTTAATAACAAGAAACATATAGTACATTGTTCACATAATGTTCTTCAGAGTATTAATCATGCTACCAATATATTCTACAAACCTCTACTAAATTAATGGATACACTTTGCGAAAAAAGAATATCTAGCAGATGTTTTCACTTAATCCCCTTCCTAATAATGAATATGAACAATTGGATACATTAAAATAAAAACTGAGAAAAGGCTCTGTGGAGAAAGTACAGAGGTGGAGTCCCATTATAATTTTTGTACTGGCTTTCACTGTTGTCAAACTTCAGAGACAGACAAATTTGTTGGGATTATTTCGTTGTGGACTGTCAGTCTTTTCTGAAAAATAAATCTAGTTGGTTCAGAACCTTTATGGTTTATATTACCGTAGAAAAAAAGAAAAAGAAAAAAAGAGGAATGGATAAAAGGGAGGCGCGAGGATGTTCCAGCGAGCGAGAGACAGAAGGGCCCAAATATTTCTATTCCCTGAATGCAATTAACCGACTTCAAGAAGGAACAAATATTTGCAACTCTTTCTCTACAAAGAAAAAAGAAAGGAAAAGGAAGAGGAATAAAATTTTGATTTTCAATAAAATTAGGCCTATATATGCACTATTTTGTATTTTCGAAGATCATGGTTAACCCTTTTTTAAGACAGATGAAATATTCCGTTCTAATCAAAAAGATGCCGGTATGCCGTACCGTTGAGTACCACCAGAAATAAACTATATATATATGTGTGTGTGTAGATAGGAACTTTCTCACCTGTCCCCAGCCCCCAAATGTTGAAGACAGATTTGCGCAGCTGAAACACTATCAATCAGTTTTTCATTGTAACCTAGCAAGTGTAGTTATTTACATGTATAGGATACACATTGTGACGTAGGTGCTGATAATCAAGGACATATAAAACATAAGAGTTTTCAAAAACACAAGAGAAAGCACGAAAAGAAATAGAGACAATGGTCTACATTCTTGTTGTAATTCATGAAACTTGGTCATACATACATTGCTATACCTTATCGTAACGAATAGAAATAGAGGTAATTATATCGACAATTTGTACTTTGCAAAAACTGAATAAATTATGACTAAACCCATACAGAAAAAGTTTATTGAACAATACTGAAATATATGCAACTCCATCAAACTTAGTTATGTTTAAAGACACTTGAAAAATAAAGGAATAATAAACACTTCTGGCCAGAGTATACATACTTATTTATTAAAAACTAAATTAGAGTGTAACGGTTTCAACAACTTTACGTTGTCTTCATCAGGCACTATCTGAAAGAGATATCTTGGAGCATAGACATTTATACTAAAAGTGAAAGTACTAAAATTCAATGTTTCGATGGGGAGCCACCTGATTCGTACTTCCCTGGGAATCATCTGTCTGCCACTTGCCCTGATTTAATTACCTTTCCACCCAGGACCGACTTCTGGGGGGGAGGCGGTGGGTTGTCATACTGCTACTTTTAAGGGCTCCAAACTTTGGGATGGGTTTTATTTATATATATAAAATAGGAAAGTTTCCTTTTCTTGGGGGTTCACCCCGTTCGCCCCCTCTGGATCCGCCTCTGTTCTCACCTGTGTTTATCATTTTCAAACATTTGTAACACACCTGTTGTTTATACTCGACCAATTGTCTTAAAACTTTCTCTTAATCTTCCTTTGATGTCTATTAGATATAATTTTGAAGTAACAGACTATACTAAATAAAACTGATTAGAAATACAACAATATAAAATATATACAGACATAAAAAATAAAATATAAAATAGAACAATATATAAAACTATATAACTATATACAGCATTAAACTATATAATATTAAATATATGGATATAATTTAGCTCAGGCGGCTTCCCATGCACAACATTTAAATTTAGTACTTTCACTTTTAGTATAAATGTCTATGCTCTGAAGATATCTCTTTCAGTTAGTGTCTGATGAAGACAACGTTAAATTGTTGAAAACGTTACACTGTAATTTACTTTTTAATAAATAAGTGTATATAGTCTGGTCAGAAGTGTTTATTATTCATTTAGTGAGTTCCAGAGTCGTGATGGATAGAGTTGAAAAATAACTATTCGTTGGCCGTTAATTTCCAAGATTCCACTTAACTTCACATTTGTCAAAGGACTTATAACTTGTAATCTTACTAGTCGAGGTGCTGACCCACTTACGGTTGTATTCCACTCAAATGTTTGATGTAGTTAAGGATACCCGTATAAAAACCAGCTACCATAACAAGCATAGTTTCCTCTTTAGGTTGACTGTCAAGGTGATTTGAGGGTACTGCTCCTACGAGACCATAAATTTCTTCTTACCTTTGGCTCAATTGTGGATAGTCATGTCACATTTTTGTCGCGATATTTTGCTTCTCCCGAAAATGTACCAATGAGAGCCGAGCACCATATGTCATGCTCATAGTCTCACAGTTGTGACAATGAACATCATATATGATGCTCAAGAACCTGAATAAGTTAGTAATTTGTGATATCGAGCATGAGCATCATATATGGTACTCATGGCCCCACAGAAAAATAAGATGAGCGCCACATATGATGCTCATGACAGTCAACCTGTTAACAAGGCGGCGCTGTGGAACTACACCGTAAGTATGAGATCTCTAAACTAAAAAAAAAAAAACAAAACATAAATCTCTTCTCTCTGCCTATATAATTTTTTTTCAAAATCGTTACAAGGTAAAGATCCCATGACTTCAATTACCATTTGAATGACAAACGGGAAATCGGTTATTTTTTTCTGACTTTCGTAAGAATCAGACTTGAATGTCTATAATTCAATATTTCGAATCTTAAAAGATCATAGTACTGTGACCAGTCATGTAAATTTTCCGAAAATTTTGAAACGGAAAATTTTCTGGACAATTTTCTGATTCGTAGAAACATACTCCACTTATTTCTACATCGTTGTTTAGCCGTAAAATTTATTTGTAATTAATATTGTCTGAAAGCAGTTTCATGAGGTGAACATCTAACGATTCTTAATTTCTGCAAAAATGTTTCAAAACCTTTAATGTATTTTCCCTCAAAATTCACCTTTGATCTCACCAACTCACATTTCGTTAATTTAATACGCGTAAAACGATGTTTTCTTATAGCTTTAAACACAATAAAATCAAAGCATTTCTTCATATTTTCTATTACAAAAATAATCTTCACAAGGAACTGGAACTTTTATGTAGTTATTTCATTACATAGGCAGGCGTATATGTGAATAAATAAAGGAACATTCTGTTTTTGAAATAACTGATAAATCTACAAAGATTTATTTTCGCTTTCTTGTTACATTCTAAAAAAATGGGATAGGATATTTGCACTCTAGAAACTCGATTTATGCTCCCTGCACTTTACACATACATCACACACACACACACACACACAGAGAGAGAGAGAGAGAGAGAGAGAGAGAGAGAGAGACATTATGTAAATTTTTACTTGCCAACTCGAAATATTACAAAATTTTCGGGTCCCTAAAGTGAATTGGAAACTCATAATTTGTTGCTGTCTAACTTTCCTCTACAGGAATTCAGTTTTATAGCTCAATGTGCAGTTAAATGTAGTGAAAAATTTTCCATCTAACACCATTATACATAATATTCAAAATTGTCCGGATTTGTCAAATAGCTCAGTGGTAGAGCGTTCACCTTCGATGCTTGGGGTCCCTGGTTCGATCCCAGCTCGCGCCGTGTGGACTTTGTGGTGGAGAAACACCGTGCTCGTAGGTTTTCTCGGGGTTCTCCCGTTTCCTCCCACTTTCTTCATTCCACCATTTCACTCATCTCTGATCATCACCGTCTCCTTTAACCTAACCGGCATAATCGTGGGACGTCAAACTTAAAGATTTCATTTTTTCCAAACACTACCATGTTTTCTCCATCTTTACATTAGAGTAGCAGTTTATTGCCGTTCTGTTTTCGCAACCACAAAAAGTGAATAACTTTCTATTGTGTAAGAGAACAAAACGGTACTCTGTTTTTCAAAGTGACAAAAAAGTGTCAAATAAGAAAGCGAAAAACATCATGAATAAAGAAATATGATTAAAGATTTACTGAAAACGCTAAACATACAAATGGAAAATCGATGTTCGTAGAGATATCAATTTCTTTTACTGGTGTTGCTCTTTTTTTCTGCGGATGACAAACGAAAAACAAGGAGACCATGATTGTGATAATGATAAATGGAAGCCGTATTGGCATTTGGAAACAAAGCGAATGTCTCATAATTTATTGTGTGGACAGAAACTGGAGGACAAAATTGAGACTAAAATGCTTTCTGCAATTTCTTCTGGTTCCTTCTCCATCTGCCCTTGGGGATTTAAAACAACGTTAAGAAAAGATAAAAGCTCGACTTATTATACAATACAAATTGATCAACATTCAATTTATTCTCGTATTTCTTCTTTTTTTTCTGATCGATTTAACAAAATCCTTGTCCTGATAAGAAACATTGTAACGCCCCTGTGTTCTCCCTTTCGTGCCACTTTCACAGGGATCATGGCATCTTGTGTTTTTTTTTTCTGTCCACCATGCAAGGCGTTACCATGACAACTCAACGTCCCAGAATTTCTCTCTGCAACACTCGCCGTTATCGAAGGATTTTGGGCGCTTTCTCAAGCATCACATCCTTTGTAATAACCGTTTTAATATTAGACTCGCATATAAGTGGCTAATATTAACATTTTATTTTCAACATTCATAAGAAGTGAAAGATCGTTTATTGTCACAAGTTCTATGTTTAATTAAAATTTAAGTTGATATGGGTGTCAAGTATACGACAAGAGAGTGAAGGAAGTCTTTCTCTCTTTATACTTTGCGCAATTTACGTAATTTTGTTCATAAATTTCGGTCTCAATCAATACAAGGTAGTTACTAAGTCTTCAATCAAACGAACGCCACTTACCGTTAAAATTGGGAATTTTTTACAAAATTTACATGTTTTCTATTACTGAGTGTTGACGTTAATTCAAATTATTATCAAGGGGTGTAGCAACATGGATTAATGGGGTCAAGCTTCCCAAACAGTCTCCTGCTGTACCAGATGGGGTTCGCCTGTTAACATTTGTTAAACTTGCTTAATACTTAACTTAAATGAGTAATTATTACAATAAAGCGTGAAAAAACACATGTTTTTTAAATGGATTTTAAAACACTTCAACAAAATACAATAATTAAAAGGACTGAAATGAATCATACAATTCATTCTCTAATTTGCCTAATTGGATGAAGGCATTTGTAGATTTCTTATTATATTATGCATTACAAAATTGTGTATATTTTTTTCTCACAAAGGATGAATCGAAAGTTCAACCATGAATCTAGGGATAACCTATATATTTCCTAAAAGAGTTTGCCGAGTAAGTTCCGAGATAAGTTTCAATTCCTTGACCGGAAGTGACTCACCCCTTCAGGATTGGAAATAAATAGAACTTGACTTGTATGTCCTATATATCAAAATGATCTGTATGAGTAGTAGATTAAAATATAATATAATATACTGGCCAGGGTATATGCAGCCGAGTCAGCAATATTAGGTCTATTCTGATTGGCTGATAGAGGTCATGTGGTATTAGGCCCCGCCCATAGATCACGTGGTCATGTGGTCTTAGGCTCTACCCGTTAGTAAGCCCTCATCTTCTTTTATGCCTGGGATTTTTGCATTATGGGGGGGGGGTTATAGGGGTTTATTTTGTTCCCTTTTACGGGTATAAAATTTGAAGATGGTTATCCTCTTTTTTACCTTATATCTTTATATAATAAAATACGGAGGGCCCACCTTAAACAGAAGTTATATATAGATTCACCTTAAAATGCCTCATTTTACCTTGTGAACACATATGTCCCATCTATATGCTGTGTAGATATTTTAAATAATTCACCATTAGAAACACTATCATTTAACCATATTTCTCTTTCCATTATAGCACCACATTCATTCAAGGGCGTATCAGCTAATATCATTTGTTTTCTTCCTCAATCCCTTCACATTCTGATAATAAATTCTAATCTAATTTGTTTTATATATTTTAATACAATTTCCAGTATCTTCAGGTGCTTTCATTACAATTTTCTCAGTTTCATTTTATTTAATTTAATAGATTCAGCATGATGCACCCAAAAGTATGAAAATTCTTATCTCGTATGGATACAGCTTATATACATAACTTCAATAAATGAAAACCCCAAATTATTTGCATTTATATTTATTTTTACTTTTCTCCTGCGTTTGAGCTTGACCTTATCCGTGGACCTCAAAAACTCCACAAGAATTCCATCCTGTTCTGCTAAAAAGGTATTTTTTTTTACCGATGACCCACAACGATCATTTCATTTGTAATTTAAATGTCCAATACCCTACCAACAGTTTCCACGGTTTCACACACATCATATAGCTTTTGCAGATACCCCGTTTGTTTCCATTGTATTTCTTTTCCTACAACAGTATGTTGTATATTTTTACTTGTTATTTCACTTGTAAATTATTATTTGCTTGTAATTTTGGACCATGATGTATTTTAAATATGTACTAGGCTGATTCTGTTATTAGAAGAAGAGAAAGAAAAAGAAATAATACAGTTATAATGTTAATATAAAAAGATATTCAAATGTTTTTAGGTAATATAATCCTGATGTCGTCGTCATGACAATATATAATAAATAAAATTATTCAGTAGATAAAACGGACATCTTGAAAAGGTGTGTTGTAAGTAATCTGTACGCATCTCTTATATAATTATTAAACCACGTGTGTAAAAAGGTAATTGGTGTGTTTTAATGGCTCAATTCTTCAAGGAACCGTTATATTCCCGTATTGTAAGTTCCCATATATTTAATTTTATAATAAAAAAAAGGTGATGGGAAAGTCCCAACTCCTGTGTACCATCTTTTGTTCTACCTTATAGACAGAAAACGCTTTATAGTATTGAGATAATTCTTTGAATTTAACTTGTGTGTCTTTCAGTTTGCTTTTTAGCTATGAATTTCCTTCTTTTAATGCATCTATTTTCTCGACGCATTTTTAGATTGTTTCAACATGTTTATTATTAAATATGTACTCTCATCTAGCTTTTCATGTACAATGTCCAACAATTTACCTAAAACAATTTCATTATCAGAATTTACTTCCTTGAATTCTATATGTACATTGCTTAAGTTCTGTATTAGTTTTCAAACATCTTGTAATGCTGGACACACTTGGATTAGATTGTTCATTCAGTGGTGCCCCCCCCTTATGTCCATGACGCACCCCCCCCTCAATTGTCTATTCGTAGGTGCTCTTCCAGGAAAAAAAATCTTTTCGATTAATTTTTACACACCCTCAAGCATATTTATATAGATTTTTACCCCCCACCAAATATTTCAATGACGCAGTTTGCGTCATAGCCCCCCCTTGTGGGCACCCCTGGTTCATTATAAAATTTAGAACTTTTGTTTTTGCGGTTGCGATCATGAGAATGCCATTGTTATACAGTATATTTTTCCATCAGAGAGAATATATGTAACAAGGATATATGAGCAAATATGCCACATTTTAATCTTTTTCTCTACTATATTTCGTGTATCTTCCTATAAAATCACTAAGATTACAATTTTGCTTCATGTATGGCTTATTTAAGCGATATTGCAGGTCAAATACAAACAATAATAATCCTTTTATACTGCTCAAGCATTCGTATCGTAAACTCAAAACTGATACATAGCATAGTCCAGAGGTCTCATATCGCACATTTCCACTTAAGCAAGGCAATGAATTCTTTTGCCTACTTTCGAACTTTTCATTAAACATAGAAACATTTTAAACCGTTTATAATGGGCAATCTTCGTAATATCTTATCGTTGACAACAGTATACACTCAATGCTCACGGAACTGCGACCACTCCTCTATACAAGAAAGTGTGGCCAGTAGCTGAGCTGATTACGTGACCTTCCAGATTGGTAGTATTAAAGAGAAAGAATACACTCGAAGCTACATGTATGCAGACAGCACACTATTATAACGGAAGGTTGGCGGGATTTATTCGCATTTTAATAGGGCATGATGGTGGGTGCCCGAGGAATAACCCAGCATCAATACTTGTCGGATGGGCACGATAATGTGTAGCGAAGCTGTATAAGTATTAAGAAGGAAATGGGATGGGAGTCTCCAAAGAGATGGAATTTTTTGAATACAGAAGTTGAAAACATGGAGCGAGCGTCGCGTCAAACAGCTCGTGACAGCCAAACGAACCATCATTGTCCGGGAATTGTATGACCAATACAATGGTGGAGGCACAAGTCGCATATCCCACGTAACTATACGATCTTATATTGGCACGCATGTAGTTGCACAGCAGACGAAACACTCGTCAGCCATTAGTTACCAGTACTCTTCACCAACCTTGTCGAGCGTGGGCACAGGAACATGCTAATTGAACCGTGGGTAATTGGAAAAGGTGTGTTGGTCTTTGTGCTCCTCCTCTCGGACGGATGTGTGCATGTATGGAGCCAACAGGACGAAGCTATGGATTCCTTCGAGCATAGTACTTACTGTACAAGCAGGTGAGGAGGGATGAATGATTTGGGGATGATTCTGTTGGTATAGATTGGGACCGTTGGTGTGTAAGAACAACATTGAAACATCCGTTGCGTACCTGCAGCTTTTAGAAAATTACGTACACACTACAATGCAGTACTTGCAATACTTCTACCTACGCCAAGATCGCATTTTCCAGCCAATAATGAAGGCTGCCACCAAACCAAGATTCTACTTGCTTGGCTTAAGGAAAAAAATCCACTTAGCTACATAGCTAAGTGGGCCCCTGGGTTACGAGATCTTATTCCTATAGAACATTTATGGGAAGCTGTCGAACGAGTTCTTCTCACCATGACTCCTACACCAACATTTGTGTTCTCATTGTGGGATGCCATCAGGAATATATGGTGTGAGATCCCCGTGATAACATCTGCTACCAAAATCTATGCCACGCCGTGTCCACGCCATCCTCTTACCAAAAGGAGGGTCAAGAATGTCTTAGGTAGGTGGTCGAAATTCAGTGAGCACTCAGTGTGTGTTATTAGTACTTTAAGCATACAATTACAGTGTATTTTATCCAATATTACATAGACTCACATTCCACACTCTAAAGACTTGTAACAACCCTTTATCACTGATATCCGACGTTAACACTACTTTCTCTTTCAAGTCTTATTTAGTTAGATTTTATTTAAGACAGAAGACATATGAAACAAACCTTGAGGAAACTGACTCTGCAGTGGTTCAATTTCTATAAAATCGTAAGAAGTAGAACATAAATGCTCAACCAAATCATAAAATGATTTAATAAACTCGGCAGTCCTTCTTTCATAAGAAATATTACGGGAGGCACTGCTGGTACTATTCTATTTATTTTTATATTATAGATGTATTATTTTGGCGCTCTCAGATCTCCGGGGAGGCAGTGCCCCCCCAAAGAAACATGTCTGGACAAAACACTGCCTATAGGCTACCATGGCACATTTGGTATACAAGGTATTCAAGTTCCCATTTGGCAATTTTGTATTTAGATCTCTATATCACTTAACTAAGCTAAATATTCATCCCCAGTTATTGTAAGTACCTCATACAACGTAACAAACTTAGTCTTTCTTGTACTCAAGCATGCCGTCCAAACTTTACAACTTTTTTCAAGACTTCAATAATCTTATGTGTTTCCCTTATGCTCCCAACTATCCATATGTATCACTTTCAATCAACTCTGTTCAAATTCATATTACGTCACATTAAAAAAAAAACAGAGCTGCCATTTCCAGCAAAACACACCAACATTTCAGTTTGTTTTAAAATATAACATCCAATCATAACGGACAGCGCTCTACAAAAAGAGTTCTTGAAAAACAACAGTTTGTCCGATAGCTCAAATGGTTCGCAGCGTCAGTTATGCCTCCACTGAGATATTTAATAATTGAATGTAATTCTGATTGAATCGAGTTGATATAGGATGAAACTCGCTTGAGGGGTTTTATCCTTTTCGCAACGAACCTTCGAGTATGTTAATACATTGTATTAGTAACATAGTTAATTAAAAATATTTGTTAATACTTACCATTACAAGAGAACTATTATCAATATATTGAACGATAACTTGTATTTATTTCTGAGCATGTATGTGTGAACTTAGCCAATCGCTACAAAAGTATAAATTAGTTTAAATTAATATGTTTCTCTGTAACAAAATTTGCATTGGATGATTCTGCATCAGGGTGATTCTCTATTCGTTCTCTGCACACATGTGTAGGTATATATAGGATTAACCATTATTTCGTATGAGAACATAAATTAGACTTATATTGGTGATGCAACCTTGATACAAAATTTGTGATATCTAATGGCATGTCCTGCATTTAGTGGTGGTATTTTGAATTCCGAAGTTGACGGGAAATGTGCTTTCTAGACCAAACGTCTGATTATTTCAAGGGCAAATGCAAAATTTTATTCAATATTAGTAATTACAAAGCTCATTTAAAATTTTCATTTGAAACGTTTTGTATTTTAAAAGGCATATTTCCCTTAAAGTTATTGAAATGATATAGCTTTCATAAATGTAACTGTACTAGAATGTTGTAAAACTAATAAACACTATCATAAAGAGTGATTGATGAAGCCACTTCTTCATCTTTCGAATCAGGCCAGATGTGGTCTTCTAAATATCTAAGGTCGATTAATCATAAACAGTATGGAGTATTTTCATTCAAATTTGGAATTATGTAAGGAAGTAATAATCATATTTCAAACATTTTTTCTGTGGTGTAATTTTTCCTATGAGAATAACATCAAACCTGACCGCTTTTCACAAATTTCCTCTTGTCAGAATTTCCGACAAATGAAACACTCTCAAAGATTAAAAACCTTTCTATATTGATTTGTTGTAATTTAGTATCCCCTTTCATCTTCGAAGCTATTAAGAGGAGTGTTGATTGCCAGAGTCGTTGAAGAGCAAACAATATAAATAAATAAATTCCTTAGCTAAAGCGCTTTTCAAATAATAACCTACATGGTCTTGAGCGGGCAGTCTGTTTTCTCCAATTGCAGTTACGCAATGTTGTCAATTTATGACAGATGATAGTATATACTAACTTTTTCCGCTACTGCGAGTGTTGTCAATACGAGACGCGCTATGTAGAAATCTTGTATTACTATATTACTCGGTTTCTTTAACAAGTAAAAAAGTGAATATGAAGTCATATGTATTAATTAACTACATATTGTCAGCTAGATGGCATAATAGAAACTTGTAAATGTTTCCAGATAAAGCAATTGTGCAAATCTTTATAATACGTTCTCTTGCATAATCGCTGGTAGATTTTCATTGAAGATTTCGTTCAATAATCCCTTCTTATATGAAATCGAAACCATAACATATGATAAGATATTAAACAAAGTAATTTATTATTTTGGCTCTCTGTGCTTGCATATGCATGTCTGTGTATTTTTTAAAACAATAGTTTTCATATGTAAAATATAACAAATAGTGTAAATAAAAGGTGGAATATTCTATTCATTTCGACAAACAATTTTGAAACAAACATTTCTTTATCCAGTCTAGCCAATGTGAGTTCCGTCATCTATTTCTACCCACGTTTTCCTTCTATTCAACATATTCACTCAAGATTACTGAACAAATGTACAGGCATCTAAATGGTACCATAAAGTAGTGGTACCCAAACCAACCCGATTGTTTCGAAACTCGAAGAGCTCATACAATTGATCGGAGCAAAAAGAGGTTTTCTACAATCAGTTAATCGTCCTAAGAATACATTTGACTTTCATCCAGTATTGTGCACCATCTTCTGTACTCCATTCTCTGCACTCAAATCGGAAGTAATAAAAGTTATTACTTGTGCATATAATACTGAATATAATACTGTAACTTCTGAATTTAAGTTTGATCTAATAGAATCGATACCATAGCAGATACCGAGAAGGAGTTATTCTAGAAACTATTTAGCATTCTAATAGTAGTTACTATCTTCTCGGTTCAAACCGGAATTGGCAGTAATTAAACATTTCTGGTTTCGACGTTGATCGCTATAGAGTGGAAACGGTAATACTTCCGGTAGAAGCTGCTTAAGGCAATCAAATAAGCATCTCAAGGTTATATGTCATTTGTCACTCTAGTGCCACTATTAAAACCGACAGAGATAGGATTCCTCTACTACTTCCTGTTTCAATAATAATTGACAAAATATGACGTCATACTAACCAATTAGCATTACGTGGTATACATGTGAAACGTCTATTTATTAACCCTCATAATCACGTAAAGGGATTATATCTTCTGGGAGTATCTGCTACAGACTTGGTTGTCGCCACTCGGGAAAGCAGTTACTAATACATGCTTGTTAATATATACATATTAAACTATAATCTCTGAATTTGTACAAATAAACAACACAATCAAGACAGTATTTAATCATGGGTTATAGAATACAGGGCTGCATGTTAAAATAACGTAGAAAATTGCCTGCTCAAGAGATCAATTCGCACAGCCCATGGAAAAATGTTACAACTCAAAAAATGGACAGTTTGAGTTATCATCCGTCAAAAGAGAATATATATAAAGAAGAGAACTGTACCTACTGGTATTTCTACAGAAACGTAACTAAACAAATTAGCCCCTAGATTGAAGAAATATCAGTATTCCGGGGAGCGAGTTTGATAAAAACAACAAACTTTAAATGTCATGTTCCCATAAATATGTATTTTTGACTTGTAACAGTCTTCCACAGGGTGTGCGAATTTGTGAGAGATTTATACTGGAAACAATTAAAATATCACAGCACGACCTAGTTTTCTTCTTACGACTCCATGGCGCTAGAAAGAGCTGAGACTATTGCATAAAAACTGCCAGCGTTAATCTATATAGTATATTGTCAGTCCTGGTAGTTGATTTTGCTAACACATAGCTGAATACGTACAAATACAGAGGGAAAGTCTCTTGGGACAGTGGCGTAGGATACGACAATTTTTAATGGCCCGTTGGCTGCATTAATGTTAAACTCTTCCGTAAACAAGGGCGCCGATTTCTCTGTAAATTTGTGGGGAGGGACATTCAGATGCAGAAGGCATATATGAAGATTTTAAGACAAATTGCATTCAAATTATGCCAAATATTGTATATTCTTAAATACAATAAGGGAGCCCACAGCAGCTTTGGGGAAGCCCGGGCCCCCTTGCACCCCGAGGATCGGCGCCCTTGTCCGTGGATGCACTTCACATTCTGCAATACTAATTGTTGTTCTATATATCATCAATCATTAAAATTAAGTCTTAATAGTAACTATTTATAGGCAGATTTTGTATATTAATTCACGGTTAGTCATTCGGTTACAGATGGCTGTGGTGTATAAAAGCAACATCTGGAAGAATACGACGCGTGTAGTTTAGAAGCTTCATTTGCGTTGAACGACGAAGATTAAAGCGGAATAGAAGTTGCATGTTGCGGAGATGAAGATGCTGAGGTGAATGTGTGGAGTGACACGGAAGGACAAAGTGAAGATTTAAGTGACCCGGGGAACAGTAAAGGTGAGACCAGTAGTAGAAAAAACTGCAAGAAAGTAGACTGACAAGTTGTGAGATGGTTTAGACATGTAAGAAGAAAACCTTTGAAATACGTGGCTTACTGAGTGAATGCAACAGAAGTGAATAGGAAACAAGTTCCAAGCAGGTCAGAGAAGAAGTGGAAAGATTGTATTAAGGGTCTTCACTACAGCGAAATTAAAGTACCGCTAATTTTAGAGTTTTTCCGTGATATCTTCAAAACAAACACAAATATTTGTAAACCAGAACCCTAGCGAACTAGACAATATGATGTTGCATGTGATACCTTTACCACAATTCACCTATCTGCTTTTAGTATGCCGCTATTTACAGAATCCGCAAAAAATACTAAATCTATCTACAGTTGCAAATCGAAAGCAGATAGATGAGTGGTGATAACGGTATCACATGCAAACTCGTGTTGTCTAGTTCACTACGGTTTTGCTTTTCGAATATTTTTTTATTTGTTTTGAAGATATTACAGAAAAACTCTAAAATTAGCCGTAGTTTAATTTCGCTGTAGTGAAGACCCTTAAGAACGATATAGTACAGTGTGGTGTTACAGCTGATATGATACAATATAAAAACAGGTGAAGGACCAGTGAATCGAAAAGCCGACCCCAGGAAAAAAACAATCTGTTCTTAGTCATTAAGTGAGTGTGACAAAGATACAATCTCGATTAACGTGTACACTTAGACCGAAATTTTTACGTTTACCCTAGAAGTTTAAAAATTCCTTGGCATTTTTGACAGTATCAAAATTCAGAAAAAAAAGTATTGACAATTTTATATAGATTCTTACTTACTGTAGCACTCTGTTTACCTGTAGGAACTAATACGTATAAAATATAATGTAATCATTGTTGTCGGCTGCATCTAGTTTTCGTTTTTTTAAAATTTAAAATACACTGACGTAATGTCCAACACAAAAATGAAACAGTGGAACGTGAGATGCGCACTGAAGATTAATATTTTATTTCATAGTTAAAGTGGAATTTAATAGCTGATACAAGTTTAGTTTATTAAAAACAAACTTCAAAAACTTTCCACTACCTTATTTGTTGGTATTTGATTAGCGTTCTGAGTTTCATAGAATGGGTAAACACTGCGATGAAAGGGAAACTGCACGAGCTACCGGATTTCGAAGACTGTTTACCAAGCTAATGAAAAACATATTCTTCGCAGAAAACAATTTAAATAAAATTTATCATGTTGCTAAGGAAACGTTCATATACGAACAATGAGAAGGGGAAGAGAAAAAACCATTTATTTTCTTTCTTTGTGTTCACGTACCCCCTTCCTCAGTCATAAAATAGATTACAGAATGATATCCCCTTACAAAAGGGGGCTTTAGGGCATATTCCCTTGAATAAGGCGGATACGATGATGTCGTTCGAGATAATATGGTTCCCAAACGGAAGCTATTCTAGAACGCGACTTGAAAACACAAAGCTTATCCGCAACAGCGAAATCAGCTTAAAAGAAGGTTATATAAGACCTCTGAGGAGGAAAGAGAGAGAAAGAATTCTAAAAACGTGACAGTCTACATTCTTTTTCCACTTGTGAAGTGGTTCTATGTACGTTGATTAAAACTCTCAGATTTCTTGTTCTTTTTTTCTTCTTTATGAATCGAATAAGGTTTATTGTTGTCTGCAATTGCTTTCATTTAAGAGAATTAAAATCTAAACATGACCAAGGTTACTCAAGGGGTCGCGGTGGCTCAGTGGTAAAGCGTTCACCTCTGGTGCTTGAGGGTCTCTGGTTCCATCATAGCCCGCACCAATTAAACTTTGTGGCGGACAAACACAATGGGCAAATGATTCCTCGAGGTTCTCCCGTTTCCTCCCACTTTATTAATTCCACCATTGTATTCATTTCTCGTCATAACCTTCTTTCTTAGCCTAACTGGCATAATCGTGGGATGTGCAAGTGAAAGATTTCATTTTATTCAAGGTTACTCTAAGGTTTAAACATCCCGGATAGCGGCAGATACGAAATTAAGCAGTTGAGTTACACACTGTTAAATTTTACATAGCCTATTTCCAGTGCCAGATTTACATATAAACTAAACAAGCTATCGCTTACTGCTGCACTTGCTGGGTGCCTAAAAATTAAAAGAAAAAAAGAACTAAATATACATTTCCGAAATATACGTTAAAACGCAAATGTAGAAAAAAAATTGACATAGAGCAACAGTGTTTTGTGTTGTGTAGACTCTTACAATGCATCATGTGGTTCGGATTCCACGTCAATGACTAGGTCCACGTCTCATATAGTCTCGCTGCTGAACGGAACATTAAACTCAAAAACAACTCAACTCTTAGAATGTGTGTGATGGAGCACTTCCTGCCTGCCTGCTCACTAAAATATTAGTAGTTTCCGCATTTTTGTATATAAGAAGCCTACGTTTTCCACAGGCTGCTTCCATAGTCGTATCGTATGCAATCTACAGAAATGTTCTAAGATTAAATCGCATGCAATCTATATAACTATTCTAACAAGTAAATAGTCCAAATGGATGAATCAAGTTGCGGGATGAGACAGTGCTCCTAATAGAGGATGTGAAAGTATATGAATGTGCTAAGCCATAGCTGCTGAGCGCCATAAGAAACGGAGGGGAGAGGTGAAAGTTGATGGGAGAAGGGCTATACTATGTTATAGATATACAACAAATAAACTGTTGAATTGTAAAAATAGTGAAAGATAGACAATATAAACTGTAGTTGTTTCATATGTTAGCAAAACAAGAATGGGCAGAGTAGATCAGGAACCTCCGCCGTCATCTTGAAATTCTCCATTTTAAAATCTGTGATATTTTTGAAATGGAAAGATAGTAATGCTCACAGTGTTAAGATTTTTTTTTTATCAGAAATGCAATACTGCTGTCCATTTTGTTATACCACTAACCGTTGATGAATTGTGGCTTGTTTTATCTTTGCAGATTCCAGTGACTGACCAATTGTGCTGACGACCCACGGACGTATTGCGATCATCCGTATGTGGAAATCGAAGCTCGTGTGTGGTAGCTGCGGAGTAAATGCTCGAAAGGGAGAACATATCCCACAATGGTGTGGCCAAACTCATCAGCAGATTCCGGGAGATGGGTTCTCTGAACGACAGGCATCGTAGTGATCGTCCAAAAACGTCACAGGTGAGGAAACCACAGTAGCTGTCCTCGCATCCTTCAGTAAAAGCCACCAATTAAGCACACGGCGTTTATCCCAGGAACGTGGAGTTAGTCGAACGTCCATTTGGATACTTTCCATTTGAATAAGTGGCATCCATACAAACTCCATCTTCAATATCTAACACAGGACGATCCAGACAGTAGCAGTTTGCACGACGTCTAACACAGGACGACGAGTGCAGTTTGCAGAATGGACAACAGCACAACTGGCAACTAATCCAGATTTTTCTTTGACCGTGCTGTTCTCTGTCGAGGAGAATTTCTACGTCAACGAAGAAATAAACAAACAAAACCACTGCTACTGGAGTGACAATAATTCTCATTGGAGTGATACATCAGAGATGATTAGTGGTCAGGAAGTTATGATATGGTGTGGCGTTTTTGACACAAAGGTCACTGGCTCATTCTTCGTCTACAGCAGTCTGAAAACCAACCAATACATAGGCTGCTGGACGAGAATATCCTGCTGTCAGTGTTGTCGGAGGACAGTTCATATCCAACATTCTTCCAGCAGGATGGAGTCCCTCCCCATTACGAATTTGGCATGGGGGGAGTGCCTCGATCAACAGTTCCCTGGGGAGGTGGAACCACCCACCACGCTCTCCGGATCTCGACTTCTTCCTGTGGGGCCACCTTCCGTCCACAGTATACTCCGTCAAGATCCAAATTTACCACATCTCGTACAGCGGATTGAGGATGCATGTGCTTCTGTGTGTCCAAAAACATTGCTGGATGTGCATGAGGAATGTAAGACGGGTGTGGCTCAAACCATTGTTGCACAGGATAGTAATTTCGAACATATGTTGTGATGGTATCCAAAGGGATAAAACAGGCCATAATTCAGCAACGGTTAGCGATATGACAAAATAAACAGCAGCATTGCATTTCTGATCAAAACCTAGTCTTAACACATGTGCTGTATGACTACCTTTCCTTTCCATTTCAAATATTTATCACATATTTCAAAATGGCGGCAGATGTAATTGATCTTCTGCACATATTTTTCTTTGGCCAATATGTGAAACTGTCATCATTTCTATTGTCTACCTTTCCCTATATTTACGATTCAACAGTTTATTTGATGTATATCTACAACATAGAATAGCTCTTCTGCTACCAAATTTGACCCCCTCCTCCGTTTCTTATGGCGCTCAGCCGCTACAACGTTGCAGATACATATTTTTTCACATCCTCTATCAAGCGCACTATCTTTCATCCCGCAAATTGATTCATCTATTTAGACCCTTTACTTGTAAGATTAAATCGTATGTAACCTACAGAACTCATCAAAGATTAAATCGTTAACAAACTACAGAACTGATTTAAGATTAAAATGTATGCAATCTACAGAACTGATTTAAGATTAAATTGTATGCAATCTACATAACTGATTTAAGATTAAATTTGTGATTAAAGAGCAATATTGTTACATGTTATAATGACAAAACTACTATATATATTGCAGCTTGCAATTTTCTTGTTAGATTCTAGTCACATGCTATCTATAGCAATGCAACATTAAACTTTAGAAAATATCTTTTCACAAAGAAGTCTTTCTTCTTTCAGTGCTTGACAAGTTTCGCAACAAGGAAACACTTCTCACGCAATACGGAAGTACTAAGCTTTTACCTCTATATTTAAATAGGTTTAATATTACACAAAAAGAATACAGAATAAAACAGAACTTTGAAATTGAAGTTTCAATTTACAGTGTTTCATAGATCACAGCAACACGTACTTTAAAGGTACTTATTTGATTTTGAATTAAAAAGCTTTACAGAGAGATAAAGTTTTAATAACTAGAATATTCTATTTCAGAAGTTGCTCGATTTCTTTGTTTTAATGTTTCTGAACAAATGTAGCAAGGTTTAATTAGAAATGCGAAACTGTTGATGGAAGGGCTGCTTTGTGCGAAAAGAGAAACAATTCAAGGCAAAACAAAGTGACATAAGTTACATATACAAACATTCATTGCTAGTATTACTCGTGTTAATTTTTCTGATACTTTGAGCATTATTGAATGTTAGCACTTGTCTGTTTCTCTTTGATCTCTGAATGTAGATTTCATTTCTTTAACTAACAGCATGTTAATTGACAGCATGTTAATTAAAAACAAACTATACAGATGTAACGGTAGTAATTTTGATATTATATTTTCCATTTTAAGGAAGTTCATTACGTTCTGCTTAAGCTGCTTTCAATGGTGCGTAAAATTGATCAATAACAACTAACGATAAGACATATATGACATAATGGGTGGCATAACGATAAGACAGAATGGGTGGCATATTCACTGTGTTTCGGATGCCCAGTTCTTTATAGTATGACAATCGAACGCAAAGAACAACAATGCATCTTAAACTAAATCATTGTTTCGCTTTCCTTCAAGAACTGGCATCGACCATTATTTTGTATTGTTCTGTATTGGAAAGAAGATGATACCGAACAACACCAAATTAGAGCTAAACTGCAATAAACAGCGAGAAGAATTGTCGACGACTGGAAGGTATCGTGAATCGTATTACAATAAAGTATTTACCACAGCAATGACTGGTTCATGGTTATTCTACAGGGTTGTAGAACGGTACCTAAATGTCAGCCCAATTGTGACTCAAATACGCAAAATTTGAACATTTGAAAATGGTGATTGTAAGTGTGTGTATTCTTGGTAATTATGAATTCAAACACAGAAATTTTGATCCACATGGACAAAGCATCCATTCACACTGCTTGCAGTTCGTATTATCGGCGTATGGCCACGGAGACTATGTGTCTGTTATACCCTTCTCGTCCATATCTGTCAAGTCACCAGATACACCGCCGGCGTTCCACCACCATGGCGGGACTCTGGAAAGCTTGTCAAGCGGTGTAGTCTACAATTCCCCTCACACATCTTCGAGGCGGACTGCTTCTGTGGAAATTGTGTTGCAAGGCGATAGTCCAGGCTTGTAGCCACCACATAGTGCACAAATGTTGGTGGAGGAAGAGATTGTCGTGAACAGGTGAGCGCACAAACTTTGGCCACCTTAAGTGAATTGACCTTCTGTACTTCACGAAAACATATAAAACACCCCTAGACTCCCGACAATTGGGTGAGAATTACAATTTGTGAGACCTCGAAGTACTCCAAGCGCTGAACTTTCAAGTCTACCGTGCGTTTTAAACATTTTTTTCGACACGTTGCAACACCCGTTTGAGTATTATTTATAATAAACTAGTGTCCATTATCCGCTTCCCTAGGTTAAAAAAAAATTAGCAATATGTTCCGTTAATATGTCAATAATATTTATATATTACCGAAGCGCTCCCTGATATCGGTCATATTTCCGAACATTTTATATGTATCTGCCTCCTCTCCCCAAGTCGAGGAGCTGAATTTGAATTTAAACGGCATTGGAAGTTTTACTGTTCATCTCAGCGACCAAAAAAAAAAAAAAAAAAAAAAACATGAATTCGACACAAATGTCGGTTATTTTTCATCATTTTTAAATAGTTCCCTCTCCCCTAAGTTCTATCATCAAAGTGAAATAATAAAACTATCCCAACCGGAACCTTTATGTTGAAAATTTGATCGAGATCGGTCGGGTGGTTCAAGAGTTATGACGTTACAACATAGTCACTTTCATTTATATATACATTGATTTTTATAGATATAACTCTACCCCGCCACTACGTTACAACGTTAAAGTGAAATGATAAAAGTCATCTCTGGCACAAACCTCATCTATATTGAACATTTGGTTTAGTTCGGTCCAGTGGTTGAAGAATAATGAAGTTACAAACATAGTCACTTTTAATTTTATATAATAGATAGGTAGATATATAACTTTTCTTAATTGAAATAAGCATACTTATTTCCATGTTTCATGCCACGAAAGTGTTGAGATTTTTAAAATATGCAAGAAGAATATCGTTCGTTAAGTAGTATTTTCTTTGAGTGAATAGTTAATGTCGTGACATCATACCTGAGAGGTTCTTGGTTTTGTATAAACGCTGTGTTTTTCTTTAATTCTTTATTCTCTAAATGTTAATATATTTCTTTCTTTACGCAATCGTATAATGTTTTAAAAAGAATCTTTACTTTAATGAAATAACTGTGGAGAATATTTACTTTAATGAGATAACTGTGGAGAATCTTTAATGAGATAACTGTGGAGAATCTTTACTTTAATGAGGTAACTGTGGAGAATCTTTACTTTAATGAAATAACTGTGGTGAATCTTTACTTTAATGAGATAACTGTGGAGAATCTTTAATGAGATAACTGTGGAGAATCTTTACTTTAATGAGGTAACTGTGGAGAATCTTTACTTTAATGAAATAACTGTGGTGAATCTTTACTTTAATGAGATAACTGTGGAGAATCTTTACTTTAATGAGATAACTGAGAGTTTTGAAGCTTTCAAGTTTATCTGGGAAACTTTGATTGTTGTGCTTCATAAAACCACAATTTTTCTCAGAGTATGGATCCTTTCAGTCATTTTTTCTCAAAGCCTAACCTTGAATATGTAATGTATCCTTCTCTGTCCCTAGATACCAAACTCTTTCACTCTTCTCTCTCTTAGTGTTGTGCATCACGAAGTCACATGATCTAAAATCGAACTTCTGACCTTGAAATTAGATTCAAGCGCTCTACCAATTTACCATAGTGGTTAGTTATATGTTTGTTGTTAATAAGCTGCTAGTATTTAGACACTTCAAAAGGAAACATAGATACAAACATGAATAAAACAATTACTTTGGTTCTGGAAGTGTCTGTGTCCAAGATGCTCCTAGCAGTGGGCGGCCAATCAGAAGAAAAAGTAGATGATTAGAGCAACCCAAAAGCATAAAAAGCATAATAGCAATTTAGACATATGGTTGGTATTTTGAACATGGTTGTGGTTTTCCAAGGGTCCGAAAGAAACTAATTTTAAAAGCATAATAAAGCATAATTTTAGAAAATAAAGCATAAAGCATAATTTACAATGTATAGCATAATTCTTGGAAAATTTGATTTAACTGCAAGTTTAACATATACTCTGTTAATATTTTTTAAACCAATATTTACAATGCAAAATCATTGACAATACAGTAAAAGCTCTTTATTCGCGGGGTATATGTTCCATAAGTATGCCGCGAATACAGAAACCGTGAATACGGAATGGTAATTTATATGGGATTATAGGGGATACGTTTCTAGGTGACAAAATAAAAAATATACATATATAAAAATCAATTTACTGTAATAGAAGTTTTTGACCATATTGATTAATTATTATCTTCAGGCTTAGGCAATGGTTTGAAGAATTTTGTAATTTTTTCTTGTTTGGCACTTTTTGAAAGCTCCTTCAATTCAGACTGATATTCAGCAGTGGCATTAGCAATTTGCCTCTTAAAAATAAGACTTCGTTCCAAAGACGGATCAATTTTGATAAAGTAATCACAAAGCTCATTTGCCATTCTTAAACCTTCACTAAGATTTTTCAAATTAAATGTCACGTTCCCAGTGCTTGTTGAAGCCTCTTCTTCAATGGGCTGTGAATTTAACATTTCCTCCAAGTCGGTTTCAGTCAAATCTTCATCTTGCGATTCAAGCAATTTCTGAATGTCACTTGATTCTATCTGTTCGAACCCATCTCGTCCTATTCCATTCGCAATTTCGGTTATGTTTGCAGTCAAAGTTTGAATTTGCACACATCCTATGTCATTTTCCGCAGTCAGAGGAGGCCATAGTTTTTTCCAGCATGACTTCAATGTGTGTGGCTTCAGTTCTTCCAATGATTCTTTTATGTTTACGATGCATTTTGCTATGTCAAATTTCTTCCAGCATTCCATAACATTCATATCAGGATTACATTCCATATTATGCAATACGATTTTGAAGGTTCGTCTAATGTAATAGAGTTTAAAGGCCTTGATTATTCCTTGGTTCATAGGTTGAAGCAAAGCCGTCGTGTTGTGAGGTAAAAATGTCACTTTTATATTTGGATGCATAGTTTCAAGTTTGCAAGGATGACCTGGTGCATTGTCCAAAACTAGAACTGCTTTAAAGTCTAAATTCTGTTTTTAAGTAAGTTTCAACTTCAGAAACAAAACAATTCCCGAACCAGTCACAAAAATAGCGCTTGTAACCCACGCTTTCTTATTAGCACGCAAAAACACTGGCATTTCGTCCTTGTTTTGATTTTTAAAGCCCGAGGATTTAACGATCTGTAAAGCATCAGTGGTTTAATGACACAATCTCCAGATGCATTAGAACATAACAGCAGTGTAACTCTATCCTTTGCTCCCTTAAATCCAGGAGCAGACTTGAATGTTTTGTTTGGCATTCTGTTCCAAAACAGTGCAGTTTCGTCTGCATTAAATACTTGCTCAGGTTTGTATCCTCTATCAGCTACTAAGTTTGCAAATTCTTCTGGATATCGTTCTGCTGCAGCAGTGTCTACAGATGCAGCTTCTCCAACGATTTTAATGTTATGCAATCATTGTCTCACCTTAAATTTATTGAACCAACCTTCCGATGCTTGAAATCCTCCATCTGTACATTCACCACTACAACTACCATCAGGTTCTTTAAAATGAGCGTAAAGACGCTTTGCCTTCTCCCGGACCATTGGACCACTCAGGGGCACCCTTTTTTGGTATTCGATCCATAATGACAACGCCACTTCCATTTTTTCTATTGCTGGATCACGAACAATTTTCGCTGACAGTGAAGTTGAAGCTACAGACCACCTTATTTTATCTTTGGATTTTTTTTATCGATCGTACAGTTGATTCGTTGACATTGAATGAGCGTGATATGGATGCAAACGACTCTCCAAGGCGTAAACGATCAAGCATTTCTATTTTCACTTTAAGCGGTAACACAGATTTTTTTCGTGTCGAAACTCATTTCTCATTTTTTTTAGTTGACAGTACTGTATAAATTAGGAAGACAGCGGTAGAGACGTGTTATTCGATCACAATTTTTGTAACGAATGGAAAGACGAAACAATAAAACACACAAAGCGGCTCTTACCAAAGGAGGACGGCATTTAAATGTGGCGGCATTTAAAAATATACTTTATTCATTGAGTAATAAGGTTGCTTTCATTCTGTTTGTTTACATTCTCAAAAACACCGATCGCAGCGAAGGCGGCTTATGCCAAAGTTCGAGACAATACAGCGGCGATACCATTTAACAACATACTTTAGGCAAAGTTTTAATAAGGTCTATTTTACATTTTATTAGTCCATTTTACGGCGTTTACAAAGGATATTGGGTTGGATACCTATTGGAATCCTTTTTATTATTATGTATGTACGTACTGATTAGATCCGCGAATATAGGAATTGGGTCGCATTTTTCAATCCGCGAAAAGTGAAAACGCGAATGAAGGAAGCACGAATAAGGAGCTTTTACTGTATACCAATGCAACAATGAAAAGCTTATTTTTATTTCTGTAAATTTTTGTATAATCCTTTGATGGAGAGAAAAGAAAAAATTAACAGTACACAAGAATTCCACACTATATTGTTATGTGTAGCGCTTGAACTTGAGCACTTTCTGTATTTTTTGGTGGCATCTTTTAATTTTCCTTTCTATTTGTATGCATCTCTAAGGCGCACACAAGTGACAGAAAAAACTGACTCAAGTAAAGCATATCTCTTTACAATGCATTAAGTAGAAAGTTCATAAAATATGGAAGAAATTGGTTGCATAAAGTATTAATAAATAGAGCAAGATATGTAGAATATTTAATGTACAAGATTAATGTAAAACAATGATTGAAATTAACAATAAAGCATAATTTGGAAAAAAAATAAAACATAATTAAACAAAAAAAATAAAGCATATTGTGGGTTACTCTATAGATTATATTTGGGCAAAAGTTGAGCAAAAAGGGCTTATACAAAACTACCACGACATCGCCAATGACCTAAACGTCCACCAATACTGCTAAATCATTTGGATAAACTTAGATAAAAATTATACTTAACCCTTAGTTGTATGCAACCCACTTTACTTTGTCGAACGTCCGGTTAAAGCATATTTTAGGATATGTCGTTGGGTATTAAAGGAAAATTTTATATACTTTTTTTTTTAAAAAAAAAAAACATAATTTATTTCAAATACTTTAAGCGTACAAAACTTCCTTGCGAACTATTTATTTTACTGGTAAAAATCACATCGAAATATGGATAACTAGTCCCGATACAATATGGTATATTCCTTCCCTAGGTCCAACCAAATACAGATCAAACTGTGAACCTCCCTTTTGCAAGTCGATCAAAAATAGTGAGGCAACTGGTATGGTTCTCCCACATGCACGTTTATGATGGGAAGGTTATGGCTTTTATGATATCGTGTCAAGTAATTCCAGAACACATATTTACTAATGTTTTTAACTAATCTATTCTTTGTGTATATTTTATGTATGTATGTCACAACACAGTACGTAGAGAAATGTCAACCAAATTTTCTACGGAAGTAGTCTTACAAAATCAGAAAAAAAACAGGGGTGGTGGGACAGGACTAGAGAATTCTCCATATTTTTTAATCTTGGGAATTCCATTTTGTTTTAAAATTAAATATAACTTGCGGAAATCACTTATTTCTTCCATTTTTAGACCTAACTTCTTCTGTTCTGTGGGTTTTCACCCTAACTTTCACAATTATAAAATTATGTAATTCACAAGTTTAAGATCGCTTGGTACTCGCGATACAATCATATCAATTCTTCATTATTTTCATCAACATTAAAACTTTAAAGCTCAGGTCCAAATTATTGTTGCCTATACAATTGTAGCTTTCTGACACTTGAATGTAATTTCTGAAAGCAATACCTTGAGCAAATAAACAAGATATTGAACATGATATTAATATAATGGATCCCGAATAGGTTGAAAATAGTGCCGCATTACAATTCATAATATTCAGCTTTATTATTCAAATTTCTAGCATTTAATTAAGCTCATAATTGTACACACATTTTCACGCATAATTTTTGTCTATTGAAATTCTGTTCATTTGAGATCTGAACTGTACTTTCACTTATGTACATTATTTTTTCCTATTAAAATTCAGTTGGGCGAAAACTAAATTAAAATTTTTCATATATCTAATCTAGATGAAAAAGGTATGTAAGATTTTTACGTACCAGAGACATAGATTTTCAAAATGTCTGAATGATTTTTTCTTAGATATTTAATTTTAAGTTTAAAGATAATTAATGTCTTGAATTCTTGTGTCAAAAATTTTAGGCGAACTGCAGAAAAATATAATTCACGAATATTTCTAAATACTGTGAAGAAAGCGGAGTAAGATACAATTAACACATCGTTGTAGTGATTACAACAGAACATTCAAACTTCGAAACTTGCCATTCGCTTTAAAATTCATAAAGATAAAATTTTCCTCAGAACCACACACACAAAAAAGAAAAAAAGCTAGTCTAAAGCGCGGTATAAATGTCTCCATTTAATAATGAATGATGAAATTCCATTAAGGGATTATATAGCAAAGGTAACCGGTACACTACTTAACCAGGAAAAAGTTTCTACGAACGGAGAAAGTTTAATTTCTCTTGAGAGAACTAAAAAGAAAGAACAAATATCTTAAAACTCTCTAAAAGTTATTCTGTTTTCACTTCGTACGAAAGGCAGAAACGCTATTATATTATGGTTGAACATAGATCTGGAAAAGAACTAGACCGAGTAGGATTTAATAGGCAAAAAAAGAAGATAAAAATTGTTTTAAAATTAAGTCTTAAATTATGGAGAATGTGTATAAGTTGGTTTTAGGTTACTATGTTTCTACAACGACCAATCGTAAGACGATCACGTTATACTTGAATATACAAACAAAATTGGTGGAAAGATTTTCTTTTTTAGGATATTTCATGGACGTAAAGGTAGTTCAGTTATTACGGCAACGGCGTTGAATACTATTCCTTATTTATTGTTTTTCTTTATTTTATACAGAGCCCGCCAGAATAATGTATGCACTGTTTAAGAAAAATACTACACTGAGAAAGAAAAATTGTAGGTGGCGTACTTAAAAAGATAGGTTACGTGCGTAATTCCTGTACTTTTTGGACTTAACGTACAGCAGACGTGTAACTGAACACGCAAGTTTTATAATACTTTCTGTATAAGTGTTCCATCTATACGTACCTTCCGTATGAAACAATATAGGCAGTCATGATCTGACAGACAAATGGACGTATATAACATATAGCTGACGAATGTAACATAAGTATATGTATGTGATATACGGAAAACTGTTAGATGTCAGACATCCTGCAACGGCATGATGTAACATCTAAGGGCAATGCCTATGTAGCATACGATAAGTAAGCAAAAGGATACCGTATAGTTGTACAATATACCGCTGTCCGGAGAACGGATTTTTCTCTGTGTATATATCATATTTCTTGATTACATTTAATTATTGTTCAAACATGTGTTACAAACCTTTAAGTAAGCAAATGTTTACATTAGATGTTCAAAATGTTGGTCGCGAAACCCCTAACAGAACGACCAGCAGTTGCTGCAGCTACAGACCGATGCACATGCCTCTGTAGTCTTCTGACGAAAGTTCTCTAGCGTTGGATTGTTAGGGGGGCTAGTGGCTTAGTACCAAACTCACTTCTCTACTGACGCTGCACTTCGATGGCATTCCCAAATCTGATTAAACACTTCAAAACAGTGTTGCCACAGTCCTGGCTCTGGAGTGGGCTTAAAAATAGTACCAAATTGAAACAAAAAGGGCTGAATTCATTATTTTGTGCCAGTGTAATACATGGCTCTCTAACATGAAACAGAAAGAGGCTCAATAACATGTTCTAAAACATTACCCCCCCTTGCCTCCGTCTTGTGAGTCTAAGTTAAGAAAGTGCTCTTTTAAGAATTACCTTTTTAAAAACATCCAAATAGGAGGACCCCGAATAACCGTGGAAGTAGATTTTCTCGTACGAAGGGAGTATAACAGAGGCTGCAAATTAAAAGGGAAAACAGTTATCATCATCGGTATGTATTGTAAGGAAACCAAACGCGCGTCTATTTCAAAGTGACCAATAAAACGGCATTATGCAGATAGGCTTTATGAAAATATATTTATAAAATGAGGAACAAATCAATCATGTCCCAGTTCGTGGGTAAACAGTACGTTATAATAAAATATTAAAATATAAATTATTACATTTTATTCTCGCTTATTTCACGACCGAAGGAGGATAATAACTGTAAGAAGAATATTGTGCTACTTTTTGTTTTCAATGATTTCAAGCTAAAATTTCCACCACACTGCTTCTTCCTCGTCTCCTTCATGTGCGGCGCGGATACGCCCATCTAGCGAAATTTGTTTCTTGACATAGTTCGAATTACGAATTATCCACACAAAGTTCGTAGCGTTATGCAGTGTAATGCCACAGAATGAATGTTCAACAGGGTTTTTTAAAGAGTCCAACACACAGTATGAGTAACGTGAGATGTAAGGAAAGTCTTACTGACACTTTTAAAAGTATTTATTAAATGGAGCTCAATTGGGTAGAATTGTGCCAACTTTTTCACAAAAGGGGCTGAAAATGCCAGCGTTGTACCAATGGGCCGATGAATGACAAAAGGGCTGAATTTGGTACAATTGTACCAAGTGTGGCAATACTGCTTCAAAACGTACTTATGCTGTTCGAACGTCAAGCGTGCTCCTGTCATTTTCTTCTCTCACTAACCTGCTACACTATCTACATCTGTTAAACGAAAAATCGTACTACAATATAATTTTAACTCAAAACAATTGACAATACTGACATCTCTTTGGGCGAGAAAGCATACTATAACAAACTTAAATTTCAGAACAATTGCACTGGTCAACAGTGAAAATGCTTCGGATATAATACTAACCAATTGTTACTAATTTTAGGGTGCTGATAATGAATATGAAATTAGTTCTTAAAGATTGGTTCGGGTTTCAAAGAAATACGTTATCACCGAATGTGCTTCGGTGGGCAAACTAAGAGTTTGTGGAACAGGAGCTGTCTACTTATTTCAATAAACTTCCATTGTTAGACGGTTAGTTTCATTGCTGTCATCAGGGACGTACGCAGGGGGTGAGTCCTGCGGGTATTGACCCCAGAAATTTCGGACCTTTTTGTAAATTTAATCTAATTTCAGTTGCAATTTTACAAATTTTAATATAATTTAGCCTCAAATTATATTTGGACCACCAATCAGAGCTCGCTTCCCTCTCTCTATTCTCTTTTGAGCGATGAAAACTCAAAATGTCAATTTTTTGAGTTGTAAAATTCTTCCATCGGGTGTACGATATTGTCAAACTAAACACATAAAAACGGGTGGAAGTCTGATGAAGAAACAGTTAGTGTGTTGAAACTGTTACATGATTGTGTTTTTATATATATATTATTACGTAGTCTTGCTCAGTGTGTTGTTGGCTTTCGTAAATGCTTTAATACTAACAGAAATTGAATAATCTCTTTTTGTAATACAATAAAATCTTAGAACCACTCAACTGTTGGAATTAATCATCTACTTTGTGATTTAATTTGCCTAACTGACTGCAGGTAATTAGAACTTCACTATTGCGTATCAGTGTCTGTGTTTGATCTTGTCTTTCCTTCACGGTTTGATTATTTTTTTAAATACTTATACCAATATAAACGCAAAGTGAAAGAAATTAACTCACATAGACATTTCACGTTTCCTAAAATTTGTCATTCTAACTTCACGCACTGTAAAGACACATCTTTCAAGAATGTGACATACTGTAGATATACAATAATATTAATAACTATCTAAAATGCTTTGTTTATACGATAACAATCTGTTTATTGAAAGGCTTTGAAACGTTTCTCCCTGAATCTACCCATTTCAATGATTGTGTAATGATAGAAGTTAGTAATGTTATATCTTTCCCTCTCATTAATTCTTGCTTCCATGCCGACGAGACCTGAACTTGCCCTTAATTGGCATTGGAAGTGCCACTTATCATTTCAGCGACTTTGAAAACTATCATTCATCTAGTTTATCACCACCTCTCACACTTAACCCTCACCTCCATGACGATGAGGGATGAATTTGAAGTTAAATGGCACCGACAGTATCATTATTTATCTTAGCTACCTTGGAAACTATAGATTGGACAGTACAGTAGTGAAAAGTTCTTGTATACCTGCTCTGGAAGTCGGTAAATAAGTAACTAGCACACCACCCTTGCGCAAATATAGAGACACGAACCTGTCAACAGAAGAACAAACTCAGAGATTGTATCACAACGTTGTATGAATGATAGGGTGAAAATAGTTTCAAGAAAATAGTGATAATGTACGTTCAGTATTGACGGAAATACGCACAGCGCACAGTACTACACTTGGGATTGAACCTGGTATCAAGTGTCTTGGAAATGCATGTCAACCATTCTGGTATAATAAAGAGAGCTTACTTGTTTAAACAAAGTAGTTTCAAAATTTTAAACCATGTTGGAACAGACGAGAGTACTTATTCCATATTAGAAAAAATAATAATGTGTTTATTTATGTGTGTGTGTCTGTATGTAATACAGTCTATCTTAAAAAGTGTGTAGAAGGTAAGAAAGTGTAGAAAACTTTTCTATCAGACAGATCGTGGGACCGTTAAATCCTTCTAGTCTGGGACACAATTTACTGTTAACATAGAAAGTAAAAAAAAAAATAATAATAATAATAATAATACATAGTTAACTAAGGAAGGGATTTGTACAGCACTGCTAGGGCTACCAGATTATTTCTAATGATGAAAGAGGATAGTTCGTAATGGGTGTATCATCCTAATATACATTTTTCTGGGAAGGAGAATGCAGCCTCAAAAAGTGATGGATGAATATAAACTGTACGTATTAGTTAATTGGTTATTTTCGAGTTATGTTTCCCTTTCAGAATAGAGGCTAAATGAGATTTGGATCTGCAGTGTAATGCGAAATTCGAAACCCAGTAACTTGTTAAGTTTTTAAGCCTCTTCCACCAGGAATTAGACGTAAGAGTCCGTACACCAAAAGCTCCAAATAATAATAATAATAATAATAATAATAATAATAATAATAATAATAATAATAATAATAATAATAATAATAATAATAATAATAATGTTATATTTTCTATTTTCTTACAATGCATCTGTAATATTCGTGTGTCTTCTATATAATATTTAGACTTATGTAACAATTCAAAATATTAAACTAAAGTATATCTCAATCTTTTGAACGTTTCTTTCCCATTATTTCCATTTGTAGAATGTAACACACACATGTACAGGGTGTTAATGAACTATACCGACAAACTGTAAGATGTGATTTTTCACATCAAAATAAGATAAAAAGTTTATATGAACCATAGTTTCAGAGCTAGGGCTGTTCAAAATCACGAAAAAGCTAAATTTCAACAGGCCCTATTTTGAATTCCAGAAACTGTGGATGGTTGTTCTTACCAGCGTATAGGAAGTCAAGCATATACAATCCAAAAATGCATATTTCATTAATTTTCAGTGGGTGTACAGAGTATTCCATACAGGGTGAAATTCCCAGATATGCCATCACCCGAACTTTGAGATATGCTCAGACTTTATGATTGGTCCAAAATAGGCAAATGATAAGACTTTATAGCAGTTAACACAGAATCGTTTGGCGCGATGTCGGAAGTGTTAAGGATCGTCAGCATTACGGTTTCTCGTACTCAGGAAAACGCATGCTGCAATGTTTTCTTTCACGCCTATCAGTGAAGAAAGCGTGAAATATACCGTGACGAAATACATTGCATATCACACATTATTCCCAACACAAAAAGACATTTAGCTGCCGGTTCGTAACACTTTCAACGTCTCTCCAAAGCACTGCATGTCCATTGTTGTCAAGACTTATGTTCTGCTGCTTTGGACAATCTTTGAAATCAGCGTAAATCTGACAACCCAATTAAGAGTATATCTGAGAATTATACCCTGTAGGGAAAACCCTGTATACCTACTGGAAATTGACTAAATATGCACTTTCAGATTGTTTATGCATGGCTTCCTTTACGCTGATAAGGACCACCATCCAAAGTTTCTGGAATTGGACCGATTTTGAACAGCCCTAGCTCTGAAACTATGCACTTTCCGCCATAGGTTGATATGAACTTTTTCTCTTATTTTGATGTGAGGAATCACTTCTTACAGTTTGTCGTTGTAGTTCATCAACACCCTGTATAATTAAATATTGTAGTTCCAGTTTGTAAGTATCCATCAAAACTTACCACGATAATTCTTTCAATAAATTAAACTACTCGTATTTAGTTCCTTTTAAACTTTGTAATTGCTTAATACTTATCGTTTATTTCACAGAAATTAAAAATACACTTCCATTAACTTTGGTTTCCTCACTTATTTATTTATTTATTTATTTATTTAACAATCACCAGATACAGCTCAGAGGCCGTTTTATACTGGATATCCAACAACAACAACAACAACAATGGAAAGGATTTAGGAAGGTATCGGCCAGGGCCTGTCTTAGTAGGTACCATCCCGGCATTTGCCTGGTAGGATCGAGGAAAACCATGGAAAACCCCAATCAAGATGTTCGGCAGCTGGAATCGAACCTGTACCTCCCGAATGCGAAGCCAACGCTTTACCATTTGAGTTATCATTATATCTTTAACAGAATAAAGAAAACAAGTTTAAACAAGTTTGGCCACAAGCTGTGTTATCATAAGGTACCGGATATTATCCTTGTTGCATTATAACCAAATATAGTACATAAACGTTATCTTTGCAAGAACATGATTTTATTTAATTCATTATCAACTTATATTTTCATATTATACAATGGCATATGAAGTTTGAAAAAATAATTTCAATGAGGAAATATAATTGTAAAATTAAAATTATAACGTAGAGTTATTGTTAAACACATGCAAATTCGCTTCGTGATTTACTGTGTTTTGAGTTTGATAGCTATTCCGTTGCACGTTATCAGAATATCTTGCACGTGTCCCATCAACCTTGTTCACAGCTACAGTAAAACAACGCCCAACAGCTGAAATGTAGTGGTGTCTGGTTTAGAAGAAACAAAACATGGACGCAATACAAGATTATATGAATAAATTACTTAAAATTATTATTCTATATTTCCGACCGTTTGAAAGTGATTTCGAACTGTTTCCTTAGTGAGAGTATTTGAACCTGAACTCAAACTGCTCACAGAGTAACAATGTCATGTGTGCACCACAAAGATAGGAAACAGTAGTTGTGATGCATAGAAAGAAAGTAGTGATTGTGGAAGTACGCTTAATGTTTTACGGTCCTTTCTGCGAGCACGTCAATCGCAATTTTGAATGCAAAGAGAACGAAACGCCTATGTATTGACGCATTCATATTCTGTAACACGAATCCTATGTGCCCTTTATCTCATCATCCTCTTGTATCTGTCATTTTCTCTATCTCTTTGGATTGCACGCTGACAGAACACATATTCACACTAGCTCAAATGTATGGAACAAGAGGGTATGGCTGGATGTAGACAGATGCATTGAAATGCCCCGGGCGATGTGTAAACACCAGCAGAAAACGCCATGAATGTGTTTGAGCATATAGAGAAAAACAAGTAGAATCTGCTTTTAAAAAAGAAGATGAAAAAGATTGAAAAATGTACCTTTTCCCCTGGTTTTTTATATTCTCTTTTGGTATTTCACTCACAAAATCTTTAAGCGAAAACTGTATGTATTCATTTATTCAACATCTTTTTCGTCGTATTTGTACTGCATTCAAATAGAAAAATCTAATTTCTCTTTCATATGCATTCATCCCCTTAAAACAACTGTTCTGAAACAGAACAGCCTTAGCAAATTTAGAAATTTTAATTTGGGGTACCAATTATTAAAATACCTCTTAGCAGGTATCTTTCTTTATTCTGATCTTTCTTATCCTTCTTACATCTTTCTTTATATTGATATATTTCACGTCATAAATTGGCTTTTATCATTATATTTTGATGATCGAGTTATCATTATGTGTTGCAACGTTTCAAGGGCCAACATTGTCCTTATTTTCAGGCAAATACGATGGGGAAATAGAGTGCATGGAATATATACTTCACGTGTGTGATTGGACTCTTCTGATTGGTGCTTGAAATGGCGGGATATGATTGGTGTCCGTTTTTGACTCAGTTGGAACCCTGTGTCTCTGTGTCAATATTGTGCCATCATATTTGCATGAAGATGAGTACAATGTCAGCCCTCGAAACGTTGCAAGATACAACATTATTTACCTGGCTGCTGACCCGAGAAGACCTGTTTGTAATACGTCACCAGGTAAGCTTCAATGCATATTTTAGTAAATTATTATTTTTACTAACTTCAAAACATGACGAATCTGGGGTCGAACCACGGAATCGACGTGCTAGAGGTTAGAGCTCAACCACTAAGTTACAAAGTCTGACTATTAAAAAATTTGATTGTTTTAGAAACAATATACAGGGTGCAGCACGTAAAACCGGCCCGTAAAGTGAATACATAAAATGAAATGTAATGTATTGAATATGATTAACTACAACACATAAATGAAATGTAATGTATTGAATATGACTACTCATCTTCACAGCAGCCTTCACAGCAGGTGCTGAAAGTGTCCTCCGCCCAGTTCAACACACATGTGAGCAGGATTGCGGAGATTCATATATACCCTTGTCAGTTCTTGTGTTGTAATGCTATTGGTGACATCCTGGATCCTGGTCTTGAGTTCTTCAATTGTGTGTGGATTTGTTTCGTATACTCTTATCTTTAACAATCCCCATAAGTAAAAGCCACACGTGGACAAGTCTGGTGACCGAGGAGGCCACAAGCCTTTGCTGATTGTCCTCTCTGGTGTAAACATCTCATGCACAAGGGACAATGATGCAGCTGATGTGTGGCATGTTGCACCGTCCTGCTGAAAGTAACATAACTGACGCTCCTCTTCGGTCAAGTGTGTATAAACCTCCTCCAGGATTCCCATATACACGTCACTGTTCACTGTTGTCTCAAAGAATATGGGCCCAATAACGTGTGTGGCGGAAATGGCACACCAAACACCAATCTTCTCATCATGCAAAGGTACCTGGTGGATTGCGTGTGGATTTTCTGTCGACCAATACCGGTTGTTTTGGGAATTTATGTACCCAGACAGGTGGAACCACGCCTCGTCACTCATGATGAGCATTAGTGGATCAAAGAAACCACTGGCAACATTGCTCAACAGCCATGAACAGAATCTGCAGGTCAGGCTCCTTCAGTTCTTGCACAACACTTATCCGGTACGGTTTTAACTTCAGTCCCCTTAAAACACGTCTGCAACTTCTCTCACTCGCATGAACCTGTTGACTCAATCTCCTGGTTGACTTTCGAGGACTTCTTGTCATTATCTCCTCCACCTGCATCTTTAATTCAGGTGTGCAGACAGATGGTCGTCTGTTCCTGGGAGCATTTTGAACCGATCCTGTACGCCGCCATTTTTCAATCAATTCCTGAATGGTGCTTTTTGCTGGCACAGAACGTCCTGGAAATTTCTCCCGAAACAAATTCTTTGTTTTCACAAAAGATCCAGTGAGAATGAACCCTTCAACAATGGCAAAACGCTCGGGTATCGAATACGGCATTATCACACACTGACACTCACCCGGCTTAATACAACGAGGCCTTTTTTTCAACTGGTTTCGACAAGTTTCACTGGCTGCGGCTGCACGTGACTGCTGCAGGTCACGTAAGTCGACCCGACCTCGACACGCCATCTCTTGGTAGGAAGGTGGATTATTTAAGTGTTTCCAAAAACACAATATACCAGAATATTACGACGGGTCGGTTTTACGTGCCGCACCCTGTATCTGTATCATTTCATTTATTTTAGTGAGTTAGTTTCTGTGTCTGAGTTGTATACGAGGAAAGTATATTCAAGCTTGTGATGAATGTATGTTTATACACTTCTAATGATATTATTTTTACCAAAATACTACGTTATTCTTAGAATAAACCCAAACGTCATTAGTTTAGTTTATTACGCTCTTAAAATGAGTTTCAAATTTCAATTTTGTATAATGTGTCATATAAATATTTATAACTACATCGTCTGACAGTTAAGTATTGAGACTGATTTTATTGTGACGAAACATTGAATGCAATTCATAAACCAATGTATGCGTTCGAAAGAGTTGTCCCTGCCCTACAATGTGACAATACCACATTGAAACACGCAAAGCATGACGGAAAATACTACGTCATTAATACCAGTTACTGAGAGGCCCTCGTCACGCTAGCAATGTGGGGCAGAGAGCGAATATTAAACTCTATGTTAAACTGGGAAAAAGTGCCAAAGAGATCTTTGAAATGAAATGAAATCTTTGAGTTTTACGTCCCACGATTATGCCGGTTAGGCTAAAGGAGACGGTGATGATGAGTAATTAATGAAATGGTGGAATGAAGAAAGTGGGAGAAATGGTAGAACCCCGAGAAAACCCACGCACAAAATTCACTTGGCGGGGCCTGGGATCGAACCCAGGACTCCAAGCACCAGAGGTGAACGCTCTACCACTGAGTCACCGAAAGAGACCTTTGGTTTGATGCGAAGACTACATGGGGATACGTGTATGGGGATCTGGGGATACGGAGAAACTTCGACTTCAGAAGTCAGAAGTGAAAATAATGCTCCTGTGTTTCTACGACAGTAAATGTATCATTCATCATGATTTTTCACCAGAAGGTCACACAGTGAATGCTCAGTTTTATTTAAGTATTTTGGAGCGTTTCATGAAGATAATTCGACGTGTTCGGCCTGAATATTCAGCAAAAGGTAACTGGTTCCTTATGCATGACAAGGCACCTACTCACTGAGCAGTGCTTGTTCAGAAATATTTGTCCGAGAAACAAGTGTGTGTGATGCAGCGCCCTTTCTATTCTCCAGATATGTCTCCCTGCGACTATTTTCTTTACACTAAGCTCAAGTTACTATTAAAAGAACAATGATTTGACAATGTTGTATTTATCGAAGCAGCTGTGTCAATGGCATTATGGAACATACCACAAACTGAATTCCAGAGGTCATTCTACTTCTTGTATGATGTGCTACTTACTGTATTGAGACAGGAGGTTGTACTTTGAATAATAAACAGGTATTATTACAATATATTGGTTTATTTTGTCGTCTCATTACTTAATTGTCGGACTTAATTGTGTATATGGAAAGGTAAGTCAACTTGTTTTATTGTAATTGAAATTATCACTTATTCTTACGTTTTGTAAAACTTATAAGTTTAAAGCATTTAAACGAGTTATATTGGAAAAGTTTTCAAGAGGGTCGTTTATAAATATTCCTAATAGTAGAATTCGCAAACTTCACCATTGTGGAATACTCAATGGATAGAATAATTTGGATGACATATCTCCAATACAACTACCTACCTTCGGTCTCTCAAATTGACTCAAACAGATTACTATACATGCAAATTAAATTAAACGTTTTAATTAATAAATTATAATTTGCTTTATCAAACGCTTTTGCAAAATCTGTGTAAATAAGGTCCACTTGACCTCTTTAATATAATTTTTTGCTTTGCACTTATTGCAAAAACTATTGATATTAGTGAGCAGGATTTATGTGTGTAAAGTAAAAATTAAATATATCAAATAAAATAGACAAGACACATACTCAACAAACAACATTTGCTTTTACAGGAAAACTATAGAATGAATGAGTGTACAAGACAAACATATCAATTATTTCATTTGAGTCTATAATCCATTTCATGTCATTAAAGTTATTATTAGTATTTTGTTGAAAATGTGAATGCACCAGGTACAATGATAAATACATCCATTGAGTTGATAGACATAAATGTAATTGAATAGTTTGAGTTCGAAAACCGTTCATCTCCATCGAAGGTAATTTGAGAGCAGAGACAAACAAAACTAAATTAGTCAATATGCATCTGACATGTAGGGTTATTTTCATTTTTGGACCGTAGAAAAATTGCAGTTCTACTGTCGGAAAATGAAAACATCCCTATATATTAGATGCATATTAACTAATTTAGTTTTGTTTGTCTCTGCTCTCAAATTAGCTTCGATGGGGATGAGCGGTTTTCGAACTCAACGATTCAATTAAAGCAAACTTCATGTTGATTAATAAACAATATTTGTTAACATAAATATGTATGACATTTATACTTTTTTCTTTGAAAGACAGGGTCAATTAAAGTAAAAGAGATTCGTTAAAATAATCAATAACATGAGGCAAGACACTTGAAGAGTCTAGTTAAGGTCTCTCAGACGGTAGGATTATGACATGAAGAAAGTAACTACATTTTCGAAATTAGAACACAATAATGAGTTTAACTACACTTTAATTGCTCAGCATTTAAACATATTTTCAACGTTTTTTTAAAGGTGATTGTAGGTATAAACCGCCAGCAATACAACTATAAATATATTTCCATTGTGATTTTATAGAGATAATATCTCAGGAAAACATTTGTCAAGTGCAACAGATAGTTTTCGAAATATTGCCTACACACAAATAGAAACAACTACCACAACACAACCATTGCACGCTTTGACTACGATACTAGGCTATGCATAAAAGTGAGACGTGTATTAGAACGGCTGTATCTATTCGTCCGTCTATCCTTTGACGGTAACACAGCAAAAAGTGTAAAAGAAAGTGACACATATTTTCTTTCCATACGCACGTAGATTCAATATTTAAAGCGCAGGTTAAGCCTATTTCTGTAACATTCTATTCAAATGAAACAACTTTATCGTATTTGGTTGTGACATTGAGAAATACTCAGTACTAATATTGAATGAGAATAGTTGTTTTTTTTTAATTATAATTTTAAATATGAGTTCAATGTTCCATGTTTATTTTTCAGCTTCTTACTAAAAACGGAAATTCTAGATTCTCATAGAGGAAAAACTGTAATAAGTAGACGAATGCGAATAAGATCACAGGAACTTATTTCATTTCAGTTTTGATCTTTTGCTGAATCTGGAAACAATAGATATCTAGTAAAATTCGATTCAATATTGTTTTCGAAATCAAAATTGATTTTGATAGAGTAGAAACCGCAAGAATTAGCAATAAGCTGTTTTCGATATTGTAAAGTTCTCGCTGTTTAGGGATAGGGAGAGCTTGGTAGAATAAAATTATAGTTCGGAATCGTCTCTCACTACCGGGCTTATTATCAAATATTCTCTATAAACAGTATTTTACAGAAATACAATAATAATGTGAATTCTTTAGTATAAGTCAGGTGTAAGCGTCCCTTCGACCAGACGGTTTCGGGAAAAAGTTCTCAGTAGTGAACTACATGAAGGGGTGTAGGACACTCGCTGCTCCACTGCAACCAGAGAGGGGTTAGGTTTCGAAGAAAGCTCCACTGCAAGCCAGGCCAGGTTATTAGGATTCTCTGGCTACTCCACCGCAAACAGAAACAAAGGTAAAGTCCCCAACAAGGCTCCTTTGCAAGCCTCGGGGTGAAAGGATCGTTACATCCACTGCAAACTAAGGCTTTGGGTTAGATCAGGTACTTTCCGTTCTAGGGTTCACTGCAAGCCAAGAAAGGAGATGTGATCAGTCGAAACTGATTGCTATCCATGGAATCTTCTCGGTTATATAAGCGCTCCACGTGAGGTGGTGGCACTACTGTCCCTCGTCGCGTCGCTGTAGTCTCCGTCCGCTGTAGTCGTCTGCAAGCAAGGTGCACATGGTTATCATTTTGAAATAAGAGCACGTTTAGAATGTTTGTAAACACAAAGGTATGTGAGGTGTTTGTAAACACAACCACGTGCTACGTTACAATATGAATTCAGCGTTCAATAATAGGATATTGTTCTTGTTGTTACGTTCTATTCCAAACGGATGTTATCGATCTATTAGAACTAATTTCTGGTTTTAATATTGATTCCTCATAATTAGAAGCCTTACTCCCTTTCATAATGTGAAACCGACTCCACATCCTTAATACATCTCCTTCATTCATTCTTCTTCATTATTGATTTACTTTGTCTAAGGGATTAATTTCAACGTTCATATTTTGTTTTTAATTGAAAATATTGTGAATGCTGTTGTACAGTCAGAGAGAAAACTTCTTTCCGTTTGATGAAATTTGTTTCTTAAATAACTTCAGGTTGAAACAGTGGCGTAGGGAGGGGGGGCCGCCCCCCCAAAGAGGTCCGACAATGTACTTTGGTATTTTGATGTTTGTAATTTTTTTATATATTTTATGTTTATATATTTTTTTGTTTGGATTTTTTCTTTATGTACCTATAACAGCACTTGCCCCCCCCCCCCAAACACACATCCTGGCTACGCTACTGGGTTGAAAGACAATTTGAGTACAGTTTTCAATAAAATCAAAAAGAACGTAATGTTCTGTACGCTTCAGCCAGTCCCAAAATAAATTTTACCAACCAGAAAAGAAATTTTGCCGCTGACTGTACCATAAACAATATGTTGAAAATTATTGTCGGATGTGCTGCATCTGACGCTCTTTTATACCATCTTTGTCCATGATGAGGTAAATCTTTCGGATACCTGAACTTTACTGAGTTCAAAACCCATAGTTGCTAGTTTGAGGGTCTTATCGAAAGTTTTTTGAATGAATCTCTGTAGTCCCACAACTTCGGTTTGCTACAATGGCCTATTGCCACAGCAGAAAAAAAGAGAGAAAAAAACAATACATTTCATCCGTATGAGTAACACCAATCAGGCAAATCAAATTCAGAAACATATTTATGATCTATTATTGGATAAAATTGGATTTGTCACGGACGAAGATCTCCACCATGCACTATTACCTTCCAAACGCTCCCCCACTTGTTTCGATTGAGTGCACATAGCAATGCGAGACCTAATCGCGGACCAACGTAGCGAGACCGTGCTGAAAAATGATTGAAAGTGTGCTCAAAAATATTGCAGATAAGAGAAGAGAGAGTTTATATGAAGGGTGACATTGGTGCTTTAATCCTAATTCCAGTCAGAATCACACTTATATTTAGACAAAGAGAGCATTTAGTTGTATACTCTATAGGATAGGAAAAAGCTTATGTCTAGGCCCACATTGGAAATCATGTAAAATAACAAATCTCAGAATATCACCATGGTTACTTCGAATAATAAACACATCACATAAAGTGTGTTTTGTAGATCCTATTTATACTCTAACACATATTGCGAAAGAATTTAATGGAATATCCCATAACAGACTATTAACTGCATTTTATCATCTTAATTAATTTGAACAGTTAATCATCTATTTGAGTTATAAATTTCAAAGTCCGATGATAGTTTGACACATACACACATTATATATACAGGGTGTTACAAAACAACATCGACAACGTTTGGGAGATGATTCCTGACACTAAGAGAAGACAAAAAGTATAGACCACCCTGGGCGCAGAAATGCTTCCTTTCGGAGTTATAGGCTGCCGAAAACATGAACTTTAAAGTCCCATAGCCCCAAAACTATGGAACATACCGTAGTCAGGTCAAGACTTTATTTAAGAACTAGTATGTGCCCTATCCAGATATTTATATTTCAGAATCCTGCTGTACTTCCGCAACAATTTTTATACATGCAGTTGGTGAGTAATTCGAATTATATGCCCGTAACCAAACTGCTTCTATATATATGCTTTATTGTATACTTCAAATTATTTGATCTAGCCATTACATTATTAGGTAGACAGATTTATCTTTGATATTTAACGTGTAACAATTCTTTTTGAAAGCCAATATAACAATGAATTGCATCGATTCGGCAGAGAACAAACAAAATATACTTAATAAATTAAAGACATTTAACAATTTTTTTCCAGTAAGTTTTTATTATTTGATTAGAATTCAAGAGATTACAGAATTGTTTATACTAGAAAAAGGAACTCAACACAAGCATGTAGAGAAATTTAACAATGCAAGCAAGGGCGGCCATCAGGGGAAGCAAGGTGGGGTGCTCGCCTCTCCCCTAAGAGGTAATTGTACTTGGGAATATTGAAAACCCCAATAGAATTTTTACATTAGTTACAGCAAAATTTGAAACTCTACTTAAAACGTCGCTTATATTTGCCCCCCTTGGAAACCACAACATGGGCGCCCTTGAATGCAAGACAATTTAACAATATATGTGTATAAACTTAGACTATGAGAACAATATTGGAACATTTTACAAAAGTTTACATGATTTACAATATATATAAATACATACATATAAATAAAGGAAATGAGATGTTAAATCATGACAAATTTTGACACAATTACATTCTGTCAGAAGTACAACAATATTTTTTCCAGAAGAGTCATCTTAAACAAATAAACGAGCTCTTGTTTATGGTCTCATCATTTCCCCTAGAAGTTGTTCTTCGTCAAAATTTTAAGCAACATTCCTGAAGTTCAACTTTTGTTTCTTCTTCTCGATATTAGTGGAACTACTTCGACATCTTTAAAACTATTAAATTAGAGGGACAGTGGCTTCAAAAGTCCTTATGTGTTATTACGAGCGATACTGTATTTCATGTTCCTCTTCTTTAATCTTAAACCTTATGTGTTTGAACTTGAAGTATCGCACGGACTTAGAACACCTTGGATGACGATTTTTTTTGATCTACCCCAATCTTTTTGTCCGACTAGATTAAGTATTAATTAAGGTTGTAACACACTGAAACTCTGAACCATTTAATTATTGTAAATTTAGATCCCAAATTTCAAATCATGCCTCGAATTTATTGGTTCCTAAGGATATTCCCAAGGCTGGTAATAGTTTACATACAACTTGTTAAGTTTTGTGAAGATCCTCTACTTGCTTCTTTTCATTATTCAGAGTTTATGAGTTACACATATGAAGAAGTCAGGGGAAAAAGAGGGGAATGTCCACATTTGAACAACATTTAGGTTTTCATGCCCTCTTGTAGAGCACGTTGTGTAGTTTCATTAAATATATCAAGAAAGGGGAAAGTCTGCTATAGCCGTTAGAGAAATCCTTGTAAAATAGAAGAAGGCGGTATCTTAATCACTTACAATGGAAAAAGGGGGGATCTCCATTTTTAGACAAAATTTAGATTTTCATACCATCTTCTTCTGTCAGGGACATCCGTGCAATACAGTTATATTCGATGAGTTATTATATACTAAATGAGTTAAAAATATTTCCCTCTTGGACCAGAATATGATTTTTTAACATTCTAATGTCATCAAACGTGCTTAAACAATTGTATCTATCCGTAACGTCAGATAGTCGTTTATACTACGTTGACTATCAGGTCAACAAAGTCAATGAACCTTTGTACCCCACTTGTTCTTCTTGCGATACTCTCCCATACTTGATACTAATTCGATCATAAAATTTTCGTTATACAATAAAATACTATGTTTAATCGGCTGAGAGTTTCAATAAGATGATGTGACCAACACGATAATTATTGGTGTGACTACAAGATCTTCTTTATTTTAAAGGAAAGTTGCCTATCTCGGAAGAAACCCTATTAGGATCTGCAAGCTTTGAAGGTCTTATGCAGCCCAGGTGCTCAAACGTTCCATATGGAACTGTCAAAGAAGTAATTAGCTGAGTAAAGGAGAATAAAAAAAGACAAAGGAAGAAGAAATGTATTTTTAATATTGCTTATAATTAAAAAGAACAATCGCCACTTTTTTCCCTTCTTTTGCCTGGAATAGACCCCTTTTTCAGCAGTACAAACCAACCTCATGTAGTTTTTTTTTTTTTTTTTTTTGTATTCTTTCCCTTACAGTAATATACGTTGAGCATACGATTTTGCAAGATAGTTTCCAATAAACTCGAAGCATTTTCTACGATTAGTTGAGGAAATAAAATGTTTTGAACTTTAAAAATCGATTCCTGAAAAATTAGTAAAAATGCACATCCCACTTTTCCCCCTGTACTCTTCATATGTGTCCGCTGTCACATATAATTATAATATCATCAACAAATAAAATTTATGATTTAAAATTTAACATATTTGTTGCACTTAAAATGTTATCCAACACTACAAATTTACATTGTTTTCACTATTGCATACTTAGCAAATCTATCAATTGTCACACAATGAAATGATATCTTTCAATTTAAGTCCTAAGGTTATGCTATTTAAGCTAAAGGAGGCGGTGATGATGAAATAATGAGTGAAATAGTGAAATGGAATGCGAGAGCCATAAGAATATCCACGCACACGGTATTTGTCTATTACAAAGTGAACTTGGCTCGAGCTATGATTGAACCAGAGCTACCAGAGGTAAACGTCTACCTCTGAGCTACTGAGGCTATCGATTGCTACCTTATAAAATTCAATTTACAGCTCTAAACATAGTAATATTGAATAAAATTATAAAATATATTAAAATAAGAACACTTAAAACGCAATAACAACAACTATTTTTCTAAAAAAATATTGTATAAATTCATTAAAATAAAACATAGATCATAATAGCATTGTGACAATTCTTTAACAAACCTTTAAAATAGGTCCAACTAGAGTTTCGCTAATCCGGCCCTCAGTAGTCCGGCCTCTCAGTAATCCGGCGCACATCCAACCACAAACACGTACATAATGAATTATCGTGCGCATGCGCAATAATGCTTAGTTAAACAATGCTTTATATACTGTACGTATTTGAAATTATAGCATTCTTTACAGTTTGAAATAATGTGTTCTAGAAGGAAACACGTTATGCTAGACCTGAAGCAGAAACTTACGCTAGACCTGAAGCAGAAACTTACGCTAGACCTGAAGCAGAAACTTGAAATTTTAGATAAGTTAAATCTTGATTCTTCGCAGAAAACCATATCCTTCGATTTAATAAAGTACAGTGCACTATATAGCTTATGTTTTCAAAATAAATACAAAACAAGATAAATAAATAAATCGAATAAATGTCAGACACTCAATAATCCGGCACTTCCGCTAATCCGGTACCCATATGTACCGGAAATGACCGGATTAGCGAAAGTATAGTGTACTTTAAAAAATATTATTGCTAACCAAATCAAATCCGACAATTTAAAACTTATAACTTGGATAGCATATACTAAGTTAACATAATCTACGTACATTTAGTAACTCTAAAGTTGAGCAAAGGATAGATATTGAGATTCATTATGTTTGAACTTCTGAACCTCTAATTTATTATATCCATCTTTAGCTGATTTCGTAATCGGACGCATTATAGCTAAGAACACTATTATAACATAAACAAGCTTATTGTCATTAAATACGCCTTTTGGTTCTTCATATTATGTACTGTACATGTTTCATCATAAGATACTCTAAGATACGGACCTATTACTATAAGTATTGTAATCCAACTCCTCTTTTCGTTCCATATTTTTTCTATATTAAATATTAAAAAGAAAACTCTGATATGCGCACTTTATTACTGTATTACTTCAGTTGACACACAAAGTCTAAATGTCAAGTTTCATGTTTCTATCTTTAAGCAATTTCAATATATTAATATTTTATTGTAATAACTGGCATATTCTTTTCCATGTCGAATCTCCAAAGATCTCGTTTAGTTCTTTCTTACATCACAAATCTATGTACTATCTAACTTTCGAGTTTCTAGGTCAATTAGTTTAACTTAGACGTAATAAGTATCTCAGCCATTACTTCTTCCATACACTGTGAAAAAAAACGTGTGTGGCGTACGTATACACGTAGGTTACATGCGTAAATCATGTAGATTCTTTTTTTACTTAATATGCAACCCTGTAATATCATGCAGTAAATATATAACTGAAAAAGGTATGTTTTAAACGTGCCTTCCGCATAAGTGTTCCGAATAAAGCTACTTCCCTTACGAAAGGAAGAACGCCATATAGACGGTCAGGATTTCACATACAGATGGACGTATGTAACATAGAGCTGACGTATGTAACATACGTATACGTATATGTCTTACACTAAAGACTGTTAGATGCTAGACATCCTACAGAAACATGATGCAATATCTAAGCGGGAAAAAGAGGAAAGTACGCATGCAGCATATGGATAGCATATGCTCCGTACCGATTTAAGTAGCAAATATAATGTTTCCGTACATTTCTACAATATACCACTCTCCGGATAACAGATTTTTCTCAGTGTATACGATAAGTAGCTGTAATAGTTGACACACTATTACGTAAGAATGAAAAAAGAAACGATTTTTTTTTAGTTTTACGTTCCACGGTTATGCCGACTAGACTAAAGGAGACGGTTGTGATAAGAAATGAAGGAAATGGTGGAATGAAGAAAGTGGGAGGAAACGGGAGAACCCCGAGGAAACCCACGCACACCGTGTTTGTCCACCACAAAGTTAATTTGGCGGGAGCAGGCTTTGAACCCATGACCCCATGCACCTGAGGTGAACGCTCAGTATGGGTATTATTAAAACAATTTTAGATATGTGCGAGCAGAGATGATTTTAAGGGGTAGAATCCCTAGAAGCTACGAAAACCCTCATAGAAACTTTTTTTCCCATCAAACTTAACCTCAGTTGCCGTTAGTTTTTAAATACTAATTTAATCCATTATTAAAACAATTTATTCCCCAAAGGGAATCTTATGAAATAATCCCTGTGTACGACTTTCTTCAACAAATATCTGAAACCATACGTCATATATTCACGTTCAAGGTAGTTCTTGAGGCGCTTCGTGGGTTTGGTGGAACTTTTAATGCCGAGGCTGTACGAGACACTGATCTTCACTTTAAAATAAAATTTGAAACACATGAGCTCCCTCCGGAAGTCGAATACACAGATCCCGCGTCGTAGGCGAATGTTCTAACTATATATCCATGAGAGTGTTCTTAAGAAAATTCGTACTGTGACAAGACCTAAGTAGGCGTTATGTAAGTCATTTAGTGATGAGGCCTTCGGAGCTGGTGTCGTATAGTAATGATGGCTTTAAAACCATGTAAATGCCTTCCTTGTAATAGTTTTTCATTACATTAAAGAGAAATATGACTTTGAAGATATTTGACATAAATAGACAGTGTTCTACAAAAGTTATCGTATTTTCGTTTTTGGTTTCCTCGGTGCTCTGAATAACGCATTGACATCACAGCAGACAACAGAACAAAACACATACACACACACAGAGAGAAGTAGATGCTACTTAGGAAATTAAATACACTGCTATACGGACCAACTTCAACATGAAAATTTGATATGTTAACCACAAGTTATATTGAATTTCTAAAAAGTGTTGCCACGATAAGCACACAGAGGAAAGGACGTCAATTCTATTGACAACCTCCGTCACTTTTTTAAACATGATCATTAGTTTCGGAATAAAGGAAGCAACCCCGAGCAATTTTCAGTTTTTTCATGAAAACTGTGATTGATTTTTTTTTCGTTCTTTTTACTTAACTTTGTGGTTTTATTTCGCCTACAAGCTCGAGTACAATCATCAACTTTTCGTTTTCAATTTAGAAACTTCTACATCGAATTCTGAGTGTATATTTGTGTTTATGCTTCTAAGAATGAGGCAAGAAATGCCATTGAGTTTCATTTCACGTGCTGAAACTATGGAACACGTTCAAGCTATGCGAATTCAATACATACACCGGAAGTAGAAACATATATAACTTCTTTTTATAGGAGATGTGTAAGGTCAGAGACTGAACTTGTTTTTCGGACGTTTAATATAAAAAAACAAACGTTTTTGCTGTTTGTTTCAATTAGGAAAACATATTGAAACCGAAATTGATAACTTTTAAGGCTTAGCGAATTAGCTAATTCAAAAGTTTGTTTTACATGTCTGTCCCTGACATGCAATTCGGATTGGTGGAAATGTAGGTTTACCGCTGAGTAGCTGTTAAGAATACAAATTTCCTCTTACTATGTGCATGATTATATATAGAAAATTCTGCCACTTCCCATTGTTTCTAACTTCGGTTTTGTTTTAAATATATTGTTTCTATCGTTACCAGGGTAACCCGAGTTGGTAAGTTATTAACGATTCTTTGCGTGATATACAATTTTATTTACAATTCGCTCCTTCAGTACTATCATGTTTCGTTTTTTTGGGAACAGGTCAAAACCCCCACACTCAAGAAATGTCAAAACGCCCACACGAACGGTCATAACCCTCACACAAATGGACACATCTCCCAAATACACGAACGGTCATAACTCCCACAGCCAAAACCCCCACACTGGTAATCGGTCATAACCTCCAAGGGTCATAATTCCCACACAAATGGACAAAACAGCCACACATAGCAACGGTCACAATCCCCACATAAATGGACGTGACCCCCTCACAAATGGACAAAACTCCCACATGCAGAAATTGCCACAACTGCCACACAAATGGACTAAAACCCCCACACAATCGGACAAATCTCCCACACTTTGAAATGATTCTGGTTGCATGTCTTGAATTGTACTTTTTAATAACATTTTTTTATTCCACTTAAACTGATGTTGCAACTATTCTTCTTGCACTGTTTTCTCATGACAGAAACACTAATGTGGGCGTCATAAAGAGCCGCAACAAAGACGCGCAATCACGATCATTTCAAAGTGTGGGGGATTTGGCCGATTCTGTGGGGGTTTTGTCCATTTGTGTGGCAGTTGTGGCAATTTCTGCATGTGGGAGTTTTGTCCATTTGTGTGGGGGTTTTGTCCATTTATGTGGGGATTGTGACCGTTGCTATGTGTGGCTGTTTTGTCCGTTTGTGTGGGAGTTATGACCGATTGTGTGGGCGTTTTGACATTTCTTGAGTGTGGGAGTTTTGGCTGTGGGGGTTTTGACCGTTCGTGTGTTTGGGAGATTTGTCCATTTGTGGGGGAGTTATGACCAATCGTGTGGGCGTTTTGACATTTCATGAGTGTGGGGGCTTTGACCTAGACTCGTTTTTTTCTATTACTTCTGGTTTCAATACAAAAATAAGATCTAAAATGAAATGTATTCATAAGACCTTAAATTCATATCGAAAGCTGTTTCTAACTATTTAATTATTGATTTTGCTCTATGTAGACCAATATCGAAACTAAAAGTAACAGTAATATTCTAGCACTTCGGTTTTAGTAGGAACAAACAAGTAGAGTTAAGATATTATTGTATACGTATTATTGTATCGATGTGACGATTTTATGTACTTCTGTTTTTGCTGTGCGGTGATCAACGTTTAAACAAGAGAACCGATGTGACGTTCATTTGTACCACTTCCGGTTTGAGTAGATGTATAAGGTACGGAACTGGCTAAATTCTCGGAACCGAGAATTGATTCCAAAAGACCGCTTCTCCCTGTCTGTTACAGTATTTGCTGTGGTACCTTTCGACATGCAGACGGACAAACAGACAGCCATAATTATTTCTTAACTTTTCCCACATTCGCACATGGAATAGTTTGAAGGTCTAAAACAAAGGAGAGAAGGTGTTAAACCGACGCGAGATATTATGGGAAAGAAATACTTGCATTAAGAAAAACAAATAACCATAATGGGAATTTTCTCTTTCTTATATCCAGGACATGCTGAACTTCTTGAGAAGGAGAGGAGTGTAAAACAACGCAATAAGTGTCCCACTCCTCCCACTTGAAAACAAAAATATAAAAGAGCAAGTTCATGGCGTAGAGAAATAAACACAATACGCGATAAAAAAACTTTTTATCTTAAATAGAGAAAAAATTTCCTTAAAAAAGAAACACATGGTAAAAGTTCCCAATGGAAATATGTTTTAGAATGTTTCTCTTCGTTCCTCCTTTTTTTTCTGTTCTGCCTTCAACAAATTGATCCCTTTGACTTTGAAAAAGTAGTGCGGTACACGTAACGTAGTTAAAGGCAAAACCTATTCTCTCTCTGACTGCAAAGGGGAAATTTTTCATTCCGCTAAATTCAGAAACTTTAATCTGTTTTGCGCTTCCCACGATGAAAAAAAATGCTACAACAAATGCAAGTGTAAATAAAAACTAGACTTGTATGTTGCAACATAAATCTCAAATGTAAGATAACTTTTTCACAAACTGAGGTATTATATTTATCTATTTTCTTTTGTTTTGAATTCCATCTGTTATCTTTGTTCTTTAGAATAATTGAAATTATAGAATCTGCGTTTTCAAGTGAATACGTACTCTGTGACGTTAGAGATTCTTGCTACTGGCTTTAGTAAACCACACAAAGATGGCAAGGGAAGGACAAAAGTCAGGTGTCGATATAAGATAGTTGTAATAGGCATAGAAGGCATAATCAATGGTTTCTCAGATACACTACTTGTGAATCCATGGCTGGTCGTAAGCTGAAAACGTTTGTTTTGATGATACAATACTGATAAAAGGCAGTGGTGATATATATAAGTCATAGTCGGTAATTCTCCAGATACACTACTCGTTAATTAATCAATAATCAAACACTGCCAACATTTGTTCTACTACAACACTTGTTCTATTACAACACTTGTTCTCTGTCCGTCTTTGTTCAACCTGGTCTCTCTGTTTTGTAAACGACACAGTGAAAGCATGAAGAAAACATCTAACCAACCACTGATAGAATGACCGGAAACCAAAGCGTAGTTGATGGTCTTGCAAAACAATTCTCGGGGATTCATGACTTATTCAACACTTCTCAGACTTGTTTAACCCTTATCCGGGCAAGACATTTTTCTAACGTAAGCGGGCAACCGGGGCCTGTCAGGCCCAGTATATATTTTAAGTGCAGAACACTCGAAATTCAATGTCTGTTGCCGCATACTGTTCCGACTAAAGGTTACAATAGTCACGTGTTCAATATATAATTATGTGACAATTTGATCTGATATTTGACAGGAATTTCACTAAAGTTATACGGGGCCTCCTAGGCCCCGGTTGCCCGGTTACGTCAGGAAAAGATTTTCAAATTAAAAAAAAACATTAGCTTTACCAACTCGATATGTTCATGATTTTAACTTCGACGAAAGATAGATGAATTCAGTATTTTATGTCTTCGAAATATGTATGATTATTGAGAAATTAAAAAAAAATGAAGCTACTGGGCCTGGGAGGCCCCGGTTGCCCGGATAAGGGTTAATTTCAATCTAACTACTTCGTTTCCTCCCTTTTTTGTTAAGCCAGTTGTCTTCCTTTTAGCCTTGACAGCAAACGTTAGCTCTTACGTCCTACTAGAACTGGTTTGGAAATAAATGTTTTAGAGAATTGGAGGAATATTTCGAGGACAGTCCACGTTAGTTACGAAGATGAAGCGTGTTAGTTAGATATCTTTACATAAGAGATAAACAGCTCCTTAAATTTACATAGTGCTATATAACACCACTAGGAAACAATCGAGGTATAATTTAAATTAACAGAAAATAGATAAGAGTCGGATATTGGTATCTTAGTTTCGAACCACGTTCGCTGCGTTACGAATCACTGGTGGCTCATGCGATACATCATTTGTGCGTGGTGCCGTTTTATACGTTGTATTAGCTCTGTGCGTTTGTACAGATTTATAACATTACTGTAACCGGTGACGCGTCCTGCTTTGAGGTAATGTAGCTTAAGATTCTGTTAACAGATGGCTGAAGTGTAAATTTGAAATACCGTGTTATAATCTGTGGAGAGAAAGCTCAAAGTAAGTTCTGTGCACGAGTCACTGCTGACTAGTAACTCACCGACCTTCGACGAGACACACGGTGGCTAATATAGCACTGAGATGAAAACTCAGTTTTAAACTATCGCAGCGAACGTGTTAAATCAAATAAACTTCTCTTCTAACTCTGACTCTCAAATAAATATTCTATTATGTTATGTGAGTCATATCAACATTTTGGAATGCAGATTCCTCTATATTCCAGTGTAAAGCACATTTAGATTGTTATGTCCTTAAAGTGGACTCTGTACGACAATTTGCATTTGTAATGGAAGAAAAAATGGTAAGTAGCCAAACCAAGAGACAGTTTGTACCAAAGTACATCATATCTACAGCTCTTCGGCATTTCCAAGGCAAGTTTATCTTCATTCAAGTGGAGTTACCTCACCATGAGTAATTTCAATACTATGAAGTAATTGTGCCTGTTCAAGTTACCGAGAAGGTAATTTATTTTGCGTTTCTGTGTGTATGGCTTGGTTTGATTTGACTTGCAGTTTAGCCTCCCTTTTAGCAACAAGACTATATGCCAGGTGGACTTACAGCTTCACGTGAGATCCTAAGCACATGAGCTCCCGTTGAGAAAACCGAGTCTTCTGTGCCAAAGGCGTGTGTACTAACCTCTTAGAAACAAGGGAGATTTTTTTGTGTGTATGAAAGTAATTTTTGTTTTCGATACTTTTGTTCCTGCTCATAAGTAAAGATGACAAGCAAATACTACAGTAAATTTAACATTGTGGTTCGAATCCCACATTAATAGTATGTCACTGCCCTTCAGAGCCTTGTTCTTGAATAATAACCTGAAATACAAAAACTCAAACTCAGAACGACTGGAGTTTTAATCTAGTACAGTGTTTCTCAACCTAATTCCTATCACGACCCCATTTTGTCACATCCTTTTGCCAGCGACCTCCTTATAATTTCTAGTTTGTATTAAGCCTGTGTGGGATTTTTAATACATCTGTTGTAGAAATCTCACGATATCCATATATTTCTATAATAGTAAAATCAATTTCTTGTATATAGTGGATATAGTAACTTAAATGGATTAAAACAAAATTTGATCAGTTCATTCGTATTATAAACATGGAATCCGGTCCATCATACACATTGTTTCAAAATCGAGGAAGTTTGAAAATTTTAAAAATTCACAACTCCCTTAGTTTTAAGTCCCTTAATTTCGTAACTCCCTTAATATGATAAAAAGCAAAGTGATTCCTAGTTTTGGTTAAAGATGAGGACAGTTGTTAAAAATTTATTGAGTATTTTAAATGACTTGATAATATGCGTCACGAAGATTGAATTGGACGTTAGCGCACTAGTGAAATCACACAATGCTCAGGAATCTCATTAGCTTTCAATTTTAATTGTATTTCAATATACAGGTTTTGTTGCATTTGTATTTTTCCGGCATTTCAATATGCAGTTGTCATTAGTTTCATATCGTACCTCTTTCATTTAAATTGATTTTTAAGCAACTCAGCACCTGTTGAAAATGTTTAGTAGACTTATATTTTGTTTTTATTACAGTACGTGTAAAAATATGACTATCGGATCAAAATTCAAAATAATACTTAACAATATTTTCAGATGTTAGATTCTAGTTATATTTATCTCTTCCGCTTATTTTCCGGACCTCCTTGAAACCCTCTCGCGATCCCGAGGGTGAGAAACTCAGATTTACAGTTGCCGGTTTACAGACCATCACGCAGAATCAATCTTTACAAAATATGCCGTTTCCCAACACATTACTTCGCTTCCACGAAATCTGGATTACACAAGTTATGTTTATATGTTTATGTTTCAACTACATCCTTTATCACACAAGTTTCTTCATTATTATGCACGTTTGTTTGTCTTCTCTTGTACGCGGAACACTATACTAGGAACGCTAAAGTAAAGAACTGTCTGCTATCCATTTCTAATGCTATCAAACAAGTAGTCGCAAACCGTTAATTCGTACTACCAAGTAAGGGGGTTGTTTGCTTAACTACTTAGATAGGAGTTTTATGCATGAACTACCAGTCACACGAAAAGTTGCAATATTTTAGAAACACGTTGAAACTAACAATGTGTTGGTATAAGTGAAGTAGGTAAAACAACGTTTGTGTTGGAAGGTAAAAGACAATATTTTACTCAAACTTTTCATTTTTTTTCTTATTTTCTTCTGGATTATTCGCCCAAACAACTACGAGATTGAACATGTTTTCATAACAAGTTCAACACAGTTGAGTAACGTTTTTCTTCCCCTTTTGCTCATCTTCTTTACCTAAAAGACAAAGAAAACAAAGGCTTCTACTTTGAATAGTAAACTGCCTGTCTCAAGCTAAGCCTGTTTGTTCACAAGACATATTGATTCATTGCAAGTTTTATGTGTGACGAGACTTCTATACGAAAACCGATATTCATCGCATGGATCAGAAAAGTTATTTCATCCAATCTTTCGACAGAGTGATCAATCTCTATAGGATAATCTTAAAGTAGCATAAACTCAATTCTTTGTTTACAAGAACGACGTTTTGAAGAGCCTCTGATGTTGTATTAAGACCCAAGCTTACAAAACCATAATACTTTATATGTCTATTTCCACACATAATATTAAAAAAAATATATAATTAAAAAAAAAAGAGAAGATGAGAAATTAATGGCAATTTGTCTACACACATATAAAACAGTAAATTCGCCATGGAATTACTAAAGTTACCTCTCGCCAATCTGTCTGTATCTCTCTCTCTCTCTCTCTCTCTATATATATATATATATATATATATATACATATATATATATATATATATATATATATATATATATATATATATATATATATATATAATATATAGAGGGTGGAAGCAAACTCCACAGACAAAATTCGGGAGGTGATTCCCGACACCGAAACAACAAGAAAATCCTTTTGCACTTTTCTCTAGGACACACAGTTTTGGAGCTACATGATGCCGAAAACGTGGCAAAATACATTTTAGAGCGCTAGATCTTCTCTATTTCGAATGATAGAGGCAAGGCGGCATGGTCACCTCAAATTAACGAAACCTGCACTATTCAAAGATGGGTATGTCGCAATCGTGAAATCAGTGCACAAGGGATTCCCCAAAGGAGCGTGGGACTCCCTGATAAACTGTCAGGTAAAGATACGTCAAAATAGGCGTGAATGGATAGATTTCCCATCTGGTAACCATAATTAGTTGTAACCATGTCGAGATCTCAAACAGAGAGGAATTGATGGACGCGTCATATTCAGTATGTGTGGTTGCATAACCACCAGGTACTGATGGTGACCAACAATGAAGTTGTGGATATGAAGTGTGAGTGAATATACCTCGGGAGGTGACTCCACAACTGGAAACAAGGAAACAAGTCATAAACAGAAGTCGAAATAAGCGACGTGTTCCAGTAGAAACGGAGCAAAAGATCGTCCACATACCGTGGGTAAAGTAAAATATCTCCCGAACGAATTGAGATAGTGACGTCGGTCCACAAAATGAGAAAGAAAATTATACTCAAGGGAACTGATGGTGCAAACTAAATGGAACAGATGAAACTGCGCAATGGGAGTCCATACAGGAAGAAGGGTATTCCGCAAAGCAGACATGGTAGGGGCAGTGAAAAGTGAAACAGACATATGTCCTATTACGTGTTACGTATGGCTTACGTACGAACTGTCAGGTGAGAGCTGGAAAAGTGGGGATTCCCCATTGCAGCGTCGGAGACCAATTCAAGGAAACACCGCCGGACATGGGTATTGGTGCAGCGGTTCCGCAACAAGCAGAGTACGCAAACATTGCAGGGCCGAGAATCGCTGTAGGCCCTAATATTTTGAACATATTACAGTAAAACTATAAAATTAGCGGTAGTTTAATTTTCGTTGTGGTGCAGACCCTTATGCAACCACTCATACCGAATATGACGTGTCCACCATTTCGTCTCTGTTTGAGATCTCGACATGGTTGCAACTAATTATGGTTACCAGATGGGAAATCTATCCATTCACGCCTATTTTGACGTATCTTTACCTGACAGTTTATCAGGGAGTCCCACGCTCCTTTGGGGAATCCCTTGTGCACTGATTTCACGATTGCGGCATACTCATCTTTAAATAGAGCAGGTTTCGTTCCTTTGAGGTGACCATGCCGCCTTGCCTCTATCATTCGAAATAGAGAAGATATAGCGCTCTAAAGTGTATTTTGTCACGTTTATATATATATATATATATATAATTTTAGCTCCTAGCGTGTTTTGATTGAACAGTCAATTCTTTATCAGCTGTTTGGCGAAAAGCACTCCCCTGGTATTTGTTGCTATGTGTAAGGGATGTTATAAAATGAAGGTCCAAATACGATTTCTGATATAAATTATTTAAAACTCATAATATCACGTATGAATTAAAAGAGCATGTACGATATTTTCAAACCGTAAAATAATGGAGTGTTTGTACAGCTTTTTTTTAAAAAAAAAATCAGTAATTTTAATATCTCGACTGCGCTCTCTCGACTGCGCATCATTCATATGGAATAGCTGATTTGGGAAACGTCATAAGTCAGGTATATGTTGAAACTGAGTTTACATGCAGCTTTGATACTTAAAGGGAGCCAAACCGTTGGGTTGTGATATGCCAGAAGCCACGCTAATAATTCGGGCAATATCGAGCTGCAACAAGTGTCCCACAGTTGAGAAACGTCACAAATCATTGACTGATGGCATTATTGACATTTCTGACTTATTGCGTTTCTCAAATCAACGATTCATATGAACATGAATCTCCTTGTCATTCCTCACAAGATCTGTACATGCCCCTTTACATACACAAGTGAAAGCCGGCAAGGGGTAACATAAAGGGGAGATTTTAAAATTATTTTTCGAAGTCTCGCACCGTTTGCAAGATTTAAACCTACTTCCAGTTGGAGTTTTTAATTCATTTATCAATGTTTTCTTTCTTCTTGTAGGCAGTAGGTAATAAGCAAATACATAAATACACAATTAATTATAATATCAGTGATATTATGGTGGTCATTGGGAAAACACTCCAAACAATAAAGATTCATCTTAGAACTGGAGAAATGGTTATCCTTCGTTTTTTCATTATCATTTGGCCATGAAGCAAACGACAAAGAGATATACTGATTCCGTATACAATTGTGTGGTGTTGGAATGTATAATTCGTAGGATACGATTCTTCACTTATTTTTAAATTTCAACACTTCCAGTGTAACCTAAACAATGTACCTAGGTAATGAAGAAATAACGGTCATATTTTAATTATTCAACTACAACTAAATAATATACACAAAATTTGCAATCGGTCAGTGTAAACAGCATCTCTCTAGAGCCTATGGTTTCCGAGAACTCAGTGTCGAAAGACTTGGCCACAAACTTTTAAACTTTTCTTGACCACAAACATAAGAAAATCTCTCCACATTACAATCTTATAACGATATGCGAAATATTTGAGGCACCGATACACCTCATTCAATACACGTAAATACCCGCATATTAATATAACCTGTTTAGATGTAATTTCAGTTGTGTTGTTAAATTTGAGGAAACGAAGAAATAATACATTAAAGTATTGGTAAGCGAAATATGTTAATATGGTGTGTAAAGATCAAACATGTTAAACTATAAATTAAACTAGAAACATATTTCAACTAAGAAAATGAAATACCCATTAAAGAAGCGTTACTTAGCATTTGTTTTGACTGTCATGAATATTGTATTGCAGTGTCATCTTGGCTTATTGAACGCTTTCGCTGGATATATGGTTTTGTTTACGCCTTTACGCCCTTTTTGCATCAAACTCATTTGTGGCTTTTGCCATGCTTGTTTAGCCTCGTGTCAACATTTCAATTCAATACTGGAATAACATCCTACATATTACATTGTTTTATGTAAGAAAAAAAAACACTACTTAAATTGTCAACATCGTTTTTCTCCAACTGCAGACTTATGCCCTTATTGCATCAAACTCCTCAATTGTACCTGGGAGATGAGTGTAATCTACATTTGTAATTAATAAAAATAATAATAATAATTAGGATTGAACACTACAAAATACAGTAATTCTACAAATTAATATTTCTGCTCATAATTAGTAATTATAAATTGTTTAGGAAATGAAGTACCAATAAGAGTAGTTCCAATAAGAGCAAGTAAAACCTAAAAAGCTGATTTACTTACGGATAAATTTATTATTGCGAATATCAGCGAAATATGATACTTTAAGGCGTGGTATCCCAACCAAATTAGTAGGTAAGAGTTTCGGCTATTACCAGAAACAAGAGTTATGAGGTGAGTTCATGAAGGGAGGAATATTCCGGTTTCATGGAATGCATGGACTTCATGGTTTTTAGGAAACGTACACTCATGTCCAAAATGATTGTCGAATATCTATAACTATCTTCTTGTAAGAATATAATTTGATAATGGTTTCGCAGGGTACTTTTAATACTGATACTATGTGTATAACTGGGAAATGTATATTTGTGGTAAATTTCATAGGAAAAAAATATAAATACGAAAATTAGAATGAGTGAAACAAAATGTTGCGAAATGGACAAGAAAGTTTTGTTTTCGTTTTATTGTTCTTATTTAGTGCTCTTTTGATATGAAATTTGCCACATACATGTCTTTGCCGATTATGCACGTACTAACGCCATAAAAAAGGGGGCGAATTCGTTATCAAATAATATTTCTACAACAACATATTTATAGACATGCGACAATAATTTTGGACATGAGTGTACTGTACAACCAAGACCATGACCATTTAAATTTGAGAGTACGAAAATAGAACTGCGGGCGTGTCTTGAGATATTAATTTTAATTTTTGTATTCAAATTCTTGATCAGAGGACAGTGGTGTAGCAAATGGAGATGACAGAGACAAACTGTCCTGGGCAGCGAAAAATGGGCCACATTTAAAAACAACGAAACTTTGAAAATTTTGAATAGTGGGAAAGTTCTGAAATTGACGCTATGCTCAATCTTCGTTTTCCATTATGATTTAAAATTTTAAAAGTAAGTCAACGTCCGTAGAATAGTAAGTAATTCGTGTTACACATGCCGTACTGAAGGGTTTTTCTTCAAGAACTGGGGTTAGTCAAGGCCAAAGTCCTAACGTATCTCCTGGTAGGGGAAGTGCAGATGTTATTGAGAATTTTGAAAATGAAACACGTATTAAACAACAGAGAGAATCTGAGCACCGTCTAAGTACCATTAATGAGCCTGAAAGAAGGCCAATCTTCGAAGGAATCACAGTTACCGAAAAACCAGAACCTCAACTGCTCTTGCACTGATAAATAAAAAGGAGATGAAGTTTCTTAATCGCCTATCGTTGACTTCAAGATTTGGGTGAATGGCCGATGGTTATTAACTATTTGCAATAACTTTAGAATCATACTTCTTTCTTAAGCCTCTAGGCGTAGTAAACACATGGATTGCAATTTCAAAGATATAGTTCGTCGAGAAATTCAACCAAAGATATTTTTTTTAAAAAATGACTTGGAGTTAGCTTTCCCGTACTCTGTCAAAATAAAGAGAAGGTTCTACGCTCATTGGATGATTTTTTCTCCTTTGAAAGAAGCTTTGTTGTACACCGTCCTTTGCACAACAGTCTTGTCATACAAAATGAGGACACCATGTCTGTGGCCATTGATAAATACTTCAGAACAAACTTCCAGTCCTCTTCAAAGAGTTTAGTACTTTAATATTCTAAGACGGAAAATCGACAAGCCTTTCCGTCTAATTTTGTTTCGAGTTTGTAACACATTTTATATCAAAATCAAGATATACTAGCAATGGAGTAGAATTTTCTTGGAATGGGCCAGTGACTTCCAATATCTTCCATTACACGGCGCTGTTATAAGTTGCCCAATACGGTCGGAGTGCTCAGGACGTCCACGCAATATTAGCAGCTAGCTGTGTTATTAATTTTCTATGCTACAAGTAGTACACAGCCACATATATCCAGAAGTAAATAGAGTCGTTGTATAGGAACATGCATTTAGTAGTGCAAAGTGTGCAATAGAGGTGCAAGGAGTTTGAACATGGACGAGAAAATATCTAGGACAATGAGCGATTGGACCGAGCTCGTTTCTTGCTGACACCGGACAGCATAGTGGTTAAAACGGGTAGACATATTCCTCTGAATGACATTGCCAGGAAGCTTGATGTTTCCAATGATAGTATTTATGGCATTATCATTGATTCGTTCGGATACCGCAAGGTATCAAAACGGTGCGTAGTAAGATTCTTAATGATGTCAACAAGGGAAAGCGAATGGTCATTGTACTGGACTATTTGCAGTATTCGGTCGAAGAGAGATACAGTTTCCTGGACCTCATCGTCAATGGCAACAAAACGGGGACAACTGCATAACACCTCGAAGCAAAACAACAGAGAATAGTGTGGAAACATTCTGGGTCGCCAATAACAAATATATATATATATATATATATATATATATTGAGCAAGACCTTCGACCGGTAAACGGTTGCTCACAATTTTTTAGGACAATCGGGATCACTTCTTCTGGGTATTCTGCCAAGAAGTGAAACTGTTAATGCTGAACGATACAGTTTCATACTCTTCCTTCTGCAAGCAAGCGGGAAAAAGCGTCTACACGCTTCCGGACGACACTTCTTTTGGCCGGTGTCAATTTAGTGGTAAACATGTGTCTAACGTTGTCTGTTCGCTCAATATTAGTGAGTTTTTGATTTACGGCAAATGACGTTAGTGAATCCGTGTGTTGTCCTGCTAAACTTAGTTTCCTGCTAGACGTCAAAACTTACACTTTATTCGTACCAACCTAATAAAGGGGAAGATGAAACATTATAAAAAAGCATAAACCGTACAATACGCGATATTCTTGTAGCTTCTTGTAGAAGAACAAGCGTGAAGTTTGGTGGCTGATTTTCAATATTGATACACATGTTTATTCCACACAAACGTTGTGTGTTACGTCGGAGGAAGGCTAGATAAATTATATTTGAAATGAAATATTGGAAATTATGTAGTCATATATCTTTCTGGAAAATAAGTATCTGACAAAGCAAAAAAGTTACAACTATTTTGAGTAACTTGTGAAACAAACTCTATCCAAGTAATAATTATTACAATATTAATTAATTATATGCATGTTACAGTGAATTGCCACACTGGATGTAGATATCTGCAAATTTATTATTTTGCTATAGGCATAAATGTGTCTAAATTGGATCCATTTGTTTCTTGCTTCTTACATCCACTACTTATATTAAACCAATATAAATGCAACGTCGAAGACTTAACCTCCATAAACAATTGTTGTCCCCTTTTAGATAGTTTATTGGTACATTTTCTCTAACTTACGATGATATCATCATACATTTTCAAGAAACATGTTTCGATAACACTTTGTTTGCTCATCTCTTATTAAGTTGAAACTATTCCGTAGTGCTGTCTACTTTTTGAAGAGAAAGATCATTAAGAGCTTTTACGAATCTCTAGGAGTGAACTGAATATTTTATTGGGAAAATTCACTTTATGTTAACTAACCAGATTAAGATTGTACCAGTGACTACTTGTACACTAAACTATCTTGTTTCCAGGAACTATATGAAAAATTGTTGAAATGGAAGAAAATGTAACAGAAGGATTCTTGACTTCCACACATCACGTATCCCTTGCCTTTGTGTAGTCAAGAAGGGATTTCTCAGTTGAACCTCAGAACACTAGATGGGTTCTGATAACTATTTTAGTCAACAAAATATTTTGTAAAAACTTCAAATTAAATATCTTCGATGTTTTAAAAGAGGACTAAGAAGACACAACTCTCAGAAAAATGAAAGATCAGAGTTTCACTCCCTTTTAAGCATTTAGAAATAGTTATTCCACCAGGGTTTTGCAAATGGCAGAGAGTCAAATGGAAGACATAATTTTAAATTTTAGTTATTTTTGATCCCTTGTAGAGACATGCAAGAGAATTAGAAAAAAAAATCAAGTTTAAAGTACATACACATTAAAGCAACCACAGTCAAACAAGAAAACTTGCTTTAATTCTCTACAACCTACACGATATAATGTTTTTTTTTTTTAAAAATTCACTTTTACCGTCTAGTGACCAACAAGAGTACAATTCTTAGCTCTTATGCAAGAACTACATATTTGACGACAGAAGTGATTATCAAAGTCTAATATATATATATATATATATATATATATATATATATATATATATATATATATATATATATATATATATATATATATATGTCTGTGTGTGTGCGTGGTTTTATCCCTTTCTATTGTCTTTTTCTTGGAGTCTCTTTCTGGGAATTTTTTTTCAACCCTGGAAAATAGAATTATTATCTTAGCCTGGGAGAAAGCACAAGTCAAATTCAATTAAAATCAAGTTAATTTTTAACAAGTTATGATAAATTAAGGAGACATATGTTGTTAGTTCAGTAGTACAGTCTCTGTCATGCTCACTTCAATAAAGATGGTCATCAGTCTAGATATAGTCACCATTTTTGTAATAATAAATAGAAAATGTACATTAGTACCGAACATCAAAAACAGTGTAAAAAAAGCACTTGAAAGAAACAGAAATGATACATTTAAGATATATATATATTATATGAAGGACGCTTCCATTAATCACGTCAAGTGAACAATACAACAAAAAACGATATTTTGTTTCGTTGCAACCTTCTTCAGTCAATTTAGTCCCAATTCAATTTCCCATTTCTTTCTTGCTTTATGAGTCGGTATTCTCTTATTTTCTGTATTTTTTGTGTCGTTAAGGATGTTCTCGGAATCCCTTTCCTACCATGAAACTCCTTCCTTATTTTTCTTATTTCAAACATCCGTTCTGCAAAAAAAAAAAAAAAAAAAAAAAAAAAAGGAAAGAAAAATGTATTCCACGTTACTCTCTGCATTTCTGTAGTTAAGATTAATGCTTGACGAAGAACTAAGTTGGAAATTGAGGGGATTCCTTTTTCCTGTTTTCTTACCATCTTTACAGAGCTTACATTTCCAGCTTTGAGTCAGCGAAAAATTATACATATATTCTTTACTTGAATTTTAAATTAGAACTCAAAAGAGGGCAGGAAATGTTCAGAGCTTCTCTCGTGATTGATTCCATGTCAGAAGGGCCCGGACAAAAGGGCGAGGACAGAAAGGCCCGAGTCAAAACGGCCCCGCGTCAAAAGGGCCCCGGTCAAAAGGGCCCTGCGTCAAAAGGGCCCCGGTCAAAACGGCCCCACGTCAAAAGGGCCCGAGTCAAAAGGGCCCCGCGTCAAAAGGGCCCGGGTCAAAAGGGCCCCGCGTCAAAAGGGCCCGAGTCAAAAGGGCCCCGCGTCAAAAGGGCCCGGGTCAAAAGGGCCCCACGTCAAAAGGGCCCCGGTCAAAAGGGCCCCGCGTCAAAAGGGCCCGAGTCTAAAGGGCCCCGCGTCAAAAGGGCCCGGGTCAAAAGGGCCCCGCGTCACAAGGGCCCGGGTCAAAAGGGCCCCGCGTCAAAAGGGCCCCGCGACAAAAGGGCCCGGGTCAAAAGGGCATGAGTCTAAAGGGCCTGAGTCTAAAAGGCCCTGCTTCAAAACGGCCCCGCGAGAAAAGGGCCCGAGTCAAAAGAGCCTCACATCAAAAGGGCCCCGCGAGAAAGAGCTTGAGTCGAAAGAGCCCCGGTAGAAATAGTCCCACGGCCAGAAAGCCTGAAATCAAAACAGAAGTGGAAATCAAAGATGCACGAGGGGATAGTGCCACCTTAATAAGAAGAAGTGATTGTCCAATAGAAGGAAGAATATCAGTTTTTATTACAGACAAAAAGGAAACTTGAATGGTGTTCTTAATTTTGTTTGGTTGCTGTTTGTTCTGCAACAATCCCTATTACTTAAGTCGGTTCTCGATGAAAGTTTGCTTTCAACCGCGTCTCTCTGAGTTTGTAGACGTGGAAGACCCGTGTTCGATTCCCGGCGGGATCTCATGTGGTTCGAATTCCACGTAATCAGTAGGTCCACATCTCATAAGCCTCGCTGCTGAAAGGGATGCTAAAGTGAAAATCATATCATATCATATTTCTGAGTTTGTATTCTCGAGACCTAGCCTAATCCGACTATCTATTAATGACTGTTTCCTTAGTTCTAAAATTAAATTTCTGCCCCTGAATCAAAGTAGAAAAATACGTATTATATGAATAATATTATCTTGAAAACGTTTCTTTAATTTTGGTGTAAGAACATACATGTGGATCTCCATACAGGGTTAGTCAAAAGTATTGGGACAGAACAATAATAACGACACGCGTGGACGGAGGAAAATCAAATGTTGCAATTGGTGTTATTGCAAAAATTGCATTGGCTTGGAGTGTGGTTACCGTGGAAGCCATTTTGAATTACACTATATTGCGGATCGTACATTTTTTAATGGAAAAGGATATGATCTTACACTTCAGTTTAGGCTTATATTTCCACAAATGCGAATGTGAACTCATTTTTGACACATTACCATTTGTTTATGAGACAGGGTGTTTGACATATGTATCTAATAGAGAAAAGTATCATGACAGGGCAGTAACAAAGAGACAAATGGACAAAGGAAAAGCAAATGTTTATAACAAAATACTTTGGTTTGTGTAATATTTACCTGTACCTTGGGCAGAAAGTACTCATACATATGCACTATACTTAGTAGAATGTTCATTTCATATTAACAAAAGAAGAATGTTTTTAATATATGTAAGTGATTATTATGGGATAGTTGTTGATATGGACATGTTTTATGGTTACCTAGTCAGTGAGTTTGTGTACTTAACAGTTTAAAGAAAAGGATATTTAAGTTATATCAAATAATAAACCAGTTTAACACCATTTATAGACGTTGTCATATTTATTAAAAAAGGTGAGATTAATGGTATTTACATATCGAAGCTAATTTTTACATGAGGAAGAAATACTACCACTTCGAATTTTTATCTCAGCAAACGAACCAGGTTTACGACTATCTTTTTGATAAGTCGTTGTATGTTACAGGTTGGTGTTGGTGTTAAAATTGCGTTAAATGATCATGGCACCCAACTTGAATTCCGCATATTATATACCATAAAATATTTTCAAATAGACAGGGGTACTTACGTCACATAAATTTAGGCTAGAATCTTGCTACAAACGATAATCTGAATTAGGGATGCGCACGAAACAAGATTTGAGGCTGTCTCGTCTCAAAAATGTACTGTAAATGTGATGTCTCGACTCGAAAAATGTGCATTTTTCTATTGGAAGAGCTGTGTCTCGACTCGAGTATTATCAAGAAAGTTCTGTCTCGACTCGTCTCGTGCGCATCCCTTACTGAGTCGACTTTTGACCGATCTCTATTCATTTACGCGATAATGTGTGCTAAGTTTGACATTTGTTTCTAGTAGAAGAAAGTATTTAGACAGGTAACTAATAAATAGTACTTCATTGTGTTCTTAACGTTTCTGTTCGTTTGCTTGCGTTTTTAAAATATTCAAAAGTTACCACATATGTATAACATATTTTAATAGTAAGTATATTTGTGATTAATTGTTACTTTACGACTATAAAGCAATAGAATGCTTTTAATGTGCAGTTTCGAATATTTGGCAGAGCTCAACAACGTCGTTCAAATAGTAGTGGATGATAACGATGTTTCTTCTGGTCAGTGTATTGTACCATGTAGAGTTAATACGGGAAGGATATAATGGTAGAATTGCTAGAAAGAAACCATGTATTACCCCAATTAAGAAATATAAGATACTTAAATTTTCTAGAGATTTTGAAAATAAACCCAAAAACTGGTGGGAATGTTTTTTATCGACGAATTTAAGTTAAAGCTGCATGAATATGATGGTAGAATAATAGTGTTTCGACAAGTAAATACAGAAATAAATGTCAGGAACTTCCAGCCTACTTTAAAATACAGAAGAAATATATCTTAACGTTCTTAGAAGGATTTCTAATTTTATCAAGATATTGATCCCAAACAAAGTATATGTTGTAAAGAAAAGATTGCTTTAAAACTGTCCAAAATTGCGCTAAACTCCACCACACAGTACCGGCTTTAATCCCATTGAGAATCTTTGGAAAGAATTGCAACGTAAGGTCAATATATACGAGTTATGGTGAAAGAAGGTTTGAGAAAAGCATTACGTACAGATTGGAACAATATTTCCCCACACTACACCAGGAAAATTGTAACAACGATGCCGAAATGCTTAAAGAAAGTTATAAATCGTTGTGTGTTTGCTATTAAATACTAACTGTATTAACTTGGAGGGATAAAATAATTTTGGAGGACATTTTATAGTAGTTTGTTTAATAATATCTGAATATTTATGTGATCAACAGTGCCCACATTCCCATTCAATGTAGTTTTTGCAACAACACACACTTGCAACATTTGCTTTTCCTCCGCCACATTATTATTTTATTGTCCTGATACTTTTGTGTACTACACACTAATGTCAAACATACCCCATTTTCCTCGTAAAAGGATGAGGATTGGTAAAGAATGAATCATATTCTCGTTTGTAGGTAAATTCAATCCTAAATTGATGTGCTAAACATACTCCTTTCCATTTAAAAATATTATGCAATATCCAATATGGCGGAATCTAGGATGGCTGTCATTATGTCCACGCCCTCACTCAGTGCAGTTTTCGCATCAACACATCTGCAACCTTTTACTTTTCTACGTCTACGTGTCTCTTTGCCTGCCCAGATACTTTGGTCTACTAGATACAAATGTCAAACGTAGCACCCTATCTCGCAAACGAATGAAGATAGATTTTTTTTAAAAAAATGAGTTCTTCTTCTCATCTGTGGGAACATTCTAGCCTAAATTGATGTGTCAAACCAACTTCTTTCAATTCAAAACATATTGTGTGATATCAAGTATCGCAGAATCCACCATCTGCAATATTTACTTTACCTCCGTCTAAGCGTATCGTTATTACTGCTCTGTCGTAACATTTTTACTAACTCTATATTTTTCCACATGTATGTTCTTTCAACACAAATAAACACGTATGTCCACGTAATATTTTTCATCTAATAAGTATTTTTATACTTCTGAAGTTTTGCAGGCTATATCTCAGATTTCTTGACGTGGGGCCTTTTTGTCAGGGGGCCCTTTTGATCGGGGCCCTTCTGACCACGGTCCTTTTGACTCAGGCCCTTATGACTGGGGCCCTATTGACTAAGGCCTTTCTGTCCTCGCCCTTTTGTTCGGGCCCTTCTGACGTGACACCGGTTATAGGATAAAAAGAGATCATATACAGAGGTACAACAGTTATTTAATGCTACATTATCCGAACGTAACCCAATTTCGAAGTAAACTGCCTAAGAGACCATTGAATGGTTTGCAGAAAGGTACCGCATGCGATCACGAAGGCCGAAACAATGTAGCAATTTGGCAGTTTCTTTGAATTTACAATCTTTTGTGGAAATTCCGCATTCATTGATAACCAGTTGCTAACAAGCTAGGTGTTTCCCAGAGTTCAGCGCAATAAATTTTTGTACGCTATGCTCTTTATGTAAAGTCATTCTGAAGTATGATTAATACCATACTAAAGAGTTCGATTAACATATGTTAATTGCAGTAGTCAAACCTTTATTCACTAATTGTACGTCAATTATACGCTAATCTTACGTCAAAACGACTCTGCATAAGGCGGTATAAGTTTAAACCCTATGAGAATGCGTTTAGTGCATGAAATAACGGAAGACGACTTTGATCACCGCATTGAGTTTTGCGAAGTAATGATATGAAATATCGATGACAGCAATATTGTCGTAAATGACATGGTATTCTCTAGTAACTTTCAGACTGTCAGTTTAACGTCCCACATTATGCCCTTTAGGATGACGATGATTAAAGCAAGTGAATGATTATGAAAGAACGGGTGAAATCAAAAGGAAACGAGGGTACCCCGGGAAAACTCACGTATACAATATTGTCCACCACAACCTTACTTGGCCGGGAATCGAACCAGTAGTCCTACACACCAGAGCTAAGCGTTCTACCACTGAATCACCGTGCCCCTCTCTCTGGTATTCTTTGATGAAGTGATATTTACCTTATATGATCTGGTGAACCGAAAACATTATCACTATTGGAGTGATGAAAACCCACATTGATGGGATGTTATTTCCAAGAACAAAAGTGCAGAAGCTACTGACAGAAATAAACTACATTCTTAATTGGAAATATTACAAATGATATAAGAGAGATGTTAAATTAAAAGTAGGAATGCAAAATATTTTTTGAATACGAACTGTGGTTTAATTAGGAATACAGCTGGTAAATAATAATATTGGACTACAAAGAAAGGTATTCAGAAGTCTTGCTAGAGGAAATATAAATATATTGAGATTATTATTATTATTATTATAATTATAATTATTATTATTATTATCGAATTGAAAATTCAATGGTGCATCTGAAATCAGGTAAAAGATCAGAAAAAAGTACGTGTAGCCAACAAGCGGTAAGAAATGTGTGAAGTATTAAGGGCTTGCATTGAGGGTGCCAGGTAAACATGATTGGGAGCCACTGATATACGATATTGCATTGAGGACAACCCCTTCGGTACACGTCGTTCTTTGTCCAGGCCTTACTGGCATGGAATCAAATAAAAAATAATGAAACAAGAAGTATATTATAAACAAAAAATTTTTACTAAAAACTATTATATATATTTTCTCCACTAAATCTCATCAAATTATATATATATATATATATATAATATTAACAACTTGACTTCGGTGAACATTACATTATTCTTATTATATATTAACGGTGCTAACCTAACACGAAGCCTTATAATAAGGATTTAAAACGGTTGAAAGACAAATGACAAACATTACAAACAAATAGCATTTGTTTGTATTTTCTGTTGCATCTGATCAGATTTTATACGTATATATTTATTTTACATTACAGTATATTTTTTGAACAACTTGACATTGGTTAACATTACATTATGATCATTATATTTTAGAAGTACCAATGTTGCATAAAGTCTTAATAAGATAAAAAGAGTGAAAGAAAAAGACATTACTAACAAAAAGTATTTTTGAGACAAACATATTACATTTATTATATTTGAAAAGTACTTACTTAACATGAATCCTTACAAACAAAGAAAAATCTTCATATCTTGTCGATTAAATTATATATATAATATGTGATTCGGGTGTAAAAGGGAGAGTGTCACTTTTTGGCAAAAAATGAGATGTTCGTCAAATTTTAACGCCTATAAATGGATATTTTCTTTTGCAAGAAAAGCAAATGATAATATGAATAGTATATATACTCCAAACTACTTCGTGTTGACATTAGACCTTTTAGTCCCAAGTCGCAGATATATAAAGTATGTGAACTTACATTGAAAAATTCTGGCTACTTTAATCTGTTTTGAAATTCTTCCAACTTATATTGGAATAAGTTTATTATCATTTTTCCTTAACTTTACAAATGCCAAATACGATTGACATTTGTCTCAAACTGCTTACGTGGATTGCAAATTAAAATTGTGAGCCAAGCCACGAAGATACAGATGGTGATCAGAAAAATGGAAACAACTGAACGAAATTGCAACTTACCAGATTAATATGGTGTCGGGCCACATTTCGCCTTCAGAACAGCCTTGATGCGACGTGGGATGGAGGCATAGAGGTCGTGAATGGTAGCAAGTGGAATTTTACATCATTCCTCGTGCAGGGCATCGGCCAGTTCTGTGAGAGAGGATGGAGGTGGAAATCGTCGCCGGAGTCGGGTTTCCAAGACGGACCACAGATGTTCAATTGTGTTGAGATCTGGGGATTGGGAGGGCCAAGGGAGGTGTTGAACTTCATCCCGATGTTCCTCAAACCACACTGCAACAACGCCAGCTGTATGAATGGGTGTTTTATCATCCTGGAAGATGGTGTCCGGGAACAACATCCGGACCATAGGATGCAAGTGGTCTCCTAAATTGCGACAAAATCGTTGGCAGTGATTCGTCCGCTAAGTGTGACCACAGGACCCAATGAAAACCATGATATTGCGGCCCACAGCATCACCGAGCCGCCGCCATGTTTCACAGTTGGGCGGAGACACTGCAGATCATAAGCTTCTTTGGGCGTTCTCCACACATAAACACGGTCCGTGGTTGGGAATAGGGTGAAGGATGACTCACGACCATATCACACGTTTCCAGTCCTCAACGGTCCAAATTGCATGGTCGCGGCACCATTTGCGGCATGCGAAAGCGTTATGGTCCCTGATGACCGTTTTGGCCCGTGCAACACGACCCCGTAAGTTCATGTTATGTAACTCGCGGCGGACTGTGATTGTCGAAAAAGGATGGGGGAGGTGCTGATTGAGCTCCTCCGTCACTTACTCCGCAGTGGCACGATGGTTCTGCGTGCCAATGCGCTTTAATACCCGGCGTGACCTGTCACTCATGATTTTCTTCCGCCCACTGTTCCGCTTCCCCGATGTGGTTTTCCCGTGTGTTGTGTAGGCCGTTATCACCTTCAACCTATCACCTCACACTGTCCCACGCGACACACTTAACACTGTAGCCACTGCCGTCACACTCACTCTACATAACTGCGCACCAACAATTTGCCCTCTTTGAAAATCTGAGGGGTCTCCATTTTACACTACCTCCGTCTGCTGCAGCCACTGGACATTGCTATTCCACTGCGCCTGACGTAGTATGGAGACCGACCTAACACACCACTACCAGCGGTCCGGCTCTGCGGGCGCCACGACACCACTGCCAACCCATAGAACTGACGTGTTGCCAACTACAGGTGTTTCCATTTTTCTGATCACCATCTGTAGTTCTCTAAAGGTCTTTGAGCATATTCCTGTACAATAGTACGTACTCGACTTCCAGTTACTCTGTATTTTTTTCTGCCGGTGGCCAATACTTGTCTAGCAACTTCTATTAATTTGATCAACAGAGTGCTCGTTTAACCGTGTATATTCGACGATAACCCTTTGCGATAAGATAAAATTCGTTGCGCCATATAATTTTATGATAAAATTGCGCGCATCTCTTTACTTTATTTCATAGTTCTACCATATTCACTTTTTAATATTCGGCGATAGTTGCCATCGAAATTCATACAGTTATACGCATAATAATAATAATAATAATAATAATAATAATAATAATAATAATAATAATAATAATAATAATAATAATAATAATATCAATTACGTGAACAATACCTTCGAATAAAGAAAAAGAACTGTCACGCTGGGATTCGAACCCGGGTCACTGAAATGGCAGTTCTCTGCTTTCACTTGATACAAAGATAAGAAAATAAACTAGTAGTTATGTTACATAAACATAGCACACACTATTTTTACACGTGTTGATGCAATTCAAAGAATGCGAAAATAATCTCTGCCGGCTTTTCTTCTTTAGAAATTAGAAGTTACGGTCAGGAAGAATTGCAGTAATATAAATCGGGACCAGTTAAAAACAATGAGGTAGCCTCATCTTGAAGAACGCTTCGCGATATTTTCCTCATTGACGAAGGTCTATATCACTTGTTTTTGAGTTAAAGAAGGAAACCTCGAGTAAGTCATTGTGATACTTATAAGGAACGTCTCCTTATACGAGTTTTAGTACGAGTATTTTGTGTATAGTCTTACATGCAATGCTTTTAACTAGCTAATAGTTTAGGCGGAAGATGAAGTGACGAGGTGGGTAAGTGTTTAGCGCATTGAACTTATATTCGGCAGACCCGCGTTCGAATCACGGTCAGGTTCTAACTTTTTCAAATGTTTCAATTTCAATTTCAATACATACCCCCTTGGGGATCCTGGCTTTTTGGGCTATTTTTTAGACTTTCAGTCAAGCAGCTACTGCATCGTCACTGTTTATCCTAGGATCATGGTTCATATCTCATTCTCTTCAGAATAGAGATGGCTTTCAAATGGTATCACTTGCATGCTTATACCATATACCAGAAGACGGAAAAGTGATGTCAAAAGGAAAATTTCAGGGGGGAATTTTTTCAAATTTTGGGCCTCTCTGGAGCGGCCCTGTGTGAACATAGAGATCTCAAAAAAAATCTGATAAATAGTACTAGATAGACTAAATGTGTGTACCAAATTTCAAGTTTCTATCTTGAATAGTAAGGGCCGGAGAAATTTTATCAAGAATCCCCACAATGCCCCAAATTACCGCAAAACACCATGATCTCAGGGAAAAATTTTCCTGAGACATCCCTAATTACCCAAGGGTAATAATTCGACCGTCATTCTCTTCAGAATAGAACTGCCTTTCGGACGGTATGACTCACGTGTCTCCATCATGTATCTAAGGCGGGAAAATCACGAATTACGGAATTTTTTGGGTCTAAATTTCCCTTTTTTAAATTCTCCCCCCCCTGAACCCCCCGTTTTAACGCAGAAATCGGGGGGAAAATCTGGTAAATACTACTCGGTGGAGTGAATATTTGTGCAAAATGTCAATCTTCTACGTGCAAAAATAAGCCCGCAAAAAATATACCGACAATACCCCATATTCCCCTATACAGAAGTATATTTTGATAAAAATTCCCTGAGACATCCCTAATTACCCTAGGATAATAATCCGACCGTCATTCTCTTCAAAATGGAACTGCCTTTCAGACGGTATGACTCGCTTGTCTCCATCATGTATGTGAGGCGGGAAAATCACGAATGACGGGAATTTTTTGGTCTAAATATCCCTTTTTTCAAGTTTTCCCCTCTGGACCCCCCTGTTTTAACGTAGAGATCTGAAAAAAAATCTGATAAATACTACTATGTAGGCTGAATGTTTGTGCACAATTTTAATCTTCTAGGAACAAAAGTAAGCCCGCCAAAAATATATATACCGACAATGTACCATATTCCCGTATACAGAGGGATATTTTGTAAAAATTCCCTGAGACATCCCTAATTATCCTAGGATCATGGTTTGCACATCATTTTCTTCAGAATAGAACAGCCTTTCAGACGTTATGACTCACCTGTCTCGATCATTATCTAAGGCGGGAAAATGACGAAAAACGGGATTTTGGGAGTAAAAATATCCTTTTTTCAACACTTTGCCCCTCTGGATCCCCCCTGTTTTAACGCAGAAATCTGAGAAAAATCTGGTAAATACTACTTGGTGGATTGAATGTTTGTGCAAAATTTCAATCTTCTACGCTCAAAAATAAGCCCGCTAAAAAATAATGAACATAGGCTTCATAAGAGAAAATATATATTTCAAAATTGTGACGTCATCACCTCCTACATCTGGACGCAGGACGGTCTGAAACCGTACGTAATGTCTTCTACAATGCCTCTGTACTTGATAAACAACAAAACGGACGAAAAAGCTCAAATAGATGAGAAATAACGCAATGTACCATGAAACACCCGTATGGTACAAATTATACTATAAGGAGCCCAAAGGGATACTCAGTGTGACAAGCAAGATTTTCTCTCCTCCAGAAAGAAAAAATGTTGGAATGAGGAGAATTGGAGAAGGTCTCTCAATGAAGGCAATCATTTACTAACTTATTTCCAGCAGTTGTTCTAGATTTGATATTTTCGTCTACTTTCAAGCATTTTCTGATTCATGTGTGATCAGTGTTTTTATTTCTTTGAATATACGGTATATAGTGAAATAATACATTACATACACAACAATATTGAGATGTTCATTGGAAAACACGCTCTGAACCAGAGAGGTTCATCTCAGAATGGAGAAATGTTTCTTGCATCATCTACTCACAATTTCACTTGCAAAAAGACTGGATTCAGTGCTACCAACTGTTGTCAGTGCCGAGAAAAGTTACGTGTAAATTGGGTTGCATCTGTCCAGGCGTTCTCACAACTGCAAATTACCTGGACCCCAAGATATGGAATTAGAGTACTTAGGGGGGAGAGACTTTTGTGGTTGGGTGTACATAGATTTTCCTAACACGAGTAACACTATCTGCTGTTGATCTAAAATATTCCAAGTAATTTTTCCTCTTTCTTTTTCTTTCCTTCTTTCCTTTTATTTCATACTCCCGAATTTTGCGCCACCTTACTTCGGCAGCCAGGGCCGTTGCCCCACTCACCCGCACCATGACACGGCACTGATCAATACCTACCTGCAACACTTTTCTCTGTTCACATGAATCGTAACTGGGCTGTCGTAATAACTTTGATTAACACTGTATACAGATATACATGTACGTTCTTTCAACACAAATCAGGTGGTGTCCACTGAATACTTTTAATCTAATAAGCATTTTTATATTTCTCATGCTTTTCAGGCTATATCTCAGGCTTTCTTGACGTGAGGCCCTTTCATCGCGGGGTCCTTTTGACTCGGGCCCCTTTTGGCGCAGGGCCTTTTTGAGTCACGCCCTTTTGCCGAGGGCCCTTTTGACTCGGCATCTTTTGACGCGGGGCCCATTTGACTCGGGCCCTTATGACCGGGGCCCTTTTGACGTGGGGCCCTTTTGATTCGGGCTTTTTGTCGCGGGGCCCTTTTGACGCGGGGCCCTTTTGACGCGGGCCTTTTTGTCGCAGGGCCCTTTTGACCCGGGCCCTTTTGACGCGGGGCCCTTATGACCGGGGCCCTTTTGACGCGGGGCCCTTTTGACTCGGGCCTTTTTGTCGCGGGGCCCTTTTGACCCGGGCCCTTTTGACGCGGGGCCCTTTTGACTCGGGCCCTTATGACCGGGGCCCTTTTGACGCGGGGCCCTTTTGACTCGGGCCTTTTTGTCGCAGGGCCCTTTTGACCCGGGCCCTTTTGACGCGGGGCCCTTTTGACGTGAGGCCCTTTTGACTCGGGCCCTTATGACCGGGGCCCTTTTGACGCGGGGCCGTTTTGACTCGGGCCTTTTTGTCCTCGCCCTTTTGTCCGGGCCCTTCTGACGTGACACCCTTAAAATGAGTGACTTAACAATCATATATTCAACTGTGTTTTTGTATTATATTCCAAATTTTAAGCCGTGGGTCAATTGAAGATTTTAGGGGGATGAAATCAACCCATAAATGCACCCATGAATAATATACTCCTATGTGTCATATTATCTCATATCACGTTTCATAATATTTCATGTTTTGTAATGTTTTAAACTGTAATAAAGGCACTTTTTTGGTTGCACAAAATAAAAGCGATTTTCATGAAATTTTTAAAGAATGTAGAGGGAAAGAAAAGGTAGCGTCGTCAGGATAGAAAATACTTGTCTCCAGGCGGAAAATATTTTTGTCAGGGGGAAATACCTGGCATCCCCCCATCAATTCGCTCACTTATTTTCGGAGGGAAAAGGTTTAACCTTCCATAACCTGTAAAAATGAAATAAACGATTCGGACAACACATGTATCTCTGTTCGTTTCTTTAATTATCTGTTAGATTTGGGCAAATAACTAGGCTTAGAACTAGCGAATAATGCTTCAACTTTCAAGTACTTCACATAGATCCATTTTTTGCTTGGAAAGAACAGATATTTCAGTTAGCACTTCTATATTGCTTTCTGATCAAGGAATTAGGTAGCTCTATAAATAACTGTTTGTGTTGGCTGTGACTTTATGTAACATTAATATCTTTTGTAGTCCCCGTTATGTTCAATTACGTCTCTTAATCGCCTTGGTGCGGAGTTAACTAAGGTGGCGACATATAGGTGTCCCTCCCTCTCTTCTTCCCACGCATTAAAATGAGCTCCTATAACTTGTTAGCTCTTCTTTGTTGGTAGTCAGATCTACTTTTCTGTAAAGTTCTAGTAACTTCTGCCCATGAATTTTCCATTGGACTCAGGTAGGATGCTCTAGGAACTCAGTCAACTAATTCAGAAAAAAAGTGTTTCCAAAATATGTCACTTGAAAAATCGATTAAAGGGTCCTTTTTAGTCTTTCGTATATAAAAAATTATAGGAAAGTTTTTCTTATATATATATATATAAGAAAAGAAAGAAAGAAAGGAAAGAAAAGATTGAGGAAGGAAGAAAGCAACCTTGGACCCGTGTGTTAGTAACATAACAACATTCGCCTGGTGTGAATGAGAAAAACCAAGGAAAACTCACTCAGGATGGCTGGTTTGAAAAACATTTTACAGTTTTTCGACCAAGTGTCCCCATTGGGAATGGAACCCAACACCGCTCACATAAAGGTAGAACACAGGTTTCTAAAATGTGGTTCAATAAGTAAGCAAAATGTATATTTAAAGGATTAAGTAAGAGGTAGAATGGAAGGAGAAAAAGACAAAACAAGACTAAGATTGAGTAGTTTCTATATAATTTAATATCTATATAAGGGTGAAAACGAAAATGAAAAGCATGATACAAAATTCCTTTGCAATTTCCTGCAACTAAATGTATCTTTTAAGGTTTAAACTTATCGTAATTTTCTGTATTGTATCTATTTGCTTTGTATATAACGGAATTATGGTATGCATGCTGCAATATTATCCTATACACAATATTATCCAGTCCACAATTATATATAAAGATAACCAAGAAAGTTTTGTCGCTTTTTGTGGAGGCCTGTGTTCAATTGGCCTTCAGAGTGTGAGTTAAATGCGAATGGACATAAGGCGAAGGTCAATTGGTGGTACCGGTAGGCCTATATGCAACAAAGTACCTGTTTGTGGCAGTTCAGTTACACCGTGAACTTGCGTAAGGACAGAGTGAACAGGAGGCCTCCACAGAGCGTCATAAGAGCGTATACGCTGTACTAGTTAAAACTGGGATCAAACGCCGCTAAGGCGGGTTGGAATATATACCAAGCCTTTGGTGAGGGTGTAGTGACTACGCGGACAGTGCAACGGTGATTTAACAAGTTTAGGAACGGTGACGAAACATTCAAAGGTACACCATGTGCCAGAAGACCAACACATGTAAAAAATGAAGATCAGGCAGCAATAGAGGGGAACTGTGGCCAGACATGTGAGGAACTGGAGCGACAATTCAGTGTGAGTGGAGAAACCATTCGGCAGCATCTCCATCAACTTGGGAAGCACTATAAATTGGATCGATGGGTCACACATGATTTTACTTCGGGCCAGATGGCAAAGCGAGCAGACACCTGTGTTTCTTTGCTATCTCGTCTGAGGAAGGAACCATTTTTGGACAAGGTGTTGCCATGTGATGGGAAGTGGGTTACGTACGAAACTTCACGGCGGCGTTATCATTGGTTATCATCCCATGAAACGGCTCCAAAACATCTTAAACCAGCTCTGCACTTGAAGAAGGTCCTCTTCTGTGTTTGGTGGACTGCTCGCAGCATCATGCATCAGGAACTGCTACCAGTTGGTAAGGAGGATCAGTACAACTGATTACTGTCAGTAGTTGAGCCGTGTTCAAGAAAAACTCAAAACTCTAGAGCCAGCACTTCTGAATCACAAAGGGGTATTTCTGTTACGGAACAACGCTAAGCTCCACATGGCTAGGATGACCCAGGACACCATTCTACGCCTTGGATGGGAAACACTATTGCATCCGCCATACTCCCGGACATTGTACCGTTCGATTCATTCCTTGGACAATCACTTTAGAAGATACCAGTTCAAATACCTAGTAGAGGTGCTAAATGCCCTTGATACCTCCTTCGCTTCACGGTCCACCAAGTTCTACCGTGATCGAATCCATTGCCTTCCAGAACGTTGGAAGAAGATCGTCGATGATGAGGAGGAGTATTTTTTATCTTTTAGGTACGTCTTAGGTGACATATCGATGTTCGAAGTTGGTCGGTAACAAAGTGACAGAACTTCTTTGCTTACCTTTACATAATACGCTTTTATATGATGCTGGCAGTGCAGAAGACGAAAATGATTTCTCATCTCTTTTCAATATTCTTTAAATCATACCTATGAATATTACTATGGAGTTTTAGAGAAATAGATTGTCTTATGGTTTTGGTCAATTAAGTAACAAATGAAGTTCTTCCTACTCTTATCACCGCTTATAAATGACCATACACTGTTCAATAATGATTAAAAATGCAAGTATGTTATTCTCCAACAAATACTGCCCCTATGTCAGAACCAAGAGAGCAATATTCAAAACAACAGTCGATGTAATCATGTTTTGCGTCCCAGTTGACATTTAATTTCGTCATTCGCTCTTGTTAGTACACTGATAACACTGTAAATATTTTCCCTTTTTTTTACAAAAAATCATCAAATTGGAAATAAATTATTTCGTTTTACGAGTTCAAATTGATTTCACATTAATCAAAATAGTCCATTGTCAATATTGGAGTAACAAAAGTTTCAGCTTCAAAAAAAATGTAATATCAGTGTGCGAAGTATCAGTGTTATGATTTATATGACATTTATTCGTTTGTTAAACAATCTAACAGAACATGCTGACGGATTGTATTTCAGTTTTATTTGCTTGAATTTTGTCGTACATATTTCACATATGGCAGCATATATTAGGAAGGTAATTACAATTTTAGTGACTTTAAATCCAGTGCATAAACGTTATTTTCTACAATAAACATGCAATCTAATTTGAAGTTTATACTGTAAGTGAGACACTCAGTTAAAGAAAGCAGATGGAAACAATAAAGAAATGAACTCAAGAATAAGATGAACCATTTAGTTTTCTCGAGTTCTAATAACGCTCTTATCACGAAGTTGAACATCTGTCATACCTTTGTTTTTTAAACCTATTTATTCATATAAGGAATTATTTACCGACTTTACTTTGAAATTAACTAGTTCATTTTATTGATTCGTAGCTCAAATTCATTTAAAAATCTCTGAGTTTATAAAAACTAATTTCATCACATATAGTTCTTAAATAATCAATTTTAATTATAATGACAATGCAAATTAAACTGGAAAGGCGAGACACATTTAACCACACTTGAATATGAGATCATATAAGTCACATAAAAATCCCTTTGCTCCGACACTCGGAATTAACAAAGCTCTGCTTTTTAGACTGTCACATGATTGAACATTTTCTCTGAGGGATAGATTGAAGCCGTAACAGAGTTTCTAAACTTTCGTTGGGTAGTATGCTCTACAGTAAAGACAATGAGAAGCTTAACACCTTTCGTGTGTTTTATAAGACCTGAGATCAGTATAGGTTAGGATCATCAAGTCTAGGAGGCTCAAGTGGGTGTGTCATGCAGGCAAAGTGGAAGAAAGAAGGGACGCTTTCAAAGTTTCAAATGGAAACCTAATCCGGAAAAGACCATTAGGAAAACCTAGGCGTAGATTTGAGGACAATATTAAGAAAGGATCTTGCAGAAATAGGAAATCAAGCTAGAAACTGAATCCAGTTGGCTAAGGACAGAAGTCAATGGAGAGCTTTTGTGAATGTGGAATCGAACCTCCGGATTTCATAATCCATAGAGGTAGTTAGTTTGTTAGATGAACGTTTATTGAGTACTAAATTATTAAATGCTTAGTGTATGTTATAAGGAGTAAAAACAAGTGTATATTATTTAGGTGAAACATCAATTTTAACCCCGTGCTCTAATACAATATTGTATGAAAAAATAGTTGCCAGAACTTTAACCAGAAGAAAGAAAAGTAATAGTTACCGGTTAGACAGGGAAATAATTCAATTATTTTACGCATTCATAAAGTTATTTCACTGAGTGTAGAGGCTAACATTTGTAATATGATATTACAGTTTATGTGATTACGGACCGTTATACATTCAAACATTCAATACGCAAAGCGCTAAAATACACTCAGTAACCATAACCAATCTTGTTTAAATACCTAAATTTGTAGTGTGTCATTACAAGGATCTGAGTTCATCCTGTTTGGATATAAGTAAGACTTTCCAAATACTATTCGACATTCAAATTCCACATTTGCATTGGTGTTTGTGCCTTCTACGGCCACTGCACGACAAAAAAGAAAAAAATTCTTTTTAGTTTCTGATTTAAGGAAATATTTTTTGGACGTAAGCCAATAGTTGTGATATATGCTTCCAAGATTCTCCAGCGTTGCACACATTGTCATATGTAAGCTTCACTGAATCGTGAAGTGGAAAGTGACATAGTATTATGTATATCCATTCGTGGAAAGTTAAAATGATATGAATAGACGATCTTCATAGTTCGTTCATTTCCAAACAGATCAATAAGTAATATTGCTGCTATTATTTGTATGTGGTTATTTTATAAATCTTAATCATAGAATCATAGATTTATTTTACGATATAGTGATTAAATGAAAAGTTACGGACCTTTGTTTGGCTATTTGTTCTGCCTCTGTATACTTCTGTGCGGTTTTGCAAATGCACAAAAATATACTAAACTGAATTTTATTAGCCATTTGTTTCAGTCATCTGTTTGTATCTATATTTAACTTTTTATTTAATTTTAAATGTTCAAGCTTGAATTCAGTTGATTTCACTCCTTTAAAATAGCTTTTCTTCCATTTGCATTTTACGTAATACTGAATTACGAGTTAAATCTTTATTCAAAACCGTGAAGGGACATAAGACTACTTGCAGTCGTTACAAGAAGCGTTGGGGATACAAGTGTCTGGAACTAAACGTATTTTCTTTTTACTGGAAGTGCTCGGCTAATGTTGGTTTAACTTTTACTCAGTGTTACCATATTTTCTGTACCTTTATTACCTTTTCTTTCAACAAGAACTGTATTAATAACCATCTTTTACTTGCATTGATCACAAAAGGATATTATATAACTTGACATTATGTCAATATTTTATGGAATGTTTATTTATTAACTTATTTAATAATTTTTAAAGAAATAATTTTGTGAACATTACTAATAATGTCCTGTATTCCAAACATAGATAACTTTCTAATATTTTATTCATATAGACATTATAGAACAGATTTCATACTTCGTTGTAAGTTAAGTTGTAGTGACAATTTTATCTATTATCCTTATGTTTTGAGTTTCCTTATTGTCATGTTTTATTAAAACGTATTTTTTTATTTTTCTCAATAATATCGCTAAAGGACGACGAGAACTTCAACAACTGTACAAGTACCCTATTCTACAAGATTGCAGAATCAAAGCATGTTCAGTAAGATAGCTCTGTATCACATTTGTTATTGAGATCAAGTACTGTGTTCTTATTTTTTGAAGATATTGAAGTTAATATGAAGCGTAATTGGTATTAATTTGAATTAACTCAACATGTAATTTTTAAAAATATCAAATCTAAGCAGTATACAGAATATTGTATTCTGGGGTATCTTAAGGATCGAATTTGGAGCCCATAGTTTTCTCTTATAATGATAAAAGATCTAACTGAAACTTTTATATGTACTTCATGTTTAATATGTACATAAAACATCAAACATATACAGATAAAACCATGAAGGTAACTATTAAGATATATATTAAAATTAGATTTTAATATAAAATATGAATATTGCAGAAGAATACGTACTACCTTAATATTTCTAAATTTTATGTGATAACTAGACTTCGGATGTTTGCATATTTGCATGTTTTTTTTTTTTTTTTTTTGATGTGATATTGATATGCTCTTTAAATAGAAATTCGTTTGAGCTGTTTTGGGGTAAAATAGCAGAGTTTTATAACGCATATATTTGCATATTTCGGAGGTTAGTGCATGTTTATGTCCTTGCTGCATATAAATACATATTTAAAGGAATGATGAAATTGATAATTTTTAATGCCCAACAACGTTCCTCATAAATGGAATTTCAAGTTTCTAATATAAATAGACTCAATATTTTTAAATGGTTTATTTTTGTCGGTTTAGGGTGAGTGATTCATCCTCCCGGTAATGATGCATGACTGTCACGTTTTTGGAAGAAAATATAAATAACTGTGTGAAATCCCCTACAACAAAATTTCCATGTACGCATCTCGGAAGTTAAAGTTGCTTCTGTTGTGTGTGTGGATTTGAAGTTGTGTGGTTCTGTGGCAGTATACGAATACCAAAAGAAAACTCTGGGTCCATTAAATTGTAGTGCAACATCTTCAAATTTGAATTTTAACTAACTCAGAATTTTGTCCAATTTTTGCTCATTTTTGTCCACCCAAGGAAAAAGTTTGTACTATTTAAATAAACTAGAGAGGGCCATTTCAAAATTTTGGCCACTTCGATCACCTGCAATGCGACATCTTCAAATTCGAATTTTAACTAACTAGAGTTTTGTCCAATATTTGTCCATTTTTGCCCACCGCGAAAATTTGTACCATTCAAATAAACGAGGGAGGGCTATTTCAAAATTTGCCCACATCGATCACCTGTAGTGCAACATCTTCAAACTTGAATATCAACCAGCTCAGAATTTTGTCCAATTTTTGTCCCTTTTTCCATCCAATAAATAATTTGCATCATTTAAATAAACGAGGCAGGGCCATTTCAAACTTTCGACCACTTCGATCACTTGTAGTGTGACATCTTCAAATTCGAATTTTAATTAGCTTAGAATTGTGTCCAATGTTTGTACATTTTTGTACCACCAAAAATAAATTCTGTACCATTGAAATAAACCAGGGACAGTCATTTAAAAATTTGGCTAATTGGATCACCTGTAGTAAGACATTTTCAAATTCTAATTTCAGCTATCTTGGTGGTACAAAAATCTGCAAAATGCAGGGAAAATTTTAAGCTAGTTAGAATTCGAATTTAAAGATACCACATTACTGGTGATCGAAGTGGCCAAAATTTTGAAATAATCCTCCTTTGTTAATTTGAATAGTACAAATTTTTTTGATGATACAAAAATGTACGGAATTTGTATAATTCTGAGCTAATTAAAGTTCAAATTGGAAGATGACGCAATACAGGTAATCGAAGTGGCCAATTTTTGAAATGGCCCTATCTCGTTCATTTTAATAGTACAAAATTTTTGTTGGTGGTAAAAATTGAACAAAATTTTAAGCTTATTAAAATTCAAATTTAAAGATATCGCAATACAAGTGATCCATGTGGCCAAATTATCAAAAGGCCCTCCCTCGTTTATTTGAATAGTATAAAAGTTTTTCTTGGTTGGACAAAAATGGACAAACTTCTGAGCTAATTAAAATTCGAATATGAAGATGTCGCATTACTGATGAACGAAGTGGCCGAAAATTTAAATGGCTATTCCTTGTTTATTTGAATGGTACAGTTTTTTTTCTTGGATGGACAAAATTTGGAGAAAATTCTAAGCTAGTTAAAATTCAAATTTGATGATGTCACACTACATGTGATCGAAGTGCTCGAAATTTTGAAATGGCCTTCCTCGTTTTTTTGAATGGTTTGAATTTTGTTCTTGAGTGGACAAAAATCGGACAAAATTCTAAGCTAGATAAAATTCAGATTTGAAGATGTCGCACTACAGGTGGCCGAAGTGACCGAAAATTTGAACTGGCCCTCCTTTTTAATTTGAAAGATACAATTTTTTTGGGTGGACAAAAATGTACAAAGATATCGCACTACAAATAAATGCCCCCGAAAAATCTTCTAGAAGTTACCTTCTGAAACAATGGTTTGAAGCTGAGGGACGTTAACAATTCAAGATGAAAGTATATTTTACAAAGTGTGTGCTAAACAAGTAAGTAATATTTTCAAAGTAGGCAAACTTATTTTTAGAAGAGGACATTTTCGTTTCGTTCAACAGCAAAAACCCGAACTTCAGCATGCCTTGTTTTCTAACCTTATATCTTCATAGCAGTTTCAAGTCTAGTAAGGTGTTCATACAACAATCAAACAATATAGATTTTTTTCATACTTTGACAGAGTTCATCCCAAAGAAACCGTTGAAAATTGCATTTCGGGAAGAAATGAACAACCCTTTGAAAATGAGCTCTACAATTAATTAAAATATTTCCTTTACAAAATCTAAAACTTGTTTCAGCAGTTACTTTCTGAGATAAGAAGATAAGTCCATAAAGTTTTCCTTTAAGGAGTTTATGGGAGTATTTAAATATAAGCTTGTGTTGCTTTGATACGCAACTCTGTCTCTCGAAACGCAACTTTCCTACTAAGTCTTATGTTATATTTTCGATAACTTTACCTTCTTCTCATTCAAATCAGTTTACTCCATTTAAAGTATCAATATTTTGCATTGTAAATTATTGCTGTTTGAAACGGGCGATGTTATACTAGAAGAAAATATTCTAGGATTTACACATAATTGGATACAAAAAGTAATTTCAAGTGGATTTATTTTCTTTTAACGAAGAATATAAAGGTTTTTGAATACAGGCGTTTAATACAGTGAAAACTGCCTTCAAAAGGCCCCTTATTAAATGGAAATTTATTTTAAACGGAAATATTTCACGGCCCCATTAATTTAATGGTAAAAAATGTGTTAAATTCTCTTGATTAGGCGGAACCTGTATTGCGAACAACAGATATTAAAATTACTTTAACTGAAATTTTCAAGTTCCAGAATTCAGCGTTTAGAAAAATTTTAGACATTCTGTGAGAGGTTAGGTATACGAACTACGTTGTCTGTAAAGGCTTTCGTTTACTTGTTACCCTAAACATTTAACCTGTACTTCAACACCACATAAGGCCCTAGATACCATGCGAGTTTTTGAACCAGTAAAATTTACAAAGTTATTTCCAAATACCAATAACTCGTTTTCTAGCTGGTCTAGAGATATGGAACAAAGAGCATAATATACACAATAGATCAAAAAGGAGCTAAAGTAGAGGGAGAAGTGCTGATAAGGGCATAGCATCTACTTTTTGTCTTGGTCTTTGAAACTGTATATAGTGTTTTTTTTCACAGTAAGTGTTATGTGTATTAATTCTTAGCAAAAATGAATATTGTAATTAAATACGGTAGGCCTATGTACAATATTTTATTTTATCCCACTATGTCCATTATATGTATATATCTTATTTATTTTCTAAGCATTGATCTATCTTCGTTAACTTAAAAACCTTCAACGGAAATTTTTGTGAGTCCTGTTCAATTTCGCTAGGAAAGTTTTATTTTATGCTTATGCCAGAAATGTTAATTTATTGGTCTAGATATATATATATATATATATATATATATATATAGATAGATAGATAGATAGATAGATAGATAAATAGATAGATAGATGATAATTAATTAATTAATAATATTGAACCTGGAAGAAAAGAAATGTATTCAAGAAGCCCTGGATGCTTGCGGAGTGGAAAACATTAAAAGCGACCTCACGTTTATCAATACTCATTTCAGTTCCATTTCAAAGATCATAACGAGATTAGAAGAGCGATGGTTAGGATTTTGTAGTGTATTTGAGCTGTTTGAATTAATAACGAAACAGACACCACTAAGGCCAATGAGACAAGCATTTCTTCGAAACGCATAGTCAATAGGCGCAAAAAATTCTGACATAAAATTCTTGTGAAAAGTAAATAAAGTATTTCTGGGAACAACGACGCACGAATTTCAGATTTGTCGCCAAGTAACATTGCTTCCTTGAAATACTATCCCTTAACAACCCGTGACACGAAAGGAATATTTTCCATGTACAGTAATGTTTTGAGTGATAATGCAAGTTTTTGCCGGAAAACTGCATACTTGTGTATTGTAGCATGAATGTATCATAGTTATACACCAAGTATATGTATTTCAAGTAATATAACTTTTTTCTTTAAAGATAATAAAATTCCTCATTTAACTTTAGCTTTTGATTGGTGCATATTTACAACTTTTAGTGCATATATGCATATTTTTAATGCATATTTTCGTGATTTTTAGCGCATATTTGCAAGCATACTTTGCCGTTTTTTAGTGCATATCGATCTGAAGTCTAGTGATAACGTATACTCTGAGTAAGAAACATACTGTTGTTTTTCATTATAGAATAGGTAATTAGACTTTGAAAGAAAAAAAATCTAAAAGATATACAAGTATGGTTTGATATACATTTAAAATTTAAACATCATAGAAAGAACGAAGATTCTGAAGTGTTAGGTCTTATTTAGAAAGCAAGTTATTATTTTAAAAATACAAATACTATAGTGTGGATATATAATACTTTTGTTTAAACGGAACTGGAATATACATCTATAGTTTTTTGATCATTTTTATCCCTGTTATAATCAACAAATTGAAAAAAATAAAAATAATCAATTAAAATGTATTACTTATATGGTACATGGTATCCAATCACGTTATATTTTTTTATGATGAAAAAATTTAGTTTGTTCTCACCGGAAATAATAATTCTATTCAGTGGATAATATGTTAAAAAAACAGTTAAGAACAAAAATAACATGTTTTCATTGTTTGAATGATAGTAGAATGAACGTTAATGTCTTGTATTCCAGGTGACGTTTTCCTATGTACGTGCTGTAATACTGGTTTCATTTACTGTTAAAAGATTATCTAGAATGTTAGGAAGGGCATAATTATTGTGCGCACGTGAGGAGAGCATTTATATTATTGATAAAATCAATTATTTGGATTGTGGAACATTTGGACTGAAAAGGGGAAATTCTGAGGTACTAAAGTTATTTTGTGCTCCTTTAAGTTGGCAACACTGACCGAAGATCGAAAATGAAATGTTTTCCTTTTCCGATCTCGAAGTTGTTCATTGTTTTCCATCAAAACAAACACATGTGTGTTGTAATTGAATGCTCCTTTAAGGCCTGCCATCTACTGAGACAATACATTTTTTCTTTTCTGTCAGTAAGATGCTGTAACCCAAGGAGAAATCGTAGAATTAAGCCTTTCCTTGCTACCACTTACAAATTTCATCATCTCCAGGATTAATATATTCCTTAATAAGGGACACGTTTTTATAACAGCCACATGGATGTTACTGGTATTCAAGGGGTTAATAAAAATTCTTCACTATATAGAATGTTTGGTGTGCGTTGGACTTTCGATAGACTTTAGTAACAGTTTAGAACTTTCAAGCGAAATTGTTTTAGTAGTTGATTAGGAAATTAAAGAATATTTTCGTGCAATATAATTAAAAGCAGAAAAGATCATTGTAATATCATGTTATAAATATTACTTATATAATTGATGTTGCACATCCTTTAATAGTGATGGATACACTTTCGTAATACGCAATTGCTCTTCAATGTAAAGTACAGAAGAAACATTATTATACATATATATATATATATATATATATATATATATATATATATATATATATATATATATATATATATAATCGTAAACAATATTACTCTATGAGTAAAGCCATTCAACATTATATTACTCTATAGCCAAACGCATGAAATACGTGTGAACGTGAAGTAAAAGCAAGGATAGAAAAGGCGATAAAAGCTTTAATGAGGAAAAAAATACTATTTTGTGGGACCTTGAGTAAAAAGTTGACAAGAAAAGCCTTATAATGTGCTTTGTGTGGAGTATTGTACTCTTTGGATCAGAAATATAGAGATTATTCATAAATGATGAAAAATGACTGGAAGGTTTCGAAATGTGGCTGTGGAGAAAAATGAAGGACATTATTTGGGTCGAGCTGGAAACGAATGAGAGGGTGTTAGAAATTGTAGGGGAGAAATAACTATTTAAACATTATTAAGAAGGCAAGGAGAAAATGGTAGGGATATTGGGTAAGAAGAAACTGTATCATGAAAGAGGTGCTGGAGGATATGGTGACAGGGAAGAGATGGCAGGGGCGAAGAAGACTACAATTAATGGACGATATCAAAACAGAGAACTTATACATGAAGATGAAGAAGTTAGTGGAAGACCTTGGAATATGGAAGCTTCTCTGTAGCAGTAAGTGGCCTGCCAATAATGCCAGAATACCTATGATGATGATGATGATGATGATACAACATTGTATTAATCTATATTTTCTAAGTTTGACATCACACCATTATGCACTTAGGCTAAGGGAGACGGGCATGCTGAAGTGAATGATAATAGTGGAATGACCAAAGTGGGAGGAAACGGGAGAGGCTCGAGAAAATCCAAATGTAATGTGTTTGTCTACCAAAACGGCTCATTTACCGGATTGTGTTACTCTATGCCTATAGCCAAAGACATCAGGTCGAGAATTGCCATAGCCAAGAAAGTATTCAACAAGAAAATGTCACTCTTAACTAGCAGCCTTAATATTGGACTAAGGAAAAAGTTCATCAAGTGCTATATATGGAGTATTGTACTCTATGGTTCAGAGACATGGACATTACGGAAGTTAGAGAAGAAATATTTGGAGAGCTTCGAAATATGGTGTTGTAGGAAGATGAAGACAATAAAAATGGACAGAAAAAACAACAAACGAAGATGTTTTAAAACGGATAGAAGAGAAGAGGACGCTTCTAGCCACTACCCTTCTTAGAAAGTCCAATCGGATTGGACACATCTTGGAAAGAAATTGTCTTCTTCTTTCCGCCATAAATGAGCGATGGATGGAAAGCGATGAATAGGAAGAAGAAGAACACAAGTGATCGATTATTTGAAAAATAGAAGAAAATATTGGGAGTTAAATAAGAAAACTGAAAATCGAGAAACATGGAACAAACATTTCCAGGTCCAAACTGAAAACTAAGAACAAAAGAAAAGAAAAAAAAACATTAGTCCCAGGACCTACCAAAAGGCGAACACTTAATAATAATAATAATGCCTATAGCTACACAACATTATATTGTTAAATGTTTAAACAAAAATATAATAACTTGTATAGATCATTTAATAATTCATAAGTGAAACGTTAACTTCGATAATACATTTCGGTACTAAAACGTAACAGATAATTACTTTTCGTTATATCAATTTAAATCATTTGTATACACATAGTATTTGTTATTTTTAAATATTCACAAACGAAATATGATCATAGTCAAAACAGCTACTTTAATAGGACATAATTGGCAACGACTAAACAGGGAGAAAAAGGATGCTCAATATAATTTAATGAAGATAATACCAACTGCTGAGTGAGTGCGCTACCGAGAAGATCTTTGGAAGATGGAAACATAAAGCATCTCCTTTTTTTGTTCTTTACATTTTCACTTTAAGAATTGCGTTTCATTTCCATAAATTTTTCAGCATCTCCCAAAGACAAACGCCAAAAGTAATGCAATGAGAAGAAAATGACCAAAAGCGCTGGAAAAAGAAGTTGGTGAAGAAATCCATTTTAGTCTGTTAAAAATGTACGCAGAAAACTCTTTGTCTGTATTATATTCCTTTTCTTGGTTTACTTTTTATTCCTAGAACTCTTTTTTTTAAAAAGTACATCTTCTCTTTCGTCTTTGTTACAGTGTGCCATAACGAAATTTTCTGCTTCGCAAGGAGTAATAGCTATTCTTTATATCCCCGTCTGCTAGCAGTACGTTTCCTTGGAAGGTAGACAAAATGCATGTATAATTCGTGATGAGACTACAACGGGTTGGTCTGGAGATGTTTTGCTTTTGTACTGTTGTCGACAAGACAAGTGTTTTTATTTTCCTTACTTTTATATTTCTGACTTAGAAAGTTTTTATTTGACATTCAAATAAGTGTATATCGTTATTCAAAATTTGATTTTCTTTTCCTATACCAGGTCAAATTCTTAAGAAATTGTTTTCAATAATTCACAATACACCACCCCTTTCGTCCATTCTGATGAATAATTTCTTATATATAAGGGATGATCACTTATAACTCGAAACATGGTCACTTACTCTGAGGGAAGAACATAGACTGAAAGTATTTGAGAACAAGATCCTGAGACGAATATTCGGACCCAAGAGGAACGGGAATGGGGAATGGCGGAAACTTCGTAACGAGGAACTACATAATTTATACGGTCTACCCAACATTGTTAGGGTCGTCAAGTCTAGGAGACTTAGGTGGGTAGCTCATGTACTGTAGCTAGGATGGAAGAGAGTAGAAACGCTTTCGAAGTTTTGACTGGAAAACCGAATGGAAAACGACCATTAGGAAGACCTAGGCGCAGATGGGAGGACGATATTAAGATGGATCTCGCAGAGATTGGAATAGAAAGTAGAAACTGGATGCAGTTAGCTAAGGATAGAAGTCAGTGGAGAGCTTTTGTGAAAGCGGCATTGAACCTCCGGGTTCCAATGGCTATAGAGTTAGTTAGTTAGTTAATATAAGGGATAATCAGATGAAACCTGCTCGGCTGATAACATAATATTGTATTGTTCTAGTGGAATGTATATTTGTGGCATTATAGTGTAGTGATAATTGTGAAACGTTGCCTATCTTTGCAGGATTAAGGTTAGAGCCGTAGAATACACTAGTACTAATTCGTTTAAATCGAATTAACAAGCATTTGTTTAGTTTCTGAGTGTAAACGGATGTGAACCGGCTAAGGTCTTCCATCGGATGAAGGACGTGTATGGAGATACATGTGTATGTGCTGCAGCGTTGAGTCAACACTGTAGATGCCGCTATACGGTCCGTTATAGTCATACGGACAAAGTGCCTCTCATCCCATGCTGTAGTCACATTGTAAGGTCCAAGTCCTAGCAAGTCGCTTTGTACGATCCTCTTCTGTCCACTGCTTTCACACGAGCATTACTGTCGTCAGAGCATGTCCTATACGAGCGGCAATTTCACGATACGATAAATCCGCTTCCCGCTGACCGATCATTCTACCCCGTTCGAACTCACTCACTCAGCTGCGTAGATAGCGCCATTTAATGTCAACAAGACATACTGGTACTTGACTACGTGTTTCTACTTTCATTAATTACTATCCACTACCTCCCTCCGACTTGTGTGGTACCACTCCAACCACAGACGAGAGGGCTCAATCGGCTATATGTGGACGCCATCTGTCTGAAATTTTAATCAGTTTCTCCTACAACATCCTTACACATATTCGCAAGGTTTGGATTCGTTCTGGGTGTTGCAAACGGTATATGTATATACAGGGTAGCCCAAAAATAGGTATACAGTACCGTACTGATCAGCTCTCTGCATTTTATATTATTTCCTATTGTTATCCATCAGGTAAACTTAGTTCCTTTATTTTTGTGGTGGACAAACACCGTGTGCGTGAGTTTTCTCGGGGTTCTCCCGTTTCCTCTCACTTTCTTCATTCCACCATTTCATTCCTTACTCATCATCACCGTCTCCTTTAGCCTAACCGGCATATGCGTGGGACGTAAAACTCAAAGATTTCATTTCATTCTTAGTTCATCTATTATTAGTTCTTAATGTGTTTTTACTTATATCTTAAGCTCGGAAGAACCGAAGCAAATAAACCCATAAACTAGAGTGTTATAATTGATCAATGCAGGGGTGCATACCTACTTTCGGGACACCCTGTGTATATATATATATTCAGGTTCAACAACTCAAGTTCAACGTTTATTCTATATTTGGACAAGATCTTTTGAATTTTATAAATAACATGTTATATAACTGTTCTTCTACTTGTTAATGTTATTTTTAAAAAGTCATGTGAAGGGCCATAATAGAATAGGACAGTTCCACATTAAAGATCTACATTTTTCTCCTGAAATGAATACAAGTACATGATAGTGGAAATCCTTAAGTTTAACGTCCCATGGTTATGCCGGTTAGGCTAAAGGAGACGGTGATAATGAGAAATGAGTGAAATGGTGGAATGAAGAAAGTGGGAGGAAACAGGAGAACCCCGAGAAAAACCACGAGCACGGTATTTGTCCACCACAAAGTTCACACGACGCGAGCTGGAATCAAACCAGGGACCCCAAGAACCGGAAGTGAACGCTCTTCCAATGAGCCACCGACCCCTCCCGTACATGATAGTGGATTGACCCCATGACTAGTAGTGAAATAGGGACAGCACTACAGAATTAGTCAACACCAGGGTATGGTGTCAGTTAGTATAGTTTTCCTATTGACTTTTCGCATTATGTCTAAAACTACATACGATTTTTAACTCTAACGTTAGACATAATTTCGAAATAAAGGTATTTCAAGGGAAAATGTTGTTTTAGTTGTTTTAGAAGACAGCATTGGTGTTCTCTGGCTATACACTATAGCTGAAAGTTATGGTTAGTCAACTTTATACGTAGCTTGAAAATTTATTAGTACGTATGAGAATTCACAAAATACTCAAATTAAAAGCTTTTTGAATGTTTGAGAAAACTAATGGAAACATTTCAAGAAAAAATATTTCATTTTTATGTTTGCTATAAAAATATTTTGAGGAGAAGAGATGCTAGAAAGAGGATGGCATTGCCCAGTGGATCAATCTATACCTTTAAGAACAAAATGAAAATGAGTATACAAGGAAATTATTTTTTAATCATGTTTCTTCTTGTTGTAAGTGACGTTGGTAAAGTATACCGCGGAACAAGGCAATGGCGCCGATCCTGGGGGGGGGGGCGAGGGACCCGGCCCCCCAAAGCTCATGTGGGCCCCCTATTGTATTTATGAGTATACAATATTTGGCGTAATTTGTCTTAAAATCTTCATATATATACCTTCTGCATCTGAATGGGCCCCCCAAATTTACAGAGAAATCGACGTCCTTGGAACAAGGGCGCATCCACCGAGTTCAGACCCTCCCAAAGCTTCATAACCCAACATAGTTTTGTACACATTATTAATAAAACTTTACTTGTTTAACAGGGAAATGATTGATGTAGCATAAAAATTTGATTTTACATTTCATCTATATTGTTTCTGTTATTAAAACAATTTAGTTCTATCTTTTTTGGTCCGAAAATATAGGTGGAAGTATTTTACAATTGAAGCCCACAGGGGAAAAAGTCAAGAAATGTTCGAAAATATGTAAACAGCAGAATTGAAGATCTGAATTGCAGAACATCCCAAGTCCACCAGAGTACTTTTGTGATTTTAGAAGAAAGACAAGAAGGTTATACTTGGCATGCTATTCTGTTTAGCTGATTTTTTTGTATTTTTTTTTAAAGTAGATTTTGATTTGAATTTACGTATTATGCAAGTGAATAACCCTTAAAACATAGATGCTTACATTAAAAAAACAAACAAACGAAGAAACAGAGTGGACTTGGGATGCTACGCAATTCAAGTCTTCAATTATGTATAATGAAAGGTGTATTTTGCACGGACTAAATCCCACAGTAAGAAGGTTAGTCACTAAGAATTCTAATGCTAAAGATTTGCCTACAAGAAAAGAAGGAGGCAAGTCAATGGAAAGTAGGGCAATTGTGTAAGGTTATAAAAAACTGACTTGCCTTCTTTTCAGGCCCGTAGCCAGCCCAAAAATGTAGGGAGGGGGGTCCGACTGAAGTTAGGGGGGGCCCGATCCAACCATATTATAGTTCATTTGCAAGCTTACCGTGAACACTTTAGGGGGCCAGCAAAAATTTAGGGGGGCGGCCCTCTAATTCCCCCTGGATACGGTCCTGTTCCTTTTTCCTCTATAGTCTTCAATTACTTATTACTTACAGAATAATACCCGTTCAATAATACATAGACGTAATGACTTGTAGTATTATTGGACTCCCCCTAAGCTTGGAGGACCCTCCCCAACAAAAATGTCTGCGTCCCCTCCTGTCCGGGTATATCAGGTACAAATTTTGACATTACAAAAGAAAGGCAAATACTTGACATATCACCTTTAATTTGACTCTCAAACGCCGTACTATAGACTGAATGCTTTCCAATAACGTCAAACAGATAACCATTAATGTTAAAACCTAATTAACAAACTAGGAAATCCTTTTTCAGATGCTTAAAGCATAGCAAATCCCTTTCGTTTCCATTTGAAATGTTTCCCTTTTCTAGAGCGAAGTGAAAACATTCAACTCCCTTGCTCTACTTTTTTTCTTTCTTCACGTCCAAACCTCTTTGTATATTTGAAAGAAAATCCCGTTCAAATGTTGACCTTCCGCCATCGCATTTATCTTCTGTCGACACCAGTGCCACTCAGCGGGGAGGCTATAGGGAAAAAAAAGCTCTTTTCTTCAATCGGTCTCTATATACAGACGCGTACTCCAAGCTGTGCTTCTCAAGAGCCTACAACGAGATCTGAACTCCGAATGGTGAGATACACCAGCAAAATTGGTCAGTGTTGACAACTCTAGAAATGGAATAACCACTATAGAACCTTTGTTGTTTAATCAACCAAACATATTCATCGTAATTTCCGATAAGTTATTTAACTCTCTTGATTTTTGAATGAGTTTTTCTTATTAATTTTTATGTGATTATAGGTAGTGTTACGGTGGAAAAAACCAAATGAGACTAAGTGACACGCCGACTGGGAAGCTTGATCTAGTTTTATTGGCCTAGACGCAGAGCAAAGAATCGTACTAATTGAATGATGCCAATACCTCTGTAAGCTAATGTGCCTGTTTCTCTATGACGTAAAGCATAACCCACTCTATTGATAAACCTCGATCCAAACGTGAAACAACTTTAAAACTCATGAGTTCTAATCTCCAATGTTTCCCTCATTCTCACACGTCAATACAAGTTTCTTCACACGTGTGTTTCTTGCATATACTGTTAAGATCGTCTTCTATTCATTATACAGAATTCCTACGTTCAAACGAGGTTGGGGGCAGGTAAAGTTACAAGTGGTAGAGCAATATGTTTGGTAATGCCCTTAATGCTCCGATGTTTCTAGATCGACCCCAGCTCTTGTGAGTTTCCAGTGAACAAAATCGTGGGATTTCTAGAAGTCCTTCTGTTCCCTCCCGCATCCTCATTTCACTAATTATTTTATAATCATGCGCATACATTAATCCTCTGTCTCCTTTGTCTTCAGCTGCAGAGGCGGATCAAAAAGGTAAAAACTGGGGGGGGGGCAACCATAACCCACACTATGATAGGTATATCGTGAGTTAATGTAAACTTTCAAAAAATAAAAATAATAGGTTCAATTATTTTTAACAGTTAAAAAAACGGGAGGAACTAGGAACCCCGGCCCAGGGCTACATCTGCCCCTGCAAAGCTGCATAAACGTGGGACGTTAAATGAGCCACATTCGATCCCAGCCTACGAGAAGTGAACTTTGTGGTGGACAAACACTGTGGTCGTAGGTTTTCTCTGGGTTCTTCCGTTTCCTCTCACCTTATGCATTCCACTTTTCCATATTTCTCATCATCACCATCTAGTTTAGTCTAGCCGGCATTGTCGTGAGACGTAAAAGTGAAAGATGTTGTAAAAACTGATAGTATAAATTAAGCTTTCTTCAGAGACAGAAAAGAAAAAAAGCCATTTTTAGACAATTTTTATTATATCTCAGTATATCAAGTGTCTTATTTGGCAAAGTAAAGGCAAATGAGGCTTACTTGCACCAGTAAACCTATTCTTTGTGAATACGATATATGGCTTTATGTACTACACCTGTTCTCAACGGAACGAGGATATGCTATCGAACAGTTTTTAAACAAAAGTTGCAAGATGCTTTAAAATACGTATAACCTGTTTAATGGAAGAAAACGAATTCAGAATTTCTCTCAAAGTCTTTTAGATAACCCCAGCTTAAGTGTCATGTGTAAAGATTGATCACCGGTCTTACTCATCTAAATGTGTTGGTCGCACCTTCTGAAGAAAAGATTTAGCAAATTTTAAATACTATATGTAGTAAAGAAAGCTCCCTGACTCAATTCTCGGACTAAGTTTACAGTGCACATCATCGCTTCGGTGAATTTTTCTGAGAACATTCGGTTTGTTTCTGTATTCTCATCCCACCAATTTGAGATTCATCATCTTCTTCAGCCTCCATGGTATAAAATGTGGAGCCTATAACTTGAGTTTGCATTTCATTTTACTGCCTAAGCACTCATAAAGTATGTTACAGTTTACATTTCAAAATTCCTGCTAGGGAGTAGAAACTCAAGTGTTCTAAATGTTCGAAAATTAAGTTACGTATATACTTAATATACTAATACAATAAATGTTTCTTGTATATACAGTAGTAATACAATCAACTTTAATATATTATCTTGAAGTTTCGAGCTCCTTCGTGGCTAAGCGGTTAGCGTACGCGCTTTTGGCGTGGGAGACCCGGGTTCGATTCCCGTCGGGAGCTCAGATTCGGATGGTGGATTCCAGGTGGTTCGGATGATTTATAATGTGGTTCGGATTCCAGGTTAATCAGTAGGTCCACGTCTCATATAGCCTCGATGCTGAACGGGACGTTAAACTCCAAATCAAATTATCTTGAAGTTTCAAGAAAATAAATCAAAAACTCCAACTCAAATTATCTTGAAGTTTCAAGAAAATAAATCAAAAACTCCAAATCAAATTATCTTGAAGTTTCAAGAAAATAAATCAAAAAGCGACGTTAACTTCTTCAAAGATAAGATTATTATTCGTGGTTCTGGAGACTGTACAACATTGTATGATTTTTATATTGTTAAGCTTTGCTATTTTTAGATGTAGGTCTAAGGAATTGGCAACAATGAACTGTGATTGTGGGAAGCCAGAAATCGTCCTGAGGCTTTTAAGGAGTTCTTCACTTTATACTAAAAGAAGTGAAATGCTTTCTTGCTTCATCTTCCACCTGAGAATTTTTCAAAATCTATTCTTTGCTTGTGACGTTCTCAGCACCATCTGACGAGGAAAGAACGAAATAGCTGTACCAAAGCGGGAAGAAAAAGCAATGTATAACATACATAATGCATGCTACCAACTGTTACGCCTTGAATTGAGACTTTAAAATCGCAACTTAAAATTCCCTCATTTCCACGTTTACTTCTGCTACAGTCATATACACAAATAAAGTATTACGGACTCCTTTTTGGCACGATTTCAAAGTGCTGTGGAGTAAAGAGAGGGAGAAAAAAAATGATTTTGGACGACAGCCAAACCATGGACAGAGAAACATAAAAAGGGAATTTAGATTTAAAATTTGATAACTTTAATATATACTATTTTACCTGTCACACATTATTTGAATACAAATTAAAGACCCGACAAATAGGTGTGTATCTACGTTTTAGCACTCGAAGACTGGATGTAGAAACTCAAACATTTATAAATTGTCACTTTACAAACATGACATTCTTTGGGATGTTTTGTTTACATCGCCGCTACATCTGTCTTAAGTTTTCTTTATTTCAAATCGGTCGATATTTAACGTATTGTTTGTGTTTAAATCAGGTTGGCAACAGGTGGTTTGCAATGTGACAGAAGGTAGAAATTGGACTTTGTAAAGCTAATATAACCTTAGATACAAACACAATATGACACGAAAATAGTACATTTTTTTAAAAATAATAATAATTAAACTAATATACAAGTTTTATTCCATTACTTGCCTTATTTAAATACAAAGATCATCTTACTCTATTTTATGATATGAAAGCGAATTAGATTTTAAATAGTGACGGATTTACTGGTAAAGCTGAGGGGAACATTGATCTCCCCAAAGTTGTTTTTTTTTTTTTTTATTATTTCATTAAATTTTAATTTCGGTACTAATTTGTTAAGGAACGTATTGTTTTCGATCAATCCACGATGTATAATAAAAGCATGGCAAAGCCTAACCGTAATGTTTGGTACTTACGTTGACTTACTATTAAAGCTGTGAATATGTCTGGTTCTAGTTTCTTGGCCCGATTGCACTAAGCTCAAAGAAGCGAGTGTGCTAAGATTTGAGTGAACAACTGTAGGAAGGAGAGGTCAAATTCTTTCAATTAGAAAAATATACAAGTGTTTCATCCTTATGTTCTAGTGTAATACTTTCCACCAGTACCTTCGATGATAAGGTAATTACCCACTCGTCTCTCATATCGCAACGATATATTTCTCTGTCTGAGCTATTTTTACATTTTTGCACGAGAAAGCTTTCATTTATCTCAGTTTATCAGATACGAAGCACCATTTCGAGATATTGGATCATGATAGCACGAATGTTTTTGCCAGATACTGAAATTCTTAACACCATTCATTAGTTTTATTTCAACTCAGGACCTAAACTGCTTCGCCTTTTTTGATAAATCTGTTTCTCTCCATCCAGTTGGCATCTTCCTGGGCAACAAGAGTTTCCTTGAGTACCCACCAGCTAGCTCCGTCCGGGATACGGGGATATGTAACAGTGGTCTGTTCAGCAACAACGCCATTGTGCTCAATGAAGATGTTAGAAGATCGCTGACGCTCATCTCTTGGTCATGTTTTGTATTTTGTTGCTCTCACAGATAGTGGTCAAGTTGATACTACATCTTCTTCGGCTTGTTGAACGCATATTTAGGACCATTCCTTGATCGAGCAGAGGCACAACATCTTTAGCTACAGTGAGAACCGTTTTGAACACTTTTAACTTAAATCTTCAATTCATTTGGATGTATTTGTTTAACACAGTATATGCTTCACAACATGGAAACTACTTCAAGCACACTACTTAAAAGTAGCAGCGTCATTTAGGGGCGACAGGGAGGGGCATTTGCCCCCTCCTGAGTTTGAGATGTATATAGATTTTATCAATAGAATAGTAGTAAATCAGTGAGAAACGCGAAATTTTACTAATATCAAGGGGTCTTGCCCCCCAAGCAAAATCTGAAATGACGCTCCTGCTTAAAAGTGACTACAAAAAATCAATTCCTGTAAGTTGCTACCATACATTATCAAACTTCCGACATTTTTGACAAGTTTGACTTCCATTCTTGGGAAACTGATTATTTATATATTTACATTGTCTACTGTTCCAATAAACGTTACTATAAATAGCAACGTGACACTACTCTGCTATTCGTATCATGTTCAGTTCGTCCTTTAGAACCCTATTTTATTACACAAACCATACAATAGTTAATTGCCTTCAGTCTTCAATCATCATTTGATACACATTCGCCACCATTTGGGCGATTCTTAGCGTTACGCACGGGACATTCGTACACAAAAACTGCTTTTTTAAACAAAAATGTATTTTTAAATAAAATAAAAAGTATGTCAAAATTAGGAGGAAAACTATTAGTGCATAATTAAATAAAATGAAACACTCAAAACAATTGCACATTTGAGTTATAAGCCAAAATTAAGCGTTACGCACGGGACTCAGACGAAAAGCTCATTTGATAACTTCAAATTCATTGGACATTCTCTGTGATTTATGGCAGCATATTCATTTTATATGCCATCACTTATGTTCTACATTCATTCTCCTTACTGAGACTTATATTTTTTAAATTGGAAAATAGAATTTAATTAGCTTTACACTATGTTTTCTTTTTCGACTCACCGTTACGCACGGGACGTTACGCACGGGACAGAAAAGTAACCATGCAATTGTTTGGCTGTTCTAAGACTGTTATTATGCAATATCCTTACTAAAGAGATTGATATTTTAAGATTAACATTTGAACATTAACAAGCACAAAAAATTTGCATCCATAATTTAATTTAAATGCATTTAATTACATTCCAAAGTATCAAAGTCGAACTTTGCTAGGCAGCTCTCTTAGTGTTATTACCATGTCTTTAGGGTATTTGTGTGAGTGCTGATTGGTGGCGTTCAAACCACATAATGTTGTACAACTGTTGAGTTGCTCGGTCCTCTGTGCTACCTACCAAACATTGAGTCGTTTGAACGTTGCCATTGTCAGGTGAAATGCGAGAAAGTGAATTGAAGAGAAATAGTTGGTTTTTGGTTATTTGGTATGATTGTTTGGTACTTCACCACAGTGAAGATTTGCTTTAGTGTGAGTTTTATGGGGTGCTGATTCACAGGCAAGTAACTCTGTTCCAAGTAATATTGTCAGTGATGCACTGAATCGATCAACAAAAGCAATCAGTGGCGCTGAAAGGACTAGAAAATATATACTTAAACATAGCAACAAGGTGAGACTGAAAAATGAAGTGAGGATACAGCGTTATAGGCAAGTTAAAAGGTTAACTCTTTTCCTTTCACGTCCCTTTTGCGAAACCCCTTTTGGGGACATTAGAGTAACAAATCTTAAATGCATGGACAACAGTTGTACAAAGTTTTGTTTTGATGAAAAGAACAGATTTTATGTCTCATTCGATCAAGTTTTAAATATACTTCAAGCACCTAATTTTCTGATAAAGAGTGAAAGAATATAGTAAAAAGTTGCGAATCCATTTGCCCCCTACAAGACTGTCAAACCAACTTAGATACCTACCTTTCTAATGAAAAGAAAAATGTGCGATTTATCATGGTAATTTGTTTTTAAGCCTCGTGGTAAATGTTTATATGTAACTTAACGTAAACGTTTTTGGTAGTTATGTTTAGTTATATTTGATTTAGTTTCTCTCAGCAAATTCATGTTTCTTTGAGTTAATATAAAAGTTTATTCTTCACTTTTTAATCTCAATAACAATTAACACGTATTGAAATCTTAATAATTTAATATTATTCACTTCCTTGGATAAATCTGTAAGTGTCCCGTGCGTAACGTTACGCACGGGACAACATTTCTATACCTCATAAAATACATAAGAATAATAATAAACAAATTTAGTAAGTACCACTAAGAGGCTAATAATAATTCTACTTTGGAGCAAAAGTTTCAGTACTTTATTCTCTGCAATTACAAAGGAAAGACGAAAAATACATGTTTTCCGTTACGCACGGGACAGCGAAACATGACATGAGAAAACTACGATTTTTGCCTACCAAAAATAAAACATTAATTAAAACAAAATTGTCAAATTTTTGCCAAAGGTCCACTTCATATTTTTTGCTATTGTTCATATAATTACGGATTTAGAATTTAGTTTGAAAATTATTTGAAAATTGGGATATGTGAACAGTATTGAGCATGGTGTAGAACAGATAAAATTTATGTGGTCAAAACCTAGTAAATATATTTTACAAAAAGATTTTAAATGTCTCAGTATATACTTACACTATTTCTTAATAGAAAAACATAAACATCTTAGTTTCAAATTAATTTTGAAAATTTACTGACAATGGACCACTTGCCAGAGAATCGCCCATTTCCGGAGTTTGAATGACAACAATCGATTCGAATGTTTAGCGTTCTCTATAGACTACCGGTCACGCTTAAAACACTTCTACCACTCACGTTTATGCTTGGTTTAAAGCTTACTCACCAAAATCCTTCTATAAAATTCAGTGGTTTTCAGTTACACTTTTCTTCAGCTTCAAACATATAATTCCGATCCTTTGCCATTTCACATCACTCTGCTCGATGTTTGCAGAAACAGAAAATGTGGTGTAAAAGGAAAGAGCAAAGAACAGCAACGCACACACTAATAAGAATGGTACTTAGCAGAAGAGAAGCTTAAATATACACCAAGTAGCGCCTAGCGGTGTGAAATTGTAACACTATTGGTTTGGACGTAATAATAAAATTTTCAGAAATTTTGGATAGCTCCGCGTGTTATTCTACATTTTCTTCTTAGATTCTATGGCCTAGTTTTTATACGTTCAACGATTTCTATGGAGTAATAATGTTATCAGTTTCTATAAGATGAGATATTATAGAAAAATGAAACGAAACGTTTTACGTCCCATGGTTATGTCGGTTAGGCTAAAGGAGGCGGTGATGATGGGAAATGAATGAAATGGTGAAATGAAGAAAGTGGGAAGAAACGGGAGAAACCAGAGAAAACCCACGGTGTTTGTCTACCACAAACTCCACACGGCGCGAGCTGGAATCGAACCACGGCCTCCAAGCTCCGGAGGTGAACGCTCTACCACTGAGGCACCGCGCCCCCTAAGATATTATAGAAGAGGATATATGTATCTCACATAGCCAACTTGTCGCTAGCTTTAGATGCTAGTTATTCCCTTTAGTATTCGTATTATTGTGTTTATTCGTTTACGAAAAATATTTTTATTTGCTAATTCTGTGTGCATTTACGCTGTTTCGTTCGGAAAACTTTCGTACTTATTACATTGAAGAGAGGTAGATCCATTGAGAGAGAGTTTGATGTATTACGATAGTTCCAGTGTCATATTAAACTAGTACTTGGTCTCATGTAGCCTCATTACTCGAAAGCGATGCTACCATTTGAGGTATTTCCGAGTAGAGCCTAAAATACAACATAAAATAAAGACTAAAAATATTCTAATAACGATCGTTCATTCCTAGTCCATGGCAACTATTCATTTTCACACAAACTGGAAACAAAATCGAAGATATGCGTTTGAAAGTGCGGTGAATGGCTTGTGAATGTTTCCAAAGATCGATTATATACACACAATGCACTGAAGTGTAGTCGTTGTATGAGTGACACTGGATGGGAATGGAGGTGATGAATCACAAGCAAAATGTGTACACCGAGATAGGTGTTCTTCGGAGCAGCAACACAAGGGAATGGCATGCAGAACTATAACAAGCAAAGGAGCACATCCTCTGCCCTATCGCATACTGGCGAAGTGCGTGTAGGTCTTCAACCAGGGGCAGAGTGTCAACTGCCACTCCTTGTTCCTGTAGATGCACTGTGTTTCAGAATAAAGATGCTCAGATCATGATGATCAATTAGTGCCTAAGTGAGGGCAGGCATAGTACAATGGTGAAGAAAGCACAAGAAAAATGTGTCCCAGCGTCAACAGCACTTAGTGCAGTATGGAACAAACTTGAGTGAAAAAAAGATTTTATCAACAAATAATTTTAACTGCATTTCGGACATGGGTAATATATAAAGGTAACCAAAACGTTCATGTGATTGACTTCTGTCCAATGATTTGTACTTTGCTTCTTTCATTGATATTGCCTCCAGTAGCAATATTTTTACGTATACGACACACAGTTTCAACTGTATATTGTACGTGTTGCCCTCATATACAAGTAAAGCACTAGTTGTTATGACGTATAAATTAACCCTCGTACCTATATCACTCAGTAAAAGCGATGACATTACCTTATTTCAGGTATACCGACGATATTTTTAGATTAAACGTTTCTATTATCCGTATTTTCTTCGCAGAAAATTTGATTTAGTTCGTTAGCACAAATGAAACTGGCAAAGAGTAGAAAATCCATAATTCACAGTTATAGCAAATGTAGAACAGAGATGTCTACAGAATTAAGAATTATTTTTACTTTAAAATAATTCGCTTCTCTCTCCAAGAATCACAAATTCTCCCAGTGTGAAAGCGACTTGACTTCATGCTGAGACAAAGAGTTGTGCTCTCAACTGGTTTTAACTCATGAGAGAAACGTAGAACAACCAACTTTTGTAACCAAATGACAGTAAAGCCGCTATAATTTACTTTAATAATATTAAGAATCAAACTTAAAGTATTAAAACTATCCATATAATGGTTATCTTTTCACGTGGCCGTACTAGTTGTTATGTTGAGTAGTAGATATAAAATATGGTAGTAGTCTTTTGTGTGAAGTATCCTTGATTTGTTTCCAGATATTTTATATCTTTTGTATAACTTATGTTTAAAACAGAAGCCACCATACTGCATTCCAGAAGGACTGCACCTAGTCCGATAATCTCTTTATTAGAGATAAAATCACTAAACTTTCCTACGTACGTGACTGAGAGAATGTAAAATTTTAAAGACATGAATGTCCATATGTGTACACAGGGATGTAAGTGTGGGTATACAGAGTATCCACACAACATGTTACGCAGCTTGTAGTTTAGATTCATTGAACCCAAACGATTAAGCTCTCTATTGTGGCAGCGTTTTCGAGATATATGGTTGCATATTGTGATGCACCAGTAGCTTTCGGAAACGGTAAATGCAATTCAAATCTTGGAAATAATAGTGACAATGAATTGCAGCATGGTGCTGCGCATACTATTATTGCGCATGAGTACAACGAATACATGCAGGGTTGCCACACTCGAGACTCGCGATGATGCCAAACACGGGTCTCAATTATGCTAGATTTTTGTAAATTATGCCAGATTTTCAAATTATCTTTCCTAACTAATTTTAAAGACCCGTCCGTACTTATCTTCATTATTTTAATGAAGTGTTTCAACTGTATTCACGTACAAAGCTAATATAACGCTGTCAGGAATGATAATGAAATAAATTGGTAAATGGGTCATTATAGTGGAGAGGTCGAACTTATTTTTTATGAATGGATAACATTTTAAGAAATATATACACAACATGCCGCTTCCGACACAGGCCTGAAGCATTTCTTTTAGTGTATTACTAGCTGTCCCCTGACGTTCATATCCCTCCTCTCTCAAGTTGTAAATTGAAATGAGAGAAACAACCCAGACAACCAAACATTCAGGTTTCAGTTGACAGTAATAAAACTATGAGTAAGTAAATATGTTTTGTAGAGTCACGTTTTGCTATTTTTGAACATTTCTCTGAATTCAACAATAAATTACAACTGCGGAAATACTGACTGGTCCCATTGTTCCAACCATCGCTTCAACTAAGAAGAATAATTCCCGACGGTCCTTGAACCATCTAAATTTTCGTTCTTTTTCTGTTCATCAGAGGGAAGAATGAAATTATGCTAGATTTGGCCAAGATGCTAAAGTCAAGATGATAGATGCTAAATGCATGTGAATTATGCTAGATCTAGCACCAAGATGCTAGATATGGCTTCACTGAATACATGAAACGGCAGTAACAGTGAGGTGACAGTGTTGCAAATCTTAAATAACATTATATTGTAAAAAAAAAAAAAAAAAGAAACATTACTCTTAGATTAGTGTTGGTAGATATGGAATGAGGCTGTGGGCCTGCAAGGTTTTGAAATATTAACACATACCGATATTAGTAGGTTGCTAGGGATTTATTTATTTATTTCGACTTATTTTACATGTCGAGGTTAGTGTGTGAACGGTTGGTGTAATGGATGTAGCTTATGGAATCTAGATAAATATGGAATTATGATTGGCAATAAATATATATTGATTTGTTAAGACATGATTGCTAGATTGATCAGAAGATATAATGATGATATAGCATGGTTTGATGACTCGAGTAATATTGAGATGTATATCCATGTTAGGATATTTGAGGAAGATTATTGATATATTGTGTTGCGTAGGCACATATTAAGAATAAAGGTATAGAACAACTCACCAGCTGTGAACATTTTAAGATTACTAACAATTATTGCATGTTTAGCTCTCTTTCGTACTTCTGAACAAAATGTGGGAAGAAAATAACTTTGAGTTGCTAACTATCAGTAACAAAGACGATATCAACGACTTTGTACTTTATCATGAGTTTCCAAACATGTCGTACTGCTCAGTTTTAACATTACAACATTGGACTTCATAAAATCAGCACTAAGACGCAACTTGCCATTAAGAATCTTTTTGAATAGCAAGGGAAAATTAAGATGTGTGTTTCCAATCAGAGACCTTGGACATTCCTTGTGAATGTGATGTCACTTTTGAGGAATGACAGGCACGAAGAACGAGAAACATTGAAACTTTCGTAGTGTTCTCCTATGTAGAATTAAGGATATTACAATTATTCTTTAATTATTGCAAATAATTAGAAGATGACACTAAGAGATGTTTGATCTGATTCATAATAATAATAATAATAATAATAATAATAATAATAATAATAATAATAATAATAATAATAATAATAATAATAATAATAATAATAATAACAGGCAGAAAAATAAAACAAAGAAGAGACGGGGGAAAGTAATAATTTTATGCTACAGTGCCTATGACGTGAATCAACATGATCTGGAAGCCTTTCAGGCTTTGGAGCCTAATTTGCAGCGCCTATATGAATAAAGGCTGTGGAGAAACATGAATGAAGCGTAAACAAGCAGAAGTGGTTCGTCCACTGAACAGACGTAATGGATGTGAATGAATCTCCTGTAGTCCTAGCATTTTGAACTGTCTCTTAATTACCTAATAATTCAAAAGATGGTACACTTGTGACAACAGTTCATTTTTAACGGTGGCTCATATTCAGACGCATTATGTCAGTGAATATTAAACAGGCGAGTTGGTTTCCAGGAACAATCAAACTCAAGTTTTGAATGGCACATTCATACAGAAATAATGAGTACACTGGCATGTTTCTCGTATACGGCGAAGCCAGATAAAATGAATAAGAGACAAATATACTTTATCAGGAGCATTTTCTGAATAGGCGACAACCTGCATATATTACATTTGCAAGGCTTGAATGTTATTTGCGCGGAACATGTCATTTGTGCACTACTAACTAGGAGAGTGAAGTTTTCAGAAGAGGTCACACTGTTAGATTGAAAGAACTAGTGTTGACACGTATTGAAGACAATACTTCCACCACCATATGAGCTACTACATATCCCCTTAATTTTGAATGTATGAAGGTATGACGCATTTTTCATAGTGTACACATTCATCCTTATCACTTCCAGAGTGTTCAGAAGTTAGAACTACAATATTTTGTTTCACGCAAAAAGTTCTGACGATAGTTTCTTGACACAGCTCCTGAAATATTAGCTACATTTAGGACAATATTAGCTACATTTCTGAATGAAGTACCCCTGAACTATTGGAAGATGTCCCATTGATAGTACATAAGCAAATTTGATTTCAATATGATGGTACAGACATACTTCAGTGCAGAAGTTCTTGAGTATCTCCGCAACATATTTGAAGACAGACGGATCGGTCGCTGCGGTTTAGTGGCTCGGCTTCGATGCTCATCAGACTTGTCGCATCTGGACTTTCTTCTTTGCTGTTCCATAAAGAAACGTTCTTATGAGACCATAATGCAGACTTTGGAGATTCTAGTAAGAAGGATTGTGGCAGCTGTAGGATAAATACGTGAAACACCACACATCTTTCAATATATACAAATTGTTCTAAAGTGAGTACCAATAATTTCTGAATAGTTTTCTTAATATATCAGTAGAAATTACATTATAGTACAGAGATATTGTACTTAATGTTCACTGTTGTGGCTTTTTCAATTCTTTTGGCCTCAGGATAGTTACAAACCGATATCATTGGTGCTTTTCATGTGGTTTGTGTCCTCTGAACAATTTAAAACCCATGCCATTATTACTTTTTCCGCTGTTTTCGGTAACACGACAATTAAAAGCTATATGTTCCATCCGATGAGGCATCAACTGGACGTGACGAATTGGTGTTGCACAACAACTGGTAGCACTTGTACGTGAACAATCACGAAGGAAATAATTGTAAGAGATAATAATTGTAAGAAATAATTCGCTTTTAAAAGCACTTAGATACGAAAAGACGGAATCTTTGCAATCTTTTTAATGAAATCTTTGCAAAATTGAAGATAAAGGAATCAAAAAGTAAGCTGCTTAAAAGCAGAGGTATCATTCAGCAGATGTGAGAGGTGTTTTCAAAATTCAGTATACATCCTATTGCACGTATATTGAGAATATCAGTTTCATGATGATTTGGCCTATGTTTATCAGAAGGGGTCCAGTTCTTTTCTCTAAAATATGTTACAATTTCGGTAATTTCTGTTCCCATTCGGTTAGTTTAGAGTAGATTAGGTTAGTTTAGTTTAGTTTGGGTCACGTTAGGTTACTTTAGCTTATGTTAAATTAGTGCAGGGGTCCCGCATAATTTTCCAAAAAGTGATAGAATTTCGCTTATTTCTACTAATATTAGGTAGGTTTAGGTTAGTTCATGTTAGCTTAGGTTAGTTTATGTTAGGTTAGGTTAGATTTGGTTACGTTATGTCACGTCTAAGTACTTGCATCATTCATTTCTCCCGTAAATTTTGTGTCTTTCACGTGCTTCTCGACCCCTTGTACTAAACATATTCCTCATATGGTTACAATTTTCAATGATATTTTATTTGTATTGCATTTTATTGTACGTTTTGCATATCTACGCTATAATATACCTCAACAATTCACAAATTAATGCGGAAAATTGTAAAACTGTTCCCCTTCGATTTAAATTCAGGCTTCGAGCCATCGACATTCATGTCTAATTTTATCTCGCTGGTTAGCTTCGCGTTCTGTGTGTTTGATCTTTACACATGATTGCTTAAATTTCTGTATATATCAACAATGTACACTCTTGTCCAAAATTATTGTCGCATGTCTATAAATATGTTGTCGTAGGAATATAATTTGATAACGACTTCGCACCGTATTTCTTATAATGTCAGTATGTTCACAATCGACAGACATGAATGTGGAAAATTTCATGTCAAAAGAGCAGTAAATAAGAACAATATAATGAAAATAGAACTTTCTTGTCTATTTAGCAACATTTTGTTTTACTCATTTTAATTTTCGTATTTATAATTCTTTTCTTATGGAATTTACAACAAATATACATTTCCTGATTATACACTTAGTATTAGCATTAAAAGTACCCTGCAAAATGATTACCAAATTATATTCTTACAAGAAGATAGTTATAGATATGCGACAATCATGTTGGACATGAGGGTACATATTTTCATTGTAATATTTCTTGAGCTTCGGAACTAGTGCATTTTCTATACAGATACACTTAGATACATGCATTTTGTTCTTAACGTTGAAAAGATTTATTTCTTATTTGTTTTCTTTTGGTGCTACTTTCTGAAGTCCAACATTTAATGTTGAAACCGATCGGCACATGTTTTGGAACTCGTGATAAAGTGCAAAGCCCTGATATTGTCTTTATTGCTGACAGTAACAAAGAATTATTGTCTTCCGATATTTTATTCAACAGTACCGAAGAGCACTAAACTTACAATAACCTGAGAGAGTGATGTTTTTTCAATATAATGTTATTCACGGATTGCAACACTCTGTATTACTAACGTTTTATATATTCGTTGCATTAGTTGTATATATGGTACCTTTCTGCAATATATTATTATCATTATTGTATCCTTGTTTTGAATTTTACTTACCATTTTCGAACGTCAATAGTGCGTCACAATATGCAAACATACATATATATTGGACAAGAGTGTACTCATGGTATAGAAGAAACCTTAACGTTTTCTCCCTATGTTTTCCACTTACTCACTCCAACAATTCGTCAATTCTATTCACTAGCATTTACGAACATTTCATCTATATTTCTTAATCGGATTTCATATTAAGTAAAGCACGTGTTTCTACTCTTCCGTTAAGTTTATTGACATAAACTTTCACCTTCCAGATTTGTACTTAAGAATAGTTTTAAAGTTTAAAAGGTAATCTTTCGAAGTCAATGTCTCACAATAGCATTTTTTAGATTGTACACCATAAATTTCTGAAATATGGCCCATCGTTTTGACTTTCTGTGTACTCTTGATGGAAAAAAATATATTTGAAACACACTACACACTCCATAGATGGATTTTGGGAGCCGCTGTTTCTCAGTGGTAAAGCGTTCACCTCTGGTACTTTGGGTGCCTGATTCAATCCCAGCTCGCGTCAAGTGAACTTTGTGGTGGACAAACACCCTATACGCGGGTTTTCTCCCACTCTCTTCATTCTACCATTCCATCCCTTTCTCATCATTACCGTCTACTTTACCCTAGCCGACGTAACCGTGGGTCGTAAAACTTCAAAGATTTCATTTCATCTTTTCCATAGATGTATTTTAGATTTTCACATTCCAAAATTCAAGCTACGAAATGCAGTGAAATTAAGTTTTTTTATATATATATTTCAAGAATAAAAGGGAATATTTGTATTTCACAAGGATTTTCTTTCTTGTTCTCTTATAACTTATGCTTTATAAATAAAAAAAAAACAACGAGACAAGCATTAAAGTTTTCAGTTGTAGTGTCTTTTCCAGTCATACATCCTAGAGCTTTCCTAGTGTTCACATTTCTCCAACCTCTCCGCTCGCTGGAGCTGAAATAAATTAATCTGTGATTACATGTCAGTCTTCAGTATGATATGTCATATAGCAACTAGTGTCCCAATGCGTCCCCTTACACTTTAGGTTTTACTCCCGACATTTTTTTTTAATTCTGAAAAATGAAGTCTGCTCAACTGCTTGTAGAGATTATCTTAGCTACATTTTCCCGCTAAAAGAGGAGCGGCTCCAGAAACTTTGAAAGGAAACAACTAGTATTGAAGAAGTAATGACTTACAACTTCGTTCTAGAGCTTGTTGAAAACAACTGTATAATTCAATTCGAAATCACTGGCTGTTATCTTTTAAATAGGTTTATGTTGATTATGGTGCCGGGGATAACGAGGCGGATCGTTACAAAGAACATATTGATTGTCAGATTTTCACCAATACGTTAGGCCTCTGGACATAGAAGATTTTTATTTCTTTAATCTTGCACAAAATAGAAGGTAAGTTTGGAGATATTGGTCTAAAATCACGGACATCAAAATGATACGAATTTAAGCTAATCTAATTAGTAACCTAACAAAACGGTGATTTCTTGAAACGTATCAAAACAGAAAAGTTCGTACTACAGGCACAAGTTTGAATTTGATTTAGCTTGGCGTGCACGCGCGTGTAGGAAATTTTTATCTTTCCACACATGTTTTTATTACAATAGCCTATTCTGCATGCATAAGTTACATAAATCGCAGAACACACTTCTTTAATCTGTCTCATCAAAACTGTGGGTGACAGGAGAAAACTACAAGCAGATCTAAAACCAACTGAACTCATCATCAGATTCATCCAATGGAATGCTTGAGAGACAGGAAAAGTTTGGTTTCGTTGGCCACACTGGAAAAAATATTCTTAAGTTTAAATTACCAAAAATCAATGTAAAATCATTTATCCTTCATTTTGTAAGTTGATATACATTTTCTTAGATTAAATTACAAAATTTGCTGCCTTTTTTTTTTTTACAAATTTACAATAAATTTATAAGAAAAATATTTTTATTGATGAAAATGTAATATTACACCATTTGCTGGTAGTAATTTTACCTTATACTTGTAAATTCATTTACATAGAGGTTTTACAAACAGATTACCACTTTTTTGTAAATTTACCTTTGAAAGTTTTACAGTGCAGTGTTATTCAAGCAATCGCCCGTTCTTTTCTTTGATTTTCTCATTTTATTTCTTTGCTATAAAATGGTAGCTACAATGAGTAAAAAGTTTTTTTTTTTTTAAATAGGAGCAAACTTACCCATTAAAAAGTGTTCATCGACTAAATACTGACCTAATTATAGAATAAATATAATAATACATAGTTAATTGACTATAAAACGTCAAATGAGAATGAAAGGTATAAAGAAATATTAATATTTGAAGATAAACGTATTTCAGTAAAGGAGATGTAATATGTTCTTTTATTTTTTAAAGGTAAAACTGAAAACTTTTGGGAGAAGTTTTTAAAGTATTTTCCGAATTTTCCCTTTCTTTCGCCACCTGCTGTTACGGTTTTTATTTACTAAAGGGAAAGTAGAATTGTGAAACATTGCAGAGGGAATTGAGGCAAGATGAGGAAGACAAAAAGGATGAAATTCAAGATATAAAGGGAAAGGAAGTCATATGGATCTAATAGTCGTCACAAGAGAATTGGATACTTGGAGCGTCATGTGCCATTGCTTCTAACCCTCTCGCACTTTTCTTCCCTATTTCCCTTGCGACAGTGGAAGAAATAGCGAACATTTTATTGGTTTATCTTTCACTCACTTCGAACAGCATTTCATCGCTCACTTCGGAAGAATATAGATGAGGAGTTTCTGAAAGATGTATTGAAAGATCTTCTACTGGTCCAGTATGAGTCTTAGAAATTGTTGTTATATTTACCAGCAAAAGAAACAAATGAATATTGTTTTGTATATGTTGAAACTATAGTCAGTGGCGTATTTGGGGTGGTGCAATCAGGGAAAGATTCCTTTGCGCAAGTGGTGGAGGAACACTAAAGGCAATGTAATGCCAACAATATAGCTCCTGGGCTTCACAACAGTAGCTTTTAATGTGGTGGGTGTCATCATTTAACATAATTATCTTGTTCTCCTGCAGCAGAGATCTTTATATGATTTTACTCGATTAAATTTATCATCTTCTGTGACGTATTTGAATTTGGTGGCATTGATTGTGGTTACCTGAAAGCTTGGAGCCTGTCGTCAATGATAACATTCCAATTCCAGAAATTCCACTGTCTCGCTGACTTAGCAACTCGTCTAATCTTGTATTCAGTGGTCTGATGGCAGAAATTCAAAAGCACATTATTTTCAACATTTGTACTTGTTTTTTATATATATATTTTTCCTTCTTCCTCTTACCTTTTCTCTCTGTTTCTTCCCACATTCATCCAAAACGTAGCAAGCACGTTATTCTTATTCCTGAAGTGATGCTGTCATGTTGCAACAAAGAGCGGCATTTACTTTATTTCTCAATTCTCATCTATGAAACTATTATGATAATACTCCGAGCTAGCGGGAGGTAAATGGAGCATAGCACATCTGTTTGTGTCTTCGCACTTTTTTCTTCTTCCTTTTTTTCAAAAACGGTGCATCGCTAGGTCGGTTGTGTCTAATTTAAAATGGACAAAATCTCATTATCAACCATTGAACCAGTACTTCGTGTATACCAGCTTGTTAGTGTGAAGAAAATGTAAAATTTATTACACTAATAAGTGTCTATATGTGGTCCCAGAATCAAAGCAATCGTCCAGTGAATCAGGATCGGAAAGTGTCTTCACATGTACATTATGTTAAGAAATGGTTTAATTCGCAGTAACTATCATTGAAGTTTGCGATTACCTTGTTCAATAGTCCAATATAGAATTTATTGGGTATTATCTACTATACAGTATTTCTAAATAATATTTTGGAATTTACTTGCTGAACATTGTTCTTTTCCATTAAATGTTTATTCGATCTATGTCTTAACAAAAGAGACACTGACCAAAGCTTAAAACTTTACTTTATTTTAAATTATAATTTGTAACTGTTTCGGATATCTAGCATATCCTTCTTCAGACACGATCGAAATTAATGAAAATACAGACATATATATAAATGTTGTTATAACAGAGTTTAAATTCTTTAACTCTTATATAGAGAAGACTTATAGGATGGGCTGAAGGCCTCGGTAAATAAGAAAAATAAATAAATAAATAAAAATAAAAAGTACAACAATGACTCTATATATGACTGTTAAAAGAATTTAAAAATTTTTTATAACAATGAATATATATATGACGGTTAAAGAATTTAAACTCTGTTATAACAACATTTATATATATGTCTGTATTTTCATTAATTTCGATCGTGTCTGAAGAAGGATATGCTAGATATCCGAAACAGTTACAAATTATAATTTAAAATAAAGTAAAGTTTTAAGCTTTGGTCAGTGTCTCTTTTGTTGAAACAATTAATCCAAATCCATGAATAGTCTTACGATCGATCTATGTCATGTACTATTAAAAGTAAAGAAGCCGGTGTCTTGTAAACTTTTGCTGAAGGGTACCTTATTACCAAATTTGAGCCATGTCAGACGGCAAATGACCAAAACCTTCAGCGTAAACCGTTGGTGATCTGTTCTACAGTATTGTGCATTTGTTTGGTTTGCTTTTCTGTTTAGAGTTTTGCTTTAGTGTTTCCCACGAGGCAAGAAAGACAGAAATTTTTCGACGGCATACAAGGCAAAGCTCTCCTAGTAGAGATGAACTGTTTCGCATGAGGAAATATTTTCACTTTACACTTTCTATACGAGGCAGACCTATCTAGTTTTGAGGGCACCGCTATTTGCAATCATAACAATATTAGATATGAACTTAAACACAAACAAACTATTTGCTGAGCAAAACAATATATGCACATAAAAAACTACACACGTGTTACAGTTTTGCCAATTAACACGTATGTAGTTTTTTATGTGAATATATTGTTTTGCTCAGCAAATAGTTTGTTTGTGTTTAAGTATATACAAAGCAAAGCTTCTACTTATGGAAAATATTACAGTGGATATGAAGGTATTTCACATCCACAGAATCGTCTTCCGGGAACAAGGGACTAATTTTCCTTGTATCATTATGCGAAAATGACAGTAACAAGTAATTTGCACAAGGGCCGGACATAATTGTTCAATTAAATATTTGTAGAGAACCGGTGTGTTACGTAGACCAAAATGCCATAATTATAAATGATATGTATTCACTTACTACGCAAAGACAATCATCTGAGAAGGTGCAAACTCTACGGAATTGATATCCAATTGTATATTCACACACTCCTTTACAGCAGCCATGTGCAGCAGTCGGCCCTCGGGCCAATCCCGGCCCCTGAACCTTTTCATACGGCCCCCTGACTCCATATTGAAAATATGCGTCTTACATAATTTTGAACTGAATTTGATATATTTCCTGGATACCTGATGTCCATCTTGAAAAATATCATCTTTGTTGGAGCATCTAATGTATCATGGAAAATTGAGAGACTAGTTCAGAACATGAAGAATCAAATTCCCCATTAAAGTGATAAATATTTTTCTCTGCTTTTCTTTGGTAAACAAACATTTTGCTTACCGTTATAACAGCTTTGTGTTCCATTGACGTTAGTGTATGTTGAGTGAGTTTCTCTATATGGTTATTCGATTGTTATGAAAATGTCATACATTGTCTCATGCGGCCCTCGACTCCAGTAAGTCCTCTGTAATTTACCATCCCTTGTTCCAACTTGCACATACCTGCTTTACAGCCTTCAAAAACGAACCGCGTGACTCGAAATTGTATCACTGCCCGTAAGAGTATTTACCGATTAGTGAATTGGAAAGATGTTCTGTCTGCTTCCCGCATAGTTTTGTTGCATCACCTGCTTTTATATATCTGTCACGGTGACGTGGGTTACTCACCCCTACACTATCATCTTTACGTAGACCAAAATAGCCAAATACTATAGAATCCCACCCTCCTCTAAGACCGACCGAACACTGTTATTTTTTTTTTCTAATTGGAGATAAAATCACAATAAGTTACGAATTTTCTTCAATCGTAGCAGCCTTTTCGGGTATATACTTGTGAGGTGCGGAAGGGTTACATTTAAGAGAAATTTTCCAGTTCATCCGGCTGTTTTCATGGGTTTTCATCATACCAACAATACACCATTGTTAAGGAATGGATTTGATGTATGCTATGTTCCATTCACGTAACAATGCACGTTCTTTGCTTGCCCTCACGTTCCGATCGTACAACCTGCAGAAGTGCAAACGTTGTTTTTTCATTTAATATAGTGAGTCTCACTGTTGTATAGTCCAAACGACTTGTTCTATTTTAAAACTTCGAGCATCTTAGATATAATACTACCAGTGGCCTTTTATGATTTATGTTTCGGGGGAGCTTTGCTAAATTTATTCCAGGAAATTTGAAAATTCTGCAAAATATTTAATTTACTTTAAAATAGTAAATGAAGTTTTTGTGGGGGGCTTATGCCCGGAAGCCTCTCCCTTAAATACGCCACTGAGTACTAAGTATTTCCACTAACCTTTCTATCTTTCTATTTTTTATTTGTATCTTTACTCATCACAGATTGGCCTATGGCCCCGAACTTTTGATATATCCAGTAGATAGTGGGACAAAAATTGTTTAAACAACCACCTACCAAAAGAGATTTGCTATTAACTGAATGACTTTAGGACCACTTGGTATGCAAGTATGATAAACGTAATTACAAAGTTCTAAAATATTTCCACTGGTTTTCAAAGGATTATCGATTTTTTCAATGTGTTCTTTGAAACTCCACCCACACTGTTCTTTACAACACCAAAATTAGTCTGCTCACGGATCTTAAAATTTAATGAATGGAATCTCAGATGTAGAAACTTTAGAGTTCTGGCAACTACTTTTTTTTAATCAAAGCCCATCGAGTAGAAAAGGATTGATGTATATTTAGAGCCTTTACATTAGGAAAGATCTCGATCAGTTGAGATAAATATGAATGTTTAATTCGAGAATAGATCCTACGTCTAGTGAATTATATGGTAAAACTACACAATAAGAAAAAGTATTATCATATTGCAATTTCAAATTTATGAAAGCAAATTATTTTATAATCTTATTTTTTAAAATTTTATTTCATTTTTGTAGACATCATTTTAACTTCGTACGTTTTAAGGGTCTTCACTGCAGCGAAATTAAACTACTGCTAATTTTAGAGCTTTTCTGTAATATCTTCAAAACAAATAAAAAAATTCGAAAAGCACAAACGTAGTGAAGTAAACAATACGATTTTGCATGTGATACTTTTACCACAATTCACCTATCTACTTTTAGTACGCCGCTATTAACAGAACCCACAAAAATTCTAAATCTAGCTACAGTTGCAAATCGAAAGGAAATAGATGAGTTGTGGAGTTTCTGCTTTTCGAATATTTTTATTTGTTTTGAAGGTATTGCAAAAAAAAAAAAAAAAAAAAAAAAAAAAAAAAAAACTCCAAAATTAGCGGTAGTTTAATTTCGCTGTAGTGAAGACCCTAATGTTCTGGCTTTTTAAATAGACTTCAGTCAAACAGCTACAGCATCATCCTTATTTATCCTAGGATCATGGTTTGTACCTCATTCTCTTGAGAACAGAACTGCCTTTTAAACAGTATAGCTCATTGGAAAAAATATTAACCAATGAGCCTCACGATGCCCAGATTACTCCAAAAGACCCGGATGTAATATAAAAATTTACTGAGACATCCCTGATTTTCCTAGGGTTATGGTCCGTACATGATTTTCTTTAAAACAGAATAGGGTTTTAAACGGTACGAATCACGTTTCCTATCATGTCCAATAAGGCGGGAAATTCTGATAGAAATCTGAATTTTTTCTGGAAAAAAATCAAATTTTGACCCACTCTAGACTTCCTGTTTTAACGTAGAGATCTGAAACAGATCTTTAAAATACTAAGGAGTGCACTAAATATGTGCGTAAAATTACAATCTTCAAGGTGTAAAAGTAAGCCTCCTAACAGAATTTAATGTTTTAAAAATTAGCATTTTTTAATATTTTCAGACACATAATGTAATACTTGATGTCAGAAATGGACTTTGGAATATCATGGCCGCTACCTTTAATTGCCAGTGATATGTAAATCTGAACGTTGGTGGTGGTATATCATTTATCATTCTGAGAAAACGTTCTTCGTTTAATACCAGCTCTTGCAACCTTGTTAGAATAAAGTTACCTCCATGTGGTTATTTGAAATTATCTCCTTTGTCTTTCCTTTGTTCCAGTCCCATCTTACCAGTTCTATAATAATATTGCACTCCCTTGTACCATCTATCCGCGTAAACGCACAAGACAGCTTTCCATATATTAGTGAGAAGCTTGTATTCATTAGCTGATCGGAACTTTAGCGTTTCTTTCAGCATCAGGCAATGTGACATGAGGATCTGAATATTAACATGGGGTTGTAATTACATGTGTTTCACCGCAGGGGCGGATCCAGGACCAAATTCTGGGGGGGGCGGTGGGTTGTCATACTGCCACTTTTAAGGGCTTCAAACTTTGGGATTGGTTTTATTTATATATATAAAATAAGAAAGTTTCCTCTTCTGGGGGGAAGGGGGCGATCGCCCCGATCGCCACCCCCTGGATCCGCCCCTGTTTCACCGGGACTCGAAATCGGATCTCCTACTCCAAAAGCTCACACCCTAACCCGATAGCCACGTGGGAGTTCAGTGTAGTGTATTCTGACGTACACTGTAAAAAACAATTTCATCGGTGAATTTATGAAAAAACTTTGGCAATTTGTTTGCCAAGCGTCTATGTAAATCAATTTACACATATAAAGTAAAATTACCATTATGAAATGTTGTAAAGTTACATTTTTATCAATAAAATATCATATATTGTTATAAATTTACTGTAAATTTCTAAAAATACAGCATTTTTTAAAAAAGAATCTAAGAAAATGTATAGCAACATACAAAATGACGGTTCAATAATTTTACATTGATATTTGGTAATTTAAACTACAGAATTATTTTTTCTAGTGTATGCGTATCATAACATAATCAAGGGGATTTAGCTACTTATGTATCTGAAAGCATAAAAAGTGCGACTGTGATACGTGTGTGCAATGAATCTACAGTGTAGCTATTTAATTAGATTATAATTAAATATTTCAATTAATACATTAAATTGATTATGGTAGAATAATTTATATACATAATCTAATTATTTCAACGATTTATAACTGTATACTCTGTAAATAGTTGCGGCTAACCACACGGATGAAAGCATACACATCGTTTATACTAGAAATTAGAGCAATCATTGCTTATTACGCATTTTGTGTACTTAGTAATAGGAGAAAATATATATTTATTTGTTGACGTGTATGCGCACGTGTTTGTATTATATGAATCATACTGGGTAAGCATCATAATAAAACTAATAATTTAGCATTGAACAGCTTTATATTACGACATTGAATGAAGTGATTGCAGCGTTCTGTATGTTTTCTTGATTATTCATGTCGCCTGTGTATTCTGCTCAGATGACAATTGCGTAAACACATTGCAGTCAAATCTCTCACCCCTCTAGGTCTCATAATTGCGTGTTAACTCGTTGCAACCTTCTCCCCAAATGATGTAATAATATTGCTCGCATGATGTGTGGAGCTTATTATCAAAACGTCCCTTGTCCATTCAACAAAAATTTTGGCAAATCGTAAAAGGCTAACAATTATTTTAAAAGGTTATTAAATATTGTAAGATTTGGTGTAGAAATTATTTAAACCATTATTGCCTTATTTTATAAACAAATTCCATTATTCAAGACACAAGTACTGAATAATAAAGGTATTTAATTTGGACAAGGGACATTTTGAAACTAAAAAAATGGAGAAGGGACGTTTTGAAAGCAAATCTATCGGACAAGAGACTATTTGATACAAAATAATGAAAATCTGGAATTATTTTTTTCTCCTTCTTGATTACCACTCATATCTATGAAAATGAACTGCGATACTCCACAGACGTCTGACAAATAACTTTAAAGTGCTTTCAAACTTCAAGCACCAATTTTACTAAGAAATAAGTGGAACAATATGGCTGATATGACCTCAACAATGTAATCACCATAAAATATAAAGTTATCACACAAATCTTTTGTCAATTATCTCGGTTGAGCCAAAGGTAGGAGCCAACCAGTTTGTGGACTTAAATATCCATTAAATGTTCTAGAAAGCAATAATTAATGTACTTTGTGCAGGCCCGTATCCAGAGGGGTCTAGGGAGGGCCGGGCCTCCCCTAAACTTTTGCGGCCCCCCTTTAAAAGTTTCACGGTAGGCTTGCAAATGAACTATAATATGGTAATGAACTATAATATTTTTGGTTGGCCCCCTAACTTCAGCCGCCTTCCCCTACCTTTTTGGGCGGGCTACCGGCCTGCTTTTGTGTCAAGTAATTGCTGAGGAAAATCCATGGACAAGAGACAGTTTGAAATAAAATAGCAAGAATCGTGTTCAAGTGGGAATGGACATAGGACGTTTTGCTTCGAAACTTTATTTTTGTAAGGTGTCCGCCCTTTTGCAGTGGACAAAAGGCGTTTTGAATAAAAGTGCATATTTCAAATCCATTTTTCTCTGCGTTCTGGGACGTTTTGACCAGAAATAAAAGTGCAAAGATGTAAAAAATTATTCGACGATTCCGTGTATATTGATATCTCGATTTTCAAAAAAAAAAAAAAAAAAAAAAAAAAAAAAAGTTGACAAGAGACGTTTTGATAATAAGCTCCACATATATCCTCTGCTCTATTCTACAACATCAAATTTAAGTCCACACTCTATGTATATTATATTTTATACTTAACAGATATATGTTTTCTTTGCTAATTAAATGTTCTAATTAACTTCACTTTAAAGAGATTTAAGTCTTTCGAAAGTTTCATGTGCAAATTCTGGTGATTGGAGATTTAAACTGAGATATATGAATAAATGGAGATACCTCGACCTGTTGAAAGACCAAGCAGTAAGTGCCATTTTATATTTTCAAATTATGCTATGCAAAGTTTCTATAGTTTTCTTGAATATCTATATCGTTCTATTTCCGAACAGGTATCGGAACAAACATGATAAATGTTAGCCACAAGAGATTTGCTGTAATCACTTCAACAACAACGAAATATTCCATCTCCTTGTTATAGCCTTTTTTGAAACCGAAAATGATATAAACAATTTCCAGCTTAAACGTTGATTTCTGATTGAATGAACGTTAACTTCTACAGTATGAAAGAATAAATATTTGTATAATTTCCGATTTTAATGTAGATTCCTACATAGTAATAATTGTATGAGACAAACTTTTTTTTTTTTTTAATGCAGATTAGACGTCAACACAAACCTCATTTCTGACCCCAAACTTAAGCATTACAAGTTAGAGATTATAAATCTTTTAAACTAATCTACTATTTATAGTGATATTACCAATAGATAAAATGAATGGTGTTGAAATTCATTTAATTCACTGCGTATATTTAAACTAACCAATATCACGCAAGAGTTTGTCAAAATGTGCAATAGGATGAAGAGTCACCAAGAACTAGTGGTTCTGCCGCGGTTACATGTTTCGATCACAGAAATCGAATACCTGAGCGGACTTATTCGCAAGACCAGTTTTCCAAACAAGTCACCATTTGTTTTTACCTACAACTAGCGCTGGCTGAAACTTTGGCGGATGGCTGAAACTTTGCAGGCTTGTCAACTTAATGTATTACAATTTCCGCACATTCCTCATTCCTCTGTAAGAGAACTCCAGAAATATCAGACTTTTAACCTTAGTTTTTGATTCTCCCCTTAGAGAGGCAGTAGGTTAAGTAAAACGCATAGTGAGTGACGGCCATGGCTTTAAAAGTCTAGTTAACTTCACAGGGAGAGAACTATTATCCTTAAGAGTCTTCATCCCGGCGAAATTAAAATGAGGCTAATTTTACAATAATTATGTAATATCTTCAAATAGATAAAAGATAATCGAAATGTGGAACAAGAGCGCCCTAGACAATATCATTTTACATGAGATACCGTTATCACGACTCACTTATCTGCTTTCGATTTCCAGCCATTTAGAAAATCGGCATTTATTTTCGCGTTTCTAAACGGCTGGAAACGAAAAACCACTAAGTGACTCGTGATAACGGTACCTCACGCAAAATAATATTGTCTAGGGCGCTCTTGTTCCACATTTCAATTATTTTTTTATCTATTTGAAGATATCACATAATTACTGTAAAATTAGCGGTATTTTAATTTCGCCGGGATGAGACCTCTTAACAAGTAAGGGACCATATGGTTGTCGCGCAAATCAGATGCAGATATACGCCATCTGATTGAGCGTGAAAAGATATGGAGAACACAGAAATTTAAGTTGCTAAGGGCCATAGGGAGCGGAGCAAGGAAAGAGGAAACATTGAATGTCGGCAAAATTGGAGAAAGTCAGGAACGATGGGAAAAGTTAATTTCGTGCGAACAGTGAAAGAAAGTCAACCAAAAAAACGAAACTAAACATAACAAGGGCATCAATGACGAAGAAAGATCATAATCAGGGTTGCCATCCGGACCGCAGTGTTGCCAGCGCTGCCTAACATTGATATGAAAGATATAGCACAGTATAGCAATTCATGCACAAGGAAAAATATTAGTAACACAAAAGACAATTGAAAAGACTATACACGTGCGTAAAAAGGTTTAACGTAGTCGTGAGTGAATATTACACCCGCCTGAATACAAATGGAGGAAAATACAGAACAGTACGCAGCATTTGTAGTTTAATTGCAGTTGACGCGAAGATCACAAATGAATGCGTGGTTAACACACAAACATTTCTCGCAGTGAGCACAGCGGATGAAAGCAAGCTGGTCACATGCGTCTTTATATTCAAGGGGTCCCTGGTTCGATTCCCGGTGCGGACACAAAAGGTTCGAATCCCTTTTGTCGTTAAACTGTAGCTCCCATCCTTTATACGTCATTATCATCCCATAGAAGGCAATAGCAAACCACCATGGGCTCATCCAGCCCAGGGACCTTCAGGTCAAAACCTGCCTTCGGACAGAACACCTATCATCATCATCACCATGGAACGATGCTCCCAAACACTTTCGTTTCTGTGTTATCATGTGTACCCCCTTCACTTTCATATCTATATTTGTCTTCCCTCATGTACTACCATGAGCAAAATAAATGACGCGTCTCTTTATTTTGAAGTTTTTTGAAAATATCTCCGTTTTCTTTACATGTTCGAAATTTCGGAAGGTTTCCCCAGCAGGACAGGTTAACAACAAACCCGTTTTTAATATTTGTGTTAGATATTAGCTTAAAATAAAGAAATTAGAAGCAAAAAACATTAAATCGACAGAAATCTCGAGAATTACCAACTCTGCTAAAGTGGGAAATTTTCAAGAACACGAGGGAATTCTGCATTTCAACACGAAGCAGCGACATCTATGTCATTGAGAGAAATGTGGATTAAATCTACAAACTAAACTTTTAACGAATATTTCTAGTATGTCTTATTATATGCATTATCTGCAAACTCCAAATATATGAATATATGCTAAGTATTAACATAAAGATAGAGCAAATAGTGGAAATTATCTATGGAAAAGGACGAATTGGTAGGACGATCGTAATGAAATATCGTGTTTACCGGAACAGGCTCCATTCACGTAAGAAGCAAATAGCTCGGTTAGTTAAAGCAACGAGTCTGTATGCTGAAGGTAGCGGGTTCGGTCCCATTGAAATGCCGTTGTCATTTTTATCAGTACACTACGGTTAATTTATTTATTTTTTTATGTGGGAAAGAATCAAGTTGTAACGTATGTGTAAAACTCATGACGATACCAAAAAAAGAAAAAATGCCGTTGTCGCACTTGCATTAGCGTCCCTAATCTTGTTTGCAAACAGTTTCGTAATTATTTCCCCTGTGCTCACTGCTCACCATATGCTCGCTGGCGCATAACGAATGTTTCCCAGTAAATGTTAATTCTAATTTGGAGAATTTTATAAAGTTTCACAATATTTCTCACTAGATAGTCTTCTATCTACGTGTTTGGATATTTTGATAACAGATGTCCCTATTAAATGTTTAATTTTCCCTAGATCAGGGCTGTCCAAATGGCGGCCCGCGGGCCGCATGCGGCCCGCCAAACCATTTCCTGCGGCCCACAAAGCTTTCATGATTTACGATTGTTATAACTGATAATATTTTAATTTATATTCATTCATTCATTTAATGTTTCCACTCTTCTTTCGGAATAAGGCATCCATTTAGCGCTTCTATACAACAAAAAGGAGCAGGCATCCAAGACAACACTGGAGTCAGTAATGTAACCGTTGCTGAAAGGGGCGATTACTTCAATGAACGAATTTATATTTGATCTAGCTTTTTAAATCAGACCCTTTCTTCCTCGAACTTTGCCTAGAAGCCATAGCGCGCAAGAAATACACCAGTTCTTGTGATAAACACAATTTAGCATACTTTCCAAGCTGCAATCGTCTGACATTAGATTTTGAAAAGGAAGCGTTTAATTTTTCTGAGTTCTTTAGAAACATCGAGAGTATCATGAATGGATTTAATGCGAGATTCTCAGATTTTGACAAATTAAAAAAACTGCATAGCATTATTTACTAATGCATTGACAATAAACATCGAAGAACAAGCTCCAAACTTACAGCTCGAACTTTGTGACTTTCAGTCTGACCCATTGTTTCAGACAAGAACAAAGAAAGGAGTAGATTTTTCAGACTACTTTCTAACAAACGTTTCCCTAGCTTTTGTGTGTTGTGTTGGAAAATAGTGTCACTGTTTGGTAGTACTTATCTGTGCGAAAGTGCATTTTCCACCATGAAAATTGCAAAGAATCGCTCCAGAAGCTCTCTCTTACATCTGCGGGTTACATCTTTTACAAGAGGAATGGATGTAGATACCAAAGCCCTTGTAAACGCTGCTAGTCACCCTCATTAGTCACATTGAATAGGAATGTTAAATTTCAAATATATTTTTTTATATTTTTCTTTTGTAGTGTAATAATAATAATAATAATATATATATATATTATTATTATTATTATTATTATTATTATTATTATTATTATTATTATTATTATTATTATTATTATTATTAGCTGCGGCCCTCCACCTTACTAGTAAAGACAGTTATGGCCCTCAGGCTTATTATAATTGGACACCACTGTCCTAGATGTTTAATTACGGAAAAGTTTTACAATGTATTTGTATTGAATTGAAATTGTTTTGAATTTACTACATAAGGTAAGTAGACCCAAGGAGGAGAACTCAAGTAATTGATATTCTACGTAAAAGCAACCTATTGTAGAATGATGATGCTTCTTACCTTCAGCACATAATCTTTACGTTAGAGAGTCAGAGAGAGAAAAATCCTGTTTTTCCTCCTCTATGACCACCCATCTTAAACCTCTAGATATCATTGTTCGTCTCACAAAATTTCGGTGCTCCAAAAACATTCAAATAATAATAATAATAATAATAATAATAATAATAATAATAATAATAATAATAATAATAATAATAATAATAATTCTGAATATGCCATCCTCACATAATGTAAGGATATCTTAGTTTCCTAGTTTAAATCTTAAATATCTTAGTTTAAAATGCTTTCTTTAGTACTTATTTGAGCAACCATGTAGGAGGGGGTACGACTTTTTATTTTGCCCCTCTCATTTCAGTACCCTTCCAACAGAAAGTAATTTTTGATAAGCAGGACAGACAAAATGAATAAGAAATATATTTACAGCATCCTCTCCCCTTTCATGACTGGAATATCACGTAATATTTTTTATTCTACGAAAGATGGCCCTTTGCGGTTAGGGGTAGGTAACTAAAAAAATACCTAATATATAGCGCCCCTTGATTGTAATATTACCGCTTCTTTATTTGTACGAGGGAGCCCCTACACAATCAAGGGTGACAAAAAGAATAGGAAGAGTGTCTATTGATTCCAGTGGTGGATCCAGCACGATCTCCTGGGGGAGGGGAGGGGAAGTGAAACATTCTTTTGATGATGTGAAGCTGTCACAAATTACCACTTAACTAAACTAAACAATAGTGGGGGGAACCGGAACCTAGTCAGTTTAAATTGATGTAAAAGTTTAATTTTTGGCTTCATATTAAAGTTTTGGTTTCAAATGAGAATTTCAGTCCAAGTGGTAAATGATCAAATCTCGTGGGGCTCTTCAGTGTAGGCTAATACGGCCCCCTTATGAGAAAAGGCAAAATTATTAACATGTTTATAACTTTCGAATTTTTCGTCTATTTTAAAGAAATATTTTGCTTCGTATTAAAGTGTTGGTTCCAAATGACAAATTCAGTCCGAGTGGACAATGATCAAATCTCCGGGGGGGGGCTCTTCAGTATAGGGGGCTACGGCTCCCTTATGGGAAAAGGCAAAAATATGAAAATGCTTATAACTTCCGAATTTTCCGTCTATTTTAAAGAAATTATTGGCTTCATATTAAAGTCTTGGCTTCAAATGACAATTTCAGTCCATGTGGAAAATGATCAAATCTCGGAGGGCTCTTCGGTGTAGGGGTTTCGGCTTTTTTATGGGACAAGATTCACGTAGTTGATATTGCAAAATTTTTTTATATATATAAGTGGAAACTTGCACCATTTGGTTAATTTTAACTCTTATGTTTTGCACATTCATATTCTAAGCAATAGTTACTCCGCAGAGCTAAAAGAAGGCACTTACAAGTTTCATTAAAATGAAATGTCTTTTATGAGAGGAACGAACAGGCACCCAAACGTTGGTTGAGTCGTACGGTTGAAACTCGTTAAGCTCACTTCAATTATTATTATTATTATTATTATTATTATTATTATTATTATTATTATTATTATTATTATTATTATTATTATTATTATTATTATTAAAGCTTTTTGCTCCTAATTTAGTTATTTTACTTTATTATTTAACGAATATATTGAAAATTGTCAGAGACACGTATGCAGTAATTTATTTCGGGAGGGGTCCGACTTCAATATTAGGATAAATTATAATAAAATTTTAAAAGATAATCCCCAAAATTAGGCTAAATTTACAAAAAAGTTGGGGGTTCAGAGGGGGTCCGGACCCCCTGGACCCACCCCTAAATGCGTCCTTGTTTGTCAGTAACATTTCCTCATTTTGAAACCCTCAAAAACTTCGGATAGACTATATAAAGGAAAACGAGTTATTTTCGATAAAATATCACTTCAAGGAGACGCGACAGTTTTATTGCACATGGTGGTATCCAACGTTCACAAGGGCAAGAATTCCTTCCCTTTTATTCTTTTGCTATTGTGCTGTATCGAAAGGTCAGGTTTGTAACATATTACTCCTACGAACAAGCATGACTGGCAGATAGGAATACTGAACACAACTCCAGAGAAATGCATGCTGAACTTAGCTACGCCGTTTATAGCTACGCTTTGGTGATTTGCCCTCAAGGTCAATCGACTGGTAATTCAGTTCCGTCTCTGTTCTTAAGCCATGTTCGTATTACTTCGAACAGTTTTGATAATGAAAAGCATGCCTCTTAATATAACAGACTTCTTTCGCGTAAGAAATCGAAACTCAGTTGGTCAGAGCAACTAGACTGTAAGAATTAGGTTGTTAGTTAGTTAGGAGCCCAGTACGAGTAAGGGTTTTTATTACTATTGTTTTTATCTTTTTTATGTGAGGAAAAATCAAATTGTGACATCGCGATATCAAATGTATTTGATTAGGTAGCTTTGTCTTAGCTAAACTTTAAACATCAGTAACCGTCGAAATTATTTCACTAACCGATCACTTACTGAACATTTCAAACACGTCAAACCAGTGGCATAACATGAAGGTTAACCTCTCCTCCGCAGTCCTTAGTTATGCGTCCGTACTTTCAAGGGCGGACTAAGGGCCGGGCGACTGCCCGGGGCGCCAGAGAAAGATGGGCACCAAAACGAGCCTCAAAAAGTAAATTTATAATGTGCTTTCTACTGACGTTTTTGGTTTATATTCTTGTAAAGTAGTGGCAATTATATGATCTTTTTCCATTTCACTATGGAAGAAGAGAGTTTCATAGTACTAAGGGGGCTGTATCGAAAAATTGAGAGATGGCATGTAGAATAAAGAGTGCCGGGAATTAAGTATTGTTTGTTTGTTTGCTTGAGTTTAGCGTTCGACGGTTATGCCTTAATGGGCAAGGGAGATGTGGATACTAATTATAGTGGAATCCGAACCACTTTTATCGTTCAACAGTAATCCACCGGGAATTGGACCCGGTACCACAGAAGGCAGGAGTGCTAGCCACTAGACCAGGGGAGGTGGAGTTGGTATTGTTTATAGCGGGCCATATTCTTTGTGAAGTTTTCCTAGGTAAGGATTTCTTTTTGAAAATGGATTTAAAACAGGGGCGTCATTTAGGGAGGGCAGGGAGGGGCATTTGCCCCCACCCTCTGAGTTTGAGATGTATATAGATTTTATCATTAGAATAGTAGTAAATCAGTGAAAAACGCGAAATTTTACTTATATCAAGAGGTCTTGCCCCCCACCCAAAGCAAAATCTGAAATGACGCTCCTGGTTTAAACTATTAAAAACACTATGATAAAATGTAAAATATAGGCTACTACTAGGGGAAGGGCGCCAAAAAGTCACTTTGCCCGTGTGAAAATTTGGCCTGCTCCGCCCCTGCGTACTTCCTGTATACTTTTTGTCCTTGCAGCTTGTGCGGTCCCCACGCCACATTGTTACGGGGGCGCTATTTACGCCTACCCTTCGAACGTAATTCAATAACGGTTTAAGAAATTCTACCATCAGCGTGGAAACGGGAATATATTTTTCTAATAGTCCCATAGAACTTTCACTCAGAACGCCAGTTGCAATTTTTCAGAGTGGGCTCTGGCTAAGTAGAAGGAAGATCTGTTTCCTAAGTAAGTTCCTTTCAGAAAGTTTGCGATTTCTTTAACAGTGATGTAAATAAACATACTCATCGTTATTAGCTCGACACCAAACCAATGATCGGCAAAAGTTATTCTGCCTAATTTTATAAGCGACTCAAGGGTGAAACACTTGTTAACGAAAGCAATGTTGTGTATATACTGCCTTGTTTCTGACAAGCTATAAAGTCTTTTGTAAACTTTAGACACTTTTCCTATTCTTTTTGTCACCCTTGGTTGTGTAGGGAAGCCTCGAACAAATAAAGAAGAGATAATATTACAGTTAAGGGGCGCTATAAATATATTAGGTATTTCTTTTGTTACCTAACCATAACGGCCTAGGGTCGTCTTCAGTAGAATAAAAAATGCTACGTGATATTACATTCACGAAGGACGAAAGGATGCTCTAAATGTATTTCTTATTCATTTTGTCTGCCCTGCTTCTCAGAAATTATATACCTTGTGTTGGAGGGTGCTGAAAAGAGAGGAGGGGAAATAAAACGTCGTGCCCCCTCATACATTTTAAATTTTGTGACGTGGTTGCTCAAATTATTACTAAAGAAAGCACTATAAACTAAGATGTCTAAAGTTACAACAATATGTAATGGTGGCATATTCAGGAATAATAATAATAATAATAATAATAATAATAATAATAATAATAATAATAATAATAATAATAATAATAATAATAATAATAATAATAATAATAATAAATATGAATGTCTTTAGAGAGCCGAAATTATGTGACACGAATCATTATAGATAGAGCTTTAAGATGAGTGGTCATAGAGGAGGAAAAACAGGATTTTTCTCTCTCTGACTCTCTAACGTTAAGATTATGTGCTGAAGATAAGAAGCATCATCATTCTACAATAGGTTGCTTTTACGTAGAATATCTATTACTTGAGCTCTCCTCCTTCGGGCAACTTTGCTTATGTAGTAAATTCAAAACAATTTCAATTTAAGACAAATATTTATGGTCTGGAAAAGTGGTCTCGCGAAGAAGTCTGCTCAGTTATTCGATTTCTGTGGGCGAAACAAGTAACTGCGGCTGAAATTCTCCGGCAGCTGTTAGAGGTTTAAGGAGAGACTGAAATGTCCTGTCAGTATATTACAGAATGGTGTCGAAAGATTGCGGCTGGTAGAGAAAACGTCTCCGACGATGAAAACAGTGGCCGACCCAGCACGGTAGCAACAGATTTGAACACAGTTTGCGTGGAGAAGATGATTCATGACAACAGAAGGATCACTTCAAGGACTTTCACTTTTTTCCGCTGTTAAGAAGCACCTAGGAGGACGTCGCTTCACTTAAGACTGTAGCGTTCAGTTTTTCCCCTACAATATTTTGAATATTCTGTTTATAATGTTTTTGTCTGTTTTCATTTGTTTATGTAATTCTGATTATGGTTTACTTTTTGATTTGGTGTGTTTTTTTTAGATTGTTTAACTAGTGTCTTTACAATTGTCAAAGTTAGTCTTTATCATTTGTATGCTGTGGTTTTGAAAAGAATTTCCGTAAAGAAAGAGAGTAAGTTGAACTGTTCACCGTCCGGAACTGTGTAGCAAGAAAAGCAGATTGGAGCATGTTACTTATCTAACAATTAGTGTTAAAATTAATAAATTCATAAGCAGGATAAGTATATCTTTTAAAGAAATAGAATATTTAAAATATAACATTCATTGTGAATTTTACTCTTCAAAGTTATGAATTAAAACTAACTGCAAATCAAAGTGGAAATAGCAGCCGGGTATCGATATAATTATAGTGCTAGAATGTGTTTTTTGCATTTATAAGTAATAGCATTATTTTAAAAAATCGGAAAATACTAAAGACTTATCTGCATTCTTTAAGTATTACAGCACAGCTGCAAAGTATTATGTGTATTGGTTACTACGGTAAGATTTTCGGCGTACAGTATAACCTGTACAGTAAGTGTTAAATAAACTGATATTTTATTGTCCTTCAGGAATGACCGCTATAGTATTTTTTTTTTCAATGACTATGGTTCAGATTTAATGTAAGGTGTCATGTGGCAACGAAATGATAATAGCACAAGTCTTGAAGCAACGAACCTGAATACGTGAAGAAAAATTAGTTCCTTGAGTTTTTTCTTCTTTTTATAAGAAGTGGCGACCCATGCTAAAAATATGTTATGTTTTACATCTTGGCTAGTACGTTCATAAATAATAAGAAGACAACGCAAAACCAGAATATTGCCAAGTGTTGCCAAAATACAATTTCCATTGCATTACAAGACGAGTTGGTGAAACACTTCGTAAGAACATGGTTGACCACGCAAGGACAGGATTTTTACCAGAAGCGAATCTTCAAAGTCATCCCAAGATGTGACAAATGCCTCAACCTATATGGAGACTATGTCGAAAAATAAACTAATGTATGTACTACATGTTGGTTGTATGAATTAATATACACACGTTTCACTGCAGGCTTTGTAACCTTACTTTCTGACCAACCCTAATACTTTTTTTTTTTTTTTAACAAAGAAGCTCCTTTAACATCTATTAGTGCGCTGGAATGTTGTAGCGGACAGATTTTAAGATTGCTTTATTTTCAATTGAATGAAACAGAACCAAAATTCTAGGATACATACTAGAGACGCATAGAGTTAATGCTTTACTGAAAATGTATATAGGAAGAAATACCAATTCAGCATAAACTTCCAAATAAACACAATTTGAACATAAGTTATAAGTCAGCATTGCTATTTCCTGACTGTTATTTTTTCCAGATAAAAATCAGTTCATCTTCATCATGCAAAAAAGTTAATCAGTGTTATGCTAAATAATATGTAGTTTTTTTTTTTTTTTACAAGTAACATGTGTATTTTATATCGTATGTGTCCTCGAGATTAGGTTGCACTGTCATCTAGAATTGGATTAAGTAACTAACGTTACTCAGAAATTTTAACTCTGGAATGTTATTCAGAAAATCGTTAGTTAAACATTCACAATCCTGCTATCGAATATTTCTATATGCTTTTATAAATAGTATCGTTAGCCACTTGTATATATTTAGCTCATGAGTTAAATTAAATATTATAAGTAATAATTACGTTGATAACGAGGATATTTCTCTATCATTAAACTGGAAAATACACTTAACGTTTGAATGGACAGATGCATTTCATCTAATGGTAGTTTTAATGTGTAGCAAAAATACGTTTGTTTAATGGTATCATCAGGATTTCCTGCATTATATGCCACACAATGAAACACACATGATGTAACTTTTGCAACGTTGTTTGATGCTTAATCATTTGTTATCATGGTAATATTGCACTTTCTTCCCATTTTTTCTTTTATTTTTAAAATTGTTTCACTTGTTAAAGCTGACCGTGTGAGTAATCTCGGCTTATGTTTAGAAGAAGGGGTCTAGCTCTTTTCTCTAAAAAATGTTACAATTTGATAATTTCTGTTCACATTCAGTTAGTTTAGGGCAGGTTATGTTAGTTTAGGCTAGCTTAGGTTAGTTTAGTTTAGATTAGGTTAGGTTAGTTTATGTTAAATTAGTGTAGAGGTCCCGCATAATTTTCCAAAAAATGATATAATTTCGCTTATTTCTATAATATTAGGTAAGTTTAGGTTAGTTCAGGTTAGCTTAGGTTAGTTTATGTTAGGTTAGGTTAGATTTGGTTACGTTATGTTACGTCTAAGTACTTGCATCATTCATTTCTCCTGTAAATTTTGTGTTTTTTACGTGCTTCTGGACCCCTTGTACTAAACATACTCCGTAATCTCAGCTAGATATTCAATAGGATAACACAGAACGCACATTTATGAATAACATATACTACTACTACTACTACTGCTACTACTACTACTACTACTACTACTACTACTACTACTACTACTACTACTACTACTACTACTAATAATAATAATAATAATAATAATAATAATAATAAACGTGCACATGTGATATCTTTCGTTTTACAACTTTTGAAGAAACACCTCCGGGGATGGCGTTTCGCATCTTCAGGGACAGTGCTGAAAGCTGCGGAGATGATTCTGAAGGATCTGTCTAAAAATTGCTTCCAGCATGTCTTTGATGAATGCCAAAAACTTTGGGACAATTGCATTGCATATAATGGGGACTATTTTGAAAAGGAACTTCAACATTTGGAGGATTAGTACAGGTAAGTATGTTTTATTCATTTATGATTATTCTTTATTGATCAACCCTGGTATTTACTTTTTCTGTATTGAAAGTATAATGGTAACGTATTCACTATGATTTCAATATAGTAACTTTATTTATTTATCTGTCATAAAAATCATACGGTCGAGAAATGAAAGAAAGCAAACATAATATTGCATTGTGACTTCTATAGAGAAAGACAATTAGATCTATCAAATAAATTTGAATGTAATTTATCGATCTGGAATTTAAATGTTTTCCCTAAAGTAAATAGTGTAGAACGTACAAAAGTTAATTTCGTATCCAATGTTGGTTAATGCGGGATCAAATATTCAAGAGCAGTATTGCTTTTTCCATTACTTAAGATTTTACAGCTGCATTAACGGTAAATGTATTTTGTATGAGAAAACAATGTCGGTTGTGCGTCCTTCATAAAAGGGCTGGCCGACAATGCTTTTAAGCCATGCGTTTTTCATTTTAAAAGCTTTTTGAGTTCGCCCTCTAACCGCTTTCGCTTTTTCTCATCCGCTTGATGATGCGGGTTCCAAATGTAAGTTTATATACACATGTAGATGGTTATTTGTGGACTCGCGATGTACCAAGGCAAGACTGAACTAATGTTCTTTCCCGTTAAACAAGATGAAAATTTAAGAATATGTTAAGATTTCGTAAAATGTAACATTGTATTCAAGATGGGTAAATAAATGTAAATGATGGAAGCGTTAGCGAGTTTCCGTTATCGAAATCAATAAATCAAACATCTATTCCACGATAATGTTCGTAAAATACATCTGATTTTAACGAAATCTTGTAGAGGGCATGAGAATCCTATTGCTTCCGCTTAAATAAAAATAATTCCAAAGAAGAAACATGTATTAATCGACAATTATATTCTATCAATTGGTAGAACATTGACTTCACATTTGGGAGGTCGTGGGTTCAATGCTCGCTGCCAACAATCCTGACTAGGTTTTTCCAAGGTTTTGTCGAATCCTACTAGCGAAATGCCTGTATGGTACTACTAAACAGGCTTTGACCGATACCTTCCCATATCCTTTCCCTTGTAATGCCTCTTTAAAGGTGTCGGACAGCATAAAGTGTTGAGGTTGGTACAATAGGATAGGGTGGGAATTGTGGCACAATAAAATTTATAAAATTCATAGTGGCCACAGAACAAGCGGGTTTCAGCATAAAGTTCGCTCAGTTCTTTCATTTTTCTAAATTAAGTGAAACCTTTGAGTTTTACGTCCCCGGGTAGGCTAAAGGAGATAGTGATGATGAGAAATGAATGAAATGGTGGCATGAAGAAAGTGGGAAGAAAGGGGAGAACCCCGAGGAAACCCATGCACACAGTGTTTGTTTACCACACAATTCACTTGGCGCAAGCTGGGATCGAAGCAGGGAATCTATGCGTGGATGCTCTACCACTGAGCCATCGCGACCTCTTTATTTTTCCAAAAGTTTGTGGTAACATATATGCCGAATACCTCCTCTGTATGTAAACTGCAAGGATGAGAATTAAATGAAACGGCCTACCCTATTAGGATCTGTAGATTGCAGGGGATGGATAATTAATTAATGAAACTAAATGTTAATAAAAGAACTGGTGAAATATATGTGGAACAAAACGACAGAAACTCGACAAAATTCCCCAAGATGGTGTCGAACAAAAACTCACATGATTTGGGATCGAATGGGAATCTTTTGCACCATAGGTTGCCGCTCTACCACTGCATAATCTAGCTCTAATTAATGACTTGAATTTATATCAATATAAAAAGCTGAATTGAGTTTTAATAAAAAGGAGGTAATATTGTTAATTGAAAATGTGTATTTCTTCTTATTTACTTTTATAGTGTAACTGGCAGAATACCCATTCTTTGTAGGGTAGAATACGTTTCATTTATTACAAAAAGCAGTGAATATGGATTTAAACGGTATTGAAAGTGTCACTGATTGTGTCAGGAACCCCGAAGACTATGGATTCGACACGAACATCAGTCATTTTCAATCATTTTTAAATATCTCAATCTCTCCCCCAGCCTTAAGTTACACTGTCAAACTGAAATGACAAAAAACATCCTAGGGCCGAACATCATCTAAGTTGAAAATTTGATCTAGATCGGTTTCGTAGTTCAATAGTTATTAAGTCACAAAAACAGTTGCTTTCATTTTTATTTATATAGATTTGCCGATTCCTAGAATATGAAAACGTTATTTTATTCATCTTTCTTTTAGCATTTTCTAAAACTTGATATAAATTAATCAGTTCAGAGATCTTTTTGTGTTCTTTAATTTTTCCGTTTGGCACAGCATTTGAAGAGGTTGAGGAAAACTAATATATATTAATCCATTCTTGGTAAGCAGTAGTACTAAGAGTGCCCTTGGAGCAGAGAAGATAATACTTCTCGAGGTGAATGGTCTCAGACGTACGTTTGTTGGAGATGAAAAGGAGCAATAGGCTACTTATCATACCGTCTTCATCTTTCAAGGAGTCTGCGAGCGAAAGCTTCTCATTTTATTTCAGTAACTGTTCTAAATTTTCTTGATGATGCCTCGGAGAAAAGGAACACAAACCACTTATCCAGCGGACAGGTTCCATTAAGATTCCACTCGTCTGCGCCTTCATCTTCCTTTCTATCTCTCTCTCTCTCTCTCTACCTTTTTTTATCTTTGCTTTTCTTAGGATGGAAACTTTATCCCAGGTTTGTCTCTGTCTCTTTTTATCATTTCCTTTATTTTTGTGTTAAAGAAAAACACAAACTTTCTCATCTCTATTACCATTGTAATCTAGAAATGAAAGGAATACTAAAAGGTCAAAATAGAACAACCTAAGGGGCTAATGGATCGAACAACCTTTGTTTCTCTATTCTGAGGGAAGATTCTTTTTCTTTTTCTTTTTTTCTTTTTTAGAGACATAGCCTTTTCAAGTTCATAAAGACTTTGTTTAAAATAATGTACTTTGTAGATTACCAATTCCCTTTTCTCGTCTTTATTATATATATATATATAGACCACTATATAAAGGTCGGATCCAGAATTGTCTGAGGGAGTGCACCAATAATTACCAAAATAACCAATCACACTGAAACTCTTCAAAGTGAATGTGACAATCTTTACCCCTGACAACACTTATACATAGAACTGACAAAAGTATTTTAAAGAGGGATGCAAGTGTTATACAGGGAAAAAATGTTCCTTTCTCCACCTGGCTTCTGTTTTTTTTCCCTACTTGACAATTGTTTTGCTTGGTGAATCCTTTTCCTTTAACCTTTTGAAAACCGACCTAAACTATTGCTTTTGCAAAGCTCTGCTTCCTTTTAAGCTCCCAATGCAAACATAATGTCAGAAAGTTTCGGAAAGTGTTGGTACTTTCACTGCTAGCTTCTCGTTTTAGGTAGTGTATATTTACAACGAAGGGGGGCGGTGCATGTGCACCTTTGTACTCCCGTAAGACCGACCATGTATATATATGGTGAGAAATGAAACCACACATTCCTGGCAACAAAACAAGCAAGAAAGTTCATATGACGTATAATTTGGAAGTGGACACGGACGGAACTTGACAGATTCGAATGTGAGGTGAAAGGAACTCTTCATCTGCCTACAGGGATAATGAAAGGAGCTAGGAAGACGGGTCAGAAATACATAAAAACAAAATCGACTTGAGCTGTTAAACTCATGTTCAAATTTTTGACATAAGTGCGTAAGGGATTCCTCACACATCGTCTGGGGATTCCCAGAATGAGTATCCGGTACGGGTAAATCTGACACAGGTAATTATTCCGGTAGAGAAGTCTAAAGTTCATTTCCCCTCACTTTTGCAGCTGTCTATTTCCGCCTCTATCCATTTCCAGAGTATATGTCATGTAAATATTTTTGCTTGTTTTGGTGCCAGGAATATGTAGTTTCATTTTTCGCTATTACTTTTGGGACACCCTATATATATAATAACTAAGATTTCAACTAGTAAGTTGTTTCCTACTATTTGCAAACAAACGCTCAACATCCCTCGTGCTACAAGGTTAGTGTACCTGCCTTTGGCGAAGAATATGCATCTTTGATTCCATCATATAGGTCGATTTCACGTTAAAATATTTCACTTTGAGATCCCACCACGATTATATCCTTTAGGCTAAGGGAGGAAGATATTGGGGCAAGCAAATGATGATGGAAATATCGGTGGAATGAGAATGTGGGAGGATACTGGAGCACCCCGAGAAAACGCATGAATACGATGTTGTTCTCTATAAACTTATTTGACCAGGGATAGAATAAAAATGCCTAGCACACCAGAGGTAAGCTCTCTATCACAGAGCTACCGTAAATCCAGGATTCCATTTTAAGATATAGATCCATGTCCCATATAACCTCGGTGCTGAATGGGACGTCAATCTTTAAATTAGGAGCACTTATGCCAGAATACACAAACCTCATTGATTTTTGAAGTAATGTATAAGTTCACTGTATCATGAGGGACGTGCTACAGAGTATTATGGAAGGAACAAGAGGGATAACGCAATGAAGACTACAATTAATGGGTGATATAAAAAAAAACAGATACGTGAAGGTGAAAAGGTTACCGGAAGAGTGTGAAACATGGAAGCTTCTCCGTTGCAGTAAGTGACCTGTAAGGGATGATGGGATACCTATAATGATGATATGCTCACACTGCACTTTTCAACATCGATAATCCCGTCTCCTTTAGCCTAGCCGTGTTACGTTAAACTTAAAGATTTCATTTCATTTCATTTTCAACATCGATAACCAACTATCCCATTATTTACTTTACTTATTTACAGTTTATTTTCCATTTTAGATTAGGACCTATATGAAAGTTAGGTGACCGACCTAGATGGCCGTCTATGTCGAAAGGCCAGAAATCTATTCCTAATGAATATTATGAATACAAGTAACTTATGTTTAAGCAATCCTGAAATTGTTCTCCGAAGAAGTTGAGTATATTTTCTCTTTCTTATTTCAAAGTATCGCTTGCAGGAAAAGTATTGTTATTCTCTTTGCAAATAATCAGTGCCTTATCGCATTCCCAATTGTCAAACGTTTCAAGTTAAGTATGAGAGAAACGTTTATTGTTCGTTTTATGCTAACAACCATTGCTACTGAAAAGAGGTTTTCTCTTATTTATTATTTATTTATTTATTTATTTATTTATTTATTTATTTATTTGCTATTTCGTGTCTGAAAGCTCTTGAAATATCAAGAACAAATTTTTGTTTTCAGCAGCTCAGCAATAACCAAGATAAAAAATCACAGCGCACTCTTTTAACATTTCAATAAATTACTGGCCAGTTATGCTAATCTTGTTATGTATTTTCAGCACAAAATGAGGAACAGATATCAATGAAACATATTGTTTAATGGTTCATTATATGTTATCGCATTGCAATAAATGAAACCAATTTAAATCCCATTAAAAATAATCTTGACAAAGATCTTTGTTAAATTTGAACGAATCAATATTATTGATTCTACCTGGCGTGAACTGACGAGAAATAACATAAAAAACAGATACTAGTGAATATCTAGATAAAAAGTTTTAAAACAATCACATGATTCTAGCATGCCTTTATTTAATACAAATTGCAATAGAAGAAATTTCACAAAAGTGAAAATAAATGAAAATGGAAAGGCGCGAAAATTCCTCCAGTATTTAGAATGAGTAAAAAAAAAAAAAAAAACAACTCGGTATTCATTTGTCAGTTGTGAACAAAGGCTTATCTGTTATTCGCATGACGTGCTCTATCTTCAATTTTATTGGCGTTGTCATGGAAACAGGGCTGTATTCACTGGCGGTGCGGAAAACAAGCTTCGAAACATGAACGATCTTCTATTCCTTTCATTGGCTTTTATTTTCAGCGTGTATTACAAGCGATTAATGGTCAATTTATTGCTAAAAGATAGAGAATTCTCTTCTACAGATTAATAGGAAAGGGAAAAGAAGGAATGCTAATAACAAAATGGTACACCACACTGAACCCATAAAGCGTCGCACTTTCTTCAGACGTAAAATATTTACGGGTTTTTAAATGTCTTTATTAAATGTATAACTATAATGAAAACAATAATATGATTCAAAAGGAATCTAAAGATATGGTACATGTATATCACTATTACATTAGATAGCATAAGAGACGAAAGAAGTTCATATATATGATTAGATTGTATTTTACCTAAGTTATTTTTTCACTTTTATTTTTGAAATAAAATTTGAGGCAAATTGTTTTACTAAAAAGGTGCGATGTAACAAAGCATTACGTTTAGGGCTGCCAACCGTCCGGTATTTTACGTTCGATTCGGTTTTTGGCATCCTTGTCCGATGTCCGGCACGAACTCAAAACCGGAGGTTAAATATCCGATAATATTTCCTTTTACTTGTCCTATTCTGTTCCATTCAGATATTTTGGAATGACGAAAGAAATTGTTTGGCGATGAACAAGGTTAAAGCAGAGATTATAATTCGCTTTGGTATCGATTTGTCGTGTGCGGAATTTGTTGAAAAAGTGAAGGCAGAAAAACTTACTGAACTTACCAAACTGCTAAAGATTAACAGAAGTATATTTTTAAGAACTGGCTCGGGAAAGTAATGCTCCCGGAAGTAGAAACGAGAAACACAGTTCTGATTGGTTGGCTTTATCCACTTCTTGCCACGTTGCACTAAAATAGCAGAAATCAAACGCTTGCTGCTGTCTGCTTTCGTGGTCGAGTGGGCTAGCGCAATATGCTAGTAATAAGTCTCTTTTGGCGTGAGTTCAAACCCGGCCCGAGGAAAGTTTCTTTTTATATTTTTTACATTTTTATAACACTTATTAAATTAAAATAGTATGAAAATAATACTTAAAAAAGTGATTTATTTATTTTTGTGCAGATAAGTAGTTGTAATACGTATGCTCTTGTACTCCATGATATAGGGCTCGTTTTATTCCCCTTGTACTTCATGATATAAATTTTGTGACCAACTTAAAACAACTGGCTAGGATAGCGCGTAAAACAGCTGGCTAGAGTAGCGCGCGGAAAAACGTCCTCTCCCAAGCGGGTCGTTATTTTTAAGAGCGCAGTTACCACTGCTTCATTCACACCAACATCTTCCAATTAAATAATGCATCCAGATCCAAGTAAAAAATATGGAGGCTTTAAGAGACATTACCAGCCCCAGCAAAGTTGATAAGACTTATTTTTAAGTATATTTTGTACATGCCATAATTATATTTGCTTTTCTGCTTTAATTACGATGTATTATTGATGATACAATAATTAGTATACATGTGCCGACGCAACTAAAATGGAAATAAGTAAGTTTAAGAAATGATTCAAAAGCAACTGAAGTTATTAAAATCGAGTTTCTAATCGATTAATTTTATGTGACGTAATCACTTCCAAGTTGTTCACATTTTTTACTAGTGACTATGTCACAATTTTAAGTGTGTACGTACCCCAGGACGTGTCGTATCGTTTCGTCCCAAGTAGCATTTCGTCACAATTCCACGAACACGAAACTTAGGTTTCGAGTAGCGTTTCGTCCAGCAGTTACACTCACAAATACACAACACATACACATTTATCAAGTTTACAGTGCGATATGCTTCACTGTTGTCACCAGCCTGGACCGCGTACCCTCTTTTGTTGGCACCTCTCTGACAGAGGTGGGCCTGCTGTATAAGCTTGGAACTCAACATATACGAAAGGGTTAGTAAGTAACCCAAGAATTTCATGGATCCGAGCGATTAATTTATGGATTATTTTTTTTAAATTTTCATAAACAAAAAATCCATGGAACTACCGCACTCGGGTTTAAAACTTAAGGCCTAGTCCCAAAAATATAACTGCTGCCAGCGCTTTGTTACTTATTAAATGATATTCGAATATTCTTCACTATCAATAGCTTCGTCCAATATTTTCATATGTCAGTCCTAACGGTTTTCCTTTCTTTTTAATCTATAACGATTATGTAAGAGACACTTATCAAAAAGCTTCCGATGTCTCCTGACTTTTCCAGTGATTCAGTTGCTCTTACAATTCTGTCATCCATGGAAACATATTTGTGGATTTTCAAACCAGTGGTCAACAAACTAATGAAAAATTCAGTCAGTTTTTCGTGGTCTTCTATGATACTGTGGATATATAGTCATCCTTCCTCCATTTTTGCTGGTTTCAAAAAGGTAAGGCAGCACATATCCTGAGTCCCGTACTTCCATTGGAGAACACTCGTTAGCGTGTTCGAAGTGTCTAGTAGGCCGATCCGGCTGTGCTGCTACCTAGATAAAGTTTCAGAATTACCGGTTGATCGACGTATGAGTCATCACCTGTGTGGGTTACTGGATGAAACTGTACTCATTAGTCTGTTTACCAATCAATAAACATAACGGTAGCTCGAGACGAATTGCCACGGCTTTGTCTTCGGACGAAACGCTACTGGGACGAAATACTACGCAATCCTCCAGGAAGGTGTCGAGCATTTCCATTTTCAAATGTTGACGACACTAATTAGGGTGATCCAACTTGCAAAGACACAAACAGCCAATTCTTTTCAAGATATCATTAGTGTCTGAATTCTACGTGAAGTATTATTTACAACAGCACATACAGTGTTTACCCTGGAGAAAATAGGTTCCAGTTTCAAACTAGTATTTTCATTATCGAAAGAATAATGTATGCTTCGGTGTGTCCCCCATGGATTTGACACAATAATCTGGGCAATACTTACGAGGAAGGTCCATAAACCGTGAGAGTTGAATTTTGATGAAAATTTGTGACAAGATTCAGTTCGAGTTGCTAAGTAACGTAGTAATAGTCACTCGATGCGCAAATGCTTCGTTGAGCTGCTACACCGACGCCATCTTGAAATCCTGTAGGCAATGTCCAAGAATACCCTTTTAGCACAAAAATTAAAAAGCTTTTGATATATCTTACTTCAGTATTGTAAACCAAGGTAAATCATTTATATGTGAGAGTACTTCCAGTGCATGACCGCCATCTTGAAATGCGCCATATTGAATCGCCGTCAAATATGATAAATGGCAAGGGGGTCATGTGGGGTATCAAATAGCACTGGAATTTACTCCTGAATTGATTTCCCTAACCAAAATTTAGATATCTGTTTTCACTTCAGAGTTAAGAGCCCTCTTACCCACAGGAACATATAAAAACTGTGCGAGTTAAACTTGTGTGATGAACCACGGTCGTGCGAGCACTTGCATGATTTTAACTAATGCAGTAGTTAATGCAGTACAATGGCAACTATACCAATCAGATCTTGAGACTAGTAAGAGAAATCGTTAATTAAATTGAAATTTCTGTAGTGAAAAATGGAATATCAGCATGCTACAAGTTATACCTATTTCAAAGTGCGATGGAATAGACTGTTGGTCGATGAAACACATGCCTAATAGTACTGACAAGCAGAGAATACCAAAGGGATTGTTCGGATATATATTAGAAAAAATATATAAACTTGTACATATTAGTTGAACGACCAAAATGGTTCGGATTCCACGATAATCAGTAGGTCCACGTCTCCTTTAGCGTAGCAGGCGTGTGGGACGTTGAATTGTATCAAACCAAAAATCTCTTTTAGGCAATTTTACGTGGTCCATTATAGTGTGTTAAGTTTTATTCTCCAATCTAGAAACCTTACGCAAAGACCATCATTGTTGCAGAATATTGCGTTCCTTTTCAATACTCATATTTGACGACCTATAATTTACCGTGCATATTACGAAGTTAAAATACTTTAATGTATTTATTGACAGTTTCTCTAAATACAATCGATTTATTGCTGCCACATTGAACAATAAAGGAGATTAAAATTATCAGTTCACAGCCAATTCTTAGAAGATACACCTGGAAACTTAGAATTCACTTTTCTTGTGTCTGTTCTGCTATTAGTGATAAGAGAATGTATGCACAACTGCTAAGAATATGTGGCAGTAAAGATTATTACAAGATTCAATTCCAAGTTGCAATCCATAAAACAAGCCTCTTTCTTCCTTTTCCCTTCCATATAAAATAATTAAATATCTGCATGTTTCCACCTTTAACGATAAAACACTTGCTTATAATAAGGACAAGACTAGTTTTCATATCAAAACTGTGATAAATAACTGATTGTAGCAGGTGTTCACTTATTCGGTGTACAAGTTATATGGCAGAATTTTCATAAAGAAAATGCATTCTGTTGTGTATCATCAATTTTGTGCGCCAGTCCTAAAGGACATGCTTGCATATGCATGGCAGAAATGTGAGTATGTAACAGGAGCAATAGTTGGTTCATTTACAAATGTTTTGAAGACTAGTAGAAAATAGTGTCTGTGGTCATGAAGATTGTGACGAAAGTGCATTTGTTAAGTGTTTGCACTGCACCATGATGCTGTGTGCTAATCACTACGTTTTGGATCTCCATCATCACAATTGAAGAGCAAAAGGTTAGTAGGTTAATATTTGCTTATGTGCAATAGTTTATATTATTTTTGTAATATTTTTTCTGTTAATTTTCTAATAACTTCAAGACAGATTCTTTAAAACCATATGTGCCGTTGCACCAAACTTATATTACAGCATTTAGATGCTATGCATAATCGCAACAAACACAGACTCATATACGTATATAGCGCACTTTGAAATAGGTATAATTTGTTACAGTGCTGCTATTACATTTTTCACTACAGGCATTTCAATTTAATTAACGACATCTCTTACTAGTCTCAAGATCTGATTGGTATAGTGGCTATTGTAGATCAAATAACTACTATTGTATTATTATATCAAATCATGCAAGTGTTTGCACGACCGCATTTCATATCACAAATTTTACTTGCTCAGTTTTTGTAAGTTCCTGTGAGCGAGAGAGCTCTTAACTCTGAAGTGAAAACAGATATCTAAATTTTGGTTACGGAAATCAATTCAAGAGTAAATTCCAGTGCTATTTGATACCCCACATGACCCCCTTGCCGTTTATCACATTTGACGACGATTCAATATGGCGCCTTTCAAGATGGCGGTCATGCACTGGAAGTACTCTCACATATAGATGATTTACCTTGGTTTACAATACTGAAGTCAGATATATCAAAAGCTTTTTAATTTTTGTGATAAAAGGGTATTCTTGGACATTGCCTACAGGATTTCAAGATGGCGTCGGTGTAGCAGCTCAACGAAGCATTTGCGCATCGAGTGACTATTACTACGTTACTTAGCAACTCGAACTGAAACTTGTCACAAATTTTCATCAAAATTCAACTCTCACGGTTTATGGACCTTCCTCGTTAGTGTGACCATACGTCCGAATTACTCCGGATTGTTCCGTTTTGAGAATACAAAATGTTGTTCCAACTTTTTTTTTTTGTACCAACACGTGTAATATTTATAATATCAACAAGTAAACGACGTTTCACTACCGTCAGTAAATAGGTTCCAGATAATCCCAAAGTTTAGTGACTCTGCCATTTATCATCTAACTTGGCCTGCACTGAAAAAATTCTATTATCAGGAGATCATATATTGCACAAATATATTGTTCACTACTGAAATCTGTACGAAGCATACGTTATCCATATGCTACATACATAGTGTCTTTTTCTCACTTAGGTGTTACATCATTCTGCTGCAAGATGTCTGACATCTAACAGTCTTCCGTATATTATATACGTATATTTATGATACATACTTCAGCTATATGTCCATTTGTATGTGGGATTCTGACTTCCTATATTATTTCATACGTATAGATTGAACATTTGTTTGGAAAGTATTATAAAATATATGTTTTTAGTTATGCGCTTGCTGCGGGATGTTTAAGTCCAAAACTACAGGATTTACTTATGTAACCTATGTTTTTAAGAACGCAACATACGTTCTTTTTTTTCATTTTTGTATTGTACTGGACTATTAAATTTCTCTACATTTATATATACGTTATTGGGAGAATCTCTAAGTTGTCCACCAGCTTGAAGCACCTTTAAATAGTTAGACAACAAATACATTAGTTGTAGATAACGGTTTATTATTTAATGAAATAATTAAATTTTAATATCAAGTTATTTGTTCTATGCAAGATTGTAAGGAAATCTTTAAGTTTTACGTCCCACAGTTATGCCGTCTATGCTAAAGCAGACGATTATAATGAAAAACGAATAAAATAAACAAAGTGGGAGTAAACGGGAAAATTCGAGGAAACCCACGCATAGGGTGTTTGTCCAGCACAAAGTTCACTTGACGTGAACTGATTAACCGCAGATACAGAAGATTGGATGAACTTCTACCAAACTGTTTTTTTTCTTCCTGAATTGACACAATTTAGACAAATTCCTAACATAACAGAGTATTTATTCTTAGTGCCAGTGCGCAAAATTTAAACAATTGTCAGGGCCACGTCTTCACCGCGGACTAGGGTGAACAGATTCACAAAACCAAAAAAATGTGAAAGTCCATCTGTGGGATAAAATCTACAGATTTTCAAAATAACCATTTATTTATTTATTTATTTAAGGTTATTTCGGTTGTACTTTTTATATAATGTTTAACATATAAGAGGAACCAGAATTGATTGGATCTTGATTTCACATTTTTTAATGCCTGAATTTCTTGTAAAATGAGTCTTTCCTTGAAAACACTGTTGAATAGAAATAGGAATATGACGTAGAGTTCTGGGCTTTCGACATCTAAGGCCATTTACCCCCTCAAGTATGAGGGATGACGTACTCGGTGAGCACACTTTTCCAAGGAAAAGGAAGGAAGAAAGGATTGGGGAAGGAAGGAAGCGGCCTGGGGCCTATAAGTTAGGTACCACATCGGCATTTGTCTGGTGTTAATTACGGAAACCCAGGAGAACTTCAGTCAGGATTGCTGGCCCTCATCGGCAATCGAACCCGCGACCGCTCGTACCGAAAATACTTTTGAAGTACATGCATAAAACTACTAATTTACTACGTAATAGGAGTCAAAAATAGGACGCATATTTAAAAACATTTTGCGTCTAGTTCACTGTTTTCTTGAGAACCAGGGCGCCTGGTCACATTACCGTAGATAAAAGAAAGAGATAGATTGTCTACTCGGAGCATGGAGGGTTTTCTGCTAACCTGTCTCAATTGTAGGATGTATATCCTACTGATTTTTATAGTCACTTAGTAAACTTCACTTCTTGAATGCGATAGAAACTTTAACCAAATATTATATTGAGTACAATTAATGACATCATCATATCTTTTTATTACTATAAAAAGATCAATGTTAAGTTTTGTTGTAATACTAGTGTAATTATACCTTAACTAATAAACACTATATTACTGTGTTTCAAACTACAAAATAATCACTGTTCTGTTTCATATTTTCACGTGCACACGGTGTATCATTTAGTGGTAGAGCATTTAGCTCTAGTGCATTGGGTCCCTAGATCGATCTAAGTAAATTTGTGGGAGACAACTGTGCAGTGACAAAAATCCGTTCTCCGGACAGCGGTACGGTATATTGTACAGCGGGGGACACTTCTAAATGGTACACCTTAGCCGTAAATCTCCATATGGCTGTACCATTTAGAAGTGTCCCCCGCTGTACAAATGTACGGTATCATCTTGTTTACTACAGAAATCAATATGAAGCATACGTTATCCATATGCTACGTAGACACTGCCCTTAGATGTTACATCATGCCGTTGCAGGATGTCTGACATTTAACACTTTTCCGTATATCACATGCGTATACTTATATTACATTGCTCAGCTATATGTTATATAGGTCCAATTGTATGTGAGATCCTGACCGCCTATATTTTTCATACGGAAAGTACGTATAGATGGAATACTTCTATAGAATGTATTATTATAAAACATGTGTTTTCAGTTATACGTCTGCTGTACGTTAAGTCCAAAAACTACAGGAATTACGCATGTAACATACCTTTTTTGGTAAGCCACCTACATCTTTTTTTCGCAGTGTGTCCAACATTGGGTTTCTCAACCTGGGTATCGCTAATAGCGGAATGTGTGTTTTTTTAAAGATTGTTTTGAATTTTTCAATTTTGATAGACATATTTATTTCCATACGTATTGTCAAATAGGGCAAACACATTAAACAAAATTCTGAACTATTAAAGAATCATTAAATGAAGAATTGGAATAAAAGAGGAGTCAGACTGTTGAGGATTCTCCATATTAATATACAAAAGAAACGGCGTTTTCAGCAATAATAATAATAATAATAATAATAATAATAATAATAATAATAATAATAATAATAATAATAATAATAATAATAATAATTCATTATTTGCCTACAGTAATGATATTTTTTTTTAAAAAAAACATGTTTTTCCTCCTGAAGAGATGTATGCATTAACAAAAGTAGGCACTCACCGTCTGCAGCCCATAGAACAAAATATGAAGAGCAACTTAGGTATTATTACCCCCCCCCCAATAAAAAAAGAAAAATAGTTACATGAATCGGGAAGTTCACAGGAGTAACATATGACATTGTGAAAATACGAGGGAAACAATTTCAACTTTCAGTAATTCACCAGAAGAAAACCATGAGAGAGAACGAAACGAGGATACTGTAACCTGTTCATTAGACCTTACCACTCTCTTCACTCGACAGACACATTCTTCCATTCAATCATCGTGAAGTGGCTAACTTCAAAACATCGAGTGCAATCTAAGAGTTCTATAAGTATGAACTACGTAGTATAATTTGATTGTTCAAGAGGGAAGGGCATAATGCCGTTGCAATTCATTGTCTAATGAGAACGGAATGAGAAAATAAATTCGTAAGTAATTTCTGAGTGAAAGAAACAAACTTATCGATACATATGATGAGGGCAGCCAATGATGACAACTTATTGGAGCAGACGATCTTGCTGAATCATGTTTTTAGTGAAAGACGTAGATTACTATTTTTGAGCTGTGTACCCAATTTCCTATAATTTTAAGATCAGCGTCCGAGGAAATCGAATTACACTTGGTCTGCTCTTCGATTGTACTAGACACGTTATAAAGGTCACAATTGCACAAGGATAATAGGGTCTGTCTATCGATGCGATGTCGTTATCGACGACTAATGAACAGTTTTCTTTCGCTGTCGACCATGGTATTTTTCTGGTGCTAGGCGGAGGTTGAAAAAATAGACCTCGAATAACAGCTAAAGTTGAAATGACCTGGAAATATTACAGTATGCGGAAAAACAATAGTCCTGAAATCGTATAGTTGGCATTTATTTATTGTATAACGTAATGAAACATAAGAAATGTAACAAAAATGTCAACTAAGTGTTATTCAACACAAATTGTAAATTTAAGAGGAATCGAGCCTGTACATCACGTGTTCAAAATGTTGACCATTACGTCTAACATTTTTCATAGCCGTTCTGTAGATCGATGGACATGTTAGTGAACACGGATTGCTGGAACAACAAAACAAATGATCGTATCTTTTCTCTTAACTCCAGTACAGTGTTAGGGTATTATCTATTCGGAAAATTGCTTCCTTTAGTATACCCCAAATGGAGACATCTCTACTCATCTCCTGCAGTGAGATGCTAGCCCTCACCGTATGAGAGGAAATAGTGCTATAAAGTAAACATCTTCTCCTCTGTTGTGAGTAACATTACCTTCGCTCCAAGTGCATACTCCGCTAGTCCACACACAGCTAAGCATACAATGTGGCACTCACAGCTCATACCACATTGCGCCCGCGCGCCATTTCCAAGCGAATTTCAGTACTGTTTATTTTGCCGCATACTATACTTAAAGAATAAACAAAGATAAATAGACAACAGCAGTTCTTAACTTCACACCGAGAGAAAAGAAGAAAGGTTGGAGACAGTTTTGCACGAAGTGAAGTTATGAAATCAAAAATTGCTATATGGTAAGATAAATTAATTAATTAATAAAATTGAAAACCTGTATCGATTATTAAATAGGTCATTCCTCTGAACCAATAGTACTACTAGTTTTACTATTAGTAATGCTACTACTGATCTTTATTATCACTCTATCTCAGTCTCCCAGTCAGGCTAATAGTTGTCGCTTACTGCGCTGCTTTTTGATATCACACAAGCATGGAAGCAGTGGAGGAAGATGAGCCTAAGATTTGGGGGAAATATTATTATTATTATTATTCTCATAAGGTAACCAATTTTCTTTCTGTGCGTTATCGTCAGCACTAATTTAGCACCGACAGTTTCTGTGCTTTTAAATTAAATCAGTTGAGGGGTGGGCCTAGCTTCAACATAGACTCTCACATAATATTTTTGTTTGTTTTTTTACGTGTTGTAGTATCACATTTTTAAAACATTGTAAGTCTTCAGTATTAATTTGGTACTAATTTCTGACATGTTTTAATTAATACTATTGTGCATATGGCTATGTTCAAGTGAAGATAAGATCACCCACTTTGAAAAATGCAGTAATAATTTTGTACATTAGGTATGTCAAAAATTAGTGCTGAAGATACCGCATAGGAAATGAAAATTGTAAATACCTTCTCATGAAAATGAAGGATCATTTGATTTCTTTTATGATGCCACCATTAGAGATTTTTGTACATCTCTTGGCAGTTGCGTAATTAGTTTTACTGTGCCCTGGACCGATCGATCATCGATTTACTTATACCTACCCCACTGCCCCACGTATTTCAGCTGCTGCCTGTATGATAAGTAATGAGACTCGCCGCGCCGCGGCGCGCGTGTCGCTGGAGCGGGTTTGTCGGTGATGGAGGATGTAGGGGGGGGTCCGAGCAAAGCAACGCACCGCGCGTCAGTTGGCTCCGAGCCTTAGTGGAGCGCGGACAAGCCTTGGACAAAGCCCTTGTGAACATTCTTGTCACGGCGGAAAATCAACAAACATGGAGGGTTCCATCGAACAGCGTTATGCGATCAAATTTTGCGTTCGCCTGGGGAAAACGGCTACTCAGACGCTTTCTCTCATCACGGAGGCCTACAAAGAGGAAGCCCTATCCAAAGCCCAGGTGTTTCGTTGGCACAGTGCGTTCCGGAACGGCCGGGAAAGCGTTGAGGATCTGGAGAGGGCTGGACGCCCGACAACAGTGACTACGGACGAAACTGTGGCAAAAGTGAGGGATCTCCTGAACTCAGACCGTCGATTATCGTTGAGATTGATTGCTGATGAACTCGATATGAACCACACAACAGTGCACAAGATTGTGACGGAACAATTGGGAATGAGAAAAATCTGTGCGAAACTGGTGCCGCGAGTGTTGACTGACGAACAAAAGCAACGACGTGTTGATTGTTGTCAGGAACTGTTGAACCTCATGAACAGTGACCCTAACTTTGAAGATGACGTCATAACAGGTGACGAGTCGTGGGTGTTCCAGTACGACCCTGAAACGAAACGTCAAAGCGCGGAGTGGCACACTCCTGCGTCCCCGCGCCCCAAGAAGGCCAGAATGTCGAAGTCAAAGGTGAAAACAATGTTGATTGTTTTTTTTTGACAATGTGGGGGTGGTCCACAAGGAGTTTGTACCCCAAGGACAAGCCGTCAACGCCGCCTTCTACAAACAAGTCCTTGAGAGACTGCACAGGAGCGTCAAGCGGAAAAGACCGGCGATCGCTAGCCGGTGGAAGTTGCATCACGACAATGCCCCTGCCCACACCGCCTTCTTAGTGACCTCCTTTTTGACCCGGATTGGGGTGGAAGTCCTTCCACAACCACCCTACAGCCCAGATGTGAGCCCGGCCGACTTCTTCCTCTTCCCGAAGCTGAAGCCACGCTTGAAAGGAACCCGTTTTGCAGACGTCACAGCCATCCAAGCAGCCGTGACCACATTTCTAAAGGACATGCCGGCTGCTGACTTCCAGGGGGCGTTTGCAGCGTGGAAACATCGATTGCAGAAGTGCATCGACGCAAGAGGAGAGTACTTCGAAAGCTTTTAAGTCCCTGTACAGATCAGATCAATAAAACAATGTTTCCAGACCTGGTCTCATTACTTATCATACAAACCCTGTACATATATATATATTCATATTCATATCATATATATATTCATTATCTTTTTCCTAAGTTATCACTACATACTTGATATGAATTACTTTATACATAGGAAGTTGAATTGAAACTGGTTTACTTTACTTAATCCTATTTAATAAAAAACAACGATAATAATAAAATAAAATAATACAATAATAATGAGATGGTAATAAACTAGGTTTCAATTAGGTCAACTAGATTTTAAACAGGTCCAACTTTTGTCTTGTTCCTGGTTGGGGTTGGAACCCGGGAGGGGGCGCGGCGCTCTGATTGCAATGACTCATTATGCAAAACTTTCACTAGGCAGCTAACTAGACAAACATTACAGTCACAATTTTCCGGGTATCGCCTAATGGGGATTCAGAAAGGGGAGAGGGTTCTCGGGCCTCTACATGAGGAGTAAAATATATAAAATAGTCTCTAATGAAGCTCTTGTTCAAAGGCTGTGGGAAAAATATTTTAAAATTTCTGTCAAAAGGAAGATTTTGGTGCGATCTCCACTCACTGCAGATAATGTATGAGTTTCCAGTTCATGGTAATCCTGGATTCTCTCTTGTTGACAAACATGTCTTTCCTCAACGCCGCCTCAAGAAGGGCGGAGATAAATACGTATTATGAAGCACTGCAGTCCACATTTTTAGTTAGCGAACTAAACATCGAAAAATGTCTCAAGTTTATTCTTCAAACCTTTGGCTCCCTCAAAAATTTATGGATTCGCCCCAGGTATCGACTGTTGCCAATTAAGTGCTAATAGTAATAGCATATCTTTCAAAATGTTTTCAAACGTTTTTTGCATAAGGAACAGTCTTCTGTATTCATTTTTCATCCTTGCGCTCTCTTTTTACTGTGTAACTGCTGGAGTAACTGCTCCACTCGCTCCATTGCAGTTACGCCACTGTCTCTTGGCCTCTTGATAAGAGCACTAATTTTCTTTCTCTGCCATATTGTCAGGACAAATTTGTCACTAATATTATTTAAGCGTTTCATCTCACTTGATTGTGTGGATGGGGCGAGCTTCAATATAGACGTATCAAGATTTTTTTTAATGTTTGTGGAACATTTCACATTTCTTTAGCAGTAAAGTCGTCAGTACCAGTTGGGTACTAATGTTTGCATATGTTTTAAAACTAGTGCCGGAGTAGGTGAAACCAGGAAATTACGAATATCTCTTTGCAGTCCCTGGAGCAAAATGTGTGCTTGTAAAAGTTGTTAATATTGTTCAGTGTTTGTGTTTTCAAAAGGGATAAAAAAGGTTACATTTATAAAGTACATAGATTAATTACCCTGCTCATGTATTTGTGATTGTAGTAAAAGCCCCTGAGATATTACCGCAACGATGCAGCTTTTTAATATTAATTAATATTCAATAAACGGATAACATCACTTGATATTTGTTAACATTGTGGATTAAATAACTTGTCTTCATTGAATACTTTTGTGAATTAACACTATTGCATCTATTACTGTATACATTCATACGCATACATACATATGCATCGATTACTGTATTTTGGTCTGTAAATATCGTTATGGTAATATCTTTATTATATATATATATATATATATATATATATATATATATATATATATATATATAGATAGATAGATAGATAGATAGATAGATAGATAGATAGATTAACACACAGGTGGTAGTTATGACATGAGGTTATTCGCTTCTTCTCACCCTCAAATGGTCTCCAATAATGTTTACATTGTTCGGAAACGACATATTTATTTTAATATCTTCCCCATTTATTTATGACAATCTTAACAAACCAGAGTCAAAATTTTGAGGATAAAGTATTTGAAACCAAACGTTTGTTGCTTTTTTGTAGAAAATTATCAGTTTTCTAAATACGATTAGGATTAGAATTATGTTTCTGAGTTTTCGGTATCTATGCCATGTTAACCTGTCACGTATGAGAGATAACTTCACTCGGCTATCACACTATCCGAGGAAAGGGAAAGGAATGGAATGGAATGAGTAGTGGAATTAATGGGGACGTCAGCATCGAGGCTATATGTCCTCGTCATGATTGACTCGGTTGCTCAGGACTGCAACATTAGAAGAAGAACGTGCTAAAACGAATAGAGTTTAAATGAACAAAAGAGCTGCTAAATGAAAAGAAGAAAAATAAACAAAATCAAAAGTAAGTGACAAAAGAATAAATAAGATAAGATATATAACAATAACAATATATAGAAAACAACACTAAAAACTGAGATAAAATTTTAAAAAATTAGCAGCAATAAAGCAATCACAACAAACTAAAACAGCTCAGAGAACGTGAGCAACTCCACAATGAGAAATGAATTTAAGTACACAGTTAACAACATCACTGTCATCCCGCAAGGCAGTCCAAAACATTCTCTGATATCTGAGTATTCAGGACAAGAAGGAAACGACCAGGGAGCTACGTGTTATGTACCATCTCGGCATTTGTCTGGTGTGAATAAGGAAAATCCAGGAAAACCTCACGGCCAGGATTTCTGGCCTGAAAAAAGCCTTTGCACGTTTTCGACCGAGTCCCAACCGGAAATCGGACCGCTCGCACCAAAGACGAAAGCTTTAGTGACTATGCTAGATAAGAAAATAATAAAATAATCACAAGTTGAAATTTTCAGATCGTAGTGGACCATGCAAGATGCAATTATTGCACAATTAATTTTCAATAAAAAAAAGCAATACTCCATTTAGCATTCCACGCTTGGACTAAATTAGGTGGATGATTATTGAAAGTGAATTATTAAATAATTATTTAAGTGAGAGTACAGAAAGCAACAGAATATTATCCACTACAAGGCAATATGGTCTGTATGGAATTAGGAACTTCTCGCGACATATGTATGCGCTTATCTACTTTCTTACCATTTCTCAGTTATGTTGTTTCAATGATTAACTGACCTTTCTGATTTAGAGTATTTAGTACAACTAAAATAACTCACAGGGAACTAAACATAAACATGGATTATATTTAAAATTATCTTCCTCTTCAGTGACAGTGGACGCTGGTTCGATCCCAGTTCACATTAAGTGGGCTTTGTGGTGGACAAACACCATGCCCGCGGGTTCCCTCAGGGTTCTTAAGTTTCCTTCCAATTTCTTCATTCCATCATTTCATTCGTTTCTCATCATCGTCTCCTTTAGCCTAGCGTGGAACTAAACCTGAAAAATTTCATTTCATTTTTATCTTCCTCTCTTCCTCTTCACTGAAATTAAAATTCACCATTCCTTCACGATCATTGGCCTAATGCTCCAGATTACAACACCTGCCTGTTTTCTACAGCACTCAGCACAACCACTGCTCCAATATAATGTTCAAATTGTATTATAAATTGTATTATTTTCGATGCTTTGACATTATAAAGTGATATTCTATGTATGAAGTATATTTCTTTCATTCACATCTGGATCACAGTGCTATGTGCTAAAGTGGTTGAAAAAAAGTTATCGTATTTTCTTGTGTACATCTCGAGTAAGTGTAGATCAGCTCCTGTTCTATTGTGGAAGATGAAAATATCACTATTAAATTTTGTGTCACATACTCTTGTTTTGGAACTCTATGTGCTACCTTAGTCGACTTAAGACCCGGCAAGAATTTATCCCCTAGTCCTCTAAACACCCTATAGGCATTCATAACTAGCGTTTTCTTCCTTTTTCATTAATATTTGATGCTGTTATTGATTTGAAACATAGGCGCACTGTGACTCAGTCGTCAGCCTTCCCGACTGGTCTAGTTGCTAGTGCGTTTGACTATGGTGTACATGGTCCCAGGTTCAGTTCGTTAGAAATTTTAACTGTCCTCGATGCTTCTGTGTTCGTGTCTCTGTTGAATCTAGTACATAATTCCGAAAAACCGTAGAAACAGAAAATAAGTCAAGAGGTTCTTTGAAAAAAGTGGTAGAGTGCTCACACCTGGTGAATAGGGTCTGTGGTTCGATCCCGGACAGGTAAATTTGTAGTGAGCAATATCGTGTTCATGGGTTTTGTGGGGTACTCCCGGATTCTCATTTCACCATTCCTTCCATCATCCGTTTCCCTTAGCATAAAGGGCATAATGTGGGTCGTTAAACTAACAGCTTTCATGTTTTAAATTTAAAACAAATATTCATTTATTTCTTTATTCTAAAAAATAGATTTGATTCTTCGGGCCGCTGTGCCTCAGTGGTAGAGTGTTCATCTCTGGTAAATGAAGTCCGTGGTTCAATCCCTGCTCACAGCAAGTAGGCTATGTCTTAGAGTTTTCTTGGATTGTCCCGTTTTCTCCTACGATCTGCATTTTTCTATTTCATCATTTCCATCACTCTGTCTCTTTTTATTCTAACGGCATTACCGTATTCGTGAACCTCAAAGATTCCAGTCCCTCATCTTTATTCTCACTACTGTGTGTGTGACAATTTAGAAGTTTTGTTTAAAATAAATATATTAAACAATGAAATAAAATTCACATTGTTTATGTCAGTTACAACTATGCATACAGGTCAGTGTCCTGGTCAGGATCATGTTAATCTATCAATTGTACAGCCTGCATTCAACCCCTGCTGCGGATGAGATTAATTCTGAAAATCTTACCTTCTCTGTCCATGAATTACTTAGACTGTTCGCTAAAAAGGTACGCGCCTTTTACTTCTTAATGCTAGTGCAGTGTCCATGATTCATGCAGCATGATAGCTTTACGATGTTGATAAAGGATTCTAAATTTTAAGCCAACAAACCTACTAATGACCTCCATATATGGAATCTAATGCATGAACACAGAAAGCACAGGCTTTACATGACAGCAAAGAGACACATGTATCTTCTTATTTACTTTGATTTAAGTTTAGTGTTCCCTTCAGCAAGTCTAGGTGAGACGTGGAACTACAACTTAACAAGGTATGCGAACCACGTGAACTCTCGAATCCGGGTCTCCCACGCCAACGGTAAGTACACTATTCACATAACCACAAGGCAGCTCACATATATTTTCGTTAGGTTAGGATTTAGGTTAGAATTTACATTTCTGCATCTAAGGCCTTTTAACCCATCACGTTTTGAGGGATATCGTCCCATGGCGAGCATACAATCCGGAAAGGGAAGGAAGAAAGGGTGAGGGAAGGAAGGAAGTGGCCTGAGACCTAACGTTAGGTACCACCCCGGCATTTGCCTGGTGTGAATGAGGAAATCCCAGGAAAACCTCATTCAGGGTGGCTGGCCTGAAAAAGCGTTTTACACTTTTCGATCCAGTGCCACCACCGGGAATCAAACCCGGGATCGCTCATCCATTTTCGTGACAAACTTGTTAGGCATGTTGGACACTGACATTACGAATGTTTGCAGTTTATAAAATAATATGATTTTTATTTGATTTGATTCGAGTTTTCCGTTCCTTTCAGCAGCAAAGCTTAATGAAACGGGGACCTATAGCTTAACGTGAGATGCGAACCGCATTAGGCTCACGTCGGGAATCAAACCTGGATGTCCCACACCAAAGATGCGTACATTAAAAATTTAGGCATCAACGAGCACGTTTAAAAAAATATGATTCACTTATACATGATTCGGATCCTTTTCCCAATAAATTTCATACTATTATTATTACTGTACTACTACTACTACTACTACCAATAATAATAATAATAAAATAAGAAAAGTGCATTTATACCAATTTCCTTACAATATATATATATATATATATATATATATATATATATATAATTCCTTTCATCCCTTAACATCAAACGATGTGTACGTTTGTACTTCTGCACTTTTATGTAATGCTCTGAGAGCAAAAATGACTAAATATTAAAAAAAATACTAGTTACCATTACTAATTATATAATGTATCAAGTTTTGTTCATGTGCGCGAATATTACATTGCACCTTTTTTTATTTCTTTTCTGTGGATTTTTGTAACTTGAAAATACCAATCACACCTTGTCTGCATTCTATGCTTGCAAAAGAACAACTGCTATGTCGTCTATAGCATACTTACTATTTTTGAGCAAATATACATAAACTCGAGAAAGAATTATAATTTCCGTCGTAGTAAAATATTTTAAGTCCCCTTTACGTGACCCTATTAAATGGCTGATAAAACTCAAACACCAACAAACAAATGTGAGCGTGCTGATCGTGCTTAGAATTGAATTCGAGTTATTTTCACAAAGAAAGCGGGAATTTTCTGCAACCTGTTTCAAATATGTTTTTTTCCTTCAATAACAACGTAAGTTTTATTCATTGGTATTGTTTTGTTGCTTTGATTTCTAAATATAAAATAGCTGTTTTGTTTACAATTGCGTACATGTGAAATATAACACATGTAATTATTAACATATACAATCTGCTTTACAGTATATATCTACCGGTATACTATATTTCACTTAACTAAGGTTTATTGCAAGAAAGATGCAGGTTTTCTTAATGTATTAATTCTTAATTATATTTGACAGTGATCAGTAATTCAATACTGTACTAATTTTAGATTATTATTAGTATTACTTCTAGATATGGATTCAGTAGCTAAGGAGCAGGTTTTATATTTGAAGGGTGTGATGCAAGAACATGGTAACTCACAATTTTGAAATTGCTGCATATTGCAGCACCTGATAGAAAGCAACGCATGCCGCTTCGTTTGACCTTGTCCGTTTAAACCTACATGTATATTCTTATGTGTAAAATCAGCTTTCCGGCTTTGAGAATGAATTGTGAGGAGAAAACCTCTAATTTCTTACAATAGTAAAATTGTGGGTTACCATGTTCTTCTCCCACACCCTTCATTTCATCATATTATTTTATTCTAACTAGACTTTATAGATATACTATTTAAAGTTCGATTATTGAATTCAAAATAATTTGGAAATTTAATGTGTTTTTTGTACTGTTGTGAAACTCACTTGTAAAATTTACTTGATAACCTGGTATCAATATTACCATAGAATATACTTTTCTTGTTGGCAGGAATACTCCAATTTTCAACAAAATATAAGAAACGTTAGATAATTTTTAGGCTTTAATTATATAATGTGGGGTGTTACCGGGTCCACAAATAACAGTTTGTTTACTTTTTAGTTTTATGAATTGTTTCCATGGCATATGAAATACTAATCGACACACGTAAAATTGCTACTAAATTTTCTCAATTCATAACCATGTATTTTTATATTTATTGGAGCATAAAAAGTAATTATATGAAAAAATATTTTTAAAAATTCTGCAATGTTAATAGAGTCTGTGTTGCTTATGATTATATCTTCGTATCTTACATTGTCTGCTTTAATATTTGTTTGTCATATGATTTTTGAGCTTTTTGAGAGAAATAAATTATTGTTTGGTGTCCTCAATTACAAAACTTGAATACAATATATATATAGTAAATCTTGCAAACTGCTTTTCCTACTTCCAGCATCTGTTCATATTATATTGTGTTCTTACAAGGTCCCCTCTTCGTACTTTGCTCGAAGCGTGACCATTGCTTTTGAACAACATTGTGTGGCAAGATTCTCGGTTAAGAGGCTGTATATTTCGTTGTAAAGAAATGTCATGGGTTGTAAAACCTTTTGTAAAAGCGAAGAAGACATCATGTGTCGCCTGCAGTTCTCAGATCATAAAAGACAGGGCAAAATTCCTTCCAGCTGCTTTGTGACTTTACACTACAGCATGCTTTATTACCTTCAAAAGGTTTGGAGAGAAGTAAGTTACCTCATACAAATATGAATGTGTGCTTACATATATATGTGTGTGTGTGTGTGTGTGCTCTGTTTCCTCATTCTGCATTGTCTACCCTGAGAGATAAGATGTGACCTTTTGTCTGCGAAGAGATAAATAGCACTCCTCTTGCAATAATGTTAATATTACAAGGTTTCTGTTATAAAGGTTTTTCCTATGTATATTTTAATATGTTATAGTGAATAAAGTACTATTATACATCAAATCACAACTAATCTCCATCGGATAGTTACCGTGTGCAACTTGGGCTAGGGAGAGTCAGTTTCGATTCCCGATTGAAGCTTGGATCCCACGTGAAACTGTAGATCTTGCTGAATGGAACGATAAGCTCCATTCCAATTGATTTGATGGTGCCGCGATGGTTCAGTGGTTGAGCGTTCACCTCTAGTGCATGAGATCCCTGGTTCAATCCCCGCTCGCGCCACGTGAACTTTATGGTGGAAAAACACCGTGTGCGTATGTTTCCTCGGGATTCTCCTGTTTCTTCCACATTCTTCATTCCACTATTCTACTTATTTCTCATCATCACCATCTCCTTTAGCCTAGCCGGCATAAGAACCAAAACTCAAAGATTTCATTTCATTTTTTTCCAATTGAATTACATTTTTTGTTGCGTTCAATGACCAATTATATTGGCTGATTGTCATATGTATAGAACATGTCCATGATGTGATTATACAAATATATATTCATGTTATACTAAAAAACATAACTACATTTACATTTCCTAGATGATAGAAAAACATGATAAAATATTGAGGTTTTCTTATACAGAAGATACAGATTTTTTGTTTACAAAATAGATAAATATAATATGCACAAAAATTACATTTACGATTTAGCATACCTTAGATCAGTTTCCAAGTATTCCTTCACACTGTAAAAGCAGCGATTTAGCAACAGAGTACGTACTGACTTTTTCAAACTTTCATGTTTGGTAAGAGACTTAATTTGATTAGGTAATGTATTAAAAAGTTGTACACCTTTGTATGCAATTATTTTTGAAACTAAAGTGGTATTATGAAGAAGAACTTGGAGCTGTGACTTCGTTCTTGTATTATATCTATGTTTATCTGAGTTCTTTTTGTACAGTTCTTGTTTCTTGTGGACCAAAAGTAATGTTTCGTATATATACAATGAAGGAAGTGGAAGAATATTTAGGTTTTTCAATAGCGTTCTACAAGAAGTATAATATGATGTATAGTGATTATTCTTATCGCTTTCATTTGGATTATAAAAAACTTTCTTAAAGCCAATGGGTGAACCCCAAAAGGCTATTCCATATCTGATTTTGCCCTGGAACAGTACATGGTAAGCTGTTAGTACTGTTTTTCTGCTCAAAATGGGGATAAGTGACCTTATTAGGAAAATTTCAGAGGATAATTCATGAGATACTTTTGCAACATGTTGAGACCAGAGAAAATTACTATCCATCAGAAGAACAAGAAACTTAAATGTTTTGGTTCGCATTGTTATTTCTTTGTATGCAACTATGTGATGTCAGAAAATTGGGTAAGATTGGTAACAATCGAACTACCTTTGTACAATTCATGTTGTGCTTCAGTTAAAAAGTTTTACATAAAAATAAATGTTCATGAATAATTAATTAAAGAATGTTATAGAATACATTTTACTAAACATATCCTACATATTTGCGATACACTTCCTTGTATATCAGAGCAGCATAGCATTATCAATTTACAAAGAAAAACCTTTAAAAAATAGCATAGTGCAAACAAAAATTTACTGCTTTAAATATTTTCAAAAAATTTAAATTTACTGAATTATCAAGACATCAGCTTCCACCTACCCAATTAAATGCTCTTAAATCTCTTATCTTTCTCTATTCCAAGTAACATATTAATTGTTTGCGTGTGTATAATAATAATAATAATAATAATAATAATAATAATAATAATATAATTTGACATGTTTTACATTTGTCTGCGGTTCACATGTAAATATGATTTTCTGAATAAATTACGCTGATCAATTACGCTGATCATATAAATGGTGTCTGTTCTTTTTTCCTCAAATCAAGGTTTTGCACATTGATCAACAACTATATGAAATGGAATTGGTAAGCAATTACCGGAAGTTTGAAGCGGAATGCAAAATTTAAGACGTTAAGGAAAGCAGTACGAGAGACTTGATATTGCAAGTAGCAAAAATATGGAGATATAGACGTAATTTACAATACAGTACATAATAAGAAGTTGGAAATTTACCGTGTAGATGTATCATTTCCGGTAATAATTGGTTGTAATTAATATCTGGTGCCTTTCCTTTTGCATGTCAGTTATTCTTTAAGTGATCCATCAACAGTAATCTGAGATCATTTTTTATTCGAGAATGACTTTGGTATAGAGTTTCTAGTGTTTAAGGGTTCACCATATCCCTGAGATATGTTGTCAAATTCTTCGAAAGTGACTTAGATATGACATAAGAAAATGTAGTTTAAGGCTCTTTTCGCATCTTAATTATTTAAAATTTTGTTACACACCTTTCATTATCTCCTTCTTGTGAAGGCATTTATTCTGGCCAAGAAAAAGACACACAGCATTTGTAGAATTTCACCAAGCTTGGTGTTCTGTCTCAGCCCTTGTACTTTCGCAGTGTTTTCAGATGTCAACTTCCCTGTGTATAGTAAAGCAAATATCTCTTCTTTGAACTTTGTAGGCAAAAGATTTGGGAGTTGGCTACACAGATATTGGGAATAGTTTTGTGTTTGGTTGAGTGTTTTCACATACTACTTCAGAACTCATTTGATGTACAACGGAATTAATAAAAGCAAAGTGGGTTAATCAAATGCTCATTCACGATCATTGATCCATTAGCAGATTTTTTGCTCTTAGGTAACTTTCTTGTATTCCACTACTTTTCATACGCCCGACTGGTTCATTAACACAGAGAGTAAAGCGTCCTTGAGTAAGCTGTTTGTTGGTCGAGAAGTATGCCCATTACTTTAATATCACCACACACAAGCTACTTGTGTCCTTTAAAGTTCACATTTTGAAGGAATGTTTTCGCGGTACTTGATCACTACCTGATAGCAGCGATAATACGAGAGAGATTATCGTTGAATAAAGGTAATATTCTATGTGCGGAAACGCAGAGATTTAATTTAAAGAAATTAGAAGAGAGCCAGGTAAGAGAGGAATACCAGATTGAAGTTTCGAATAGATTCTCGGCTTTAGAAGATTCGAAGTGCACTAGTGTTCATGATACTTGGATTAAAATTAGAGATAGCATTAAAATTTCAGCAAAAGAAAAATTGGGACACGCGGAAATACGTAGGAACAAATCATGGTTCAACCAGGAATGCATTAAACTAGCAGAGAAGAGAAAACAGGCAAAATTACGCTGGCTACAAAATTCGAATGAAATAGCAGCATAAAATTTAGCAGATATCAGGCGGAAAACTTCCAAAACTTTTAGAACAAAGAAACGCGATATTTGAAAGCTAAAATTAAGGAACTTGAAGATAATAGTAAAAATAAAAACATTTGGGACATGTATAAGGGGATTAGCGAATTTAAGAAAGGCTATCAACTTCGTGCTTATATATTAAAGAAAGCTGAGGGTACAGTTCTATCTGATGCGGATAGCATCTTAAATAAATGGAAAGATTTCTTTGACGATTTGCTGAACACGCAGCCAAAAACTAATGTGCGTGGAGAAAAAGAGATACACACCACAGAACCGTATATTCCAGAACCCAACCGAATAGAAGTAGAAACCGCTATAAAGAAATTAAAGAAACACAAATCTCCGGGTGTGGATGAAATTCCGGCTGTGTTAATTTTAGCTGGTGGCGAAAAATTGTGGAACGAGATACACAAACTCATTCCTCTTACCTGGAACAAGGAAGAATTGTGACAAGAGTGGAAAGAATCAATCATTGTTCCAAATAATAAGAAAGGCAACAAATCTGACTGTAATAATTATCGAGGCATTTCTCTTCTGTCAACATTCTATAAAATCATTTCAAATATTCTATTAGCAACATTGACCCCTTACGCAGATGAAATTATTAGAGATTATCAGTGCGGATTTAGACGAAACGGATCAAGTATCGACCAAATATTCATCATTAGCTAAATAATCGAAAAAAAGTGGGAATGCAATACCCCGGTACATCAACTATTTATTGATTTTAGAAAGGCGTACGACTCGGTTAGGAGGGAAACATTATACATCGTTCTTACAGAACTTGGAATACCGAGAAAACTAATTATATTAATTAAAATATATTTATATGAATCTCAAAGTAAAGTCCGGGTAAGAAAATTTTTGTCCACAAGATTTCACGTCGAAAATGGACTGAAACAAGGAGATGCGTTGTCGCCATTATTATTTAACTTTGTTCTGGAATACGCTATAAGGAAAATCAAAGATAGCAACCAGGGCCTAGAGTTGAACGGTATTCACCAGGTAATGGCATATGTTAATGATATAAATTTAATAGGGGATGATAGGAGAACAATAGAAAGAAATCCAGAGATCTTCTTAATCGCTTGCAGAGACATGGGTTTCTAAGTAAATGCAGAGAAAACTAAATACATGGAAGTGCGTCGGGACCGTAATACAGCAAATTTGGATGCGTTAAAATATTAAATAATACTTTTGATAAAGTGGATACTTTCAAATATCTAGGATCAAATTAATAGATGAAAATCATATTCACGAAGAAATTAAATGTCGACTAAAAACAGGGAATTCGTGTTACTATTAAGTTCAAAATCTCTTGTCGTCGCAAATTCTGTCGAGAAATTTGGAACTTAAAATATACAAAACTATAATCATGCCTGTTGTTCTGTATGGTTGCGAAACATGGTCGTTTACTCTGAGGGAAGAACATAGACTGAAAGTATTTGAGAATAAGATCCTGAGACCAATATTTGGGCCCAAGAGGAACGGGAATGGGGAATGGCGGAAACTTCATAACGAGGAACTACATAATTTATACCGTTTACCCAACATTGTTAGGGTCGTCAAGTCTAGGAGGCTTAGGTGAGCAGGTCATGTAGCTAAAATGGAAGAGAGTAGAAACGCTTTCAAACCTTGATTGGAAGACCCATCGGAAAACGAACATTAGGAAGACCTAAGCGCAGATGGGAAGACAATATTAAGATGGATCTCGCAGAGATAGAAATACAAAGTAGAAGCTAGATCCAATTGGCTAAGGATAGAAGTCAGTAGAGAGCTTTTGTTAACGCGGCAATGAAATTCCGGGTTCCATAGGCCATAGAGTTAGTTAGTTAGTTATATGACTTTTAGAAATGTTCGAAATACACAATTGGAATTGATGCTAGTTCGTTTTTACTGCGTAATAATATAGCCGTCAAATTCTTCATTAATTAGTCTATAAATAACCATCATTACTTACGGTTATATATGTGAATTCTTAGTTTTTTAACAATCCGTCATTTTCTTTTCGGAACACCTTAAACCTTCTTGTACAAAAATTCAATAATGTATTTATCACGATATCTGACTTTGAAGAAACAATACAAGTAACAGTGATGCATATTGCAATAATTTGTGTGGGTAGAGATTCACAGTTGAGGATTCTAGTCCTTTACCTATTTGTTTTACAAAAACACAAAATGATTTTTGTGTCTACAAAGTTTGTATCTTCCTTATGACCAATGGTGAAGGAAGTAATGGTTTGTGAGAAAACCCCTTCGCTCAGGGCAGGCACCTAGGTGTCATGTAGTGACTTCAGATTATGATTCTTAGGTAACCTCCTTGGCTCATGACAGCCTCGCAAGGTATGGTTTGTTTTGAGGAATTCAGTTGGATTCAAAACAACCTCAAGGAATTTTAGAAAAGGTAGAGCATCTGCGTTTAATGCGACTTCCAGAGATGCTATGGGTTAATGATCAGTGGACAACTAATGCCTACCTCTTCTTTGGTTAAACTTTTATAGGCCCTTTTCAGGTGGCTCGTTTTCTTTCGGTTCCCATAGTGTTGTTCTTCTTGTCGTCCTGGTTTCGTGTATCGTCTAATGATAACTACCTAATGATGTTTTCCTGACCAAACCATCAACCAACCACGTATTTACCCAAGCAATCAATTAATCAAACAGTTGGACATTCATATTTTATTATTATCAGGAATTTCAGTGTTGTATATTACATTCATATTGTGAGAAACGTATATGGTTATAATTGAGTGCATGTTTTGTTATCGTGGTTTTCTACTCATGGCCAATACTATAATCGCCACATTTAAATTACCAAAAATCTCGATAGTTTCTAGAATGGTTTCTCTATTGGCACCTTCTCATCCATTCTTGTATCTTTATAAAGAAAATATGCCGTTTGGTTCCTTGGATAAGCGACTTTACCAACATTGACGTGATATCTAGTAAGGTAGCAAATAAGTCGTACCAACAAATAATAGGAATTAATTAATTAAAATTAATAATAAGGAAATTAATTAAAAAGAAATGATGAATGAAAAGGAATACAAATTCTCATGAAGAAGAATGTGTGATTTGTAGGACAAATCAGTGGTTATTTCAGTTTGTGTATAGCTGTAAAATAAACCCAGAAATATGTTCTAAAAAAATTGTTTGACTAATAATAACGGTAAGTAATTAGGTAAAGAAGCGCCTTATGAGTAATTTATTTTAAAAAAAATGAGAACATTTTCAAGCTCACTGTGATGCAATTTTTGTACTTTGTTACAGCTGCGGTGTTTTACACCAGGAGTATTGTTCTCGTGGAGATGTTTATATTGCACAGGTAATAGTGTTCAATTTGTGCTACTATATGAAATGTTTTGACTAAATCTGTACAATGCTAATGCATATTAAATTATATCTACAGCATCGTGTAAATGAAATATGTATTACAATGCAAAAACAAAATAATAATTTTAGGAAAACAAAAATTGATCCAAAGATTGTGATATTAGCCAATACTTTGTTTTTGTATCAGGGTCACAAAATTTTTGAACGGTCCCTGAATCGAGTTTTAAATTTTCTACGAAATAAGCGCATCATACTGACTTAAGTGATAGTTTCGGTTTTTCTACACTACATATAGTTCTCCAGATATAAGGACTACAATTATTTTTTTGATTGAAATATATTGGATATTTTGATTCAATAAATATAACAAAATAAAATATAGTGTTCCCATTCATGTGTTACATTCACTAACAAGGTCATCCTCTTGGCAAAGAATGGTCGGATCAGGGAAAATGTGCTGCATTTGTGGACATGTTGATTTTTTATATTAAACTTTTTGTGATACGTAAAACGATCTTTTATAAGCAATTGGATACGAACCTCTAAAGAGTATCTGTCCTAATAACCAAGTTATTATTATTATCCGTACATAGCTTCTAACGTTGCCTTGTAACTGCGATAAAATTGGGTTCTTTCTTATGGTAATAATTAATAATTAGATGCATTTAATCCTCCACTTAAAGAACGTCTACTTAATACCCTTTCTATTCTTGGCTCGATGAAAGAGATAAGGCTGCATCCAAAGACTTTCCATTAAATTTTCAATTCGTTTGTTCTGCACCATCTGCGATTCTCTCACCGCATCATCTCACTGTAACCTAATCTGTATCACAAGTCTCTCTCTTCCTCCAGATGAGGAAATAGAACTTACTTCGTTCCCAACACACAAATTATTTAAACAAGAAAAAGAAGTAGGATGAGGTGGTTTGTAATACTACTAAAAAAAAATCTACCGAAACTTAAGTGCAAATTAACTTTACACTATTCATATTATAATGTGTTTATTGTTATTATTATTTAATAGTATATCAGCTCTTTATGATGCCCTAAAGAACCGCCAGGTACCGCACATCACACGGACAGCCGGATATATTCATTCTATATGATTTATCATAGTTTCAAGTCCTAAATAGGACCCTTACGTTTCCACTGTTTGTGCCATGTACCCGATGGTGAGTGAGTTAGTGAGCGTATATTTATCATATGTCAATGATACATTTTTAAAAATAAAACCTGTGACTAGTTTTCGCTATTAGGGTAGTATTATTAATGATGATATAAAATGTGAATGTGATATAGAAGCAAGGATAGGAAGGGTGAAAGAAGCCTTTAGGAGGAAGAAAATACTAATTTCAGGAACCTTCGATAAATAATTAAGAAAAAAGACTCATAAAATGCCTCATGTGTATTATAGTACTGTATGGAGCAGAAACATGGACATTATGGAAAAAAATGATGAAAAGCAACAGGAAGCTTTCGAAATATGGATGTGGAGAAGAATGGAGAGAATTATCTGGGTCGAGCAGAAAACGAATGAGAAGGGTTAGAAATGGTGTCGAAGAAAACAACAAATTTAAATAGTATTAAGAAGAGGAAGAGAAACTGGTTGGTACATTGGGTAAGAAGAAACTGTATCATGAGGTACGCACTAGAGGGTATGACGGCAGGAAAGAGAGAAAGAGGACGAAAAAGACTACACTTAATGAACGATATCAAAACAGAGAAATCGTACGTAAAGACGAAGAGGTTAGCTGAAGACCATGGAGCATGGAAGCTTCTCAGTTGCAGCAAGTGACTTGCCAACAATGGCAGATTACCTATAATGATTGAAATTATTAATTTTACCTTAAAAGTGAAGAAGGAATAAAGTAACATGTATTGTAATTTTAAAATAGAAAACAATTGCAATGAAATATAGGACTCAGATTTTTAAAAATACGCTTTTTTTTTAAAACTGTATCCAACCTTTAACTAAGAACGAAGATAACTAAATAACGAACGAACAAACAAATGTCTTGTACTTCTAACTTTGCTGTTTTAACCAAAACCGGTGGATATTATTGCAATCACACAGCTTCCGATGCGTCGAAGTCAAAACACAGCTGTTGAACAAAGTGTTGTTCTGTCATTCACGTGCGAATGAGTGTTCTACGAACGTTCACTTGACGCGTACCGTACAAGTGCTTCCATTTCTCGGTGTTAGTATGACTCAATTGAAGAGTAATATAGCAGCTAACCGTGAAAATGTGTACGGACAGAAATACTGTCTGCTACACAGTAATAGATGTAGAATAATATATTACAATTACAGTAATTTTTCCATGGTAGAAATCCATAGTAATGTGAAATACAAAAATATACATTTTTTCCTGTCTTGCAATTTGGTTGCTATAAAATTAATAATTTTGTTTCGATTTCCTCGCAGCATACCAGCGGTCCATTCGCGGGACACCGGTTGGAAAACGCTGGTTTACAGTAATAAAGGAATTTACTAGTTTTTAAACCAAAAAGAACTTAGTATTGTTCTTTCGGTTTATCAGTTATGATGATGATTTTGTTATTAAATTATTACTATAAGACATGTCTTCCTTTTACCTCTAAAAGTTCTATTATTCATATGACCTGCAATAAAAATTTAACTATGTTAATGTGAGTAACAGACGTGAGTTTTTCAACAATATTTTTTTTATAAAATTGTGAATTCACATGTTGGCTAATGATTTCTTTAAAAAAAATGGGACTAATTGATAGACCAGGTTAACTACGTAACCAACAGCTATTGACTGTAGATGTTCAAAGAAATGAAATGTATAAGGATATCCATTATATAGAATGTGCAGTACATTTAATAGGATATCAATCTTATCCGGATATCAATCAACAAAGATCCGGATTTAACATTACTTCTGTACACAAAGAAGTTAAAAAAATATATTGCGTTAAAATATGTGTTTGTATACAAATGTTGTAAGGCGATTATTTAACTCTTAATATTTTCTTTACTTGTAATAGGCTGACATTTAATGTTTTTATAATCTTACAATAACCATTATTGTCGTTGTCATAAAACTACTTTGTCAGTATGTTTATATTATCGCTAGTGTATAGTAATATAAATATGAAAATCTATAAATTATGTATATTGTATAACTTTTGGTAATTGGAGATTCTATTCCCTGTTGAGGGACAGTAAATAAATAAATTATGAATTAACCTAAAACTACAAAACTGAAACTTTTCAAATTTTTGCAGGTCTTCATTGGAATTCAATCAAAAGTAATTCAATAACACTTTTATATAAAACTTTGTGAAGTAGTGCTCAACTAGTTAGGCAGAGGGAAGGAATTCTTGGACTTCGAAACTTGCAAAGAGTTTAATTCAATATCGTCCGTCCGTCTATCTGCTTCGGAAATTGCAAGTGGCATTGTGGGGCCTTGTCATGGCTAGAAGCAGAGATTCGATTCTCTCTTTTTTCTTTACCCTTTTTTGGTTTCAATTTTTGTCCTTCCTTTTGCAACAGACTTTATTTCTTTCTGTCTGCCTGGCTTGATCATGTCATGTTCCAGAAATCAAATTCTCGTTTGTCGGCTCACTGAAGTGTAAAATAAAGAAACAGCTACACGGAACGGAAAGATGAAAGAATTCGCTGGAGAGAACATGCTCCCATTTCCTTTATTGCAACAGCTACTGCTAGTTACGCCATTTGTTCAGCCTCAAAATATATTTCTCTCATTTCATTTAGTCAATTGTGATTTACACTATTCTCTTCACAAAAGGCAATTTTTCACCTGAAATAATTCTTATCAATTAGGAAAGGAAAAAAAATCTTTCTGAAGATGAGACCTAACACTGAACCTTACTAGTAGGTTTCTTGGCCTAGAGAAACCTTTGAGTGACCAGTTTGGTTTTAGCTATATGGTCAGCATATTCCACACATTTTTTCGTAAACTACAGTTAACTGCTATTTTCTTTGTTTATTTTTATAAACGACTGTTTTTTATTGGATGTTATCAAAACTGAATTTTCTATATCTTAATTACTTGAGTAGGTCCTCAAATTCTCATTAGTCCTTTAACAGTTAAAAATATACTTAAGTGGTACTAATTAACTCTCCGACCTCATCGATGATCACTGATCCTGACGTTAGAAAAGTCGCCTAAGATCGTTTCCACGTCAGTACTGAACATATATATTTAATAAGTAAAAACTTACTAGCCATGGTAAAAGCTAATTAAACGTAAGATACCAGTAAGAAAAACCAACTAATAATCAGGAAATCAAAGACGGACGTGGTAGGAAAGCCGAATATATACAAGTCGAAATATCTAAACCTGCATTACAAACTTTTATCCCATGTAACAGTGAACTTTATTACAAAAAATATGAGTATTTTCCACCTTTTTTCTGTGTGATACTCAGATATGTGGAGAAAGTCTCTTGAGAAAGATAGCACAATTAGAACAGAGTTGTGCTTTATTAACTGACAACACAGTTACTAGTTGAAACCTTTTAACTGTTAAGAACTAACTAACTAGCTTTATGGCCTACGGAACACGGAGTTTCAATGCCAGGGTCACAAAAGCTCTCCTTTGACTTCTACCCTTAGCTAACTGGATCCAGTTTCTACTTTGTGTTCTTATTTCTGCGAAATCCATCTTAATAATGTCCTCCCATCTGCGCTTAGGTGTTCCTAATGGTCATTTTCCTATTAGATTTCAAGTTAAAACTTTTTCAGCATTCCTACTTTCTTCCATTCTGGCCACACGACCTGCCCACTTGAGCCTTCTAGACTTGATGACCCTAACAATGTTTGGTAAACAGTATGAATTATTCAGTTCGTCTTTATGAAGTTTCCGCCAATCTTCATTCCCGTTCCTGTTGGGTCCGAATATTCGTCTCAGGATCCGAAAATTCGTCTCAAATACTTTCAGTCTACGTTCTTCCCTCTGAATAAGCGACCATGTTTCGCAACCGTATTGAACAACTGGCATAATTATTGTTTTATATAGTTTAAGCTTCAGATTTCTCAATAAAATTCGCGACGACCAAAGATTTTGAATTGAATGATAACACGGATTCCCTGCTTTTAATCAACATTTAATTTTTTCGTGAATATGGTTTGGTTTGTTGTTAACTGTTTACAGAAGCAGCTTATTTTTAACTAGTTTTAATCTTCCTCGTTTTGATAAATAACCTGTTAACCTTCCTAAATTAGATTTTATTTATAAACAACCACGCAGCATATTAGACAATTAGCTCAAAAATATCTTCGTATAAAATAGTTGCGTTGTATCTAGAATAAACAAAGAACACGAAAGCAAAATTTAGAGATCAAAAGAGAAGCAGCTAATTTATTACAAAAGTAAAAAAAGGAACTCTATAAAATCTGTACTTTAAAACACTTTTAAATTATAACAACAAGATTAATTATAAAATAATTGCTAAAGTCAATACAATAATTAAAACGATGAATTGATTTATAATTGATGTTAATTGAACTTTGGACATGTAACTACTATGATCCACTCTCGTTTCCAGATTAAATATATCGGAAGTTCTCTAAAAGGCGATTTCTGTAATACGTCAGTTCTACTTGTGTAGAAACAAAGCGCAAGGTTCATTTTTGTTCTTATTATCTTCCATTTTACTTGTATACAATTTGTAAAATTAAAATGAAATCTTTGAGTTTTACGTCCCACGTTTATGCCTGCTAGGCTAAAGCAGACTGTGAGGATGAGAAATGTATGAAGTAGTGGAATGAATAAAGTGGGAGGAAACGGGAGAACCTCGAAAAACACACGCAGACGGTGTTTGTCCACCTGAAACATTACTTGGAGCGAGCTGGGATCGAACCAAGTACCGTATGCAGCAGAGATAAACGCAGTACCAGTGAGCCAACGCCGCTCGCCGTATACAATTTATTGTCAGATACGCGAGGATTTAATATGCTTAGCTTGCTTCCAGATACAAACTATGAATAAACGACGAACAATACTGGAGAATTTCGGAATATAGAGATGAATCGTGGAAATAATCTAGATGAGAAGAGAACGGTTGAGGAAATGCTACTATAAATAGTAGGGGAAAAGAACAAATTTAGATGCAATTGAAAATAAGAAGAGAAATTAATTGGGACATGAGGTGAAAAAGAACTGTCTTATAAGAAATGTGCCAGGGTATGCGTTGGCAGTAAAAACAGGGAGAAGTTAAAAAGGATCGGAATTTATTGGATACACTAAAATAGAAAATTTCTGCTTGTAGACGAATATATTATCTGATTGATGACCATGGCGCACGGAAGTAAGGATACAAAAATGCCTGTTTTTTTGGATGCAATTTTTTGTTTTTAAAATGCCAGCATCCTTGGGAAAGATTTTTAAGTTTTGCTTTATTACCTTTTTATAATGTTCTTGCTCAAATAGCATCTTGGTTTTTCTGTAGTGGATTCTATTATTTCAAAAAATACCTTTAAATAATTGATTATTTGTAAGTCCTGTGTTGAGTCCAATCTATTATAATGTGTTCTAACCTGTATTTTATTGGTGGCAACCATGTGCAAGGTATGTAACCCAATATTTCACAATGGCCATCCCTGTTGTATAACTACCTTATGACGTTCCTTGGCGTGGGAGACCCGGGTTCGATTCCCGGCGGGAGCTCATGTGGTTCGGATTCCACGTTAATCAGTAGGTCCACGTCTCATATAGCCTCGCTGCTGAAAGGGACGCTAAACTAAAATCAACTCAACTCAACTTATGACGTTCCTGAAAGTTGCAATGTGTGTTGTATGCCTGCCAGACAACAAAGAAAAGGATCGTATATCAAGTAATAGATACAACTGCATTTTTGTTTCAGTCTAGATTTTTGCGATGCGAGTTTCAAATATCCTATGAAAATAAAAAGTTATGATTATAAGATTAAAGCTATGAATGGCTATCTTGAGAATAATAATGGTTTAACGATAGAAAATGTTCTTTATTTAAAGAATTTATTGTCTCTTTGGTGTTATATGTGTTATATTTGAAATGGAAAACTTGTGTTTTATATTTTTAACTTCCTCCCCATATAATTTAAATGCTTTGAATAAATGCTATATAGAAGATAGCTCAATAAGTATTTGTAATCATTTTTTATTATTTATTACCACAATAGTACAACGCTTTTAATTCATATTACATTTCAAGATAATCACTCTGCTTTCCAATGCACCTTGTCCACCGTTGCTAAAGCTTTCCGACACTCTCTGCAAAATAGGTTTTTGGTTGAGCATAAACCACGAATGCACCACTCTTATCACCTGTAGATTGGAGTTGAACCGATGGCCTCTGAGAGCATCTTTAAATGTACTAGCAGATGTTAATCCGACAGAACGAGATCAGGACTGTATTCAGGATACTCCAACACCTAGAAACCAGCGTCTGAAGATTTGAGTGATGTTAGCGCAGTATGTGGACGTGCATTATCATGCAATGCAAGAATGGCTTCTGACAATCAACTTCTGTGTTTATTACAAATTTCAGCCTTCAATCTGATTACCAGCACAACACCGTACATTTTAATGTTTATTGTCGATCTTCTTTTCAGGTGTCGTATAAGGAATGGCATTTGTGAGCCCAAAAATACTGCATACATTACTTTCCCCGCAGATGGTTGTCTCCTGAATTTCTGCTTGCTGGAAGAATTGGGAAGCTTTCGTTCCACGCTCTGCTGTTTGTTCTCTTTTTCAAAGTGATGAATTACGTTTTATCGTCAGTGAACCCTTCATCTTCTTTAGCAAAACGGCCCATTAGGTGCTAAAAGATTCTCACATGGTTTTGTTGTGCTCTTCATCGAGTTCGCATAGCAGTTCGAAAGCTGAACCTGTTATGCATGTTGCCATATGCAGAACCAAGACTAATCTGAATATGGGTTGCCACTTCATCAACAGTCACTCGTCTGTTATTCAGCATCAAAGCACGGACTCGTTCAATAATGCCACCAGATGTTGCTGTGGCTTGCCACCTTGCAGTGTTCTCATCCTTCACGCTCGTTCGACCACTTTGAGCTGTTCAATCCTTTGGTAAATATACGCTCTGCCAACACATTGTATTCGTATTATGAAGAAACTCTTCTATGAATTCCCGATCCAGTTATACATTCAGACCACAAAAACGGATGACACAATATTGTTCTTCTTTGGTGCACACAGAGAGTGCCATGACGGCCTTTGTTTCGTAACAGCGCAAAGCGCACTGATGTAATAACGCTGCAACCTACCACAGGCTATGCTAATTCTGATACCAAGCTGTCTGGTGAGCGCATAATTTCGCAGAACCAATCTGAAAAGAAATAGAAAATATATTGCAGTTACTTATTGACTTACCCTCGTACAAAGAGAGATAGATACATTCTTTCCACGCAACTTTCTACGTCGTTAGTAACTGAAGTTCATGGATCAATTCTAAGTTACAATTTAATTTCACTAAGGCTAACTATTACAGTATTTGAACACTTTTAAATTTTCATTGAAACAACTTTGGCATTGAGTATTACCCTACTAGCTCTACAAACAATTCGTTCGACCAGCAAATCTCTATTGATCACCGATTCGCCTTTTTCTTTCCCATGGAGTGACGAATTAAAGCCATGATTATTGAAGTTCTCACTTTGTTTCCTCCTCATAATGCAGTAATTAAGTGTTTTTCGAGTTTTAATAGAAAGAGAAAGGTGAAGGGTACTGTTAGTTTCTTACTCAGGTTGGAATGTTCAAAGTGTCCTGAACTTTCACATGCTAATAATTTGTAAAGGCTTTAATTTTTACTTTACAAAGTCCGCTTTTTACTTCATAAAAGGAGTTTTCTTCTCTAGCGACTGGATTTCGAATGGAAGCTTCTTCATTTTAAACAATTCACCAGTTACTAATTATTGAATACCTATGACAATGATGACAATTACAACCTAGGGGAATATTTTATATTAGTCATAACATGAAACAAAAGTAAAACTAATTGTTGTACGACCAAAATGTAAACACATTAAACGGAAAACACAGCATACATACGTCCAGTTTAAATGTAGCTTCGACGGACTGACCTTGAGAGTGTAACGGGAAAAAGCTGTAAAGAAACTTGAGACAGGTTACCAGGACACTCGATGCTAATAATACCAAAAATACTTTGTATTCCGATCGCTGCTGAGTAAATACGCAGTACACTCACTTACCGATGCTCTGTCAAACCATTATAAAATATTGTTTCATTTGTAAATATAGGCCATAAGCGAGAGAAGTCACACTCTTAAAAAAATTCAGGCTTTATCGCTTCAAAGTATAAGAAGAATAGTAACCGAAAGAACCATTTATAGAACAATTAGAAGAGCTCCTTCGTGGAAAAGCTGTTATTGTACCCGCCATTGGCGTGGGAGACCTGCGTTCGATACCCGACGCGAGCTCATGTGATTCAGATTCCACGTTATCAGCAGGTCCCGTCTCATATAGACTCGCCGCTGAATGGGATGTTCAATGAACTCAGAACAAAAAAATTAGACCATCATTTAAGTACAGTAGAGCGTCTATTATCCAAAGTAATTGGGGGACATGGGTGTTCGGAAAACTGGTTTGTACGGATAATCGAACTGTACAAGTTTATTTGAAAAAAAAAAATGAAATGAAATTTTTGAGTTTTACGTCCCACGATTATGCCGGTTAGGCTAAAGGAGACGGTGATTATGAGAAATGAATGAAATGGTGGAATGAAGAAAGTGGGAGGAAACGGGAGAACCCCGAGAAAACCCACGGTGTTTGTCCACCACAAAATTCACTTGGTGGGAGCAGGATTTGAACCCGGAGCCCCAAGCACCAGAGGTGAACGCTCTACCACTGAGCCACCGCGGCCCCCACATGTTTATTTGCCATGCGCGGAGCGCCACGCCTCAACTCTAAGCTGGCGCAATTGTTGCTGTAAACAGCTTTGATACTGCCGCTACTTCTACAGCCAGTGCCAAACCGACAGAAGTGTGCTGATTGTTGAAACACAGCGACTGGCGGCTTGGCCGGTCAGCAGCGCCTTATGAAGGCCCCATTAGAAGCAATGTTCCGCCAGCGGTGGCTCAGTGCGGCGACTACTGTGGGAAACTTGGTTTGGGAGTGAGGGGGATGGTGGACGGTAGGGTGGGAGAGTAACAGGTGCGAGCGAGTACACAGTTCGGTTAAGCGGTCGTTCGGTTGACCGACGTTCGGATAATCGACGCTCTACTGTACTCTACTTCTAGTTTATTTAGCAATAAATCTTTAATGTTTACGGGTGTGACTTCCCTCACGATCCACTTCTGCAAGTAGAGTAAAATTTTAATTATCATTTCGTCTTTAGTGAGGTATAAATTATAATGATCTCGAAGAATTTCCCAACATCATAGCCGAAATCTAACGCAACACATTTCACTAAATTTCAAATCTTATAAATTATTCATTCTAGTTTTGGAAAATTCGATTACTAACAAAACTCCAACTGACCAAAGCAGTATATATAATCTTAAGAGGCCCCTATCACGGCGAAATTAAAACACCGCTAATTTTACAGTGATTATGTGATATCTTCAAATAGATAAAAAGTAATCGAAATGTGGAACAAGATCGCTCTAGACAATATTATTTTACATGAGATACCGCTATCACGACTCACGGATCTGCATTCGATTTCCAACCATTTAGAAAATCGACTTTTATTTTCGCGTTTCTAAATGGCTGTAAACGGAAAACTACTAGGTGACTCAGGATAACGATACCACATGCAAAATAATATTGTCTAGGGCGATCTTGTTCTACATCTTGATTTTCTTTTATCTATTTGAAGATGTCACATAATTATTGCAAAATTAGCGGTGTTTTAATTTCGCAGTGATAAGGCCTCTTAAAGTATATATACTGCTTTGGTCAGTTGGAGTTTTATTAGTAATTTCAAATCTTAATGCAAAAGGTTTGATCAAAACCTCCGTTTTATCAATAAAATTACAAAACAATTCAGGAATATGTGAAGACAATAAGCAAATAGCTTCCAATATTAAGAAAGACGATTTCTTTACTATTCAAGTCCTATTATCATGCTGAAATCATATTATCTCTTTTGCAATTTTATCCTTGCGCCACAAGTTCCTTTGCTATTTAATTAATGATTGCATTCCAGAAAAAAACGTTAAAGTTCCTTATAATTAATTGCGCAACGAGAGAAAAAAATATAGGTTGATTTTATTATCTTTGTTCGTCCAATATTTCAATGTCTAACAACCTTTGTAGCAGGAAACGAAAGCTTAACTTACTTTCAAAAAACTATTTTTCAGGGGATTACATGAACGGGATATTAATGAAGACAGAACTTTGCATTAATTGACGGTGTGTGCATTTCTGAGCTTAAGTACAGTAATTGTTATAAATGATTTCCGTCTGACAAACAAGAAATAATATTAATACTAAAGTTGTAGTGTATAACTTTTCTTCATATTTTTTAGGTTGGTGCAAATGAAATATCCGCATCAATTGAGTCTTTTCCTAACGCCTAATAAATAAATAAATACCAATACATATTTAAATCAAAATACATGTTGTACACCATCACACACTTTACCTTTAGTCTTAGGCAATTTGAGAAAGCGTTACCCCCTGTAGCGAACGCGGCCAAAGTGGCTATTCAGTAATTTTACTTTCACCAGATGTGTAAATCATACTGTGTGCCAGTCAGGGTTTCCAGGTCTTTTTGCCAGGTCCAGGCGTGTAATAGCAGAGTTTCAATACTCTGCACAAACCATCATCCAAGCAGCTGTTTCTTGCTACAATCCCTTTGCCTGGCAACACGTCTTTCCTTTGTTTCCCCTTCCTTTTGAAATATTTTAAACAGCAGGCGGTCTATTGTTCCGACCCGCACCAAATACGCTCGAGCTGACGTTTTCTCAGCGATTTTATTGCTTTCGCATTTATGATTAGCCATCTACATTTAAATACATGGTCAGCGTATTTCAAGAGTACGCATGAGCAATAAATACGCTTTGCGATCGCTTTAAATAGCCGGGTACTTACTCAACTAATGTTTGGATTTTAAGTCGAAAGAAGCAAGAAATCTACTATGCAAAGAAGTCCAGCAGCAGGTTGCACCGCCTGATCAGGATGACCTTGCCTTAAAAGAGGTGATTGATATGTCGTAAGCCATAACACTCAATTGGAGAGAAATGAACATAATGTGGTGGATGTAGAAGGGTTCTTAATGCATTTATTATTATTATTATTATTATTATTATTATTATTATTATTATTATTATTATTATTATTATTAGTAGTAGTAGTAGTAGTAGTAGTAGTAGTAGTAGTAGTAGGTATTCTGTCGTTTGGCAGGTCCTGGTTCTAATGTGATTTTTTTTTTCAATTTTAGATTTGAGGCTGAAAATATTTCTTCCATCTTTCTCGATCTTCGGCTTTTTATTTTAATTTCCAATATTTTCTTCTATTTTTCAAATCATTGACCACTTGGGTGCTTCATCTTCCTATTCCTCGCTTTTCTTACATCTTTCCTGCTATGGAAATATGAAGAAGATTATGTTTCCAATCCAATTGCCCTTCCTATAAACGATACTCAATAAGACCATCCTCTTCTCTCTCACCCGTTTCAAAACATATTTATTTGTTATTCTCTTTGTCCATTTTATCTTCCCTGTCTTTCTCCAACACCACATTTCAAAGCTCTCTAAATATTTCTTCTTTAACCTGCTTAATGTCCAAGCATCTGAATCATACAGTCCAATATCTCATGTATTCCTTAGTCCAATATTAAGGCTGCTAGTTAAGAGTGATCTTTTCTTATTGAATGCTTCTTTGTCTATGACAATTTTTGACCTGATCTCTTTGGTATAGTAAGCGTCTCTCGTCAAAATACTTTCCCGATACTTTAATGTTTCGACCTCTTCAAGTACTCTTTGTTCTACTGTGACCTACAATAGCGCGTTTGCACTGAATATGCTCAAGGATATTGATTTTTAGATGTTGATTTCCATCAATATAGTTTCCCAGTGTCAACTACTTTGTCAATCATCTCCTACCCCCTTCTTCAGTTCTAGCCATAATAACCGTAGCACCGTAATACCTGATCTTATTAATGATCTGCTCTCTGATTTTGAAATCTGCGATTCTCATTAATACTTCCTTCATTAAATATTAATTGTACATGTTAAATAATTGGGGCAGCATACTAAATCATTGCCAGACTCCTCTTGCATTGTACGCACTATTAGTTTTTCCTTCATTCAAGTACAACGTCACTCGTTGTCCTATGTACAGGTTGCGAAGCAGGAACTCTACTCTCTAGAATTAAGTGCTCTATTACTATGTACTCTAACACTGCTCCTCCGACGCTGCTGTTTTGAGTGGGATCTGAACCACTTCTTGGCCCGTGTAAACCAATAAAAACAATGAAAAACCCAGTTGAACGTTGACTGTAAGTACACGCGTAAGCCAACTGGCCAAGAAGGAAGATTTCTTGGTTGAAAACGCGATCGTTGTCTCTCTGTGGAAGCAAAAAATACCGCAACCCACATCACAGTAAAATACAGGTGGTCACATAACAACAAGGCGTTCAAGGAAGTTTTAGCTTTCATTCAAAGCTTAAATTTTTCAGAGAATTGTGGCTATTAATTTTCTCCCAGAAAGTTAAGAAATAAATAACTTCGCGAAAATTCTTCCTCTTTTTTCTTTTAATTTATTGTGCACATTCCATGAAACAAAAGGAATATAGGATAAATATAGGATAAATCCCTGAAATAAAAAATGATAAATAAATAAATCCATGAAATGATAAATATAGGATCTATGAAACAATATAGGATAAGTACACATTACCTGTGTACTTATCCTATAGCATGACGAAGAATTTGTACTGTCTTACGGTTAGAAAGCTGGAAAGCTAAAGACATGCATAATGAAACGAAAATTCTTCCTCGCTTTTCTTTTGACTTATTCACTACATTTCATGGAACAGAAACGCATTGCCTATGTACTTATCCGATAATATGACAAAACAACTGTACTCCCAAACAATGATCCCAAGATTAAATTATTTCTTCCATAATTACAATTATGTCAGATCTAATCTGATTTTAAGACATCTTTATCAAATTTAGTCCATCGTTATTGCAAATCCAGTCAATATGTTAGTTAATACAATTTAGAACTTAACAATTACACGTATTTAATTTTAAAATTTATCTGGAATACTTTTTGTTGTGTTTGTCGCATTATTACCTCAGATGTGAATTTTCTCAATCTTTCTTTTAAGGTCCAATCCAGATGTGGATATATCAGTGCAGGATTTAAAAAAAGCATCCCTGGTTGCCGTATAGCACTGATATTTAATCCTTCCTAACTTAGCATTCTTATTTCTTTTGATAGTTCACCATTTCAGTTTATTTGATTATTTTTTCTTAAAATATAACAAAAATAATTAAATGAAGAATAATCAATGAAGAACAAGGGAAAACAGGGTTGGCAGGAGTCTATATTTAAATGAAAGCTTCTTGCATCCGTGTATTGAAACTGTGGAAAACGCTTCAAAAATCCCTTAAAATTGTTGGCTGTCTGAATAGAACACTAGACATACAAAATAAGAAAGCAAAAACTGTAGCAATTATCGTATGTTGTTAAATTTCCCTATGGACAACATTGAAAAACAAAACTATAAATTTTACAGTTAATTTATATTAGAACAAAAGGAAAGAACATAATACTTTCTTACAGATTAAAGAACTGAATATAAATAAAATTATTTTGTTCTTGTATTAGAAAGATTGACAATTGGCGAGTACACATAATGGAAGTGTACACATTTTGCTAACCAACATCCACATCACTAAACATCTTTAATTTTAGTTCAGCTTTAAATCCTTTTAATTATTAAATGTATTCTCATTAATATCATATAATATCATCAGTGAAAATGGGCGTTAACCTCCAATGTTGGCGTAATGTGCCAAACATGTATAATGCAATATAGCAGTGTATATGAATATGTGCTTCTACACAAGACGCAACTTAAGATCCTAGTATCTTGTTTTGAATGCAACCATCCAATGTATGAAGTTATGTGGGTTGCATAACATCATGGCGCTAAATTAAAATAATATTCACGTTGGCTAGGATACAATTTTAAATTCTAGGAAGGACATTTACCCTTCACTGGAAGTTTGCAATTAAAAATACGTGCCTTATTTTATCAATTCTGTATATCTTAGTTTTATATATAAAACACATAAGTTTCGATTACACATCAATTTGGAAATATTTATGTTCATGACATCCAGGAGCGCACCCTCACAATTTTTTCTTGGGTGGAGTTCAAGCTTTGCGAGAGGGCCAATACAAAAATCAGTACGTCTATATAGTATTGAACGGGTAATATTCTGCACCCGAAAAGACGATAAGTAATTATGGTAATTATAAAATATAGTTCCACCTATATTTTCAGAAAGAAATAATAAAACTTGATTGCTTTTGTAAGTGAAAGAATATAGATGAAGTGTAAGATCAAATTCCTTTTTAAGCAAGTATAGTTTTATTGAGAAAATGTACAAATGTATGTTGTGTTAGGAAGGTCTAGAGGGTCTGGACCCAATGGACCTCCTCTCTGTTGACATATATACGTAAATTTATGTAGTTTGCGCTCTTTGAATTAGACACAATAATTTGCACTCCTTACAATAGAATTTAGGAATATCCATCGTTATTTTCAAAGGAGATGAAACCATTTTTAACATAATTAATAAACCCTCCATTCTATTATACTGTTAATTGCGGTAATCTCTTGTAATACCCATTCTTATTCAGTTTTTAGAAATAGTTATTAAGTATAATTTCTGCGAGAACTCGCACCAACAAGCGGATGTGAAAAACGTTGAAAGTAATCTTCAACAATTAATGCTCTGTTTTGTGTGGAAACTGGGCGATTGTAATGATCAGAACCAACAAATTTCAATACAAAACTCTATATATATATAAAAAAGTCTCCGTTGACGTCATTGAAGATATAAACACATCACTTATTTCAAGATTATTTCTGATAGTACCACGTATAAAATTCAGGAAGTAATTGGTTTGTTTGCTTAGTTAAAACAAATAAGATAAAAACGTTAAAATAATCATTGTTTTACTATTTTTATACTGGCTAAGAAGCTAGTTCTTGGCCGTTCGAACACCACAAAAATATATTAAATATCATAATGACACAAAGAGACCTTCATGTGCGATCTCATAAATCAGATTCACTTATTTACACTGTAAGATATCTGAGTGCTTATAACTTAAAAATATTTAATGTGTATTACTTAGTTCTTGCAAACTTAGTATCTTTACCCTTTCTTCCTGGCCTAGTGACTAAAAGTGTCTTTAGCGTACGAGATATGCTCTGCATTGTTAATTCCAGGAGAAAGTGTATCTAACAGTTGAGATTCCACTTTGGTCTATATACGTTGTGTTACGTAGTCTCGATGCTGGCAAAAGCATCGGAAACAAATCAATCCAATTAGTATTCCCAATTACAATAATCGATTTGTTAATTCGACTTCATGCTTTCCATTATACTATCTGAACTTACGATCTCCACATATTCACATATGAGCATGACTCTCCTTGTCATTCCTCATAACATATATGCATTTCCCTTTAAGACACAAGCAAAAGATATCTTGATAAAATTCGGCAAGGGGTACCATAAAGGGGACAGTTTTCCATTATTTTTTTTTCAATATCTCGCACCGCTTGCAAGATTGGACCCTACTTCTGGTTGTATTTCCTAATTCTTTTATGATCAGTGTTTTCTTTCAACTTGCATGCCGTATGTAATAAGCAAATACATTACACACACAATTAATTATAATGTCAGTGATATATGTTGTTGATACATGTCAGTGATACATGTATGTAAGTGATATGTTTTCATTGGGCAAAACACTAAAACAATAAAGATTAATCTTATACTAGAGAAAGGGTTATCCTTCGATTTTCATCATCATTTGGCCATGAAACAAACGCCGGAGAGATATACTAACCCCGTAATACTAATACGTGTTGTTGGAATGTATAATTCGTAGGATGTGGTGCTTTTTAAAATTTCAAGTGTAACCTTAAAAATGTAATAAAGAAATAATGACCATTTTTAAATATTCAATTACGACTGAACAATCTACACAAAATTTGCAATGGATCAGTGAAAATGGCATCTTTCTAGAGCTTGTGGTTTACAATATATTGTTGTCAAAAGAATTAACCAGAAACATATAAACTTTTCGTGACCACAACTAATATTAGTTTGATAAACATATGAAAAACCTTGGATATATTACTTCTACTCGAATGATTTGCAGTTTTAGAATGTACATTAAATATTAACCTAACGGATGAGATATCTTACAGCTTTATAAGTATGTGTGTAACTTCAAGTTATGAAAGAATTTATTATTGTACTTCCAAGCTTGTAAAATGTAATTAATGTTTGATTATCTAGTTATCATAAACAGCTCCCTCACGGCCGTTTAATTAGTGTACGAGGTTTCGACACAAGTGATCCTGCTTCAATACCCGACTAGAGCACTGACTGGTCGTATTCCGCGTTAACCTGTAGGCCTATTTCTCATATAACCACGCTACTGAAAGAGTCATTAACCCAAACTTCGCCACTACAACCATATTGCTTTCCATTAAAGTACAGGACAATGGTATATCTTTCAATATTGAAATATTGGGTACATTTTTCTTCAATTATTCAATCTGAATAGATAAGAGCAAGTAAAATGTGAAATATTGAAGAAAACGTTAAATCCGCCAGAAGTCAGACGTACTAAAAACTGATTACTTCAAATACATATGAAGGATACATGGAGGAAAGGGGCTTATTGCATTTTTGCGTAAAGGACCATATGGACACTAGCTGTTAATGCTAGTTTGTACTTCTAAATGCACTACGAATATTGTAAAAAAAAGTGACTCGTTGCAGAGAAACTTATATAAGAAAAACATTCATACAAGGAAAGTAGGCTTCAATCAACAGCATACAAGGAAAGTAGGCTTTTAAATTGCTTCTCCTGAAAAAAATGTTAAATATCGATTAGCCCCTTCTTTCCGTGTACCCTTCTTATAGTTCGTGATCCATTCGGGAACTCATCAAAATAAAGCTAAAAATTTTACCAGTCGCTACCATGACTCTTTGAAAGTTAGATCTAATACTAAGTACAACCACACACTAACGGGGGAATGCCACAGCGGGGCAGCTGGAGGAGATTTGTTTGGTCTTCACACAGGGCGACCAGTGTTCCAGCCACCCTGACATGCAGTTTTCACTTGTCGCTCATGGAAAATATAAAACGAAGGAAACGTTTCTGGGGTCATTCAACTATCTCAAATTAATAACAACAAGATATTTTCTAAATTTTATGGTTATAGCTAAAAGTGAACAATAACGAGTTTATAATTTTACAAGACTATCTGGAACATCGTTTATTGAGCCTCTAAACGCTATACGTTGCAAAAGAACTGAAAATAATTTTATACTGAGACACAGTGCTTTTATAGAAGAAAAACATGCTAAAGAAGCTATAATAACATTTATAAGTCTATTTATATGTTCCTTTTCATTTTCCAATTGTAACCACATTCACATTGTTAATGGCTATTTCTAAATGTATATATATTAGTCCATACATATCCATATATTAGTTTAGATCGGGGCGGAAATGTTTATTTTTATTTATTTCTAAAACATCCTAATTTCTCAGTATTTATACTTTGTAAACGAGATTTCATGCAGATATGCTTTAGATTCGCATAAGGATAACTGCTACAGATAGTATTTGCTCTGTATAATGAATTTGAGAGATAAGAGGCGAAGTTTTAGCACAGAGAAAATGAAATGAAATATTTAGGGTTTACGTCTCACGGATATGCCGGTTAGGCTAAAGGAGACGATGATAATGAGAAATGAATGAAATAGTGGAATGAAGAAATTTTGAGGAAACGGGAGAATCCCGAAAACACCCAGAAGCACGGTATTTGTCCACCACAAAGTCCGCAAGGTGCGAGCTGGGATCAAACCAGGGACTCCAAGCACCGGAGGTGAGCGCTCTACCACTGCTTCATCGCGCCCCCTTTGCAGCACAGAGAATTGGGACACCAATGGCAATGGAACGAGCCTCTTTAAAGTCACTGTCATTTACAGTAGAGTATATGAACACGAAACATTCATAGATAAATGTGTTCATTACGACAATTTCGTATTTACATTACATAAAATATATATTCTAAAGAATACGAATATATCATTCACCTACACAAAATTACTATGGTAACGCAGAAAGGACAGCGATTTTCTTAATCACTGGGTAATGCAACTTGGTACAAGAACTCTCTCGGTACACAGTAAGTAAATGCCAAGTTTACTTACACAAAGTTTTGGAAATTCCACTCGGAATGATCGAAGCTAGATCCCAAAGTCAATATGACGAACATAACACGAGGAAGAAAACATTTTTCTGAATCTTTGGGAGTAAAGGTAAGGAAAATGATATACTTATAAGCATAGGTGATGGAACCTGGGAAAACAAACTCCTTCATCCCCTCGTTATTGTTATACTGATTCCTACAACGTTGCAGTGTCGTTTTTCCTTGTCCTTTTTTCTGCAAGACAATTTTCCTGACTATATTGTAAATTGACTACTCAGATGTGTTATTAGTTTTATTACCTATTCTTAATGATGAATTGCAGATTATTTAAATAGTATTAGGGACCGCGGTGGCTCAGTGGTAGAGCGTTCACTTCTGTTCCATGGGAGCTCTGGTTCGATCCCAGTACATGCCACGTGAACTTTGTGGTGGACCAGCACCATGTGCGTAAGTTTTCTCGTGGTTCTCCCGTTTCCTCGCACTTTATTCAATCCACCACTGCGTTAATATCTCATCAACACCGTCTCCTTTAACCTAGCTGGCATAACTGTGGGACGTAAAACTGAAATACTTAAATAGCATTAGTAGCCTGAAACCCCCAAACAACTATTTTCTTTCTTTCAGAATGTTTATTGACAACAGGGAAGATATATTGTTTTTACGTTTTTTCTTCTACTACCAGATTTAATTGATTCCAGTGACTCGTGAGAATTGATTAATACCTTAGATGTAACCAGGGATTAAATTCAGGAGGTTGGAGAAGAATGATTCTCTTCACCAATTCCATAGGGTAATAGCATTTCCACACCAAATACTGTTACAATTAACCATAGTGTTCTGAAACATTTATATTTAAAAACATATACTATTTTGTAGTAATATTCTTTTCAACATTATTATATATCTATAACTTTTATCTTGTTGGTTTGGGTTCCTTACTTCTGTCGGTCTCTCCCATATGTCCCACATATATAGAAAAGTGTCTTAGAGAGGCAATCTTCTTTGGTCCTAATAATTGACGTTATAAAATCATGGGGTGTTATAAATATTGGAAACTGTTATATAGAATCTAATGTCTGAAATTTGGCATTGGAAACCGATGCATTGATTATGTGTCACTGGATAAACTATTGGCCATATGGTCGAATCGAGTCCTTCATGGTCGGGCAAGTTTAGTATTCCATTTCAGTACATACAGATGAGGGAAATTCCAATAGTGATAGATAATAATGACGTCACATTATTTGCAATAGTAAACAGAGATTTAGATTTTAATATGATGAACTATTCATCTCAGTAAAGATCTTAAATACCTTACACATTAAATAATCTATAGCAGTGTTGTAGTCAGGTGGGTTGGCCGAGCTCAAGCTTCCACCTCAGTACAGTGATATTAAATATAGATTCTGCGTACACATTATTTTCCATTTTTTATCCCCGAAATTATGTATTTTTATATACTTAAAATGTAGAAATGTTAAAAAAACTTACTTCCCAAAGCTCTGTCTTTAATTCTCACTAGACTTCATCAAAGATAAATTCAATATACCTCATCATTTTGAGTTCTTTCTAGTTAGCGTGTACATAAAAATTCATCAATTGTGTGTGATAGAAAGGTCATTAAAATAAAAGGTAGATATTTTAGTTTTCTGAGTTACTTCTTAGCCGGATTATTTCCAAATTCAGAGTTAATTTGGAAATAGTGTGAATTTGAACAGGGAATTTGAATTTGGAATTTGGACAGAGAAACAGCCCTGACTCTGTTCCCAGGAGAAGCACTAAAATTTACATTCAACATGATAAGGAAATTGAAGAGCTACCTGATTTAAGAAGTAGCGGAGTCTGCTCGGGAAAGCAGATATAATAGTGTTTGGGAACTGACGTCTTAATTACACACATCTTTCAATTGAATATGTGTCTTTTGGTAGATCATAAGACTCCATTGGCAGTTGAGTCAGAGAGTACCGTTTAGTACTTCTTTTTATCTGTTAGGTAATACTGTTAGCATCTTAATAACGCTTAACTAAAGATAACTAGAAAGAACTCATCATTATTATTTATCTCTCCTGCAATTCGCCTCATCTCAAACAGAAATAATGAAAACATTCATTTCAAGTGGTTGAAATGTTTTCTCGGTTTGGTAATTTTATGAATACAAAATAGGAATTAAAGATATTTTCAAATTACTCTCATTCCATAGAAGATTCTACAGAGTTCAATTCCTGCATTTCACTAGACGTGGACTTAAATGTCATCGGGACTGCCACAAATCACCTTGGTGACACCGAAAACTATAGAATTGACACTATTCTCGGTCATTTCGGACTATTAGCCTCGGTCACTCTGGGCGATATTATATTCAGGGGCGGACTGGCCCACCCTGCTAACCTGCAAATGCAGGGTGGGCCCCCCAAACAGGTGGGCCCCCTCCAATTTTAAAAAGATGTGCTCAATTAAACTTACCAGCATCAAAAATATGGCAGGGTAACTCCCGCAAACTTGTGTTTTGCATAAAAAAGACGTAAAGGTAAACTTTCATAAACAGACCTTATTCTTCTTCACGTTTATCGACTTGAAAAGGTTCCGTCTATGAGACAATCAGGGCCTAAAACATTGCGGGGTTTGTGATACAGCAGCTGTTAAAAACGAGCACGTTAACATTTATAAATATAAGAAACACAGTAGATTTCAGGCTGTTATTGGATTTGGATACCATTGCCTACTCCGGTCCTTTTACAAGCCGGCGAGTGGCGATGTTTTAAAGAAACAATAGTTTCGTAGATATTGTTATTGTGGTAAGTGGAGGTGGAGCCGGAACGCTTTTGTCCTCAGACCAAGCTTTTCCTCAGACAGCAATTCAATTATTGGAACACCAGTTACGTGTCGTTTGTCGTGGAAGGCAGATGTGGTTGTGTCACTATGGATGGTAGGAGTGATTGGAAGATTACTGTAAAGAAAAAATATAAAAGTGGTGCTAAAAAGCGAGAACACAAACGAAGATGTGATTTACAAAAAGCTGCATCTGACCCAAAACAACATAGGCTGTTTGAATCTGTGAAGCCCCAAGAAACAAATGAGCGTGATGTGACTCATTCGAGTACTGCAGGACAGTTGCCAGGTATTTTTTTCAGTCTAAGGTGTTTATAAATTATAATGTATACATCACGTCTTTGGATGATATCAGTCAATTGTAGCTTATCTTTTATGGCTATTTTTACTTGAAATTACACAACTTTAACAGGCGAACACGAAATTAACTGAACTGTTTGCTGCCGCGTAGTGCTTTCAAACGGGTCAGATCAGGCTTTCATGGGTCAGGGGTCGAGTCAAGCCTGCTTGAGACACAGGTCGGGTCAGGTCACCTACGCTAGGGTCAGGGCTGCTCTAGCCACGGGTCGGCTCGGGTCAACTTTCTTATGCGCCGTTTCGGCTAAATCCTTCTCGGGTCGAGTTGAAGGTCGACCCGAGCCGACCCGTGGCTAGAGCAGCCCTGACCCGACCTGTGACCCAAGGAGGTTCGACTCGAGCCCTGAACCGATGAAGCCTGATCTGACCCGTTTGAGAGCACTAGCTGCCGGCACTGGGCTCAGTAAGTGTTGGTGTAACTTCTAAAAGTGCTGAACACTTATGCTGTCAGTCAAATCAGTGTGTATATCGTGTAAATGTTAACTTCCATTTAGTTATTTTAAGTTAATTTAAAATAAAAGTGTAGTAAAATGTAAAAATTATTTGTGATGTACAAAGTGGTATTCATATGAAAAGAGAAGTTGGGGCCAGCCGAGGAATGAGCGGACTACACTAGCCGATAGACGATATCTAATCTTTCTGCGACATGAAGATATGATATAATGACTTGCTTATGTCAAGAAAAATATTGCGTTTCGAAATCTATCGCAAATTTACCTCCAATCGCATTCTTTGTGTTGCATTGAGGCCACAAAGTTACAGCTTTTTCAAGTTTCCAACACTGACGCCATGTCTGTTGTCTCACCTGACACGCTTGGGGAGGGGGGGGAGTTTTCTGCTAAGAGCGGGGCGTACTTCCTCGAGACTATACAGCAATATTTAGACGAGTTTGTGTATGTGGGTTACATTTTCTTCTCGCCAAACACACAGATACAGAGAGAGAGATTGTGGCACATTCGCGAGCAGATTCCCGACTGAAGTATGTGGTATTTTTTAATTATCAAGGGGAAGGGGAGCCCCAGATCAGCTATGACAAAATACGGATCTTCGTTAAGTAGGGTGGTTGCAGGTTTGGTTACTTAAAAAAAGTTTCAGATATGTTATTTTACATGAAAATGCAATAAAAATTGCCTCAAAATTAATTAACGTTTCTCAAATGTCTATATCTCCTCCTCCTCTTCTTTTTCTTCTTGTTTTTTTTAATCTGATGGCATTTTCTGAAACACTAGTATTTATTTTGGGATTTCCAGCAGACATGGGTAAAATTATGTCAAAATTACACATGTATATATTTTGGGTTTTCTAAAACATGACATTCATTTTTTAAATAAATGGTTTCAATTCATTACATAAGAAAAACAATAGCACTATAAATAAAGTAACTGAAAGCACCAATTCCGGTATTGTGTATGTTTACAAGGAAAAATGATAATGCAAATTATACACTGTATGAATTACTATTAAAATGTTCCTACTTCAGATTTTTTGTAATTAATGTTTTGCTTTTGTATGAATATATGGGATACTATTTATGGGTTCGAAGATGGACTTTTATATGTAATACATATGAAGAATACCAAGTAAATTTTTTTACATTTTTATACAGTGGGCCCTCATTTCAATTTAGCAGGGTGGGCTCTATGGTTGCCAGTCCGCCCCTGATTATATTTCACTACTTCTCCCTCTCTAGAAGTTCCTACAGAGCTCAAGTCATTGTGTTGCACTAAACATTTAGTTAATCTATATGGGAGTGTCAATATGCATCTCAATAATCCCGGAAATTATGAATTCGGCACTAATAAGGGATTTCGCATTATTTTTATATTTTCCTCCTTCCCGTCGCTTTCCTTAGGAATGTCTCATTCTCACAGTTTTTTTCCTAGATTGTAGTTCACATATATGTACCATGTTTATTTGAAATTATTCCAAGTTTTCAAGGCATAATTACACTGAAACATATATACGCACACACACAAACACCTATTTTATGTAAACTCATTAATTACGGTTTATATCCACAAATCTTGCCAATCTAATTTTTAATAATGTATTCTTGTTTCCCTATTCATCCTTTACGCATGACAATATTTGTTGTAACTCCTCAACATCATCTGTGCCGAGTGGGTGTAATATCATGTCGCTCAACGCAAATATTTTCCAACACGAAACAAAGATAATTAGTTAATGAAGTTTAACTTTTGATCAATAATTTTTAGTAGAGCTCGTAATCGTAACCTGTACTTTACGTATTTTTGTTAATCATACATACATATCAAGTCTATAGCAATTCCGTTTTAGTTGTATTTGGTACTGGAACTGTATGTCAAAATTTCCAGCAGCAACATAGTATATGTAGGGGGTATAAAATTGATAATAAAACGAAATGAAATGAAATCTCCGAATTTTAGTTCCCACGGTTATGCCGGTTAGGCTAAAAGAGACGGTAATGAAAGAAGAAAGTGGAAGGAAACGGGAGAACCGCGAGGAAACTCACACATACGGTGCTTGTTCATCATAGAGCTCACTTGGCTCGAGCTGGGACCGAACCCGGGACCCCATGCACCAGAGTTGAACGCTCTACCACTGAACCACTGCGGCCCCGAAACTTATAAATGTATATTATAGAGTATATATCGTAGATAGTATTTTTATGTATAACAAAATTACAACTCTGCAAAGTAATTAATTTGATTTTTAGAAATGTTCATAAATTGAAAATTAAAACAACAGACATATTCATTAATAACTGTCCATCAATACAAAATAGAAAAAGTTATCTCAGTGACATTACACAAAGAGTTTCTTAAAGAAACAAAAGAAAAACGTACCTTTTACGTATGTCAAAGCGAAACATGTTTTCTACGAGTACGTAAACATATTTTATAATGAGTACAAAACGAATTTGATTCAATCTTCTATCCTGTATTGCATCCAAAACAAATTATAAAATATAATTTATTGAATATAAGGGAATGTCAACGTTATGAATACCAGAAATATATTTGTTTTATTTTGTAAATTTTTCTCTATTCCAAATTTTTTATTTAAAGTTAGTATTTATCTTCATGATATAGTTTAATATTAACCCCTTGTGTTCGAGGTATCATTTTCCAATGTGCGTGCTGTAATAACGGTTTAATTTACTGTTAATAGACAGTCTAGACCGTTGTATAGGTTATACTTATTGTATGCGTGTGAGGAGAATATTCACATTACGGATAAAAACAATTATTTGCATTGTGGAGCATTTGGGTTAGAAAAAGGAAATTCTGCTGTTCTGAAGGGATTTTATGGTACTTCAGATTGACAACACTGATCGCAGATCAAAGACAAACGTTTTTCTTTTCCGATATCGAAGTTGCTAATTGTTAGTCGCCAAAACAAACATATGTGTGTTGTAATTGAATGTTCCTTTAGAACTGCCATCCCCTAAGACAATACATTTTTTTGTGTTTTCTGGTTGTAAGATGTTGTTACCACCTAAGGAGAAATAGTAGAACTAAGTTTTGCGTTGCATTCACTAAAAAATTTCATCATCTCCAGGATTAGTAGACCCTTAATAAGGAAAACATTTTCATGACATCCACATGGATGTCACTGGTAAGCAAGTAGTTAACGGTTTGGAGATTTATTCATTATTTTCTGTGACAATTTGCTTCATAAATACTGGCGGAAGACAAGGAATTTGAATGTTTGTTGTCATTAAAATATTTTATTTAACAAAAATGCTTCATTTTCTAAAATGACGGAAAGAGAAGGGAAAATTTTAATTTGTTCAAGATATCATCTTTAACAAAGCAATATTTTATCTCTAATAATTGAGGTCTTGATGCCATAAACGGAAAATCCGTCGAATGTTAGTTTATTTCCCAACTGCTGTGGACGTTCGCGGACACCTAACCCAACTAACGAAACTCATTAAGTCTTCCAACGACTTTCTTCTTTTACCAGTTTATTTTATAAGAAGAACGCAGTTCACTAATTGGTAGATCATTTTGAGAATTTTTAGCTTCATTACAGTAACTAGGGCATGTCCCCACATATTACCGAGGACAGTATTGTCCTCTTCATTTTCTACAATATTGAATACTAGTGAAAAACACAAACAAAATTTCATACTTCTGAGCGCAATAGTTAAGCTTTTGTGATGAAAAAATGCATTTTAGTTTTGGTTTGCGTTTTGGAATTCCCGATTAATCTAGATCTTATCATGCAATTACAATATCTGTGCAAAATTTCAAGATTGTAAGAAAATTATAATATTACACGCACACAAACTCTCATAACATTCAATTTATTACATATTCCCAATATTCAATATTTTATTAATATTCACTTGTTTCTAACTCTATCAATGAATGTGCCTCTTATTCTGGCATTCATATCTCTCATTTAAAAAAAATCATACGTTTTGGCTGTTCACAGCACTACAATTACCAGGCACCCTTTTCACATATTTATTTATATCTTGCCTACACATACTATTACAAAAAAAATACACATGAAATTACTAAAACCTTAACCTACACTAACCTAAAACACATTCACACTACATACTCACACCAACAAATTTGTTTATATACCGTAAAAACGTTTTGGTTGGTAGTTCAGACCAAATTTCTTTTAATGTGAATCAAATTTGTTACTTTTCTTCACTTTTAAAATCAATATTCGCACGGTGTAGAAAACCAGTTGCCCCTATCGAAAACTTGTGACAAAACGACCTATCGTGCTTCTTTTTATCAAAGTACAGCTTCGGTTTATTTTCTAATACTTTAGGGATACGTTATCGGTTTAAAAAAACTTTAAAATATATATATTGTATATATGTTCTATACCAGAGAACGTCATTCCTATCTTATTTGTCTATCTTGGTTACAATAGACAGCCAAACGATGCATAGCTAATAAAAAAAATCACAATAATAAAGGATACTGCATATAACCTTACACAAGATTTAGGCTTTCTTTGAATTACAGGAATTTAGATGGTCACTCTAAACGAAAATTTTACACTCGCATGTATATATTCCCTCAGTAGTTTGTTCTACCTTTTATTCCCCCCCTTTCTAGATAAGCTTAAGCCGTCACATATTGTCTCAGTAATTGTATAGATCCTACGGGAACTGAATTACGAAGACATGGTTATATTATTATAATTCACTGAACACCATATCTGCAACTACGTAACTTGGTGAATTTCGAGGTCAAAAAAAAAGTATTTCCAAATCCAGGCTACCAAGTTACTTCGATTGAGCCACTTCAGAAATAAAGTAAAACATTACTTACAGTTTGGGTGATTTTATATACACGAAGAATCCAATGGTTGTCCTTAAGAGTACCAATTCCTTTCTGCACTTTTTGAAATTTTCGTGGTGAATTTCAGGTTCCAGGAGAAAATAACTATCACACACACACCCTTTTATAATATAGAATCTAAATTGAACCGGTTAACCATCACGGTTCTTCAAAAAATTCAGAGCCCTACTCATGTAGTAACCAGCTTCCGTCCATAGTTCATACAGACGACAATTCACAACATTGGGCTGCTTCACTAATTCTCCTCGCTACTCGCTCCGTTCCGTCCAAACAAATAACACAAAAAAATATCGCAAATTCTACAACTGAAACTCTTTATATCTTTTAGTAGAAAAATTCGTTTTGAAGCGGTTTTCTTTACCACTTTATTCTGATAATATCTGACGGGCAGTAACTGGGGACTGCTCTCTTAAGGCTGACGCCATTAAAGTACAACAACAATGTGACGTAACGGTACGAAGATTGATGATGAGCTAATTATCAGAGACTTCGAAGAAAAGCGAACAATTATAGATAATTCTGTAAATCTGTGCTACTGACGTCACACAAGACAAGATTGAAGATGATGCACCAAAACCGAGTGAATTTTGACGATTTTCTATCAAGATGGCTGAAAATCTAAAGAATTTTATGAAGGATAATTTTAGAATAAAATTTTTAAAGAAATTTCTGGGAGAGTTTTCAGAATGTTTGGAGATAGGAAAAGCGTTCTACAAATGAAAAATAAAAGGAATAAGCAGAATCTTTAAGAAATATAGGAAGTTAAGATAGAAATGAACAAAACATAGATATTAAATACGAAATAAAATCCTAAACCTATTTTAATGCACTTCCTAACTTAATCCTACCTTCTAATATTACAAGAAAAATTAAATGACAACATTACATCCTTACATATCCTACATCATATATTATTCTACACTATTATACAGGGCGTTCGAAAATTTTATAACATTATAACTCCATGTTGGGAGGTATCAAGATTACACTACTCTTTATATTTTCGTAGACCTGGCGATTGAAAACAACTACGTAAGCCCCCCTAAATCCCTTGTAAGGGTATGGCATTTTCAAACTTCGTCTTATTTGCAGCCTAGGGTGGAACGAGAATATTTTTAAACAATTTCAAGGTCCTACTGTTTAGAGTTTTAGAGATCTTAGGAAGGACGCACAGAAAATTAGTTAAACCTGTTTTCCTCTCTTATGATATGCAATTCCCATAACTGTATTTTATTTGCACCGCAGGTTGAAAGAAAAATGAAAATTCCAAGTTTCTACGCTTTATAGTTTCGGAAATCTGCTGCCATACCCCGCATCCATTCCAGCCTAAGGTGCAACAAGAACGTTTATATAAAATTTTAAAATGAAATCTTTAAGTTTTACGTCCCACGATTATGCCGGCTAGGCTAAAGGAGACAGTGATGATGAAAAATGAATGAAATGGTGGAATGAAGGGAATAGGAGGAAACGGGAAAACCAACGCACATGGTGTTTGTACGCGAGAAACGTGCGAGAAAGGAGCTAATTGATTACCACTTGCATCAGAGCTGAACGCTCTAGCACTGAGCCACCACGACCCCCATAAAATCTTAAAGTTTCATCCCTGGTACTTTTGGAGATACAAAAAATTGTCAACTGCCATTATAAGACCCTCAGATTCTTTCGGACATGCAATTTTCACAAACTTGCAATTTTTACATCTTAGTTGCTAGAAAAATAATTATCAAAATTTGTAAGTTGTACATCTTATAGTTTCCGAGATCTCGAGAAAGCAAAAAAAAAAAAACTCTTTCTCCCATAGAATATCGGTATGCAATTCGAAAACCTATACTTAATTGCAGTCTTGGGGTAAGAAGAACAGTTGTATAAACATTTAAGATTTACACCGAAAAAAGGTTGGAAATATTAAGAACGCCCAGAAACCATTAAAGCCTTGTCCCCTCGTCCTTAGGATAAGCAATTCCCAATGCCTTGCCTTGATTTTGGCCTAGAGTAGAAAGAGAACATTTTCACAAAATTAGTTACAGTGTATAGGGGACGGTTAAAAACCATTCTAACCCTTCTCACCCCCTTAGGATATGCAACTCCCAAAGCATTGGCTTCTTTGCAGCACAGGATATAGGAAAAATTTTTGTAAAAATTTTAGTTTGAGAGTTCCAAAAATATATATCATTCCCGCCATTGGTTGAGAGTTCCAAGAATATATTTCATTCCCGCCATTGGTTGAGAGTTCCAAGAATATATTTAATTCCCGCCATTGGTTGAGAGTTCCAAGAATATATTTCATTCCCGCCATTGGTTGAGAGTTCCAAGAACATATTTCATTCCCGCCATTTGTTGAGAGTTCCAAGAATATATTTCATTCCCCCCATTGGTTGAGAGTTCCAAGAATATATTTCTTTCCCGCCATTGGTTGAGAGTTCCAAGAATATATTTAATTCCCGCCATTGGTTGAGAGTTCCAAGAATATATTTCATTCCCCCCATTGGTTGAGAGTTCCAAGAATATATTTCTTTCCCCCCATTGGTTGAGAGTTCCAAGAATATATTTCTTTCCCGCCATTGGTTGAGAGTTCCAAGAATATATTTCATTCCCGCCATTTGTTGAGAGTTCCAAGAATATATTTCTTTCCCCCCATTGGTTGAGAGTTCCAAGAATATATTTCTTTCCCGCCATTGGTTGAGAGTTCCAAGAATATATTTAATTCCCGCCATTGGTTGAGAGTTCCAAGAATATATTTCTTTCCCCCCATTGGTTGAGAGTTCCAAGAATATATTTCTTTCCCGCCATTGGTTGAGAGTTCCAAGAATATATTTAATTCCCGCCATTGGTTGAGAGTTCCAAGAATATATTTCTTTCCCCCCATTGGTTGAGAGTTCCAAGAATATATTTCTTTCCCGCCATTGGTTGAGAGTTCCAAGAATATATTTCTTTCCCGCCATTGGTTGAGAGTTCCAAGAATATATTTAATTCCCGCCATTGGTTGAGAGTTCCAAGAATATATTTCTTTCCCCCCATTGGTTGAGAGTTCCAAGAATATATTTCTTTCCCGCCATTGGTTGAGAGTTCCAAGAATATATTTAATTCCCCCCATTGGTTGAGAGTTCCAAGAATATATTTCTTTCCCCCCATTGGTTGAGAGTTCCAAGAATATATTTCTTTCCCCCCATTGGTTGAGAGTTCCAAGAATATATTTCTTTCCCCCCATTGGTTGAGAGTTCCAAGAATATATTTAATTCCCCCCATTGGTTGAGAGTTCCAAGAATATATTTAATTCCCGCCATTGGTTGAGAGTTCCAAGAATATATTTCTTTCCCCCCATTGGTTGAGAGTTCCAAGAATATATTTCTTTCCCCCCATTGGTTGAGAGTTCCAAGAATATATTTCTTTCCCCCCATTGGTTGAGAGTTCCAAGAATATATTTCTTTCCCCCCATTGGTTGAGAGTTCCAAGAATATATTTAATTCCCCCCATTGGTTGAGAGTTCCAAGAATATATTTAATTCCCGCCATTGGTTGAGAGTTCCAAGAATATATTTCTTTCCCCCCATTGGTTGAGAGTTCCAAGAATATATTTAATTCCCCCCATTGGTTGAGAGTTCCAAGAATATATTTCTTTCCCCCCATTGGTTGAGAGTTCCAAGAATATATTTCTTTCCCCCCATTGGTTGAGAGTTCCAAGAATATATTTCTTTCCCCCCATTGGTTGAGAGTTCCAAGAATATATTTAATTCCCCCCATTGGTTGAGAGTTCCAAGAATATATTTCTTTCCCCCCATTGGTTGAGAGTTCCAAGAATATATTTAATTCCCCCCATTGGTTGAGAGTTCCAAGAATATATTTAATTCCCGCCATTGGTTGAGAGTTCCAAGAATATATTTCTTTCCCCCCATTGGTTGAGAGTTCCAAGAATATATTTAATTCCCCCCATTGGTTGAGAGTTCCAAGAATATATTTCTTTCCCCCCATTGGTTGAGAGTTCCAAGAATATATTTCTTTCCCCCCATTGGTTGAGAGTTCCAAGAATATATTTAATTCCCCCCATTGGTTGAGAGTTCCAAGAATATATTTCTTTCCCGCCATTGGTTGAGAGTTCCAAGAATATATTTAATTCCCCCCATTGGTTGAGAGTTCCAAGAATATATTTCTTTCCCCCCATTGGTTGAGAGTTCCAAGAATATATTTCTTTCCCCCCATTGGTTGAGAGTTCCAAGAATATATTTAATTCCCCCCATTGGTTGAGAGTTCCAAGAATATATTTAATTCCCGCCATTGGTTGAGAGTTCCAAGAATATATTTCTTTCCCCCCATTGGTTGAGAGTTCCAAGAATATATTTAATTCCCCCCATTGGTTGAGAGTTCCAAGAATATATTTCTTTCCCCCCATTGGTTGAGAGTTCCAAGAATATATTTAATTCCCGCCATTGGTTGAGAGTTCCAAGAATATATTTCTTTCCCCCCATTGGTTGAGAGTTCCAAGAATATATTTCTTTCCCGCCATTGGTTGAGAGTTCCAAGAATATATTTAATTCCCCCCATTGGTTGAGAGTTCCAAGAATATATTTAATTCCCGCCATTGGTTGAGAGTTCCAAGAATATATTTCTTTCCCCCCATTGGTTGAGAGTTCCAAGAATATATTTCTTTCCCGCCATTGGTTGAGAGTTCCAAGAATATATTTAATTCCCGCCATTGGTTGAGAGTTCCAAGAATATATTTCTTTCCCCCCATTGGTTGAGAGTTCCAAGAATATATTTCTTTCCCGCCATTGGTTGAGAGTTCCAAGAATATATTTCTTTCCCGCCATTGGTTGAGAGTTCCAAGAATATATTTAATTCCCGCCATTGGTTGAGAGTTCCAAGAATATATTTCTTTCCCCCCATTGGTTGAGAGTTCCAAGAATATATTTCTTTCCCGCCATTGGTTGAGAGTTCCAAGAATATATTTAATTCCCGCCATTGGTTGAGAGTTCCAAGAATATATTTCATTCCCGCCATTGGTTGAGAGTTCCAAGAACATATTTCATTCCCGCCATTTGTTGAGAGTTCCAAGAATATATTTCATTCCCCCCATTGGTTGAGAGTTCCAAGAATATATTTCTTTCCCGCCATTGGTTGAGAGTTCCAAGAATATATTTCATTCCCGCCATTTGTTGAGAGTTCCAAGAATATATTTCATTCCCCCCATTGGTTGAGAGTTCCAAGAATATATTTCTTTCCCGCCATTGGTTGAGAGTTCCAAGAATATATTTCATTCCCGCCATTGGTTGTGAGTTCCAAGAATATATTTCATTCCCGCCATTGGTTGTGAGTTCCAAGAATATATACCATTCCCGCCATTGGTTGAGAGTTCCGAGAATATATTTCATGCCCACCATTCACTCTCTACTTAAACTCGAAGTGATAGGAACACACTACAAATTTCGGTCTCAATATTTATCCACCTAGAATGAAAAGGCAGAAGATCCTGCGTAGTATTTTTTGAATTGAATTTAGTGTTTGAACAAAAGGCCCAATCTTCTTACATAATTGCTTATTCAAACCGAAAGTAAAGGTTCCGAGGAGCGTAGTCACAGTGATGTTGCGTTTGGTACTCAACCGGAATCGTTGACGGGATTGCTTCCTTTGTCCTTTGTCCTTTGTCCTTTGTAGCATTCAATGCTCTTTACTGGCAGCACTATCTGAATCGATTCCCAGTGGGGACAGTTGGTGTAAAAAGTGGGACGACAGCTTTCTAAGGCCAGTCATCCTAAGTGAAGTTTCCCATATTCACACCAGTCATGTGCCAGAATGGTACCTAGTATAATGGTCTGTTAGTTTTACGTCCCACGATTATGCCGGTTAGGCTAAAAGAGACGGTGATGATGAGTAATGAATGAAATGGCAGAATGAAGGTGGGAGAAAACGGGAGAACCCCGAGGAAATCTACGCAACGTGTTTGTCCACCACGAAGTCCACTTGGCGGGGCCTGAGATCGAACCGGGGACCCCAAGCACCACCTAGTATAATGGTCTCAGTCTCTTAATTTCTTATTCCGTGAGTAGTGTGATTGCAGAGGGATCCTATCCCTCCTATGTGATGGGTTAACATGGTCTAGATGCCGAAAACCTTGAAATCTAATTTATGTTACCAATCAATCTATCCATATTACAAATCAAATCGGAAGCGGCATAAATCAGCTACTTACAATTTTAATGATGATCGTTATAGGATAGAAACTATAGTTGACAGTGTTAAGTTGTTTGCTGTAATCAGTTAAGCGTGCGAGATGTTTACTCTATCACCACTCTAATCTCTAGACTGAAGCTCGATGTAGTGGAAATCTTCTACCATTTCCCGTTTCAATATTATCTGAAAGAACTGCAGTTTAATCCAATCAAAATCATTCATACAGTGTACACGTGACACTGCTATTTTTTATAACGGGGAATATCTTAACATGGTGCGAGAGTTATTGTACGAAATGGTAGTGAGTCCACCATAAATTATTCGAACAATTGGTTAGCCGGTACAAGGCCTTCGACTTTCCGCACACAAGATCCATTTTAACTATTCAGTGCATCTTTGGGTGGATGACAGATGATTGGTTAATTTTTTTTTTGATTATTTGCTGCTTAGTTTGGGTTTAGCGTCTAGTTCAGCGGCGAGACTATATGAGACATGGAGTTAAAACTTAAGTGAGATTGGGGGCGCGATGGCTCAGTGGTAGACCTTTCACCTCTGGTGCTTGGGGTCCCGGGTCCGATCCCAGCCCCGCCAAGTGAACTTCGTGGTGGACAAACACCGCGCTCTTGGGTTCTCTCGGGATTCTCCCGTTTCCTCCCACTTTCTTCGTTCCACCATTTCACTTATCTCTCATCATCATCGTCTCCTTTAGCCTAACCGGCATAATCGTGGGACGTAAAACTCAGAGATTTCATTTCATTTTCATTTCATTTTAACGTGAGATTCGAACCATACGAGCTCAGACCATGAATGAATAGAGCACGAGTCTCTCGCACGAAAGGCGTGTACGCTAACTATGTAGGAGTTTGGGATCAGTGGGTCTACAAGTCCTTAGTTACCCAGCGGAAAAAAAGTAATTACCATCAGAGCAGCTAGAACAGATATTTTTATTTCTAATATTCTATTTCAGTATGAAGAAACGTAATTTGAAAGACCTTGTGATAAACAGCCTTGAATTCTTACTATTGTCATTAATACATAAGATGAAACATTTATGTACTTGAGCCGCGGTGCCTTAGTGGTAGGGTGATTACCTTTGATGTATCGGGTCCTTGGTTCGTTCCTAGCTCGTGCTAAGTGAGCCTTGTGGTGGACAAACACCGCATGCGTTCGTTTTCTCGGGATTGCTCCGTTTTCTCATACTTTCTTCATTCTATCATTTCATTCATTTCTTATCATAACCTACTGCTTTAGCGTAGCCGACATAACGGTGGACGTAAAAATTAAAGATTCATTTATGTACTTAGATTTCATTTTACTTCATTTACGTACTTAGACGTACTGAAAAAAAACTATTAAAAAGTAAATTGAACAAAGTAATGAAACGTAAATTAATAACTAGAAATGTATTTTTCTTCTGTTGAATCATTATCACAACAATATTGATGTGATTAAATATACAGAGTGTTCAGGGAGGAAACTGACAAACGTTGCACACATATTCCCAACATCAATCAAAGGGAAGTCTTTATTTTGCGAATTACTCAAAAGTGGTTCGTTTCGAGAAATAAAGATTTTCAGGCAATTTAGTGATAGTAACACCAGATTTGCTACATTATGGCTATCACTAAACACGCTCAGTCAATGTGTTTCTTACATCGAAATAACAAAAATATCTCTTTTGTGTTGTACTATGAGATAAATATACATATGTTTCTTGTTTCGATGTAAGGAACGCATTGACTAAGTTTGTTAATGGTAACAGCTCTGCTAATGTGAAGTCATTTTAACTAAATTCCTAAAAATGCCTGTTTCTTCGATACTAGAACTTCTCAGCAAACTGGAAAATGAATCTTTCTTTTGATTCGATGAGGAATGTGTGTGGAAAGTCTGTTCAGTTACTCTAGTCATGTCCTGCAATAGCGCAACTTAACTGGCATTTGGATGGAAAAGCATACTTTTAGTTATGTAATATTCTACGAAGCAGAGAGAAACAAATCTCTGAAGAAATATTTTAAAAAGAAAAAATGACAACAACTGATACAATGCTAATATATAGGTTACTCATCACCGACTATAATATGAAAAATCAAATCGTGATATCACATTTCTCTCACGAAGATGTAAAGCACTATAAATTCTATGTAGGTGATCAACAGACAGAGTTACGAGCGTAGTTGAAAAATAAGCTGTGAAAGCAGTGCATATCAAGGTTTCTTCTATAGACTGATTTTACACAGAATGAGATCCAAATAGCTTTGTTCTTAAAACTAAGACTACTCAGGGTAGTTTAGAAGTAGAGTTTGTAAAAAAAAATAGTTGAGAACTGAGATCTGTAACGTCAACAGTGTTTAAAATATTGCAGTTATATATTAATTTAATAATATAGATATACACAAGTTTCAATAAGTTGATAAATAAAGTGTGTCGATCTATTTCTCAGTTTCAACCTAGGATACTGTATTGTTAACATCTAGATATAATGAGGGTATCTTGCTGAAAACATATGTTTTTCATCTCTGATTCAGTCAAGAACCGCTTCTAATTCCTCCCCAAGCAAATGACTGTCGTAACAAAAAACTAGACAAATCACGTTCTTCAAATTGTGTGAGAAAAAAGAGTATGCTTATTACGAATCTAAGCTATTATATCAATGACCTTTTGCATCGTAAAATATACAAGACACGAACAGATTCGATACATACTGGGTGTAACATAAATGCATGGCCAAAAGTGACGAGATAAATGCGAACATGAGAATATGTAAAAATGTTTCTACGATAAACACGGGTCCGATGCTGCTTCGTTTCCAAGATACAGGGTGTTCAAATGTCGAGTTCCTCCAATAGATCACTATGGGAAACTAAATGGAAATGTTCAATATTACAGGAGTAATACAATCAAGTCTAATTATACCTTAGAGAATGAAACTAATCAACATTTGAGGATACTGGATCGCCAGTGCTGTCAGCGTGGTACAAAGTGTTATGTTTTCAAACAACACCAGACGTTCACACGTTAGCATATGAGTGCAGACATCAAAGAGTTCCTAAACATGAGGCAGATTCCGCTTCGTTTTTAAAAGATAAGGCGTCCAAGTGTGAAGTAAATTAACGGCGCTCAATAGGAAACAACAGTTCATAGATCACAAAGCTTGGATGAAAGGGTTATTGTCTCGTTACAAATGAATGCCTACCCATGTTTGGGAACGTTTTGATGCCAGCACGCATATTCTATCATGTGGACGTCTAGTACTATATGAAAACATAACACTTTGTACCAAGTTGGCAACACTTACAACCCAATAACCTCAAATGTTGATTAGGTTTATTCTCAATGTTAGTGTAAATATATTTGTACAGGTATAATTCCATTTGATTGTATTATTCCTGTAATATTGTACTTTCCATTCACTTGCCCTTTGCGAACTATTGGAGTGATTCGACATTTGAATACCCCGTATATTGGAAACGAAGAGACATCGGACCCATGTTTATAGGAACACTTTTACGTATTTGGATATCTGCAATCAACTTGTCACTTTTGGCCTAGCATTTATGTTACACCCTGTACAGATAAAGGGACTCACATGTGCCGAGCAAACGTAGGCACCATGCAGAATATTATGAATATAAGGATGCACTTTCGTTTGCAATATTCCACCTAGAAACACAGAATGTTGTTCACAGTCTACCAGGCAATGAAAGCTTCCTCTCTACTAATCAGCTTATATAGTTGAAAACAGGCACTTTTGAAATGAAATGAAATCTTTAAGTTTTACGTCCCACGATTACGCCGGTTAGGCTAAAGGAGAGGGTGATGATGTGAGATGAGTAAAATGGTGGAATGAAGAAAGTGGGAGGAAATGGGAGAACCCCGAGAAAACTCACGAGCTCCGTGTTTGTCCACCACTAAGTCCACGCGGCGCGAGCTGGGACCGAACCAGGGACTCCAAGTACCGGAGGTGTAGACTCTATTACTGAGCCACCGCGCCCCATAGGCGCTTTTGAGTCTGCACATAGTGACGAGAAAAATATACCCAAAATAGAACAAATGTTAGCATTATTTGTAGATGTGTGTTTACACAACCATGTCATCACTAAGTTCTGTTTGTCCTTTAAAATTAGCTGCCCTATTTCTGGAAAAAATAAATGCTGGATTACGAACTATTACAGAAGCGTAGAAAAAAACTTTTTTTATTTACAACGCAAGAATTTGATTGAAACACTTTGATAGACAGAAATGCCACAGTAGTTCGTATCAGCTATAATTTTACTGTTGTTTGAAACCAATATTTAAATAAATTTGGTCATTTAAATCCCATTTTGTTCTCCGAATATCCATTCACCATGAAATTAAATTTCAGTTGCAGTTAACCCATAATGGGTTTAATATAAAGATATGAACTACAAAAATAAACCATATTCCAGATTTCTAAAAAACAAGAGTAAATGTCTATTACTTATACTGATGATAATGTCCTGGTCATATGTAAGCTTACCACACTCCCTGAAAAGACAACTGAAGGAAGTGAAACTTAGAGTTTCAGTGTGTGTTATGGATTAGGAGGAAATGTGATATGTTATGTTCCAAGTTACCCCTTGGCTGCTTCAACTGTGTTCGTATTCTATTTCCAACACAATCAACTGGTTGTAGTTGGTCTAGTAAGCACGTTGCTAACATAGTATGCCTACCGGGAGTTTACTTTCCATAAACATAGTTCCTTAATTTGTATATACAATGCGTTTCCAATTTCACGTAAATAAATCATTGCATTTTGTATAATCTGTTATGTCGCTTAGCTTAGCTACCTGTTTGATACAGCAACCGTAATAAAATGAGACCTATAAGCTAATTGTGATTTGCTTATCATCAGAAAAACATATATATAGGAAACATTTTTTCTATATGTGCGTCTTTATCAATCCTCTTTATACACAAAGAGGGGTATTTTTACTCTTGCTACGAACGGCTATCTTTAAAAAAAATGTAAGGACACTATTTGCTGCATTGCAATAGATAAATAGGACATAAGCATTAAGAATTTACAGTTTTTGCTGTTTCATATATAATAATTATTCGTGTATTGATGTATTTCACTTCCAAAGTACACTCATGTCCAAAATGATTGTCGCATATCTATAACTGCCTTCTTGTAAGAATATAATTTGATAATGATTTTGCAGGGTACTTTTAATACTGATACTATGTATATAATTGGGAAATGTATATTTGTGGTAAATTTCATACGAAAATAATTATGAGTACGAAAATGAAAACGAGTAAAACAAAATGTTGCTAAATGGACAAGAAAGTTTTAGTTTCGTTTTATTGTTCTTATTTGTTGCTCTTTTGATATGAAGTTTTCCACATGTATGTTTTTACACATTATACACATACTAACATTATAAGAAATACCGGGCGAATTCGTTATCTAATTATATTCCTACAGCAACATATTTATAGACATACGTCAATAATTTTGGACATGAGTGTACATTATTAACAAGTATGAGCAAATCTTGAATAGATTCAGGTCAGAATACTAATATCTTTTATCTCAATTGACAAATATCTCTCAATGATACCGTAAATCAATATAATTTCTCTCTACAGATTGTCAATGAGTCAGTTAACAAATTTACGAATGATAAGTTTAACACTCGCAATCAGTTTCCCATATTCCAAAAATGGAAATATGTGTGGACTTTAGATTTTTGGGGGTTAAAAAAAGTAAAATACATTTTGGTGGTTAAAATATATTTTTAACTATTAACAATGTTTTGTGGTTAACAAATATTATGGTTAAAGTTAGAAAAATATTGGAGATGTTATAATCTTTTATATTTTAGGTATGAAAGAATATATGATGCTAAGAAGATCATTGCTGCTGAAATTGATGAGATACAAATGTCTTTCTCAAAGGTTGAAAGATTTATGTTTGAACTTCAAATAATAATAATAATAATAATAATAATAATAATAATAATAATAATAATAATAATAATAATAATAATAATAATAATAATATTTTTTTCATTTGAAACTTCGAGTATGAGGTATACACTGTTGACAGCTTCAACTACCAGCATAGCTTCATTCATAAATAAAAAAATGCGAGATCCTCTTTACTTTATTACCATTGCTATTATTATTATTATTATTATTATTTGATAAGTTATAAGCTAAGCTATAATCGTATACTTTAGAAAGGAAGTCATGTTGGTAACCCTAAGTGGTACTACAATTTACATTCAGGGTTCATCTCGTCAAGAGTCTCTGGACTAATAATAAAAGAACGGGATAATAAGGTTTCCATGTTTCTCTTCACCTGTGCTGCGGCTAGACGCATAATTTACAATCAACTTTTGTCGCGAAATATAATTTCATTCTAACGTAGAGAGTTGTCAAGATGAATCTTCCAATTGAAATACATTATGTTTATAAAGGTTGGTACCAATTTAGTAATGCTCTATTGATAATAATACAATTGTGGCCCCTGTAGTGTAGTTGATGACGCTATCGTTTTTGGCGCGAGCGGTCTCGGGTTCAATTCCCGGTGGCAATCTTCGTAAAAAAAAGGTATAGAAGATTATCCAAGACAGCCTTCCTGATTGAGATTTTCCTTGGGTTTCCTCATTTACACTTTACACATGACGGGATGATACCTAACATAAATGTCCCAGGTCGTGTTCTTTATTCTCTCTTCCCCTGAAAGTCTGATCGCTGTGGAAGTCATTCATAATACCTGACAGACTTAAGTTTGTAGACGCTGTCAGTGTCCAGAAATATGAATAAATGACTAAATTGTCCCTAGAAAGAATGATCTAGTTACCTTTTTTTTGCTACAACTGAGTGACATTTTTTTGAGATTTGCAAACAGTGCTATACTTGAGTATAGAACATCTCAAAGTACGAAGTCTGTGAACATGATTCAAACCTGAAATGGTACAAGAAACAAAAAAAAATGTTCTTTCTTAATATGGATTCAGATACACAATTCTAGATTCAATCTTCTACCTTAACCATAGATATTGAAATGAAATGAAATGAAATATTTCAGTTTAGCGTCTCACGTTAAGCCCTTTAGGCAAGGGAGACGGATGATTAAACAAATGATGATGCCAGAACGGGTGGAACGTTCATGTGGGAGGAAACGAGAGCACCCTGAGAGAACCAACGGACACAATGTTGTCTATCACGAACTTATTTGGCCGGTGATCTAAAGAGACTCCACGCACCAAAGAGAAGCGCTCTACCACTGAACCAACTTGCCAATAAACCATATTTGAGGATGGCAAAGTGACGTAAGTCAGTTTTGAGACATTATGAGATCTTGAGACTTTTATTCGAATCGATATAGAAAAAGCGGATAAAATCGGTTCTTTGTGCTGCCATCTTTCGGCCTATGACCTGGTCTTTTAACTCTGAGATACGCAACGCTGCCATCCAACTGGTTATGGTTTCAAGTTAACGGAAATATCTTAATCTCATGTTTTAAGAATAGTGATTTACGTCCCTTTTCCATCCAACGCCTCATACGTTACTCAAATAGTGCAGAAAGCAATCATTTCCGGTTTCTGCATTTATTAGCATAGAATAAAACAAGTAACGTGTTCCATGTAATGAACGTTCAGGAGTTTCGTTTGTATGGCGTGATATTTTCTCAATTAATTTTGAAACCGGAAGTGGTACTAGACTTCTTAGGAGGTAGTAGTAGAGAGTTTAAAGTCAAGATGAAATATATTCTTGAGACACTTAATTGCTCACAGTAAAACACTTCCCACCATTTATTATGATTTTTGTCTAAAGGATCAAGGTTAAACGTGAATCGGTTAGCTTCTGCCATTTTTGGTTTGAATAAAGGATTAAGGGAGAAGGGATTCAACTTCTTAAAACATCAGACTAATTCCAAGAAACAGCTTCTCGGTATGTTTAATGGATGTTGTTTTATTTATATCAGTTTTGAAACCAGCAATTAGTTAGGATTTTGTAACCGCTTTCAGGGGATCTGCTCCTCTCGTCCAACCAATGTGTATTTTCAAGACAGCTGAACTTACCTGGCTGAGACATTTAAAAGCAATTCCAAAAAGGGATTACAGAACTTTCCCCGGATCGCTGTCAGCTCTCGATAATGAGATGAGCACAAATCATGGAGAGATTCGGATGTCTCGCCTCGAAATCCTTATGAATATCCAGACAATCGCTTAGACTGCAACATACAAAAATACTATTCACACATGAAACGAAAACAAATTGAATAAAATAATATTATACTTATTTATTAGATGTACTATACGTATATAAAAATATGTAGAAGATAATAATAATCACATAGTAAACACTGGTGTGGACGTAGGCAATTAACTACTTCTTTCAATAAGCACAGAATTACACTTTACATTTCATGATAGCCCTTTCAAATTTGTATCATATATAATATATACGACTGAAATATCATATTTTGGAAATCATAAGAAGCAATTTCCTCACACCGCTAACTGATGCACGTTGGGGTTAACACTGTGGGGTAACACTGAAATTAACCCCATGACGTAAGTTCCTGGCTGCTGGGAAAACAATCTGTAAAACGTTGACTGTAGTATCCAGTAGAACAAACACAGGCAGCCGCAATATATAATTCAGGAAGTTGAAAGGACACGTTTACTAATTATACGTACATGCCAAAAGACCGGGAAATTGAATAAATGAGCTAGTCTCTAACAAGGACCTTGTGCGACAACAAACTAGCTTCTGCCCCTTTTTTCTTATTTGTATCACAAGACAAAGTAGTGTGTTGGCTCTGTCAATGCATGGAGAAAACTGTTAGGGTCAAGGTACTCCAGGTATGAGCTGGGCTGGGCTGGGCTAACTGGTCAATGTTTCTAGTTCATTTAAAGTGTAACAGCTAAACCAGCTGTATGGATATGCAAATTAAATTTTGAAAGAATTTGTGTTAATTCACAGTTCACTGGCCACAATGTAAAAGAAGACGACAGTAGTTCGAATGTGAGAACTACAAGAGAAAAATTGGCTGAACAATATTTCTTGGCCACAGTCCAGCAACATTTCATCTGTCATACCAATATTTCTATAAGTAATTGAAGAAAACACTTAATTTAGTTCCAAATAACTATAGAACGTACTATTTGTATATTAATGAGTAATTAAGAAACACTGAAGTATCGAAATAAACGAGATACGTTTCTTACGAATGTAGCTGACAAAATGAATGTGGTCTTTGTTACTCACTAAAATCTTCTCACCATGAAACAACGTTTCATTTGTAACTATTAGTGAACGATGAAAGATTCTATTGTTCGAATTCGTGACAGAGTAATCGAGATGTTAACATTTCCCATAGAAGAAAAGGAACGATTTTCGTTACAAAAATAATGTATAAATCGAAGAATTGTTCCTTTTTTTCGAAAATATACAGATAGTCCCAAAATGTAATTATATAATCTGGTTCCTGTTATAATTTCCATCACTCCGGTAAATGAACTGTATTTAGGAATGCTAATTCCAACATTGTAAAGTACATAGAGGAAAGTTTGGATGTTTTGCTTAATACTAATAATTTTAGAATGAGGGTCGCAAACTAAACATACTGCTTCGAAAATCTGCTGCAGATATCTCCCTGTCGCTTGAAACAAATGAGTCAGTTTTTGCTTAAGTGGGAAGCAGAATATTTCCAACTAATTCCTGGTGTACAGCACAGGGCATATAGGTTACACCTTATTTCCTCTGTTCCTACCCACTGCAAGGAAGTAGATAAAGATTAAGTATTTTCAGTCCCGGTGAGAATGCTATTAACGTGTACGTAACAAAAGGGTTGAAAAGACTGTTCTCGGATAGTTCGCGAATGCAAGAAACAGTCAAGGAAGAGCATGTGACGTAGGGCAACATCGAGAACCATGGCTTACACCATGTTGCCAAATCTCTCATGAACAGTACTGAGGGTTGCCAAGTAATAATGTAATTAAGTTTGTGTTCGTTCGCTCCACAGTCGTCTGCCGGTATAAACGTCCATATTTGTTTTCTTTCATTTTTAATGCATAGTTTTAATTCTACTCATTGGGTAGGCATATGCCATTCTGAGTGATTCATGGGGTTACTTTTCCATATGAAATTAACTTACACGCATCAAGAAAAACTCCAAAATTACTATATAAATCAGTATAAAACCAATGCCTTTAGTCAACGTTTTGGCATAACTTGATTTTTATGGATCCAATTTTGTTGTTAGTCTGTATGTTCATTGGCTGTTTGCTTTGATTATCTGGTCAGGAGAGTAGTGTGGAAAATTCCTCAATAGAAAAAGGATGTCTTTTTATTTTTATCAAACTTCTTATGCAAATAATAGTCTTACTAATTTTTCACAAGAGTGTAATGCACTATTTTCCTTCTTGTATATATGTGAGTGTACTAATATATATATATATATATATATATATATATATATATATATATATATATCTTACGACCGTTTGTACATAGAAATAACATTTTAATGCACCTAGAATTCAGTTACTTTTTAAAAAATATCTTTCTTTGCTGTATTTCTACATCGTTAAACAAAACCATTTGTTTCTCTTATGTTTCCATCCCTTACAAAATGGCTTAAATTGTCTACTCTAATGACAAAAGAAGAAATATTAAAATCCCGTTCTCTTCTGTATAAAATCCGACATTTTTACACCATTCTTAAGACATTTCCAAAGTAACAATGATTTTTTTCTTAAAAGAGAAAAGAATAATCTGGAATAAGCATCTATTTTTGTCTGGAATAAGCATACAATGCATTCAGTTTTCACTTCCACTAGTGAGCTTGTTTCTAATACGCTTAATGTATCATTTGTTAGAGATTTTGTCTTTTAAAACAGTTATATTAATAGATGTACTCTAATCTAGGAAACATGCTAAAAAGATTTTAAAATACGACATGAAAAATCTTCTTAACCCTACAATGTATGATGTTTTTGATTCTCTGTAAAAAAAAAAGTTTTGTAAGAGAAAACAAAAATTAGTAACGGAAGTACCGATACGCTTAATAGTCCATCTATGCAGAAACTGTGGAATTACATCTAGCTTCGAACGTACCCAATCTGGTTCAACATGCAGGAGCAACTTCATACCGTTGTGTAGCAAAGCACAGATTATTTACCACTATGATCAATATCTGTTCCACTATACATTGTAGGATTTAGGACACAGTGTAACGATATTGTGTGGTTTATCTTTTAAAAAGAGGAAAACAACGAAATTTTTATTTAGGTACAACTTTCAAAATGTAGAACATGCTTACCATTTGTGATCCTGTATCTGAAATGTTTATTTAAAAGTAACAGAACAGTTTCTAATTACAAAATAGTTTTAGGTTAAGAAAAGAAAGGAAAACTAAAACAGAAAGAGAAATAAGTATTCTACTGCCCTACTAATTAAGGATGTAAAAGTGAAAAGAAGGGTCTATATAAGTTTTCAAAAAGGTATTCAAGAGGTCTTTGGAGAGAGATTATAGCAGATTCACATTTACTGTACGCTAGGCTGCTCGTAGTGATAGTCTCAATCACTGTATTCAGAAGGGACAGGTTGGCCAAGATACTCATATTATAAGTTTATCTTTTATTGTTGTCGGTAATATCTATCCTATCAAAAAAGAAACTCACATATAAACAGAATGGCAGGGCTCCTGCTAATTAACATTTTTGAAATGATAAAATAGATTATATTGTAAATTATTTCATGGTAAAGGTCATGTAAAATTGGTTTTCAATAGCCTAATAAAATTTCAGTTTTGATGTTGGAAGTCATACCTTTTCACAAACGGCTATCCTGAATTTGTAAGAGAATTAAAGGAAGTAGAAGTAGTTAATATATAATACAGTTTGGGATATTATACTATCATGGAATTCGTCTCCTCTTTACTTTTATACAATAACTTCATTCTTTCCAACTAAAGTAATTGTTACTAAATTAATTAAATGGAACAAATAATTTATTTGATGAGGGTAGAATCAGAACATACTAAAAATTACGAAACAACAGAACTTGACAAATATACTAAGCATAAAATAATGTGTAATACTTATATTGCACTTAAGCTAACAGTTGTAGATATTCTTCCAAATTTGAATTGAATTGTATTGTATTGTATTTACTTCATTTGAAACCAAGATACATTTGGTATTTGGAGGGTTCAGACAGTCCTCTTTCTTCTATCTAATATACTTTAAAAATGAAAATGTTACATTATTTAATACACATTATTGCAAAGATAATCTGCTACGCTGTAATATACTTTATCCACTAGGAATCTCTTGAGTTTCTTTTTAAAAACATTTATATTTTCTTCATTTTTTATTTCTCTGGGCAGCTTATTGTATATTTGCACTCCCATATGGCTTGGGCCTTCCTGTATTAATGTTAGTTTTGTAAAATATTGTCTTCTTTCATTTTGCTGTCTGGAATTATAAATGTGACTTATTTGAGTTCCGTCTTTCAAGTTTGCTGCTTAGATTGCAGTTTCATATACATACATAGATGGTAGGGTAAGGATGTGGTGCTGTTTAAATTTATCTTTGCATGATGTTCTCATGTGTAGACCAAATATTATCCGTATTGCTTGCTTCTGTTTCATGAAAAGTGCTTTGCTGCTTGAGGATTTGCCCCAGAAAATGATGACGTAATTTAGTATAGGGTGTATAAGCCCACAGTATACTTGGATCAAAGCTTTAGTGTTTAACGTTTCTTTTAGTATCCTGAGTGCATAAAGTCTGGAATTTAATTTTACTATTATTTCTTTTACATGGGTTTCCCAAGTTAGATTTTCATTTATGTTTAGTCCTAAAAATTTAATGTCATGGGTGAAATCTACTTTTAGATCAGTCAATTTATTTTTAGATTCTTTTATTTTTGTGTTTAGTTTTGTGTGAAAAAACACAAAAATATTTATCACAGTACATTCTTCCCATATATAATATTCATCACAGTACATTGGTTATCTGTATCATTATATATAAAGTTGAGTCATAAATCTTATAATACAGAGCGTTCAAAAAGTCTCTATACACCTGAATCGTGGCCAGTCAAAGTCGCATTCAAAGTCACATGAAATAAAATTTTATGCGAAGGTTTGCAACACTGCTATATTATCGCCTTACGTGAAGTTATTTTCTTAGATTCCAGTCGGTAAAGTGACGTTGAAGTGATTGTTGCATCTAGTTAGCAGTCTCTGAAACAATGGTTTGTTATGGGCAAGTCTGACGATGTTTTGGATAATGTTTACATATATATATATATATATATATATATATATATATATATATATATATATATATATATATATATATATATATATATATATATATATATATATATACTGATGAGGCCTGGTTCCATTTATCAGGTTACGTCAATGCCCAGAACTCTCATTTGTGGTGTGCAGAAAACACACATGTCATACATGAAGTTCCTCTGCATGACCAGAAGGTAGGGGTGTGGATTGCAATATCCAGAAGAAGAATAGTAGGCCCCATATTTTTCAGACAAACAATAGATTCAACTCGTTATTGTGAAATTATTCACCAGTTCATGGGAGAACTAACGGAAGACGAAATTCTTAATGCTTGGATACAACAATATGGTGATACAGCACATACAGCTCGCCAATCCATGAGATTACTGCAAGAGGTTTTTGGAGATCGAATAATTTCAAAGGGATTTGTGGCCATCTCGGTCTCCTGACTTCTATCCACGGATTTTTACTTCTGGGATTATGCAAAGAATTCTGTTTATAAAGGGAACCCCCACATGCTACAAGAACTCACAGCTGAAACAGCTATTCGAGATTTTGCTCATAGCATTCCACATGAACAACTTGTGAGAGTATTTGAGAACAAGAAGAAACGTGTGCAAGCATGTTTGGAGGCTCATGGGGGACATTTCCAACATTTGCTGTGAAAATGTGTGTTAAAATGTGTGTGTATATGCTACGCCCTGTACATGGTGCTTTTATGCCATAAAATATAATAAATTTTGAGTAAAATAATTTTCTCGTTGCTTTGAATATGTGACAATTCAGGTGTATAGAGACTTTTTGAACGCTCTGTACCTTCACAGCTCAAACACCGGATGCATGTATCATATACGCTGTGATCGACCATAAATATAAAGTTAAACTGATCCAATATTTAGTATGACAACTATAATATTTACGGAGCCTTGGTATGGGAAAGTGAATGGAAATGTTCAATATCACAGGAATAATACATTCAAGTGGAATTATACCTGTGAAAATACATTTACACTAACATAGAGATTGAAACTAATCAACATTTGAGGATATTGGGTTGTCAGTGTTGCCAACCGGATACAAAGTGTTATATTTTCAAACAGAACCAGACGTCCACACGTTAGCATATGACTGCTGACATCAAAACGTTTTTAAACATGAGGCAGATTCTGCTTCGTTTTCAAAACATAAGGCGTCCAAGTGTGAAGTATATTAATGGCGCACAATACGAAACAACGGTTCATAGATCACAACTTTTGCAAGGAAGTGTTATTGTGTCATTACAAATGAATGCACATGTGAATAACTTACTCATGTTTAGGAACGTTTTGGTGTCAGCACTCATATGCTAACGTTCGAACGTCTAGTGCTAGAAAAACCATAACACTTTGTACCAGGTTGGTAACACTGACATCCTAATGACCTCAAATGTTGATCAGTTTAATTCTCTATGTTAGTGTAAATGTATTTGCACATGTATACTTCAATTTGATTGAATTTTTCCTGTAATACTGAACATTTCCATTCATTTTCCCATAGTGAACCGTTAGAGAGTTTCGACATTTTGATACCCTGTATCTTGGAAACAAAGCGACATCGGACCCATGTTTATAGGGACACTTTTATTTATTTGGATATCTGCAATCAACTTTTCACTTTTGGTCATGCATTTATGTTACACCATGTGCAGATAAAGGGACTCACATGTGCCGAGCACACGTAGGCACCATGCACCATATTATGAATATAAGGATCCTCTTTCGTTTGCGGTATTCCACCTAGAAACGCAGAACGTTGTTCACACTCTACTAGCCAAAATATGCAATGAAATCTTTCTCTCTACTAATCAGCTTATATAGTTAAAAAGAAAGTAGTTACTTTTGAGTTCACATATAGTGATGGACAAAATATGCCCAAAATAGAACAAATGTTACCGTTATTTGTAGAGGTATGTTTACACAATCATGTCATAACAAAGTTCTGTTTACTGATAAACTGTTTACATCCCAAGAGTAAATACTGAAATGGAGCTTATCTTTTACAAAATTGCACCATAACCACTTTCTTTATCAGTCCTTTAAAGTTAGCTACCCTATTTCTGTTAAAAAAAAAGAAAAAAAACGCTGGATTATAGACTATTACAGAAGCATAGAAAAAGAAAAGATATACTTGTGGATTTACAACGCAAGAATGGGATTGAAGCACTTGATAGACAAAAATGCCACAGTAGTTGGTTCAGCTATAATTTTACGGTTGTTTGAAACCAATATTTAAATAAATTAGGTCATTTAAATCCCATTCCGTGTTCAGAATACCCATTCACCGTGAAATTAAATCTCAGTTGCAGTTAACCCACCAGTTGCAGTTAAATTTAATATAAAGGTATGAACTACAAAAATAAAACATGTTCCCATTTCTAAAAAGCAAGAGTAAATGTCTAATTACTTGCATTGATGATAATGTTCCTGTCATATGTAAGCTTACCTTACCCCCTGAAAACACAACTGAAAGAAGTGAAACTTAGAGTTTCAATGCGTGTTGTGGATTAGGAGGAAATGTGATATGTTATGTTGCAAGTTAGCTCCTTCAACTGTGTTCGTATCCTATTCCCAACACAATCAACTGGTTGTTTTTGGTCTAGCAAGCACGTTACTAACAGAGTATGCCTACCGGGAATTTACTTTCCATAAACATAGTTCCTTAATTTGTATATACAATGCGTTTCCTATTTCACGTAAATAAATCATTGCATTTTGTATAATTTATTATGTCGCTTAGCTTAGCTACCTTACTGATACAACAATCATAACAAAATGAGATACTTTTGATTATATTTATCAAATAAAAAACAAAAATGAGAAACATGTTTCCATATGTCCGTTTCTATCATTCGCCTCTATATACAGGGTGTTTAAAACAACATCGACAACGTTTGGTAGGAGGGTGATTCCTAACACAAAGATAAGACAAAAAGTATAGACCAACCTGGGTGCAGAAATCCGTCATTTAGGGTTTATAGGCTCCCGGAAACCTGAAAATTTGGGACCTACAGTAGTCGGGTCAAGACTTCACTTAGGAACTCATATGTGCATGTGCACTATCCAAAATGCATGTTTCAGAATTCTAAGGTGATTACACAATTTTTAATAGAGAGAGTTATAAAAATTGTTGCGGAAGTACCACACTGGCAGTAGTGGCGAAGCCAGCTTCGCTCCTCCCGCAACCCTCTTTCAACATTTGGAACTTTTTTCTTTTTTTTCTTTTTTTTTACGATGAAGACATTTTTGATCCGGGTAACACATATTACAGAAAAATAGCAGTAAATTTGCTACTGCATAATGAAATATATGTGTTTCCCGATTAGATATTGTATTTAATTTTAACGCTTTATTTGACACTGTTGCTCTCAAGCAACATCGCATTCTATTGCGTTATCCGCACGAATTATAACTTCAGTGATCATTTAATAAGCATTATTGCTTTCATACAATATTTATATGCATGATTCCGGGCCGCTTGTTTAGGTATTTATAATTTTCGTCAACAGGCGACAGTCAAATTTAGTTTTGTAGAAGCGTTTTCTCCTACATTCCGCGAAAGTTCTTTCTTTATTTTTTTTTTATTTGTGGTTTCTTGTTCTGTGGGAAAATATTTTAACGAAACTGTTGCTAATTACTAAGAGTATTCTTATGATATTTTACCATAATAGGGCAATGCTGCTCAGTAGCTACACATACGACATATTTTATATTAATGTTGCTTTGAAATGAGTGTCCTGTATATTGTAACCAAGTACAAAAATACTTCAAAAAGTACGAAATTATGATCAGGAAGACATGAGTCAACCATAAAAGCAAACTAAATATTTTAATGTTAATGCTATCAATGCTTGCCAATTAAAGGTTAAACATTTTACTTAGCACAAGGACACACAATCATAGTCATACGTCTTGCAAAGAAAATCAGAAAAATAAACACACTGCTGAACAAAACCTCACTTATTTAATATAAAAACACATTTACACATGAAGTTTCGATCTTCTAGTCAAGATCCTCATCTGATTAGGATCTTGGCTAGAAGATCGAAACGTCACGTGTAAATGTGTTTTTATATTAAATAAGTGAAGTCTTGTTCAGCAGTGTGTTTATTTTTCTAGCACAAGGAATTAAAGGTATTTAAGAGTAGGAAAACAAAATAGACTACAATGTATGTACCAAAGAATGCTAAACGCATTCCTTCAATTTAAATATCTCAATCAATTCTCTAAAAAGAAAAAAAGAAAAAAAATAGTTACATACTCATTAGAACACCTACTTATTAAGCACTAGAAAACGGTGGAAAGTCAAACTGTTTCATTTTTTTAAGTTTATAATACGCATTTTCAAGTAGATATTTCGTACAGGATCTTTCCAAAGGTAATGAGTAATTCATCAGAACATTGAGTTTTAGCAGACCTACTGTTTCACGTAAAATAATAATAAGACGTCCTCCTACCAGGAAATGAATACTGGTATTTCATGTGGGAGGCGCGTTTGCTGCCCGTGTAACCACGGGAAACTACAAAATGTACCAAGCAAAACCAAATTATCTGAAGTGCTGTGTGTGTTTCTTCCTTTAATCCTATATTATATGACCTGAAAATTAATTTCCACGAAAATTTTGACACTAATAAAAAAAATAGAAATATATATGTAACTACTTGTTTGTCAAACCTGAAGTTTCATATCTGAATCTTCTATGTTCTCTATTCATTGGTATTTTATAATATTGATCAGAAATGTAAAGGTTATATATTTGTGTGTAGCTTGGCAAACAAATTTTTCCATAGCAATATTTTAGAAGTAAATGCTTTGAAATGAACAAAGATTAATATTTTTTAAAAAAATCAAGGAATATGCATTCCTTCCTTAAATGTTTTCAAAAAGTAACGTATACATGCATGAAATGTTATTAAATTCCGAAATCATAAATTACATGAAGAAAATATTTGATATTTTGCTTTATAACCATTTGCGTATGAGCGTTGCAAACTAAATACTGTATGTTGCTTCGAAAATCTAATGTGGAGATCTCTCTCATACTTGAAGCAATATGGCTCAGTTTTTTCCAAGCGGGAAACAATACTTACTCTCACCTTTGTGTGCCGCGTGAGCAGAGCACAGAGCATAGGGGCTACACTATATTTCCTCTATCCCTGCCTGCCCCAAGGAGGTAAATAAGTATTTTCAGTCACAGTCAAAATGTTATTAACGTGTACCTAACGATAAGCGTTTAAAGGACTGTTCTCTGACAGTTGACGAATGCAAGAAAGAGCCAAGCAAGAGCACGTGAACAGAGGGGCAACATCAAAGAACGTGACTTAGGCTATGTTGCCAAATCCCTCATGAACATTAACTAGAGTTGCAAACTCAGTATTAAAGTAACTAAGTTCCAGTTCGGTCGCTCCATTGTCATCTGAAGCAATAAACGTCCATACTTATTTCATTTTTTTAGTTTCAAAAAATAGAGTTCTTATTTTACTAATTGGGCAGGATATTTCATGTGTCATTGTGGATATTTCATGAGCTACTTTTTCATATGAAATTAACTTACACGCACCAATCAACACTTCATAATTACTATATGAATAAGTATAATATTCTTTTAATTTTACTGAACGTTCTGGCATAATTTGCTTTCTATGGAACCAATTTCGGGGTCGGTCTTCAAGTCCGACTATTCGTTTTAATTATCTGGTGAGGAAAGTAACGTGTAAACTTCTCTACCAGAAGAAGATTGACAAGGTTTATCAAACTTCTCATGCAAATGATACGAGGGTCAGTCAGAAAGTTTCCGGATTTTTGTTATAGCTCTCTTTACCACGACATAAGTTCAAATTTACTGAATCGCCTTCAAAGTAGGCACTTTGGGAACACACACATGTCCTCCGCCGTTCCTGTTATTACTGAAAACACCGACGAACGGTCTCTTTTGGTATCTTCCAAAGTTCAACTGTTGAGTTGGTTTTGATCTCGTCTACGTTCGTGAAACGGAAAGGGCTCATTTTTAGCTTTGGGAGGAGCCAAACATTCGGTAGCATTAGACTGTTTTTAAAGCTATCACACTATCTGAATCAGATTTTCATCTAGTTGCACGTAAATTCGTTGTTTGAATGTTGCTCGATCTGTGAAGTAGCGCTTCCTAATTACTATACGCGCCTCTGTTGAGCTACACTATTCGTACACTGCCTGTTAAGACGTGTCCACACTTTTCAAATTTCTAATTAGTCACCTAAGAACTCTATTGCACAAGAATCATTGTGGTTACATCACAAATACCAAAACTGCATTAAATATAAACTCATTATTTGCTGAGCAAAACTATATATTTTTATTACAATTCAGCATGTGTTACAGTTTCGCCAACTAACTCTTTGGTTTCATCAGACAATATATAATACAGGATAGCTGTACACTCGTATATACAAACAACAGCTCTTACTACACCTTGGGAACACAGATACGTCCTCCGCCGTTCCTGTAATTACTGAAAACACCGACGAACGGCCTACCCTAACCTAACCTAACCTAACAAAACTACAACATTAAGATAATATTTTGATTGTTTCTAGTAATCTTACTAAACTTGAACATTTCCATGTAAAGCAGGAGTATGAAACATTATTTTCGTCCTTGAATATAAGTATTTGAATGTAATAACAAATATATGTCGTAGAACCATTTGTTTCATTGGAAGATACATTTTAATGCATCTAGAATTCAGTGTAATTTCTAAAAATATCTCTTTCTTTGCTGTATTTCTACATCGTTAAACAAAACCATTTGTTTCTCTTATGTTTTCATCCCCTATAAAATGGCTTAAATTGTCTACTACAATGACAAAAGAAGAAATATTAAAATCCCATTCTCTTCTGTATAAAATCCGACATTTTTAAACCATTCTTAAGACTTTCCAAAGTAACAATGAATCTTTCGTTAAAAGAGAAAACAAACAAACAAACAAACAAAAAGAATAGCGTCAGCATCTATTTTAGTCTGGAATAAGCATACGATGCATCCAGTTTTTACTTCCTCTAATGAGCTTCTTTCTAATACGCTTAATGTATCATTTAGGTATTCTGACTTTTAAAATAGTTATATTAATAGATATACTCTAATCTAGGAAACTTGCTTTAAAAAGATTTTAAAATATCTTATGAAAATCTTCTTATAGTGTCAGAATTAGATAAATATACTAAAAATAAACAATGAGTAATACGTATATTGCATTTAAGATAACAGATACAGACATTTTTCTAGTTTCCTCCTTATTTAATATTTATCACAGTACGCTGGTTCTCTGTACTATTACATACAAGACCGAGTCATAAATTTTGATATAGTTTTATGGTCGTATACGATGTGATCGACCGTAAATAGAACATTAAAGTTTTCCAATTTTAACACAGAGGTTGCCGACTGTCGTCCATGTGGCATGACAGTCAGTTTGAGGGGCGTGCTAGAGGGTATGTTGGCAGGAAAGAGAGGGAGGGCAAAGGAGGCTACAATTGATGTAAGATATAAAAACAGAGATTTTGTACGTGTAGATGAAGGAGCTAGCTGAGGACCGTAGAGTATGGAAGCTTTTCAGTTCCGGCATTGACTTCTAATAATGTCAGAATATTTATGATGATTTATCTAATGAAGTAATATTTTATGAAATATAAACAAAACTGTTGGAGCAGTTTCGGAGAAATTGGATGTTTTTTTTTATTAAATCAGAAAACCACATATTTTTTGGCATATCAAAATTATTCCAAAACATCCTGTATAGAATGTTATAATTGCTTCAAGCTTAAAATTAAATTTGGGTAAATTGAACGATTTGATATTAAGGGGACTCATTGGACCAGGGCTAAGCTTAAACCAATTGTTTCAAATCAGATCCCGCACCTAAGGAGCCCCCGTGCTACAGTGAAATCTACTCTAAGTTTGTCAAATACACACAAAAACGCATAATGATATTTGATTTACTTGACAATCTCAGTGACACACAGTGGTTCCAATCACAAATCGAGCGGGACAAAATTAAGAACAGCAACGCAGTGCAGAAAATACCATACATAAGCGACAACCAACATTCCCGTGTGACACAAACCTGAATATTGTTGGAATATCAGAAACGTACTCTGGAGTGAACCAAAAATGCAAAACCTGTAAAATATATTGACAAACAATTGTACATCGCCTACACAACTTGCATACTGCGTACTGGTGTTTACAGTGCGTGAACAACAGAGAAGAGTCACCTGATAATTGCATAGAATGTTGAAATCGATTACAAATAATGAAAGTCTGTGAATTCACTCTATGTCGAAGCTAACAACCTGAAAACCATATGAAAGACTTAAACAAATATATCAAATGGAAATAAACTAGTTGTTCACTGACAATTTTCTTTTTAAACAACAGCTTCAACAGTAGTATTGGTGCCATCAATATCACATCCTGAATCTTGAAGTGGCTGCAGTATTGTAGGACGCATAGTGATACATCTCTTCACACGTTTCATTCGAAGACTGATGATAATCGGGTCCGAAAAAATTAAGAGTGTGTGTATCACGCCTAGAAAATTTCTTATTTAGAAAATTAAGGGTATGATATAACTGAAATATTTATAGTCCTTATTCTGGGTTTCTTGCGCTACCTTCGACATCATTTCGATGGGACGTACACCTTCTGTTATCAACTATACACCATGAACAAGTATCTTGTGCACGCTTTATGGCATATAATACCATGGATACTTCTAGACGTATAAGTTTGCTGTGCCGGAACAGTATTTTTCAAACGCATCAATGTTAATGCTGTACCCATAGACGATTCCTTTTAGAATGCTTCCTAAATGCACAAATGCACAAATTTGTTTTCCTTCCGTATTTGCCATAATTGAATACCTAAGCGATATCCAATATAGAGGATGCACTCGAAACACTTAATCCACGTGTAAAGTCTGGATATGCCCAGAGTCAATGCTGTTGCATCTGCATATTTTATCCGAATAAGGAGCAGATTGTTAATCTGAGAAGGGGTTCCTCCACTCTAATTTTGGGTTGTTTTATTGGAGAATACGTTAAAAATCTTTCCGTCTATCGTGAGAACAAATTTGTGACTAATGAGAATTGTACGCTCGTCTACATGTACCACCGTGGGAGAGAGGACAGTGATTTGTACTTTGACGTTGTCGATTTCTCTTTTTATTAACTCCGGACTCTCCTTCTACAGAGTCACTTTGATGGGCCGACAAAACTTTGTCGACGAAGGCAAATGATTCTACCATAATATTAATTTTGTCTCTGGACTGGAACTGCTCCCAACAGCAGAAACTGTAGTTATTTGCAGTGGTACCAATAACAAATACATTGGGCTCATCAATATCCTGATGAGTAGCCGTACTGAAATGCTTATACTGACTTTGCCCAGAAGCACCATCACAGCCCCATTTAAGTACCAGAGTAACACTTGAAAGTTACCAAATGTTATCTAAACCTACACGTACTTGCTGAAACACCTCCTGTTGCACTGACACTAAACGATAAAGTATGATCAAGCAGCGACTGTAGTTGTACCTCTAAAGAGTAGTCGATGATCGTAATATTCTCTGGATAGCAACGCTTTTTTGCCTCAACATGCATATGATAATTGGGGAAGATGTCAACATTATGAGCGATACTTATTTAACGCATAGAGATGTACTGGTCTTTTGTAAACATGTTATCCACATGTTTACATTTTATGCACGTTATCCATCCAGGTAATGCGTCGTCACATGCCATTTTCATTGGTGCTTTGTTTGGTGGAGACCAATATTTTCATTTCCGTGGCTCTCTCTTAGGAGCAAATGGATACCTGCTTTAATATTTGTGCAGCATCATGCTACCTGTTGAGTGTAGACTTATTTCCGCGGCATGAACAATCTCATCAATTTTATGTGTGTACACCAGAGGTTTAACTTTTTGTTTTCTACATTTCTCTGTACTCTCCTCGAACAATATTTGTGGCCTACCTCGTATGTTTTGTAGTTCTTCCATACTTTCTGCTTTCACGAACGTCATTTGAACATTCAGTCACTTACTGTTTTGTTTTAGAAGTTCTTTCCGTACATAATGACGCTTTACCCACTTTCCTTTCAGTTTCTCACAAAACTCAGTACTTTTCTGCATTTGTACACGTATATGATCCTCACACGTTTCCATACCATATGTAATCAGTATACACTCACACACACGGGCTAACTTCTTTGGTGAGTCTTCTTCATTCGGCCACACATCGAACAGCTCTCGTCTTAAATTCCCGTCTGCCGTCATTAACTTATTAATATAAACCGATGGGGATTATAGTTCGTAACAAAACTCTTTTACTTTTGTACCCAAAGAGTTCATGTCCACACTGAATATTATTTCACCGTGGCCTTTTACGGCCTTTGCTTTTGCAGGTTTGCAAGTTTACTACGATCGGCACCAATTTGCACTTACCACTTCTCTTGTGATGACTGCACATATACACTAAACAACTCAATGCACACGTTCACAAACGTTGACGGTACGACTACGATGTCTGTCGTTTCATTTGGCAAAGACTCAATTCAACTCGTGTCATACGTGTTCACGGATCATGTTTACCGAGCAACTCTTCAGCGAGTATCACGCGCTCTGGCTGACTGTGATTAATACATGGCTTCTCAATGCTCTCACGTGCACCCACGTGTTTGTTTCGGGGTCAATATTGTGGATCGAAGATACAAAACGCTGTAGGATTATACCAAGACAATATTTCTGCGGTTCGATTAATCATTTCCACTTTTTGACCTGGAAACCACTGTGTTAGTGTAACATCTGCAAAAGGGAGTCTTTCAAATTTGAAACTGATCACAACTTACTTCTGATAATCAAGTCGTGAAGAACATTTGAATAGTTTGTAATTTGGCCATTGAATGTGAAATCAGCAAAAGTTTGAATTTAGACAAAACTCTAAAAGGTTTCGCAGAGAGAAAAGCAGGAAAAATCATTTAATCATAATGAAAAGGTATAATAAAATGACTAATGTTTAGATTAATAAATATGATCTATTTCTAACATCGTCTTCATCATTATAGGTATTCTGCCATTAATGGCAGGTTACTTGCGGCACGTGAGAAGCTTCCTTATTCCACTATCTTCCGCTAAAATCTTCGTCTTAATTGCAGCCTCCTTTGTCCTCATCCTCTCTTTCCTACCACTGGACCTTGTAAAATGTTTCTCATGATGTAAGCTCTTCTAAGCCAATGTGCAACCAATTTCTATTCCTCTTCTTAATAATATATAAAATTGTTCTTTTCTCTTCCAACATTTCTAACACTTTCTCTTTCGTTTCCCGCTCGACCCAGCTATTTCTTTGCTTCTTTTCCACACACACATTTTGAAAGATTCCTTTTCGTCTCATTATTTTTGCGTAATGTACATGTTTGTGATCCATACAGCACAATACTCCACACAAAGCTTTTTCTGCATCTTTTTCTCAACTCTATGTTCAACACCCAATAAAGTGGACTTTTCCGCCTCCTAAAAGTTTCTTTCGCTATTCCTACCCATACTTTTATTTGACGTTAACACTTCATATCATCACTATTTCTAACAGTGCACAATAATTTTAATCTTTTCGGAACAATAATAAATAATTTCTTTAAAATAAAGTTATTTCACAGCCGACAAAACAAGTAATATTGTGACTATGTACTTTCCACAGGTGATGTAGGGATACATATATGCAATGTTACATTAAAATGACGAAGACACGGTGGATCAGTGGTAGAGCGTTTGCCTCTTGAGAGCAAGATCCTTGATTTGATTCACTGCCAAGTAAATTTGTGGTTAGCATTGTGTCCGTGGGGTTTCTCTCGTGATTCCGATTTCTACCATATTCTTATTCAACCAAATATTCCATCATATTTCACTCGCCTTAACCATCCTTCTTCCTTAGCTTAAGAGACATAATCGTGGGGCATTAAACTAAAATCTCTCCTTTTTATATAAAAGTATAGATTACACACATTTCTCTACGAAACTTATTTTTGAAGCACATTTTAATTTGTTTCTATTTTATCGCAGAGTTAGTATATGAGTAACTAAGAAGGAGACAATGAATGGTAAGTCAACATGCAATCTAATGCAATGACAAATAGCAAATAAGCTTCCTGTATGATTTGCAGGTACATTTCCGAAGTTAAACGACCTACATTACTGTTCTATGGTTCGATCACTGCCTGTCCCACCTAACAACTCAGTTTCACTGGAGGTGGCGCTTATCATTCTTTGGTAACCTGGAGCTCGAAAATATTATTCCCTATTGTGCGCCGCTCTACTAAAGCCAGCCCTGCAAGAGACGAACGGACAGAGGAATATTCAAAACCGATTTTTTCCCATCATGTGAGGACTCGAAACGTGTAAATAATTAAAATTTGGAATTTGGTTTCTTCATGATGGTAATGCGTTATTCTCTTTCATCACCGCTCAAAGGTGAAGAGTGCGAGATGTTGCCCACTTATTATACTATGTGTAAATAGATTCTTGCATTAATATTATCATGTTAGTCTTGTTCATGAATTAATTTTTTTTTAAAATATTTATTTTTGTTACTCTTGCGGTCGTAGCTAACATAATAAGAATTCTTTTTTCTTCGTCCAACGTCTTTGTTGTCAGAGTGTTTACACACATAACTTGCGAAAATTGGACAGGAGCACCACGTGGAGATTGTTATATCACAACATTTTGTGTAGTTGTAGCCAAAGGCTAACAGAGTTACCAGTGCCTTTCCGTCTGCAATTTCTTGCATGCATATACGACAAAGTGAGTAAACTAACTTAGTAGGAACATCTGAGTTAGGCTGTTTTGTAATTACGGTTATGAAGTTACAACTGTCTAAGGGATGATAACCTCCATATTTTACATGCAAATTTATGCAGCAGTGCTTCTCGCAGTTACAAATAGAAAAAGAAGTTATTTTACTACAGTCGAAACGGTAGAACATTTCTGAAAACAAGTAGCTTCGAGGAATGCCATGTTAATATTTACAGAACGTTTCGTTTAAATGTTCTCTTTGACATAATTTTCTATATTGCTTTTTTCAATTACGAAACTAACATTCTTTACATAAGTGTAGTCTATGAACATTTTCAAAGATATGTATTGTGAAGGCCTGTATAATAAGACTGTTTCACTTCTAACTTTCTTCAATACTAATTGAACTTAGTTGCTCAATAAAATTAACACGAGTCAGTAATCAGGTTAAACCAGATATAGCACAATAGGAAATCTTTTTAAGTTTTATGTCCAACGATCATGCTAGGCTAAAGGAGACGATGATGATGAGAAATGAATTAAATGGTGGAATGAAGAAAATGGGAGGAAACGAGAACCCCGAGAAAACCCACGCAGACGATGTTGGTCCACCACAAAGCTCACTTGGTGCGATCTGAGATTGAACGAAGTACCGCATGCACCAGAAGTGAGCATTCTACCACTGAATTACCGTGATCCCTAGCACCATATTAAGTAAATATTTTGTCTACTGTATGTGATGTTTAGCATTGTTGAGATTCTATGCTGTAGCTGATGCTGTGATACTGTAATTCGGCTTTCTTGGAGACAAGATACTATATGAGTGTGTTTATGGGCTACATTGTGAGACCATATGCTTCATGATAGTTTGTGTACCTGCTAAATCCCACGAATTTAAGTCCCGGCCATCCTATGTTAGTAGTAGGCTCCGTGTATTATATTCGTGGTGTTGCAAACACAAGCACACATAGCACAAAAGAATGTTTTCTAGGAATATTCCCCATGTACTCTAGAATAATGATAAAATTGAGTTTTACAAAATGTAGACCTAATTCATATATTGGAAAAGGGACACTTGAAATATATTTGCATTTCTCTAAATCTGTCAACGTATAAGGATTTGAACATGCAAGGTTTGCAGAAACAGTGTCTTTATATTTCAAACTGTACATTTGTGAGTAACAATCTCTCAATGAGAGACATGTAACCTTAAACTTTTATACTTGCTGCTATTCCAGGGGTGTAGCCAAGGGGGGGGCATCGGAACCAGGCCCCCAAATGGTTTTCTGGCCCCCCAAATGACCAGCTTTTAAAACATCATAGTAAAATTATCTCACTTTATTCATTTAAAAGTAACAAAGTTTATTGACAATTAATAATTTACGGTAAAATAGTATGGAGAAATATTGTTTTCCATACCGATCGAAAAATAGTATGGTATCTCTTCCTTATACCGATCGAAAAATACGATACTTTTTTGTGACAGCAGATTACACAATTTACTGAGATTTATGTTTGACAGTTTGAAGACAAACGTTTTAACAAGGTAGTACAAATACAGCCATAAAACAAAGGTACTAAACTGATTTGTTAGTACAGTATATTTTTATATGCTTTAACAAGTGTTTTAAAAGACATAGAGGATGGAAAATTTGGTGAGAAACAATGTTTTTGTTCAATTTGGATTTCATTCGCTCTCTCTTTTATTTCTACTCAGTGTAATAAAATAATTTTGTTTTTTTAGTCACGAATAATAAATAAATATTTTTATCACGAAACCGTAAAGAAATTAAGTGAAATTTCAAAGAAAATCAATCTTGTGTAGATAGGTTCTATATATACAAGGTCTTAAATTTAAATATAAAGGTAACCAAGAAAAGTTTTGTTGCTTTTTCACCCACCACCTTCGAACATCGATATATCACCTAACCTGGAAGATAAAAAATAGTCCCTATCAGCATCGAAGACCTTCTGAAAACGTTCCGGGAGGCCATGGAATCAATCGCGGTGGAACTTGGTGGGCCGTGAATCGAAGAAGGTATCAGGTGTATTTTGGACTTTTACGAGGGATTGGAACTGGCATCCTCTAAGGTGATTGTCCAAAGAATGGAACAGGTGATAATCGGACGGGGCAATACCCGGGGAATATAGTGGTTGCAATATTGTTTCCCATCCAAGGCAGAGAATGGTGTCCTGAGTCATCAAGCCACGTGGGACTTAGCGTTGTACCGTAAACGAGGATCCATTTACAATTCAGAAGTGATGGCTCCAGAGTTTTGAGTTTTTCTTGAGCACAGCTCAACTGCTGACACTACACAGTTGCATTGATATTTTGACCAGCTGGTAGCAGTTCCCGATGCACGATGCACCATACACACAGAAGGACCTTCTTTTGGTACAGTGCTGGTTTCGGCTGTTTTCAAATCGGTTCATGGGATGCTAACCAATGATGACGGCGCCGTGGAGCTTCGTATAGGACCCACTTTTTTATCACATGTCAACACCCTGTCCAGAAATGGCTCCGAAACAGTAAATAAACACAGGCGACTGCCGCGTTGCCTTCTGGCCCAAAGTCAAAATATGGAGACCCATCGACCCAACTTGTAGTGCTTCCCAAGTTGATGGATGTGCTGCCGAATGGTTTCTCCACACACTGAATTGTAGTCCCAGTTCCTCTTTGTACATGTGTTGGTGTTGTCGAGTGTTTCGCCATCGTCCTTAAACTTGTTAAACCATCGCTGCACTGTCCGCATCGTCAGGACACCCTCGCCAAAGACCTGGCATATCTTCTGTCCCGCTACAGCGGCGTTTGATCTCCATTTGAACTCGTTCAGCATACATGCTCTTATGACGCTCTGTGGATGTCCCATATTCCCTCTGTCTTTACGCACGTTTACGGTGTATCTGAATTGCCACAACCAGGTAGTATGTTGCATATACCTATACCGACAACTGACCTTCGCCTTATCTCCACTCGCATTCTACTCACGGTGTGAGGTCCAATTGAACACAGACCTCCACGAAAAGGGACAGAACTTTCTTGGTTACCTTTATAGGACAAAAGTATAGCGTTTGGTCCCGGACAGTAGTTCTTGATTAAGCATAATAAAAACTATCTTAAATATAATTTATGGAGGAAATATTATTATTATTATTATTATTATTATTATTATTATTATTATTATTATTATTAAGAAGAAGAAGAAGAAGAAGCTAAAATAGTATTTTTAGTTTTCCAGAAGGAAACCAAAATTTTTCTTTCTTTCAGGCCTCAAAAACACTAGCAGCAACAATTTTTTGGCTTTGTACATTGTAGCTGCCCCGCCCCCTCAAAACCGACGGGCACCTCCTACACAAACCTGCTGGCTACACCCCTGTGCTATTCATATCTTGGAAACTATGAAATATCATATAGGAATTCTACATAGATCCTACGCTGATAATGTGGTCCGATTTTACTAAGCTTGGCAAGAAGGAAATCGTACACAATCATTTATATAATTTCGTAAAACTGATTTTCCATCAACAACTGGGAAGTAGAAAAAATATATATGTCAATCAAACATTGTCCATAAAGCTTACTTTCCTGTGAGATGAACATAAATTCAAATTGTAGGCCTACTACATAGACCTAATGGAATGTATACTTTTTCTTAATGCCATATCAACGAAGTATCTTCTTCGCTTATGCATTTCAGGAATTATTGCTTATTTGTTGACAACTTATTTCTATAGTTGAGAATGACATATATTTGAATTGGTAAGAAAAAAAGTATTTGTATTATATTACCTACAAAAGTATCGTATATGGCATTATAAAGGGATTTTATGACACTTAAAAAAATACATTTGAAAAATTAAACTGAAAATTAGATAGATTATTATAGAGTTTCAAACCTTTATATAGAACAATTTGGTTTCCTTTTAAAATATCAATAATGACGTTTTATACTTTTTTTATTCCCATTTTTTTCATTTTTTCCTTCTCGTCTTCTTTTAAAGAGCAAATAAATCTAGCAAATAAGGACTTCCCTCGGTTTTATTTTATAAGTATTTTAATGATTCATTTTTCTTCTTTCAAAATGTAACTTAAGACGGATCCAGCTTCAAGATAATTCTTCCCTGAAATACAGTAGAGTAAAAACGAGAAAATAATTTCCTGCTTTACGACTGTCATTTTTCCTTACTTTAATATCAAAGGAACGAAGGAAGGAAGACATATAATTCCAAGAGTACTCTCTGGCATTATTACTTAAGAATCAATTACAGAATAACTACAAAGACGGATAGCAGATAATGCTGTTGAATTACATACTAATACTCTTAAATTAAAGACATATTGCTTTCATATATAACCACTGAGATTTGTAAATAAACTTATATATATTGTCCTGATCTCCAACGTAGTCATTGTTTCGAGATTCCGCCATTCATTATGGTTTTTTAGTAAGAAAAATGGTATATCCTTAAAAGAGTGTGTAGCGGGTTTAATTTTTTGAAAATAAAGAAACGTAGAAACATTACCGTCATAAATATTATTTTACTCCTTACTGATCCTTATTACTTTTATATTTTATTTATTTTTTAAATTCATCCCTTTTATGCTATGGATTTTCTTTAGTATCAATTTGCGGTAATTATATCGAGTTTGAATAAATAATAATGTTGAGGAAATAACTTTCGGTCTTATAAGTTACGGAGTGGTAAGCGATCTTATAGAAGAATAGAAAGAAATGCAGAGATCTTATTAAACGCTTGCAGGGACATGGGTTTAGAAGTAAATGCAGAGAAAACCAAATACATGGAAGTGCGACGGGACCGAAATACGGCAAATTATGGATGCGTTAAAATATTAAATAATTCTTTTGATAAAGTGGATAGTTTCAAACATCTAGGATCAATATTAACAGAGGAAAATCATATTCACGAAGAAATTAAATGTCGACTAAAAGCAGGGAATTCTTGTTACTATTCGGTTCAACATCTCTTGTCGTCGCGAATTCTATCGAGGAATTTGAAGCTTAAAATATACAAAACGATAATCATGCCTGTTGTTTTGTATGGCTGCGAAACATGGTCACTTACTCTGAGGGAAGAACATAGACTGAAAGTATTTGAGAACAAGATCCTGAGACGAATATTCGGACCCAAGAGGAACGGGAATGGGGAATGGCGGAAACTTCATAACGAGGGACTACATAATTTATACGGTTTACCCAACATAGTTAGGGTCGTCAAGTCTAGAAGGCTTAGGTGGGCGGGTCATGTAGCTAGAATGGAAGAGAGTAGAAACGCTTTCAAAGTCTTGACTGGAAGACCAATCGGAAAACGACCATTAGGAAGACCCAGATGGGAGGACAATATTAAGATGGATCTCGCAGAGATAGGAATACAAGGTAGAAACTGGATGCAGTTGGCTAAGGATAGAAGTCAGTGGAGAGCTTTTGTGAAAGCGGCATTGAACTTCCGGGTTCCATAAGCCATAGAGTTAGTTAGTTTATATATAGGGCTATATCTATATATATAGAAATAGGAATACAAAGTAGAAACTGAATGCAGTTGGCTAAGGATAGAAGTCAGTGGAGAGCTTTTGTGAAAGCGGCATTGAACTTCCGGGTTCCATAGGCCATAGAGTTAGTTAGTTTATATATAGGGCTATATCTATATATATAGAAATAGGAATACAAAGTAGAAACTGGATGCAGTTGGCTAAGGATAGAAGTCAGTGGAGAGCTTTTGTGAAAGCGGCATTGAACTTCCGGGTTCTATAGGCCATAGAGTTAGTTAGTTTATATATAGGGCTATATCTATATATATAGAAATAGGAATACAAAGTAGAAACTGAATGCAGTTGGCTAAGGATAGAAGTCAGTGGAGAGCTTTTGTGAAAGCGGCATTGAACTTCCGGGTTCCATAGGCCATAGAGTTAGTTAGTTTATATATAGGGCTATATCTATATATATAGAAATAGGAATACAAAATAGAAACTGGATGCAGTTGGCTAAGGATAGAAGTCAGTGGAGAGCTTTTGTGAACGCGGCATTGAACTTCCGGGTTCCATAGGCCATAGAGTTAGTTAGTTTATATATAGGGCTATATCTATATATATAGAAATAGGAATACAAAGTAGAAACTGGATGCAGTTGGCTAAGGATAGAAGTCAGTGGAGAGCTTTTGTGAAAGCGGCATTGAACTTCCGGGTTCCATAGGCCATAGAGTTAGTTAGTTTATATATAGGGCTATATCTATATATATATATAGAAATAGGAATACAAAGTAGAAACTGGATGCAGTTGGCTAAGGATAGAAGTCAGTGGAGAGCTCTTGTGAAAGCGGCATTGAACTTCCGGGTTCCATAGGCCATAGAGTTAGTTAGTTTATATATAGGGCTATATCTATATATATAGAAATAGGAATACAAAGTAGAAACTGGATGCAGTTGGCTAAGGATAGAAGTCAGTGGAGAGCTTTTGTGAAAGCGGCATTGAACTTCCGGGTTCCATAGGCCATAGAGTTAGTTAGTTTATATATAGGGCTATATCTATATATATAGAAATAGGAATACAAATTAGAAACTGGATGCAGTTAGCTAAGGATAGAAGTCAATGGAGAGCTTTTGTGAACGTGGCATTGAACTTCCAGGTTTCATAGGCCATAGAGTTAGTTAGTTTATATATAGGGCTATATCTATATATATATATATATATAGAGAAATAGGAATACAAAGTAGAAACTGGATGCAGTTAGCTAAGGATAGAAGTCAGTGGAGAGCTTTTGTGAACGCGGCATTGAACTTCCGGGTTCCATAGGCCATAGAGTTAGTTAGTTTATATATAGGGCTATATCTATATATATAGAAATAGGAATAGAAAGTAGAAACTGAATGCAGTTGGCTAAGGATAGAAGTCAGTGGAGAGCTTTTGTGAAAGCGGCATTGAACTTCCGGGTTCCATAGGCCATAGAGTTAGTTGGTTTATATATAGGGCTATATCTATATATATATATAGAAATAGGAATACAAAGTAGAAACTGGATGCAGTTAGCTAAAGATAGAAGTCAGTGGAGAGCTTTTGTGAACGCGGCATTGAACTTCCAGGTTTCATAGGCCATAGAGTTAGTTAGTTTATATATAGGGCTATATCTATATATATAGAAATAGGAATAGAAAGTAGAAACTGAATGCAGTTGGCTAAGGATAGAAGTCAGTGGAGAGCTTTTGTGAAAGCGGCATTGAACTTCCGGGTTCCATAGGCCATAGAGTTAGTTAGTTTATATATAGGGCTATATCTATATATATATATATATAGAAATAGGAATACAAAGTAGAAACTGGATGCAGTTAGCTAAGGATAGAAGTCAGTGGAGAGCTTTTGTGAACGTGGCATTGAACTTCCAGGTTTCATAGGCCATAGAGTTAGTTAGTTTATATATAGGGCTATATCTATATATATAGAAATAGGAATAGAAAGTAGAAACTGAATGCAGTTGGCTAAGGATAGAAGTCAGTGGAGAGCTTTTGTGAACGCGGCATTGAACTTCCGGGTTCCATAGGCCATAGAGTTAGTTAGTTTATATATAGGGCTATATCTATATATATAGAAATAGGAATAGAAAGTAGAAACTGAATGCAGTTGGCTAAGGATAGAAGTCAGTGGAGAGCTTTTGTGAACGCGGCATTGAACTTCCGGGTTCCATAGGCCATAGAGTTAGTTAGTTTATATATAGGGCTATATCTATATATATAGAAATAGGAATAGAAAGTAGAAACTGAATGCAGTTGGCTAAGGATAGAAGTCAGTGGAGAGCTTTTGTGAACGCGGCATTGAACTTCCGGGTTCCATAGGCCATAGAGTTAGTTAGTTTATATATAGGGCTATATCTATATATATAGAAATAGGAATACAAAGTAGAAACTGAATGCAGTTGGCTAAGGATAGAAGTCAGTGGAGAGCTTTTGTGAAAGCGGCATTGAACTTCCGGGTTCCATAGGCCATAGAGTTAGTTAGTTTATATATAGGGCTATATCTATATATATATATATAGAAATAGGAATACAAAGTAGAAACTGGATGCAGTTAGCTAAGGATAGAAGTCAGTGGAGAGCTTTTGTGAACGCGGCATTGAACTTCCGGGTTCCATAGGCCATAGAGTTAGTTAGTTTATATATAGGGCTATATCTATATATATAGAAATAGGAATACAAAGTAGAAACTGGATGCAGTTAGCTAAGGATAGAAGTCAGTGGTGAGCTTTTGTGAACGTGGCATTGAACTTCCAGGTTTCATAGGCCATAGAGTTAGTTAGTTTATATATAGGGCTATATCTATATATATATATAGAAATAGGAATACAAAGTAGAAACTGGATGCAGTTAGCTGAGGATAGAAGTCAGTGGAGAGCTTTTGTGAACGCGGCATTGAACTTCCGGGTTCCATAGGCCATAGAGTTAGTTAGTTTATATATAGGGCTATATCTATATATATAGAAATAGGAATACAAAGTAGAAACTGAATGCAGTTAGCTAAGGATAGAAGTTAGTGGAGAGCTTTTGTGAACGCGGCATTGAACTTCCGGGTTTCTTGGGCCATAGAGTTAGTTAGTTAGTTAGTTAGCGATCTTTTGGACCATATTGTTAAGTGATGGAATAATGGTTAGAAATACTGCTGTGGATAAAAAACTTTTATTCTAATAATAATTAATCAGTACCTAAAAAAGTGAGCATAACCCTTTGCCGAATTCCTTTCGAGTTCCAAAAGAATTTTCATCCTTTAACTTCTAGATGCATTTCGGGCGTCAAATTGACCCCCAGGTATTCTTTTTTTTTTTGTATTTTAAGTGTTTGATATTTTAAAATCATAATGGTTCTTTCTAAACATCTTACAGTAGACTCTTCTGTGTTATTATATTATATTTATTTAATAATTTTATTGATAATAAAGGCGTAAGAATGTATTTATTACATGTGCTACTTATTCTCACTTGGATGGTTAACTTGAAGCTTTCTTCAATTTTGTTCTTCTTTTTGTGGAATTTTGTACAAGGTTTGATATTTAAGTTATGATAGCTACTGCACAATCTTTTATAAACGCAAGAAGAAAAAAAAGAAGAAGAAGTTTAAGAAAAAGACTAGTGTGTGTGTTGAATAACTTCCGAACTCGAATTTGAAACAAAATTGACAGCTTAAGTCCCACGATTATGTCGCTTAGGCTAAAGGAGACGGTGATGATGAGAAATGAATGAAATGGTCGAATGGAGAAAGTGCCACGAGAAAATCCACGCACATGATGTTTGTCCACTTGGCTCGAGCTGGGATCGAACCAGGGTCCCCACACACCAGAGACGAACGACCTACCACTGGGCCACCACAACACAAAGGTTAATTTCTAGTTTGGTGTCCTGTTAAACATCAAAGTTATATGAGACTTGTCCCTTGAGCTTGCCCTAGGACCTCAACCGCATGAGCTCGCACTACCTAGATATAAAAGCAGTTGTATTTACTGTTACGATATGTTGACTAATAATTAGAAATATGCTTACTCCCCTATTTATTTTAAATTATAAAAAAATCCATATCGTAATTTGGTAGCGTAGAATCAGGAAACTAACATCAACTTGTACTCTAAGATGTGTTCAGTTAGGCATTTACCTAGAAGCATGTAGGGTAGTGCAGGTTGGGCAAAATTAGTTGTTCCATCACGACAATGCCCTCACTTACAGAGCACTGGCAAAAAACACACTAGTATATTTCGCTGCATTATCATCATCAAATACTTCTTTCCTTTAACGTATACGATACATTATGTAACTAGTATTTAGCTCCTTTGATATTCTACTATCCAGAAGTTCCTCTACTTTAAGAATACAGAGGTGCAAAGGTGTAGATCTGTCACTTGTGGTAAGAGGGATGCTTAATTTAATAGCATATTTTTGTAGTTTATGATTAACAACTTCGCTAACTTATAACGCGCCCGTAAAGAATCCGGTCAGCAGAAAAAAAAACCTTCATCAATCAGGCGCTTTGGGTGCGGGACATCTAAATCTTCTTTTATACAAGATCTCAGCTCAATCGTCCCCAACAACCCTTACCTTTTATTGGTTCAATCAGTGTTTCTTTCTCCTTCAACTTTCAGTAGAAAATAGCGTACAAAAATTCGGCTGCATCTACAGTTCGTTCAGGAACTTTTCTAATATATTGAAGTGCACCACACTTTTTCACCAACCTATATGTTGTTAAATTAAAGGACGAACCACTATCCAAACAACAATCAACTCTCTGTCCATTTATAATTCCGTCGATAAAAGAAGCTACTGTATCACTTCGTTCGGAAAGAATAATCTCTCGACCTAGAAAACCCGGTACATCAGACTCGATTATTTGTCTCTGAGGTTTTACAAAATTTTTATCTGACCCCGTAAAATCATTAACGGAGAATACATTGTGTCCTGAAAACTTTCTATTATCAAATTTCCGAGATGAACTAGGTATAATATTGTTTTGACCTTTACTAGACGTCATTCTTCTATTAAAGTTTAACTGACTACGTTGTCTTAATACATATTTCTCAGAAATTTCAATCAGTTCTGATAGGCTTTTAGGAACATAATCATCTAACATTCGAAAACGTATTGAAGGGTTCATACCGCTCAAAATCAATTCAACTAATTCGCTTTCAGATCCTACAAATCCTAAGACCTTAATTGAATATATAATTGATCGAACATAATGGTCTACTAATTCCGAAAGACCTTGCCTACGAAATATTTTCTCCGATATTAAAGAATGTTTAGAAACAGAAGTCATAAATAATGAGGTAAACCTCTTACAAATTTGATCCCAATTTAAATGATTTTGTAGGGCACACTGTATTTCTCTCAAACAGGCTCCATCACATTTCGATATAAGGACAGTCAGAATCATTTGTATTGAATAACTAGTGGAATTCAACAACTCTTCAATTCTATACAAAACCTCAAAGGTCTGTAAACTATCTTCACCACTAAAATTTTTAATATCCCGGAACCTTTCCTCAAGATATTGACTAGTTTTATTAGACGTATACTTTAACATCAAGTTCCCTTCAAAACCTTGATATAAATCTTGCCTAGAAACTCCAGCTTCATTCAATTGTAAATTATTAGGTTGTGAAAACTGAACATCATTACGCTCGGGAAATCTGGATGTCAAAGGGTTAAAGTATGTAGTGTGAGCAGTAAAACCTTTCGGCGTCGAATTCCTAATCTGAGTTACTCTTTGATAATAATTACGCATATTTAAATATCTATGATCTTGTGCCTGACTACTCGTATTATTCTGATTTGGCATTTCAAATTCAACTCGCCTAGAATAAGGATTAACGTTATTTACAGAGGAAGCATTGACATCTCGACTTGCCCTTGATAAATTAGAACACCCTGTATTATGCTCACTAAGATTAAGGCTAACGTTTCCCAGCCTTGAATAATTATTAATCCCCCTTATATTCGATGGAGGTGTAAGAGACATTGATATTTCACCAAAATTACTATTACTATTATCGGGAAAGCCACTACGATCAACCGTGATGTATTCCGAAATTTCCTCAGGAATATCAATAACACAATCATTCAACTGCGAAGAACACATGATTAATAATATAACTAACAATTTATACATAAATATTAATATAAACAAATAATATATTATCAACAAAATACCTAAAGTACGGTAACACTACAGAGATAGTACCACTACACCAGCAACACCACTCAATAACAACTGAACAAAAGTAACTATGACTGCGATCAGAAATTTCGTTCATAAATATGAAATTCTCATAAATATTAATGCAAATTAAATCCAAATACTTATTTATTCAAGTTTCTGATTATCAATTCCGTGAACAAACTTTTTATTAACACTTAATACTTATTCACTTAACATCACAGTCCAAAGCAACCGAACTCTACTAAGGAGTAAACACTTATGCGGTTGAGTGTACAAATTAATCTTATATTGAAAAAATAATGAACGCTATTTCTAAATAAACTCGTTTTTTTTTACTACTAAATGAATCAAAAAAAAACTCACTGAATGAACCGGAGTTACGCTCGGAACAAACTTAGCGCGCCCGTAAAGAATCCGGTCAGCAGAAAAAAAAACCTTCATCAATCGGGCGCTTTGGGTGCGGGACATCTAAATCTTCTTTTATACAAGATCTCAGCTCAATCCTCCCCAACAACCCTTACCATTTATTGGTTCAATCAGTGTTTCTTTCTCCTTCAACCTTCAGTAGAAAATAGCGTACAAAAATTCGGCTGCAAAAATATAACACAAACATACATATACACAAATTCTGGAAATAATCACACCAAATCCTTGATTTTATTGTTTTTATTATATTCCAAAAGTAGATAACAAATATATTATTAGAATAGAAAACAAATAAGCAAAATGCGTATTTGAATGCGATGTGAATCAACAATAATTCCAACGATTAATAAATATATATATATGATATGACGTATTTGAACGTTACGTTAATCAACAGCAATTCCAAGGAGAAATTTAAATCTTTTATTTAATTCTTTGTATATATACGAATTCTTAACAGTTCTTAAAGCTATCTAATGACAATCTGAAACAAGCAAATGTCAATCGATACTGATTCACAAATTAAGGGGGGGAAACCTCCACCTAACCTTATGTATTATATAATTGTACTTTAATTTCTTTCTTTTATTGAAAAATTTGAAAAGCAAATCAAGACTGTATAGACAAGAGACAATATATATGAGCGGTCACGCCACACACTAATATCAAATGGTACTGGGATTGATCCAGTCAATTTATTAATATTAAATTTTTCAATTACTCTCTTTCTAATACAAAAAGTAGTATTTCCAGACAACAATGTAATGTTTCTCCTTCTTCCAATGCTGAAAATGTTATTACCAAGGATCGAGCTGAGATTTATAGTCAAAAAACGGTAATTGAATACGATAACGGATCAGACAACTTCGCCTTTATCGAACAACGGAAGAATCCTGCTTAAAGAACGAATACTACTAGACAACCAACAAGAACTAATGAAAACATATCCCTAACAGTTAACGAGGGTCACAAGGAAGTAATATTGAAATAGTTCTTACCTTCTCAATAATGGTCTTATACCTTTCGTTACCAACTCTGTCTCGCTGTCCTCCTCTGAATGGAAATCGACCTTCGTTCTGGCTTACTAAACCAACTCCAAATACCACAAATAAGTAAGGAAAGACGTAAGATACTATCCTCTCAAAAGGAATCAAATAACGTATTCAAGTAGACGGAATAAAGTGGAGTATTCGAATTTATATCGAATCTTGCTGCAATCAACGATCTGGTAATATATGTAGTTATCCAAAAATCATTCACTTTCAATTCTTTCTTTTCAATACCAGAATTGAATTGCACTAGGAATTAAAACAATCCCTTGATTTTCACGACCCCACTTTCTTGCTCCACTTATTTTTTTTTACGAGAGTGTTTCGGTTCACTCTTTCTTTTTTTTTACTTCCAGATATAACCGTTATTAATAATTATTAAACTTTGTCTCCTTTGAACCAAACATGCGAAATTCTCACGAAGTTACTAATACCGATTGCACAAACTCGTGTTCGTATTACGATTTCACGTTTCCTCTTGTTCACACTAGCCTCCATTAGACATCTTCACACCTTTCAATTCCGAGCGCAACTCACCGGCCGGGAGTCCGCTACGCCCGGAGGAAAGAAGAAATCAGTGTTGCCGTCTGGAAATACTATAACAATATATCACCTTTTATTTTTCTCTTCTTTTTAATCGCCAAGATCTTGACTTTTTCAAAAAATTTTAAAAATATGTTACAACAATTTTTCTCTCTTTTCTTCGATGTTTAACAATATAAGTTATATTATTTTTAATTCTTCTGATTTTGTAATAAAAGTCGTCCTGACGATTTTCCTCCAATTCAGATTCAGTGGCGGCTTTTGTTACAATTTCCCCCGCCTTGAGGGAAAAAAGACACATCTGGCAGCAACGTGAACTCAGGATACAAAGACTTTGCTAGGAATACAAAAATTCTCATTATTATATTGCAAATATTAGAAATTTTCGTTAAAAATTAGACAAACATATTAAAATTTGTTTTACTCTTTAAAACTTTCAAGCACCTTTTTTTTGACTAATAAATTTACATTTATTTATGTCAAACTTATCTTTTTATATATATATTATTACTAAAAGTTTATTTTTGGAAGTATTTATTTGCAATATATAATAACTTATGTATATCTATATTAAAAGTTTATCTTTGGCCAAAGATAAAATACATTTAATACACACAAAGATACTAAAACTCTATTTTGTCAGTTGATACTGAGCATTGTTGTCTATTTAAGGGTTATTATCAATCTGGTTTCTCCTCTGAAAATACTTCTTCACTTCGGAAACATGAGCCCTTCTATATGACTCTTGGTCATCATTTTCATTCGAAAGTAAAAGTGTATTGGGTGTAAGGAATCTCCTAATCACAAAAGGTCCGATCCATTTGTCGCTAAGCGACTTAGATATATTTTCTCTTATGGACGATTTTACATGACTTCTAACTAAAACTCTGTCATTAATTTGAACAACAACTGGTCGTCTCCTTTGATTCATTAGTTTTTTCCTCTTATTCCAAGCCTTCTCCATATTGGATAAGGCATTCTGCCATAACTCCCTACCTGATTTAACTTCAAGATCAAGATCTGAAATATGCCAACGGTTTTCTAATGGTGTAAAATTCGGACGTCCATAATAAAGTTCCATTGGAACACCTTTCAGTCCTGAATGTTCACAGATGTTTAAAGAATACTGGAGCTCAGGAATAAGATTGGACCATTGTGTTTGTTTATCTGAGCAATAAGCTCTCATCGCCGATTTCAGAGTTTTAATGAATCTTTCCGCTGGATTCGCCTCTGGGTGGTATGGGCTAATTCTTATATGTTTAATACCCAGTCCAAAGAGAAACTTAGAGAAATACTCCGATACAAAAACCGAAGCATTATCAGTTGCTAGAGTCTCCGGATACCCTAGACGACTGAAAATGTCCATAAACATCTTAGCTAACAAGGTGGAAGTAATCTTCTTCATTTTCTCTAGGACTACAAACCTGCTAGCATAATCGACTCCTATTAAAATGAATTTGTAGCCCTGTGAGGATGGGAGTGGACCAATAATATCATAAGCCCAACAAGAATTTATTCTTTTTGCTATTTTAGATTCTAAAAGACCCATCCTCTTTTGATTCGATTCCTTAACACGCTGACAAATATCACACGATCTCACATATTGCTTTACATCCATCACGACATTATTCCACGTAAATCTTTTCATGATTTTCCTTAACGTTCGAAAAACTCCAGAATGAGAGCCCGTAATTCTATCATCATGAAAATATTCAATAATAATACGTTGTAGTCCTTTTGGAATCACTATTTTGAAAGGATTTATGACAGAATTCGTTCTTTTCATCAAAATCTTATTATTTAAGGAATAACCTGTAACTTGTTCACCTGTTTCTAGTCTTTCTATTATTCTCGATAGTTCAGGATCTTCCTTTTGCAAAACATCTATTGGCTCCCTAACTAATGGCAAACGCCAAGTATTTGCTATTTTCATATTATTCCTAAATGAAGGCAAACCAATAGGACTGTCACAAATATTGAACTCAAAAGGATCATGCATCCGTGTTAAAAAATCGGCTATAATGTTATCTCCTGAGCGGATGTGGTGAATAACAAAATTAAATTGACACAAGGTCTCTACCAAAGGGCCATATTTCAACAATCTCTTTGAGTTGTTTAGGATCCAACTCAAGGCTTTATTATCGGTATATATATCAAATTCTGAAATTAAATAATGTTTATATCTTGAAATTGTTTTTACGAGACTGATAAACTCAATCTCGTAAATACTCCTATGTTTGTCTGCTTCCGAGAGTCGTTTACTATAAAATGCGACAGGGACAGCTATACCTTCATCGTTTTTCTGAGCGAGGACCCCTCCAATCGCACGTCCTCCCCCGTCAACATGAACTATGAACCTTTTATTTAAATCTGGTGTTTTAAGAACTATATTGTTAATCAACAGATCTTTCAACTTATCCAGAATCTTTTGTTCCTCACTTGTCCAAGTAAATTTTCTATTAATAGACTTAAGCTCACTTAAGGGAACCATAATTTCCTGCAATTGAGGAACAAATTTAGAGTAATATGAAAAAAGTCCTAAAATCTTCATTAAACCCCTTCTGTTCCTGGGTGGAGGTATATTTCTTATCGCAGAAACTCTAGATGGATCTATTTCCATAGTGCTACCGTCTATAATATAGCCAAGGTACTTAATTTTCCTATAAAAGAACAAACTCTTCTCTGGAGAAATTGTTATATTATATTTTCGAAAACGATCAAGCACCTTAATCATCAATTTCTTATGTTCTTCTATAGTTTTTGTACTTAAAAGGACATCATCAAAATATATGCGTACACCTTCACTAACCAAATCTCCGAGAATCTTTTCCATTGCCCGGGCGAGTATGTTACCTCCAGTCTTAATTCCGACCGGAATTCGAGTAAATTGATAACTACCCTTAGGTGTTACTATGGTAGTTATTTCTCTAGAGTCTTCATGGAGGTAGATTTGTAGATATGCTTTCTTAAGATCCAGTCTGGAAAACACTGTATTACCCGCCAAGGCAGTCAAACATTCCTCGAGATTAGGCGAAGGATATACGTCATTAACAATCAATGAATTCGCTTTACAGAAATTCCCGACTAGACGATGCGTACCGTCTTTGTTTTTCACGAGGAAACACGCACTAGCATAATTAGAATGATCGACTTCGACTAAAATCATTTGATCAATCAATTCCTTAATTTGAGAATCAAAAATCTGTTCCTTTTGTCGAGGTATCTGAAATGGTGTTTCTTTAAAAGGTTTTTGTTCTTTCAAGTATAATCGACCAACGAAGTCTTTAATACATCCTACTCTTTTATTTATAACATCATTATAAGATGTTTTAACCTCAGATACAAAATCCTCAATATCCGAACCCGAATATTTCCAAGTCTTAAGTTTATCTTCCTCTTGAGTAGGTTTATTCACCTGTGTGTTAATACAATCACTTTTAGTAGGTTTATTCACCTGTGTGTTTAGTTCAGGTTGGTTCCTCCCCTTGTGAGTTAACTCCGGGTCTAAATACTTTTTATTCCGATGTAATAATTTATAAAAGTTATTAGCCTGTTCTAGATCAATGTCCGAAGCTTGCGAATCACTCTCAAAATTAACCACCGGAGAAACGTCCTTCTGTGTTAATGGATTCTCCTTTAATACCATCTGGTTACAGGTGACATCATCACTCTTCTTTTCAACCTTCCTTTTCTTCCTTTTATTCTTTTTCCTCTTCTTTTTCTGTTCAACACAAGAAACTATATCTTCTTCCCGAATATTCATATCCTCAACAGGTGACAACACCTGTTGGAGTGCCTGGTCCCTTTCACGTTGATTGACATTCACAACACCACAGGGTTCAACTAGATCTTCCATCCGGCCTGGGACTACTGAAGCAAAACCATAATGCGATGTGTTAGTTGAAATGTTACAAACGTCTGCTTCAATCCCATTATCGCATATACTTCGATCCCCTATAGGGTTCTCCTCCATATTACGAACCAGATCTCTAAGTTCTTTTAAGTTGGAATCACTTGGAGCAGTAATATGCAATAATTTCCGTTCAACGTCATCTAAACTTATTTCACATTGCACACCAATGTTCTGAAATCGATTCAATTTCTTCTCCGAACGAAGATACAACGAAACCATATGTTCTTCATCGCCATAGGATACACCAGGATGTGAATACAAGAGATCATCACTCTCTTTCATAGCTACATGTCCATCATCCTTACGACGTTCTCTATTATCCATCATTACTGAAACTCGACCATCCGAACGTTGGCCATCACGATCACCCGATGGTAATCTGGAAAAATTTCTCTGTTTCGATTTAAATTTCGTAGAACTTCCAAAAGATGTTTTAGAACTATCCTTTCGAAAGTGGCCTACCACATCTCCTGATTTAAATCTAGATTGCGGATCCCGATGGTCAATCCGATCGCCAGATCTAACTTCCGATGAAGATTGTCTTAAGGTTCCCGGAACCTTAAAGTTCCCGGAATTACTATTCTGTCTTGACTGGTCACCCCTATCTCCGGATCTAAATCCTGTATAATCACCATCCACATGATTAATTCTTTTAAATTTTAATCGAATACGTTTATTGCCATTCCTAAGCACTAAACAATTCGATGCATAGTCTATGGTCGATTGAGTTCCACGTAAGAATGGTGTGCCCAATATACAGTCACATGGCAATTCATTCACCACTTTAAATTTAATTTTTTCAAAGTGTCCGGAAAAATTAAGAAATAAAATAATTTTCGCATTCGTCGAAAATTGTATACCAGATGCTGCATCTACAGTTCGTTCGGGAACTTTTCTAATATATTGAAGTGCACCACACTTTTTCACCAACCTATATGTTGTTAAATTAAAAGATGACCCACTATCCAAACAACAATCAACTCTCTGTCCATTTATAAATCCATCGATAAAAGAAGCTACTGTATCACTTCGTTCGGAAGGAATAATCTCTCGACCTGGAAAACACGGTACTTCAGACTCGATTATTTGTCTCTGAGGTTTTACAAAATTTTTATCTGACCCCGAAAAATCATGAACGGAAAATACATTATGTCCTGAAAACTTTCTATTATCAAATTTCCGAGAAGAACTAGGAATAATATTGTTTTGACCTTTACTAGATGTCATTCTTCTATTAAAGTCTAAGTGACTACGTTGTCTTAATACATATCTCTCAGAAATTTCAATCAGTTCTGATCGGCTTTTAGGAACATAATCATCTAACATTCTAAAACGTATTGAAGGGTTCATACCATTCAATATTAACTCAACTAATTCGCCTTCAGACCCTACAAATCCTAAGACCTTAATTGAATATATAATTGACCGAACATAATGGTCTACTAATTCCGAAAGACCTTGCCTACGAAATATTTTCTCCGATATTAAAGTATGTTTAGAAACAGAAGTCATAAATAATGAGGTAAATCTCTTACAAATTTGATCCCAATTTAAATGATTTTGTAGGGCACACTGTATTTCTCTCAAACAGGCTCCATCACATTTCGATATAAGAACAGTCAGAATCATTTGTATTGAATAACTAGTGGAATTCAACAACTCTTCAATTCTATACAAAACCTCAAAGGTTTGTAAACTATCATCACCATTAAAATTTTTAATATCCCGGAACCTTTCCTCAAGATATTGACTAGTTTTATTAAAAGTATACTTTAACATCAAGTTCCCTTCAATACCTTGATATAAATCTTGCCTAAAAACTCCAGCTTCATTTGACTGCAAATTATTAGGTTGTGAAAACTGAACATCATTACGCTCGGGAAATCTGGATGTCAAAGGGTTAAAGAATGTAGTGTGAGCAGTAAAACCTTTCGGCGTCGAATTCCTAATCTGAGTTACTCTTTGATAATAATTACGCATATTTAAATATCTATGATCTTGTGCCTGACTACTCGTATTATTCTGATTTGGCATTTCAAATTCAACTCTCCTAGAATAGGGATTAACGTTATTTACAGAGGAAGCATTGACATCTCGACTTGCCCTTGATAAATTAGAACACCCTGTATTATGCTCACTAAGATTAAGGCTAACGTTTCCCAACCTTGAATAATTATTAATCCCCCTTATATTCGATGGAGGTGTAAGAGACATTGAAATTTCACCAAAATTACTATTACTATTATCGGGAAAGCCAGTACGATCAACCGTGATGTATTCCGAAATATCCTCAGGAATATCAATAACACAATCATTCAACTGCGAAGAACACATGATTAATAATATAACTAACAATTTATACATAAATATTAATATAAACAAATAATATATTATCAACAAAATACCTAAAGTACGGTAACACTACAGAGATAGTACCACTACACCAGCAACGCCACTCAATATCAACTGAACAAAAGTAACTATGACTGCGATCAGAAATTTCGTTCATAAATATGAAATTCTCATAAATATTAATGCAAATTAAATCCAAATACTTATTTATTCAAGTTTCTGATTATCAATTCCGTGAACAAACTGTTTATTAACACTTAATACTTATTCACTTAACATCACAGTCCAAAGCAACCGAACTCTACTAAGGAGTAAACACTTATGCGGTTGAGTGTACAAATTAAACTTATATTGAAAAAATAATGAATGCTATTTCTAAATAAACTCGTATTTTTTTTACTACTAAATGAATCAAAAAAACTCACTGAATGAACCGGAGTTGCGCTCGGAACTAACTTATAACGCGCCCGTAAAGAATCCGGTCAGCAGAAAAAAAAACCTTCATCAATCGGGCGCTTTGGGTGCGGGACATCTAAATCTTCTTTTATACAAGATCTCAGCTCAATCCTCCCCAACAACCCTTACCATTTATTGGTTCAATCAGTGTTTCTTTCTCCTTCAACCTTCAGTAGAAAATAGCGTACAAAAATTCGGCTGCAAAAATATAACACAAACATACATATACACAAATTCTGGAAATAATCACACCAAATCCTTGATTTTATTGTTTTTATTATATTCCAAAAGTAGATAACAAATATATTATTAGAATAGAAAACAAATAAGCAAAATGCGTATTTGAATGCGATGTGAATCAACAATAATTCCAACGATTAATAAATATATATATATGATATGACGTATTTGAACGTTACGTTAATCAACAGCAATTCCAAGGAGAAATTTAAATCTTTTATTTAATTCTTTGTATATATACGAATTCTTAACAGTTCTTAAAGCTATCTAATGACAATCTGAAACAAGCAAATGTCAATCGATACTGATTCACAAATTAAGGGGGGGAAACCTCCACCTAACCTTATGTATTATATAATTGTACTTTAATTTCTTTCTTTTATTGAAAAATTTGAAAAGCAAATCAAGACTGTATAGACAAGAGACAATATATATGAGCGGTCACGCCACACACTAATATCAAATGGTACTGGGATTGATCCAGTCAATTTATTAATATTAAATTTTTCAATTACTCTCTTTCTAATACAAAAAGTAGTATTTCCAGACAACAATGTAATGTTTCTCCTTCTTCCAATGCTGAAAATGTTATTACCAAGGATCGAGCTGAGATTTATAGTCAAAAAACGGTAATTGAATACGATAACGGATCAGACAACTTCGCCTTTATCGAACAACGGAAGAATCCTGCTTAAAGAACGAATACTACTAGACAACCAACAAGAACTAATGAAAACATATCCCTAACAGTTAACGAGGGTCACAAGGAAGTAATATTGAAATAGTTCTTACCTTCTCAATAATGGTCTTATACCTTTCGTTACCAACTCTGTCTCGCTGTCCTCCTCTGAATGGAAATCGACCTTCGTTCTGGCTTACTAAACCAACTCCAAATACCACAAATAAGTAAGGAAAGACGTAAGATACTATCCTCTCAAAAGGAATCAAATAACGTATTCAAGTAGACGGAATAAAGTGGAGTATTCGAATTTATATCGAATCTTGCTGCAATCAACGATCTGGTAATATATGTAGTTATCCAAAAATCATTCACTTTCAATTCTTTCTTTTCAATACCAGAATTGAATTCCACTAGGAATTAAAACAATCCCTTGATTTTCACGACCCCACTTTCTTGCTCCACTTATTATTTTTTTTACGAGAGTGTTTCGGTTCACTCTTTCTTTTTTTTTACTTCCAGATATAACCGTTATTAATAATTATTAAACTTTGTCTCCTTTGAACCAAACATGCGAAATTCTCACGAAGTTACTAATACCGATTGCACAAACTCGTGTTCGTATTACGATTTCACGTTTCCTCTTGTTCACACTAGCCTCCATTAGACATCTTCACACCTTTCAATTCCGAGCGCAACTCACCGGCCGGGAGTCCGCTACGCCCGGAGGAAAGAAGAAATCAGTGTTGCCGTCTGGAAATACTATAACAATATATCACCTTTTATTTTTCTCTTCTTTTTAATCGCCAAGATCTTGACTTTTTCAAAAAATTTTAAAAATATGTTACAACAATTTTTCTCTCTTTCCTTCGATGTTTAACAATATAAGTTATATTATTTTTAATTCTTCTGATTTTGTAATAAAAGTCGTCCTGACGATTTTCCTCCAACTCAGATTCAGTGGCGGCTTTTGTTACAACATCCATCAGTATTTTCGTTTTTCTCCTGTTCTCAATTTGCTACGTTGTAATAATTCACTTCATTACAATTCATTCTCACAACCTACAGGAAATAAGTAAGAGATAGGAAAATTAAAGATTATGTAACTAACTGGTTCATATTAGCTTCGGTATCTTAACTAACCTGAACTAGGAAAACAAATCACAGAACAAAGCAACATTTGTATTAAAATAATAACTGTGTGACAGTTTCGCCAATTAAGTGAACATATTGACTTCATTAGACACTGTGAAAACAAGAGATCATCATCATCTATTTATTCTGTATTAGTCAGAGAAGGACCTCTACCATGTATTTGGTACTTTGTCCAGTGCAATTTTCTTATTAGATTGGTGAGGTAATATTGAGAAAATAGTCGGAGTATTTTGTAGGTCCTGCGTACTTTACCGAAGTGATGTGATGTCAATGGTAAAGTCGCCCCATTTCTGGAAAATGGTCCTGTATCTGGATTTGGTTGTGATGGCTTCTGTCTACGATGGTCAAATGTTACTGGGCTGGAACTTGATTTTCTGATTGTAGTATAATCCATACATCGGTGAAGAGTACAAAAGCAGGGAGCACATGCCATTTAATTCAAAAATATTGTATTGTGTTTGGTATGAGTTGTGAGTGATCTTTGTTTTGGTGTGAGTATTGTATGGGTGATGTTTTTAGGTGGCGGGTGGTTATATATCTTTGTGAATGTTTTGCTGTTTCCGATTCTTCTTTGTGGGTTTGGGTAATTCTGTATAAGTGATGCAAAAATTGCCTTGTGTCGTGGTAAAGATGTTGAGTTGTTTACGGAAAATGTGAGAGGTAGCTTTCTATATAGCTTGGTGGAGTGTTTTCTATCGGGGAGGGGGGGAGGTCGGTGACTTTTGTAAGAATGGAAGCTACCCATTTTATGATAGTATTGGTAGTGATTTATACAGCTGCTGTGATTTTGGCGTCCTAGTCCGACCAGTGAATGGGAGGTTTAGTTTTTGCTTCAGGTTCTTCTACTTCGTCTTTTTCTTCTTCTGCAGTAGTGTCGGAATCTTGTAAGGGCCTAATGCTGGCAGAGCTGGAGGTTTGATCTGATTCAATATGTTTGGAATAGTCTGTCTGATTTGGGTGTGGCGGTGTCTCTGTGGACAGTCACCACTTCCTGTTCAGTGCCCGGTCCTCTTGCAAGTGGCACAAAAGCAGCAATTTATACGTTTGTCACATAGCGAGTTGTGACTCTCCCCGCAGCGGAATCAAACTCAGGGACAACTACAAGGGTGAGTGTGGTGGTCATAGTTGTAGCAATTTTAACACAGAGTGGGTCTTAATGTAGATATTTGAGGCTTTTACGATGTAAATCTTGTTAATGCAGATGCCATTGGCGATAAAACTGCTGATGGTATCGGGACTGGTTGATAATATATATATAAAACAAACTTGTTTAACGTTCTTAATGCTCGTGTTTTTTTTATAAATTTTAACCTCACAGCTTAGTTATAATAAATTTTTCATTAAAAACATACTACTTAAGTTAATACTTAAGCGTCTCGATAATACTGTTAATAAGTGTGTTTAGTTAATTATATTTGCAATTATCTTACAAGGACAGTTGTATTTTAATCGTGTGTACTTATCAGGATATTAAGAATTTTGCAGTGCTGAAGGTAACACTGTATTCTGAGGAAATAGCTTATCGCAATCAGGATGTGAGAAGATTACGTGACGCCCTCATATCCGCCTCTAATGACGGAACATGGTAATTAACCATTAAGCGATGGAACGTGTCTTCTTGATAAGTTTGTAAATCGATTTTCATTCCCATCCCTTCGCTTTCGTATCTCCCCTCCCCAGTCTCTTTATATTTTCATTCCTAGCTTCTCGTACTACGCCGGAAATGGGTTCTTAATGATGTCATATTTTCATTTCTGTGAGTGACAACGAGTAAATCATTCCCCTGTATGTACACAGATTGGATATCGCTTTATACATCGCGTAATGGCCGCCGTATAGAATAATAAAAAGCAGTTTAATGTAATTATTTCCATTTCGTTGAATTAATGGACTTCCGGACCAGTGTTCTCAATTGTCAGATTCAAAAAATCATAAATCATATTTGTTATTATAACTATTCTGACATAACTGACAAGAGCATTTGAAAACCCTCTCATAGCCCACGACTACCCACGTTCGTAATTTCCTAGGTTTAAGTGTAGTCGTCTTCAAACTATTCTATCAACTGTAAACATCTTGTTCTCAATCCAATTATTCAGACCCCATACATCAATCTTTCTTCTCCCGCCAGTTATATTGAATGACATCGTATTCTCTTGCGTTGGGGGCTCTTGTGACACAATAGTTATAACAGAGTCAAGACTTATATATTGTTGGAAAGCTTATGGAACACCAATCCCAAAGAGGTGCAAATCCAGTCCTATTCGTAGAAGAAGAAATAAATGAAAATAAATGTAATTTACGTAAGAAAAAACTAAGACTAAAAAAATGGTTAAATTTGCCCCCTTCTCCCCCATACAAGCAACAAGTACACATACAGTGTATTACCATGTAGTGGACTATTTCATTGCTTCATATACCAATTTTTATGAATATACCGCAAAAGCTGATGCAAGAAAAAAAAAACAAAGCAAAACTTTACCCTCCCTCGTCCAACTTGGTATCTGCCACATACATAAATGTGTTTTAGCGGAAAGCTTCATTCTTCACGAACACATTGGTATCAACATTATTTTCCTATCGGGGGCTCAGTAGTAGAGAGTCCACCTCCTCCGGTACTTGGGGTCCCTGGTTCGATCCCAGCTCGCGCCGTATGGACTTTGTGGTGGACAAACACCGGGTTCGTGGGATTTCTTGGTATTCTGCCGTTTCCTCCCACTTTCTTCATTCCACGATTTCACTCATTTCTCATCTTCACTGTCTCCTTTAGCCTAACCGGCATATCGTGGGACGTTAAACTCAAAGATTTCATTTCATTTTTATTTTTCTAGCTTAATTAGAGGCTAAACTATTAAGATTTAAAGCCTTGACGTAGCCGTTGCGTCAACGATCGTTTAAAGGCTAAGACGGAAGTCAACGTGCAGGCAATACCCCTGATATTGAAACGTATCTTCCATCCACTATTTCCTTTTACCAATATTTATTTTTCCAAGTGTCAGTCATAGCTGTGACACAGCTTCCTATGAGACTTAAACCTATGTCATGTTTAGGATATAAAATCAACCCAAATGCACTCTTAAGTAATTGCTTTATTGCTTTTGTTTATAAATATGACATGTGATTAAAATACCATAAATAATTTTATTAGAAGGAAAGTAATAAGCGTACATAAAATTTGATTTAATCTTCTTCAAAGTACTGCAATTTCCTAGCAATGCACTTATCCCGACATTGAATCCATGACTGGAAGCATTTCCGGAACGATTCTTTTGGAAGGACATTCGGGTGCTCTGTCATGGTCCTCTCATTGTCCGGAGTGGAGTCAAACTGATTTCCTTTAAACATGGTTTTAATTGTTGTGACGAAATAGAATTCACATGTGAGCACTGCGAATGTGGACAGACATGAATATTATTTTTCGGCCAAAAGCTCGTGAATCAAAAGCAATGTGTGGTACGGTGTGTTTTCGTGATGAAGAAGGAAGTCATTTGCCCATTTAATCGTTAGTTAGAATGCTTTTCACGGCCCCATACAAGATATTTAGTTCTTCGGAGAGCTCTAGTATAGTCATGAGCCTGTTTGAATGAAGCATTTCTGACATTTTTTGCACGTTTTTCAATATTTTTGAGGACGGACAGTGTCTCGATCGTTGCTTGTTTTCAACCGACTCCTTACCACTTTTGAATAATTTGTACCACTTGTAAACAGTCTTCATGCCGTCTCCTCATTGTTATACACTGACGTTAACACTCTGCGAGCATTTTTGAAACTTTCTGCATCTTAAAACAACATTTAATGTTGATGTGCGACAGACAGTCTTAACACGTCCTTACTCTTATACTTCCAGAAACCAACAGGCACATGACAATTCGTTCAAACTCGAAACTGACTATCCCAAAGGTTCAGTGTATTGGGCTTCCTTGTTGAAATGGATAAAACGTCGATAGGTGGCGCTTTGCAACTACATTCAGCGTACCTTTTGATCTCACTTTGTAATTCGTATTTTACCCAGTGTTTCCAATATTTTGAACTACTTTTCTCATTTCTCTAATAATATCCAGCTAGCCTATAAGAGTACAATGCAAGTAAGTAAAGCCGATAATCTACACGATAATACTTGAATAAAAACGAATTTTTACCCTTTTCTTGCAATAGGTAGCTAGAATAATTTCTGGCTGAGTTTATAAATGGTGCCAATTCACTGCTATCTTCACGGGTAACAGCGGCTTTACCGATGCTTTTCATATCTATGAGAGCAATGCGTTCTGTGAACGTAGTCACATCACATAGTTGTAACACCAGGAAATAACGATCTACAGCATCAGAGAGTCTCCGCTATGTTGCATGGTAGTGACGAAAATGCTCGAAGCAGTTCTTTTGGAGTCCGCAATAATTGACCACATACCAACGCTTCAGCGGATAAAGAAAAATGCAGGGAAGGTGGATCAGCCATTTCGAAATTGAAACCGGCTGTGGACATTCAAGCTATGGATCACGCATCGGACTGTGATCGAGTTGTTCCAGATGGTAATTGAGTCTTACAGTCATTCTTGTTTCACTGTGCATTGCCTATGGGTTCTACTGTCCAAATAAGTAGTACTGATTTTCAATGTGCAGCTATCCTCGTGACTGAAGATTTTCATTCATTTGCTGCCGTTCTTCGCTACTTTCTTGTTTTCTTATTAGTTATTAGCGACTAATTTATGGAAGCACATCTCTGAAATGTATACTAGAGATAGACATAAAGATTAGCTTTCATTTTCTGACCGTAAGTCAATAAGGGTGACTTTTGAGTTATGTCACTATTGAACGAATGTGAAAGCGAATATCGAATATTAGCTCTGGTATTTGTTTTACATCCATGACTAAAAATAGCGTTATAATAGTGAATATATTCGCTTTATTTGGGGTAAAAATATCTGTGTTCTGTCAACACTGGAGGAACTATACAACTATACAATAACTTCTTCTCTCTCTTTCTATTCCTTATCACAGCTGTGTTCTGCTATTGTTCCAAACAACAATGCTATTTGCAGTATTAGAATTTTTGATGTGGTTTTCTTGTGGTAAGGCATATGAAAACGCAGTTTTACAAGCATATTTTTGAACAGTTCCTCTGAGTTGTTTCAAATGACATTTTGAGTGTTTGGATAGACGAAAATTCCGCGACATTGTGTCAATAGAGCGGACAATTTCTGTTACGTGTGTAGAGAACTAACATTTTCTTCACAAAAGCAGCATATAACACCATTCATGAGAAACGCTTATGAACTTTATTATGGTTGTAAAATTGGAGAGCCCAGGATCAGGCTTTGGAACCCAACATTGTTTATAACACTTGTGCAAGCAATCTAAGAAACAGCATTGATGGAAAGAGACGTTCAATGCCTTTTGCAGTGCCTATGATTTGGAGGGAGCAAAGCAACCACATCGAATATTCTTACTTTTGTAAAGTTTCTTCTGTAGAAGGGAATTTCCAGGAAGAAGAAGCAGACAGTGGCATATTCTAATATTCCTTCTGCAATGCGCCCAGTTCCACATGGAGAAGGACTATCTGCTCCTGACGCACCTAAAGAATACGACCTTTCTTCCGATGATGATCAAGAAGTAGTTCCTGAACCAAGTACTTCGAACGACCCTGACTTTGTGGTAAACGATCCCCAAGTGAACCATATAGACTCACTAAAGAATTGCTAAGTGATCTAATCAGGGATTCACACCTACCAAAAACCAAAGCAGAAATTTTAGCGTCACGATTACAACAATGGAATTTATTGCAGGAAGAAGTAAATGGTTCAGTGTATAGAAATAGGGAAAGGAAGTTCACTTTTTTTAGGTGCCCCGCGTAGCGTAGTCGCTAACACTCTCGCCTTCGTTGCGAGCGGTCCTGGGTTCAATTCCCGGTGTGGTCACTCGGTCCAAAAAATATAACAGCTTTTTCAGGCCATCCGCCCTGAATGAGGTTTTCCTGGGTTTTCCTCATTCACACCAGGCAACTGCCGGGGTGGTACCTAACTTATATGTCCCAGGCCGCTTCTTTCCTTCCCCAATCCTTTCTTCCTTCCCTTTCCCCGGATTGTGTGCTTGCCGAGGGACGTCATCCCTCAAATCGTGAAGGGCTAAATGGCCTTAGATGCCGAAAGCCCAGGAATCCATTCCTAAATATTAAATCCACCTTATTTTTTTCTATGTAGGGCATACTTATGGCATGTATAGACATACATGGTCTCATGAAGCGTCTCAAAATTAATTACGATCCTACGGAGTGGAGGCTCCTCATAGATTCGTCAAAGGTGAGTTCAAAAGCAGTGGTTTTACATATTGGAAATGAACTTCCTTGAACTAATGTTAGCTAGGCAGTTTATTTGAAAGAATCTTATAAAAATTTAAAACGTTTACTTCAAGCCATTAAATATTATGATGTTTACTTTCTCATTTGTAATGACTTCAAAGTGACAGGTCTGTTGTTATGTATAGAGTCAGGGTATACAAAATATTGTTGCTTCGTTTGTGAGTGGGATAGTAGAGATCGTGCATCTCACTAGGGCAAAAGTGACTGGAGTACAATTCAACCAGGGTTCGAAAATGTGCAACTTGAAACACTTGTAGATCGTAAGCGAATTTTGCTTCCCCCGATCCATATTAAATTGGTTCTCATGGAAAGTTTTGTTAAGCGTATGAACCCAGAGGGTGAGCCCTATAAGTACTTAAGAGGAAACTTGCCTCGTTTAAGTGACGCCAAAGTTAAAAAAGGAGTCTTTATAGGACCACAGATTCGACAGCTATTCAGATCATCAGTTCTATGAAATTTTACAAGATGAGGAAAACGCTGCGTGGGAAAGCTTGAAAAGTGTTTGTTCACAGTTCTTTTGAAGGCATTGAGCAACAAATTACATAGAAATAGTGGCTGAGTTGTTATTGTGCTATGAGAAACTTGGTTGCAATATGTCTCTGAAACTTCACTTTCTTCATTCCTATCTCGACTTTTCTCCTGAAGTTTGTGGACTAGTAAGCGACGAATATGATGAGCGGTTTCATCAAGATATTGCAGACATGGGGAAGAGTAATGAGGGCAAGTGGATTTCTACCATGTTAGCAGACTACTGTTGGACTATTGAAAGGGAAGCTAAGATGTACTGTATAAAAGACAGGCCAAGCAAAGACGATCAAAATGATTTCAACAAGAATATATTTTGTACAAGGGATCTCACGAAACTTTTGCCTATATTGTGGTGTAGTTGTTGCTTTGAAATTTATATTGTATTTTATTTTGCTTCTTTTGAAACTGTTGGATTTGTCAATACAAATTGAAAATTCTTATCCAACTCTAAAGAAATTAGGACTACTTCATGATGATTTTACTTGATGTAGCAAATATATATGTGTACAAATTTGTTCTATCACAAATTGAAGCTCGTTATATAACATTGATTTGTGCATTTTAAAGTGTGAATGTACAAGGGTATAAAAATTATAGGCTAGTGTATGTCCTAATTTTGTCCAAACTTATCACATTACGGGTTAATGAATGTAAAAATACCTTAATCTTGGTATTTACAACTACTTTGGTTAAATGTTTTCATAAATTTTAATACATTTAAAATATACTGATAGTGTCGTACAAGGGTATTTTTTTTTTTTCATAACCAGAGCTAAGAATATTGTATAACTATTACATTTTCATATATTATGCTTAAAAGAATGCAAAAATTAGAAAATTAAACAATTTACAAGGTTTCTTTCGAACGTAATGCCTCCTAATTTTTCATGTAAACTAATGGAGATGCATAAATAAAAGCACAGCTAAGCACAGCAATAGAGACTGCCATTTTCTATATAGTTCCACCATTTGTTATTGATGAACCTGAACTTGCATGCCACTCTTGCAAAATCCGCATTCATGGACTGTCTTTTGGATTCCGGCTCGTAGTGATGACACCACCTCTCATCTCCAGTGACGATGTTATTCAGAAACTTGTCACGATCAGATTCGTATTAGTCCAGCAGGTCGCGACAAATTCTCATTTGCTGAGTTTTGTGATCTTCTGTAAGCATTCGCGGCACCCATGTCGCACAAACGTTGCGATAACCAGGATGTTACAGATTTTTTTTCCAAGGCATTACAGCCGACATTCAGATTTGTACACAATTCTCTGGTCGTTATCCGGCGATCAGCTCAAGACGCTCTTCATTGCAAGGGATGACTGCTGTGCAGGGTCGACCAACCCGTGTCTTGTCATGAACACCCTTTCCACTGCCTTGAAAATGCCGTACCCATCGCATCACATTGCTCACGCCTATTTTATCGTCCTAATGAACCTTTACCAAACGTCGATAAATTTAAGTCGGCGCAATTCCTTCAGCAGTGGGGAAGTCAATATCACATCGTTGTTTTATACGCACGTCCATATCGGGCTTTATTTTGGGCCACTCCTACGCTATCGCCAACTACTGAAGAACAACGGGACCAGCTGCAAATAAAAGAGGAAGGTTCAAGCATTAGCACTACACCAACGACATCTGGGATGGACATACAAAGTCAGCACAAAAAATAGGAGGCATTAATTTTGGTACGACCCTTGTACATACGTTCGACCAAAATTTGTTGAACAAATTCGGGGTTAATTTTCCCACTGATAATTTTATGAAGGAGCGGGATCCTACCACCATGTGTTGAGTAAGTGGAGTCTGAATAATATTGTTTGTTTACGAACTTTTTTATTAAGACTACGTACTGAAGGAATTCTTTGTTTGTCAATGGTAAAAAAAATTAAGAACATAATCAAACCGGGATACGTTTGAAGTAGGCCCATATTCTATACCACTGAGCAATATTCAATTTTATGAGTTTGAAAAGCTTTAAAGAAAATACTGAGTGATTTGAGATCGCGAATTTCAGTAAATCTGCAAAGAATATCCAGTATTTCCATAGCACTCTTCACAGCATCGGCGCAAATCTGTCTCCAACATTGGGGAGCGGGGGTAAGATCGTTCACATATTTTTTCTCTTTTTTTCTGAAAGCGATATTCAAAATATTTATGAAGTTGAAAACAATGCTGTGGATGATCCGGGAAGCAGAGTTGTCTTCAACATTGGGAGGTGGGCAGATTTGATGTGATTTCTGAGGTGAACCTGTTGTAAATTATAAATCAGACGATGCAGATGAAGTAGTGGTACTGTGAAGTAGTGTTTCTACCCCCTCTAAAATAGCACATTTCAAATTGGATTATTGGGGAAACAGTCCCCCAGTTCCGAGATTGGGGACATGTCCCCCTCATCCCTCGAGATTTGCAACAGTGCTTCACAGTAATAGTTTCCAAACTCCTACGTCCCAGATAGTTCTCGTATTTATATATGTGGGGCTATAGTCTGTGAGTGTCAAAATGTGTTTCAAAATAAATGTTCGGTTATTTTGACTATTCAGAGTGTATTTTAAGGAAACTAGCGTTTACATAGCTTGTCCTTAGCAGCCGGAACGCTTCACATTTCTCACTTATAAGTTAATCTTGGTTAATTTTTCATTGGCAACGTTCTTGTAACGTATGTGTCAATGTATTTTCTGATATCCCCATTCAATAACAGATAACTAGTTTGCATTGTTTAATGACATTCAAATATATTTATTTTGGTATTCCTCACTCTGATCTCTTGCATCTTTTATCAGCATGCTGTGACACCCTTTATCGTGAAAGTTCTGCATCTTCTTTCTCCGGTCATTTGCATAACATAGAGGACGTGACAGAAGCCAAACCCCTCAAGAAGCAAGGGACCTTCTAAAAAGAGAGAGAAAAAAAACTGAAGTTCGATTCCCTGAGAGGGTATCGATTTGAAAGAAAGACTCTTTACCCTATTTCCTCATGTCCTTTAAAAAAACTCCCCTACAACTTTTATTTGGTTTTATTGTGAGATGAAATATGGATAGTGTATCCTTACTGTTGCTCTTGATAGAAGACTTTCGGAGACCTTGCAACAAAATAAAGAAAAAAAGAACTCATTTCTTCTAGAAAAAAGAAGACGAAAGGGTCTGGGGACTAAATTTCGTTTCTAACATCCAAGACGTAAGTTGATGATGTAAAGGAGTTTATTTTTTTCTCTCTTTTTATTATTGAGGTTGTCTCATGGGACCAACGCTAAGGGTAGAAAGTCGATACTTCGACACTTGGTAGCCATACACTGTGTCTCAATATGTAACACACACACAAGAAAACACGGGTAGTTGTGTTTCTTAAGTAGCTGATCCTTGAACTGCCTCTTACGTGTTTACAATATAAGCTTTTGAACAATTCCTTCAATACTACTACTACTATTATTATTACTACTACTACTACTACTACTACTACTACTACTACTACTATTACTACTACTACTACTACTACTACTACTACTAATAATAATAATACTTTTATTTTAAGTGCTGTAAATATCTTATAGGCAAAAATACAGCTCAATGTTGAAATCATTATATCATCATTTTAAACAGACCAAGAAGTTTATAATATAGAATAAATATTACAGCAGTTTAAGACCCTTGTAAAAAGGTTAATATACCAAATTATAAAGTTCAAATTGATATATAAAACAAGATTAAAATAAAAACAAACAAATTCATAATATATCACTGCAGGCCAGCAATCAGAGTGGGCTATAGGGAACCTGGTCCCTTAAACTTTTCGTCGCCCCTCCAGACCTCAATACAAAATGCAATTATTATTACAAAAAGCACAATTTAGATATTTGTAAGAGAATTTGTAATGACTTGGTGCCCCCTAACATATTCATGGCATCTCTAAACCTTCGTGGCTGGTATGGGGCCTGTATCAGTGACAGAATTATGAATATTAAAGTTTTATTTCAGTATTACTTAAAAGAATGTGTCAATCTTGTTTTAAGTTGCACATCAGGTCACTTAGTGTCATATTTCATCATAACAGATTGGTTCTTTGAATAAAACATTATAACGTAATGATACACTGAAGATAGATAATAGCAATAAAATCTAGATTAGTTAGCTAGAACCCTTTTCATAAACTTAAAACAGTTTATTTTTTGCAATAATTGTTATTTTTCTTAAAGTATATTTTTTTAAATTGTTCTAGAACATTGTCATTCTCTGTATTTCACATTTAAAATTTAGTGCTACCAATATCGATCCATTTCTAACATTATAAATCTTCACTCTTATTCCTATATTTTCTAAGTAATATTGGCTACTATAACTGTTATCCAATATCATTTGTAAAAGGTATTTATCAGTAAATTTCCTTCTTTCCGATAGTCACTATAAAGTTAACCAATATTCATAGTCGTGTCGTGTATTAACTAATATTCATACATATTTATTATTGAATGTCGTAATTGAATTATTCACAATTGAAATCCCAATTATTGAGAGGAAGGTACAAGAGCAGCTCTTGAGCTTCTAGTGTCGAGGTGGCACACTCCAGTAAGAAAACTATCTCCGTGGTCATATAGTGTAGTGTGGAATGACATTTACTACTTATTTGAAATTCGGTGCTCTGTAACGTCAGTGTTTGCTTCTTTCCTGCGGAGGAGCAGATATGAAACCTGGCGTTGTTAGAAGACAGTTGAGAGAGCAGACACCATCAATGACGTAGTTAATGTCTTGCAGATACGCTAGTCTTGTATGCGTAACTATCTTAGGACATTCTATCTCAGAACCTTCCCTGATCGCAAATCCACGAGAGCACTTAAGTCAAAGAAATTGCAGTTGTAAATTTCGACGTTTGGAGCACTGAAAATTTTGGGTTCGTTACAAATCCTTACCAGCTTTTCTTCGCCTTCCTTTCCCATTTGGCCTTCGCTAACTATCTTACTTCGCAATCTCTCCTGACTTTACCTTAAATGAAGGTGTTATATGTCTAAAAGAAGAACAGTATGTACATGAGAATTCCATTGGTGTTATAACTTCATTTATTCTTCTTGATACAGATAGGACGATCTTCTTCGGTCCCGATATCCTGAATTCCCAATATAATCCTTCTTTCATTTATTGGTACGTAAATATTTCTAACGCTTAAATCCCAAGAACATATAAGAGGATAATTTGTTATATATGAACTTCTTTCTTACATGATTCAGATAACGTATCTGCTCTTAAAACTCACTACCAAGCTAACTTACCTTTATTTCTGTAAACGGCCATGGAAGGCCTAATGACCTTTAGTTGATTGAACGATTGAAGGTCGTATGGTCAGCTCATGTCATTGTTTCACTCCTATCTCTAGTTTTCCAAACAGCCTTTCACTTCCTTTTAATTTAAGTAACTATTCTTTTCCCTGTGATGTATAGGAATATTTCCTTCAGTCATTTTTTCTCTTGAAAAATCAGTGACAAAATGTTATTTCGTACAAATTCCATCAAATTCATAAAATTAGAACTAAGCGTGGCCTGGTAGTAGATAGAGATCTACTTTATACAAGGTGTGTTCAAAAAGTATTGAACCTTATTTTTCGCCACGTAAACATACGGTGCGCTGAAGGCTTTCTTCAGTCTAGATGTAGAAGGAACACTCATGCGCAGTCGTGTTTTTTTCGACAGTCGAAAGCATCAGTAGCTGGCAGTCGTCCAACGAGTGAAGATGTGTAGTGAGCCATCATGGAATTTCAGTTTTCTGTAAAATGATTAAAAAAAAGACTTGAGCAGCGATATTGCATCAAATTTTGCGAATAGCTTGCCGATACCGAAGCCGAAACCATTCAACCGGATCGGTACATTCAATTTTCAACGAATGTTTGGGCATGAGGAGAGTCTCCGTGAAATTTGATTCAGGCTTTCACCTCTAAACACAACATTCCTCTGTGTCGTCAGGCTCCATACTCACACGGCATGGCACCGCGAGACTTTTGGTTACTTCCCCAGCTGAAAAATACCACTAAAATAAACCTGATTTGAGTAAGAGAAGACATAACGTGGAATTTGACGGCACAGTTGAACACAATTCCGAAAGCTGCGTTCCAGAAATGTTTCGAACAATGGTGGGAGTGCCGGGACAAGTGTGTGCATTACCAAGTAGACTACTTTGAAGGGGACTAGTGTTCCTTATTACCAAATCAATAAATATAGTTTTGTGAATCAAAGATTCGATACTTTTTGGACACACTTCCGAAGCTTACTAAATATAATAGCATACAGACCTTTTGTTACCACGTTTTACGCGGAATAAAAGTCAAGTAAAGATCGACTTTTTCTACGACTATAAGGAAGTTTTATTTATCTTAACGGAAATCAAACCAGAAAACAGTTGAAGTGAAATAAATCCCACTAAACATTAACTATACCTAATACTATGATTAAACAAACAATATGCCTGTTCAAGTCACTAGTATTGAAAATAGGTAAGATGGGTTGCTTTAAGAGAAAAAGAACGTCTCTACTCATCTCTAGAGGAAGTAAAATTCAATTGAACTCACTCATCACAGCCCCTGAAGCTAATTTGACGTCATCACGGGGTGCTGAAAGTTGAGGAACAACAAGAAGAGAGGCATAATTTGTGAAGGCGAAAATGAGTGGAAGAGATAGAGAGAGAGAGAGGAAAAAGACAGAGAGGATGAAGAAAAGGAACGCAGAAATTAATTACCGCAACGTCTTAACTTTTCTTCCGCTGAGTATCGAGAACCCCTCCACCATTCATCCCAGACCTATAACCACTCCCACCACCTCCCAAGAAGTTCTTGAGGTTGCCATAGAGACTAATTATTTACGTATACGATTTTAACCCTTCAATGCAGACAAACTTGGACGGAACAATGCAGGAAATTGGTCTACGAGAGCATTTTGGACAGAAAGAAGAGCAAAGATAAAACACAATGTGTTAGTAGGGGGGATTCTAAAGCTTTTGGATTGAGAATTGAGAAAGACAAAACTTTGGGATTAGCATGTTTCATGCAACGACACTTATCATGCTTATCTATCATAAAGTGATGCTGTTGAATCAAATAAACTTGATGTAGTTGGCAAGTAATTTACGCATAGTGCACTCAGTTGAAGACCGAAAACACTTAAATGCGATTCGTTATCACATGTTCCTTAGCAAATCAACTTTCATAGCTTTGTTACATTTGGGCAGTCGCAGCACTGTTTTCAGCCTTATAATTTATCCAATAGAGCAGAGCTATGAAATGAAATGAATTTTTTGAGTTTTACGTCCCACGCTTATGCCGGTTAGGCTAAAAGAGACGGTGATAATGAGGGATGAATGAAATTTTGGAATGAAGAAAATGGGAGAACCCCGAGAAAACCCATTCACACGGTGTTTCTCCACCACAAAGTTCACTTGGCGGGAGCAGGGTTTGAACCCGAGACCCCAAGCACCAGAGGTGAACGCTCTACCATTTTTTTTTTTAAATACTTTATTGTACTCTTATTAGCCAATTACATCAGAAAATATTAACAAACAAAATTGTACTGTGAGCAGCCAATTATACCAAAAAAAAAAAAGAAGTACAGTAGACACATCAATAAATTGCTGCTAGAAAATTAGCAAACTTTTGTGTACGAATTGAAAGTGTTAGAGTTTGCATACGGAACAACAGTTGGTTGACATACAAAGTCACATTACTATTAAAATCATTACATAAAAGAATATCGATAGTTTGGGACGTGATCCATAAAATTGCGTTATGTTTAGTGCTGGGATAAAATTGATAATCCGGAAGCAGCATAAATGGCGTACAGTGAATATTAGAAGGTGTTGTTCTGCAGATACGGGCAATGATTTTTTGATAATGAAACCATATAGCTGTGTTTCGTGGACAACTTTCGAGCCGGTGTTGGAGAGTATCGAGAACATAACAAGTACCACAGAAAGAAATATTACAGATACCCAATTCATAAAGTCTCCCGTTAGTAGGATATATATTATGAACAACACTGTACCAAAGAGATTGCATGGCAGGAGACAATACCGGAGTATGAATGTTTGCCCAGATTTTCTCCCAGTTTGTCATTGGGTAATGTTCTACAATACGGGGAACCGATATTGTGGTGGCATGATAACGATTATATAATTGTCTAACAGAAAGATCTTCAAGGTGACTCCGTGCGATAAGCGAGTAACTAATATCAAGAAATACGTCCTTGAGGTATGGCACAAGGGAAATCCAAGGTTGTATATGCAGGGGAGCTTGTAACTCAATATGACGTAGTGGTACACATAACGCCTTGCTTGAAAAGGACTCTGAATAGGAGCATAATGTTTGGCAGACGCGATGTATCAGCAGCGAGTAGCTCTGAAGTTTAATGTCTTTAAGGCCAAGGCCACCATCACGTTTTGATAAACACGCAGTCTCGTGACTTACCCTTAGGCAGTGATTATGCCACAGCAGTTGCCCTGAGTGTTTTCGTATGATACTTAGGTATTTCTTCGGCAAGGAAAATAATTGAGTCAGAAACCAAAGACGACTAAAAATAAAAACATTTAAAAGGTACACTCTGCCTGCAAGACTTACCTGCCGGACTTTACTTTGGTGTATGAGTGCAACCAAAGTACATGTTGTGGTATGAAAATTGTAGTCTATAGTATTGGCTATGCGACGTTGCCAAGTTACGCCTAAGATTTTGATGCGATCAGTAAAGGGGATCGTAGACGTATACACGTGTTGGTCAGCCGTATTTATACACATCAGGCGTGACTTTTGTTTATTGAGAATAGCACCTGAAACGCACTCATAGTTCGATATGAGAATTTCAACACGTGACAGTTCCTGGGGACTGTTAATGAAACAATGTATATCGTCTATAAATGCTTGTAATTTTAAGGATGTTGCACCAATCTGTATACCTTGAATTTTTTGTTCCAGTGTTAAAAGAAAGGGAACAAGAACCAAGCTATATAGAATGGAAGACAGGGGGCAACCTTGTGCAATACCTCGACGTACATTGATAGGATATGTAAGTGCACCATTAACCTTTAATCTTACATATCGTTGGGTATAAAGAAATTTAATTAAATTAAGAAAACTGTCTCCGAAACCATAGTTTTCAAGTACCTTAAACATGTAATCATGTGACAATCTGTCAAATGCCTTATGAAAATCAAGAGCCAATAAAGCGACCTGCGGAGAACTTGTTTTCTGACACCAATGAATACCTTCTCGTATATTACTTAATGCTAAGAACATAGGTTTTGTATGTTTTAAGCCATACTGATCATTGTGTAAGACTTGATTTAAAAACGGTTCTAAACGAGAGGCAAGGCAACGAGATAAAATTTTCTGGTCAACATTAAGGAGGGTAATCGGTCTAAAATTATCAAAGTCATGCGCACCTGCATGTTTAGGTACAAGTACCATAATGCCAGCGGTAAAAGAAGAGATGCACGTGGGAGTGAGTCGGATTTCGTTAAACATTTCTGTGAGAAAAGGCGTAAGAATGCTGTGAAATTGGCGGTAAAATTCTAGTGTAAGACCATCGGGTCCCGGAGATTTATTTAACTTCCCCGCAAAAATAGCGTGCTTGACTTCTCTTTCTGTAAAGGGCGCATTGAATATGTTACGAGCCTCCGGGGTGAAAGTACCGGTCGGACGCTCGAAGCAAGGGTCAGAAGATTGGGTTGGAGCGGGGGAATATAGGTTCTGGTATGCATCGTACAAAGCTGGGATTACCTGATCATGCTCGTGAACTACACCGTTAGGAAAGGAGACCTTGGAAATAAGGTTTTGTTTACCTCTGCGCCTTTCACAGATAACTGTATGTAAAGAGGGAACTTCATGCTGAAGCATCGTTGTTTTGCCTCTCGTGAAAAAACCTTGATTTTTTTTACGATGTAAAGTGAGTAGGAGTGCCTTAATTTCCTTAATACGAGGGAGTACGTCTACTCCTTGAGCAAGTTCTTTATAGTAGTCACATAATAAATGATGGTAATAATTATATTGCTCTTTAAGAAGAGAGGATCTGTCTTTGCAGTGCTGTTTACAGATAGATCGAAAGGACGGTTTAATGTGATGTAACCACCATGAAAACAAACTTTTCTTCTGAGATTTAAAGTGCATTAAATAGTTCCACCTATTGGTAATTAGCAACTGTAGATCCTCGTCAGTTAAAATGCTGTTATTGAGTGACCAAACAAAGGATGACTTTAAGTACTTACGGATAGGTAGATCAATGGTACAAACCACAGCACAGTGATCAGAAAAGCATACCGGTTGAACGTTTATGGAGCGCACAAAATTAATTAAAGTGGTACTGACATAGATCCTATCCAAACGTGAGGAGCCATTTCGTCGAAAAAAAGTGTGCCCTGGGGTGTTACCTTTATAATGACGCCATACGTCAACTAGCTTAAAGTCTTGAATCAATTTACGTAATGTAGGAGAAGTATTGTAACCAAAACTTGAGTCTATGGGATCTAACACTGCGTTGTAGTCTCCTACACAAATCAAATCTCTGGCACTAGAATGTAACTCCGTGGGAACGTCGGTGAGATAGAAGGAGTTTCGCTCAGCACGTTTGTTATTCCCGGACGGCGAATATAAATTACAAAAATGTATGCTTTCATAATTGGCTGTGATAATACGACCTGACGGAAATTTTGAAAAGGCGGTTAATGAGATATCTTTGCGATATATAATAGCTGTTCCAGAACCAGTTTCGGAAGGATTGACTTCCCAAAAATGATTAAAAAGAAAGGAGAAATTGTCAATGTTGCATTCTTGAAGGAAAATTATATCCAGAGACGATGTGTTGATGTAATCGGCTAGCGCTTTTTGCTTGGTGAGACTAGAAATGCCGTTGACATTAAGAGTGGCTATACGCGTGGCATACATATTTAATGGCCACAGAAAAATAAAAAGACACCAAAAAAGCACGACACAAGGAAATGACACAATACACTTGAAAAAACAAAGACGGGGGTCAACACTCGCACACATTCTCGTTCTATACTGGAAGGTGATATGATCACTTGTCCGAAGAGGCAGCACTATCATTTGCCTTAGTACTTGCTTCACTATGATGGGGATCTACTCGTGACCTCGTGAAACCAGACACACAATTGTTGCTTACAGGGGGAACACACTTAGTTTTCTGAAGTTTATTGGCTCTACTCGATGTATCACGAGGGGAAGACTGAGATCGACCTTTGCGACGCCTCTTCTCGGGTAGAGAGGGAAACTGGGATGCTTCTGTAGATACTGAATCTCTATCGAGAGAATCACTCACTTCCTGGTGAGAGTCATCAATGCCCACTAACGGTGGAGTACTTACCGTGATTTCAGGGAGCGTATCCATCTCCGATGCGGAAGATGCTGAAACAGTAGTACTCTGTTGTGGAATATCCGAACTATTAGGCGCTATGGTAGTGGAACTGGATGAGTCACTCTGCGTTGTATTGGAAGCGAGGGTCTGCTGGGAGGCAATATCAGGAGAACTAATGTGAGATGCAGCTGTAGAACTTGGGGGAACATCAAGCGGACAAGTGGATTCAGTTTCATTGAGTTCCTTAACGAAAGTATTTGTAGAAGTTGCAGTTGGAGGTGGAAGGTTCTCCTGTAAAGTTGGAGGACGTTTCTCACTTAACACAGGAAAACTAGTAAACGAATGAACGTTTGGTAGAGGATCCACTTTATTCAAATTGCCGGGCATGGGCGGGGCTCTTGATGGTGAGACACTGGATACTGAAGCTGGTACGGTTGTAAGAATACGGCGCTTTGTACATTCCATCAGAAAATGATTTGGTGAGTCACAAATGGCACAGGTTTTAACTTGACCTCCATAAGTTAACCACAAACGTAAACCACAGATAGTCACATAAGAAGGTATGGGGCGCTTAATGCTCATACGTATTATCTTTCTCCCAGTCCTTACTTCATAGATGTGTCCAGTAGAATACATTTCGTCTGTAATTGACTTAATTTCACCGTACTGAGAAAGGACACGAGAAATATGATGATCTTCCAACTCGGTGGGTACCAAATGTAAACGCACAGTCATAATATTGGAGCTGGCAGAATCGATTAAAATGTTATAAGTACCAAGGTCATCTGAATAACTAACCTTTCCATTCGCTCGAAACAGAATTTGTTCACAAAGCACTTGCGAGATTAACTTAACATATAACTGTTTGCGACTATAATCAAACTCAATACTGACAACTTGATCAGGAAGCAGATGAAAAGTATTGCGGATCCATTCATGCAAGACTAATGTGTTAGGCTTGTTCACAACATCTTGAAATGACAAACGTAAAGTGTTCACTCGGATAACAGACATAATGCACTTAGTAGGTAAACCTGTACTTCACACTAGACAATATGATGAAAGGAGTAAATAGAATCCGAACTACTTCGTAGTAGAAAATACTCCACTTGACAATGCAGGTTGAGTTGAAGCAAGTTAACACACTCACTACTTCCACTCGAACACCTACCGGAACAACGAGGTGAACGGCACGGCGTCTGCCGAGCAACTCTACCATTGAGCCACCGCGGCCCCCAGAGCTATTCAATCTTTTTTTTTTCTCGCGTACCCTAGACATAGTTCGCCATCCAATTGTGTACCCTAGAGCTCCTCCGTGGCTAAGCGGTTAGCGTACGCGCCTTTGGCGTGGGAGACCCGGGTTCTATTCCCGGCGGGAGCTCATGTGGTTCGGATTCCACGTTAATCAGTAGGTCCACGTCTCATATAGCCTCGCTGCTGAAAGGGACGCTAAACTAAAATCAATTCAACTCAACCAATTGTGTACCCCTGAAACTTAAATCAAAATGAATTTATTAAACTTAATACACATGTTCTGTCGATTAAAAAGGGAGAAAAATAGAGACGCAACGAAAGGACAATCAGTGTGCCACTTAAAAGGCTATTTATAGGGGGATAAAGTGCACATCCGAAAAAAAATACATGGGAAATTCCAAAACATATGAGCTCTACTGAGAAGGATTTTACCGTCATCCTCCCTGATAATTCGTACACTGAGAACAATGTTAAAAATTCAGAAACTAAAAGTAACTTTAGAACTGCAATGTTAATAAGATGATTGAGCTTGTTTCGGGACGCCAACTCCTCGATTCTTGGTCGAATCTTCGAGAGTGCGAGAGTCAGAGCTGATTCTGCATTCAAGAAATAGCACTGTTAACTAATTTCATTTTACTCTTTTCTTGCATAAATCCAAAAGTCACAAATTGACAAGTTATATAATATCATTTGCAGTGAACTGTCAACAAACATTTCTAACATACCACCAGAAGCAGCATTACGTACTCCCAGAAACATCTTCTCGTACTCCCAGCGGTACGCGTATTCCCGGTTGAATAGCACTGCAATAGAGTACACTTTTAGCTGCATGATTCTCGTACGATCTTTGACATGGAAGAACTAAGATCGATGCTCGGTAGGAAGACATAGGCTTGGATTGCATGTCAAGCTGTATTCCACTTTCCATAAAGTCCCGGAGCCGAAAGGGACGCTAAATTCCTACTTCCGATACACCACATCATATCCATCGCGCCATTAAAATTGCATTATTTCTTCACATATCTTTTCAATGTATTCTTAAAATTGTTGTCAAGCGAAATAAAAATATACAGTGACTGCATACACATCTATTGTATTCACCGTTTAATCAATCCATCTTTTCGATTCCCGGCAGGAGCTCATGTGGTTCGTATTCCACGTTAATCAGTAGGCCCCGTCTCATATAGCCTCGCTGCTGAAAGGGACGTTAAACTCAAAATCAACTCAACTAATTCATCTTCTCTAGTGAATGTACGACTGTTTTGAGCTTGTATTGGACATGGTTTTCTTGATGCAGTTGGAGGTATGATTCTATACAAGTAATGACTTCCATTCTACCGAGCAGTACATTCCACCTTAAATACCACCCGTACTGAAAATTGATACTAAAGCCTAACCAACAAGTATTTTCTTCATTTTATTCACCCATAATTCACTCTAAAAATGTATTAAACTCAATTATGTGTTAATTTTTTTTAAACGATTAATAAATAATCCATACAGAAAGTTTGGCTTTGCTATGAGAATACCTAAATAATTTCAAAGTGATGTTACATTAATGAAAAACTACTTCTATTCTGTGAGATCGTAATTAGAATATGCAACTCTGCCTTCGTCACCACAAACACTAACATACATAAATATGGTTGAAAGGATGCAATAAAAAGTATTGAAATTACTTGCTTGTAGAAAACCTGACATGTATCCAAAATACGAGTCATATTCAGAAATAGTACAAAACTTCAATATGCAAAATTGGAAACAACGAAAATAACATACGGATCTTTTATTTTTATACAAATTATTACTTAGTAAAATTGACTGTTCAATCTTATTTTGAAAGTTCAATTGCATATCCTATCAGGTAAAAGGCAGAAAGGAAGACCAAATATCCCCGGAAGATGAGTGCTTTCTACAACGCAATTGAGAACTTATCTACTATTGATGTTTTAGAAATATTGGAGACAGTATATAAGAATAAAATTTTTATATATATATATATATATATATATATATATATATATATATATATATATATATATATATATATATATATATATATATATATATATATATATATATATATATATGATAAGGAAAATGTATAATCTTGTTACCTATATAGAAAGATTGATAGATAGATACCTTTGGGTAAATTATTTCTAAGGAACAACACTGAAACTGAGCCCAGAGCCTGTTGGTGGAATAAATAAATAAATATCACATCGAACCTGAAGATCAGTTGTTTAAGGAGCAATGCTTTATATTATTAGTACCAAATATTTGAATACTAGTGGAATGATAAATCTATCTGTCATCATTTGAAAGTTCTGTGTTCTCATAAGGTTGTAAAAATATCGAACTGCTTTTTATCTTAATCTGAGAACAAAACATCCCTGTAACAGATGAAAGAAGAGTGGGATACCTCAGCCTCAAAGGGTCGAAAAAAGAGCGATCCTTTTTCGTATTAAAAATTTAATGCTAAACCTTTATCTTTTTTCCTTCTTTTTCTTATTCCCAAACATAAGTTCACTTTGTAAGATTAATTCGAAGCACGCAATCCTGCAAATGGATTGTTAGACCTTTCCTTTCTCTTTGTCTGTATAAAACAGCTCTTGAATATCTTATGATGTCAAATCTCTTCTTCCTCCTCATCTTCCGAACAAATATTGGAACATTTCATTCATGTACTTTACATCACCTTGACTGGGAGAATGTGGTTACGCTCCGGAGCAATTCAAATGAACAGTTATATGCACAATTTAAAAGGACAAAAAGGTTTACAATATAACACTCCCGGGTAGAGACAAATGTTTAATTAAACAACGGATTATTCTAATGATCAATGCGATTATAAGAAAGCAGTTTAAGGTTTCCTGAAATCACAATGCGTCTGAAAGTATTCCCAAATAGAAAAAAATACAGATACATAGAAACACTGAACTATTGCCTTTTTTCAAAATATTCTCTTGAATATTCAGATACTTTATCATCCCTGATACATTTGCCTAGAATTGAGTAGGTTGGCGTCATGACCACTACAGACCACCGTTCTTGTGATCATTATCCGTCTGGAAGTGGGCCTCATCCAAATGTTCTTGAAGGCGACCAAATAACTGAAAATCACTGAAGCCTAAATCTGAACAGTAAGGACTGTGTAGTAAAATTTCCCAGTACATGTTATCAAGTGGTGTTTAAATCAACTGAGTCGTCTGCCAAATGTCGGGGCACTTACTTTACACAGATCTTACACAAGAGTAGATGCTTGTAAATTATTGTTTCGATACTGCCAACACTAATATTAACTCAATGCATTATGTCACTATCTATTACTCGGAGGTCTTCAAGGATAACTTGCTCAACACGATCGACATTCATTTTGTGACTGCAGTCATACGAACATGTCCGTGTGGTTTGATTTTTACCCTTCACAGAACTGGCACCATTTATGTACTCTTGTCACTGTATGTTTGACACACTGTTGGTTCACCATACTATGCTTATAGTCTAGACAATACTTCAGCATATTTCCCATTATCCTAATCACTTATGCAATATAAACTACTTACTGCCGCCTTTGTGTACAGTACTGTACATACGTCAGTTGCGTCACAAAGAATCATGGTTACCTCATGGTTTGTCCTGCAGAAGTAAGAAAGCGGTACATTGCCTCATTAAGCTATTACGGACAATAGTCTTGGTCAACCTTAAGCGGACCTTGTATATGTAAAAAACAAAGCTTGTTAAAGTGTTAATTGTCACAGATAACCATTTGCAACCGACATTTCGCGATGGAATCATAGACCTAGGTGTTTCGAGAGGAACTTAGGACATTACGGAATATAATGCATATTCTACAGAGAAGACTTTCAATTGTTCCATAAGTATGCAGTTGCAGTTCTGTTGCTGATATTCCTTCGTGACTGAAAGTACAAACTAGCTTGTTATTAGCTATGCCCAGAAGCTATTATTTCTTATAGTGAGCAGTAGGATTTTAAATTACACAGTACATCAGAAACTGGAAAAGATTTTTCTTTAAAAAAAACGTTGCTGATCGTACAGGACAAGACGTAGTCTATTTTCCGTAAACTTGGTGTATCAGTTGTAACGTGGCCGAAATTAAAGTTTTAAAACGAAGTGTTTAATTGAAGCGTTCAGTTCGAAAACAGTTCATCTCCATCGAAGCTAATTTGAGAGGAGTGACAAATGTATCTTACATATAGCGATATTTTTACTTTTGGAAAGTGGAAAAATGTCAGTTGTAAGGTCCGAAAATGAAAACAGCCTAAAATGTCAGATGCATATTAACTAATTTAATTTTGTTTCTCACTCCTTTCAAATTAGTTTCGATGGAGATGACCGGTTTTCGAACTCAACAATTCAATTTTATTGAAAAGAATCACATTGCATAAGACAGAATAGAGCAGGAAAATAATATCCAGTTCAAGTGATAATTTTAAAATGGATAAAAGTAAAAGGTAAACAATTTCACGGATATTACCAGAAATGGCGAGCTTTCCTTAGCACTAAAAGTGAAAAGCATATATTATAAACACGGAAATGGAAAGTAATATAAAAACCGAAGATTAGAAAGTAAATTGCTATTGCAGTACTATTCCTTTGGATCAGGGCGTCAAGTATGTTTAGTTAAATTCAATTGGAACATCGTTAAGTACGTCCAGTTTGTTCAACTTCTTGGTTCTCGGCGTTTGATACAGGACAGATGTCAATAGATCTCTTCTCTCTACAACGCCGTTATCCTTCAAGATGATCTTTGCCCAAATGTTAAGCTGCCTATGTTCGTCCCGTATCCAGCTCCGAGGAGTGAGGTTCGTAGACCGTGAACGACCAGGAACGAACTAAGGACGTCTGCAGCTTGAGTAGCTCCCTAATCCACGCAGCAGCAGCGACACGTCGAGAAACAGAGAAAAAGAAGAGGAGATTCGTTTGCAAAGCTACGAAGCTTAGATCCAAACTTATCAAAAGGGAAGTATGAAATAGTATTTAGTACGTGATAAATCTGATTGTTAAAGTGTTACCTACAAGGTTCTTTGATCTGTGGTCTGCTGCCTAACTCCATGTAAGTAAGCAATCTTATTTATGTTCAATCCTATTTGAGATTGAGGAAAAGGAATTTCAGGTTCTTTAACATTTCCATACACATAAGCCTTGCATTGGCATCTTGTTTCTATTACATTTCATAATACTCAGTTCGAGTTATTCGAATTACACTAAATCAGTCATAAGATTTATTTTATTATTAATCCAGCCTGACCAGTAGAGTCGGAGTGCAGATTGCTAATTTCTCGTTATCATTATAATTAAACCCGCTCTCTCAATTCAATAAATCGCATCTTACATCATCATTATAATTACTTTTGTAATAAAATATCAAAAATTCAAATTCTATATCTTTCATTTCTATTACATGAATTAAGCATGTTCTGATGCGTCGTCCGTGAATATTAAAGAGATGTAAATTCATATAGCGACTATATTACTCTGAAACACTTAGGTCTAATTTATTCCTATGAGCAATTAGAGAAATATATTATAGCAACCCAAGAAACTTTTATAAACATATTTTACGGTAAATGAACTCAATTAAATATTTGATGGACTCCTTTCATTAATACAAAGGTTATATGAGATGTAATGTACTGTTCAAATTTCCTCTGTATCACTACTTTTGCGTAGAGGTAAGTACTCCCCGGAACGAAAAATCGAAATCGGAGTATAGTACACAGAAACCAATCTCTTGTAAGGAGCAGCAGGTCAAACTTTGTTGCAAGTTTTGGACTCTTTGGAGCTTCCTCGTGGCTAAGCGGTTAGCGTACGCGCCTTTGGCGTGGGAGACCCGGGTTTGATTCCCGTCGGGAGCTCATGTGGTTCGGATTCCACGTTAATCAGTAGGTCCACGTCTCATATAGCCTCGCTGCTGAAAGGGACGCTAAACTAAAATCAACTCTACTCAAGTTTTGGACTCCATCTATATCAATAAATGTTTATCACGTTGCACGCTTGGCAAGATGTTTGTGTTAATGTCTTTTATATTATGCTTATACCATATCTGCTAAAAGAGACCGATGATTATTGAAAGCGAATGCTTATAATATAATTAATTAACTGTTAGTGTTCAAGAAAACAGTAGAGCCCCAAGCAAATCCCCGATCACGAAGTTATACATTTTAAACTCATTCGACACGAGATCGAACCAGGGATTTGTCGCATAAGAAGTGAGCACTGGGTCACAGGGCCATTCTAGTTCGCTTTATCAGGAATTAAAATTCAAAATGATACATGAAACTGTTCATAAGCAATTTAAAATATTAGTATATAATGTAAAGGGATCTGTGTGTTGGTGCTGGCACCCAAACTAAAGACTGTTAGTGATCGAACTAATTCATTGATTTATTTTGTATATAACGTATTTTTTCAGCAAACAATGATGTGGTGCGTCTATTTTTGTCCATGCTGATTGGGTTTTGTGAGATTTAGTGTATTGTGGGAAAGGACAGGGACCTTTGCATTATGATTATGTGTTTATGTTGCGGAGCAAGAAACATGCAAGATGTGGACTATTACTCTGAAGAACCAGCGACCGACTTTTCTGTGTTTTCTGATTCAGCGCCTTGTAATTGTAATATAATTTATGTATTTTTTTGCGTTTCGAAATAAATGTTTGAGAGACTTTTTCCTAATTTCTCCAATGATCTTTTACCATACCTCCCCTGACGTCTGGGACTCGTTACTTGGCTCATTTGTAATAGTCGGCGAGCCCTGGGCCCGTCGTTAAATAGGACCGAAGATTTCCGTTTGAGGAGTTGGCCAGGGGATGAGATTCTGATACCACAAGAGTGAACTTCAACAACGGTTCGAGATCAGCAGACGAAAAGGGCTCTTGAAAGTGAAAGGAGCCAAGTCTTTGGATAAGAGACCCGATCTTCGAGGAGTAAATAAATCAACACCAAACGTCGTAATGAAGGTATTCCTATCTCACACCTAATTTCTTTCCAAACCCAGTCTCTTTTTTCTAGGAAATAATTTCGCTAAATTCCTTATTGTATGACCATGCTTTTATCCCAGAGGACAGCCGTCCGATTTCAGTAGTCTGTCATCTAGAGCTAGATTCCCGCTTATTTGTACTGACGGCTACCTCCCTCTTACAGACCCTCTTCAATAAGGTCAGAATTTAACTTGAACTTCTTGAGCTATTTAAATGTTTAACAAAATTCTATTAATGTACCTATATTGCAAGTAAAATTGCTGGTAAAGAGACTATAATGTCTATATTGTAGCTATATGAAAAGTAAAATAAAGGCTTGGGTTTAATGGCATATGTTTATACCATTAATATTCAAAAAGTGTAACTAACGAGGATTACTAATTAAGGAAAAGTGATGGAATGGGAAAGAAGTGCAAAACGCGGGAGCCCAAAGAAAATCCATGAATTTCACTCACCCAAATCTGTAATCGCAAGAAATCGAACTAAAGATATGTAATACTAGAGGTAAACGGTCTCCACTGGTCCATTTTTTCCTTACAAAGAATTTGTATTTTTCATTCAAAACAACATAAGCTGAGAAAGTAGCTAATCAAAATATATATATATATATTTTTAAAAAAGCTAACTTTGTGGGAGCTAGTATTTTACGTAGCATTTGAGTAGATAGAATTAACTGTCATTCCTAAGATATATCACTAATTTCTCAAAAATGTGTAGCTTCTCTACACTAAATAAAAAGATCGTAAGTTAAACAATTTGTGCATTTAATAGTACCAGGTTCTCTAAAAGAGATTGAGCCTTTTGGCACGAGATGGAGTGGTATTCGAATTCCAAAGTATATGAGCCGCAGCCAACAGATCTTATGGAAAGATAAGTTGACAAAAGCAACAGCCGAAAGAAGGCTCACTTGCTTCCGTTCTGGGAATTTCGACGTTAGGATTCTCGCAATGGGCAATCAATCATAGGAAAAGAGTATGATATCTTGCCAAAGTCGAGAAAGGCTGCTGATATCATGAGTGACCTAAACATCTACAACCAAATAATCTTGAACCATTTGGAAAAAACTGAATACAAAAGGAAGGTCGACGTTTGGGTGCAACATAATCTGACTGAAGAAATATTTACTCGACTGAATTTCTATCTGTATATTTCTGCTAAAACGTAACGAATTTGAGCCATTTCTGAAGTGGATAGTCACGAGTATAAACTATGACAATAATGTACCATAAACATTTTGTCGAAAGTGAGGAGAAATTCCAAATTTTGTATCAACTTTACACTGACTCCCAGAACGGTTATTCTGTTGCATTGGCGGGATTAGAAGGGCACTGTGCATCAAGAGTGAATGCCACCAGTCCGCATATATGTTTAATAGCCCGCCAGAAATTGAGATAAATTAGCTTGGATGTTTTAATACTTATCACCGTATAGCCATGACTTTGTACATTCACTCTATAAACTGTTTCTGTCTTTGCATATAACTCAGAATTGTATTAAGTTACTTTCAAAGAGGACAGTGCTTTGGAAACCGCAATTTGTTCCACCATAAAATACAGACGTTTTACAGCGACGGGACTATATTATTGCGGGAAAGATGCCTGAAAATCGTTGAACAAAACGAGCATTCGTGGTTTCATGATATTTTCAAATCACAACAATATCTATCTTTAATTTGTACGTTCAAAGCTCATTATGTTTTTAAAAAGCTGATATTTGATTCAGAGACTTAAAAAGTACCTTAAAAAGAATGCCGGATTTGGAACGACCATTATTTTTTATTTGCTGTTGTTGGCAACATTGCTTTTGCATACTTTGTAATCAGTAATCATTAAAGTTGGTATCTGATACTGTGCTTTTGTTTTCCAGGTCAGTGTTTGTTCAGTATCGTCATGGAAAGATACAGTACGCAACGGCAGGTGTTGATTGTGAAAGCTTACAGCAAGAATTTTGAAAGTTTTGCGGAAACTGTTCGGAAACTCCATACGATTCTTGGACACAGATTGTGCCAAATGAATCCACTTTTCGTAGGTTGATCAAGAAATTAGAAAAGTAAACATCAAAAGCTCTGGCTGCATTCGAAGTGGCCGGTCTGACTACTGTACATGATTCTGTTCCTATGAAACCATGTCGCCGTCTTGCTCAAGAAATGCGTATATGTCCAGCAACAATGCACGGAATCTTTAAAAATGATTTACACTTACACCTATACAGAGTTCAGTTAACTTAGGAACTTAAGGTAGTGGATTATGGAAAACGACGGCAATTTGTGCAATGGATACTGGAAAGGGAACGAAAGGGCCTTGGTTTCACAAAGCGCATCATTTTTGTTTTCAGATGAACCTCATTTCCATTTAAACGGCTTTGTGAACAATCATAATTGTCGAATATTGTTATCAGAGATCCCAAGACTAATTAACGAATAAGACATGCATCTTCAGCGAGTTACGTTTTGGTGTGCGATCTGGAGTGAAGTTTAATCAGTTCTTACTTTTTTGAAGATGAACAAGGAAGTTGTATCACGGAGAATTGAGTTCGTTGTCGTGCGATGATCACTTTTTTCCTATGGCCCCGTTTGAATCAAATGAACATTGGTAATTTATGGTTCCAACAACACTGCGCAACTTGCCACACTTCAGGAGACACAATCGCTCTGCCGGACAGACTAATCTCGTTACTAGGAGGTCAAGCCTACCCAGCTCAATCTTGTGAGCTGACACCGACTGACGTTTTCCTAGGGAAATACGCAAAGTCAGAAGTTTACCAGAACAAACCTTGTGACATGTTGAAACTCAAACACGAAATTCGACAAAATTGATGGGGAAGTGTGTGAGCGGGTAATGGTTAATTTTATGGATAAAGCAATCGCGTGTAGAGCTAGTAGGGAGTGCCATACGCCCGATATTTTTTCACGTTTAAACCTCAGTATCTCCTGAACAGAATGGTATGTTTAATAAATAAAGGAATAAATAAATTCAATTCATAGTAGCTTCAAATCTAGTGTTTGTTTTCAGACACTCTTTAATTTAATGTTCCACATTTATGTTACGAACTAGCGAATATAGGGATAATGACAAAATTAATTGATTCACGAAACGGAAGAATCCCACTCAAACCTCCAGACAAATCACAAAGCTAAATCGGCAAGAGCAGGAAATTAACCACGGACTTCAAGCATTAGAGATGAGAGTTCTCACCGTGGCCTTCATTTGTCGATACAAACTAAAAATTTACATCCCGTAATTTCAATTAAATATATTTTTTATTTCTAAATCTAAGGGAAGAAGAGTAAAGTGTAATTAGGATGAGTAATACATTATTGAGATGGAATGATTAACATATATGGTAACTATCATGATTCTCAAATAGCATATAGGTACTGCAAGTTCATGTACTAGAAAATAATGTGGAATTTTAGACTGTCAGTACGTGGGTATAAATACGTGAGTTATACTAACGCCAGCGTGATTGTGTATATATAGAGAGAGGATTGATGTATGCGTAGATAGAACACACACTCACATAGCACGCGCATTCCACGAGATGTTTCTAGAAACTAGGACAAACCATATCGATCTACATTGAACAGCAAGCGCAAGACTGCTTCCTGATGGTTAAGAAAAAAGAGGAGGCAATAAAAATTGTGGCTAAGAAATAAGGAAATGCTCTTAACGAAAAATGTAGATAGGGGGAAAGAGCTAAAAAAAAGAAGTAGGAGGAAAAATGAAGAAATAAGAAGACATGGAAGGAAACGTATTAAGAAAGAGGAAATGTAGAGAAGGGAAGAGTATGAGAAATCTTCCATGCATGCTGATACGTCACGTTCTGTAGAGAAATAAAAAAGTGAGTTTTATACGTTAAAGAAAATGCTTTAAGAAAAGCGGTTTCGATTATTCTTTTACGTACTTAGAAAAAGTTCTTGAAACAATGGTTCTTTCTTAAGAAGCTTATCGTTCTTTTCAAGTTTACAAAGAATAAACTTTAGTCTCGGTGTCTTCGAAAGAATTTAGAGAATATATATCTTCTTGAAATTTTCTCATTTACGTAAAAGAACTCTTACATAATGATAGTAAAAGGTCAACCATTAGCAGAGAGCATAAGGATTACTTAAAGATAAGCGTATGTAGATATCTTTTAGTTTTACGTCCCAGGTTCATGCTCTGTAAGCTATACGAGACGAATAATTAGTAAAATGAATGCCAATAAGAGAAGAAACGTGATGACCCCGAGAAAACAACTGACACGATGTTGTTCTCCAGAAACTCACATGATCTGGGATCAATCCAGGGCTACTTTCTAAAAGATCTGAGTGTCCCCAATGATCTTATGAAGTTGAAAACCTTTTGCTTTACCTGTGACTCGCTTTACATGTGATTTTGAGGAACAACAAAATGCGAAGAACGTGTCTCGGTTAGAGTAATGATTATAATGTCAGTATTTCGATTCTATTAATAATTATAGTCAACTTTAAGCAAAATTCTGGAATACCTTATGATATATGGTAGGCAAATATTCGAAAATGTAACGAATATGTCTATTTAAAAAATAATTCAGGTTTATTTTCCGTATATGTTTTTAACTGTAAAAACACTCAGGACACCAAAGTGTCCTGATCCTTAAGACAAGAGCATACATTCTGTTCTGAAGTAATGCCTGCTGTACGGTTTTAAATATATGACTAGCTGAACCTACGCTCTCTACACAACGCATCATTCACATATGAGTAGGAATCTCCTTGTCATTCCTCACAACATCTGTACATGTCTCTTTACAGACAAAAGTGAAAACGTCTTGATAAAATTCGGCAAGGGGTACAACACAGGGTAGATTTTTTCTATTGCTTTTTTTCAATATCTCGCACCGTTTGCAAGATTTGAACTTACTTCCGGTTGTAGTTTCTAATTCATGTATGATCAATGTTTTCCTTCTTCTTGTATACAGTATGTAATAAGCAAAGAAGCATGACATGCACAACTAATTATAATGTCAGTGATATGTGATGGTCATTTGGCAAAACATTCCAAAGGAAAAGAAATTCATCTTAGAGTGAAGAAATGGTTTTCCTTCGTTTTTCATTATCATTTGGCCATGAAACAAATGCCGAAATTTATAACTCAAAATGTATAACTCATAGAGTATTATGCTTTTTTAAAGTTCATCACTTCTAGTGTACCCCTAAAAACGAAATAAATCAATAACGGTCACGGTTTTTAAAATATTCAATTAGAACTGGACAATCTGCACAATATTCGGAATTGACCAACGAAAACCGCACATTTGTAGCAGTTGTGGTTTTCGAGAGCACATTGTGGAAAGAATTGGGAACAAACATATAAACCTAGCATTTTAATTAGAAAAACTGTTAATTATGTACCTACTACACATTGTACACATATCGTTTATGTTTCTTCGTCGATAATTCCACATTAATTTCAATCCAAGTTTCACTTAAATAGCAATTTTTCAATTAGTTCTTTTGTAAATTTTTCCATAAGAAATAACTTATGCCATATGTCAGGGTTACTAATGAAATATGTGTTTTTAAAATAATAACAAAATAGCATTGGTGGCATCTTACAAAATTATCGAAAAAAATCACCTCAGTATTAAACTATTCCTTGTGATTTTTCCTGCGGAATAATTTGCACAATATTATAGAGTTATTAAGAGTTATTAAACGAAATAGTTATTCATGAAGTAACAATATAAAGGCATTATTCGTTATTGAGAAAATCAACCGAAAAATCTCACCCTTAAGAATATACTAACGACTGTACATTTTTATGATAAATGAGTTATGAGATATTATCAAATAAATAATAAAATATTTATTTTTTAAATACAAAAAAGGCTTAGTCGGTATACGGTTGAACATATCAAATTCAGCCATTGTATTTTCCAATAAATGATATATAGCACATAACATATAGCAAAATAACATGTTGTGATTATTTGAAATTGACAAAGTACAAAATTGTACGATATTGTGCAACTAACTAAACTAACCCTATGGCCTATGGAACCCGGAGGTTCAGTGCCGCGTTCACAAAAGCTCTCCACTGACTTCTATCCTTAGCTAATTGCATCTAGTTTCTACTTTGTATTCCTATCTCTGCGAGATCCATCTTAATATTGTCCCCCATCTGCGCCTAGGTCTTCCTAATGGTCGTTTTCCTATGGGTCTACCAGTCAAGACTTTGAAAGCGTTTCTACTTTCTTCCATTCTAGCTACAAGACCTGCCCACCTAAGCCTCCTAGACTTGACGACCCTAACAATGTTGGGTAAACCGTATAAACTATGTAGTTCCTCGTTATCAAGCTTCCGATATTGTGCAACATTAGTTCTAAAATGTTATTTTTGAGAAATGCACTCATTTGACTGTCCCTGATGGTCTTACCCGTTAGTGTTGTCGGTCATTGTTTCCTACTGTATTTAGCTTGAATCAAACCCTGAAACATATCAAAACAGAATGACGCAAAACTTTCGTATTCATTCGTGCTTAACTACAGAGTTCCAAGAAATCGCCACCAGTTGGCAGTACATTACGACTACCACATGTCTCGTATACAACGAGCCACTAAAACCGACTATTGCAACGAAGTGTAAACAAAAATAGACGTTCTGGACTAGAGTTGATTTTCGCAGCGAAAGGCGAAAAAAACTCAGATCGACTAAAGTCGATTTTCGCAGTGAAATAGGTAGTGAAATATTTTGTATATGAAATATGAATAATACCGTCTTAGTCGGTTTCGAGAACTCACTACCATGAATAAACTTCACCTTCTTGATTTGTCCCTAAGAAATGCATTATACGGCATGATAGAGTTGTTTTGTGAAAATTGGTTTCTGAAATATTAGCAAAATCCTTTAAAACCGTTCTTGAGAAAATAGTGGGACATTCCTCATTTTGAGATTTTTAAAAATATATAAATAAATAAATAAAAATATATAGTTAACGGATCATCTCCAAGTATCAAAGACAATATAGGACAATGAAATTGTTTTAAAATATAAGTGACAACATTTTTTTTTGTAACACGGATGGTTTTAGAAAAGTGTAAACGAAAATCATTTCACAAACAATCCTAGTTTCAACTTTCAGTTACGCGAAAAGTAGAAATGAAAGTGCAATGAAACTACTATAAAAACCTTAGACAATTTAGTTAAAGCCTTCAAAGATCTATCAACCACACGCCTCCTAGTAACTACTCGCGCTTACTCGAGAGGGGATCAGTGACTTCGGAAAAGTGCTGTGCAGATTCTAGTTGCAATGGACACTATAATATTGTAAGTACGCTCACAAGAACTCTGTTAGTAACCTTAGTGAAAACCACGTAAGACAGTCCTAACGTGTAAACAAGAATGTGAACCTCTTATGTTATCATGATACTATTATTCATTTTATAGGCACCTTGGTGATGGTTAAGTTTATATTCACTTTGTAATGCATAATTATAATAAATTAGTTTTCTTTATATCAGGCCTATGAAAATAAATTACTAGCTCTATACTATCTCACTCATTCAATCATATATTTTTTAATTATTTCTTAATAGTAATTTTTTGTTCTTATCCTTAGGGTAGAGTGGGGACAACTGGGATGGCAGGTCGCCTGGGACATTGATTGCTGGTACCGTCTGGTGGGAGTAACGACAACTTTTTATTGTGTTGTGGATGCAGTGTCAAACGGTTGCTGTTTATGGCGTGTCAGTCGTACAATCTAACGAGCACAAAGAAGAGGAAACCAAGAAGAACATTTTTGACAGCTAGAAGTAAATTGTTTGTCGCCTTGTGACTAGTTTAATCAACTTACCTTGTACTTATTGGATGCTTCATGTTCAGAAAGTTTTCAGATTAGAACTAATATCAATAAAAGCTAGAAGGATTCTCAGAAGTCGTCTCATAATTTTTGCCAATAGGTCTCAAGGTTATTTTTACAATTTTGATCACTAATAGTAGCAATTAAAATAGGTCCTATGTATGAAGTTTCTTGTTTATATAGTCATATATTTGAAACTGATATTGGTTTACCGTGTAATGTTGATCATTTAATGTAAACTCCCCATTATATACATATACATCACTTTGTACTAGTTGACCCAAATAGGTGTCCCAGTTGACCTGCCAATGTGCACAAATGGGACAAAATGCACTGTCTAATTAAATTCATCACATTTTTTATGAAATATTTTTCTATTGCTCTCCAAAAACTGTGGACTGTTCCCAAAGGATCAATCTTTCATATGTTACCTTTGGTTTCTCGATTGAAGTAAAATTGTGGATTTAAAAAAATCTAAACGGAAAATTGTCCCAGTTGTCCCCTACGTAATGTACCCTTACTTTGAAAGCAGGAAGAAAATTTGAAAACCGTTTCTGGATGATGACATATAAATTGTAAGATATAATTTGGTTAAGATACGTTGAACATTATCGCTTTTAGTTGAGTGTAGACCAGGAAAAAGGAACAGACTATGTCTAAAAATCACTTTTAAGTATGTATGGGAAATAAAACGTGCAAATCGAATGAAATCTCGAATTCTATTTTTTGTACAATCACCAAATTTCCTTCTCTTGTTTTGTCGCTCAAAGGTAAAAATCTAACTTCGATACGAGCTTTCAATATATTTGGTAGCCTCGTGTGGCGTAGCCGCTAACGCTCTCGGCTTTGGTGCCACCAATCATTGATTCGATTCCCGGTGGGGACACTCGGTCGAAAAATTATAAAATCTTTTTCAAGCCAGCCATTCTGAGTGAGGTTGTCCTGTGTTTACTGCATTCACACTAGGCAAATGCCGGGATACTACCTAACATATAGGTTCCATGTCGCTTCCTTCCTTCCTCAACCCTTCCCTTCCCCGGAGAGTGTGCTTTCAGGGGGACGTTATTCCTCATACCTGACAGGCTAACATGGCCATAGATGCCTAAAGCCCAGAAATTTAAGTCACAATCTTAATTATTTCAGTATATTCAAAATGTTGACAGGGCGGTTGAAAGACTACCCTGAAACTTACATGTGATCTTAAAATGCAACTACCTTAATTTATAGCTGATTTTACGTAAAACTTAAGAACAAAAAGTCTGTATACAGTAATATTTCACAAGCTTTATACAGTAATATTACAGTCACAACCTACCGCCATGCCAAATTTGATCCTGATAGTATGAGGTCGACTAAATTTGTACGATGTAGAGTGTCAATGTGAAGTTCCTTTTTTCTGAAAAACATAAAGGAAGAAAAGCATATTATCAGTTGGCCTAACTTCAAGGTCCATACCTAGCAAACTGAAATTTCTTTGAGAGAGTATTCTTACGTATTTTTCACATAACGAGCAAATTGTCGCCTTCTTTAAGTACATACGATGCCACTTGGTCGAAATTTAACTATGATTATATCAACATGCTATAGACCTATACTTCTTTCACCTTGACTTTAGGCAGTTACTTCAAGCTTGCCGATACATGACTTAGGATGCTATTTAAGCCAGAGAAAATCAGAGGGGATCACAATTAGAAAGGAGAAGAGGGCTGAAATAGGAAAGCAAATGTTAGAATTATACCGGCAGTCGTTTGTTCTCGAGCACTATGCTTTCAAAGCCACCGACTACGCTATTAACGTTTGTTTGTCTTACCAATCTCTTTTATAAATTAAAGTTACCTGCAAGATACTTCCAATCTCTGTGTGATTAGTGTAGAAGACTAGGAGCAAATTGTGGTGCCATAAAGCATTTAGTTGGAAACAATAAATTAAACGACACCATTTCCTAGCTTTTATGGATTTTGGTTTACCAAACCTCCTTTACATATATCTGGTCTTTATGTGTATTTATGTGTGTATGTGTGTGTGTGTGTGTGCCCGGGAGGCAAGGAAATGTCAAAAAGTTCTTAACGGTCGAAGAAAAAACTTCAGCCAGAAGTAGATGGTCGGAAGTTAGTAAACAAATTCGTTCCTTGAGAGTATAGGATATTGACGAAATAGCAAGTAAAGACTCATTGTGTACTGCCAGATAATTATGTACGTAAATGAAGACGGACATTGGTTAGCTACACATGGATTATTATCTATAGACACTTGAATTGAATTTATAATACAATGTACAGAGAATATCACGGAAAAATATGTAAAGTGCCCATAAAGACTGTGTTAAACTGTCGTTAATAACCTCGTAATTATGATGATATTTAGATCGATTGCCTTTCTGTAATAAAGATATTTTGGAAACAATGACCAAAATATTTGATCATCTTTGATTAAAGCTACTACAGCGCTTGAGTAATGAAGTTACAATAATAGTTTGTGTAGAATAATTTCAATATAACGTATCACTATATATAAATCTTGACTATAAATTACTACTAGAAATACAAATCGCTGAGCAAAGCAATATATATTTTAAAGCAATAAATATGTAACATTTTCGGCAAGTAACTGAGCATATTGACTTCAACAGATGCTGTATCAAATGGAAGAGAGTTGCATATAAGTATGAAACGATCCCAGAAACTAGTTCTGAACGCTGATTTGCTCGTCAGAACTGACTCAGCCAATCATAATAGAAGTCGCCAAAAGTAAAACTAAACAACATAAATCCCTTTCTTTCCCTAGTCTACCAGAAAAAGTTCCAGATTAAGTTTCAGCAATAACTTGCCTCACTGTTCATCAATTTTAAGTCCTGTATTCCGATAACAAAGCTTTTTTTTCTTTCTCAATGAACCTGACTTCCTTCTACTTTCTTATCAATGTCCTTTGTTTCCGTTCTAACACTGCCATCTCGCAGCAATTAATATTATACCCCGTGTCCTTCACGTGTTTAAAATTGCATTTTTTTCTCTTTTTCTAATCTCACGTCATCTTGCTGTTGTTTTAACCGTTCTTGTAATTTTTCTTCAGTTTCACAAATACAAAAACTATTCCAATGACTACACCTTATCTTGTAAGCCACTCTTCTTCTTTCCATCAGCCTCTCTCGGCTTTCCTCCTTTTCTTCTTTTTCCTCATGCTTAACACGTCCAATAGCCTCCTAATCCCTTTCCTGTACGTTGAAACGTTCTATAATTTCTTTGGAGATCTCTTGATTATCTCTGTATCTTCTGCCATGCTTTCTATTCCCAACCATGGCCTCTTTTCCTCCCTTCCATCTTCTTTCTTATATCCCTTCTTCGTCTTACTATTCTGATCCTTCTTTCTTATCCTTCCATCCTTAGCTTTCTTTTATCATACCCCTTGCTTTCCAATTGATCGTGAAATACCTCTATGTCTTTCTTCTGTCACTACTAATCGTCTCCTCTATATTTTCTCGTTCACCTCTGGTGCTTGGGGTCCTGGGTACGATTCCAGCCCCCGCCAAGTGAAGTTTGTGGTGGACAAACACCGTGTTCGTGGGTTTCCTCGGGGTTCTTCTGTTTCCTCCCACTTTCTTCATTCCACCATTTCATTCAATACTCATCATCACGGACTCCTTTAGCCTAACCGGCATAACCGTGGGACGTAAAACTCAAAGATTTCATTTCATTTGTCTATATTTTCTATGAAGTTTCTGTTTGTAAATCGATCAACATCTCTCCTTTTATGACAGAAGTTCCCTGATGCATACATTTTGGAGCCATTATGTGATTAACTTGTCTCCCTGCTTCCTCATTTTCATATCTAGAAATACAATGACCCCTTTCTCTTCTATTTCCAATTCCAGTTCTATGTCCTTCTCCTGATCTATTTCCGTCACAAAGTAAGGTGGTAAGGTGCCTCCGAGTACTATTCTATATCCGGAAGCAACTTTTATTATTTTTAAATAAATGTTGCTTTTGTCAGCGATTTGTACTTCTAATTTAAGTTACTTAAGAATAGCAAAGCTAGTACAAATCAGTTAGTTATTACTGTAGTTTCATTACCAAATTAATATGGTAACTTTAATCACAGACGCACACGGAAGAAGAACATTTAAACCGGAAGTAGTACAATTCAACCATTTCCTGTAAAATATTGATCGCCAAGAGTAAAAACTGTTAATGGATATGAAAAGTAGTATCTGATACTAATTAAGAGTCCCAATAATATATTTCGTTTCTACTTTAAACATATACAGGGCGCGTTCGGTAGTTCAACACCTATGGGGCTAGCAAGAAGTTGAACTACCGGAAATATTGAACTAGTGGATATATTTGTAAAAAAAAAAAAACGGTGACGGTGACGGTTAGATTGAGTGTAAATACGTTATAAAACAGTATTACTGTATGTACTGTACTTAAATACGCATTTACTGGTTAAAATTTAAGTCAAATTGAGAATCATATTTTTCAATCAAAATCATATACAGTACAGTTGAAACAAAGAAATTCAACAATTCACGCTTTAAATTGCTCGCTTGCGTCGCGTCGTCCGGCTCGACGATGAAATAGAGAGGCGGTTTGTTTACATCTACAGTACAATGTTGCCGTAGCGTCTTTTGTCACGTCTGTCAACAGCGCTTTGAAGTACTGGGCGGCTGTACCCCAAAACCGTGGAAGTTCAGAGCAATCTGTTAGGCATTTTTTCAAATGTTGAACTACCGAAGATGGTGGCTGCAAAACTGTTGAACTGTAGAGCGGGCTCTGTGCGCCAGGAAAACACTCAAAAATGTTGAAGTACTGGCCTTGTTGAAGTATTGAATGTTGAACTATCGAGCGCACAATGTACACACATGAATAAGCACGAGGTTGTGCTGGATCAGTGGTAGAGCGTTCGCTTGTGGTGCATGGGGTCCTTGGTTCGATCTCAGCTCGCGCCAAGTGAGCTTTGTGGTGGACGAACAGTGTGTGGGTGGGTTTTCTCGGGGCTCTCCCGTTTCCCCCACTTTCTTAATTCCACCATTTCATTCATTTCTCATCATCACCGTCTCCTTTAGCCTAGTCGGCATAAACGTGGAACATGATACTTTAAGATTAAAGCTGAACAGGCACCTTAAAGAGAGTTTTGCACAGTTAATAGTTCCCTCATTTTCTAAGGGCTGCCTTAACCCATGATAATTATTGCTGACGTAAAAATAGTAATAATGCAGAGTTAAAATTCTCTCTGAATATATAAAGAAGAGAAATTATTTTTCCCATCGTGGTTAATACTCGTAGTTCGCCGCAGAAAAAAATTGTTCATCACGTTTGTAAGAGGATACCAAGTTAATAACAGCAGGATTATTCAACGCCAAGCGTATGAATTCATTAAAACGTGCCACAATTAGTTGTAATCTTGGGTTAGCCAGTGTAATATTACTTTATTACATTTTCCCCCTTTTCACCACCTTTGCAGCCTGACTTTTAGTTCTCTTTCCTACAGTAAAATTCATAATGAACAGCAAGATAGCAAGTGTTCTTATAGAATCTGTATGTTACGCTGTTCACAAAACATAATTCCCGAGTGCAAAAATTACATACGCGTTTTTAAATAAGTGTTCTAGTATTTTGGAAAACAAATAGAAATGTTAATTAAAAGATAATTCCAAAGAGATATATCTCTCGTTATTCCTAGTTTTAAAATCGCCTTTCTCATTTTCATTTAATTTGGTAAAAAAAAATATGAGGAACGTATTGTTTTATCTTTATGAAAAGAGGAATTAATTTCTGTTTGATAACATACATTCTAGGATTAACAAACCTTATGCAGTTTTAATATACATATTTGGAAATATTATGTGAGATGGTGAGCATATTTGGCAATGGTGAGGATTGATAAACTCCATATTTGTTTTATCATATGAGTTCAGTAAATACTTTTTTCCGAACATACTTTAATATCTCCTTAATTCAGCAATATTAGAGTGGAGGTAAACAGAATCCAAGTGTAATATATTTATATATATCGCATATATTAGTAAGCATATCGACGGCCACCCATACAATTTTGTTTAATTTAACGAAATCTACAGTTTGGTATATATATACACGAAACTGTAGATTTCGTTAAATTAAACCAAATTGTATGGGTGGCCGTCAATATGCTTACTTTGCGAGAAAATCAAGAAAAAAAAAAGAATTATCTGTAAAGGTGGAAGTTGATTCTATAAGACAAGCCTGATGCTTGCTAAAAGGAAACAGATAGCGAAGGATGTCCCTCATCAAGTGTTTGATTAAGATGCTAGCAAGAAAATGCAACGCAGTATGGGTAATCACAAGCAGCTCGAAAATACGATTAGTTCTTAGCCTACAGCAGTTGTTTAACTACTTAAGTATAATAAAGTTTAGAGATGATGCATAGATAGTAGATGACTAGTAGATAATGTCGAGGTAGACAGTTCGTGTTACTTGAGGATAAATTTCCCATTCGTATTTTTTCAAAAATATCGAGAGAAACCAAATTTGTATGTTGCAGAAAATGATATTGTTCGTTGCCAATACACTTTTTTTTCGTCTTTTCTTGTTGCGAAATTTCCGCCATTCCCCATACCTGTCCCTCCTGGATCTAAACATATGCCTCAGGGTATTATTTTCAAATATTCTCCGTTTTTTTCTCTTAAAGTAAATAACCATATTTCCCACCCATACACCGCAACAGGTATAATTATCTTTTTACATATATATTAAGCAAATTCTACACAATATGTGAAGATAACAGAAATTGGACTGAGTAATAACACGAATTCTCTAGTTTTATCCGATTCTATTTTCTTCGTGAATATGGTTTTCGACTGTTAATGTTAATCCTAGATAGTCGAAATGTCCACTTTGTGGAAAGCACTACTTGGTATTTTAGCTCACTAATAGTTTGCAGTGATACGGATGCATTTGTTGGATGTATTTACTGAAAATGTAATAAACATCACATAAAAGCCAAATTTATTTTTGATATAAACACTAATGGTCGCCGATTCTGTTCGGCCAAAGTCCCTTCCACCAAATTTGGCACAGATCACCAAGATTCGCACATTGTTGCTTGTATCTGTACTTGCATATTAGACATTAAAACACACATAAAATAACGCCATTCCTCTCGAAGTTATTTTGAAATTGGTGCCAGCGTTAAGAGCTATTTATGACAATAAAATACTTAATATTTCAGTTGCTGTATGTAGTTCGGTTGATTTTCCTTTTTCATTTGTATGAATTCTACATCTTTTGAAAGTTGCTGATTCCTCTTTGGATAGATTGATGGTAGGAAATATTTCTCACTTGTGTTAATTTGAGAGCGTGAATCAGGTGTAAGTTGGTATTCGAAACATATTCAGATAAGTGTATTTAAAAATATCATGCAGGTTTTTAGTTGAGAAAATATTTTGATTAAAGGATGAAACATTTGGTGAAGTCACCATTAATATAGCAGCAATTTAGGTAATTAATTTCTGAACTCCAGAAAACAAACACATACAAATATTCGAGGAACACGGGGAAATATATAATTGTATGTCACATTTTCTTACTTTCAGTTAAACTTGGAAAGAAGTTTCAAGATTACCATGAAATACAGTGGAATGAAACATAACAAACAACCTTTCCCTGCCATGTGCAGGCACATTTTCGATATTAAACTTCTTATATACTGTTCTACAATTCAAGCCCAATCTATTCCATCCAATAATTAATGTTAATCAGAAATGGCACTTATCATTGTGTTCTCATTTAAATGAACAACAATCATCCCATATCTCACACTGAAGCATTGAGTGTTTACAAACGAAGTGTATAGTATATGTGTCTTACATAGATCTTTGTTTCTTTGACCCATCATAGTTTCTATTCTATGCATCAGGAAGAAGCAAATTAGTATCAAATATTTGAGATATACACAAAAGGATTGCTCATAGTTAGGTGTTAGGATGTAAAGTGAGACACTAATCATAAGAAAATTCAAAATCAGGAATTAGAGAAAATGTTATTTTTCATTGCTTCTCATCTTACATTGTAACTTCCATTATGCGCAACGTAAGTAAAACTAAATGTACATAGTACACTCACTATAATTTCTTACATATTCTTACTTATATGTTAATTAGTCTACTGAGCCAGAGGCAGCACCACAAATGTTAGCAAAATGATTACAGAGAAGTTCACTTTTGTTCATAGATCGTTTTATTATAACTTTTATCTGATGTAATATGTATGATGAGAACAAAAGTAGAAAATAATTGCTAGATGCTAATTAGCGCCAACTTGTCAAAGCGTGAAATTTCGAAGGAAAATGATTAGAAAAAACATCTTCTTACTTCATAACTAATTTCACTATGGTATATGTTCTTTCGTAAGTCTAATGTGCCACTTTTAGAACACCCTATATATATATATATATATATATATATATATATATATATATATATATATATATATATATATATACGTATATTTCATATAGAATGGAATGAAATGGAGTTGCCAGGAAAACATGGCTAGAATTACAATTATTACAATACAATAGTCATATCTCGAAATCATTTAGTCATGGCATTCGCTATTTAAAATAATTTAACACGTTTCAGTGTTCTTTATATGTGTCATAGTAGGAAAAAAGCAATGGTTAAAGAGCGGACAGGTGACTGAACATTTCATCAAGCAGATGTTTGAAATACCATTTGATGCTCCACGTCTGGTAAAATTATGATTGAATAATTCAGTGCTAGTTTAACATCAACGGTCGTTCATTAATGCCAACTATTGTAAAACAATTGAAGTGGAGCTTAACCATTGTGCCATAGAAATTCTCTGCACTAGTGAACAGAGAGATTTCCGCATACCAACTCTCCCTCTTTATGTTGTCAACATACTGCACATGGCTGTTATGAAATCCTTGCTATAAAACAAATGCTTATAACTTTTTTCTAAAATTAACGATATTGCAGTGAAATATATTTTAAATTGTGCGATGATCTGTAACTTTTTGGTTAGCAACACTATCATAATGACGAAGTTGACAACACTGGTGACAACAGAGGTCATGAAAATGGCGACGATACAAGAGAAAGCACAGTGTGTGTGTTGGTATGCAGAACTCAAATCAGGTGTGTTGCTGCAACGATACTTCAAACGACTGTACAAAAGAGTTCCTCCTGATACCTCAGAAATATAAAGTGTTGGCACAGCACGTTTCTTGCTACCGGAATTGTTTGCGATATGTAAAGAAGTCGGCCACCAGTGAGGCCAAACACGGTGCGAAAGGTGTAACGTGCCTTGGTATAGCTCCGTCGTGGGCCACTGGCCTATAATGACCAGGACAAGTATTTATAGAGGGAGGCAAGCCTTACAATGATAATCGTTAGCTGAGGGAAAATAATGGAAGTTCCTTCTATCGCAAATATTAGATATATTTTCTATAATAATTCTTATCTATCGTAGCAACGCGTATTTCATACTAGCAAAACAGAAACTTGTATTTCAATAATCAAAGAGGTAATATTAGGATAAGAAATTAATTCAGGAGCAGTTTCGCTATGGGAATATAACTTGAAGTAATCACCAACTATCTCTATAAAAATTGTTGCGTGACTACCATACGATTGTCAAACATGTATTTTTGGATAGTGAACATATTAGTCCCTAAGTGAAGTCTTGACGTGACTACGGTAGATCTCATAGTTGTGGAGCTATGGACATGTACACTTCCTTTTTTTTCATGTTTCGGGCAGCCTATAACTCCTAAAGGAAACATTTGTGCACCTAGGTTGGTCTACACTTTGTTTTATCTTGGTGTCAGGAATAACCTCCCAAACGTTGTCGGTGTTGTTTCGAAACTCCCTATATATATTGTTGTTTTAAATTCAATGACTAGATTTTACTTATATATATATAAGTAAAATCTAGTCATTGAATTTAAAACAACAATACTTACTTTCAAGAGGGTGTCTACTAAAATTCCAATATGAAATTTCATGACTTTTTTGTGACCTTTTCTTAGCCAAACCATAAAATTTCGTAATACTCTCAAGAGTGAATTTGAATGCAAATTAGTCGCATTATCATGCATGCGATAGAAAGCGAACCTTGCTTTCGATTTGGTAGCGTCTCAAGCTGATCATAGACGATTTTTGTTGGTGAATTTTAACATTTTATAGAACAAACTTTTCCAGTCTGTACTTATATTTGTACAGAGAAAAACAAAATAGTGAACCAAAAGCAAAATTTCGTGACTATTTCTTGACTTTCATGACCATATTCTGATTTCGTGACTTTTTCGTGATTTTCGTGACTTTCGTCACCTATAGACACCCTGTTCAACCTCCTCTCCACTAACAAAACGCACAAATAAGAGAGCTAAGGTAATTGATTCCTGTAACTAGTGAAAATAAGTTTTGTAAAGGATCTGGAGTTAATTCCTGGAATTTTCTTAGAAAGGTTAAGAATATATTTCAATTCGGCTAATATTAAAATCATCCATATATACTAGATTAAATGTTGTACTCGAATTGAAGCATCCAGCATTGCTCTTCCTAGAATATTGTCCACCAAAAGAATCTTAGATGATTCAACGACCATATTTCCTCTACCATATTCCCACGTAGCCTCCACAAAACGTAGAGACTTTCATCTTAAACTTTGGAGAACTTCTGTCTCAGAACGTTGCATTTTATAGTTGCATATTTCGCTAACATGACACTGCCTTTTCTGAAAGACAGTTAAAACATTAAAAAAAGAAAAAAAAAGCAGAAAGAAAAGAATGTTTCCGAACTTTTTAATGGTTCTCCAGGGAATCTCATCTAGCATAGAATGTTTCTTGTCTGCAGAGTTGTTGTTACGTAGAAAGAAAAATACTTCAATATATCTAAACTTTCTTACTGAAATAAATATAGCTGTGTTGTACTGTTTATGGTCAAGTGTGCTCATGTTACGGCACCCTCGGGCGTTTCGATGGGAGTATCTTTGAGAGGGAATTTCAAAGGGTATAAGTGGATGTGTAACTCCGGATACAGCCTTTAGATATATAAATATTAAACAAAAGAGAACTATTATCACAATAGAATTCAAATAGCTTTGTTTCTATTTCTACTGAGGTGTAGGTGCTGAACAACTTAGATTCTGATATTCTCCTCTGAATACTGCATTAAAGTTATTGTTAATATGAGCGGCTCACGGGTAGACAATGGTAAGGAACACCTCCGGTAATATTGAGTTATAGAGTCTAATGGGTAAGATCGGACTAAGGAGCAGTATGTAGGTAGGTGAATGTCAGAAAAGCAGTGGAAGCTTGTTGCGTACGTGGTATTACATATGAGCCACTCATATATATATATATATATATATATATATATATATATATATATATATATATATATATATATATATATATATATATCAGTGGCGTATTTAAGGGGGGGTTTCCGGGCTTAAGCCCCCACCCGAAGACTTACTTACTGTAGTAAAGTATATGAAATATCTTGCAGAATTTTCATATTTTCAGGCAAAGCTCCCCCCCCGAAAGTTAGCAAAGCCCCTCCCGAAACAAAATCGTAAATACGCCACTGATATATATATATATATATATATATATATATATATATATATATATATATATATATATATATATATATATATACAAGGTGTAACGGGACGTAATGCAAATACTGCGGTTGACTGGTACATGAAAAAAGATCACATGAACAAATATCGTGAAACGCCTAGTTTTTGAGTAAATTGGGGAAAAGGAGGAACAACAAAAACCACCACGTACGTATTCCCAATTTATTACTAACAGTATCATTAATACATAGGAAAGTGTGCAAGGGCAGAGTGAAGGCTTCTGCTGGGTGAGCCTAGATCCTATGCTCCGCGTCGAGTAGCGGGACCCTGATTTCAGATCCATGTCCTGGGCGTCAGTTGTGTGAATGAGTTCATTGAGTGCGGACATGTCAGTGTCGTGCATCAAAGTTGCAGTGCGGGGCGTTGAATGGGCCAACATGCACAGGACATGGATCTGAAATCAGAGTCCGTGTTCACAAATGCACGTTTTTCGATAAATGTTCATATGAAATTTTTTCATGTACTAGTCACGTACAGTCACTTACCGCAGTATTTGCATTAACTCTCTTTACACCCTATATTCATATATATTCTACTCTCGTTGCACCGCATCAATGACTTCTACATCAATGACTTTCCTCGTCACATAAAGAAGTTCTTCCTTGTTTGGAACACTATCCATTCGTAGATCATGTTTCGCGATAAAGAGCTGTCAGCATACTGCGCTTGTATTCGACGAATTATTTCCTCAGGTGTAACACATTCCGCAATCAAAAAGTGAATCACTGCCCTCATTTACTCATTGGTGCAGATCGACAATAGAGCTGCTATGTTTAACAGTCTGCTACACTCCAACGACTAATGAAAGAATAAGAGTGACATGTTTCGTAGAAGTGTTGCAGAGGACACTAAATCAGCGCTGGATACTAGCAGTGTTACCAAATTCTAGTGCGAGAAATTACGAATCTCTTTACTGTTGATATATATATATATATATATATATATATATATATATATATATATGTGTGTGTGTGTGTGTGTGTGTGTGTGTGTGCGTGTGTGTGTGTGTGTGTGTGTGGTGTTTGAGTGGTAAGTTATAGATTTCTACCACTAGTTCTAGATCTAGGAGAGCCAGGTGGACACAGGAATCCCATGAAAGGGCATAGTGAGATATTATTATTATTATTATTATTATTATTATTATTATTATTATTATTATTATTATTATTATTATTATTATTATTATTGTAAGTGTTTTAAGATTTCACATACAGCTGTGGTGTCAATTCTTGTTTACTTCTTATCCCCTTCGCGAACCCTGAATACTTCACGCGAGTCCCTCTTTGAGGTTCATTAGTCCGAGCCCTTTTAAGATTTCAAAACCAACATGAAATTTAGAAATCTCCACCAATAATAATATAATAATAATAATAATAATAATAATAATAATAATAATAATAATAATAATAATAATAATAATAATAATAATAATAATAGACGTATTCTCACCAATTTCTGTTTATTCCCAAAATATTCTGTATCCTATTCTAGTGTACCATTATTATTTCTTTTTCTAATGGAAACAAAGTTCTTATTCTGTAGCTATTTTGTGTTTGTGCGGTATTTAATTTTTTTGTGCACTTATTTAAGTTTGTGTAAGTTTTAGATTTTACCTTTTGTTCATACATTGGAGATTGAAATTTGAGAGGAAAAAAAGGGTAAGTCGTTTTTGGATACCACGAAATCATGTTCTCTTCTTGTTTAACACTCGAAAAGAAAGTAATAATTAGAAATAACGGCAGTCTGAAGCCAGTCATAGACTTAAATCAAGCCAATAAGTGTAAAAGTATAGCAGAAGTGACAGTTGCGAGCAGTGGCGTATTTAGGGGGTGGGTATCGGGCTCAACATGGCAGTGAGAGTCGTTTCCGGATTCTGATTTCATCAAACTAGCTGTAACTACCAGAAATTTTACAATATTTACTTTGACCTTTTTTCTTCATAATCTCATGTGCCAGGGTTTAAAATCAGTCAAACTAACTGGTGAATTCATCCCTCTATTGTGTAATGGGTTATTCCTCATCCCATCTGATAGAAAAAAAATGTATTCAATATATCTTCGATATAAAAATTATAATTTTACTAAGTGTGGTGTATACGTTTTGATTTTTAACAATCTTTACCATTAATTAGATTTAAAATTAATTGAGAACCAGAGATTTAACTTCTGTACCCCTTCAGATTTAAAAACAAATATTCTTTTGTACTATTCGTAAATATTATTCAATTTGATCACAATGTGTTGTATGTGTTTATTGATATTTTAACGTAATCCCCACTCTGCAAAATGAAATGAATCAGATATCGTAACTTACTTAACCCGTCCCATGAACGTTTAAGTCAGCGTTTCCCAACCTTTTTCAACTTCCGGCACACTATGGGTGTTACTTGGATTCTCGCGGCACATTTATAGATATTATTATTTGTAAATATAAAACACAGTGGTACTTTTTTCCGTGATTACTGACCTTCTCCTCACAGAGAAGAAAGCTCTATCACTGGTTTTTCCCCGTGGTCAGGGCCGCCCACTGGGGGGATGTATGGCGCAAGCTGCGCCATTGAGAAAAATTTTGGGGGGGATTTTAGTCTACTTTCGAACTAACAATTTTACTGTCGGAATAGCATTAAAACACGATTTTGAGAACCTAATTTTCAAAAATTTTCCGGGGTGAACACCCGTACCCCCTGCTTCGATACTCGATGAATGAAGTACCGCGCAAGTAGCCATATGAAAGGAAAGGTTGGTTCGTTTTAAGAGAGAAGGGCCGCCCACAGGAGGGATGAATGGCGCAAGTTGTGCCATCAAGAAAAAAATTGGGGGGAATAAAAAAATTGGGGAAGAATTTTACTCTAATGTCGAATAAGTAATTTTGCTGTAGTCAGAATAACATTGGAACACGATGCGATTTTTTTTTAAATCTCGAGAATGAATCCCCCTACCCCCTGCTTAGAAACTCTATGAATGAAGTACCGCGCAAGTTGCTATATGAAAGGATGGCGCCAAGTTCTGGTGAACAACAGTTACAAACACTCAAGGAATCACTTTCAAATTTAGATTTGAAACTTGCCTATGTTGTCTGTTGAAAATTATAAAGTAGTTTGACATAATTGTGAGCTAATGGTAACCATACAGACAACAGCCAAGTTTCAAATCTAAATTTGAAGTGAGCCAGTGAGTGTTTGTAACTGTTGTCCACCAGAACTTGGCGCCTATTTTTGGGATTTCAATTCTTTTTAAGGCCACTCGTAGTCGGCTCTTTTACAGGAATGTTTTTTGTTGGATATCACTTCTTTTTGTAGGCTAATTTCAAGGATAACATTTTCTTTTGGTATCAAACTCAATAACTTGTAACTTGCGTCTTAGTTTTCATGTACAAGGGAATTATATCAATATTTTATAAAGAAAAAATACTACTACTAATTGTAAAAAAAGAATACCTGTGCCATGCACAGTGTGTAGAAGTTTTTATACCCTTCAATATCCTTATAGAACATATTTAGTATTGCGCACTACCAAGACTACTAATAAAAGTAATGCCATTTTTATAATTATTACTGCCCTACTACAGGAAATAAAAACAACAATTACTAGTACTATAAAAACTACTGCTAAACTGGGCAATTGTTTTTAGAGGACTTGAGTTTTGAGGAGGGAAGAGATTATTAGTTTTGGGGGGAGTGCGCCATCAGCTTTGGGGGGGATGGGCACCCCTGCCCGTGGTAAATCATTATGCTTAATTTTCATTATAATTTAAAAATAGAAAACAATTGCAGTGAAATATTGGGCTCAGGCTTTTAAAAATAAGCTTTCTTTTTAAAAACTTTATCCAACCTTTTACTAAGAAGGAAGACCACTAAATAACGAACGAACAAGCAAATCTCTTCTACTTTTAAAATACAAATATAGGTAATTTGTCGGAAGGATTGAAGGTTATTTCAAATTTTCAAGTTACGAAATGGTCTGCAACAATAAAGAAGCAATAATGGTCATAACAATGATAACAAATACTTTTTCCAACATTAGAAATGTACAGAATAGTAACCCTGTATGAAACTTAAAATTGTAGATTCATAGTAGAGGTTCAGAGTAATGTGAAATACAAATATACGTTTTCCTCTACGTTTTGCAATTTGATTGCTATACAATTAATAATTTTGTTTCGATTCCTCGCAGCACACCAGTGGCCCATTCACGGCAAACCGGTTGGGAAACACTGGTTTAAGTTTTAAAAAAGTCTGTGATAACGTTCGTAAAATATACACCTTTCTGGAATTTGGTTCATTTTTTTTTCTGACAATTTCCATTCGTCTCAATTTCTTGCCGTTGAAATTGGTCAATAATGAGAGCGCTCGTTCTTCCTAAATATTCATTAATCACATTCAGATTTTTATAAGACACTTGTGTGTATTGTGTCCGAAATAAATATCTTATAGTTCGGTGCTGAAATTAGTGAGAAGAGGATGGGTGGGTCTTATAATACAAGTACCACTTTGAACCTCTATTATTTATACTATTTGTTAACGATTTACCATCTGTAATAACATTATCCCACAAACTATTATTTACTGATGATCTAAAAATCTATCGCAGTAGCTCCACGGAGTTACACGCTATTTCTTTGCAAAGCGACATTAATGCTATTTTCCAATGGTGAGAAACAAACAAGTTGCTGCTAAATATTAAAAAAAAAAAAATGCAAAGTAGTAACACACACAGGGACGTCAATAAGGGCCCCACAGACCCCGCATTGCGAGGGGGCTCAAGTCATCAGAGGCCCCCAAATCGTGAAGTAGGACGTTTAGAAGGGGCCCCACTCCACGCTGTCTGCGGGGGGGCTCCCAAACCTTTAGTTACGCCACTGATCACACACCAGGAAAATGAACTATTTGCTCAATGTGTATACAATTAATCAAATGCTAATTGAGAAAGTGGATTATGTTACTTATCTTGGAATCACTCTACAGTCACGCCTATCATTCGATAATCATGTCAACAGAGTAGTTTGTGAGGTCTTTAGGAACCTTGGCTTTGTGATAAGACCGAGAAGTGATTTTTCTAGTACTATTGTGTACAAAACACTATTCACTGCCTATGTAAGTCTAAGATGGAATATACGATAATATGCGATAATATGGAGTTCTAATAGTAAGAAATATATTTAAAAAAATCGAAAACATTCAAAATAAATTTGTGTGTTTTTTGACAAAAAAAACAGGGATATATCCAAAATTTGAGGAGAACGAAGATTGTAAAAACAAATATTCATTACAATCACTTGAAAGCAGGAGAACTCATGTCATTTTATCTTTCTTACATAAAATAATTTCTAGTGCAGTAGATTAAGAATATTTGTTATGAGAAATCAAAATTCACGTCCCATATAGAGCAAAGAGACCCCATATTGGCATATTTCATTTCTCTGCGCAAAGAACTAATGCATTGGATGTATCATCTGTCAGAAATGTGTTTATTGTATAATAAGATGTCACAAGGGCACCCACATAGAGATATTTTTAGTTACAAAGTTTTTAGATAGAAAACCTGAGGATGGGCTTTGAAGAAAATGGGATGAAAATAAATGTTAGAAAGACAAAAAAACATGGTGATTGGAACGAAGAGGTCTGTGTCAAATATAAAAGTGGGAGGAGAGAAAATAGAACAAGTGAATAGTTTTCGATATCTGGGTAGTATTCTTAGTAATGACATGAAGTGCGAACGTGAAATAAAACCAAGGATAGGAATGGCGAAAGAAGCCTTTAGGAGGAAGAAAAGTCTGTTTTTGTGGGACTTTGGATAGAGAGTTGAGAAAAAGACACATAAAATGCTTCGTGTGGAGTGTTGTACTGTATGGGGCGGAAACGTGGACATTACGTAAAGGTGATGAAAAACGGCTTGAAGCCTTCGAAATGTGGATGTGGAGAAGGATGGAAAGAATTAGTTGGGTAGAGCGGAAAACGAATGAGAGTGTGTTAGAAATGATGGGGGAGAAAACAACAAATTTAGATACTATTAAGAAGAGGAAGAGAAACTGGTTGGGACATTGCCTAAGAAGAAATTGTATCATGAGATACGTCCTAGAGAGTATGGTGGCGGGAAAGAGAGGCAGAGGGCGAAGGAGACTACAATTAATGTATGATATTAAAACAGAAAGATCATACGTGAAGACGAAGAGGTTAGCGGAGGACCGTGGAGCATGGAAGCTTCTCAGCTGCTGCAAGTGACCTGCCAATAAAGGCAGAGTACCTATGACGATGAACAAAATTTTCATTCTAAATAAATTAGTTATGTATCGTGGTATGTGTATTATAACCTATATATATTGCTATGATATTGTAATGCTATTTTAAAGTGTATTCCATACAATGATGGAAAACTGTAATAGGCATTTGTCTGTTATTTTTCCGAAATAAATAAAGGAAAACTTTTTGAAGGAGTTTGTCGTGAAATCAAGTAGAGGTAATAAGAAATTTGGAAAATACACTTAAACGATAACAAATACTATAATACGCCAGTGGAATACTATGTGGCTGAAAGTTCAATTTCACTTTTTCCTTGGATTTCTCTTATATATTAGCTTGAATTTTGAGAACGAAAAAGACCATAGATACAATATATTCTCATAAAGGCCTAAGTAGTTAGAAACTTACGAACGCTATTAATTCATTGCTTTCATGGATGACAGCATAAGGAGAAAACTTAAGAAGATAACGTGAGATTTTTCCGGTTGCATGGACCATGCAAACAACTTGTGCTTTCTCTGCAACGAAGTTTGAAGTATGTTCTCATAAATAAAGTTATAGCTGAAAGTTCTCATATAGCGTGAAAGAGAGGAAAAAGCCGTCAACTCTCATGAACAGGATATACTCACCGGTTTATCTTGAAGCAACTCATCGCTTTGGACGTGTTCCGAAGCGGAATGGCCCTGTTTTACAAAATCAAAAACCTCAGCTTCAGCTCTCGTCTAGAATTGTGACGCAAGAGTTGAGGAAAACAAATTGCGCCATCTGCTACGGATTGGGTTGCATTAGATGATATGTATATGCATACATTGGAGAAAAGACTTTAATTTATGGCGGAGAAAATGCTTTCACGTACTTCTATCGATTTCATACTTCACAGCAGTTAAATTTTATTTTTAGGAAAAATCTTTGGTCTTACATGCATTTATATATATATATATATATATATATATATATATATATATATATATATATATATATATATATATATATATATATATATATATATATGCATGCTATCGCTGCAAAGGCTTTGAATATCCTCGTGCTATGTATGTGGGACGATTATCAGGTGCTCAAACGACGTTCGTTTTATTTTATTATTTTTCAAAACAAGATAAGCCTGACTCGTACCGGAAATTTCACAGTTTCTCATAAGCTTGCCAGGAATTTTCTAACGAGTAATCCAGAAAATACCTTTGTTTTTTCATCACTGTCTGATAATGACATATCCAGCTTTATTCTCTCCATGTTCCAGTATTTCCTCCAGTTTTGCCTTCTATCGTTATTTCTTTCTAATTACCAAGCTAGTATGTAGAATGTAGTAGGAATGTAGAGGGATAATCTGAAAACATTATTTCTAAACTATGCGTACAAAATTTCCAGATCAAATAGATACGTACAGGGGCGCCCGAAAAAAAATCTACAGGGGATATCTCCAGGGTTGCTATATTACATCTGGCATTTCTTGTATATACGTGCTTTGCTATATAATGTATGCATTTTCGCGAGCCAGGGAGGACCCGGGTCCTCCTTTCCTTCCCCATTCGGACGCTCACGGATACGTAAACTATGGTACGTGAATGATGTAGAGTGTAGAGCGTTTATACCTGTTGCGACTGGTCCCTGGTTCGGGTCATTAGGTTCTTTGAACAACATCGTATCTGTGAGATTTTCCATGGTTTAATGCTTTCTGTCACTCTTTAATGCTACCAAGAGTTGTATAATAAGTTTATCATGCATCTAAGTTAGAATAAAAAGCATAACTGGGAAGTTAAAAAAAGAAATTGCGTAGATTTCCTAATTTGATGCTAGCTCAGGCGATTGGGGATTGTAACGAACAATGTTCCGGGGGGCACACTTGGTATTCTGGGGGGGCACTGCTAATACTATTCTATTTATTATTTAGTGCCACGGTGGCTCAGTGGTAGAGCGTCCACCTTTGGTGCTTGGAGTCCCGGGTTCAATCCCAGCCCCCGCCATGTGAACTTTGTGGCGGACAAACACCGTGTGCGTGGGTTTTCTCGGGGTTCTCCCGTTTTCTCCCACTTTCTATTCCACCATTTCATTCATTACTCATCATCACCGTCTTCTTTAGCCTAACCGGCATAACCATGGGACGTAAAACTCAAAGATATCATTTCATTTCTATTTATTATTATATTACAGACGTATTATTTTGGTCTCCGGGGGGACACTGTTAGGACTTCTGGGGCCAATGCCCCCCCCAAAACAGGTCTGGAAGAAACGCTGGTAACGAATGATCTGTGAAGGAAATAAATTATACTCTAGACATAATGACGCAGACTATTTCCTGTACTGAGTGTTTTGATGCCCTTTTAGCCGGCACTATTTACACAAAATATCAATATTCACAAAATATTGCAATGATTGAATGATTTTCTTCTCTTAGGTATTCATTCACTAAATTTTCAATTTGCACTATTGATTTTCACCTTAATAATCATAGATGGTTCTTTGTATTGGATAAAGAAATAAGGTGTTGTTATATTTGGATCTTAGCTCTGTGTAATTTGTCTTCTTAGGTCTTGTTATAGAACAGAATTACACTAGTAGTATTATTTAAAATTAGTACACTATTACATACGATAAAATAAATATACGACAATTCTTCACTGCACGCAAATAAATACTTATACACTCATCATACTTATACATCCTAGAACCAAATTTCCGGTGAGTGGTCTGAAATTAAATGGTATGTAACATCATATGAGAGACTGAATTTTGATTGGAAAGATGGGGTTTAAAGTTTGAACCAAAACATTAGTCCGATAATTGGAACGAAATGGGTACGAAAGAAACAGAATATTTTATTGTGCGATCTTTATTTTGTAATTATTAAACATTTAATGTAAGTATGAAATATAATACTGTAGGTATTTATTAGTGCTAGCTAGTCCATACTGTGTTATTAATTCAAGAAAGACGTTGTTAAATTACTGAAATTTATTGCGAAGTTAAATTCACGAATTTTGAAAAGGCAATAACTGCCATTAGGTTTGCGCGTATATGATTTGATCAACTGTAAGTATAAGGTGAAACTAGCCCAAGAGGTAGTGTGGTAAATGAACTATTTAACACGGAGGCTATCACTCCGCCGGTATCTTTATTCAGTTTTTAGTACCAGTTGCGATGAGTGCTCAGGAATGTAACTGTTTGAGTTCGAGTTAGGGAATAGCGCCGCAGCAGAAAATCAAAACATTTTGTAAACGAAAGGTGCAGTGTACCACTTCGTTGGTTTCGTAAAAGTATGCAAAAATATTGAAGATCAGTCAACACAGCCTGGGAAGACAGCTCCAGGGTAAAAGATTCTGAGATCATGCGTGAGACCATTGAGCAAAGTCCATCCATCAGAACATAACGATTGTGAAAGAAGCTAGCTATGTCAAAATCCACTGTGGTGTATCACCTTCATGAACACGGGAAAACCATCATAAGCTGCCGCATTGTGCAACATGAGTTGACCGTAGCTCGAAAGCAGAGTAGACCCAGTATGTGTACCAACAACCGCTGCAAAATGTACGCCATGAGCGTTTCCTTAAAAAGATTGTCATACGAGTCGAGTAGATACTTTTCCGAAATCGGATTGTACAGAAAAGGCCACGGAACAAAGGTGAACTTCTAGAACCGGTCGTCAAACAGGCAAATTGGAAATCCGAGTGTCTGCTGGAACTAAGACCACTTCTAGTTCGTTCTTAACATTCATACCCTTAATGCCGACCTATATTCCGACCAGTTTGGAGCGGATATTTGCATACTTCACTACACCAAACCTAACTTGCATTGGGGAACCAAAAGCATATCATGCTGGAACATGTCAACACAAAAGCACACTCTACTTGAGAGACGAAAAAAGGCACTTAATAGCATCGAACTGAGATCACACACAAAATATAGTCCTCACATTGTTCTTTTGGATTACTACCTGTTTCGGTTCGTGGTGTATTTGGTGAAATTACGATACTTCGCCAATCATTAGGAGGTGGAAAAAGAAGTTACTCACTTCTTGGCGTCTTAAGAACAAGACGTAGTATGGATTGGAAGGGAAGACTTGGCAGGAAGGTTGATGCAGACACAAACACGGGATGCTATGCTTTGAATGTTCATCTCTAATAAATACAGATACAATGTCTGTATCAAACTATTAGAGAACTTATGACTTGTATTAATTTTGTTTCTAATTCATTTATGTGTTAATTTCTATTTGTTATTTGTTTGTTAATATTTATCTATTTGTTATTTGTACTTTTGTTTAGTAGAGCCAAACTATCCTGACACCTTTGTATCCTTTGTATGACTATGAATGTAAGGAAATATTACGTTAATGGCTAATTACTTCATATTATTTCTAGAATTACTCTTGTGTTTATGCCATCTCTTAACACAAATTTAGAGTTAGGAAGCGAAGAGATGAATCACTTTTTTTTTCTATTACATTCATGGGTTGATATCAAAAAAATTCAGGGGCCGGAATAGCTCAGTGTAGCCCTCCCCGATGATCTAGTGGTCCGCCTTTGGTGTACGGAGTCCCGGGTTCGATTCCTGGTGGGAGATCCTTTTAATTTTAACTGACCTGGATATGTATTTGTTCATGTCCCTGTCGAATTTGGTAAAAGGTTAAAGAAACCTTGTATACGAGGAAACTCGAGTGCTCAGGGAGCTGAGGTATGTTCGATTGATTTTTTTTTAATTTTTTTTTTTTAGAAAAAAGTGGTAGAGTGTTCACCTCTGCTGTGTGGAATTCTGGTTCTATCCCAGCTCACGCCAAGTGAACTTAGTTGTGGAGAAACACAATGTGCACATGTTTTCTCGGGGTTCTCCAATTTCCTCCCACTTTATTCATTCCACCATTAAATTCATTTCTCATTATTATCGTCTCCTTTAGCCCAAATACCATAACCGTGAGATGAAAAATCCAAAGATTTCATTTCAATTCATGTATTCATCAATAAATATCATTACAAATACCAAATAAATCATTTTTTATTTACTACTGACTGGACAATCGATTATTTAGTATCTTTTCACCAGTGAGTCAATACGAATCGTGAACATATAGTTTAACTTGCGAAACAAACAAAACGATCCCCACAGGAATCGAACATGTGCTTTACGCTGGAAAGACGAGTATGCTGATGATATAGCCACAAGTGAAATCAAAATGTATTTGTTTGGGTACAATACCTGTATACCCACGGTCGTCTCTGGCGGGGGAAACGAGGGGGACGCGTTCTCCCCAATATTTTGAAGTACCAATTATTGAAAATTTTATTCAAATTTAATTTATTTACTAACGATAGAATAGCATATAAATAATAATTATTATATTTATTTGGAATATAATATTCAGGCTATGAAACGATTATGACAGAGTTCTTGATATATCTCAGGTGGTCCGTGAAGGTAAGTAGAAAAATAACAAATGGAATCGAAGATGATAAACAGATTGGGGTAGGTAGTACAATTTAAATCATTTTCTTTGATGTCCCCCCAAATTTTACATGCTAGAGACGCCAGTGTATATACCTATAGGTCTTTCATCTAGTCTGTGCTTCAAACTTCAAAACAAGAACATTTTGATATGATAGAGAAAGTATGCCCGCAAATCGAAGCCTGAATCAAAAGCACACATACCAAATATTAACTTATACTTAAGAGCCTGACATAATAATCCAAAATTTGCCATTTTCCTATTGCTTGTTTTCCATAAGTGAAAGGAGATAATGAAATGCAACTTACCATAATCAAAGATACACAGAAAATATGAACCCAAAGAATTTTCAGTGTTGCCATCCATGGAAATTACAGTGTTGCCAGAATAACTATTCCCAAAATCTAAGTTAAGGCAGCGACTAGAGGACTAGAGGAATGAGCTCAACTGCATTTGATTACTTACAATGTTCTTTTGGAATTCTGTGAACTACGTTTTAAATAATAGTTGTATTTAGTTAGTAATAAACAAAATAGTTATAACATACAGTTATTAAAATTAATTAATAATATTATTTAAAGAAGTAGTTCATAGGATCCCAAGACTACACGATACGTAATCAAATGCAGTTGAGTTCGTTCCTCTAGTCGCTACTTTAACTTAAATTTTGGGGGAAATGTTATTCTGGCAACACTGTAATTTCTATGGATGACAACACTGAAAATTCTTCAGATTCATATTTTCTGTTGTAGAATAACATTACCTATGATTGTGGTAAGTTGCATTTCATTATCTTCTTTCCCTTATCAGAAACTAGCAAAAGAAAAATGGTAAATTTTGTATTATTTTTAGTACGTCAGGCTCTTAAGCACAATACTAATATAAAATTTACCTTAAATGCACTAATACCAAAGTAAATGATTCAGAATTAAATTGGTGTTCATTTTGAAACATTTTGGTATTCTTATTCTGGGATATACCAGACAGGAGATGAAGTGTAAGCCTTATGAGCTCTAGAGTTGTCACTTGAAAATTCGAGAGGGACACGTTAGTTGCCATAGCAACCAGCAAAGTCACAAAAAAAAACATAAAAAACGATGTAGAAAGAGAAAACGTATATGTCTGATGTCAAGGCGTTTCACTGCGTTATATTCTGTGGTTAGACGTTCGCGCTTTACTTTGTTGTTGAAAAAAATTGAACTGTCGAAAATAAGTTTAAAAGAAAGGAAGAATCTAATCTACAAGCTGACTTATCTTTGACACAACAGTCTTTAGGCCGCGACAGAAATTTTAACTTCAATGCTGTCGTTTAGTTAATAACTGTATGTATTACACAGTATGTCAAATATTGAAAGTTTTCTTCTCACGAACTTATTCAACAGAGACACTGTCGCTTTTATCTCTGCTTTTTTATTATTATTATTATTATTATTATTATTATTATTATTATTATTATTATTATTATTATTACTGCCAATAATAATAATAATAATTCCTTGGTGGTCAAAAGGCTAAGCCAGCATTTTCTATGTACGTATACCCGGATTAAATCTCTATTAATACTGCGTATCAGACTTTAAACAGCTTTTAAACACTATATTGAATATTGTGTAGCATATCCGATTAGGTACACAGTATCCAAGGCTTTTTAAAACTCGCCCATGGTCCTATCGACAGCGTAGAAGCTTTTGGTTCTGGATTCCAGGACTCGATTCCCGGTTAAATCTTATGCGGTTCGGATCCAATGTTAAACTATATACCCACGTGTCATATAGCATCTATGCTGAACGGGGCGCTAAACACAGAATTAATCAAGGCCTTTTGAATGAGAAAACATTCAGAGCCGGAGGGGTGGTCCACTATCTAGCTGTCTGCAAATATATATGGTTTTGTGAGGAATAGCCTATGCTGTGAAGATTAAACTTGCGAAATGGATTGCCCAGCAGGCAACACCATCGAACTGAAACCTGATTGGTGGTTCATGGACAAAGTTGATAGCATGTTCCTTCCTTCATAACCTTGGCTGGTTCGTTTATTTAGAGTTTAGTGTCTGCATCGAAACAGTATGATACGTGGACGTAGGGCTTAACGTGGGATGAGTTCCCGTTTTGAGTGGAACCCGATTTTCCACGTCAAAAGCAAGCGCATACGTTAACCATAGAGTCACGAAACGATAGAGTTCTCACAGTTTTGGTATCACGTAAGGAAACAAAGGACACATAGAAACTCAAACTGAATATGAACTATACATTAATTAAGGTAGATTTCCAATTGCCTTTCCCCTCCTTTAATACTCCACTTTATTTAACTGTGTGTCGAGGACTTTCTACATAAGGAGAGACATCCTATAAGTAATGACTGGCAGCATTGCTTTTACGATAGTATAAGATACAACTTTAAAAAAGAAATTATACCATGAAGGAAAGATTTATATCACTCTCAAATGGTAGAATTACAGGCACTTTCAATGACGATACGGGACGGTGCAGATGTAGGCTGTGGCAGACACCTGTGGGACTAGAACCCATTTCTATGTTACCAGAAGAATCACAAATTAGGTTGCACTCCACTGAGATGTGGTCATACCTTGTAATATAGTGATTGGTATTGTTCAGAAACGTGCTGACGCCATTAGAAGATGTGACTGGGAAATACAATAGCATACGAAGATTGTTCAGAAAGAAACAGCGTTTTCCAGATATAATGATACCTACAGTCTGTCGAAGTTACTCAGATTAATATTTTTCAATATAGTACTTTGCACTATTAATACATAGTTCTCGACATGTTTTTCACTGTCGAAACGCGTCCAGGAATATATACTGTTTAGAATAGCCTGGAAGTTATGTAGCAAAGATTTTGTTATTGGACATGATGAGCTTTCAGAATTACAGGGTGTCCGAGAAGTCCTTCCCTGATTACAGAAATTGATAACTCAGGCTAGAAATAAGATAGAAATATGAAACTGGTGTTGAATTGTTTACAAACTATAAAAGTTTTGGTCACATCAGTACACTTCCACATAAGCACCCTTGGTAGCACGTAGCAAATCTAGGCGATATTCAATTTCCATCCTCCACCGTGTCTGCTGAGGTTCTTGGTCGACCAGACCTCGGAAGGTCAGCAACCGACCCTGTGTTCTTGAACTTCTCATACCAGGCTTTAATGCTCTTGACATCAGGTGGAGTCCTCCCAAATGTTGTCTGGAACTGTCTCTGCACCGTGGTTGGTGATCGTGTCTTATGGTACCACAGGACACACTGTGCCTTCTCCTGGTTGGTTGGCATGGCTTCTTGGGCTTCTTACTTACGTACTACAAACCTTAAAAAAAATGAGACTTGGTAAAACAGAACAAACCTAACACAGACAAAAACTTTTATAGTTTGTAAACAATTCAACACCAGTTTCATATTTCTATCTTATTTCTAGCCTGAGTTATCAATTTCTGTAATCAGGGAAGGACTTCTCGGACACCCTGTATAACGATAGGATCATAATGATGTTATCAATGATCAGAGGCGCAATATCATAATAATATTATCAATCTGTACTTGTTTTATGAATATGATCAGAGGCGCAATAAGTGAACAGGAATATTTATTGAAAAAGAAAAAGTTTGTTGATTAGGTTTTCATGGATATATAGTAGGTTGTCAAGAAGGTAGGGTTGTTATGAAGACAAATATTTTGTGATGTGGATACTTGTAGTCATCTTCCAGAATAAAAGAAGTGTTAAAATCTTCCACACAGCAGCAAATGGTAGAGCTTACTATTTATTAATAGAATTACATATAGTTAAATGTAAAAATATAGATCACGTTATACGTAAATAGAGATCTCGTTATAGACTAAGCCTCAACTTGGAGGATAGAAACAGGTTTTAAAGGTGTCAAATCAAGAGAATATGGTGGTTATTCATATTAACCTTTGCCACAAACTCCCTGATGGGGTTAACCGAATGACTAAGAGCATTGTCATGGTGTAGAATCCAGGTTCTATTTGTTCCAAGCTTTCAGCCTCTTCTTAATCAGAGAATTCCTCAAACGCCTCATTACTGCGAACTAATACCCTCACGTGGTACGTATTTTTAATGAACAACACCACTAAAATCAAAGAGAATAATAGGAGTCACGTTAACGTATGAAATGTTATAACGTACTATTATGAGTCTAGCCAAAAATTGTCACATTTATTTCCATGACTGTGTCTTTATATCAACATCATAACCATAGCCCAAGCCATGTCACCATTTATAGTATTTTTCAAGGAGCTATTGTCTTCGTTTGTGTGATTCAAAAGATCTTTCTTATTTATATATATATATGTATGTATACACAATTGTTAGCAGGGTTGAAACGAATTTCGGAGGAACACTATTCATGTTGAGTTTTTCGATTGAGATCACATGATGAGAGGATGATTTACATATTTCTTCTTATCAGCTATGTCTCTGGCGCTTAAACGATTTTCCCGTACAGTGTCGCACACTTTCTGAATATACACGTCATCACATTAAGTTGATGTGCGTCTGAGTTTTGCCTCGTCTTCTATGCATGTTCTTTCTACTTTGAAACGTTGAAACTACTCATAATACTGCCTTTGGCTCATATATTCTTCATTGTATACCTTCTGCCACATTTTCAAAGTTCCTGTAAATGTTTTTCCCAATTTGAAACAAAGTTTTGTGCTCACTCAATGTTTTCCCAAAATCTTTAATTTTGTAATACCATAAAACTTCCAAAGTAAGGAGTACTACTTCACTCCAACACTGTAAAAAATGAAACACCATTGAAACACTTTTAGTATATATGCTGAGGGGAAATTTGACGAAATAGGGTTTATAAAGTGTATTTCGCGTGTCCAAAAGCGTTACGTCGCCTGAAAGCAGTCTGACATATCTAAAACACTTCTTCTCGTCAAACAGGTCGAAAACAAAAGAGATGACGTATGTTATACACATTTTGTACATACATCTGGGACATACTTGGACAACACAGTATCTACAAGGGGTGAATATGTGTCATATCGAGGTGTTCAAAGAGTGTCGGTAATGTGTACAGTGTCCTATGAAGATTGAACCTGACATTGCCGGAGTAGTGAAATCACACCATGCTCAGGTATCTCGTTAGTTTTCAAATTTTAGTTGTGTTTCAATATACAAATTTCATATTATACTTCTTTCATTTAAATTGATTGGTAAACAACTGTATATTTTTTTGTTGTTCTTAACAGTATATATAAAAATAAAAATATGCCTATCACCACAAAATTCAAAATAATATTTAAAAATATTTTCCGGCATTAGATTCTAATTATTATATTTAACTCTTTCGCTTATCTTCGCTACCCTCATGAAACCCTCTCGCGACCTCTCTAGGGTCGTGACTCCCAGGTTGGAAACCCTGCTATAGCTTTAACTCATCTATGAAACGTTTGTTAGAAAAAAAAGAAAGACTACAAAAGCGTGTCAGTGAACCTTCATAAGTTTTGTTCGAGCACCTGATATACTTGATTTAAAAATGTGTGCTGACCGTTATTGGATTCAAATTTCAGTTAATGAAAACTACTCATAATAAACCAGACCAGTATATATATATATATATATATATATATATATATATATATATATATATGTGTGTGTGTGTGTGTGTGTGTTTATTTTAATATATTATTTATAACTACTTACCTTTTTGCTTCTCCCTCTCGTTGTGATACATATATAAATATGTAATGTAATCACCTAGTTATATTGCTAATTTTATCGTTTATGGTTTTCAACGCATCACATATTTTTTCCACTTGTTAAATTTGTTATTACGCTCCCAGCTTCATGTAATAAACTCATTTTTATAGCTTCGTATTTCTACCCTGTGACATTTTACGGTAGTTTGATTTTTCAGGTTCACCTGATAGAATTACGAGGTTAATAATGACAAACATGTAATAATAATAATAATAATAATAATAATAATAATAATAATAATAATAATAATAATAATAATAATAATAATAACTCAGGCTTTAAGAAGTCTACTATGGTAGTTTATAGTTTAAACCCTTGAGTACCACTGAGATTCACATGGATGTCATGAAAATGTATCCCTTATTAAGGCTCATGCTAATCTTGGAGATGTTGAAATTTGTTAGTGGATGCAAGGTAAGATTTAGTTCTACTATTTCTCCTTAAGTGGCAGCACCCTACTGACAGAAAAGACAAAAAATGTACTGTCTCAGTAGATGGGAGGCCTAAGGGAGCATTCAAATACAACACACATGTGTTTGTTTTGACGATAAATACTTAGCAACTTCGAGATCGGAAAAGAAACATCTTTCTCTTTGATCTCCGGGCAGTGTTGCCAATTTGAAGCAGCATAAAATCCCTTCAGAACATCAGAATTTCCCTTTTTCAATCCAAATGCTCTACAATGCAAATAATTATCTTTATCAGTAATGTGAATGCTATCCATGCGCTTGCACAATAACTATGCCCTATATAACGATCTAGATGGTACTCTAACAGTAAATGAAACCGGAATTACACCACGCACATAAGAAAATGACACCTAGAACACCAGGGGTTAAAACTAACCGGAACAAATATAAAAATAATTATTAAAGGTTGGTGGAAATTAGATAAATCCATTTGAATTGCTATATGTTGTTAACTATCGTAATTCTAATAATAAGCAATAGATGTCTCCGTTTGCGTGACATGCTAATCTCAGTAATAGACAGTGACACTAATAGGTTTGTTATCTGCTCTATTGCCTGCTTGATTTACACTAAGGAAAGTTACTAAAGATTGTGCTATCGCTTCACTCTGTAACAAAGTTATTGATTAATTCCATAAATATTGTATGGATTTTGACGTAGTTAGTCGAGGAAAATGTTTAAAATAAACTAGTATAACTTTTAAGGACAATTTTAATCCCAAAACGTACAGAAAGCACATGGCTTCAACGGTACAACTGCTAGTGAACGTAAACACATTTCGTTCCTTCGTTCAATAAGTAATAATTCAACAACTTGTTCCAAACTCCTAAAAGGCTTGCACACAGTTACAAATGCGAATTGCTGTAATTCGTGCACTTTGTGTGAGGTGGTGATTATTCTGGTGAATATTCTTAGTGGTGATTATTTGACTTTTACTTTCGGATCATTCGGAGACATTTCGACTTTCATTTTTCCTTAAAGAGTCTATATTAGAACAAGTTATACAATCGTGAAGGTCAGTAAAACTCGGACTCTATTCAATATCTTCCGTACGAAAAATTATTTTTGCTAGTATTTTTCTTTCAGAAATCTAAACGGCAGGTGATAAGAAAAATGTCGATTTTGCACGAACCTTTCTCAATCCCACTCTCACATAATCAATATGACACACACAACACCACCTCGAAATTACCCTCACATCATTATTTTGCATTCGTTTTCATCCCATGCTCTCTTCTCAGGATAAGGTCGATTATTTATTTATTTATTTATTTATTGAACAAATTCCCAGATACAGCATAACTTTGCCATTTTACACAGAGACATGCTAACAAAAGAAAGAAAAAAAAGACAACAATAACAACAACATAGAAAAAAGAGTGTAAAAGTAAAACTATTCCGTCAAAACTCGTTTAATTGCTCTTTCAAACACTGGGTAGCTCGAAAAAATGTCCACATCAGTTGTTACTTGATTATAACAGTTTGGTATTCTATAAAAAAGAGACCTCTGTATAACAGCCAACCTAGGACGGGCAAGATGGAATAGGTGGGTATTCCGGGTGATGCGGGAAGGGACACGTAAGGATAGTTCCTGAAGTAATATTTCCGATCTTAAGCTTCCATTAACTATTTTATGTATATATTTCAGGTCAGAGATAATTCTGCGTACTTCAGGAGTCTGAATATTAAGATGTCGCAAGAGCTCCTTCTTAGATAATATTCGAAGTGCAGGAACACGAAAACGGACTATAGCGATGAAGAAATTGAGAACAGAATCAAGTCTGGAGAGATGTGTAGGTGCTGCCATGGCCCATATGGGAGAGCAGTATTCGATCTTGGGCGCTATTAAAGTCTTATAAAAAGTTGCTAATGAGGAAACAGTGCGTAGTTCGGTGAATCGATAAAGAAGTCCCAACATGCGCATTGAATTCTTTAGTATTGAGGATATGTGGTCAGAGAAGGTGAGTTTTGAATCAAAGATGACACCAAGATCGTTATGACTAGCAGAATGTGTGATAGGGGAATCGTTGATATGGTATGTGGAGGGGACAGGAGACTTTTTCAAAGTAATAGTAATACTGTCACATTTCTTACTGTTGAGTTTCAAGTGCCACATTTCACACCAGCCTGTAAGGTAATTTATGGCTTCCTGTAGAGCAATTGTGTCATGGAGACACGATATTTCTCTGTATAACTTACAATCGTCAGCAAAAAGCAGAAGGCCACTAGGTTGAGCTGATAAGTGCGTGTAAAGATCATCCATATACAGGACAAACAGCAGAGGCCCAAGTACACTCCCCTGAGGCACCCCTGAGATCACGGGTTGGGGGTTAAAAGTCGCCCCTGAAAGAACAACTCTGTTTACGGTCCTTCAAGTAGCTTGTGATTAGAGAGAGAAATTTGCCATGTACATTAAATCTATTGGAGAGTTTATGAAGAAGATGAATGTGACTGACAGAATCAAAGGCCTTCGAGAGATCAAAGTAGATAACATCTAATTGAGTATTGTTATTCATACATTTGACTGCACAGGAAAGAAGAGTACTTAAGTTTGAGAGACTTGAGCTTTTCGATAGAAAGCCGTGCTGAGAACTATGGATGTAAGGTGAGGTGAATTTAAGTAGCCTGTCTTTGATTATTTTTTCGCAGATAATTGATATTACAGAAAGAAGAGATATTGGCCTATAGGAGGATACATGATCTTTAAGTCCTGATTTGTATATTGGGGTCACGTGAGCTAGTTTCCAACTGGTGGGATAATACCCTTCCTTGAAGCATCTATTGAATAAGATAGATAGAGGAACCGCAATAACTGAAGCAGTTTTGTTGAGAAAGAGAGGACTAATTTTATCGGGTCCAAGTGATCTATGTGGAGATAACGATAGCAAGAGAGCCAGAACTTCGCGCGGGGTGGTAGAGAGAATGGATGTATTCGGATTAAGTGTTTTCCGAACTCGTAAGCACCAAAATCATAAGTTCATGTACTAGTGGTTGCGTTGTCCTGTTGGAATTACAGAGTTGCACAAAAGTCACTACAAAGCTAACATATAAATTTATGTGTTTTTTACTAACATGCATTACAGAACATCCAATCCTTTAATATGAAGAATAAAATAAACGTTTGATTTTAATGAACATGAATTACGTGTCCCCTGTCAAACAGAAGTGGATACGGTTCATCCAGTCCTCAGATGTTCTTCGTAAAATAATGGTCCGGTAACCCTCATGTCCCAAATTCCATATTACATTATTAGCTTTTCACCTGCTGCTGCCCTACTGTCCATTTTCCAATGTGAATTACCTTACTCTAATATCGCATGATTTGTTTATTGATCTCTGCTCTAACGTAAAACACAGCCTTATTCGAGAAGAGATTGATTCTTATGAATTCTGGCTTTTCAACCTGCACTCAGAGAATTTGAGCCTAAGATTAAGATCATGTTCACTCTTAAGTTGGAATTATTGCATCTTGTAGGAATACCATTTATTCACTTCGAGTATTCGCCGGATGTTCCAACAGTTTAAAACTGCTCATTTGAGATTCGAATAATAGGCTACTTTTCTGATGAGCATTCAACATGAACGCAATGATAAATATCGCCGTTCTTTCATCAGTTGCAATCTTTGGACATCCGATTCTATTTTTGTCTTCTACTTTACCCGTTTCCTTAGAAAACTTAGCTATCAACTTGGCAACAGTGTCATGCGTGATGAAAGCACGGTCCGGGTGTTATTCGTTGAATTCCTTGGATGTCTTTTATAATTTCACTTTGTCAGCACAACAAAAGGGAGCTGCAGCCGTAGCTAGAGATTTCGGCGCCCGGGACGAAGTAGAATTCGGCGCCTCTACTCTCACCACACCGAGCTCTTCCTTCCTTTTTCTCTTTTTACTTATAAGAAAAGCAGCAGATATTGTTATACTACACTGAATTTTTTTTAGCTGCAGGCGAGATTTTGCCCACGCGATGTTTTGGGTGGCGAGGTTTTGGCCCGGCGAGATTTTGGGCGGCGAGGTTTTGGCCCAGCGAGATTTTGTCCCGCGAGGTTTTGGCCACGCGATATTTTGGGCGGCGAGGTTTTGGTCACGCGAGATTTTGGGCGGCGAGGTTTTGGCCACGCGAGGTTTTGGCCGACGAGATTTTGGGCGGCGATGTTTCGGCCGCGAGATTTTGTCCATATCCCAAGAATAAGACCATAGACTTAGTACTTTTTTATATATAATATGTAAAGAAAATTTGTGAAACATATGTATGTGATGATATATCTTGCATTAATACTTTGAACTTCTAGCTACTTTTGTTTTACATATTGTTTACGAATAAGAATGCTATAACTTTGAAATAGACAGAATGAAACACGTAGGTGGTAATGGAATTATTATTATTATTATTATTATTATTATTATTATTATTATTATTATTATTATTATTATTATTATTATTAATCGATTATGTTTTGAAGGGAGTATGTCGTCATTCAAATGTCGTCGTCTGGTTCGGTTGTGGATTACCCTGGACTTACTACACGAAAAGTTCCCCAGTCGTGTTCTGTCTAGAAATTTTGTGAACTAGTGGACCAGACCTCGAGATCTGACTATTTTCTGTGGTGCTATCTCTCAAGTCTGTAAAATTAACCTACGAATAATTCCTGAACTAAAAGTGAATTTAAAGCTCCATGCGAGTTCGGCGTACAGGAAACATGTGTACAAATATGAAGCAAGATTGGAACTTTAGATTCCATCCAACCCACCGAAACAGACCAGAATATTTAAACCAATAGCATAATTTCAGTGTGGGCAGGGAAACGTGTGTGAAAGAAGACAAGACTGTCCACCTACATGAGAATTTTCGTTTTCATATGTTTCGCAACTCAAGTGGACGATTGACCCCTTGTCTTCCGCAAATGACGCCCAGATTTCAATGACAATATATTGATAATATAATTCTATTCATTGCTTTCCACACTTAAAAAATCACTTAAGGCTGCAGACTACTAAATATTTTTTAAAAAACTAATAATTTTTCTTTTGCCCGTTTCTCATAAGTGGAAAGAGGTAATAAAATGTAACTTATCACAATAATAGACAATGTTATTCTACACCTGAAAATACAAATCGGAAGAATTTTCAGTGTTGCCATCCATAGTAATTACAGTGTGACCAGAATTTGAATTACTCAAAAATCTAGGTAAAGGCAGCGACTAGAAAAATGAATTCAACGGTAATTGATGACTTATCATGCTGTCTATCCTTCTTGTTTACTACTTTTTAAATAATGTTTCTATTTATTTTGTAATGACTTATTTATTTTGTAAGAATTTATGTAAGGTTTATAAAATAAATAGAAATATTATTTAAAAAGTAGTAAACAAGAAGGATAGACAGCATGATAAGTCATCAATTACCGTTGAGTTTATTTTTCTAGTCGCTGCCTTTGCCTAGATTTTTGAGTAATTCAAATTCTGGTCACACTGTTATTTCTATGGATGGCAACACTGAAAATTCTTTCGATCCGTATTTTCGGGTGTAAAATAGCATTATCTATTATTGTGGTAAGTTACGTTTTATTACCTCTTTCCACTTACGAAAAACGGGCAAAAGAAAAATTATTAGTTTTTCAAAAATATTCAGTAGTCTGCCCCCTTAATATATTCCCTTCCATGCTATTTTAAAGTTCTAGCGATCTTATTGGTAAACTCTTTATATTTCTACTAAATATATCAATTGTATAAAGAGTGCAATTCTTCAAAGTTTGAAAGCTACAAAAGTGAAACGAGCAAAAGTATTTAATTTATTAGGCTCTATAGTTTCCTTTGAAATTAAGTACTACTTTAGTAGACAAAACGTTCAGTAAACGCCTTGCTTGTATGCAGCCACAATGGTTTTACTGCAATGTGGGTTGCAGCATAGCAAAGGAGTACATACATTTCTTCCACTGGTTAATGACTATTGCCGTTTGGTTTATACGAAGTAGATAATATTGTGTTGATAATGTTAGAAGTCAACTTGTTTTCTTTATGATACTACGCTCTTTATTCTTAAATTGTACACTTACTGCAAGTAGAATGAACTCGTGCATAACAAATACTTGTGATATTTTTTATAACTATCTACCCGTCTCATAATGGTGATGAAGATACATTTGTAAAGTTCTTAGGTAATGAGTTTAGAAGCTCTCTATTTTTACTTTACTAATCGCAGATATTAATTTTAATATACGAAATGAAAAATAGAATCAACGTTAATAAACCAAAACTATATTCATGAAGAAATTAAATGTCGACTCAACGCAAGAAATTCATGCAATTATTCAATTCAAAATCTTTTGTCGTTGCGAATTCTGTCGAGGAGTTTGAAGCTTAAAATACATAAAACGATAGTCATGTTTTTTGTGATGTATGGTTAGAAAATATGGTCGCTAACTCTGAGAGAAGAAGCAAATTAACAGTATATGAGAATAAAATTCTGAGACGAATTTTCGGACCGGAGAGGAACGGGAATGGAGAATGGCGGAAACTTCATAGCAAGGAACTCCATATTGTCAACCCCCCTTGTCGTGCCTTTTATAGCAATTGCGTAGCTCTGTATGTAGGGAGATTGTCCTCTGAACATTTTTTAAAATGTTCAGGAAAATTTAGTGAACTTATTTTAGGAAAGCAAACACAATGCTAAGTTTTATTATTAAAAATTTGTATTGTTATTAATATGTAACGTGTATTGTGTGTAAGGAATATGCAAAACATTATTAAATCACAACTTGCAAAGCCTGATTATTTTTTTTATTTGATAACGATGATTAGATAGCAAACACATACCTCTCGAATTGATGTAGTAGATTATCCTCTGGAAACAAGGTGCAGCTTAGCAAACTCCAACAACTTGGAACGATGTAACTACCAACATTTTTAGAACTTTTAACGATGGTAGAAGTTATAATGTATAATAGTCCACCATGACTAGTAACTATTCGCTGTTTAATACTCTTGTTGTCCGCTGACTTTTTCCAATCCTCTCTGAATGATCTCCTTTGAATGATGTTTTTTTTTAAAAAAAAATTCTAGTGTATTTATTTGAAACACGTCGATTTTTAAACTGCTACCTTGATTCACGTTATTCCACGTGTTTATTTATTTCATTGCCGAAATTCACATTTTTGCAATGATCATTAAATAGAAAAAAATTCCAGACATTTATTTCCGTAATCTGACAGTTTGGTCACATCCCAAAATTGTGTTAATGTTAACAAATAAATTTTACAATAACTGTTACAAAAGTTTTTACTCTGCAACCTGCTTATTTGTTGTTTTTGGTCATTATAACATTACAAATCCACATGTTTGTGTTTACAGCTTACATAAAACAAAAACAATAACTTAAACAACATTACAATCTCATCATAATTTTGAAATATCTTATTAATGTCTTTCTTTTACTTAATTTTAAATTTTGCAGTTTCTTGTCTTTAATTTTGTTACATTTTTTGTCTTTATTTTAACCAATTTTAATAAATTTTTAAAATATAATTTTATCTAAATCTAACTCCTCATCAATATTATATATTTTTTGCCAAACATCGTTAGGGTCATCACGCCTAGAAGCTTGAGGTGGACAGGTTGTGCAGCCAGAATGAAAACAATTAGTAACACTTTCGTAGTTTTAACTGAAAATACAATCAGGGAACGACCGTTAGGAAGACCAAAGTGCAAATGAGAGGACAATATTAAGATGGATATCGCAGAAATAGGAATACAAAGACAGAAGTCAATGGAGAGCTTTCATGAACGTGGCATTGATCCTCCGTGTTCCAGAGGATAGGGTTAGTTAGTTAATGGGAAATAACTAATCATCCTATCACTCATCCAGAGTTTTAGTGACCTATCCTAATTAAGCGAGATGGATTGGCTCAAATATCTGTCTCAGAGAAGAATACTGTATGTCCTAACGTAGACTTTCTCCTCGATTGTAGAACTACGTCATTAAAATTGTCCACATTTTATTTTTGAATCTAATGAGAAACGGCCGAAACTTTATAACAAAGAGCTGCACAATGTATACCGTTTACCGAACATTGTTAGGGCCATCAAATCTATAAGGCTCAGGTGGAAAGGCCATGTAGCTAGAATGGAAGAAAATAGGAACGCTCTTAAAAACATTAACTGAAATTCCAATCGGAAAACGACCATTAGGAATACCTAGGTGCAAATGGGAGGACAATATTAAGATAGACCTCGGTGAAACAGGAATACAAAGTTGAAATTGGATCCAGTTGTCTAAAGACAGAAGTCAATGTAGAGCTTTTTGTGATCGAGGCATTGAACTTCCGCCCTCCGTAGGCCTTAGAGTTAGTTAAAAGTAAACTACTATGAAACTATAGATACGTAACTTACTTCAATATGTTGTATACTAATGGTTATATACGATATATTAATAAAACTACTACAATTACAGAATATACACACTTTTTAAAACATAAAATGACACAAAAATTTATATCATCTACACTTCAAACATCAATCACAGACCATTACCTTATTAGTTTAAATATACCAATAACATTACGAAAACAAGATAAAATACTATGTTGTACAATTTTAGTATCAATTACCCACTTCTAAATAAAGAACAACAGAATGTAACTATACCACAATACAATACAGAATATAGAAACTATTTTACAATGTACTTGTGTAAACATAACAACTAAATATTTCACTCAAATTTTAAATCTTGTATTTAGAAAAGTGTATAAGATCACGTGAAAAGCACCAATAATAATAAATTTCGAAAGCTAAAACCATAAATAACACAGTTAATAATAACTTCATTACGAGAAAGAGATGGACTTAGCCAATTAATTATAAATATCAAAAATAATATAGAAATAAAGGACATTTAAAATATACATAAATAAAGTAACATAATTGATAAGAAAAGTAAAAATTGAATACTAAAGAAAATAAGTTTCTGAATGTAAAAATAATTCAAATTAACTGTGGAAAGTTATTTCTGATATTATTGATAACAGTGATAAGAAAATAGAAGTAAGTGAATTACATGCAAAAAAAAAAATTAAAAAAAGATGTGGATGAAATTTGAACAGAAATGCCATGCTGTTGGTTAATACGCTCAATGAATACTTTTAAAATGTGGATGAGAAAGTTAAATAAACAGAAATCTAGAAAAAACAAATGCAGACTTTAAAACTAAAACAAAGATAACTAATTCCATCTTTTTTTTACTTCCATCAATGAAAAAGAAATTAAGATGATCATTAACCAATTAAAATTAAAATCAACACCTGGAATAGATAAAATAAGTGTAAATGTATTAAGGAAATGTACTAAATTTATCCTTAAACCACTGCTATGCATATTTAACCTAAGTATAGAAATGGGAATGTTCCTGGATGAATTCAAAATTTCAGTCATAAGTGTTATATATGAAAAGTTCAAAAATAGATGTAAATAAGTTTATAGCAGTAAAATTATTACCCAGTAAATGTGCCAAATTACCTTTATATATATATATATATATATATATATATATATATATATATATATATAATTAGCTAGTTAGTTAGTTAGTTTTCAATGAATCAGCATGGTTTCCGAAGTGGTAGAAGTACGTCAGATACTATACATAAATTTACATAATTTATTAGTAAAACCATATATAATAAGTTAACACAAAGGAAATTACTGTATTTTTATACCTAGCAAAAACATTTGATACATTATCATATAAAACTCTGATATACAAGCTTGTGGAATGTGGGATACGAGAAATAGCGTTATTTTGGCTTATATTTTTTGGGCTTATATGTTTTTGGTAAGTATTTCATTAACTGAAAATGGCTGTTCAAATTGGAAACTTTGAAGTACACATAGAACTATACAATATGACATGGCAAAATGGCACAGTCTTAGAACCAGTTCAATTCATAGTATACATATTCATGACTTACGTAACCTAGAAATAGATGGACATATGCAATCTTTCGGTAATGGTACTTCCCTATAGCGTTACACTTCAGTTGGCTTGTAGTTAATTTCCTAGTAATTTCCATATTTAATTAATTGGTACTTACTTCTAAACTCACTGAATGATTATACACTAATTAAATCGCTTATAACAGAATTTATTTTGCAATAATTATATTATTCAACGATGCAGTATACGTCGATCGAAATTACTCGATGTCCTGGCTCATCATATACTGACAATTAACTATAAACAAGTAGCTGGTTTTTCCTTAGTAACTAAGTCAATTACCATGACAACCAATTACCAAACCCGCTTACATGACAACAGTCAAATAATCGGTACAAATAAACACTTTTTACTACATTCGATATCACACTTTCTTCTTATTCTTCTAATGATTAGCTATTGCATGTTTGAATAGCATTTTTTTCCTGAATAAATAATAAAACAAAGGGAAAACAGTGTTATCGTTGTCTCTTTCGCTGATGGCACTTCCTTTACTGTTGCTGGCAATACATTGGATGAAACATTCTTAAAATCCGAATTAAGTTGAAAAAAAATATACGGTTAAGGCATAGTAGCAATATGTTAGTACTAAATGTTGATAACTAAATATTTGCCATTCTCACCTACTTCTATTGCGCAGCCAACGAATAAATCACTGCAATTCCATACTTGTGAAAGTACTACAAGAAATTAATATAAAAATATTATTAGAGAAGAAAATAAAATATATAGGAATAAACGTTGATAAATATTTAAAGTTTAATTACCTTGTTCAACATCTGACTAAAGTTTTAAGAAAGTTGACATAGAAATTTGCCCAACTGAGAAATGTTGTTAATTTGGGTATTGTACATATGTGTGTACCATGGTCTTGTATAGAACATATTAAATTACGCTATGTTGAGATTTTGCTTATTCCAAATACTGAAAACCAATAACTGTACAACAAAATAATATTTTGAGAGTATGTCTTAACTAACCACTAGGTAAAATAGTCAATTCAGAAATTCTATACAAACAATTCCCAGTATTATATAATAATAAATTGTATATGAAATCTGTTTTAATTTACCTGAGGAATAATATAGATGAATGACAACTAATCAATCAGTATTTTCAACATAAAGTGTAGTACAAAAATATATATCTACAATAAGATCTACCAGATCTAAAATACAATATAAGACTGTTTTTATAGCAACAAAAATTTACAATAAATAACCGATTCTGATAAAAAAAAAAGGAAAGATGAAGATCTACGGACGTTTAATTTCACAATGCAAAGAAAACATGACAAATGAACAAATTGAAGTAATATTACAGAAGTAACCTCTAATCTCAGTTCATGCATTAATCAGCTGAGAAACTGATTTTGTGAGCACCTATCTCAAACAAAACTTTAAATATTTGAATTAGTGTCGTGAGTTACACTACCCAGAATTGGAAGATATGACTCCTGGAAATCTGAAGTCCTATCGTCCTTGAAATTCTGAACAGTATAGGAAATCTGGAACTCCGATTTGCTTTAGACAAGATGAAGAACAATGTAAAGAAAGGAAATTTGAATTTATCCCATTCCCATTGAGTACTTTTCTTTTCTTATTTTCTTTATTTAAAAAAATATTTTCATATTATTTTACTGCCATTCTATAGTTGTTACACTGTCTCTAAATAATTATATATATATACACGTGAGTTGGAGCAAAATTCATTGCAACTAGTTTTTTGCTTGCAGATATGTGAGCGGATCACAAACTTCTGTATGTCGCGTCAAAGCCATGCAGGCATAGTGTGCATGCACAACAGCAGATTGCTCTGTCACTCCTGGTAGTAGCACAAAGAGCGCTGTGAAATCAGTTATTTGGCAGCCGTCGTGCGAGATGGAAGTAACCCATGTTGAACAGCGCGCTCACATCAAGATAGCCATTATCCGAGGTAAAATGCGAGAGAATGTAACAGTGGCTTTGTGGAAGCGCTTGAGAATCATGCCCTTCCTTATCGTACAGTAGCATGGTGAGTAAGAATGCTTCAGCAAGGACGGATGGCAACTGGTAATCAGCAGCGCTCTAGACGAGCTCTCAGTGTACAGACCAACGTGGCACGTGCCATCATTGAGCAGCTGTTGGAAGAAGGGAGACGATGGACGCTACTGGAGCTAGAGAGGGCAAATGGCATCGAGAAAGACATCAGGAAAGGACATTGCCAATGGTCTACGACAACAGATGACCCGATTCACACATTGTGTGGAAAATAACAATGCAGGTGGTATTCAGTGTCTCCCACATCATTGACAGCGTGTTGCAGGGGACTACTTTGAGGGTTTGTCACGTCAGCTGTAGAGCAGGTGTGTGTTCTGTGTTACACTTACTAAAATACCGTCCTGAGTATGTTGTGCCTTGAAACCAAAATTGTCCTATACACAACTATATGTATGCGAGTACAATGTACAATTGTTACTCCATGTCTACACGTGTAGTTTCCACATTGTCCTTTCGTATAGATTTGTCACATTTTCTAACCGGGCTGTTATCTGTAAGAAACAAAATAGTTCCAAGATTTTTGCTCCAACCCTCGTATATATATATATATATATATATATATATATATATATATATATATATATATATATATATATATATATATATATATATAGGGTGTTTCAAAACAACACCGACAACGTTTGGGAGGTGATTCCTGACACCAAGATAAGGCAAAACGTATAGACCAAAATGGGTGCACAAATGCTTTCTTTCGAAGTTATAGGCTGCCAAAAGCATGAATAAATGAACTTTAAAGGTCCATAGCTAAAAACCTATGGGACCTACCGCAGTCGGGTCAAGACTGCACTTAGGAACTAGCATATGTCCTATCCAAATATCTGAGTTTCAGAATCCTGTGGTACTTCCGTAACAATTTTTGTAGAGGTAGTTGTTGAGTACTTCAAATTATGTGCCCGTAGTCTAACTCATTCTATAAAATTGTTGCGTGAGTACCTTAGGATTATGAAACATGTATTTTTGGATAAAGCGCGTATTAGTTCCTAAGTGAAGTTTTGACCCGACTACGGTAGGTCCCATAGTTTTGGAGCTACGCACCTTTAAAGTTCAGTTTTTCATGTTTTCGGCAGGCTATAACTCCTAAAGGAAGCATTTGTGCACCAAGGTTGGTCTATGCTTTTCCCCTTATCTTGGTGTCAGAAATCACCTCCCAAACGGTCTCTGTGTTTTGAAACACCCTTTTTATGTGTGTGTATGTGTATGTGGTGTGTGTGTAATTTGTATTGTTTATTGTAATTTTTGTTTTGTTTAATAAGCTTCCTTTCTTTTCACTTGAATCTAGGGCGCCATTTAGGGATGAGAAAGGAATATGCGTCCCGTGAGTTTGAATTACATATTTTTTTCTATAAATTGCATAATAAAAATAACGTGAAATTTATGTTGCTGGACATTTTAGTCCCCCATCCCCAGCAAAATCTTAAATTTCACTGTTGTAAATGTCAATATCTGACATGCATAGAGAAAGGTAAAGCAAAACTAAGGTTTGAATAATATTTCCATATCAATACCAACAAAAGGACTGTTTCCCTTTCAGTTGCGAGCTCTACAAATTGATTCTGTAATTTATTTTGCTCTGTTCAAGAAGAAATTTCTATGCATACCATACAGTTCTCTTTCAAACGAAGTGAAATATCTTTTTCGACGAGTCACTCAGACAAATTAGTTGAGAAGTTTAGTCACGTCTGCGTACAGTATCTTCTACAAAAGCGTAAAATGCAGTCAGCAGTCTGCTTACTTTTCTGTTCGTGTTTGAGTGATGCACAATTTTAATTACAAAGTGTCCAGTAACATACACTACAGCGAAAAATCACGTTTTTGAATACGAAGTTCCAATGATGCATATTGCAGCAGATATCATGAATTACAAGTAAATAAAAATGCAGTTAATAACTTTTTTATAACTGAATTTATTAATGGTAGTATTCATTTATAAATAAATCAGAATTCAATTACAAGATAAATATAAACATATCATGCGAAAACAAACGACACCCTTTCTTAAACCTAATGATTTATTGTTAGCTGCAGAGACTATTTTATTATTAGCAACTAGCAGCGTTCACCCCGCTTCGCTGCGGTCACCCCGGAACGCAATAAACTTTGTTACTTAGATAATTTTTACTTTTTCGCTTTCAAATTGCAGTAAATGTTAACATTATAGCGCCTGTCATTTATGTTAACCCGCCGAGTGACCCGCTTCGCTGCGGTCACCCCGGAACGCAATAAACTTTGTTACTTAGATAATTTTTACTTTTTCGCTTTCAAATTGCAGTAAATGTTAACATTATAGCGCCTGTCATTTATGTTAACCCGCCGAGTGACACGGTCATGCGGGTTGCATATAAATACGTTTATTTTTACCTATGATGAACTAACAAAGGATTTGTACGTATGGACACTTGAATGGTCAATTATCTCAAGACACTGGTAATTAAAAATTAAAGTGATATGATAAAAACCATCTAGGGTCCAAATCCTAATAACCCCCCAAAAATAAAAGAAATTGGTTCAGCCGTATTAGCGTGATGAGGGAACAAAGGATTTGTGCGTTCTCTTTTATATATATAGATGATTCATCTTGGAATAGAGTAAATAGTATGTACCAATGGCGTATTTAAGGGGTGGCTATCGGGCTCAAGCCCCCCAAAATTAACTTGTTTATGCACAACTTCATTAAAATTTGTCAGCACCCAAAAGGAAAAATATAAGTGCTTATTTACATGTTGTGCATAGTCCCCCCGAAACAAAATTCTAAATACGTCACTGGTATGTGTTGATATTTTTAAAGCCAAGGCATTCTATTTTGAATATTGGTCTGTGCAATTATTTCCGCATTTTCCTACTCATGGGGGTCATTTTAACGGAGTAGGGATAGGTGTCACCATTGTACAATCGAATATGGCACATAGAAACTAAACATAGGCTTGGTTCTACTAGCATTATCTATATCGTTTAGACACTAACTTATAGAGAAAATACCATGATATAATACAATATCACTTACTTTTGCTAATACTTAACGAAAATAATTATTAACGAAAATAAAATAATTAGGTTTAAAATTTATATATATATATTTTTTCCGAACAGCTTTCAATTTTCAAAATCATAAGTAAACGTCCAAAATAAGCGTAAAACGTTTCGAATAAATTTTATAAGCTGCTTAAATGTAGTTTGGCCTATTTTATTTGAATATATGAAAAGTTAATTAAGTTGATGACAGTAAAAAAAATATAATTTAAGAACATATGTCTCTCAGTAAAGGAGTTATCTTCAAAACATTTCGTTGGTTATTTTACATTTCGCTAATATGTAAGAAATCTGTAAGTGATAGGTTTATTCTAGTCACATAACTGTACTAAATAAAGTAAAATAAAATGTGCAGTGGTATCTAGTTGCCCGATTTCAATATAGTTACTAAACGCTCTTTTTCTAATTTTCGACTTACTGTAATATCTCGAGAATAAATTTTATAAACCTTCTAGCTTTACACTAGATAACATTTTTGCGAAAATATGAATCTTTATACTACACGAGATTTACATATGCACATTAAGCAGTTATCAACTGTTATGCTACATATCTGTGAATTTGTCGACCACATGGATAATATAAATTTTATTTTACACTACAGCTTCAGAAATTTCTGAAAAAAGATACGTATTAATTTGATCTATTAGTTCGTACAGTTTAGAACCAATAGACACAATTCTTGTTTGAGGGTTGAATAAAGCAGACAAAGAACAATTGATGTTTTCTCCCGTATTGCACACAATCTCTTTTCAATGTTCAAGGAATTGGAAGCCTTTATGAAAAAGAAATCGGAAGTGGGAGAATTTTTGCAAATATCAGTTTCGAACTGATCAGCATAAATTAAAAGCAGTTAAATATTGCAATCAGGTAAACATTATATATACAGAAAGGATAAGAACCAACTCTTACATGATGAAACAGGGGAAATGAAGTTAAATTTCAGTTGTGCACTTTAAATTCTAAAATGTCGTCCAACTGATCGACGTATGGCATAGAAAGACAGAAAATTCCACAAACAAAGAAAATGGGACTGGAGAAAATATAGAGAAATTGTGGCCGTATAAACCACAGTCTCCACCCCCATTTAAAGGATCTCCTTACAATAAACGCAATTCAATACAGAACATGAAAATAAAACTCAAAACTATAAATTTTGGTTCCATAATTTATAACCGAGCCGCAAAACTAAGTATGAGAATAGATGAAAACTTCTACCTTTCCTGCACTTTCACAACTTTTTAAAAAGATTTTAGTGAAAAACTTAAAGACAGGGAAAGATATCAAAATGTTTAAAGGTTGCCAGTCAGTATCTAGAAAATAGTACTAAGATAAATAGTAATTGATTCTAGGTCCTTTCAGGTCGACCAGAAATTTAAGTGCAAAGTGTAAGAGTACAGATGTCTGCAAGTTATATGCAAGAATAGAGATGTCTGAGTTATCTGCAAGAGTAGAGATGTCTGAGAGTTATCCGCAAGAATATAAATTTTTGTGAGTTATCCGCAAGAGTAGAAATATCTGCAAGTTATCTGCAAAAGTACAAATATCTGGAAATCACCTGGAAGAATAGAGAAGTTTGCAAGATATCTGCTAGAGTAGAGATGTCTGCGAGTAATCTACAAGGTTACAAATGTTATACAAGGTTACACAAATGTTATACAAATGTTATACAAGCTACAAGGTTACAAAGGTTACAAATGCGAGTTATCTGCAAGAATAGAAATGTCTGCAAGTTATATGCAAGAGTAGAGATTTCTAATATTTGAGACTGTTTCTCTCGTGAAAGCGATATTTTGTTTCGGATAATGTATTAGACGAGTTCTGTTTCATTTCATAAACCATTATTAAAATTCTGTCGTGTGTATCAATTTTATGGCGCCATGATTATCGGTATTCATTATAGGAAAAGTGATTTAAACCAATTATTAATACATTTCGTGTTGGCTTATAGGTGCTCAAAAAAAGTGCTTTCCCAAATTAGTTTTAAATGTTTGGTGTTACTGTTATTATTTTAATTAAAAAATAGAAATAAGCGTTGAGTGTACTGACAATCTATATGGTAGGATGAATTTTTCTCTCATTCAAAAGAAATTGTATTGAGCAACGTTCTAAAGTCCATTTAAGTAAGAAAAGAAAACCATATCTTTTGATTAACGTGTATATATCCAACGCTATTTTTCACTTAGATATCTTTTACCAAAATCTATCAGCACCAAAGACTCATTGAACCCATCCAAAGGTGCCTTTTAAAATAAATACAGCGTTCGGAAAACGAAATGCGAGAAGAGAATTCTCTTTCTTACTATAGACTCCAAAAAGAAGAGGTTTTTCTTTTCATCCAAACGGTAGTCTCATCGCTCCTTTCATTTTCTCTTCCTTCAAAGAGAAAGAAGAAAAGATAATAGGGGAAGGAATAGAGGATGCTTCGAAGTACCATAGAAAACAGAAAAGAAAAAGAAAACAGCTGAAGGTCGAAAAACCAAGCAGATGTTTCGGATCCAATCGATATAACAAAAATTGGAAGGAAATGTTTGGGGGAAAGAAACAAAATAAAAAGAACTGCAAACAACATACACTGCCGAAACAAGACCAAATTGCGTTACACTTTTTTTCTTTAAGGACTTCTTTAGCTTTTTGTGACCGGTAATCCTTCGACATAAACAACGAAATGGTAGACGGCTCTCAGAAATCTCTATTTCGTAAATTCAAAGGTCACTGTGTCTTTTCACTTAACAAAATCAAACTTATCTACTAGGTTCTTCTTACCTTATGTAAAAAGTAATTATCTGCTTCTTAATTAAAGTTTTGATTTTACATATGTATAGCAGAATATTCTTTGTTGGTTGGTTCTTTGTAACTTTTACGTCCCTTCCGAATAGAGATGCTATTTTAAACGGAAACACCTGAATTCCTATCTCACAAGGAGAAAGCAGACTTTGGTAAACGAACTAAGAGGTCATCTTTCTCGAGGTAATAGCGCACATTAAAAGTGTTAATATTACAAAGTAGAAGAGCCTAGAAAAAGCGTATTAAAGTTCCGACTATATGATACGACACGTAAAGTTGAGAATCCCCTTTGGGAATTCTGGATGTACGCTATAGCCAAAGGAGATTTCCTCCTCAACCCTCTTGCAATTCTAACACTGTCCACAGATATGGGCACGAAGCATCAAGAACATTTTTTACACAACAACTGTGCTAACCATAACATAACTCGTGATATCATATATTTAAGGAATAGGTTACATTTTGTTGCTAGTTTTCATGGAACATTGAAAGGTTTTACAACTGATTTGAACATTTCTATTGTTTATTGATTATAAACATATGATGAATTAATATTTTACTTGTAGTTACAAATAGCTACTTTATTAGTAAAAACTAACTTGAGTGAGAATCGGACCCGAGCCCCTTTGCATGTGAGTCATAGATGCTCCTCACTCTGCCACGCCGTCACTTGATAATTTTACGCGTCGTATCATATATGCGGCAAGTTGGAAACTTAAAAACTCTTTTTCTAGGCTATTTCTGGATATTGCGCTCTCACAGTTTCTGATATTAACCTTTAAATGTACACTACTACCTTGCGAAAGATAGCCAGGTAATTCATTTACAAAAGTCCGCTTTGTCCTTGTTAGGCATGTCTCTTAATTCTCTCCTTATTGGGCGGAATACACATATTAACTTTTCAGTTGGATTGTATGCGTTTCAGAATGCACAAGGCCCTATTCCATATTTCTTCGGTAATGACAAGTAACGCTAAAACGCAAGGGCTATTTTTCAGCCTCCGTTCAGTCACGAGACGAAACCAATCTGAGTGGCGCTGAGATGATACAACTGGATTAAGACAGAACTATTCATTGGGCGAAGATCCCTCTTCAACCAATGCGCACACTCTTTCGATCAATTATTATAGATTAGCGATCTTGGTAGCATATCAAGTGCTGTCAAAGAGCACACGAAAGTACAAACTACCTGGAACAATTCGATCTTTCCAAATGGAATGGTGTAATACAGCCGGAATTCATTTTCGAATGAGTAAGCATTTCAGCAGGAATTAGATATGTGATGGTTGTCTACACGACTACTACTATTCGGTTCAAAATCTCTTGTCGTCGCGAATTCCGTCGACAAATTTGAAGCTTAAAATATACAAAACGATAATCATGCCTGTTGTTCTGTATGGCTGCGAAACATGGTCACTTACTCTGAGGGAAGAACATAGACTGAAAGTATTTGAGAGCAAGATCCTGAGACGAATATTCAGACCTAAGAGGAACGGGAATGGGGAATGGCGGAAACTTCATAACGAGGAACTACATAATTTATATGGTTTACCCAACATTGTTAGGGTCGTCAAGTCTAGGAGGCTTAGGTGGGCGGGTCATGTAGCTAGAATGGAAGAAAGTAGAAACGCTTTCAAAGTCTTGACTGGAAAACCAATCGGAAAACGACCATTAGAAAGACCTAGGCGCAGATGGGAGGACAATATTAAGATGGATCTCGCAGAGACAGGAATACAAAGTGGAAACTGGATGCAGTTAGCTAAGGATAGAAGTCAGTGGAGATCTTTTGTGAACGCGGCATTGAACCTCCGGATTCCATAGGCCATAGAGTTACTTAGTTAGTTAGTTAATGTCTTAGATGCCTATATTCTAAATTTCAGAATCATACCTGCTATATTAATATTCTTTTTTGTCGTTTCAGGTTTGAGATGTGGCATCTAGCTTGAAAAATGGCGAAAACCGAACAACGAGGTATCATCAAGTACCTCTAGGGAAAGGGTTTAAGTCCAAAGGAGATTCATGAGGACATAATCAATGTGTTGGGTGATGGGGCTCCTTCCTACCAGGTGGTATCCTCCAACAACAGCATGCACCCCAGAAAACATAGATATTGTGCATGATACGATTATAGCAGACAGACGAATCACGGTGCAACAGTTAGCAGACATCATGCACATCTCTGTAGACTCAGTGGAAATCATTGTGCATGAACATTTGGGATTCAGAAAGGTGTCAGCGCGATGGGCACCCAAAATGTTATCTCGTGAAAATCAGAAAGACAGAGTTCGATGTTCAAGGGCTGGTTTGGAGGTTATGGGGCAGACCTGAAACAGTTCTGTGATAGATTTGTTACAGTGGATGAGACGTGGCCCCACCACTATGATCCTGAGTCCAAACGACAGAGCATGGAGTAACGGCACAGCAGTTTGCTTCCCCACGTAAATTCAAGGTGCAAGCATCAGCACGCAAGGTTATGGCCACAATTTTTTGGGATGCGAAGGGTGTGCTCCTTATTGACTACCTGGAGATTGGACACACTATCACGGGGGCCTATTATGCAGCCCTAATCCCTAATTTACGCGAAGCAATCAAGGAAAAACGGCGCGGGATGTTGCAGCGAACAGTGCTGTTCCACCAAGATAATGCTACGTCTCACAAAAGCCATCTTACTGATGCCGCAATCCATGCTGCTGGTTTTGATGTGTTGGAAAATTCTTCCTACTCACCCGACCTCGCCCCTAGTGACTTTCATTTGTTCCCAGAGTTGAAGGAGCACCTCAAGGAACTTTCACTCAAATGCAGCTGTTATTGAAGCTGTGAAGGGATGGCTCAGGGCTCAACCAGAGACTTTTTTGAAGCTGGCATAGTAGCTTTACAACATAGGTGGAAGAAGTGCATTATTATGAAAGGAGACTTTTTTGAAAAATAATACTGCTTATAGGTCACGGACAATAATTATTGAACCGCCCTCGTAAACTTTATACCAGGTTTATTTTTATTACAGAAGACAATATTGTTAGTGTATTTTATGATGGACCAAAGTATCAGTTAATATACATTTATTACATACACTAATAACAAATTAATTTGTTTATTCTTAGTGTTATTAATTAATCTTTTGTGTTTAGCATTCACACATCTACGCATGTGAGATTACATAAGGTGATCGAAAAAGCGATGGGTACAAAAAAATATTTTCTTCACTCCCAAAAAAACAAACCATATAATGCAGTAAAAAGTAATGTGTGATATATTTAACCGAGGAGAGGTAATGTTCCTCCCCATTCAGTGGTAAACATTGAAAATACTAGTTTACGTCACAAATGAAAATTCATACTATACAATGTAATACCGCGATTCGTTTTGGATCAAATGATGCAATGGAAACTTTTCTTGTATACCTCATATCTGGAGAACTACATACAGCGTAACCACACAAAACTACTAGTTAACTCAATATTCTCCATAAGTAGAAGCTTTGCTTTGTATATGCTGAAACACAAACAAACTATTTGCTGAGCAAAACAATATATTCACATAAAAAACTACATGCGTGTTACAGTTTCGCCAACTAACATTTTGGCTTCATCAGACACTATCTGCCTTGATAGTGTCTGATGAAGCCAATATGTTAGTTGGCGAAACTGTAACACGCATGCAGTTTTTTTATGTGAATATATTGTTTTGCTCAGCAAATAGTTTGCTTGTGTTTTAGTTAACTCAGTATGATGTGCTTATTCCGCAAGAAATACGGAAACTCGAATTAGAGGCCGTTCAAAAATTTTGTGGTCCCTAATACTAAATTGCATCAAAAGATGCAATATATTTCAATCAAAAATTTTCTTGTAGGCCTTAATTTGGAGAACTACATACAGTGTAGCCCAATGGTTCTCAACTAACTTATATCACAACCCCCATTTTATAATATTCTCTTGCCAGCCACGCCTTATATTTCTGGTTTGTAATAAGATGTGTGGGATTTTTAATATACCTATTGCGGAGATCTCACGATATCCATCTATTTCTATAATAGTAGATTCTATTTCTTATATGGGCCGTGGTGGCTCATTCGTGCTCGTGCTTTCGAGCAGTTCAGATCGCAAAGCCTGCTGGGAGCATACTTCATACGATTTTCACACATTGGTAGTGTGGTGAACTTAGTGGCATCTTTTTCTTGCCTATTTAGGCTCGTACATTTAATATTTGTGGTGATTCCAATTTCTGTGTCTAGAGAATTTGAGCGTCATGTCTTATAAGAAAGAATTACAATACAAATTCATGTTTGATAAGCGTTATCGAAGTTCTCGACCTAATTCCAGTCAAGTGTACCAATGGCTGTTGGAGAAGTTTCCTCGCCTGTTTGACCAGATTTGTGCTCTTCAACTTCATGAAGAAACTTTTAGTATTTATATTAAGTTTAAATCAATCAAAGATTATGACCAGTTTGCCTCGACAGTGCCTGAGACTGTGACCTTTAATCACATGGACGGTAACGTAAGTACAGTAAGAATTTTGCCCGCAGAAGACCCTGTGAAATTGGTGAGAGTTTATGATTTTCCATTGGAAGCTCCAGTGCAATTATTGGAAGAACATTTTCGTGCCTATGGATTGGTAAGGCGAGTAGAACGACAGTATTGGGCGGCACCGTTTCCTACAGGCATTGACAGTGGTGTACGGGCCATACATATTGAGCTAACTAAGCATATTCCCTCTAGATTGATCGTCCAAGGTTACAAAGTGAATGTTTCATATGAAGGTCAGCCAATTACTTGTTTTTTTTTGCCAGAGCACGTCGCATACCGTGTCTAATTGTCATTTGAAGAAGAAAAATAGTACTATGGGGGGGAAACCGACCCCGCCGCCAGTGGTTATGACTGAATTGGGGAAGGTATGGCGATCAAATCCGCTTCCGGCTTCTTCCGATCATGTAAGTGACGAACCAAGTTTATCTAAGACTGGGTTTGCAAAGGATAACAGTGTTCCAGATGAGTCTCAGTTTCCTGCTTTACCAACGAGTTCCGTCGCGCCTTTACCATTACCAACCATGTCGTCAGTATTGGAGGAGAAAAAAAGCTTGGTGTCTGAGCAACAGCCCTCCGAGTCGTCTCTGGTCTCTACGATACATTCGGAGAATCTCAAGAATGTAGATGTGCCCATGTGTCCAAGTGAACCCCCCCTCGCAGGGTCTTGATCCTCTTAGCAATTCCGTTATCTCACCCAGTGCTACGATGATTGTCGTTGATCCGGCTTCCCAACAAAAACGCCGAAGGGTATCTAGATCGACTACAAAAAAGAAAGAACATACAGCTGTTGTTGGTGTTTCTCAAGGTGCAATACAGTCCAAGTCACGTGATCACAGCCTCAAAAGCCGTGCAACGTCCGATTCCGAGATATAGCGTGCCTGCATTGTGTGTTTGTTTTTTCTTTTTTGCGCCTTCAGTTCACGAGTGTTTTTTTAGTTGCATTGAGTTGTGTGTTTGGAAAGAAGAAGCTTTCTTTTTCCAGTTTTTATGTGCTATATATTTCTTGTCTACTGCAGTGTCTTTCTATGGGCGTTACAAGTAAGTTTTTGTTTGTATTGCTGTTAGTGTTTTTGTGTGGAAGTATGGCGCAGATCAATGCTTTTACTTTAATTACTCTCAACATTAATAGAATTAGTTCTGCACAGAACTTAGTGTTATTACAACAATTTATTGAACGGAATCGTGCAGACGTTTATTGTTTAACTGAAGTAACTTTTCATACATTTGACTTTCTCTCTGACTATAATACTATAGTGAATTCCGGAAAAACCACTGGTGTCGCGATGTTAGTACGAAAGGGTCTACATTATGATAGGGTTATGCTATCTCCGGATGGGAGAGCCATCCGTTGCTATATTAACGGTATATGTATTATTTGTTTATATGCCCCTAGTGGTTTTCTTAAAACACGAGAGAGGGAAGATTTTTTTTCCAGTGTCATTCCATCGTTAATACCTCCCGGTCTTACTTATTGTTTATTTGCCGGCGATTATAATGCGGTGATTGACGCACGTGATTCGCTCACACCATCACTTCCCTGTCATGCCTTAGTTGAGTTGGTGAGAGTTCTTCAGCTCCATGATGCTCTTCTAGCATCTCACTCTAAGCATGCAATGACGTACACCTGTACTACGACACGAAGTCGCTTGGATAGGATTTACGTCGATGCTCGCTTAAGTAAGGCTGTCCTCGCTGTCCACACAAGGCCTGTATCGTTCACAAATCATGCAGCTGTCTTAGTTCATTTTAAGCTGCCTTTTTTTCTTCCGGCGGGAAGGGGACGTTCCTTCTGGAAAATCAACAACGAAGCGCTGTTAAGAGAAGACACTGTTGAAGAGTTTACCGAGCGTTTTAAGTACTGGCGTAAAATGCAACGTTATTTTCCAACGGAGGTTGCGTGGTGGACTACTTATTGTAAACCCAAATTCCGTAGTTTCTTTCAATGGAGAGGGAAATTGTCCCAACAGCACGATCGTCAGCTATATGAGTTTTATTATAGGGCACTATGTGACCTCTGGGCTGCACAGCCTTCCCTACTTAATCTGGCTTGTATTAACGATATTAAACGTAGAATGCGTCAAATCGATACTCGAGTATCGTTGCAGGCGTATTTTTCAGACGATCTATATCATTGTTTTCCGGAAGAATCGTCTTCCTTGTATCATGTGGATCGCCTTTTTCGACAGCGACGAGCTACATGTATTGAATCGTTAGTATTGGCCAACGGCGATACCATTTCTGACCCTTTACAGATTTTACAAGAATTTACGCAACACTTTATAGCCTTCACGAGCGCATCGCATTCGGATTTTCTTTTTGCTCCTGAGTTTCTATCAGCCCTTCCCCAGAGGCTGCCTGCAGAAGCTTGTCAGGCTCTATTGCGCCCAATTACGGCTGACGACATCTTGGCGGTTCTCAATAAGTCTAAGGGACGTAGTTCTCCCGGCATAGATGGCTTGAGTGTATCTTTTTACCGTCATTACTGGCCTATTCTTCGTGGTACCCTTGTGACACTTTTTAATTCCTGGTTGTCTAATGTGCCCTTTCATTCTAATACTGCGGTTGTCGCACTTATACCCAAATCGTCCAAGGCGAAGGTTGTGGCTGATTACCGCCCTATCTCTTTATTGCCAGTTGATTTGAAATTATTTACTAAAGTTATTACAGCCCGATTACGACCTATCATACAGAAACTTATCAGTCCGTATCAAGCAGCCCTGCACGAATCGAATAACATTCAATTTACCCTTCGTACTCTTCGAGACCTCTTTGCATACTTTCAGTCTCGCGGTGTCCCAGCCGGAGCGTTAGCAGTAGACCTAGAGAAGGCTTATGATAGTGTCGATCACAATTTCCTTCGTCTAACCCTCGACGCTTGGGGTTTTCCCGCAGCTTTCTGTCAAGTAATTTCGAATTTATACACCACCGCCACGTTTCGTCTCCAAATTAATGGACATCTATCTGACCTCATTCCCTTAAAACGAGGTTTGCGCCAGGGCTGTAGTTTAAGCTCTATTTTGTTTTCTTTAGTTATAGACTCTCTTCTCCATCGTTTGGCGCTAGTGTCTCCCCCAGGCCCTACCCTCTTTACTTGTCAAAACATCTATTGTTTCGCTGATGATCTGACTATCACAGGGGTCGACGCAGTTGCTCTTCAGGGTGTCTTTCCGGTTCTCAAACGATTCTCGCGTTGCGCTGGCCTTCAGTTTAATGCAAAGAAAACTCAAGTGTTACAATTTCACGGCTTTCAGTTACCCTCTCCTACCCCAGGTACGCAGCCTATACCGCATGTGACATCCTTAACAATTTTAGGGATTCCATTCACGTCCCTTCCCACTCCCCATTATGAAGAAGTTTGGCAACCTCTCCTTACGCAAATTCGAGGGTTGTTCTTTACCCTCCGCTTTCGTCGACTTCATTTATGGCATCGCATTCAATTTATCAATATCTACGTGGCAACTAAATTGTGGTATAGGGCTCGGGTATTTCCCCTCCCTGAGATTTACGCCAAAAGATTTGAATCTCTGTTCCTTTGGCACATATGGCGGGGTTACTATTTTCGCATCCCCAGAACTGCCATTTATCTCTCACGTTCCCGCGGTGGTCTCGGTTTAGTTCATATCCGTCTCAAATGTCAAACTCTCTCCATGGCAGATTCCTACGTTGGTCTTTCATCCGTCGATTCTATTACGAACCATTGGTTTAGTTGTTTTTGGCCGGAGTACGCTCACCCTGTCAATCCCCCTTTTATTCACTTTGCCGATCAGTGTCCGAAATATGTTTTGATCTTTATTCGATATTGGATTTATGCCGGGGTGCCTTTGGTCCCTCAGCAGCACAATGCTCGCTCATTATATTCTGTGCTCTTCACATTGTCCTCTCAGCCGACTCAGTTACGAGTAGTACAACAGTTTCCACATATAGAGTGGCAGCAAGTTTGGGCTAACATTTGGAACCCAATCTTACCTTCCTATATGCAAGTGTTATGGTTTCAAGTAGTCCATCAACTTACCCCAACACGTGCGCGGCTTTATGCTATACAACGAGCACCTGATGCTTTGTGTACTATATGTCGTTCTGAGGACACTTTGGCTCATCGGTTTACAACATGTGAGGGAGCGCCAGTGATATGGAACGCCTTGCAGGTGATGGTGGGTCGTATCACTCGTCGTCCGAGTGCACAGTTTCACATTAATCATTTGCTTCTGCCGGACTTTCATTTTTTTCCCCCCACTAAGCATCGTACAGTGCTTTTCCTGCTAGCCAGCACTTTACTATATTTCCAGCGGCATATCACGTTACTGGATGCACGCACTTACTTTGATTTTCTTCAACGTACACGCCGGAAATGTTATTCTCCGCAGCAGGAAAGGATTTCTTTTAGTAGGTTTTTAGAAGTGCTTTTGTCATGAACTAACGTTCCTCTCTCGTTTTTTTTTAAATTATTATTTTTTTATTATTATTATTAGTAGTAGTAGTAGTAGTATTCTTATTATTATTATTGTTATTATTATTATTATTATTATTGTTTAAATATGCATTTATTTATTTCTAGTTCTCTGCATTTATAGTTGTAGACCCAGATTTGGTGATTTTTGTATTTATGTCTAGTGCTTTTCTTGTCTAGACTCAGCTAGTTGAGTCCATTTTGTATTTTTCAAGAAGGTAATAATAAAACTAGTGGCTCAGCGGTAGAGCGTTCACCTTTGGTGCTTGGGGTCCCGGGTTCGATCCCAGACCCAGCCAAGTGAACTATGTGGACACAACATTTGGGACAAATTGGCAAAATATAGAGGGTGTTTCCTGTATTTTTGTATTTTACAAATTGTTGGACAGCTGCTTCATTCGGGAGTTGTGCACACGGAAACATACACAATAAATATGTCTGTAACTTTTTACCAAATGCACGTATCTTAAAACTATTGCTACTATTGTTTTTCTGCTTAAATTCTAGCCCAAAATCATGTGTCATATTGCCCTATTCCTATTTACAAAATTTGACCTGCATTCAAGATGGCGGATTTCAATATGGCTGTCGTCAAAGTTCACCTTACCTTACGACTTCTTCTTAGGTATAGTATGTACCCACATTGTTGTTATTGACCTTTTATTATTAAGAGGCAGTTTACAAGGGGTGGTACTGAACGTATTGTGCAATTGTCGACATGGATACGCGACATTTCAATCTGCCATTTTGATTAATTCCACTTCAAAAACGCAGTTGCTTTTGTGTGTGTGGTCTTTCTGTAGGACTTCCTTCCTCTGAGTGAAATTTTACAGTAGGTTTTGGTATGAGCTGATTGATATTTCCCTTGTTAGTGTTTAATAACTGAACATTTTATATATAGCAATCACATGTACGTGCGATGAAAGAAAGTGCATAAGTTTACAGCAAGTGATCGAAACACTGAAGGGAATAATGTCTACTCTCGTTCTTTCATTTGTTTTCATATTTCTGTAATAATTCGCCTCCTTTATCCTAAGAGGCAATATTGTGGAAATGTTAATTTATTTGAAACAATTCTGAGAGGATAAGTTACCAACTCTACTTGAGATATCTACCTGTTTAACTACTACTTTTTCCTCTTTTTGTTACATAAGCAGCATTGTTGCTTCTATGTGTTATCATCTTCCATACGTTTTCAACATTCTGTTGTTCGCTACATGGAAGAGGGGGAAAAGGGGTATGTGATAACTCAGTGGTAATGAGTACCTATGTGGGAAGGGAGTCCACGGTCAAGTGAGTTTCTGATAAAGAACACTGTTTCAGTTGTTCTTTTTTCCTTTTGTTTGTATGTTTTATTTAGCGTGGGATATTCCTATTTTGTCGCAAATTCTCATTCCAGCAACTTTTCCTAACTCATTAAGAATTATTAATTTCCGCTTCCTTTAGTACACAGGTTATGATTTTGGGTCATGAATCTGCAAATATAATGATTTTATTTAATTTCATTTTATCCACTGTATTCAGTCCGTGTCGTGGATATGCAACCATACACAGCATATTAAAAATCCTTCGCCATTTGATTTTGTTCAAAATGTTGGTTATCTGTAAACGACTTTTTACTACTTACTGGTACATTGTTCCGTCAGTCATGTATCGAATAGATCTATCCTAACTCAATATCCTTGACCACCATTTCCTGTGGTGGACTCCCTTCCGTCGCCATTGAACGACTCATAATCATGCATTTTTGGATAGAGCAGATTACAAGCCTAAGACATGCTGCCTCAGTTCCATGGTTAATAGTTTTGGAGATATTCACCCCAAAGTTTATTTTCCCATGGATTGGACAACCCCAGCTCTGGAAGTTCACTTCTGACCATAGGTTCATAAGAACTTTTTTCTTATTTTGATGTTGAGAATCACCTGTTTCAATTTTTAGGTCTCATTCTTGAATATCCTGTATACACTGGGTGTCCCAGAAGGAAGAGGCAATATTTTGTATGCGTGATTCTAAACCAAAACTTCATATTAATATATGTCCTAATCTCAACGGTTTGAGAGTTACAGGTTGTGAAACATTTTTGACTTTGTTGTATATTGTTCACCCTGTAACTACTTTACAGAGGTAAGACATAGTGGATTTGAAAGGTGATGGAATGACCTTTCCAACAGTATGCAGCATGTGGCAGTGTTGTCTTTGGAAGGGAAGCTATTGACGGAAATTTGAGAAAGTTAAGGTTATTTAAATAAATTGGATGACAACACTGATTCCAAAATATCCTTCAATAACTTCTCTTCCAGAGATACCACTGCCACATATTGCATATCATTGGAAAGGTCATTTCATCCCCTTTCAAATCCGCTATATATCACTTCTGTAGAATAACTACAGGGTGAGAAATAATCAATATGGTTCACAACCTGTAGCTCTCAAACATTTAAGATTAGGAACTATGTTCATATGAACCTTTTTTTCCTAAAAACACCCATGCTACCATTTTCCAAAATATTGCCTCTTCCTCCTGGGACACCTGTGTGTATATATAGAGAGTGTCGGATCCAGAATATAATCAAGGGAGGGGCTAAACCATAGTTTGCCGCTTTATCCAGTGTAAAGTATTGTTGATGCTCATTTTATCCTGAGTATACCTGAGCTTCAAGGGCAGGGCTATAGCCCTTCCTTCTTTGGATCCGTGCCTCTGTCTGTGTGTGTGTGTGTGTGTGTAAATGAAATAACTTGAGACGTAGTTGAGAAAATCTGCTACAAATAAGCAACTGCAAAGAATATACTACCTCTTCTAGGTTTTTGCTACAATAAGGACTTACACCACATTATATTTGTAAATGGATTGTTGAGTTACGAAATATAAACTCAATCGTTAAAGAAGTTTTCGTTAAAAATCGAAAGTTTGGTATTGAACCCCCAGCAAACTATTCTCATTTTCGGTGGTAAAAAATCATATATAAAAATTTAAGTGGAAAATTTGGTTTTGATACGTTGAACGGAGTGACATTTCGATAAATCAACATATTTACCCAGGGACGAACGGACAGTCATCGAAAAATTTCTTTTTTGAAAGTAGGAGCTATACAACATCTAAGTCATTGAAATCTCAAATTCTACTTTACAAACTCCACTTATCTATTGTCGCTCGAAAGTAAAAATAAGTGGCTATATTTATAAACGTTTCCTAAAACTTAACTATAGTGGGGATAGGGGATAATTTTTAAATATGATATTTATCTTCAAATTTGTATTCATAAGAGACATGATGATATGAAGTGTATAAAGCGTTGAAATGTGTTATCGAATACAATCATCGCATAAGCCGAGCTGGATGTTTTAATTTGGCTTTGATTAAAACCTCTATCTTAACCCTTTCACTACTTAAGTTGACTTTTGACGACGAAAAGAAAAATCCCTTGACCAGCGAAAGAAGTTTATAGTCAATGTTTTGATTTTTTTGTCCGTATCTCGGGCTTGTCAAGAGTACTCGCCAAAGTAGTTCCTTCAATTTTTGTGTTCTATTATTTAAAAGAAAATTGAAAACAATAGAACGCAAGATACCGCACGAAACACCTTTGACGACTACTCTCGACAAGCCCAAGATACAGGCAAAAATTCTTATAACAATGACTATAGACGACATTCCAGGGTCAGGGGAATTTTCTTTCCGTCGAAAAAGTCGACTTACGCAGTGAAAGGGTTAAGTGGAAAAAGGGTTAAACAGTATTAATTTTTATAGACAAGAATAGAATATTTGACTATTCTCTATAATTATAAAGATTAAACTCAACATATACAGAGGTTGACTCTTGTATATGGAGCCAAATTTGAATGTCCCAATTATCTAGGAAATAACGTGTTACCATCACCGTTTGCGTTGGATCTACAGGATACCTCTACTGACTATTGCCCGACATAGGAGTTTCTACTACTGAAAACTGTGTTGCAGCTGGGCCATGTGTAATTCATTCCAGACCTCTTTACAGGCTTTCCGCAGACCTGTTACGGTGCGGTCTCGGCGACGGAACAGTTTCCGATGGTGTGAACTCGGTTTGTATTCCAAAAGCACAAATCTTCATTAGACTCCTATCTGGACACTAGACGTGGATGCGAGAGAAGAAATTATCAAAATTCCAGTTTCCTATTCCATATGGCGATAGAATTCCAGTGATGATTTCTCCTGGTACAGTTTAGTTTTGCTCTCGCCTTATCCATTCAATGCTGAGATTTCACGCTGATACATCTCAGTTAGGACATGAATCTGACCGTACGCAAGATTGATTTTGACGTTTCACTGCACTAAACGGACGAGAATCACGAACCTTTTTGGAAAGGGTTCTAACTGGTCGCGTCGGTGTGATCAGCCGAAAACTCTATGTCACATATTTCCATATAATACAATTCATTGTAGCACCACCTGCACGCAAATCAACGCCGTGAACATAGCGTCGGAAACCCGTTCAAATTGTGGTAAGTTTTTGGCGGCTTCAGACTACGTTCGACCACATTACTCTTTCACGTGACTAACGATACACTGTTGCTTACCTATTGGCAATTTCACGGTGATGGGTTGCACATGCGTACCCAGTTGGACATTGACTTCGACTCAATATAAATTAATCAACCTCTATATACTCATCTTTTGGCAAGTAAATGTCAATTTTTTAAAAAATTCTGATTCCAATATTGGAAGGGACATACGTTTTAATTTCCGTTTTTGTGTTCATAATAGGACCAAATTCATAATAGGACCATAATAGGAGCATGAGCTGGTTTATTTTTTTCTCTTTCATTCTTTTCTGCTTTTCGTAAACGTGAATTACATTTTAATGCAAATTTATTCTTAAGATATTTCGGAATTGTAATTGTCTGTGGTCAAAAGGGTTGAAAAACCTTTTTAAAAAAATTTGTATTTCTCCCTCTAACAGAGATTTTTAAAAAATATAAAATATGTGTGTTTGTACAGTAATATGATTCCTCTGTAACTGTGTGTGTGACCCTAAGGACATTGGACTTCACCACCGGATGAACATCACAAAACGCGACCGACGACGAACCAACGTGAAAATCTGCTTCCGGTAAGAAAACTATTCATTGTCCCTATTCTGCCTTTGTGTGTAGTGTATTCGAAAGTTGGTGGGAGCAAAAGCATCTGGGAGACACGTTCTCAGGTTGGAGCCGTCTTTTCGTCAAAGGGAAAGCAGCTTCTTTTGATGAAGAAGACATGTTTTATTTTTTAAAGTAGAGGGAAAAAAGAGTCCTCGGAAAGAAAAAAGACAGTTCAAAAGCGACGGAAGAAGGTAAAATGGAATTTCCTGCTTTCTCGTATCATTTGCAGTATTGCCAAAGCACTATTAAGTGCTTTTTTCCCCTTTCTTTATAATATTTTCTTTTCTCGATCGATTCTGGTTGCCTTAGGTGAATTGAAAGGCAGATTTGCATTCCGCTGTGTTCTGTTCAGGAGGAAATTGATGAATATGTAAGTTCGAAAGGTGGTGTACTTCTTGAATAATATTACATCTTCGATGAGTATTTTAGATTCTTTTTTGTGGTATTAGGCTGTTGAAAAATTGATGTAGAATTTCTGTTGCATTAGATTTAACACATGAATAGGGTTAAAAAAACATGTTCCGTCTATAATTTCTCAAATAGTATTTTAAACCATTATTGCTATAACTTCGGCTAAGAGTTATCTCTACATTTTGAGCTGAGAAGATAGGATGTCAAACGATCAATAACGATGTCCAATTTATTTCTTTCAATTCAAACTCAGCTGGCTCCGCCTAGCGTAATCGCTAACACTGTCATCTTTGGCGCGAGCGGTCCCGGGTTCTTTTCCCGGTGGCGGCACTCGGTCGAAAAATTGTAAACATCTTTCTTCAGGCTAGCCATTCTAGGTTTTCCTAGATTTTTCTCATTCACACCAGACAAGTTTCGGGTGGTACCTGACTTATATGTCCAGACTATTTACTTCTTTCCTCATTCTTTCTTCCTTCCATTTCCTCGGATAGTGTGCTCGTTAAGGGACGACATCCTTTATACGTGACGGGCTAAATGGCCTTAGATGCCGAAAACCCAGAAATTCTAATCCTAATCCTAATGCTATTTGTATATCTTGAGCTGAGTAGATAGGATATCAAACAATCAACATCGTCAAATTCGTTTCTTTGAATGCAAACTCCAACGTACAACCGAAAAAAAAATGAAATGAAATCTTTGAGTTTTACGTACCACGGTGATGCCGATTAGGCTAAAGGAGACGGTGATGATGAGTAATGAATGAAATGATGGAATGAAGAAAGTGGGAGAAAACGGGAGAACCCCGAGAAAACCCACGCACACGGTGTTTGTCCACCACAAAGTTCACTTGGCGGGGGCTGGGATCGAACCCGGGACTCCAAGCACCAGAGGTGAACGCTCTACCACTGAGCCACCGCGGCCCCCAACGTACAACCGAGTTTGATAAGCAGAGACAATGCGATGAGATGTAGGATGCAGCATTTATTTCGATAATAGTATCACGAGAACTTTACTACCTATATTTTTAATACCATCAACAAAATGGATCCATGAGATGTTATATAGACTGTAATGTTAATTAATTGATCACCGCATAGTATTTGAAGAAATAAGAGGGCACGGTGGCTCAGTTGTAGGGCGTTCACCTCTGGTGCATGGGGTTCTTAGTTCGATCCCAGCTCACACAAAGTGAACTTTGAGGTGGACAAACACCGTACCGGTATGCGTGGGATTTCTCGGGTTCTCCCGTTATCTCGAACTTTCTTTATTTGACCGTTTCATTAATTTGTCATCATCACCATCTCCTTTAGCCTAGCTAGTACAACCGTGGGTCATAAAACTTAAAGAATTCATTCCAATTTGTTTTGAAGAAACAGGAAAATATGAAAAGGCTAGGAAGTACCAAACATTGTAAATTCAGCGGGAACCAAAATGTATACGATGTTTAAATTAGCTCTACTCTGCCTCTAAAATTGAACTGGCATAAGCGATAGGCGTGTAGCTATCAACCGGGCAGCCCGGGTACGATCATTGGTAGAAGACGATAATTTTATCATTCTAATCTTGTTCTAATACAACATCTTCTCGAAAATGTGGGTAAAAATGGAGGATCATAGTGTTTGACACATACCCTCTATAGATGCTGAAATCAAGGTGATGCGGAACCTGTATTTCTACATAGGCCTTGATCAGCACTCGAAGTCAGTGAGGATACTAATGTAATTTGTATTCATCAAATGTAATTGGTTCACATGTAGAACATTTTCTGCTCAGCTAAGCAAAATTGTCTCTATTTGATATTAAGAAAGGTCTCTGATTATGCGTTCAAATCTCTGTAAAGAATATCATACAAATCTTTCAAAGTTAGTGAAATTTCTAGAATTCTGAATCTGAGTTTCAATATTTGAATCAGAAAATTCTTTCTTTCAGTTTAACGTCCTACGCTTATGACCTTTAGGGTACAGGAGATAATGATAAAGGCAAGTTAATGATGTTGGATGAATGGGTGGAATGAGAAAACGGGAAAATGGGAGTACCCTGAGAATTCACGGACACGTTATCCTCCTAACATAGTCTTACGTGACCGAGGATAGAACCGGGGAACCCTACGTACCAGTGGTAAGAGTTTCATCATTGAGCTACAGTGTCCCCAACATTATTAAATGAATAAAAAGAAAGTAAATTATTATTATTATTATTATTATTATTATTATTATTATTATTATTATTATTATTATTATTATTATTATTATTATTATTTGTATAAGAAAACTTTGTAGTGACCATATGTAGAAGTAACTGTGAGGATTACAATAGGCAGAATGTAGAAACGAAATTAAATGTTATTAGTATCAAGCTACCTCCCCGATAAACACCACCTTTACGAAGACACTTATGTGTTGGGTGGGGAGGATTGCGTGCTACAGTGAAATTTAGAGCTGTGTCGGTGGTAGTTCACTACCAGAAGGGCCACCCCTACCGAATTGGTCTAAATGGAGTAGCCAGACGAAGAGTGTTCTGGGAGAAGGCAGCAGTTTTCCAGTAGCCAAGTTGGCGGAAATCAGTGATTGGTACGGCAACTTGGACATTAGTCCCAGGCGTGGTCAGAGTGACTTTAACGGCTGGGATACTGCGGGGTGGAAGGCAACGGGAAACCACCACTCTATTTTCCCTAGTTTGCTGGCAGCAAAAAGAAAACATATGAACAATGGTCTTTCGCAGGTCAAAATGTAGTTCCGGAGGTAAAATATCCCCCCATTCGGATTTCCGGGAGGGGGATGGCTTGGGAAGGACTATTGGACGAGAAAGTAATAATGGGGAGAAGACAGACAGAGAAAGAAAGACAAGGAAGAGCAAAAGGTTTAGGATAGGAACATGGAACGTACGTACTATGTTACAGGAAGGAAAATTAGAAAATCTTAAAGAAGAAATGAAACAAAATAATTTAGATTTGGTAGACGTTTGTGAAGTTGGATGGGAAGGTAATGGGGTATTGAACAGCGAAGAATATAGAATGTTTTATTCAGGTAATGAAAAGGGCGGTCATAATGGAGTAGGAATAATTCTTGGAAAGCGCTTAAAAGAGAAGGTAGTGAAAGTAGAATTTATTGATGATAGAGTTATGATGTTAAGACTTAAACAAAAAACCAAGGATCTAGTGGTGATACAGACATATGCACCGAAGACTTCGCATGCAAATGAAGAAGTAGAGGAAAATTATGAGAAAATAGAAGAAATTATAGATAGGGAGAAGAAAGGTGCATGCATAATTCTAATGGGAGATTTCAATGCAGTTGTGGGAGAAAAACAAGAAGGTAGTATCGTAGGCAAATATGGTTTAGGCGAAAGAAATGAAAGGGGAGAGGGACTGGTGAATTTCTGTAGACAGAATTCACTAGTAATTGGGAACACTTGGTTCAATCAGCACAAGAGAAGAAATTATACATGGAAATCACCAATAGACGGCGGAAGATATCAGATAGACTATGTTATGATTCAGGACAGGTATCGGAATAGTTTAAAGAACGCGAAGACCCTTCCCGGGGCTGATATTTTCTCCGATCATAATCTTGTGCTGGCCGAAGTAGATATTCAACTGAAAAATGTACTCAGAAGAAAAGTAGGTAACAAAGTGTTGAATACTGAGAAGTTGAAAAACGAGGAAATAAGAAATCTTTTCGTTAAAAAATTCGAAGAAAAATGTCCAAACGAGGAAAGAATAAGTGCAGGTAGTAACGCACGGTGGGAACATATTAAACGTTGCTTACAGCAAGCCGCAGAAGAAGCAGTAGGTTACCGCGAACACAAAACTGCTAAGAAACCATGGGTTACAGAGCAGATGTTACAGAAAATGAGGGAGAGGAAGATGTGGAAACAGGTTGATACAGAAGAGGGCAGAAAGATGTACAGAAAGTTAAATAATGAATTACGAAGAGAAACAGACAGAGCGAGGGAAGAGTTTTACAAAAGAAAATGCGAGGACATAGAAGAATTAGAAAGAGTTGGGAAATATGAGGAAATGTACAAGGAGGTGAAATCTATGGAATTTCAGAGGAAACAAGGGAGTATTATGATGGCAGTAGAAAATAAGAATGGGAAGGTAGTCAGCGAGAGAAATGAGGTCATAGGAAGGTGGAAAAAATACATTGAAGACTTATATGAGAGTAGGGATAGACCGTGTAGCCTAAATGTTGAAGTAGAAAATGAAGTAGGCGAGGATGATAAAGGATTTAGTATTCTTCGGGATGAGTTTGAAAAGGCTATATCCGAGATTAGGAATGGGAAGGCAACCGGAATAGATAACATACCAATCGAATTCATTAAAAATATAGGAGATAAGGGAAAGAAAGAATTGTTCCGACTATGCGACGAAATATATGAAACAGGAGAATGGCCAAAAGACTTTCTGAAAACGATCATGATACCGATGGCTAAGAAATCGAACCCAAAGAGATGTGAGGATTATAGAACTATTAGTCTCATATCTCATGCAGCTAAAATTCTGCTCCGAATACTGAACAGAAGGTTATATGAAAGAACAAATAAAGAAGTTGAGGAGGAGCAGTTCGGGTTCAGAAGAGGGCACAAGAGATGCAATTGGATTATTAAGGGCGATCGATGAAAAATTTATAGAAAAAGAAAAAGAGGTGTATGTTATATTTATTGATCTAGAAAAGGCTTTTGACCGCGTGAATTGGGAATGGTTGTTGGGAGTTCTAAGGAAGATAGGGTTAGAATGGAAAGATAGAAGACTTATAAGAAACTTATACATGAACCAACAAGTAAGTGTTAGGATAGGGGAAGAACTGACGGAAGAGAGTGGAATTGGAAGGGGACTTCGACAAGGATGCTGCCTCTCGCCAACACTATTTAATGTCTATCTAGAAGAGATAGTGAAAAAGAGTTTACATGATGATGATGGTATTTCGGTAGGAGGTAGAATGATTAGATGCATAAGATTTGCAGATGATATGGCGCTTGTTGCAGAATCTGAAAAGAAAATCAATAAAATGTTAGAAAAAATGAGAAGGGGCTTTGAAGAATATGGGATGAAAATAAATGTTAGAAAGACAAAAGCCATGGTGATTGGAACGAAGGGGTCTATGTCAAATATAAAAGTAGGAAGGGAGAAAGTAGAACAAGTGGATAGTTTTCGATATCTGGGTAGTATACTTAGTAATAACATGAAGTGCGAACGTGAAATAAAAGCAAGGATAGGAAAGGCGAAAGAAGCCTTTAAGAAGAAGAAAAGTCTGTTTTGTGGGAACTTGAAGAAAGAGTTGAGAAAAAGACTCATAAAATGCTTCGTGTTGTACTGTATGGGGCGGAAACGTGGACATTACGTAAGGGTGATGAAAATCGACTGTAAGCCTTCGAAATGTGGGTGTGGAGAAGAATGGAAAGAATTAGTTGGGTCGAGCGCAAAACGAATGAGAATGTGTTAGAAATTGTGGGTGAGAAAAGAACACTTTTAGATATTATTAGGAAGAGGAAGAGAAACTGGTTGGGACATTGCCTAAGAAGAGATTGTATCATGAGGGACGTCTTAGAGGGTATGGTGTCGGGAAAGAGAGGGAGGGGCCGAAGGAGACTACAATTAATGGATGATATAAAAACAGAAAGATCATACGCGAAGATGAAGAAGTTAGCGAAGGACCGTGGAGCATAGAAGCTTCTCAGTTGCGGCAAGTGACCTGCCAATAAAGGCAGAATACCTATGATGATGATGAGTATCAAGCTGGATCGAACCTTAGATAACCATGAACTAACTTGTAAGAGAAGTGAACCTTGATCGTATTAGACGGTTAAGAGGCTTCATCCCGGCGAAATTAAAATACCGCTGATTTTACAGTTATTATGTGATATCTTCAAATAGATAAAAGATAATTGAAATATGGAACAAGAGCGCCCTAGACAATATTATTTTGCGTGAGATACCGTTATCACAAGTCACCTAGTGGCTTTCAGTTTTCAGCGGTTTAGAAACGCGAAAATAAATGCCCATTTTCAAAATGGATCGAAATCGAAAGTAGATAAGTGATTCGTGATAACGGTATCTCATGTAAAATGATATTGTCTAGGGCGGTCTTCTTCCGCATTTTGATTATTTTTTTATCTATTTGAAGATATCACATACTTACTGTAAAATTAGCAGTATTTTAATTTCGCCGGGATGAGGCCTCTTAAGAAATGAATTAACAAAGGATAATACTTGAAACTAGTGACATGTAGAGAGGACTCGTAAAACGGTTTAAATAGGGAATCGATCAATGGTATATTTCAGGGATTATATAATTCTAAAAGGAAAAGCTATAGATTTTAAAAGCAAGACAGGCTTAAATTTTGAGTTCTTTCCGAAACAAATGCATTAACTACAGTAGTACGATATAATGTATTGCAATTATTTTATGGACATCACATCAATAGATGGGCCGCGCTGGCTCAGTGGTAGAGCATCTACATAGTCTCATATTCTTCTCTGCCATACAATGCTGGTCAAAACAGCGCCATTACGTTGCCTTGTAAAACAGCGTTCTTGTAGTTGAAATATGTTTGGGAGGAACGATTTGTCCTGGGAGAGTTCATTTAGTATGGTATTGTTTGTATACTCGCCAACTGCATTGGATACAAGTCAGAGGGGTGGTTCGAAACCTACGTTAATAATAGGTCATTTTTTTCATTTAACAAAAACATAGAACACAAAAAAAGACTTGTAAAATATTTCCTATTTTTTTTCTGATATGTATCTGTGTTATATAAGAAGCAACATTTTACCTTACAGTTACACATGTCGACTGAATTGCAATACATATCTTTGGGTAGTGTCACGACTAGAACTCTTGTGTATATTGTTTTATGCTTAAAGACTCGTTAACTGACTAAATATTCCAACTAAATATTGTTGGACGTCCCTAGAAACATGTTTCAATAACACTCGTTGAATTATTACGCAACTTTGTGAGCTCACCGGATTTAATTTAATTCGAAAGTAATTAGATATCATACTGTATGAAGTCATATTAAGAAAAGAATACTCGTTGCTGTAGTTTAATATAACCCACTTAAATTCAAAATAATGTAGATTCCCTATTTAATGTACACACTAACCTCTTAGTGCCAACATATGGGGTACTAAATCTCCCTTCTTCAAATGCTTCCGACCTACCAATGTGGTTATGGTAGTCTTAGTGATTTTTACAGTGCAATGTTTGAAATTGTTAATTTCTAAATTCTTAGGATAATGTAAGTGAGAACTTATAATATTGCCATGACCTGCCGTCCATCAATATGTCTGTTACTCCACACGATATTTCTTGAACGGAAATATTTTTCTTTTTCTTTTTTTCTATTTTCCTTTTTCTTTTTCTTTTTTTTGCAATTGATAGCTAAGACGGATTATTTCGACTGAATTCGTTAATGTAGTCAATCTGTTAAAGTCTTGATGTGTGATGGTTACCTTAACGCCATATATGCATATCCTATTTTTACTATCGAAACTAAGTTAGTAGAAGTTACACATTTGGCCGTTAGATGGCATGAAATATTCTGCAGTGATTGGCATTTACCGGACGAATTTGAAACTTCTAATGCGTGATATTTTCTACAGTCCACCATAATTTATTTAACATGTTCGGGTCGCAGTTTTCTAGATTTTCAAACTATATATACACATAAAAGTCGGAAATCTTATACAACAGCTTTGTCCATCAGTTTGACTCTCAACACGTATCAGAGAAAAAAGCGGTAAGATATAGCGAGAAGCTGTTAGTTGAAATCGTTTCAGCATTCCAAGGATAAGTTCCATCTCCTCCATGAATCTCAATTCACAAAGGAAGTTGTTCAAATGAGCCATTTCCAGTTTCAACCGTTTATTGCCATAGAATGAAAACGGTACGAGTTACCGAGGAACGGTTTCTTGCCAACTATTCAGCGTCTCAACACAACATATCATGACTTTTCACAACACTCTATCAAATCCACAAGTGGTTCAAATATAATAGTACTTCCAGTTTCAATCTAATTTTCATAGGGCATAAAGTGCTATCAAAGTGAGTTTTTTTCAACCGATTCAGCGTTCCAAGACAGGTTCTATCTGCATCCTTTATTCAAAACGGAAATGGTTAAAATTAGAAATTTCCGGTTTCAATGTTTATCGCCAAAGAACGAAAACAGTAAAATAAATTAACAAGAAACGGTTATTTGCAAACAATTCAGGATCTCCAATCAACGTGTTATTACTATCCACATCACTTTACCAAAATTGGAATGGGTTCAAATTTACTATTACTTCCTGTTTTAATACTGATTCTTGTAGAACAGAGTCGGTAAATGCTATGAAGATGTGATTTTTAATCGACTCAACTTCCCCAAGATAGATTTCATAAACCGGAAATGGTTGAAATAAACAGTTTGGTTCCAACCCTTATTAGCATAGAATGAAAAAGCACGGAATATCGAGTAATGTGTATTTTTTATGGGTTCAGTGCCCGAGGAACAGGTTGTATATTTGTTGTTATTACTCTATTACAACATGTATTTATATTTCAATGCACACTTCAAGTTTGAGCACTAAATTCGCATAGTTTAGAAGTCTTAGTTTCACACTATCAAACGATACTCACTTGCTTCATTGAGAATGGATCCTTTGTGAACAGCGGTAAATATCCTTCCACCCACCTCCGTAGGTGTGAGTTTAGAGTTACATTCAAGTTGCATTACCCGATCATGACGTAATGTCACGTGGTGTTATCATGGGGTAAAGGTTAAATAAAACGAACCCAACAGGATTTCTAACCTCCGTCGCTCGCTAACGCTCGCTCAGCTATGTTTCGTAGATTAAGTAAACAACTTATCATTAAAATTGTGTGTGCAAAATGATCTAAATACCACATGACATTACGTCATGATCGGGTAATGCAACTTGAATGTAAATTTAACATCACCGTAGGTCAAAGGCGATTTTAACCCTAGCATCACATCGAGGCGCTAAATTGGTAATACGCTAGTCAGGAAAAAGCAAAGCACCTACTTGTATCAAACAAAGTACTAAATATATTACATAATAAACACCACTTAATTTGTCTGCGTTCAACAACAACAAGAACAAAATCCCTTCACAAAATTTTGCTTCCTTTACACAAGGAAAGAAGAATATGAGGAAAACTCTAAATTAATTATCCCGAATACGCAAGTTATGAAATACTAACGGTTTGAGACAAAATAAAGAAGTATCCTTAAATGCGTATATAGGCAATTATTACAGAGACAAAATAAAGCAACAAATGTTTCCACAGACAACACTTGGTTATGACACAAACTAAACGTTTTAGGAAAACAAAAGTTAAAGAGAAAGAAAAGGAAAGAACGAAATATAAAGTTATGAAAAGAAACGAAATAAAATCACACAGTTTGCGGCATCTAATTGCTTCTTTTGTGGCTGTGGTAAGAAATCGATAACTGAAGCCTTCGTTGGAAACTAAATGAAATGAAAGAAAAATAAGAAAAGAAAAGAAGGCTAGTGTTTATTCTAGCATCTGGAGTACGATGGAAAGTACTGGAAATGAACATCTGTTGGAGGTACAGCGGTTTTCCTCACTCCAAGAGCTTAAAGTCAGAAAAAAATACTAATATACCCTTTGAACCTTTCTTTGGTAGTTGAAATTCCAAAACATCCTAAATGTTATGGCTTAAAATATACGATATCCCATGCTGATGATATCCACTGCATTTTGCAAAGTACTGAACTCCATCGTGACTGAAGGAGGGGGCCATGGCGGCTCCGTGGTAGAGCGTTTACCTCTGGTACGTATAGTGTCCGGTTCAATCCCCGGCCAAGTAAGTTTGTGGTAGACAACATCGTGCTCGTAAGTTTTCTCGGGGTACTCTCAGCCTCATTCCACAAGTTATTCCATCACCATTCAGTTGCATTAATCATCATCTTCCTTAACCTTATGCCGTAAACGTCGACAACAGCTAGTGGCCCACTTTCTGGTAAATGTTCATTGTTGATATAGCCACACATCGAAGGATTGCCGCTAGTGCGCCAGTGATGGCAGGGTTTCGTCGACTCAAAACAGATATCTAGACCTGGGGTGTTGAAGGTACCCCACCCCCTCAGAGATGACTTCATTTTTGTTCGTACTCCTTCGATTCGTCGCGGAAAATCGCGAAGGTACCAACCAAACTATCGCCAGTCATGTGCATGTGGTCATTCTTATAGGTTATTTTTCTTGATGAATTGTTTGTAAAGTGAGCTCCGGGGGTCAAGACTAACCCCTGTCTCTAGATCATGAAATGAAAAATCATGAGATTAGTGCGTATAATTGTACGAATTTAGTTGGCAGCTGTCACCGATGATTAGAAAGGAATATGGGAGAACTATGAAATAAAGTAAATATATGTGCGTTATTTTGTTATAAAAATACATGACGAACGCATTTATCTGATCCCAAACGGTTATCGTTATATACACAGTTAAAAGAGCAGTCTGATTGGTCTAATTAAAAAGACCTCAACGATTTATCCTTCTACATGCCTTCATGCACACTTCTGTAGCGAAGTCGGAAGAAGACGTGCATATCTACCATGGAGTTGATGGTTCGCGCCCACATCGGGGTACATTTTTAATGGTTTTAGACTCACTTTAGTGTATAGAAATCACGCATAAATGCGATTTAACATATTTTGTGGGAGTACGTTTGTGGCTCATTGGCATTTCTTTGCGTCTCTGCAGCTGCTGGGACGCTGGTGGTATAATTTTCAAAACGGAAGTGGGACCACCGCGAATCATCGCTACAGGGCAGCCAATTTTTCCAGAGAAGTCGCTAATTCCCTATCGCTAGTTCACCGAAGCGTTCGGTATGGGAAACCTAACAGACATAATTGTGAAACGTTAAATTCAAAGATTTTATTTCTTTCCATTGTGGCTATTAGTTTAGCGCATATGTTTTTCGTACGGTACAACCGGATTCGATTCTCGGTCTCGGTTGGGATCGCGTCTCATACGACATTGGTTCTGAAACGGGACGCTAACTTCCAAATGAAATAACTCTGCGAATTCTCAAGAACGTTCATGTTCTCTCTCTTTAAAATACGAAGCTGTCTCGTATTGCATGTAGGCTACATTTTAACAGAATTTCCTTTCAAATGGAGTTCATCTCTCAGTATAACTTCATCAAATATCAGACCTTCTGCTTATGTCAATTCCTTTTTAAAAAAACATCATTTCAAAGCATTGATCATATGTTCATTGATGCCGTAAGATAATTTATTCCTTTCAGAAGCCATATTAACAGTGGCGTAATTACGATTTTGTTTTGGAAGGGGCTTTCCTAACTTTCGGGGTGGGCTTTTTCCTGGAAATGTGAAAATTCTACAAGATATTTAATTTTCTTTACTATACTAAGTAAGATTTCGGGGGGTCTTAAGCCCGGAAGCCACCCCTAAACACGCCACTGCATATTAAATAATTTTCAGACGAACGGGCAATATATAATAATTAAGGCAGATAGTGCCGATGGCCACTGGCCAACTTACCACCGTTCCCCAGATATTGATTTTAAAAAAATCGGATTTTAGGGGATATTAGGAGATTTAAAGAGCCATATCTCGGGTACCTAAGTCATAGAGAGATGATATTTTGGGAATGTTTCAATTTTGAGCCCTTCTTTTTGAGCATGTGTCTAAAAAACATATCGTAGAACGTTTTAATAGAACTCTTAAACAAAACACTTGGAAAAAATTAGTACTCAAGGAAATTATAAATGGATAACTATATTACAAGAATTGTTTAATTGATGTTATAATAAAGCACATAGAACAATTGGTATAAAACCTGTAGAAATTAATGAGAAAAATTAATTATTTTCAAGTCCGTTCTGGCATTGCTCTTTTACTAGGAGTAAAAGTGAATCTGAAACGGGAAGAGGATGCATGACGTCACGCCGTCTTCCATGCCTATCCTTACCCATTGTAACTTTTTAGAAAGTGCGGGACGTCATGGATGTTCTTTGGAAGGGAGCGGACGGCGTCACTTTTTCCCCTCACTTTTACCTCTGTCTTGAAGCATTCTCAACTGGTTAAATTCTTAAATTTCGAGATACACATGATATTGCGGTACACACAGGTATGTAGTGACACATAACTTGGGAACCTCCATGTTAATAATATTACTGGCATTATTTATAAACTGGTGAATGTTGGATAAAAATTAAGTTCAGATTCGTTTTAAGAAATACCTAGTTTTATGTGAATTAAAATCGAAGTTTTAACTTATTTTACTAGTGTAATCGAAAATTAAGGGTAGATTTGATACTTTCGTTTCCAGATTTTCTTCCTTTCTTTTGTCTATATAGACAAAGATGAATTTTCAAACTATGTCAAGTTTTCCAATGCTCTTTCTATTTTCTGTAATTGGTCACTCTAATGCACGTATACCTTTATTGGCGACATCTCATGATTTATTTTCACTCGATGCTAATTTTGTAATTACAACCTCGCCGTACACTTTGGGAGTATAAGTGGTAACACGAAAGTAAAGGAAGTACAAACTATCATTGTTTTGTATTGTGTGTGTACTGTATGTGTAGTCTTATTATATTTAGTACCTGTGCCTATTTCTCTCTTTTCTTATGAGTATCATGGTACATTTTGGGAGGATTTAATAGGAAAAAATAAAATAAAAATATTGAGAAAAAGTAAGCGAGATCAACCGAGAAAATGATATGAATTCAAATAGTTTATAGTTTACAAAATATTAACCTAGAGAAGATATCGATATAAAATGATAAACTTTAGAATAAAAGCACGACCTTGCATGAAAGGAAAGGCAAGTAATAAGCAATATTTCTTGTGAAAAGTAAGTTTGGAAAGGAAACTACTAGTAACAAACACAAAAGGCAACTTTTGGATGGTAAAGATGAATCTATAACCGTTTAGATGCGCTATCAAATCTTCATTGTAATAATATGGTTGTCTAAGCCTTGGGATACGTATTCGTGGCCCATCTTTTATGTTTATATACAAGAAGTCCATCACGAAAGTTACTATGTATAACAACACTTTACTCATGCTGAAGCTGTGAAAGATATAGAACTTTACCTTGAGCACCAACTGTGGTTATCACGCGTATATGTATCTAATTAAGAACTGTTTGCTGTTGTTTACCATTATACTCTGAGTATCGTAATGTAATCTATGAAGAAGCGAAGGTACATCACGCGTTTCCCATGTTTTAAATGACAAATCTTAAGACTACCACACAGTTTTAAGCACAAGGAATAACAGGCATTTAACATTAACCCAATATATTACCGTTTATAGGTCTAAAATATCTGCCAAGCTAATAATTTTCCTTACTTGCAAACATTTTAAAGCTATATGGTATTTAACCGGCTTTGATATGTTTAAACAAATAATTGATTTACATAGTGTATGAAACATGTTGACGAGTATATTCTTTGTTTGTTAATTGAATGTAACGAAGGTCGTGACAAGAATTATATTTTGAGAAACAATTAAAAATTTATTGTTACGTGAATGTAGGTTGTGTCTTGTTTTAAGGTGCTGTAAAACGCATTGCATACCGAGTTAGGGAACAGCTGGTTTAAATCATAAAGTAAAGTAGAGTTATGTAATGAGGTGACTAAAGGCAACGATGAAATTTGATAGGCGATGAAATGGAATGAAAATATGCATCAAACAATCAGATTGTTATGTTCTGTTGATAATTTCAGATCCTTACTAACTTATAAAAGCAGAAGTTTGAGGTTGTTTATCTTATGTCGATTTTAGTTTAAGGCGCTTACTACCGCTGTTGTTATTTCAGTTCTCAAGTAACAGAATAACCTAACAACTAAATAGCATTTGCTCTAATACTTTCACTAATTAAATTATGCTTATAATTGTGATCCACTTAAAACGTTCACTGTTGCCAAAACAAAAGATCCTTCTTTGCGCCAAGGTAACAGGTCTTTCTTTAAACAGTGTTTTGCATCACCTTCTTTATTAAAATATTTTACGCTCTACTTATTTTCTCTATGTGACTGAAATACTTTCCCGTTCTGAAATATCTCACAAATGTTACCTAATTAATATTTTGATTTTCTTTTTTCTCTACTTGAATTGTTTTTTTTTTATTAGTTACATTACAAAATCAGTACTTCTATTAAACCGTGACAAGGACTACCGCAGTATAGAGGTCTGCACGGGCCGGAATGTTTAGTCCGGACCCGGCCCGGCCAATGAATGTATAATATGAGGCCCAACCCGACTCCGAAATATGTTTTAGGCTTTAGGCCCGAGCCCAACTCGAGCCCGTGTGATAATCAATTGGGCCCGAAATCAGTCCGAATTACAGAAACTTACTAATTACTGCAAAATTGTATTTTTATTTACAACAAATAGATGTTTAATTTTGCAGTTTATTTTTGCAGCAATTATTTTCCACTAATACATATTCTGAATTTTGTAATTTTGTAATATTTTCGGCATCCATTGTGTTGCGATTCAGTTTCGGCAATATTTGATTTCTCTTTTTACAAGTGAAAATGGGGATGCTTTTTTTTGAGAATTTGTGAAACAAATGCTTCTGATTACCAGCAAAAGGAAGATACACTAACATTGTCTTGAAGAAGAAGAAAAATAGAGACAATTTGTTCTGAATGCTTTTGTTCCTTTAATTCGGTGTAAGAAACAGTACTATCACTCACAGATAAAATAAAAATGTTTATTTCTGTTACTTTTAGTTGTGCCCGAAAAGACCCGAGAAAATGTGGTTGCATATTTAAAAATTTACGACCCGTGCTGACTTCTACCGCAGTAACGTGTTTCCGTTTCTTGATTTCCAAAACCGATTGCTGGGAAACATATTAACACACAGTACGCTATATGACTATTCAAATAGAATGGTAAAATAGTGATGTTTCGATCATCACAGAAACCACTTATGATCCATGTTGGTAGGACTAAAGTTTACAGTTTCTTTGAAAACCGAAGCTATGTCAGAAGTGGAACTGTAGGTTTACTTGGCATCTGAACCATACATGTTCATATGATCCGAGAAATTGAACCCGGGTTTCCTTCGAAAAAGATTCGCATAATAATCATATAGGTAAGAGGGAACTTCAATTATTTAGCTAACGGAGACAAGCTTGCCGTTATTAACCTATTCCATTTAGAGTTCCAAACTATGCTATAGAAAGTCGTACAGAATCGCTATTCTGTCGGATTGTTGACAGGCACTGCAGATAAATGGTTAAAAATTAGCGGAAAACTTTTTTTATGATATGAATACAGCATCGGAGGGATGAACTCCAGGACTGGTGCCGTGAAATAAAATTAGACTTTTGAATATATAAAATAATATCTGCCCCCCACCTCAAAAAATCTCTTGCACCCTTTGCCTCCTGATAATCCAAAACTTGTGGTGGTTTGGGTTAAAGACAGAACACTGCTTGAGGGGAAGCTGCAGCAAATGGAGAAAATAAATGAAGAACTTCAGGGAAAATACGAAGGTCTCCAAAAAGAAAAATTAATGATTGAAATGGAAATCATGGGTGGACACAAGGGTTCAAGATTAGAGGATAAACAAACAATCGAGAATCTACAGGAGATCATAAAAGAACAGAAAAAGGAAATAGAAGAATTGAGGAAGGATAAACAAGAAATAAGACAGGAAAGGGACAAACAAATACAAAAAATGGAAAGCGAATTCAAAGAAAAAACGTCACAACTGAGTAAATCAGAAGAAAAATTGAATCAACTGGAAAAGGAAAATAAAAAACTGAAGGAAGAAATTAAGGAACTTGGCTTAATGGTAAAAGATACGGAAATGAATTCATTGAAACAAATTTCCATCTTAAAAGAAAAAATGGGAAACACAACCATTAACGAAGAACTAAAGGAGATCGCCAAAAAAAATTGACAATCTAAAATCAGACAAAATGGAGACAGAAGAAGCGTTTACATCTCAAACATGGTCAGAGGTGGTAAGACAGGGAAGGAAGATCACTGAAAAGGAGAAAAAAATCTTGGAGGTATCGGCAAAGACGAAACCGGCACTAATCTTTAGGCCAAAAGAAGGAGAATCCACGAAACAAACAGTTCAAAGATTAGTCGAAGTTATAGACCCAAGGAAAGAAAAGCTAAAGATAACGGGTGTGAGAAGTACAAAGGACATAGTAGTACTGGAGGCGGCCACCAAAGAGGACATAAACAGAATCAAATCGAAAGAGGAAATTAAAAGGAACTTCGACTTTGAGAAAAATAGAAAAAGAAACCCACTCATGATCATTTATGGTGTCCCGTCCGACTTGAAAGATGAGGAAATCTTGGAAACAATGATTGAACAAAATTTTCAAGATAATCTTTTGGAAATAGCACAGCAAATTAAGGCCAGATTTCGTGCAGGGAAAAAGAATCAAAAGAAATGCCACTTAGCTATTGAAGTCTCCCCCAATATCAGGAACTACTTGATAAATAAGGATAAAGTCTACATCGACTACGAATCACATAAAGTTAAGGACTTCCTGGTGGTACCGAAGTGCTACATCTGTCAGGAGTTTGGGCACATCGCAAAATATTGTGATAATAAAGATAAAGTAAGATGTAGACACTGTGGTACACTGAGGCACAAAAGTGAAGACTCTGACGAAAAGGACAAAAACATCTGCGTTCCTTGTAAACTAAGACACAAGACATGCCAAACTCCAAATACAGAGGAATGTGTATCCTATAGAGTAGCTCGTGAAAGGATAATTAGTAAGATTAATTATGGATAAAGACACCACACATAAAGGTAAAGCTAGAAAAAACAAACCCCCAAGCAAAATTAGAAGAGACAAAATAAGACTGGAAGCCTTCCTAGAAAGAAATAGGAGAGGAAACGTAGCAACACAAAACAAATATATTCAAACAGAAGAATCAGAGGAAGCGAAGTCAATTCAGAGTGAATTCACATCTTTATTGGAGAATAGAAAGAGAAACAGAAAGAATAAACATAAATTGGAGGAAAAATTGGAAATACCTAAATTCGAAAATTCATTCATAAACGGTAAAGAAAAATACCTATTCCCACCCAACGAAAAGAAAATTCAAGATCAAACAAGTTCGTCGACATCTCCAGATATTTCAGATAAGTCACCAATATTTAAAGAACCAAGACCACTTTATGAGAAAATGGAGAGGCAATATAAATTAGCCAAGCTGGAAGATAGGCAGATATTGCGTTTAGGAAAATAACCAGGGATCTCCACGAGAAGGGAAGATCTATAACATATCCTGTTCTTGAAGAAGTAGATAGAATGGAGTTACGTACATATGATTTACCAGCGAATGGTTGGGAATTAGTAGACTTAGTTGACGAAGCATTTGAACGACGCGGAATTTACTGGAACTTAGAAAACGTATATAAACAACTAGTCAGTGCTCACGGGCGAATATATTTCGACTTTAGTAAATCCGGCAAGGAGGCATTGGTCCATACCAAATATGCATAATTAAATCACAAATTTAAAATTAGTGCAAAATAATGCTCAAAGATCCAAAGTTGCCACAATGGAATTAAAGAGATTTGCCGAAATAAATGAAATAGACATAGTAAACATCCAGGAACCATATACTGTTAAGAGCAAATTAATAACATTCCCACCTACAGCAAGAATAGTAAAAGAAGGAAATGACCCGAAAGCCATAACTGTAATCATGAATAAAAATATTGAAGTTCTGAAAATAGCGCAATACTGTGATGAATGGACCGTTTGCTTAGAAGTAACGTTTGGTAATAAATTCTTTTGGTTGATAAATTCATACTTCCAATATAGCTTAGACATACAAGATTTCATACTGAAACTACAGACAATAATTTGGGAAAACCCGAGGAATTATTTTATTATTACAATAGATGCAAATGCAAAATCAAGCATGTGCGGCTCACCGATAACAGACGACAAAGGCGAAATCCTAGAAGATTTTATTCTACAAAATGGTTTAATAGTTCTAAACAAAGGTAATAGACCGACATTCGTAGGACCGAGAGGGAAGTCCTTCATTGATGTAACTTTAAGTTCAACTGAAATAGAAAAACAAATAGTAAATCGGGCAGTCCAGGACAGTGTAACAACAAGTGATCATGAAGTCATAACTTTTAAAATCGAAGATACTATTCTGGAAACAAAAAGAGAAAATTATAATATACAAAAAATAGACTGGAAACTCTTTGAAAAAAATTTACGTCTACCACAAATTGACGACTACGATGATGTAGAAAAATTAGTAATAGATATAGAAAATAAAACTAAGATCTCTCTAGAGAAATCAATTCCAGAAGGCAAATCAAAGAAAAAAATATAACGACTTTTGGTCTCCAAAACTAGAAAGATTAAAGAAAATAACAAAAGCAAAAAGAAAGAGTTACCAATCCACATTAATTCCCATACTTAAGGAAAGAAGATTAGAGAACTATAGGCTAGCAAAACAAAAATACACAGAAGAACTATTAATCGAAAAAAGAACAGCTGGGAAACTTTTCTTAAAAATAATATAGAATTGGATCCATGGGGGCTTCCTTACAAACTAATTATGCAGAAAATTAACAATATAACGCTGACAACACTAAAGAATGAAGATAATTCATTCACAAAACCAAGGGAGGAAACTATACAAAAACTGTTAAGTAAATTCTTCCCAAAAGATAATATAAATGAAGAAACAGATCAACAACAGAAATTAAGGGAAGAATATAGTCAAATTACTCCAAAAGAAAATGAAGAACATATAGACTTAGTAACAAATGAAGAGATGGAACACATAATTAAGAAACTGAAATCAGGAAAGGCCCCAGGTTTGGACGGAATAAAAAATGAAATTTACAAGAAGAAAAAGAAATATGGATACCTTACTTAGTTAAACTATGTAATACTCTACTAAGGAAACGCAAGTTTTCGCTCTCTTGGAAGGAATCAAAGTTAATAATTCTAATGAAGGGTAAGGATAGAGACCCAACAGATGTGAGCTCCTACAGACCGATATGCCTCCTCAGGAACATTTCAAAAATTTATGAAAAAACAATAGCTTCCAGATTAAACAAATATAGAAACATTGAAGAAGATAATCTGCAATACGGCTTCAGAAGTGGGAAATCAACTGAGGACGCTCTCAACGCTTTCGTGGAGAAAATCATAGAGTGCAGGAGCGCAAAAAAATATGTATTAACATTGTTCGTAGATATAGAACTATGGACGGCTTTAGAAGGCTTTCGTCAATCTGTGGATTCCGTCGCTAGTAAGAAGACTAAAAGATCTAAAAATACCAGAATATTTAGTGAATACAATAAAATATTATTTTCAAAATAGAAACATAATAATAAAAGAAGACAACGGAAATATAATCATTAATACGCTAAAAGGATGCCCACAGGGATCTATTTTAGGCCCATTAATGTGGGATATTGAATTTCAGCCATGTTTGGAAGCATTAAATAAAAATAAATGCATAGATCGGGTAATAGCCTTCGCAGATGATCTTGCAGTAATAACCTCGGCAAACACAAGAAGAGAAATAGAAGAGAACTCGAAAGAAATAATAAGGATATTGCAAGACTGGAGTTTACAGTGTAAACTAAAATTATCAAAGAAAAAAACTAAATTTATGATGTTCGGAACAAAATTGGTAAGGGATCCAATTATCAAAATTGGAGAAGAAAAAATAGAAAAAGTTAATGAATTCAAATACCTTGGCATTCAAATTGATGATAAATTAAATTTTGGACAACACATAAACTATATTAATGATAAAGGTTATAAGGTTACTAACAAACTTATAAATATTGCAAGTAACAAATACAAGCTCCCACGTAAAGTAATAAAAAATTATCATGACTCAATTCTAGGGGCAACCATGAACTATGCTGCTAGCGTGTGGGCCCACAGATTGTTAGAAAATAACACGTTAAAACAGAAAGTAGAAAGACCTCAAAGAAATATAATGATCAGATTAAGCGGGGCTTTTGGTACCACTCCCCACAATGCGTTAGTTGTACTGATGGGGTTAAAGCCGATGTATTTATTAATAATCCAACGGGCGGCAACATACTGGCTCAAAAAAGGGGATAAAAATAGAGTAAAGGACTTAATTGGGATAGAAGTGGATAACATACAAGATATTGAAAAAGGAATATTAGACAAGTGGCAAAGAGATTGGAATAATTCAGAAAAGGCAAGAAGAACATATAGCTTAATCCCAAACATAAGGGAAAGACTTAAATGGCACCACTTTGATCCATCTGCTGGCCTTGTCCACTTTCTCACGGGACATGGCCCCTATGGCCAATACCTTCAAAGATTTGGACTAAAAGAAGACGGAAACTGTGATTGTGGCGAATTTGGCACACCGGAACATTACATATTGTGGTGCCCTCTACTTGAGGATCGAATAAACGACAGGAATATCATAAGAACAAGAAGAATGGAAGATGTTATCTCCGATAAAAGATACTTCAAAGTAGTAAATAAAATAACTACTGATTTTTCCCAACGGAGTAAAAAACAATATGAGGAAAGGAATTTAGCAAATAGGAACCAATAAGGAATCAACAGATTTGAAAGAGAAAAAAACGGAGTGTGTGAATTGTGTGTTTGTGTCTTTCTTTTCGGACCGGAGGTCATCTCCTGGAACGCTGGTATTCCGCGTGCCCCGGAAGGAAACGCGTGAGTGAATATGGGCTCGACACATCCCCGGCACAAACCGGAATGGAACTCCGGATGCGTCGGGCCGGAGTGAATTTTGAGTTTCGGTGGCGGGACGTCGTGTTCTTCAATAAACAAATATATAAGATATTATGGAACTATATAACGATACGAATTAATACGAAAGATAACGTGACCCTCCGTGACTAAGCTGCGTAGGCGCCATTTCCGTTTCCGGTGCGACGGCGGTGGGACACCACTGACCAGGGCCCACACTAAGTGCTCTGAATGGGTCCTGGGCCCCAAGCCGTTGCTTGAGGAATCGAGGACGTACAAAACAACCGAGGAACATAAATTAGAAACAAAATCATCAAACATAAGATAAACAAGGCATTAGAGAAGAATACACGACAGGGGAATGTAGTGAGTGAAATGAATGTAGTGAAATAGTGTTAAGTTGTGTTTCTCACACAGGAGTAAGATAGTGTGCTAGTGTCCAAACTACAAAAATTCAGTGTGGATAGGGCTAAATAGTGCTAAGCGATGTGTGTGATTAGTGTTATAATTCGACAATGTGGTAAATTCTCGCACAGGGGAGAGTCAAATTACACATAGAGGTGAAACCAAAACAAATCATACAGGGAAAAACTTGAACAAAACGGAAAAAAAGAAAAGGAAATAGTACGGGAAAGGATAAGTATAGATCAGAAGCAATGAATGATGAAAATGATAGGCCTGACGTCAAGTTCAACTCGAGTCAGAATCAAAGTAGATTAGTTAGATTATATAAAGGAAGATTACTCATTATTAGATAATAATTAGTAGTTAGGATCCTTTTTTTTCTGTTTTTTTTTTCAAATTATATTGTTTGTTTGGTTCTGTTTGTTTTCTTGTTCAACGTTGTGATTTGTTAAATCCAACCTTGTCCTCGTCCTTGTCCTTGTCCCCGTTCCTCAAATAAATATGAATGATGAAATAAAGGTTGAAGAATGATATTGCAATGATGATAGCCCGTTTCGGTTCAAATCTTCAGGTGCCGAAACTGAAGAGGCGCGTCTCAGCAATGAAAAAAAAAATCCAAAACTTGTGTTATCACTGAGTTTCCCTTAACCTCCAAGTCTCAATCAGTGCAATAAATAGACACAGAAAATACATTGTACGTATCCTATACACGAAAGTACTTGGCAATATTTCCTGTGTTTCCATTCCAAATATACCTTATCAGGCTGTACATAGAAAGAACAAAACCACTTTGTTGAAAATAAAATTGAAACTAAGTTCTAAGATTTTATGTTGAATTGAAAAATGAAATCTTTGAGTTTTACGTACTACGGTTTTGCCGGTTAGGCTAAAGGAGACGGTGATGATGAGAAATGCATGAAATGGGGAATGGAGAAAGTGGGAGGAAACGGTAGAACACCGAGAAAACTTACGAGCACGTTGTTTGTCCACCACAAAGTTCACACGGCGCGAACTGGGTCAAACCAGGGACCCCAAACACCGGAGGTGAACGCTCTACCACTGAGCCACCGCTCTCTCCTTGATTTTTTATTGAAACAGATTATAATCCAAGTTATGTTTACTAAACTTGCAACACTATTTCATAACTTTAAACTGCCACTGTGTCTGCTATACTGAGTGTTTATGTGAAATGAAACGCCTTTAGCGCATAACACTGATTACTATTAGCCAGATTGTCCAATCACAAATACGGTAGTTTTAATTTATTCAACTTGCAACGCTGCAAGTCATGGCGGAAGACTCCTATTGCATCCGAGCAACAGAAGCCTATCTTCCGCTTGCGCACATTAATTAGATTTAATATTGTACCATTGTAATCATTGTGTTCCTCTATATTTGAAACATTCAAAAGCTTTAGGTGTGAAAATCACGTAGGTCCTTTCTTAGTGCAATTAATTCAGTTTGCAAGTCTTAGCCTTAATCCCACAATCTCATTTGCTACCATCTTTTTTCCATACGATTGCTCTTTAATCAAATTTATCGACGTTGCTAGTTCATATTCTCGTAAACATTTAGTAGGGACGGATGCTTCCCCGCACTGGGCATTTCCACAATTACTTTACATGCAAAATAGAATGAAAATGAATGAAAAGGGTTTCATGCATTAGTCAAATGGGCACAAACTACAAACACACACACACACACACACACACACACACACACACACACACATACATACATACATACATACATGCATACATACCTACATACATACATATACTTATACATATATATATATATATATATATATATATATATATATATATATATATATATATATATATATATATATATGTATGTATGTATGTATAGGTAACCAAGAACGATCTATCGTTATTTCACCCACCACCCTTTAACATCGATGTGTGACCTAAAACATACCTGGAAGATCAAATATAGTCCCCTTCAGCATCAACGACCTTCTCACTACATTCTGGAAGGCCCCGGATTCCATCGCGCTAGAATTTGTTGGGCTGTGAAGCGAAGAAAGTATCAAGTGCATTTCGCGCCTCTACTAACGATTTGAACTGGTGTCCTTTAAAGTGATTGTACAAGGAATGGAGTAGGTGATAATAGGACGGTGCAATGTCCGGGGAATATGCAATAGTGTTTTCTATGCAAATCGTAGGATGGTGTCCCGAGCCAACCTAGCCACATGCGGCGTACCGTTCCCCTGTAACATGAGGACCCATTTGCGATTCAGAAGTGCTGGCTCCAGAGTTTTGAGTTTTCTTGATCACGGCTCAACTGCTGACAGTACACGTTTGCATTGATGCTCTGACCAGCCGGTAGCACTTCCCGTTGCACGATGCCGCGAGCAGTCCCCCAAAACACAAGAGGACTTTCTTCTTGTGCAGTGCTGGATTCGGCTGTTTCGGAACCGGTTCATGGGATGCTAACAAGTGATAACGGCGCCTTGGAGCTTCGTACAGGACCCTCTTTTCATCACATGTCAACGCCCTGTCCAGACCTGGTTCGTTCCTCAGACGAGACGGCAAAGAAACATAGGTGTCTGCTCGCGTTACCTTCTGACCGGGAGTCAAATCCTGTGGGGCTCATCGACCTAACTTGTAGTGCTTCCAAAATTGATGGAGGTGCTTCCGAATGGTTTTTCCTCTGAAAGAAATTGAAGTCGCAGTTCCCCATATGTCTGGCCACTATTCGCCTCAGTTTCTGCCTGAAGATCTTCATTTTGTACATGTGTTGATCTTCCGGCACGTGGTGCTCCTTCGAGGGTTTCGCTACCGTCTTTAAACTTGTTAAACGACGCAGTTTGCTCGCGTAGTCACGACACCCTCACCAAAGTCCTAGTATATCTTCTGCCCCACTACAGGAGTGTTTGACCCCAGTTTGAACTCGTACAGCTTACAAGCCCTTATGACGTTTTGTGGATGTCCCATGTTCACTCGAAGCACGTTCACGGTGTAACTGAACTGCCACAACCAGGTAGTAAGTTTGATATACCCACACGAAGAACTGACCTGAACACAAATTTATATCAGGTGTTCTATAAATGGCGATCACGAAGCACAGAGCATTATTCTACAAGTCAAAATAAAGCATATCTATCTATCTATCTATCTATCTATAGAGACACAAATTGCACTGTATGCAACGTAGCAAATAAAGAACCATAGGTTAGATCTACCAATTTATTAAATAGTTATATCGATTCTTCCCAGTTTGTAGCTAAAGTCGATATAGATTGACACTATCATCACTTATTATTGTACCAATCGATTTAACTGCTCGTTGTATTCTTAGATTAATGCTAATCGCTCCAAGTTAATCTGAGACGTTGTCACATTGTGAAATTTTGATTCCCCATTGCGGAATGAGACCCCAGAGAGCATACCATCATATAACATTTTTGCTCTATTTTGGCCTGTAGGATATTGCTCTGTTGTCCATGGACGCCATGTTTAGAACACCTTATATATATATATATATATATATATATATATATATATATATATATATATATATACAGGTAAAAAATGAAACTTTTTCACTATTCTCAGAGCTTACACTGATATAATTTTCGAAATACAAACTTTCGAGTTTGATCTTATAATGATAATGTATATCTTATGTACTTTTAAGTATTATTTGTATTTAAGGGCTAAATGAGCTATTTTAAAAGGCACAAGCTATGAAGAAGAAGAAGAAGAAATTATGTAAAGAAATAGTTTAAAATATTTTGTATTATATTGAGATTTTGTTATCGTTGCTATGACGATTTGTTTACCTGTATCAATGTCGTTGCTATAGTAACTAGGAATATAAGGATGTAACGAGGAACCATCTTATGTAATCTGAATGTACAATATTTTAAGGCGTCGAACAAGTTATACGTTGAAGGATAATAATATATATTTGAAATGCATTACTGTGTTGAATTATTACAGATAATCTCGTGTATTGGATAAACATTTAGAATCAGGGCATATGTAACATAGTTCACGACAGAATTATCGTTATAATCTTCTCTACGGTGTTCAAGCTACTGATTATATAAACGAATATTGAGGTTCGAAAATACGAGATGCATCAATAAAGCAACTTTCTGACGTGTTCCATAGCTAGGAAACCTATGTTGCGCAAAGTGACTGCGTGCACGTAAGAGAGTAAGGACCTAGCATAGCGCATGCGCTAGTGAAACTTTCCTATTGCTCTCAGTAGCGTCGTGGCAATGGTTGAAAATGGACGTTTCTATTCCAGCTCCCGAAACGTGTGAAGTGCGAACAGCGATAAAGTTTTTGAATGCGCAGGTCGTACTGCTGATTGAAATATATCTTTAGCTGTGCGAGGTCTTTGGACATGCTCCTTGCTTTCTGTTCTGGAGTCAGTTGTCGACACCCACCTGACACAACTTCTTGAACAATAAACGCTCAATGACAATTGTGTTCAGTAACGAGTGAAAAACCTGTGAGAAGTGATCGCTGAGTTCCGTTATTGTGAAGTGACGATCCTTCATTATGTGTTCCCGAACAAGGTCCACAAGGTCGTCTGCGATGACAGTTGACGTCTCGCTGCGATCCTCATCACACACGTTTTCGCGTCCTGCTGCAAATTGTCTACACCATTAACGCACTATCTGCTTGTTCATGTCGTTAGGACCATAGTCCTGGCACATCTGGTAATAGATTTCAATGAGTCATTAATTCGACATTTTTTACTGGATAAGAAGTCAACATTTTCGTGTGCTGGATAGGAACTTACCTGACGTTGTACGAGATAATGTGCGGGTTTGGATGTTTTTCACGCTATTCACTGATAGCTATTGGCAAATAAATAGTTGTATATCATTTATCATTTACAGTCCTTTGATCTTCTAAATTATGGCTTACACACGTCCTGAAACACAGAAGAAACTAACATTTATCAGATTGGCACCACTTCTCGAACGGATAACATTTGTTGGTTGTTCATTTTCAGGTTTCTATTAATGCACCCAAACTTCGTTCCTTGGAACGACGTAACAAAATTTGTCTTACTTCGGTTGATATTTTAAAGAAAGCATTTCTTTCCATCAATTTTCACGGATCTGTTTTCGAGTTTCGGTCAGGTTGCTTGGGATGTTATGAGTTGAAAGTTTGCGTAAGTTCAGATGACCATGCAAAATTGTATGTATTGCTTTCATGTCAATGTCCATGGATGCCTGAATCTCGCAACATATCACACTGATCTCTCTCAAACGTTTTATACAAAATATCAAAATTACTGGCAGCAACAGCCATGGATGGACGATTATCTACCAGAAATTCTTCACCGAGAAATGTGCGACTACGCTGGCATTCCGAAAACGAAACGTACAGAATTCTATTGGACAGTGATTTATTCCAAAAACTAAATAAAATTGAACGATACATTGTTTTGGTGTTAAACATAATTTGGAATCATAAAATAATTGCTTGAAAGTTCACAAGAGATTTCTATTTCTGATACCAAACTACTTCTTCAAACTGTTATGAAAAATAAGCGAATAAGCTTAAACAACCATTCAAAGATAACTAAGTATAGAAAGGTCTATTCTTCCAAACTTTATGATAGCTGAGCATTAATATTACTATTATTAGTACTTTGTAGATATTTTCTGCAATCCTTGTACAAAAGCTAATTTGACTTTCTACGTGATTGTATTTTGTAAATTGGAATGATGCTTGGCATAATTATCAACTTAGGCATCCCAAGGATGTTACAACACTAACTTTATTAAAGTGCAAGCCATATCGAGGGAGGGAGAGATCATAATAAATTAAGCACTAACATTAACAATGTTCGAAATCTATCGATATGAGTGTCCAATCCACAGCTTTCGGTATCGCAGAGGTGAATAGTGGCACTTTCAATTCTCCTTGTTCGCAGAAGAGTCTTTCCAGGCTAGATGTACGAAGTTGCACAATGACAAAAGCATACTCTGAAAATGTATCAGTGTCCTGGTTTAAGGTGGGATGGATGACTATGCGGGGTAATCAAAAATAACCTTTAGAAATTATTCTTTACCGGAACTTATTAAGAAAATAGATCAAGATAGGTGAGAAATCCTTCATTTTCGAGTTATTATCCGTTGAACCCAAAGACATGTGAGGATATAGAAGTCCTCACATCTCAGATTAAATCAGATTAAGAGAGGTTTCATTAGTTTCTCATGCAGCGAAGAAGAATTCTTTGAATTTGGAACAGAAGGTTATATGGAAGAACAAATGAATTAGTTGAGGAGGAACAGTTTGGGTACAGGAGAGGTAATGTAACAAGAGATGTAATTGGATTTTTGAGGAGGATCGGCGAAAGGTTTATAGGAAAAGGGAAAGAGGTGTATGTGGGGTTTATTGATCTAGAAGAGGCTTCTGACCGCGTGAATTGAGAACTTTTGTTGGAATGAAAAGATTGAAGGATCATAAAAGACTTATATATGAATAACAAGTAAGTGTTACAATAGGCTACGAAATGACAGAGAAGATTGTAATTGGAAGGGTAGTTCGACAGGGATGCTGTCTCTTGCCTACATTATTTAAATTCTATCTATAAAAGATGGTGATAAAGAGCCTACAAAATGAAGACGACAATACAGTAGGATATAGAATGATTAGGTGAATACGGTTTACATATGATATGGTGTTTGTTACAGAATCTGAAGAGAAAATCAATAAGATGTTAGAGAACTTGAAGAAGGGTTCTGAAGAATATGGGATGAACATAAATGTTAGAAAGACAAAAACCATGGTGATTGGAACAAAGAGGTTATTGTCAAATATAGAAGTAGGAGCGGTGAAAGTAGAACAGGTGACTAGTTTCCGATACCTGGGTAATATCATTAGTAATGATACGAAATGTAAAGTGAAATAAAAGCAAGGACAGGAATGTCAAAAAACCATTTAGGAGCAAGAAAAGTTTGTGGGATCTTTAATAAATTGATCAGAAAAAGACCCATAAAATGCTCTGACTTGAGTATTGTACTGTATGGATCAGGATCATGGACATTACGCTAAATTGGTGGAAAATCTACTAGAAGCTTTTGAAATGTGTTGTGGAGAAAAATGGAGAGAATTGGCTTGATCAGAGAAAACGAAAGAGAAGGTGCTAAAATGGTGGAGGAATATTTTAATTTTAAATATTATGAGGAAGATGAAGAGAAACTGATTGGGACATTGGCAAGGAATTAAGTGTATCATGAGAGACGTGCTAGAGGGTATAGTAGCAGGAAAGAGAGGGAGGGTGCGAAGGAGACAACAATTAATAGACAATATCAAAACAGAAAAATTATACGTGAAGACGAGGAGGTTAGCGGAAGATTGTGGAGCAAGAAAGTTTTGTCAGTTGCATAAAGTGATCTGCTAATAATGGTAGAATACCTATAATGTTGATGAACCGTTGAAATTTGGTCAGAGTATTTTCAAAATAACACTTACGTGAGTTGAAATGTCGCAATAGATTTCAGTAAAACAATATTGTGGTTATTTTAAGCCGAGATTCAATTTATACGCTGGTATATATGAACGTTATCACAGTTTACAATTATTGAAGCATTAGTTTTCGTCTTCAAAAGTCCTCATGCCTTTTTTGTATTTCAAACCGGCTCACTCTGATACACTAATACAATATACTATTTTTACCTGACTTTCATGTAACATTTCATTCTTGAGTCATGATGATTTATGAAATCGTTTCTAACGATTGTTTGATAACGATAGCTCCTACATGAAGTATTTGAGCGTCTATGTTAATCCACTATTCATAGTCATACGCGTTCATGATGAAGAGCGAAAGTAAATGTAGCACAGCTTACCATATTACACTCATTTCGTTTAATGGAGAACAAGCCAACGTTGTTTCAACTGTCTCCACATAAATGATCTTTCTAAAATATCTTCTGTTTGTTGATGGACCACTCTCTGTATGTCCATTTCTTAAAAGAGCTCTGTCTTTAGTGCATGTGACCCTATTTCTGAAACTCTGATGAAAAAATATTTTCTAGTTGTATACAAGAAATAAAATCCACTTCTACATTGTCGTTGTCCTTAACTATTTAGGTCTTCTTTTACTTAACGAAAAGTTCTAACTTTTGACCCTACAAGCACAATATAACGCATCAATTTACACTTCTTTTTTATAGGTAATACTTTTCCAAGTCCCATCTTGTACGCAGAAACAAAAAAAAGTATAAACAAAAACAAAATACATAGCTACAAACAGAAATCTTTCTTCATCTTCCCAGAGTAAATTTCTATCCACCCTATGTCGTTAAAAGAGGCTGAACAAGAAACAGGAGAATGTGGAACGACAAGAGGAAATGTGATATGGTCTGTGCAAAACAGAAACCACACAAAAAACTGACCCCCCTTAATTTGTCTTCCCCATCTACTGTCACAATTCTTCTTCACCCTTTTAGCTTCATTTCCCGTCTAACCACCCTAGGCTGCTCTTGTGTTTCCAGTGTCGCCAGTACAAAAAAAGACATCAGGGAAAGTCGATGAAGGGACAGAACAGCAGACAAACATTACCTCAAGATATATATCACTCAGTCTTCCCCTTAAAATGTGCGTCATAAACATGGTTGAATTTCCCTCCAGAGGGATATTTTCTTTCTACTTCCAAAGATTTTCCCCAGGCCATTTTGTGTTTTCCCTTTCTCCCCTTCCGGCGTTCTCTGAAGTTCACCCAGGGACCATATCTTTCATCATACTTTAAACACGAGCATTAGCGTTTCTTTTCTTTGGAATTTGCTTTCAAACCTTCTTTTTTAGATAATGTCTCCATTTAGAGGTATGGAGTCACTTGTTCAGAGTAGTGTCTGCAGCAAGCAGATGAAGGACAAAAGTAGTATCCATGAACGCTGATCGTGTGCATTTAATATACAGCGTTAGAGTAGGCAATCATAAGCATGATTATACTGTTTTCTCCACCTTATACCGTACTTTTGTTTCTATGACGACCAACGTTGAAATCGGAAATTATGAATTTGACCCATTTTTAGCTTGACTAGACAGTTAACATAGTAGATAAAGCCTACTGTTGAGACGTTGAATTACAAAGAAAAAAGAAACACCTTTCGCTATTCAGTACCAGTTTTTACTTTATTGAGACAAATATTCAAACCGGAAATAGTAGTAAACTGCTACCACTTCGGGTTTTAGAAGAGAGATTCAGAACTAGATATTATTATTTCTTGAGAAGACGAATTGATTAAAAGTAAATTAAAATCAGTTTGGTTATCTGCTACTGTTTTAGTTTTAAGGTAAGCAATGTTAAAAAAACCAAGTGGTTAATTTTTACCCGGCTTGAATGGAGGGTTAAGGGACAGTTGGGACCTATTTCTATGGCTGAATCGATTCCAGAAACCCGCTTTACGATACATACTTATTTTTTAAAACCATTTTTGCTTTGATACTTGTTGGCAAGTAGACGAACGGATGGACATACCCATTCTATAATGCATAGTAGATAGATAGAGCAATCATTCCGTCCGAGTTTGTTAATGGAGTATATCAATTAACATTTCAATGGATAACGGTGATTTATTTCCGCCCGGTATTCCACACGATAACTCGTTGGATACTACAAAACGAACTATTTAATCGTTTCTTTGCAACGAACATCTACAGTAATATCCTTGGTTGACCTTGTTATCGGAGTCAGTACATTAACATATTCATCAGTAAAAATGATTCTATCAGTTGGTATTTATATCAATTTTTTTTACACATTGCGCCATTTATCCCTTGCGTTCCAGGTGTAATTTTCCTATGTGCGTGCTGTAATACGACGTTTTCATTTACTGTTAAAATACTATCTAAACCGTTATATAGGACATAGGTATTGTGCAAGCGCGAAGACAATATTCACATTATTGATACAAAATAATTATTTGAATTTTGAAACATTTGCACTGAAGAAAAGGGAAATTCTGATGTTCTGAAGGGATTTTGTGCTGCTTGAGATTGGCAACACTGATCGGAGACCTAAGACAAAAGTTTTCTTTTTCTGATTTCAAAAAAGATCTCGAAGTTGCTAATTGTTTATCGTCAAAACAAATACATGTAGCCTATGTTGTAATTGAATAGGCCTGCCATCTACTGAGACAACACATTTTTGTATTTTCTGTGAGAAAGGTGCTGTCATCTAAGGAGAAACAGCAGAACTAACTCGTGCCTTGAATCCACTAAAAAATTTTATCATCTCCAGGATTAATTCGAGCTTTCTTAAATAATATGTGCATATGACATCGCTATGGATGTCACTGGTATTTTTCAGCCTAGTATTTTATGACATCCGCATGGATAGATGTTGCTGGGACGCAGGGGCTTAAATGGGTAGCAAATATCCTGCGGTAGTTGATATCTACCGAACAAAATTCACTCTTCTCATGATCGTCTTATTGCAGCACTTCTTTTGTTTATTCTTTACAAAATAACGGTACTGAAATAACAAAAAACGCATGCAATAGTTAGTGCTGTGACAATAAGTAAAGAAGTTTTGTTTTTCAATCTCACAACGAAGATAAATCACTTTCTTTTGTTTCTCTGTAGCGTGAAGCGTGTGTGACTTGCAACTTGTGAAATTCCGCCAGAAGTTTCCCAAGTAATTAGAAGGTGTTTGAGTTCTAATGAATGAAACTGAAGATCCATTACTCATTAGCCGGTGTACTGCTTGTAAAGTGCTTTGGCTACAGCAAATGGTAATGAGATTGAAATTAGCAGAATTTGCGGACGAGGCAAAGATATCACGTAGCGAGCTTAGTTGAAACTGAGGGAGACTGAGAAGCTACAACCAACTCAGTCGGAGGTAGAACTTTCTCATTAATGGTGCTAAGCTCTTACTAAGCTCACTTAGGCTAAGCTGTTATCAAAGGTTTAGGATATTGATCTCTTCTTACAAGTTAACATTCATTTAAATAAGACATTATTATGCATCTCGACGTAGCTTTGAATGATCGGCTAAAGACTCTTGGGATTACAAAACTTCTTTGTCCACCAGAGATAGAAAATACTGCAAAAAATCGAACACACCATGGCAGTGTTTGAGAATATTTATATATTTCGTACTGTGGAACTTGATAAAAGTAACAAGAGAAAACATGGACGAGAGAAACAAGATTAAACATTACAAATCCTTACTATACAACTTTGAAGATATCATTCTACTATTGAAACCTATATTTTAGAAAGGAAATCAGTAGCTATAGGCTTACACTCCTCGAAATATAGGGGCCGCAGTGGCTCAGTGGTAGAGCGTTCACTTCTGGTGCGTGGGGTCCCTGGCTCAATTCCCGCTTACGCTAATTGAACTTTGTAGTGGACAAACACCGTGGGCGTGGGATTTCTAGGTCTTCGCCACTTTCCTTCCACTTTCTTCATTCTACCATTGTATTCATTTCTCATCATCACTATCTTCTTTAGCCTAGCTAGCATAATCGCGTGGAACTTAAAATTTGAAGATTTCATTTCATTTTTTTCCTCGAAATAGGTGAGAAGGACTGAATTTGCAATGTATAGTTTGAATATAGGTTTAACTATTTAAAAAAAACATGCAGGCTCTTAAATAATGTCCTAATTTGTTATACAAAAAAAAAGTTATTTTTAATATTTGACTAAATAAGTAGCTTTAATTATTATTTCCAAAGATTCATGTTAAAACAAGATCTGTTATATAACATATACAATATATAAGTCATCTGATATATAATCAGTTAAAATGTTCACTTTTTGCGAAACTGAAACAGTTAACTCTTTGATAACATTACAGCCGTTATAGTTAAGAATACAAGACATCTACCTAGCAACAAACAGCCCAAATTCGATCCTAGATGGAATGATTTGAACAAATTTTACAATCGTTGAAATATAGTTCTGGAGTTCACCAAAACTGTCAAGTGGATACATAGGGAAACCTGGACCAAGGATGCCCAAGATATTGTGCTGATTAGTTACTATATTACCTAGTCTCAATATCGAGGTGATGGAAGTGTATTGCTGTCCCTTTACAGTCCTCGTAGGTATTTCGACTGTCCTGAATGTAAAACGTACCTGTATATTCTAATTTAATAAAAGTAACGTAGTGATTGTGTGTCTGTTCTGAACTACAACAGCTGAATTCATAAAGTAACTAGTTAGTCGTACATTTGTTCTAAACTGTAGATACTGAATTAAAGATGGGCATTAAATATATTGTACAGCTAACTGCATGAATACTTTTTATTCCTTTATAAATGTAAATCTGTTTACAATGGGTAAACGCTAGAACATTTAATTGTTTAGATCATTTTAGCATTTTCATTGATTATTATTCTTAATATTAGCATTCAGTTTATTATATGCTTTTAGTGCAAAGTGGTCGTTAAAACAAATTCTTTGGTTTATAGTGCTCTCCCTCTTTCATGATGTTGGAATAACTTATTCCGGAATATTTGCTCATACTTTATTCCAATCTTTTAATTTTATCCCGTTTTAAATAAAGGTCAATACCTTCATTTATATGAGTACAGTATACTTATAAATATTTCTCTCCCTGGAAAATTTCTTAACTGTCTGGAGAAATACAACGTTGGAAAATAGGACCATAAGTATTTGCTTCAGAAAATTAATTTACGGAATATGCTTACTACATGCTCTTTGAGTATATATGTAAAATACCTGCCAAGAAAATAAACTATATTTTGCATCTCAACTCAAAATTATGTGCTCTTCAAAACACTGGGAGTATACCAAATTATCAGAACTGTCAATTCTTCCTCCCTGCTTTCTTCTGTGTATACGCCTATAACTGCGACCATCCAACAAGAATCGTTCCAAATTCTTTCATGTAGTTTAACAACGAAATGAATTTTGGCTTGAGAAAATTTCAGTATTTGTGTGTGTGTGTGTGTGTGTGTGTGTGTGTGTGTGTGTGTGTGTGTGTGTGTGTGTGTGTGTGTGTGTGTGTGTGTGTGTGTGTGTGTGAATATTCGAGAGACGGTGAGGCTGACGAGACGAAGGCTCGCCTCCTGTTTGGTAAATTTTCATACATGGAGTCTCGATCTCGTCTCGAAATGTCGAGACGAGACGAAGACTAATTTCGGTATCGACAGATTCCTACCGTTGTTTAAGCTGCCGTTATCTGTTAGAATATATTAATGATATGACTTCGATAACGAAATCGGCTAAGATAATCGCTCTAGCTATTACAGAACAACAACATTTTTAAAAAATGCTTATATTCATGGGATATTGGCTATAGATAGTCAATATTGTCCGCTAATCTTGTAACGGATTGATGGAAATAATTTATCTCTAGCTATGTATTGCAAAAAAAAAAAAAAAAAAAAAAAAGAAGTTTAAAAATCACTTCTATTCCAGAGTTCTTGTACGAGGCAACGGGCTTGCTAATAGCACAATAGATAATTCTGACTGCGTGATCCTAATAAGTAATTAATCTATTCCAGCAGAAAATATTACCCACCCCATCAGATTGGTACAGAATGACTTAGTTTCATGAAGGCTCGTTTTTTCTGTTTTTTGCCCTTCAAACATACTCCGTCCTAGAAAATTTAAATTTACTGGACCAATAATAAATTTACCTCATTTTCCGCAGTCTTAGATTTCAAACTTGTGAATTTTCTGTGTTGTTACTACTCTAGAATCCAAGGGGAAAATAGGTTCACTACCGTAAAACTCCATCCTGTTCTCAATGTAGGAGTTCATGCAAATTTTTACATCAAGTTCTACACTCAAGAGTTCCAGATGCATATAGTAAAGTTGAAGGAATGGTTTAAGGCCCCGTTTTTCCCTATATAAAAGTGTAATATCGTAATGCTTTATACCATCCACGGCCTAAGGCTAATAAATTTCAAGCTCTTGTTCTCGAGTTCCGAAAATCTGATAAAAATCGACGAGAATGCTTGAGGTCCCATTTGACCTGTAAACCTCTTTTACTACTTCCTCGCCCTAAGATAGATGGAAAATATTTATATACAAAATATGTAGCTTCTATGGTTAAGAGTTTCTGAGGTCTTGATGACTGCAAACGATATTCAAGCCTCTCTTATCCTCATACTAAGCACATTTCAAATGGAAAAAAGAGAAAGAAAAGGATATATACATCTCATTTAAAAATTAAAGTGCAAGGAGAATATGTAAACAACATTTAAAGATTTTATACTCAATATTTTCAGAAATCTCGAGAACAACAAAACATTATTTAAGTCCCTGTTCCCTTTTAAGGATCGCATTTCGAAAAATACTATTCTATACAGAGAAGAGTGTAAGGAAACATGTATACGAAATTCTTCATTGCAATAAATCTCAGTTTTATAAAATTAAATGACACAAAAGAGAACTAAAAAGAATTCTCTCGATTACCAGCAAGTCCATTACTCAAGTTGACATTCGACTAAACCAATGTTTGTTTATATTCAAATTGGCAACGTACGGAAAGGGTGGAATGTTTACCATTGCAGAGCGAGAGAAATGATCCACTATAATTGGCTGAAAATGTGTTGTTGTCATAGAAACAGTTCTTCTTGCCTGATTGTTGTGACAACGTGCAAGAAGGAAAATAACAGAGGAAAGCAATTGCCAGATGAGATAAATTGTACGGTATCAACTGGACTGTAGTCACAGATAAACAATTGAAACTATGAACAGAGACAAACAACCGAGATGAATTTGTCTTTACTTCCTGTCAATAAATCATCTGATAGAAGAATAAATAGTTCTGTTGGGACGTAACCGGCAAGAGAGAATTATTAAAAGTATATAGTATGGTCCTAAAACAAAATCCACATCAGCAAATATTTCCTTTAAAAAATATTCAGAAACAAAATATTTTGTTAAAACAAAAACACAAAAATGACACTTAAACATTGGATCCATCAGCTCACCAATAGTGTCGATTAGATAAACTAAAATATTGCAGAGATGAAGGATTCTGACCCAGTTTGTTGAGGCGTCGATAGAAAAATTACGATCCGGCCACTTTAACTTTCAAGACTGCCTCACACTTCTATATATACTGGGCGAATCTCTTAGCTGCATTGCAAAAGAGTAGGCCGACAAAATATCCTGAATGACAAGTACTCGAGCCCCTGGTCAATCTAGAAAAGTTTTTGACCGCGTGAATTGGATATTGTTCTTAGAATTTCTAAATAAAGTTAGATTGGAATGGGAAGATCGAAGACGCATAAGAAACTTATATACGAACCAACAAATAAGTTTTAAAATAGGGGAGGAAATGACAGAGGAGAGTGCAATTGGAAGGGGACTTGGACAAAGATTCTGTCTCTCGCCTACTTTATTTAATATCTATCTAGAAGGAATAGTGAAAAAGGGCCTACAAAGTGAAGATGGCATTTCAGTAGGAGGTAGAATGATTAGGCGTATACAGTTTGCAGATGATATGGCGCTTTTAGTAGAATCTGAAGAGAAATCAAAGATGTTAGAAAACTTGAACAAGGTCTGTGAAGAATATGGGATGAAAATAAATGTTAGAAAGACAAAAGTGATGGTGACTGGAACAAAGGTGTAGGTGTCAAATATAAAATTAGGACGGGAGAAAATAAAACAGGTGACCAATTATCGATACCTAGGTAGTATTATTAGTAATGATATGAAATGTGAACGTGAAATAAAAGCAAGGATAGGAATGGCGAAAGAGGTCTTTAGGAGAAAGAAAAGTTTATTTTGCGGAATCTTGAATAAAAAACTGAGAAAATGGCTCATAAAATATTTCATATCGAGTATTGTATTATATGGGTTATAATCATAAAGAATTACACAAAAATGATGAGAAACGACTGGAAGCTTTCGAAATGTGAGTGTGGTGAAGAATGAAAGAAATTAGATGGATTGAATAGAAAAAGAATGAGCTGTTTTTAGAAATGGTAAGGGAAAAAAGAACAATGTTAGATATTATTAAGAAGAGAAAAAGAAACTGGTTGTGACATTGGTTAAACTTTATCATGAGGGACGTGCTAGAAGGTATGGTAGCAGGAAAAAGAGTGAGGGGGCGAAGTAGACTGCAATTAATGAACGATATAAAAAAGAAATATCATACATGAAGACGGACAGGTTAGTAGAAGGTCGTGGGGCATGGAAGTTTCTCAGTTGCAGCAAGTGCACTATGATGAGATAATGATGATGATATGCTCTTGTTATTACTACTAAACTGTGTTACCCATTTGTTGTGGTGGGTAATTAGAAGAAAGCTTTCCATTGAAGAATAAGATTGTATGGTTCTCAAAGTAAAAAAAAAATCATGTGGTTAAAACATCATGCTTGCAAGTCCATCCAGCTGCACTTTGTAGATACAATACATTACAATTTTAATTACGACGGAAACGCTTTTGAAAAGAGGATGAAAAGAGACTTCAGTATGGTTTTCCTTTGGGAATTCTTGTGAGATCGCTCAGACGCGTGGAATTCCATCTGTGGAATCTGCAGCATGCCAGCGACTTCAAGTACGCCTAATTCTACCTCGAAAAGTCTTCCCACTAAGATTTCCGAAACGAAGAGAAAGTGGAATATATCGACAAAAGCAACATACGCACTGCGGCGTTTTTGTTCTGGGGTCATGGTCTCCCATCACATTAAAAACTCAATACCCTTACGTACACTTCATATTACTCTGATGTCAGTAACTTCATCTTTAAACAGACTTACTATCTTTTGGGATTTTAAACATATTTCATATGTTTTGGGCAAGCTTTGTAAATAACATGTGTATACAGTACAATACAAAACGGTTGGCAGCTTAATATAGAGTAAACTTGTAAGACTTACAAGCTATAAGTGACTTATTTGATAATCCAACTTCCAGTTGTCCCTTCTGCTCAATACTGTTTCTGTCTATCTGCTCAACTAATTACTCAGAGAAGAGTCATGGTAACGTTGCCAACAAGGCATCTGTCTGTCAACGTAGCGACCACGGCTGGATCTCTGATGGGGGCGGGATATTTTTCTCGTTCTGTAACTGTCCTTGATCGATGCGGCTCTGAGATTCTCTCAGCTTCTTTGAAATGGGTACCTTAAGCAATGTGAGAAATTAAATGAAAGAAAATCAATGGGCTTTATGCAGAGTCTTTCTGACGCGTGATTAGTGCCATATTAAAGAGTTCGACTAATATTTGTTTCTTGCAGTAGACAGACTTTTAGTGTAATGCTAATCGTACGTCGAAACGACTCTGCATCAGGCGGATTCTGTTTAACGTTCCATGATTATGCCCTTTAGACTAAGGGAGACGAATAATTGAGGCTACTGAATGATGCGGGAAGAATTGGTGAAATCAGGATGTGGGAGGAGACGGGAATACACTGACAAACCCCAAGTACACGATATTTTCCACCACAAACTTTTTTGCCGGGGATCGAAACAGAGACCCCATGTACCAGAGCTAAACGCTTTACCATTGATTCACCGTGCTTCCTTGGGAGCAATCCGAGGAAGTGAGGAAGACCAGAGACTGATGTCAACTAAATCACCTCTATGACTGCCCAAGTGAAGAAAGTGATGTCGCCAGCTTTAACTTCTTGGGGATGGTAATCGGAGAGAGAGAGACATGTGGGAGACGACAGGCGTTTTCTGTATGCCGAAAATGTGGTGGGGGCAATAGGGGGCGGACGATACTTCCAGGGCCGCTCCCTTGCTCCCTCTAGCACCATAACTGGTGTGAAACCATTACCTTCACAATCAGTTCTTGAGCCTTTATAGGTGGTCGCCCAAATGGACAACTTTTTTTTTTTTGTATTTACTAACTTACGAGAGAGAGGCAAAAAATAAAAAAGTGAAAATTTAATACCTAATGCAACATAATCTCAGTTACTCGTAAAATAACTACTTATGTAAATAAAAGTAAATGTAATTGGGTTTAACTGCCAACTCCTGCTAGACTAGTGGTTATCAACCGATGTGTCGCGACACACTGGTGTGTCACGTAGTCTTCTAAGGTATGACGCGAGCAACTATTATGAGGATATTCATGATGGGCACACCGAGCATCAGCAGTCCGTGTGACTTCAATTTCGAGATACCCACATGGAGCGAGGTGCTCCGTGGATGCCATATTAAGCTAATATTCAACGGCGTTAGCCCTCGTCTTTGACTATTGCTTCTATGAATTCACAGTGCAGATCACATAAAATATAGGTAAAGTGGTCTGTATATCTACACGAGCCGCGCCTAGAATTGTTTGCAGCTAGTTTTAAAGTGGTATCAGTTAATTTTACGTCAGTGATCGTTTATAGATCCATTGCAATCTTCTTTGTGTGATTTTCGTAATGAAGGGTCTGCTGTGATGTTTATACTGAAAAGGCGATCCAAGCTTCCACTGCAGGAGTGCCGAGGAACAGTGGTCAAGACAGGCTCACAAAGAAGACCGCAGGTTTCACTGCCGAGAAGAGGACGTGATCGGAGCAATTCATCGTTCACCCATACCGTGAAAAAGTGATGTCCGAAAATATTATTCGGGAGTGATTCCGGAAAAAAGGAAATATAATAGAGTAAAACTGCACAACTAATACAAAAAGAACCGTAAGTATAATTATAGATTCTGATATTTCATACATAAGGACACCAAAGTAATCAATGTTGTCAGATTAGTAATAATCTCTCACGTGAGTTTACCGATGATATCTTAAATGCATGTTACTTTTACAGTTTAATAAGTAATATTTATGTTTGCAAACCTTAAATGTAAGATTTTAATATATTTGCCATTTGAAAAGATCTAATACATTATTCTATATTATTCAATTACTGAATTTCACTAGTTGTTACCAGTAACACCAAAGTTCATGATTCAAGTAACTTAACATAAGTAGTAGTAATAGCCTTCAACTTTTGTCCCACGATGATTGTATCTAGCCCATCGCGACTCTAGCTTTCGACGGAAGAGGTGTAATCTTGGTTTCGAGATTAACTATTGTGGCTAGCTGGAACATGTTTCATGTTTATTGTAAAAGATGAAAGAAAGAGAGAGAGAGAGAGTGATTTTTCAGTACTGTTGGAACAGGGATGTCATTTCAGATTTTGCTTGGGGGGGGGAAGGGACGACAAGAGCACCACTGACATAAAACTTTCATTTTTTGTACTAGTATAGTAGTAGCCAATATATTAAAATATACACTGAGAAAAAAAGGACTAGGATTTCAGTGTGGATACATCGTATTTACGCGCATGCGCTCCTTAAGTAATGTAATTTCATGTATAAAAGTACAGCAGGTGGGAACACCATGCCAAGTCTGGAGTTCGGCGTCGAACTAGACTCGCTGTGATTGGATAATTTTATTCACATGATTGATTTCGTGTTAAAAACTATTACTCTCGTAAGGTAGGGAGTCACAGGTTTAGAAAGTACCAAGAGGGGACAGTCGTAGGAAGGTAGTAACAATATTACATACGTATGTTACCACCGTCAGAATGGGTATGGCGTTAATTCTAGATTTGAAATGGTGGTCCCTCAATACAAAATTTTCGCTGGACGGTGGTGTAGATTGTACTACGGATGAAACAACATTACTTAATGTGGTGACGCGCGTAACCTGGTAAAAACAGCATTTACATGCCGACTGGATTATGCATTTTTCTCCGTGTATGTAGGGTCTATTCCTCAAATCCTTGGGGGGGGGGGCAATTGCCCCATCTACCCTCAATAAATGTCACCCCTGTGTTGGAAGTTTACTTTCAATATAGTGCCCATACCTAAGATGCACGGGAAGCCACAATGGACGGTCTCAACTGTCAAAAAAGTTTAATATATTAGAAATAGGTACATGTTTCCTGTTAAAGTAGTCGGAAGTTTCCGAAAAAATAGACGATACCTTCCGATCAAGTATCAAGGCTGGAATAGTGATGGGTAAATTCCCGGGAAAATATTTTTCAGGAGTATTCTCAGGGAAAATTCCCGGGAAGATTCCCAAAAATAGGAATATTCCGTGAATTTATGTGTAAACGAAAGAAAATTGCATTTTATTACTATATTGATTTAAAACTTAAATTCCTTTTTTTTTTATCACAGTATATTTATTACTGTTGTCTCCAGAGGAATCTTTAAAATGTATATTCTAAACGGCATTACCTTATTTTATTATATACGGAGTACACATAAATGTATATTCTAAACGGCATTACCTTATTTTATTATATATGGAGTATACATAAATGTATATTTACTTACAATATTTTTTATGCAAGTACATACATCGTCTATTACTAACGGTGATTCGGGGTGTACTTCACCTCTATCTCTACAGAATTTCCAGGTTACTTGTTGCTTTTCATTTATAAATTAGTATTTTGCTACTTTCTAGTAGGACCTACAAATGGAAATGGAAATTTAAAAATCATATTATTCACTATTAACACATGGGCTGAAAAGTCCCGGGCCTAACAAAGAAAACAACGTTTTTTGGTTCAAAATTAGCTTTATTCATCAACGTAATCTCCATGAAGAGCAACGCAATCAGTCCAGCGCCGCTCTAACATTTCAATACCACTTTTGTAGAACGATTTATCTTTTGCCTCAAAATAGGCCTCAGTTGCAGCGATAACCTCTTCATTCGTGCGAAATTTCTTACCGGCGAGCATTTTTTTCAGGTCTGCGAACAGCCAGTAGTCGCTGGGAGCCAAATCTGGCGAATACGGTGGATGTGGGAACAATTTGAAGTTCAATTCATGTAGTTTTGCCATTGTTTTGATTGACTTGTGACACGGTGCGTTGTCTTGATGATACAAAAGTTTTTTCTTTGCCATATGCGGTCGTTTCTTTGCAATTTCGGCCTTCAAACGCTCCAATAACGCTATATAATAGTCACTGTTAATGGTATGTCCTTTCTCAAGATAGTCGATGAATATTACACCACGCACATCCCAAAATACCGAGGCCATAACCTTGCCAGCCGATTGTTGTGCTTTCGGGCGCTTTGGACGAGGTTCACCAGTTGCTGTCCACTCAGATGCCGATCGTTTTGATTCCGGAGTGAAGTGATGGATCCATGTTTCATCCATGGTCACATATCGACGCAAAAAGTCCGGTTTGTTACGTTTAAACATGGCCAAACACTGCTCAGAAGCATCAACACGTTCTTGTTTTTGGTCAACAGTGAGCAAACGCGGCACCCACTTTGAACAGAGCTTTCTCATAGTCAAATGCTCATGCAATATAAAGCCAACACGTTCTTTTGATGTCTTTACGATGTCAGCTAACTCACGCACCTTCACTTTTCGATCATTCAAAACAAGTTTGTGGATTTTTTTTATGTTTTCTGATGTTACTGCCTCATTTGGACGTCCACTGCGTTCTGCATCATCGGTGTCTCTACGACCACGTTTGAAGTCAGCAAACCAACGTTTTATTGTTGTTTCTGATGGAGCGGAGTCCCCATAACACTTTTCAAGCCATTGCTTCGCTTGAACGGTATTTTTTCCCATCAAGAAGCAGTGTAAAATTAAAACACGAAATTGTTTTTGATCCATTGTTTTGAAACTAACACAAGTAGGGTCACTCTTAGCACAATAACTCACAGACGAATGAATAGAATATCATGAAATTCTCACAGCTGTCTTGTGAAGGTTAGTATTCACTGAAAACAAGGTGACTGCAATACAACTAGCGCCATCTATGTGTTAGGCCCGGGACTTTTCAGCCCATGTGTTATATATAGTACAGTCAACGAATTTCAATATTTTAACCTCCAAATAGTTTTAAACCTAGTACCTTCCTTGACGGACACCTCTATAAGACGGACAGATTTTTATGTCGCGGGGAAAAAATATATTCTCTTACCGAACAAAACCCTCCCTTTTACGGACACTCTCAACGAATGCGGACAGTTCTCCCCCCCCCCAAAAAAAAGAGTTTCAATAACCTCTTCATAACGGATAGGAATTATTCTCAGTTCTGCGGTATATTACAGTTGACAGAAAAGTATTTTCCCCACAAGTGTATCTATCATGAGTCTAGACCTGGTGAACCATCAAACAGAACAGCTTCAAGCTAAACTTGGAATTATTATTATTTTTTTTTTTTTTGCGCGCAATAAACTGTTTTATTTATTTATTTATTTATTTATTTGTCACCTATAACAGGACTGCTGTCCCAATTACAATAGGCTTACATGAATTAAATTATATTCAAATACTTATATACATGTACATTTCTGCTGGAAATCCTAGAAAACCTTCAATAAACAATAACACTCCTGCAAAGTCAGTTGTATGATCAAGAATTCTATGCGAAAGATCTTCCCTTCCCTAGTCCTTTTTCCTCTGGGCATAGAATTCTAGGCATCCTTTCTGGCAATTTCATAGGTAGCACACCATTCATTGATTCCTTTGCAATAACATTTTCAACGAACAATATTTCCTCTTGTACTTTTTGTTTTGAAAAGCAACTTTTCTTTTACTTACGATACTGGAACAAGTCTGGGTTGGAGTTTTCCCGCTTTCATTTTAGGTCAATAAACGCATACACTCCCAATAATTTGTCTTTTCATCCATTCCGTCAACGAATATACCGCGCCAGTGCATAAACACATACACACACATATTTCTACTGAGGACTCTCAGAGAATACTTGCTAATGAGTTTTATTAGTCTTGTAGAGGAAAGAAGCATGCCTTTTTCGCTAAACAAAGAAGTTTATCCAGTTAGTTGATTCCTAAGGCATCTTTTGAGAAAGTTTTGAGAATTTGAAATAAACGAAAAAGTTTTACCTCCCACTTTCTCCTCCTATGCATCTTTTGCAGTATATGAATATATTAACACATCCTCCAGCAATAATATTATATAACAAAAATGATTTTTTTCTTCATCCCTGCCAGTAATTCAAATACGTACTAAATACAGTATTTTCATATTAAATTTTACGTATTTACCCTTATGCGTAATGTATTTACTGTATATTACTACATACAATTACCGTTGTGAGAAATTAAATTTCTGTTACCTCTCTGTATCGGATACCTCTAAGTAACGGACAAAAATTCATGTCCCATTGGTGCCCGTTATTCAGAGGTTTCACTGTAGTAAATGACAATAAATGGAAATAAAGTAATTAGTGATATAGTTCTTATAATTTATAAAATAAAGTAAAGAAATGAAAATAAATTCCTTCCCCGGAATTTATATGCCAGGGAAAAAACCTGGAATATTTCCAATATTTATTTTTCCTTCCCACCGGGAATATTCCCACTGCCCAACAGTAGGCTGGAACACTATGAATCTTCAAATCACTCTTGCAGTTCACAACACTGTTATGTATTCTTATTTCCCGTTATACAGCTACTTTTGTTGTGTATCTAAACAATCCAACGGGAATATTAAACCACAACATAATAAAGGAAATGAAGCAACTATAAACTTGAGTTCATTTTGAATTTAACTTCCGGTTCAGTAACGAGACTATATGAGACGTGGACCTACTGATTAACGTGGAACTTCCGAACCACATGAACTCCCGCCGGGGATCAGACTATAGACTTAGTTTCAGATTATTAAGTATCCACTGACTTAGCAAAGAAAACTAAAATTTATTGTAATACATTATTATCATTTAAAAACTACATATCAATGTAAATGGAAAGTATGATAAATACTTTAAGGTTATTATTCATCTGTATAATCACGTTGCTTAAAAGTCCTGCAAACGCGTGTACAATTCCCAAGTTTAGGGAGATGAGTCAAACGCGCTGGAACACTATCTTCTGTATTTTCCTAGTAAGGAAACATAGAAAATAAAGTTTTCTTGAAAATAACTCAACCTTTTTATCCAGTTTCTTAACACTGGTTTCCCATAGTTTCAGACATTCTTCGAATTTCCTGATTTCACAATCCCTTGTTATTAAAGAAGAATTAAAAAGATAGCTGTATAATTACCTCTACCATAGCACCCGTCTTTTATGTTCCAGAGTGGGGGGGGGGGGGGGGAGCCAGAAACTAGAGCCAGTCACAACTGTAGCTACAGATGGCAGTTGTTGCTGTTGTTTACGCTGTGAAATTGTCCTTAATGGATCTTTGTATTAAGGAGATTCCTTCAGACATTAAATATTCTTCGTCCAGTGATCGTAGGCGAAATGGGGTTATACATAAAGGAAATAACTGTTTCGCCTACATCTAAGATGATATAAAGATAAAAATGTAAATCGATAATTAGGTCAAAAGGCGAAACGGGAATAGGCCAACCAGCAATCGTTGGGATATTCCACAGACTCAGACTGGCCATTAAAGATTGCGAATCATCCACAGTGCGAACTTTTATGAACTTGATGGATATGGGAAGTTGAAGTTTTTATGGATATTTTTATTGTGCTCTATAATGGAATCAACAGTCACATCTTTGACTCTTCCTTTGACGATATTCGCCGGTTGCTCTTTTGTAGACTTATATATATACAGGGGCGGATCCAGGATGTGATCAAGGGAGGGGCTAAACCACATTTTGCCGTTTTATCCAGTGCAAAACAAAATTGAACCCCACTTTATCCAGTATATATCTGAGCGTCACTTGAGGGCTATAGCCCCTATAGCCCCCCTTGGATTCGTCACTGTATATATATATATATATATATAAATTCTTGGTCCTGCCTCACCTGTTGCCACACACTCTTCAACCATTCAATCCCTGCCTTATTTAATTTTGCGGTTATCTTGACTGCGGTGATTTGCAGGAACATTTTCTTGCCAGAATTTTCATTTTTGTCGTAATATCTGTGTCCTTATGCAATTGTCAGACATTGCCCACAAAATTATTTGGATACGTCATTTCTTGACCAACCCAATTTTCCTCAAACAATACACAGAAACTTATTTTAACAACTTGGGAGCATTGTACTGTGTCAGAAACATTTCTGCTTAAATTAGAGCTTAACTTTAGTTAATGAGTCACAATGATTAAATCGTAAACTATTCTCTCTTGGTATGAAAATTCGTGGCTCGATTCCAGATTGTGTGAGTTTCTAATACGGTATATTTATCAGGCCTTTCTTGGAGTAACACATACGGATATCTCGTTCTTCTTTTCCCGTTTTACATTTATTTCCATCATTCCCCTGTGCTTTATGCATGAAATGAAATGAAATCTTTCAGGTTTAGATACCACAGTTATGCCAGCTAGGCTAAAGGAGAGAGTGATGATGAGAAATGAATGAAATGGTGGGATAAAAACAGTAGAAGGATCGGGAGAAGCCCGAGAATTCTCAAGTACATGGTGTTTGTCTACCACAAAACCCATTTGATACCCAAAGCTGGGATCAAACCAGGGACGTCAGGCAACAGAGGTAAATGGTCTACCACTGTGTCAACGTGGCCTCTCTTTTTTTATTTTTCTAGTATAATTGTAGGATATTTAATTAGATATTTTCTGCATGTTAGTTTCAATAAATTAAAAGTGAAATTTGCATTAATTGAAACCATTCACATTATTATATTTTTTGCAAAAGACAATTACGATTTATAGCAATTATTATCAAAATGCTAGTAGATTTTATAAGAGTGTATATTAGTATAGTAGACTCCTTAAATCTCGGCACGCGATGACCTGAAAGTTCATATAACTCTGCCATACCATGGCAGGGCGAAAAGAAACTTGCGCACAAACCCGTGCAATATTATTGTACAATGTGTATTCATTAATTTTCATTTCAATGTATAGCCCTTTCCGGTGCCCGGCTTTTTGGGCTATTTTTTAGACTTTCAGTCAAGCAGCTACTGCATCGTCACTATTTATTCTAGGATCATGGTTCATACCTCATTGTCTTAAGAATTGAGCTGGCTTTCAAATGGTACCACTTGCATGCTCATACCATCTACCAGGAGCGGGAAAATTATGTCAAAGGAAAAATTTTGGAGGGATTTTTTTCTCTCCATTTGGGCCCCTCTGGAGCAATCCTGTGTAAACGTAGCCATCTAAAAAAATCTGATAAATAGTACTTGGTATACTGAATGTGTGTGCCAAATTTCAAGTTTCTATCTTGAATACTAAGGGCGGGAGAAATTTTATCAGGAATTCCCACCATGCCCCATCTTACCGTAAAACACCATGATCTCAGGTAAAAAATTTCCTGAGACATTTCTAATTACACTAGGGCAATGTTTCGCCCATCATTCTCTTCAGCTTAGAACTGCCTTTTAGGCGGTATGACTCACGTGTCTCCATCATCTATCTAAGGCGGGGAAATCCCGAAAAAAGAGATTTTTTTGAGTCTAAATATCCCTTTTTTCAACTTTTTGCCCCTCTGGATCCCCCCTGTTTTAACGCAGAAATCTAAAAAAACATCTGGTAAATACTACTCGGTGGACTGAATGTTTGTGCAAAATTTCAATCTTGTGCAAAAATAAGCCCTCCAAAAAATAATGAACATGGACCGGCCCCGCAATATTAAAAGAAAATATATATTTTAGAATTATGACGTCATCACATCCTATGTCTCGACGCAGGAAGGTGTGAAACCTTACGTAAGGTCTTCTACAATGCCTCTGGACTTGAAAAACAAAAACAAAAACAAAAAAAACGGACGAAAAAGCTCAAATAGGAGAGTTATAACACAATATACCATGAAACACCCCGTATGGTACAGATTGTATAACCTGACCAGGATAGCTGTGCGGTTTTGGGAGGATGGCGCTGCTGTTGTGTTTACATTAGTTTCTTGGCAAACGCGGTGGGACAGGGGAGCGGAGAGTTTCACTTTGCAGTGTATCCAACGGTTTTCTAAAGTTGCAGTTTAGATGTTATGCATAGTCTAATCTCTTTACGCTTAATAAAAAACGCCGTAACTTATGTATGTATTGTAGTGAACCATTCCTGAAGTAATGCAGATGTATTGTGAATAGTGATTTATGAATGGAAATTAGTAATTTAAGAACAACATAGCACTGTTGACAATTCAGTGAGCTTCTACCGTGTATTAAGCAGATTGTATAAAAATTGATTAATACTGATTATTAATACTGATTAATTGATTGATTAATTGATTTTATTCGATTTCATTATCTAACAGTAGCAGCCTGTAAAACGCAGGAATGACAATGTCAGTGACTAAAAGATTAATTTTGGGTTGATAGCTTAGAGTTTTGCGCAATATCTTGTAACTGTAAGTTTAAATCAAGTTAAGGTTAAGGCTCATGATGCTGCTGTTTAAGTGTATGTTTATCGATTGACAAATAAATTATTTTTTCGAGTTTTAGCCAGGGAGGAATCTCGAAATGTTTCCTTTCGAAAACTGTGAAACTCCTTTCCGCTGGTCTATTGGCCAGCGCATGTGCTTTTATTGTATGTGGTTCTGGATTTGATTCCCATTGAGAGAACAAAATTTAATTTTACAATCCTTCACTTTCATTAATCACCTGGCTCCTCTAGCATAAACAACATAATCATGGGACGTTAAAATAAAGAAATTCCATTTTTTTGTTCGAGAAATGTGAACCCTTTGGGGAAAAAGGAGGAGAAGACATTTTTCCTTCATTTTTTAAAGATTTATGGGATTGGATAACTTGCCTTTAGGGATTGATTTGTACAATTTGGTTCAGTGCACCCGTCTTTTAAGATCATTATAGCAATCCAGCCCTTTGGTAGAGTTCGAATAAAAGTATTGATAAAACATCAGCGTATGGGTAGTGTAAGAGTAAGTATCATTGCTTCAGTACACAATAAATTTTATTTATGAGGAAAGAAATTACCTCTGGACTAACTCTGAATTTCTCTCAGGTTTTAGCTATCAGGTCACAAAGAATTAAATCTACTAACTGTTTCCACACACAATATAATTTTGAAACTTGGGAGCCTAGTGTTATATTTGTGTCTCTAGTATATAATAATGCTGATGAACATCTAAAAGGTATTTGTCGATTGACTTCAGAGGACTGAGTTTAGCCCGTAAACACAAGTTGCCTATAGTTCAAACATATCAGATGTACGATCTTGATTAATAAAACCTGCTCCTCCCTGCCCTCTATCTGAAAAGTCCTATATTGTTATTCACATATGAAATTCAAAGGGAAAGTCAATCGTCTTTATTCAGTTGTATTTTTATTTCAAGTGTAAGTATTAAAATGCGCTACGCATAGTTGCAAGAGGTTGGGTGGCTTTTTTTAAAAAAATACTGAACTGACATATCTAATATTGGCACTCATCTTCTTTATAAATTGATGTAAGAAACGGCCGATTGATTTCCAGCCAATTACTTCATCACCGGTATCTTTGAGCAATGAGATAACAATGGAAGATAAGCCTCGTTCTTTTCAAACTTGATACTTTGAAAAACTTATGAAAGTGGTTTTGTTATTCAAATACATATTCGCTCTAATCAATTTCAGAAGTAACATTAATCTTAGAATAACGTAATGGCTGTAAGAGTTACTCTGAAAATGTATTTTGTATGTTTTCTTCTTTACTTAATTCAGAGATTTTGTCTGAATTTTACTGGAGTTATAAGGAACCTTCAATTACTAGGCACCCCATTTTAGTCGCTCCCCCTCCGCCGTCAATGCAACACTTCTAACCGTCTCACCAGGGGTCCTAGGTCCACCCCGGATTGATATGGTACATAAAAATAACTTTGTCTAATCTCTGTCATTATTTAGCATGGTTTAGTATATTTTTTTAAAAAAACGATATTTCTGCCACATTTTGAAAACTTTATTTGAAAGTTTTCAAAATGTGGCAGAAATATATATATATATTTTTTAAATTACTAAACTATGCTAAATAATGGCAGAGATTAGACAAAATTATCTTTATGTACCATCTCAATCAGGGGGTGGATACAGGACCCCTGGGGAGACGGTTAGGAGTGTGGCGGTGAAAGATTATCAGTTCTCTCTCTCACCAACTTTTGAAGTACATCCGAATATGATGTCAATGCAAAAGAATTTTCTTACTCAAGACCCCGATCGCTCCGCCCCTGACTTGAGCATATGCGTGAAGTGGTTTATTACGAACAAGACAGAAATAACTGTGATGGATTGATTACAGAACTGTGATAGATTGATTACAAGTAGTCCGGTTAGAAACACTGCTGCTTGCATTTTAGTTCCAAAACCGGCCGCCCGCACTCGTTCGCTGGTTGTGTTATACCATGGGATCCCCAAAGGGATAGTAAAGGCTCTATCCCTTCATAAAGCACGTACTTTTTTTGTTTAAGGGTAATTAAGCAGTTTATTCTCTGTTATATTCTCAAGCAACTAATACATACAAGTATAGTACTGTATTTTTTGAGGAAACACTCCTACTTAGTCTTTTTTTTAACCCCATTCCTGATAACCTGGCATTTTCAAAAAGTCGGCCACACATCGTTACACATTAAGCCAAGATTTCCAGACTCTACTGTACATCTATACGGCTCATATTTCACACTGGCTTTTTTGTGTGGACAAGTATGTTTTTATTCCTGTTCCAGATATGAAGTACACTCATGTACAAAATTATTGTCGCATGTCTATAAATATGTTGCTGTAGGAATATAATTTGATAACGAATTCGCCCGGTATTTCTTATAATGTTGGTATGTGTATAATCGGCAAAGACATGCATGTTTCAAATTTCATATCGAAAGAGCGGTAAATAAGAATAATAAAACGAATATAAAACTGTTTTATCCATTTAGCAATATTTTCTTTTACTCATTCTAATTTTCGTATTTATAATTCTTTTTCTATGAAATTTATCACAAATATACATTTCCCGATTATACACATAGTAACAGTATTAAAAGTACTCTGCAAAATCATTATCACATGATATTTTTACAAGAAGACAGTTGTAGACGTCCGACAATCATTTTGGCCATGAGTGTACGGAAATGTGAAAAATACTAAGTGCGGAAAATTACGTCCTTCAAAGGACCACCGCAACCTCACGGGAAAAGATTCTTTTCAGTTCATTGTCCGTATCTTTACGGAGAATTCCTAGGATAAACTCGCGAATCTCAATCCGAATATTATTTCTAGCTACTCTATGACGACTAGATGGTTGATGCATGCATGATAATTGAGATTTCTCAGAGGAAAAGAATTTGCGGCTGTTAGGTCTGGGGAACGTACTGGCCAGGTGAAATCTGAGTACCTGAAAATAACACACTTTACTGTCAGCAGTGCACTGGTTTCTCGCATTGCCTGAGCAGTGGCTCCATCTTGCTGAAACTACTATGCAGTATTATTTGCTACAGCTGGTCTTAAAAAAATCCCTGATTATTTAGCGATACCACCTCGCTGTTACTATTACGACAACATCTTCTTCAAGAACCAATGATCCGTTCTGATGTCGCACCACACCACACTGTACACTTCAGTGGATGCAAATCACGGTAAGAGAAGATCCATTTTTTTTCTTAAATATGAAAAGTGAAGTAATCTCCACATTAAAGTTAAACTAAGTTTCAATTTCCATTCTTTAATTTACTCCTGAGCCCAGTGTCGAATCTTGAGAGAAATACCAAAGTAAAAATTAAACTTTTGTCGTTTCAAACTACGGAAATACATAATGAATTAATGCTTGTGTACAATAACAAGTTTATTTTTTCAGTTTGAAACTATAATATATCATTTTCTGTATTTGTATCCTCACGGACAGACAGTGATCGAACCTTAAAACGCCAGACCCAATTGTATTTAGTGAATTCTTTGCAATATAAAGGCCAAAACGTTACAATTTGTATAACTAATTAAAATATATCGATAATACGTAACAAATATAAAAAAAGTTGACATTTTCCTTTGTGTATTACATTTGTAGCCATTTAATCCACTACGCTATATGAACTATATTGCATTTGTTACATTTGTGGTGTAGAAGTCAAACATAGCAGTTAACGCATGCAAAACAACTTAGAACCAGAATTGACCTGAAACTTCAGACGACTGTTGCAATTTTAGACATTTTGGCGTCCGCTAGAATGAAAACTTTATAAGACTGTAGATGCCTTGGTTGATTCTCGAGGGAAGCATTTCTTCTGCATCCTCTGTCGTTCTACGATTCTTGCGGGAGCTCTTACCCCTAACTTCATATTCCCACGGCGATAGTATCAGGCAGCGTGGCATGTTTTCCAATTGGCTATTAACGACGAAAACAAACAAACAAATACAAACAAAGCACACAGACAGAAAGTAGAAAGGATGTGGTCAAGTGCTTAGATAAAATAAGATACAGACGTTCTCTTGTGGCTACCGAACACAGAAAGAAATTGTTTTTGGATAGAATGTCTCAAAATGGGTCCATTGAAGCCTAGTTAATATACATTAAGGAGTAGAACATACATTACATTTAAATTAATTGTAAGTTTTGAATGGGTTAAAGACTTCAAGGGGTCGTTATTCTTGTAATTACGGAAGTTCAATTGCCAAATGCAGTACTTGTTTACAGTACGAAAATAAATAATTACATAAATAAAATGAGGAATGCAGATAGCTAGTTTTACTATTCTCAATGACAACATAATTATATGTGTTCTCACATTAACATTCCATTCTACAGCTAAGAGGTACAATGGCTCATGATAGATTGCTTATCTCTGGTGCGTAAATCCCAGGTTCGATCCCGGTCAAATACGTTTCTGGTAGAGTGGGTTTTCTCGGAGTACTAGAAACCATGATGAATTATGACAAGTTAAATTGCATAAATTCATGTTTATGAAGTGTGCTAACTGCATACAGCTTTAACTATTATTTCTGACTTTGTAGACCGAATTTCAATATCTCTTAGCTCGAGTGGCTTCCTAATTGAATAACGATAGTGAATCAACATCGTAAAATATGATTCATTTGAAAAGGATTCCATAGCCTCGGTAAACATTCTGCGGTGCTTCGAAGCTGGTATATTTTTGTTTCTGATTCCTGGTGTGAGGGAATCGGACACACTACAGTAGTCGATATACAATACCACTTCAAACTATAGGTCTTGCTCTATATTTAAAATGAGTTCTGTAAAATAATTAGTACTTCGCACGTGCCAGGATTTTATCACGCCACTTTAATCAAAATGCGTGCCCTAAACTGGAAACGGAAACTTAAATTTTACATTGACAAAACAGTTTCACCACCTGGAATTCTTTCTTGAACACAAAATTGAGTTTTTTTCTTTCATTCTTTTACTTCACTTTTGGCGAAGTAAAAGAGGTTGCAAACATATTTTAAAAGATGTTGAATAAATCTACTCTAAACATGGCGTCAAAACAGACACTTTAGCTAAAACCGATATTATTGCGTGGTGGGTAAGAGCAACTAAAAGTAGATTAGGTTCGCAAAGAAAAGAATTAAGTGAACAAATTTCGTCTATCTGGTATTAAGCCTTTATTTTTATTAAAGTAATGAATTAGTTCTTGCTCGTTTTACTAATTGAAAGCATACATGTATACAGGCCACTATTTACGTAGGGTCACGTAAGTCATGACATGGCCCATGGCTGCAAATTTCCTGGGAAAGAATATTTACAAATCGATATTGAAGTTTATTAAGTGGAAAAATGAGCCTGTCCAAGAGAGAAATTAGAGAGAGATCTGCATACTGAAAACAATGCCTTAAGACAACCTGATTGAGTTTCAACGCTACCGGAGTTAGGGAAAACTGTGGCTCTTGTGTATTGGATGCCAGTATGAAACTAATATTTTTTTGTCATTCATCAATTTTGTGTTGTTTTTGCTTATGCTACTGAATGCGAACAAATAAGGGAAAACCTTCTTATGCCAGGTGCGTAGTGGCGGCAAAAATGTTAAATACGGCTCCGTATATGTCTAAAACCTGGACTTGCAATAATAAACATTCCAGTTTTTACCTGAATTGAACTCATCACCAATTACCGTAGAAATTTTTACTCCTGAAAAAGAAATACAGTCTCCATTGTGAGAAATTAAATTGTATATATTAATATACCCATTTTATTGTTAGTATTATTTTGTTGTTATACTATTTTATGATTAGAATTACTGTTGTGGCATGTTTCAATGTAAAATGGTCAACGTGTTGTATCTGTTACTACACAAGAGAAAAGTACTTGTAAGGATCAGTTTGTCACGGTCTCTCTCCAGCATACTTGAAATGAAATGAAATGAAATCTTTAATTTTTACGTCCCACGGTTATGTCGTCTAGGCTAAAGGAGACGACCGTGATTAGAAATGAAGGAAATAGTGGAATGAAGAAAGTGGAAGGAAAGAAGAGAACTCGAGAAAACCCACGCATATGGTGTTTATCCACAAGAATCAGTTCGCGCGAGCTGAAATCGAACCAAGGTCTCTATGTACCAAAGGTGAACGCTCTATCACTGAGCCACCGCGCCTCATTCAGCACATTTGAATGTAATTGATTATTTACTCACTTTGGTTGAATTGTATTTGTGTCGCTTGTTAACAAATTGGCTTCATTTGACGAGGCCTACATTTTAAAGCGAGAGTTCAATCCTTTTAGGACGTCCAATATTTCTGAGCGGAAATAAGATGCGATCCCTAGAACATTAAAGGTAAACGAGGCGGCTACAAGTGAGGTGACGATGACTCAACTGGAAAATTGATGTTCCGCGCAATCTTTGTACTGATAGATAGTTGAGCACAGTAGCTGAGTGGTAGAGTGTTTATTTCTGGTTCCAGGTTCGATCCCTGTTCAAGAATCATCTAGCGGTATTCCCGTTTCCTCCCACAATCTTAACACACCAATTATTCCATTATCATCCACTTGCCTTAATCATTGTCTCCATTAGCCTAAAGGGCATTATCGTGGGTCATTAAACTGAAAGATTTCATTTTATTTTCATTTTCTGTGCTTTAAGCGACATTAGGGTCCATTCCAACAAACCTGCAGTGGTATAAATAATCCAAACATACGTATACTTTAAATAACATTTTGCTGAGTTGAGTCAGACATTATATTCATTATTTGCAGTGTGTAAGGTTTCATCCCGTTGTGTACTAAAGGATTAAGGCATGCTTAACTAAAAGTCATAATTAATTGCATTGAACATTATTGCTGTTTACCTACCGACCACCTCAAACTCAATCCCTTGGTGATGCCAATCTGGTACCTTATAAAACCCCATCTAGAGAGGCAGAAATTCCCATTTTGCTCTTAAGCCTTTAACGCGCCATTTTTTCCGATCAAGCTTTTTTTTTAATTTGGAGTAGTTTTTGTGTAGGAAACAAGGGATTAAAAAAAGCAGTTTATGCAGATAATATGTGGTCTATGGAACATTTATGGTGTCTACATATAGGTTCTATGCAAAATTGCGCGTTGACATTTGCAAAGTCCACTAAAACTAGGTAGAACCAATAAAATGCGACGAATGTCAGTGTACGTGCACTTTTGCACTCATTACACTTCTCACTAACATAGAAAAAGTCAACAGTTCAAAACGTGTTCGCCTAAATGAGCAAACAAAGCTCAAAGATGACAAGATGACAACTCCGCGTGCAGCAAGTAAGATAAAGAGTTCAATGCTGGCTTATTATGACATCTAATGGGAAATTCAGAACTTCATTAGTGAAAGGGCATCTTAGCTGATACGCAAAGCTACTTTTCTATGCTCTAGCTTCTACTTTTCTAGCTCTTACTCGAACTAGAAATTACATGGTGAAATACAATTTCAAAGTTAACTTTGCGTGTATGCAAAGCTGCGCGCTAAAGGGTTAAATTTCCCAGGCGCTGTACTAATTACAAAATTTATAAAATATGAAAATAGAAATCACTATATCTTAGTGACTGGTTTCGAAATTTGAGTGAATTATTCCTAAATTGCGATCTTCTCAATTTCTAATAAGTATTGCTCTTAATCAGTGTGCGAGTTGAAAAATTTTCCCAGGGGGGGATGAATTTTACCCATATGCACACCGTCCTCCCACACACACATTATATATATATATATATATATATATATATATTACTAGCAAGTACAAAACAGTTGAGATGTGAGATGTGTCATAAATTTTCAATATTTAGGTTAGCTACGCAAAGTAAGAATTGTTCCATTTTTCTATCTTCATGTCCATTTAAAAATACTCCAGAGGGGGAAAAATCATCCCCGCCAGGGATAAAATTTTTCTTCTCCAGGGGGGGGAAGATTTTTGTCAGGGGGGAAATCCCTGGCATCCCCCCGCCAATTCGCACCCTGTTCTTAATTAAAAGAGGCTGTCGGAGTTACTGATAAAAACAAACACATTTTGTTCTCAGAACTTAGCATTTCATCATACTTTTGTGTCGTAATATTCTACTGAACGTAATGAAAGCAGACAAACTTCATTCTCCACTTATTCCGTGTGGGTTGGTTTAGAAATTGACAGTTTCTTGTGTTCTAATTTATTTTCTTTCGTTCTTGTTTCTTTTTATAAACACCAAAGTACAATTCATGTTCCTTGTTGCTTGTCTTTGAAAGTCACAAGTTTCTGCGTAAATCACTTTCATACTAACACATACTTTTAAATAACAAAACTTCACAATTAACACCAATTTCACTTTTATTCGAGTGTCATTAGCCTACTTACTGCTCGTATACAGATTTTTGTTGGCGGCGGTTAAATAAATTCCATATGCTGACAATATTTAGACGAAGATTCTCTTTATCCGTATTCGAAAAAATAATGTCTAAAAGACTCCCACACAATGGGATTTTTCCTAAGGGTCGACATCACTGAGTAAAGTACTTTCGTATGCTATTATACGAAAGATTTGGTTATGGGGCATAGTGGCTCAGGGGTACAGCGCTTACCTCTGCTACGTAGGGTCTATGATTCGAACTCAGCCAAGTAAGTTTGCGGTGGACAAACACCGTGCGCTTGAGTTTTCTCAGGGTTGTCCCGTTTCCTCCCACTTTCTTCATTCCACCATTTCATTCATTATTTGATAATCACAGTTTCCTTTAGCCTAACCGGAATAAGCCTGGGACGTAAAACTCAAAGATTTCATTTCATTTTTTCACCAATATCTATTAAAAGGAAGTTAAGGGATAGCTGTCCTAGCGACATTTACCAGCATTTAGAGGAAATGAAAAATGAAATGAAATCTTTGAGTTTTACGTCCTACGTTTATCCCGGTTAGGCTAAAGGAGACGGTGATGATGAGTAATGAATGTTAATGGTGGAATGAAGTAAGTGGGAGGAAACGGGAGAACCCCGAGAAAACTCACGCACACGGTGTTAGTCCACCACAAAGTTCAAATGACGGAGGCTGGGATCGAACCCGGGACCCCAAACACAAGATGTGAACGCTCTACCACTGAGCCACCGCGGCCCTCCAACATTTAGAGGAAGTTCTGGTATTATGGAATTGTCGGATAATATGGAATACCTCATTATCTTGCTTGTGATAAGTTGCTTCCAAGCGGAGAGGAAAGAAACTACTACCTCACGTTCCGATGATGCCCTACAGTCAGTCTCCTTGTGATTGTGCCATTCGTTGTAATGGTAGACGTGAAAATTTGATTTCTTATTCGTGAAAATTTTTATAGATAAGTGTTTCACAACCTGTATTTTTCTATTGAAATGTAATAGAACAACAATTCTTTGTTTACTATGACGTTGGATATACAGAGTGGTTGTTTGATAAGCGCCATTATCCTATACGCCTTCGAATGCGTTTAACAGCTTTTTCGTTCCCAAGTTGGCGTGGAGGGCAATATGGAATACCCGCAAGAAAAGCAATGGTATTCCGTACGGTATTCCGATTACAAAAATATCTATCGGTCAGGAGCGTCATTTCAGATTTTGCTTGGGGGGGCAAGACCCCTTGATATAAATAAAATTTCCGCGTGTTTCACTGATTTACTACTATTCTATTGATAAAATGTATATACATCTCAAACTCAGGGGGGCAAATGCCCCTCCCTGCCCCCCTAAATGACGCCCCTGCTATCGGTATTGGGTAATTAAAATACATTTATGATGATAACAATGTTAAGTGTATTTTTTATTACAGCAAATTTTCTGATGATGTAAGGGATGAGCTTGGGTCCAGCGTTCATCATGTTTAATGTGAGCACAAAATGACTGTGTTGATCCTGAAGCAGAGTATTATGTTTATGACTTTTGCAAGTAATCACATTCAGTTATTGCTTGGCATTCAGATTTTCATAATTATATTGTCACTGTATTCATTGTATGTTCAACAGAAAACTCATTTCTTTTCTATATAGCATTTGTATTCCATATTACCCGACTATTTCATATTACCCTCCAAAGTGGTTTCTTTACAAATTATAAATTTTGCCTGCCAATCCCTGTAACGAAACTTCTTTATCAAGATACGCATAAATAAAGCCAAATATGTAAGGTGTATACTTGTTTTCCTTTTTGTTTCAATCTGCAGTTTAACTGAGTTACAAGTGAAACAAAAATGGCATTCCATAACACCCGAACTTCCTCTATTAATATGTCTATCTTCTGTGTTGAATTATTCTGACGTAAATCTGTTAAGCAAGGTTGTATAACGTTCACGGATAGCATGACGCACAAATTGACATATTTCCCTTATGTAATTTAGGATACACTTTTATCTGTTACCAGAGCAGGGAGTACCACAACAGTTTAAGATATTTCGATATCACCAAGCGAGTATATATATATATATATATATATATATATATATATATATATATATATATATATATATATATATACATGCTCCCATATACAAAAAAAAAAAAAAGGAAACATGTGCAACTATCGTGTAACGTGTTCTCGTCCAATCTAGCCTTTTGCCCTTCCGAGGTCACCAGATAGAGATGGTAGTTAATCCATCTTGCAAACTCTGCTATCAATCTCACGGCAAGTGACGTAAAAGCCGTCTGTACGAAAGAGTTGTTGAGGTATTTTGGGAGCCATACATCTTTCACCAACACTCTAAATAGTGAAAACCCTTCGTTTAAACATTTTCCTCAATAAATTGTTCAAAATTGGATATTCAAAGAAGAAACGGAAAATATATTACTTTCGCAAAATATAAAACATTCTGGATTGTGTTGTGTTTTTTAAATTAATATATTTAGGATACTAAATTTTGAGACGCCAATTTAAAGTCTAAAGAAAAAGTAAGAACTATCACTAATCAGTAAAGTAAATATAAATCAATAACAGGACAAGGACAATAATGACAAAAAAGAGCATCATTTACATTATTCATAATTATTCACTTAATTTATACGCATGTTTATAAGTGGAGTATGTATTACTGTTAAGAGGAATGGAACAATTGTAGATGCAATTACTTATTATATACAGGGTGTTCAAAATAGATCCCAATATTTTGGTAACAGACTCTTCACATCAAATAAGAAAAAAGTTCATGTAGACCTGTGTTCAAAAGTGGATAGTTTCCGAGTTGTAGGGTGTCGAAAACCTGAAACAAGTGAACTTTAAAAATTGTAGCTCCACTACCATGGAACCTGTCGTAGTCGGATCAATACATCAGTGAGGAAGTTGTATGTGAACGATCCAAATATCCATGTTTAAGAATGCTCCAGTACTTGCACACCAATTTTTAGAGAGGCAGGTGGAGACTGATGAAGTACTCTCAAACAGGCGTTCTGAAAGTGATTCTGCAAATACCGGATGTTCCGAAAAATGGATATCTGGATAGTTCACATACTAGTTCCTCAGTGATGTCTTGACCAGACTACGATCGGTCCTATAGTAGTGGAATTATGGACCTTCAAAGTTCACTTTTTCACGTTTTCGGCATCCCATAACTATCAAACTATACTTCTGACCACATGTCCATATGAATCTTTTTTTTTCTTATTTTGATGTGAGTAATCTATTTTCAAAATATGTGAATTTTTTTGTAACATTCTGTTTATTTCATATATCGCATGAATGTGTCACAGTAGCTCAGTGGTGACCACGCTTGCCTCTGTTGCGTGGGGTTCCTGGTTCGATACCCAACCAAGTGAGTTTGAAGTTAACAATATTGTCTCAGCGTATCTTCTTGGAGTCCTCCAGTTTCCTCCCACATTCCCATTCGACGAATCACCATCAGGGAGTCGCGGTCGGAAAGAGGGATTGCCGCTGTCGACGATGGCGGGTCGCCGGAGGCAGGCGGCACCCGTCCGGGGTGGGACGACGATCTACTCGTTCGAAGTTGCCGACCATTTGCCGAGGCGGCAAGCGGTCGAAAATCGTAAAATTTAATGCCCTTTGCCGACTCTTTGACGACTGTTGCCGACCATCAGAGTCGGCAAAATAGTCAGAAAGGCCTCTTTTCGACCCTCTGCCGACTCCTTATGCCGGCCTCTTTCCGACGGCGGCGCCGGCGCAGTAAATACTCATTTCAGGATGTTTGCCGAGTGCTCGGCAAGGCAACTGTTCTCGGTGGCGGGGTCGAGAATCGCGCTGAAAGACGCCGTTGTCCAGCGTCGGCAATCTGACCGCGGCATCTGGTCGGCATCGACAAATTGTCCGACGATTGGCGGCAGGATCCTGATAGCTATTCTTCCATCATCGTACACTTGCCTTAATCATCCTTCTCCCTTATCCTAAAAGACATAATCGTGAGACGTTAAACTCTAAGATTTTATTTTATTTTTCATGTACCAGAAAAAATAATTAATAAAAAAAATACGTATTCCATCTGAAAGAACTTTCAACTACACTAGATTGAGAAAGAACGACTTGGTTTTTAAGACCATAACGATACAATTTTCTCATGAATAATACATCTTATTTTGTCCTAAGGCACGTCAAATATCATGTCTAACCTGTGGATAATATTCTAGTTAACGAGAAATATTATTTTAATGTAGCACTAAACTGACATATTTTACTGTTCCTACACATATAGTCTCGCAGATACACTGTATACCATCGGCGGCTTTTGCTATAGGTTGCATACTTGTATAAGCGACAAATAATGTTTTTAAATATTAAAATAGTATTTCAGTAAAAATAAATCTTTGCTTTCCATATTGATGCACCATAAAAAGAATCATTTTAAAAAAGAACTAAACGAAAGAGAGAAGTTAAAATTTCCAGTTGTTTAAATAAACACCGTTGTCACTGAATTCAGTAACATTAAGCTAACTGCAGAAAGTTCCTATTTCTTAACACAGCAAAGCGAATTTACACCTCCATCACTCCTGTTCTCTCATATTGTTCACTACCAATTGCAGGCAGTTCGGCAATCGCTAGTGTGCTTCTATAATAGTTATGAATTCTTCCACTTGTCAGAGTTGCATTTTTTTTTTTTTTGTTTTGTTTTTGGAAAGAGTGATTATTTTGCAGAAAACAAGCCCCATATACGAATGTGACCTATTCTATTCTTTCATACCTGAGTCTTCCCGTCTTTCAGTTTAACCCTCACTTGGAAAGAGGATCCTAAAGGTTCCTATTTTCTTCCTTACCATCTGATTCCAAAAGTTCTTCGTCATTGTCCATGTAAATCAGATTTAAACTATTTCCTCTCTATTTGAGACTTCTTCCGAGTCCGAGAAGTTATACAGGATGTTTGAAAACACAACACTGACAACGCTGAGGAGGTGATTCCTGACACCAAGATAAGACAAAAAGTATAGGCCAACCTGGGTGTACAAATGTTTCCTTTCGGAGTTATGGGCTGCTGAAAACATAATAAAAAAATAAATTTTAAAGGTCCATATCTCTACCGTAGTTGGATCCAGACTTCACTTAGAAATTAATATGTACGCTATCCAAAAATACATGTTCCAGAATCCCAAGGTACTCACGCAACAATTTTTATAGATGGAGTTTGGCTACGGGCATATAACTTGAAGTGCTCACGAACCATCTCTGTAAAAATTGAAATTTGATATCCACCTTTTATATTATTACATTATTATTATCAAATTTCATTTTTTTGGATTGTAAATATGTTTAACTTACATCTGTTTTCATGATTACCCAGACTTTCTACATACGAGTATCAGTCTCCAAGATTTTCGTAAATAACTATAAAGATGATCCTAAATCTTCCAAATAAGTACAGATAACGATCAGTAAATTTCATAATTGACTTTTTGAGAACATAGGGCCCTAATTCATATATCACGGGCCTACCTCTCCATTCAAAAAATATCACATATTTCAAGATGGATTTCAAGATGGCGGCGAAGGTTCATGATCTACTCAGACCATTTTTCTTTTGCCAATATGTGAAACTGCCACCGTCTGCGTTGTCCATCTTTCACTATTTTCATGATTCAACAGTTTATTTCATGTATATCTATAACATAGCATAGCCCTTCTCCCGCCAACTTTGATTCCCTCCCCCTCCGTTTCTGATGGCGCTTAGCTACTATAACTTTGCACATATAGGGTCTACATGTGTTTACATCCTCTATAAAGCACACTAAGTCTCATCCCGCAACTCGATTTATCCATTTGGACCCTTTACTTGTTAGAACATGTTTTTTTTTTCTCTGGTATTCAGTTCTAGACACGGTCTGCACGGTTTTTGTCATCCTATTATTACCAAAATCTGTTATCTACGTCTTTGCTTTAACTTTTGTTTCTTTGAAAAATGCGAGCGATCCATTTGAACTTTATCTGCTAAACCCACTGACATGAGCGATTGCTAGAAATCAGTGACACATTAAAAGCGATCAAGTCAAACAACATTTCCGTTAGATTTCTTTTCTTTAAACACGTTCACTCTTTCAAACAATGTTATAATCATCGTATTGGAATTAGAAGATTTATTGGAATTTACTTTCACTTCCTGGCCAAAGAAATAAATGCAGAAATAAAAGGATCAATGTAATAATGACCAAATTTCTGATTAGCACGGTGATAAGGTCGAAATTGTTCAAAAAGAGTCTTCTTATAGTAGAAGAAACTTTTTCAAATATTGGAGAAATTAGAGAGAGGTATGTCATCACCAAGGGGTAATACTTTTTTATTTTTTTAAAAAAATATATACTTCTTTAATAATTATTAAGACTTACTCCCATTATCATGTGATGAAACTGCAAGTTATTTATTTATTTATTTATTCAACATAGGCTCTACGCCCAGTTACAGTGTTATTCCTTACAAATACATCAAATACATTTACCCTTAGTTATATACAGGGTGATAGGTAACTCCACCGACAAACTTTTGGAGGTGATTCCTTATATGAAATCAAAGAAAAAAGTTCTTATAAACATAGGTCGAAAAAGTCTCATTTCAGAGTTATGAACCGCCAAAAATTTCAAAAATTATGTTTCGAAACGCCCTGCCTTAGAAACTATAGGACCTATAACAATCAGTTTAAGGAATTACACAAAAACTAGTATGCGAACTATCTAAATATCCATGTTTTACCATCCTCCATTATCGGCGAAACGAACGCGTTATTAAGACTTAAAGGAGTATCCCTATAACTCAATTTCCTTATTACAGTTCGTTTCGACGATAACAGAGGGTGATAAAACATGGATATTTAGATAGTTCGCATACTAGTTCCTTTGTAATTCCTTAAACCGCTTGGGATCGGTCCTGTAGTTTCTAAGGTAGAGCGTTTCGAAATGTGAATTTTCGAATTTTCGGCGGTTCATAACTCTCAAAGGAGGCGTTTTTCGTCCCATGTTTATTAGAACTTTTTTCTTTCATTTCATATAAGGAATCACCTCCCAAAGTTTATCGGTGGAGTTACCTACCACCCTGTATATATATTTTAACAAGGTTATATATTTATATATTTTCATAAATATTTTCTGCTAAAATAATGAGGTCTTTAATTTTTTAATCATAATTTATCAAATATCATTTATATATTGTAAAAACGATCGTTTGGGATACATGAAGGTCATGGTGTGCTTTTAAGCTTAATGTTGGTTGAATATATGCATACGATGATGGACTAGATTTTCGACGAATGATCAGTTATTAGAAATACATGTCGACACATACTAATTTTATGAAGTCTTCAAGGGCTATCAGCCAGGTGAAGGTACTGACATCCGAAATTTCGAATGCAGACATCACATTTATCTTCAGGGATTGTAGTGCAAGGACTAGAAATGTGAGCATGTATACATAGGATTATTTAGGGACAGAGGTATGAATGGGGGCTTCTGATTGGCTGATTGAAATGTTGGCTTCTAGTTGGTTGAGGGATGCTAGCTCCTGATTGGTTATTGTTGTGGCTACTAGAAATGGTGTTTAAAATGTTGGTTTTCGTTCCTGAAAAGACCTACAAAATAGCGTTGAGTTGAAAACAGACATTCAATAAAGACATTTCTCCTAGCCCGAAAACACTTACTAGAATCACGTCGACAGAAAAAATTCAATTCTTTCTTCAGATACTAGTTTGTTCTCACATACTATAGTACTTAATATATTTATACAAAATACTATTGTATTATAGTTTATTACTTTAGCTACTAAGGTTATGTGCGTAATTGTTTTAATGATGTGTTGTGTACACGTGCATCAACGTGTGTGTGTGTGTATATTTGCAACTGCTTGCGTGTCAGTCTTCAGGCAATCCTTGAAATCGGCCTTTTGCTCCGTTTGAAATCAATCATCTGCTCTTGTCCCTGTATAAAGATAATTAGTTTTTGAAACTTTCAGTACTCGAAACTTGAGGACGGGCAGGAGAAAAGTGAATTTTCTTTTGAGAATAATCCTCAGACACGTTTCTATGTAACAGTTCTAGTTTCTATTAAATAGTTTCTGTTAAAATTATGATTCGTTTCAAGCGTGTCCAGAAACTTCTCAGAAGGAAAGAATTTCCAAAATCGTGTATGTGTTTCTCCAATGGATACTATTAACCAAAGATTCATAACCACCAGCTACTTTTTGAACGAAATCGTTGGGCTAATGTAACAGGCATGAAACGCAGCAGAATTATTCGCAAGATGGCGACAGGGACCTCGCTCGATTAGTCGATGTGATTCTTGTGCAAAAAAAATTTCAGAGCTTGAAACTTTATTATGAGACAAATTGTGATGGAAAACAGTGATAATTGTCGGGTCCACAAAAGCCGTCATGGATAGTATAACGACAACACACCACACTTTGATTTATTTCAACATCTCGTAGTAGTGTATACTCACATAAAATACTGTTGTTACTTGCTACAATGAATATTCCATTATTACACACTATCTGCAATCACTTAATTGTACTATATCTCAAAATAATTGGTGATTGCTTTACAGCAATTAAATACGCTTCTAGATCATATAGCGCCTTCTTGAATTATTATATTGATAATTATTTATAAACAAATTCATGGTAACGAAAACTGTTACCATATCAACGAGATTACTGTCCTAACGACAAATCAACAAACATCTTTTATCTAGCGACAGAAAAATAAACATCTACAAATCAAGATTATTTATGTTTTTTCTTCTTCTTCTTCTTCTTATGTCCTGTAGCTTGTGCCAGATAAAATAGCTATATTGCCCGGAACAGGGCCGCCCACAGGGGGGATGTATGGCGCAAGCTGCGCCATTGAGAAAAATTTAAGGGGGATTTTACTCTACTTTCGAACTCGCAATTTTACTGTCGGAATAGCATTAAAACACGATTTTGAGAAGCTAATTTTCAAAAATTTTCCGGGGTGAACCCCCGTACCCCCTGCTTCGATACTCGATGAATGAAGTACCGCGCAAGTAGTCGTATGAAAGGAAAGGTTGGTTCGTTTTAAGAGAGAAGGGTCGCCCACAGGAGGGATGAATGGCGCAAGTTGTGCCATCGAGAAAAAAATTGGGGGGAAAAAATTGGGGAAGAATTTTACTCTAATGTCTAATAAGTAATTTTGCTGTCGTCAGAATAACATTGGAACACGATGCGATTTTTTTTTAATCTCGAGAATGAATTCCCCTACCCCCTGCTTAGAAACTCTATGAATGAAGTACCGCGCAAGTTGCTATATGAAAGGATGGCGCCCAGTTCTGGTGAACAACAGTTACAAACACTCAAGGAATTACTTTCAAATTTAGATTTGAAACTTGCCTATATTGTCTGTTGAAAATTATAAAGTAGTTTGACATAATTGTGAGCTAGTGGTACCCATACAGACAACAGCCAAGTTTCAAATCTAAATTTGAAGTGAGTCAGTGAGTGTTTGTAACTGTTGTCCACCAGAACTTGGCGCCTATTTTTGTGATTTCAATTCTTTTTAAGGCCACTCGTACTTGGCTGTTTTACAGGAATGTTTTTTGTTGGATATCACTTCTTTTTGTACGCTAATTTTGAGGATAACATTTTCTTTTGGTATCAAACTCAATAACTTGTAACTTGCGTCTTACTTTTCATGTACAAGGGAATTATATAAATGTTTTGTAAAGAGAAAAATAATACTACTAATTGTAAAAAAAGAATACCTGTGCCATACACAGTGTGTAGAAGTTTTTATACCCTTCAATATCCTTATAGAACATATTTAGTATTGTACACTACCAAGACTACTAGTAAAAGTAATGCCACTTTTATAATTACTACTGCCCCTACTACTACTACAAGCATTCTATAATACTACTACAGGAAATATAAACAACAACAAAAATAACAATTACTAGTACTATAAAAACTACTGCTACACTGGGCAATTGTTTTTAGAGGACTTGACTTTTGAGGAGGGAAGAGATTATTAGTTTTTGGGGGGAGTGCACCATCAGCTTTGGGGGGGATGGGTATCCCTGGCCCGGAATATTAAATAAAATAAATGAGGTAAACATATGTTATCGTTGTACGAGTCTTCCAAAGATAGGAAGTGATTAGTGAAATCAGAACCAAAGATCAAGACATGGGGTGGTCACTCACACTTCATTAAAAATCTCGCACGTCGTAGACTGTTGATGGTGGTAGAACTGTGTAGTATGAGTGTGTTGGCTCTTTATTTCAAGTAAAAAACATTATAATTGGGGATTTGAGCCAACAAAATCATCGCAGAATTTTGAACAAGAAACGTATAGAACTGGAGTACTGAATTCGGCTCGTAGGTTGATTTGTGAAATAACATCGAACACATTATAAAACAAGATTATGAGGTGAGAAGGGTAAAAATAAAGTGAGAAAAGGAAATATGGCTTGTACAGTACACAAAGTTGTAATGTATGGACGGCGATTACCCTCCTATGATGCTCCTTTCTGCATGTTGATCAACTGGGACAATAGGACGTGGGCTACAACTAACGGAAAATCTCATACCGGAGGCAAAAATAATAAGAAATCAAATCTTGGCGATCTACAGAATAAAATGGAGTATTTTGAATGACGAATACATAGTTGTCTCCAAACATATTTATTTACGGCGTTAGATGCGCTACCTCTTCAAGTAGAATAAATTCTCATGACGAAGAAATAGTACAATACGGAGACATCCTAGCGTGTCGAAAAAATGCAACGTTTCCCTTAGTATTTTTTTTTAAATACAAGCCGATCAATGAATTTCCAGTACATTGATTCGATGATGTGCTAATGGAATGGAATGTGTATAGATAAGTCATGACATGTGACATTGGGAACGATGAATAAAGAAGCAGACAACCTGTTGTTTTATATCTACTGCAAAATACAGAAAGAAAAATACAGAATTAAGGCAACAAAGACATTCTTCTAGGACTGGGAAATAAATGTTTTTTTCTTTTAAAAATGAAACTTTAAGAATAAGCTGATTCTGACTTACTTATTGATATCCCAGTATCTACCACTTCTAATTCGTAATATTCAAATATATAACGTATCCAAATCAAGTGTAGGACGGTTACAGGCCGGTGATGACTCCAATATGACCTAGGGGACCTTCACATGCTTATCCATGGGTAAAATGGTCTGCGTGAAAAGCTCCCTGACGGTTCTTAGCTATCCAGCAGTATTTGCTCATCACGTACCTACTGCAACCCATAAGTATTTGTTGACCTTCATGCCTGTCATATTTTCAGCTAAGAATGTGATATTTTCGCAGGAAAACACTCCTTGCCACAAAGCCGATATCGCACAGCAGTGGTTCCAGGAGCCGGATGATGAATTGCAATTACTGCAATGCCCCTAAACTTAACTGATCTTTACCCAATTGACGTCCGATCCATGAGTTTAAGCTCCATTCTCGGAGTTTACAGGAATAAAATGAGTTGCGTGTGAGGATACTGTGCGTCATGCCTCCAGCCCCCTAACAAGGTCTTATTGCTTTCATGCCTATCCACATTGCTACTTCCCTGAGAGCCAAAGTTGAACATATACATATTAGATAGATGAGCACAATATTCTGGATGGTCAACATACTTTGAATGACAAAATGAACAAATTGCAATGCATTTTACATTTCAAATGTAGTCACCATGTTGTGATCAAAATATATGAGTCATTATCCTAATTGGGAAATTCAATAGTTCTTTAGCCTTTTAATTAGCAACTATTTTGTAAATTTTGCTGACAACATTTCCATGTTTCTATTTATTTAGCTAGAACTTTTTCTCGTTTCTGTTTAGCAGAGTTTGTTTTTATTGTAACACTAATTTTGAGGTTGTATTTTGTCCAAGCATACGCAAAACGTAACCAAATATAGTCCCTACCAAGAAGGACGATCTTCTTCTTCTTCTTCTTCTTCTTTTTTTTTTGTCTTAACTATCCAGTTTTTCGTTTTTCTCGTTTTTATTTGCAGTGCTAGTAACTTTGTAACGTTTATTTACTCCTGACCAAACTGTAAATCTCTTTATTAACAGAAGTCGTAATAGAATATTTTTTGTGTTCGTTCGTTACGAAAAAAGTTAAGAAACAACCCTTGTAATTATCACAACAGGAAAACAAGTTAAAATGACGAAATTAGAAACTGAACATTTTTTCAAGGACAAAAATACTGAGATTCAGGAAAGTGATTCAATTTGTTAAAAAAAAAGGATAAAAAACTTTTCTTCTCTGTAATTTTACAAAAGTGACTGGATGTAACTTCAGATTCGTTCCATTTAACACACGCTTTGGAAACAAAAAAGTAATAACAGGAAATAGAAGACAAAAAAATATAAACAACACTAGCTGTAAGCAGTTATAACTTTTGACTCAATTACAGTAGTCAATGCAAATGACATTTTAATAAATAACCTTTCAAACAAGGGACAAATAAATTAATTATTGATTCGCTGTTTCCTAGCTCATTTTACTTTCATGAAACCACTAGCACACAGTCTTAAGAGACTCTATCACGGCGAAATTAAAATACCGTTAATTTCTCAATAATGTGATATCTTCAAATAGATAATGGAAAAAGATAATGAAAGATAATGGAAAAGTGGAACAGGAGCTCCCTAGATAATACTATTTTACATTAGATACCGTTATCACGATTCCCTTATCTGCTTTTGATTTCCAGCCATTTAGAAAATTGGCATTAATTTTCGCGTTTCTAAATGGCTGCAAACGGAAAGCTACTAGGTTACTCGTGATAACGTTACATCATGCAAAATAATATTGTCTAGGGTGCTCTTGTTCCACATTTTGATTATCTTTTATCTATTTTAAGATATCACATGATTGCTGCAAAATTAGCGATATCTTAATTTCGCAGTGATTAAGCCTCTTAAATAATGATATAAATTGATGGTTCTAAATGTTGTTGAAAAGAACAGCGGAGGTTACGAAAAAGAAAATGACAATAATAACAATTATCTTCTATATAAGAAAGGTACAAAAATTGATGTGTGTGTATATGTTCCAGCATAAATCTTGAACGCGTGGAACAATTTTAAACAAACTTGGTACACATTTTACTTACAGTCTGGGAAAGAGTGCAATTGCGTAAAAAAAAAAAAAAATCCTCCCAACTACACCTAATGGGGAATGGGGGAGGGAGATATATGAAAATGATCCAAAACAGCCAATATTAGTGTCAAATCCATAATTTTCAGAATCCCTAAGTTCATTGGTGACAATTTCGGGTGCCCTTTAAGTCCAGTTGAGAAAAATGAAATGAAATGAAATATTTAAGTTTTACTTCCCACGATTATGCTGCCAAGCTAAAGGAGACGGTGATGATGAGATATGCGCGAAATGATGGAATGAAGAAAGTCGGAGGAAACGGAATAACCCCTGAGGAAACCCACACACACGGTGTTTGTCTACAGCAAAGTTTACTTAGAGCGAACTGGGATCGAACCAAGTTCCCCAAGCACCAGAGGTGAACATTTTACTTAGTCTGCGAAAGAATACTGTTGAGGTAAGATATCCCAATCACATCTAAGGGACAAAAGGATATGTATATACATGATCCAAAACAACCAATATTAGTGTCGAATCCATAGTTTTTGAGGTACCTAAGTTCATTGGTTACAGGTTTGGTGATCATTAAGTCCAAGGTCAGCTCCCAGTTGGGGTAACATTGTGTAACACTCCTAGAAGACGAGAGTGGGAGACACATAAAATGATCAGAAACAACGAGTCTAGTCCACAGTTTTCGGAGTCACTTAGTAAAATAGGGACACACTCGATGGCGTTTAAGTCCTATTTTAGGACCCATTAGCAACAGGGGCATAAGTTAGGTGAAATGATGACATACGGAAATAAAGATACTGATTGATATTGGTGTTGAATCAGTAGTTTTCAGGGTTCCTACGTTGATTGGTGATAATTGTAAAGCCCTTTAATTAAAAGTTCCGGTCCTAGTTGGGGTACGATCCCGTATGAAATTAATCTTGGAATGTAATTAGTTTCCTGTCTCAGGATTTGCATCATGTCACATGAATTAAGAAGAGTGTCATACTAGGGAAGAGATACGTTAAGGGATAAGGCAGAATGATGGATATCATAATGGAGATAGTTTTGTTAGAAAAGGAGCATTTACTATACTCTTATAAGTGCAATAATGCATACTTTTTGCATTAAGTGTTTTACCGAGATAAATAAGTGCTGTACAATTCCGAAAGTACATATTGAGAAACACTTAAAATTAAAATTTAATTTTGATTTGATTTGTTTTTCAGTTTAGCGTGCCAGTCAGCAGCTAGGTTACATGAGACGTGGACGCCAAACCATTTAGGCGTCAGGATAATCTGAATACCGGCGGGGCATACACGAGGAAATTTAAAATTAAGGTTTCAGAGTTAAAAGCAATTTTGGGTTTTGATATCTCATTAACAATGGTATATAGCATTTCTATAATTATTATAAGAAATACACACAATTCCGAAAATAATAATTGAAAGAGATTAAAGTTTAAACGTTTAGTGTGTACTATTACTATAATTATTAATTAAAAGATATGGACAATTTCGAAAATATTAATTGAAAAATTGTTAAAATTAAAGTTTCGGAGCTAATTATTATTGTTGTTTACCTGTTGTTTATCTCTGTGTCACTTCTTTGGGGTAAAACACATTCTCTGATAATTTGCTGGTGAAAGGTACGGATGAGAACTGATTCGCATCACAGTCTACACGATTGATTTGCCACAGAATGCTTTTCCGTCTGCTAGTAAAGTCACCCAACCAAAATAGAACAGCGATAGACTAAGGTCACGCATCTAGTGTCACCAACTCTGTACACATCCAATAATCAGGTAACAAGAAAGCTGTGCAATTTGTTGAACACAGTTCTATGAAAGTGTACTGTGCTAAGCACACTAATACGATTGAGTTTTCTTTCACGAACTCAAATTGTGATATTTTTTACAACAAACCGAAAAATATAACAGTACCTTTGGGACATTAATGGCAAATAAACACACAATTTGCTTTTGAAGTTTCACAATTTGTTACGGTGACGTATAATGCAAAATCATCCCCATGTGAATTGAAGAACTTCGTATTTGGTTAAGGTTCTCAGAAACACCGTGGTAGCAGATACTTAAAAATATGTTTGTGTAATTCAAGACGAGTTGGTCAGACACTATATCACTGTTGTTCGGCACCGGCGTGCAATCGACAAGTATAAACAGTTGCAGAGATGTTTGCCAAGAATCGCCGTCTGTTGGTGTACAATCAGAAACTATATTAAGTATAGGTTGGAGCTATCATTTCTTATACCTCCGACCTATACTTAATTTTGTTTCTGGCTGTACAGTTCTCTGAGTGTAAGAAATAACAAAATAAGTTTCCTTCAACGGATTGTCACTTCAGAAGAAAAACATATTTACTATGAGGATCTTTTACGGTGAGGACGATGACTGTATCCTAATTAACGGCTAAAATTGTTTCCTGGACAACCTCTCTATTCATAGAATTAATTGTTGAACCTATGATTTACAATTGTGAAAGCGATACGTAGTGCTTTTGTTTGTTTTTAATCTAAGGTGGAAACTTTACTGTGGATCATTATAATGCTTAATTTCATGAAATATAGGGTGGCCCAAAAGTAGAAATACACCTCTGCATTGATCAAGTATAACATTCTAGTTTATGAGTTTATTTGCTTTTTTCCTTCCGAGCTTAAGATATAAATAAAACACTTTAAGAACAAATAATAAACTAAGTCTACCTGATGGATAATAATAAGAAATAATATGAAATGCAATGAGATTATCAGTACGGTACTATATACCTATTTTGGGCCACCCTGTATACTGAAGTATCTAACAACGATTAGCATATAATAATCGCCCTCAAATTACGCAGGCTCTTGGAATATAAAACCATCCCCTGAGATGAGAGATGTTTTTTTGACCCTAATTTTGTTGGCTATGAATTATATATCTAGTCATAAGTATCTTTAAACATATGCTCCATCTTCGAACAAAATGTTACTCAGTTCTAATACAACAACAAAATGACACAATATGATAAAAAATGGACAATACTGAAGCAAATATATATATTAGCCCATATATGCCTTTATCTTTTTTGTTTTGTATTTTGATTTATTTTGGAAAATAGATTGTTCTCGACTAATTTGGTGAATTTAGTGTCATTTCTTTTTGTAGACCTCCCATTGGCTGATTATGATGCTGGGTCGAAAATGATCTACGGGGCAAATATTTAAGCTTTAGCAATAACAAATTACGTAAATTTGTCGTTTTCGACCCGGCGGGCTTAAATTCATTAATCTACAAACATTTTTTGTTATTTATTTAATAATCACCAAATATAGCTCAGATTCCATTTTATACTGGATATCTAACAACAACAATACCAATAGAAAGGATTTGGGAAGGTATCGGCCAGGGCTTGTTTAGTATGTACCATCCCGCCATTTGCCTGCTAGGACTGAGGCAAACTTTGAAAAACCGTAGTCAGGATGGTTGGCAGAGGGAATCAATCCCATGACCTTCTGAATGCGAAGCCAACGCTCTACCATTTGACCAACTTGACTCGTCATGTTAGAGTACGAATGTAGAGTCTAGCAAGTTTCATAAACTTTGGGTTCACAAAACGCTGTTATTTTGAGAAGGTTGATCGATAAGTGTCTTTAAAAATTAAGTAACTTCTTAAGAATTGTATATTCATTTTTATGTCTATCTTCCATTCAGGCGATATATTGATATTGATTATCTTCGAAACTATCATGAGCAACAGAAGAAAAAGAGAAGTATTACGTCAAAAGTCCAGAGGCAAAGTAATAACTTAAAGACGATGGCTGCAAAGTTTTTTGCATTGAAATCCCTGCAGCCAGTCGTAAATTTAAAAGAATAAACAATTGAGTTCGTGGTGAAAAAGCAGCTGCCTGTGGGCAGAAAAGCTACGAGGGAAGTTGGTGATCAAACATCGAATGATAAATAGGTGTCGAGTGTCGCTAGGCTCTTTGGACAATATAGATGTAACGAACTTTACTAGAAGTTTCTCCAACGACTGTCAATCCGTCGTTCCTCAATGGATCACTCCACACAAATGCTCTCCTTCAACTTACACTACACCTTCAAACATTTTTTTTTACTTGCTCGACATATTGAACAGTAGGATTTGTTCCTACACATACTGACAAAAATAAGTTTTCGACATAAAAACGTTACACCCTTTAGTAATTTAGAATGGATAATATACAGTGAAACTTCAATTATCAGACTTGATGAATTCATCACGTTATCAGAATGCAGAAATTCAGCTAATTATGGATTATTGCAAAATAAAAAGATGGATCTCTAAAGAAGATTGGCTCAATGTATATTCAAAACAAAACCATTTTTACTACAAAAAATAAATAAAAATTAAACACAAAGGATTTAAATACAAAATTTAACAATTTATTAAATACAGAATTTAAAGAAAATTATCTAGTCTTTGAATGAATATGTATTGCACTAGATTTTAGTTCAATTTATTTTTAAGAAGATTAATAAAGACTCCTTTCCATACAAGGCATTTTTTAAAGTAAATATAATTTTCAATTTTTTTTTTTAAAAAAAACAAGTATACTTTCTTTAACAATTTTATTGCTACATGGAAACCTGAGCCTTAACCTACTTTCCAACAGTTTACAACAATATTAAGGAACTTTCAGTATCATACAACAAGCTTTTGAATACCATTCTTACTTAACGACACTACAACACGACGACCATTTCCACATCTTCATCGTCATCGTGGTGCTGACCACCAAAATGACTTCACATACAAGAGCATATGGTAGTTACTGGGCGCTAGGTCGGGACTGTGCGGAGGGTGATTAAGTTGATGATGTGATAAATGTTTGAGTTTGAGTTGCCGCGTATGGACGGGCATTGTCATGAAGCAAAACAATCCCTTTACTCAGCATGCCATGTCTTTTGTTTTTGGATTGCACAGCGCAACTTTTGTAAGGTGTCACGATCAGAGTTGGCGTGGGTCAATGAAAACTTGACCCACGACCCACTGACCCACCACCCACCGTGACCCACGACCCACTGGCCCACCACCCACCATGACCCACTCTGACCCACGACCCACCGTGACCCACTCTGACCCACCACCCACCATGACCCACTGTGACCCACCACCCACCGTGACCCACTCTGACCCACCACCCACCGTGACCCACTCTAAACACGATCTACGGCCTCTTCTGAACTGACTAAAGAGTTTACACTTGTAATAAAACAAGACTGTGAAATTGTCACTAATCGGAGTTTGAATTTCTACGGACAATCGCTCAAGCACCACTCTGTTGCAATAACGGTGGATCTGACCTTTACGATATAAAATGGTAAAGTGTTTGTCAGTAAGGAAATTGAAATAGTTCGAGGTTGGGGGAAATTAGTGTGAGCCTAAAATATACTTGTACTAAGAGAGTATTCTTGCAACTGTTAATTTCTGAACTCATTCCACAAGAAACTTCTATTCGCAGGAAAATACCCCTGAACAATATGGAAAAGGTTATGGTTTCTCAGTTCAAAGTATTTTTCTCACAAAAGACTTGAAAAGTCAGTTGTTCATAGGATATAAAGGTGCTCGGGTACCCTATGTGAGAGCATTTCCATAAAGTATACTCATAATTGTCATTTGTGTAATCACTAAAACACCACGTTAAATTTAAGTTACAAATATGCATAATTGCAATTATTATGAATATTTATTCAAAGTAGTTTACCTAAAGCAAAGAAGAGAGTTACTAAAAAGTAGGTTCAAAGTTGAATAACACAAATAAACCATTAGTAATACAAGTATACATTTTCTGTAACTCGTAATTTTCCACCTTAAAACAAATCTGAAATCAGATTTATTTCCTGTTGGTAACTTTTTGGCTGTAAATTATCCGCAGTGGAATGATGTCCATCCTTCAGCCGAGAAATAACTAACTCGTCTACTTTGAGCTTGTCTAGCGGTGGGCCATTAGCATTGATGAGCAACAAGTTAGACAATGTTTGAGCACTTAGTGTATTTCTAATATTAGTCATCTGTAAATTCATAAGGGGAAATCCCCGTTCGCACTCTGTCGTGGAAATTGATAATACTTCTACCCGATTTCTGCAACTTCTCATCGACAATCTACTTGTTAGACTTAAGTCTGATAACGATTTTTCTCGGTCAGTTTTGAAATACTCAGCAAAATGTATCATCTCTCTATCACCATACAACATCCTTTCCATATCGACCATGTCAGTTGGCAATGTCGACCCATGTAGAACAGAAACTTCATCTTCCACGCCTTTGATAGGGAATCTTGTGAAATTATCAATTAAAGCCTGATAAACTGATGATTTCTTATTTGTTTATAAATTTAATTTTTGTAATTGCACATGAAGTTTTGATACCATTACCAAGTTCCCTCCCCCGTCTAAAAAGCGAAAGGGAACGAGGTTTCTGGAAAGTATTCAAAGGTGAATGGGAATTTCCCTCCTTCGTCAACTTAAATTACTACACTGCTGTTTGCCATGTATGAAATTACGATGAATTTCAATTAAATTATCATAATATAATTATTTCCTTGCTGAATTATCAATACCGGTACTTTTCAGTGAAAAAAAAAATGATGAAATTTCAAAGTTCCAAATCAAAGTAAGTAGACCAACGTAAAGGAAAAAAAAGAGTAAAATTTTCCATACAATTATGCGTACAATCCAAACTTCAAATTTCCGTGTAATTAAGCTTACAGTACAAATTTTATGCCTATTTTTCTCACAACTTTATGGGTTGATTGCCCTGTGCTGTGAGCGCTCCATATAATAAACATAAACGTCAGCAATTATTATAGCAGAAAGCAATGGATATATGAAGCCAAGCACTGTATTTTTTTTCTGATTTTTTTCTGAAATAACATCGATCGTTTTCGATCCTTTTTACAAACCAACTCACTACCAATTTTCCATATATAAAAAGCCCCCCCCCCCCCCACATGAAGGAGAATTTTAAAAAATGCTAGGACACATTCTGTTTATTTTCAATAAAGAGTTAATACACTGAATTTCAGCTCCGTAAGTTTAACGGCTTGCGAGATACTCATTTTTTTTTCCCGCAAAAATTCGGATCCTCACTACCTTCTTAGGATATTATGCGTTATAATAAAAGCAATATAACATCCCAATTTGGATGAAGGCCTAACTATATACCAAAAGTAATTTCATTTGACTTTGCAGTTTGACCGTGATGATCAGGCACACATAGTTACATTCATTTTTTTTTTAAGAATTTATATATTACAGTGATTCAAAAATGTATTTTTTCCAGTAGTTAGCTCTAAAAACTCACAAATCTCGAAAGCCAAGTTGTAGTGTAAGTCCTATTGCTATTATTACTATTAAAAATATCAATATCCAAAAGTGCCTGAAGTTCTTTTTTCACTTGGTTAGATATACTCACCTCAGGTAAGTAGACAGAAACAAGTGGAAAAGAAAGGGAAAGGAAGGTCTTGAAAGTAAAACGGAGACAAATTTACCAATCTTCAGAAGATACTGTCTACAATGCAGTGAGCAGAGAGTGTCGGTAGATCATACTGAGTCGGTGGGTCGCAGTGGGTCACGGTGGGTGGTGGGTCGCAGTGGGTCATGGTGGGTGGTGGGTCACAGTGGGTCATGGTGGGTGGTGGGTCGCAGTGGGTCACATGCTGTTGACCCACGACCCACTGACCCACTCAGAAAACTTGACCCACTGACCCACCGACCCACTGACCCACTCCATCTCTGGTCACGATACGTCGTACAATTTATTGGGTTACCACGAGATAGAAAATCTACAAGTAATACCCCTTTCCTGTCCCAAAGCACAGCCCACATGATTTTCAGGACTGAAATTCTTCGCTTAAACTTCACTTTCTTGGTTGATGATGAATGTCGTCATTTCATGGATTATTGCTTCTATTTCCAGCGGCTGAATTTTAAAGCGGTACTAAAAAGACACGTGATGTATTTACCCTATCTACCAGTTCTGGAGTCAAAGAAATCTCAAAAAGTACTTGAGCGAGCACCATCAATTTTGGCCACAGTGTAGAGGTTCAAAAATTAGGAAGCGAGTGTGTTGATGGAAGAAATTCATCTACCAAAAGTGGTAGAAATAAACTATTTCCGATTTTAATTCACTATAGTACTAAAAAGTTAATATTTAGCAAAACGCTGTTTCATGCAATCAATTAGGCAATCAAATAATATATTTTTTCTATTCTGAACTCTGTATTGAAACCCGAGGTGATTCAGCAAATTCAGGATCCAGAATTGATCTACAAAACGATTTAAGATACCAAAAAATGGTATTATGCAATCAATCAAGCTTGACAAGAATGTATTCCGTCTCCATCTAATCTCTTAACTAAAACCGGAAATTAATTTTACTACCATTTCCAGTTTCAATATTAATTTTTAAAATACAATTCATCAGATTCTAGAGCAATGATCGGCACACGGGATACAATATTATTCTATGCCCGTTCGGGGTACGGTGGACTTCTCTAACCTTTTGAGTGCAATTACCAGAATCAACCTCAGCGTTGTCAACCAATTGAAACTAACGTGTGAGCAGGGTTGAATTCATGGGGTAGCCCGGGGGAATCCCCCCGAAAAAATCATTCCCCTCCGGAGAAAATAAAAAAATTTCAGTCACAAAATGTAGAAATTCACTAATTATTTGCTTTCTTTCCGTGCACGTGCAGACGGAATCCAATCTCTCAATATACATATAAATGACGCAGACCCATTCTATATAAATATTAAACATGTAACATCTAAGATATAATACCAAATAGCCAATAAAACTTGTATTTCTTAACGCTATGACAGAGTTTGGCAGAACATGAAATTGTCAACTGTTGAAGAAAGGTTTGTATTTTAGTAGGTACTATACTCTCGCCCTATATTGTATATTAGTAGGTAGCACTAGCATAGGTTGAGATAGGAAAGGAAAGATAGGGAAGATCTTTCGATCATTCCATATGATCTTTGATGTCAACATACTTCAGTTCTTGAAAATGTACAGTTCTTGCATTATTTGAAACAGGGCACCTAAATCCCATTTCTCGCATCGGAAGTAACAGACGTAAATGTGTTTTACGATTGTTAAAGTAAACACACTTTTCTTTAATTAAAAATAATTCAGTTAAAGGGAGAGATTCAGAGGGCGTCATTTAGAGGGATCAGGGAGGAACAGTTATCCCTCCTGGATTAGAGACTTATATAGAATTTATCAATATGATAGTAGTATATAAGTGAAAGATTGCTATTGAAGGTGATGAAGATCCTGCTCAGAGCCGTGCCATGGGGGAGGGGCAAGCGGGGCGACGGCCCCGGGCGCCGAAGTAAGGGGTGCAAAATTCGGGAGGGAAAAAGAAAAGAAAAACAGAGGAATAAAACACATGTGTACATATTATATAAAATGAAAGGAAAAAAAGTAATGAAAAGTGCTCAAAATCAAGAAAAAGCATGATTTACTTTTTAAAATTTTCTCACCTTTCGCGGCTGGTCTGTCGACCTCACTCATACATACGGGGGTGCCGTCGTATACTCTCGCGCCAAGCGCTGATTTTCCACGACACGGCACTAATCCTACTGAAGATTTCGTAAACTAAACAATTGATGTATATGCAGTGAAGAAACCAAGGCTAATATGCTTGATTTAGAATCAGAAGTGTGAGAAAGAATGATAACTTTTTGTTAATATATTCCTATGTATGTTTGTTTTAGGGCAAACAATATTTGAGTTAATTTAAATCTTTTTAAAAACTTCTACATTAGTAACAAACAGTAACTACTGAATATAGAAAATAATAGCAAAAATAGCTACTGTAAATAGCAGTTAAAGTTTAGTCTAAAATATTTTACCCAGTCTTTATTTAATGTTTTAGATAAAATTAAACGATTGTTTTTTTTTTTTAATTATAATCTCACATTGAATATTTATCAGCAATTAGTCTCAATATTAGGTAAGATGTGAATGGAATTGTTAAATATGTTGCTTTCTTGCACAAATACAGAAGAACAACTCTCCCTCCCGAGGAGTTGACATTCCCCCCCCCCTTCGGGTGAAAATGTTTGAATTCAACACTGCGTGTGAGCGTCGTCGATCAGAGTTTCAGTGCAGGTTGCCGAGTATAGAAGATAAAGGATGGCTGAATAGAGTATGTGCTTCTGTCCAACCTCATCTGCCTAATCCCTGTGTAAGGTAGACAACGAAACAGTACCTCTTCTAACTTACTAACGTGTGTGTACAGTGCTGTCCTGTTGCGACAAAACGCTGTAACTTTGGCGGAGCAGTTTTGAGAAAAAGAGCCGTAAAGTCGCTACACACCGGCTAATTTTCTACTTACATTGAAATTCTCTTTGGTATATTTTCAAAAGTATTTGTCTCGGCTCAATGCTGGGGCGGGGGAAATTCAAAAATGCTTATAGCGACAAAACAATGTAACTCAAGTTACAGCGTTTTGTCGCGACACGGCAGAGTGGTTGTGGACACCCAACCAGTCAGTTTCTTCGAAGACAAATACGTATTTAGCAGCAGTATGACGCGGATGTCTATGGCGTGATGCAACACTCATACCGGCAGGGGCGTCATTTAGGAAGGCAGGGAGGGGCATTTGCCCCCCCTGAGTTTGAGATGTATATAGATTTTATCATTAGAATAGTAGTAAATTGGTGAAAAACGCGAAATTTTACTTATATCAAGAGGTCCTGCCCCCCCCCAAAGCAAAATCTGAAATGACGCTCCTGCATACTGATAAAAAATATAAATTTAAAATACATTATAAATATAATCATCAGCGAATACGATGATAACACTTTATAATGAACATTCAAAGAGTTTAAAAGACATTGCGACAAATAATATAGTACGTTATATTGATAGTTCAAAATTTCGTTAGCAAACTAGTTAACAGTAGAGTTAGTCAATACTATTCATATTTAACATAATTAATATAATTATTAATAATAAGAATAATGCTATTTCTTGATATTATGATAATATTGAAGCAAAATTTTAGTTCAATACTTTTCGGAACATGTCAGCGATTCCCTCCCATTTAAATTCCCCGCTATTCGAGGGAGCCACTTCAAGGTAAAGCTTCCTTAGTCCATATGATACGTTACGAGAATGATTCTATAAAGACACACATATATTTAGGGTGTTACAAAACAACACTGACAACTTTTGGGAGGTGCTTCCTGACACCAAGATAAAACAAAAGTATAGACCAACTTGGGTGCAAAAATGGTTCTTTCGGAGTTATTGTCTGCCGAAGACATGAAAAAATTAACTTTAAAATCTTAAGAAAGTACATTTTAGTGAAATGTCTACAATTGCGGCTTCTAGCAACAACGGAATTTCTTTAGGCTTTAAATTGTGTCAAACACTGTTCAGTAAAGGTAAATTTTGAAGCATGGAACGAGCGCATCATACCTCTTCCAAAAGAAGTCATAATAATGTTGCAAGGATCCCCTCAACACGTGCTAATGATTACACTGGTCTACATCAATTTTGCTGACTGGAGGCTATCAGCTGTTCTTTAATAATTCGAGTGTGCTAAATCCAAAAATGAAATCCGTTTTTCTCTATCACGTCAGGTATTTTCACAAAATGAAATTTTATCTAATATTTCATGTATGCTTTAGAACCATTAATCGTAACGTAGTTCTACAAGATGTCACAAGATGGCAGCACATTCACTGTTACGTTTAATTTTATTTTTACGAGTTAATATCATGTTGAATTAAAATTGAAGAGGATATTACGTATGTAAAGGGTTGAAATAAAGGAACACTCGCAGGGTGCTGCTGAATTTTTATGCAGGGTGACGAATTACGCGGCACTCTTTGCTTATGGAAAACATGGCGAGTTAATAGATTGGGAAAGTTGTGCTAGAATTTTGTAGAAATTTTGCAAACATTTACTATCTGGTTATTTCAAGTATTGGTGCGCTGTATTGGTGTAGTGATATCTACTGGATTACAGCTATTGTAGTGTAGACTACACACATTCTGATCAAGTTGGCAGCTGTACCGAGTTTAAATAACATTACATCTATTCGTAGAAAGTGTAAGAACGATTCGGATATATTTTGCTATATTTGTGGTTCTTTCACAAGCCCGAAACAACGAACAAATATTTCGGAATTTATACGAAAAGTGTATCATGCATATTTCGGAATTCAATTGGGCGACCAAGATAAGCGATGGGCACCACATAAAGTATGCAGCACTTGTGTAGAAAATCTCAGACAATGGAGCAAGGGTCGAAGAACAAGCCTTAGTTTTGGAATCCCAATGGTGCGGCGAGAGCAGCAAAATCATGTAAATGACTGCTATTTCTGTATAGTAAATGTATCTGGTATGAGCAGGAAATCTAAACATACTGTTCAGTATCCTGATCTTTACTCTGCTAGAAGACCTGTTCTTCACAGTAATGAAATTCCCATCCCTACATGCAGCACGTTTGCAAGTTCCATTGATTATGACGATTGTCAACACAATACAGAACGTAGTGACGAGGATTTTGTGGTGTCTGATGAATGCAATTCATGCAAACCCTTCACTCAATCAGAATTAAATGATTTAATTCGCAACCTTGCTCTGCGAAAAGCATCAGCAAAATTGCTGTGTTCAAGACTGAAAGAAAGGAATATGTTGCACCAGGAAAACTATCGTATATCGGGACAAAGAGAAGCATCTATTACAATATTTTCAAAAATATGAAGAACTTGTGTATTGTTCAGATATAAAAAGACTAATTGAAGCTATGGAATGTGATTATGATGCGAATGAATAGAGGCTCTTTATTAACTCTTCGAAGAGGAGTTTAAAGTGTGTATTGCTGCATAATAGCAATAAGTTGGCATCCATTCCTGTTGGTCTTCTTTGCTTTATTTGTTTATGGGACAGCCGTGCAAGAAATGAACACTGGGTACGAAGATTGTGGCCTGCCAGAGTAGATTTTGAAGTGGGAGTGAAAATCATCCAGAATGAACCGCTTGTTGACCCTAAGAAAGTGTTACTCCCTCCACTACACATAAAGCTGGGATTAATAAAACAGTATGTAAAATCTTTGAATCAGGATGGTGCTTGCTTCAAATACATTTGCTCGAAATTTCCTGCATTGACACAGGAGAAAATGAAAGCTGGTATTTTTGACGGCTCCCAGATAAGATTGCTAATGAAAGATAAAGAGTTCTTGCAAACCATGAACCCCACAGAAAGAGATGCATGGGATGCTTTTTGTGCCGTTGTTACAAACTTTCTTGGAAATTTTAAAGCGGACGACTACGAGGAACTTGTTGACAATTTCTTGGCCACATTTCAGAAGTTAGGAGTACATATGAGTATGAAGCTTCACTTCCTACACAGCCATCTAGACTATTTTCCTTCCAATCTTGGTGCCCTTAGTGAAGAACAGGGTGGACGAATTCATCAGGATATCAAAACCATGAAGAACCGGTACTAGGGAAGGTGGAACGAAAACATGATGGCGGAATATTGCTGGTGCTTGCAGCGTGACGTTCCGGAGGCCACTTAATTCTGAAAATCAAAGAAACGAAGATTTTTGCCTAAATAGGTAAGCACGCTGTGTTATTTGGTTGTGTATTTATTTATCAGCTTGAGGTCGTAAATGAAATTAAAAAATGTACTGGATTTGCCTAACTTTCTATCAAGTCTAAATTCATTATGACAAATAGGTTCGTAAAACTACTCCATACGTAATATTCTGGAACCATAAACATCAAATCGTATATATATATATAGTATGATATGTATAGGTTGGTATCAGTAACTTTATCGTAACTTGTTCCGTATTTATATTTAATATTAAAGCAATAGTACAATATTTAATGTAAGTTTCTTACTAAGATATATGGAACAAATAAGAAATTCTGTCATTGTAAGTGTGATCAGATTGTATAAAATTCTGACGTGATAGGCAAAAACTAACTACACCACTGGAATCAGCGACCTCGATTTAAAAAAAAAAACAAGTCAAATACCTCAGTCAGCAGAAAAAAAGTTTTCATATGTAGACCAGTGTTATAAAGAACCTAGCAGGCAACAAGCCGACACGGAAGACACCGAGGAACACTGAAAGCAAACGGACCTCATAGAAGGACCCGAGGAGGACAAATAAAAGGAGGACCACAGATTGACCCAGCATCAGTCGACCAACTGATCGCATAACCTTTACCTTCCTATGTCGCTGTGGACTAGGAGCATCTCTTCCTTACCCTATGTCGCACTGAACTAGGGATCCCATCTTAAACTTATAATCCGATTCTAACCTACAACCTGCCAAAATGTTCTGGAAACTGCCATGATTGGAAGGGGCACCCGGCAAAACATTTAGTATTCCTTCACTTGGTCATTGAGGAAGTGACATTGAATTAGAGACACTTGTATTTATTATATTTTGTAATAAAACATGGTGTTGGCCCGGCTTCATCGTCTTAACGAAGTAAATTTCCTATGAAAAAGCATAAATGCCAGTAACTGAGACGGCTAGAAGTAATTAAAAAGTTTCTTAATGTATTCATTTCTACGTGTCCCAAATTACATTTTTTCCTTGAAGGAAACTTCATCTTATCCTAGATCGACTGAAATAGATCCACCATGAAAATCTCCAAGCTGTGGTGCTGGAAATAAGGCACTCCGAGCAGTAAGAACGAAGTTAATAAGGTCATCTTCTTTATTTCTGAGTAATGATAGAGGAAAATCTTTTAAATTTTTAAGATCTCTATAAAATGTCTCAGTACAGATTTTCGAATTTTCTTCTTATTTTCAAAAATAAGGAGTTTTCAGAAGTTTAAAATAAAACAATCAATTAAAAACGGCTATAACGATTTAGAACATCAACATTTCATTGGCAAACTTATACTATGTTAAAGATACTTTCTCTTGGTAAAACGCAAAAGAAGGTAGTTTACTTATAGAGATGAGCTCCTCCGTGGCTAAGCGGTTAGCCTTGGCTAAGGGTACGCGCCTTTGGCGTGGGAGACCCCGGTTCGATTCCCGGCGGGAGCTCATGTGGTTCGGATTCCACGTTAATCAGTAGGTCCACGTTTCACATAACCTCTCTGCTGAAAGGGACGCTAAACTAAAATAAACTCAACTCAACTTATAGAGATGAATTCTTTCTGGAAAATTTCTCATACATGAGCCACTCGAGTTTGTTCACATCTTATTGAGCTGAGCGAAGCGAAGCTCTTATACTCGGGTTAGCCGTTTGGTTGTCCGCGAATTCCTCCTAGACCGTTTGGCCGATCTCAACCAAACTTAGCACGCAGATAGAGTATGTCGTGCTGAGTGACAACATAGGTGGAAATCAAAAATCCGATGTACCATCGAGGAATAATCACCGAAAAATGCTTGCATAGACTTAACATGGGGAAAAAGTTTTCACGCGATTTTTTTTATCAATAATTAAAAATGGCATTTATTATTGCATAATGGCCAGGAATGATTACGTAGTTTAAGCTCGCTCAGCTCATTTCATTGCAATCGGGTACATCCATTGCATTTCTAGCAAATAAATGTTTTAATAATAGCCTGAGAATATAACTCATTTGTCCTTTTAAAAAAGCACGCGAGGTGGTTTACTCCTGTAGGTATTGTTTCTCATTGGAAAAGAGCATGAATTTTGATGTCGAGATGGAAGACTAGACCGAGGTTTTTGAATACAAAAATATACAATTTTCGAGAGGAAAATTCAATTTTTTGACACTTTTTCTAGACGAGAAAGTACGAAATCTTGTCTTCAGAGGGACACTACCTGGGATGAGTTGTTGTTCTGACAATTTCTGACTCAGACCATTTTGTCGAATTTTATACATAAATGTTCCACTAATAAGCCTACAATACGGGATAAGTCGTTTCTCATGAAATATTCCACAACAGATAGTTTACTCTCGAAACGATCTTTTCTCTTTTTTCCCAGCTTAATTCATTTAAGTTTCTTGTACTCAAAAAATATCAACGATTCTGTTAGAAACAGTTAAGTTTCACCTCTTTTTTTTCGCAGTGACCTGTATGTGCACTATTAAGTTTACAAAAAGACACTAACCTAGAGATAGTGAAAGGGGACAGATTGTCAAATAGAAGTAACGAAATATAATTTTTCGAGAGAACACATGCATAATGCACTTTGTGACTCTGTGTGCAATTTGGGATGATGTTAGACAGACTACATGAGACTTGTAGAACATTCTTGTGTTACACATGTCAGAATTTGTTATAATTAGTTACCTAAGATCAGCATATGCGCATCAGAATTTATTTAAAGCCTGGTCAAATAAATGAAAATCGTAAACATAGCTAACTAAATATTAAGGTGGATCACCATCCGAAAGTCAGTACATATTTTAGCTCATTGCCTTAACTACTGCGCAGTGAAATGTTACATATTATAAATATTGTACTATAAAATAGAGTAATGTTTCAGTTACAGCACAAGACACTTATTCATTTGGTTGTCTCTCCTGATATCGAAAAATGTAAAAAATAAAAGAAAATATTTGATTCCTTTTACAATGAGCACACAAGATGGCACTTGCTGTTAAATCTTACTAGAAGTGCTCCGTTTTATGAAATGTTTATTAGTATGTGTGAAATATTTTAAAGTAACGATCTTATCACATAATAGATATATTGTTTGACCATTTTTCGTGTTTTGTTTCATATTTTATTTAAATATTAATTTACATTTAAGGAAATAGATTTTGAGACGAAACTTGCGCAGAACGCCATAATGCGTTGTTGCCAAATTTATACTTTACTGTAGTAGTCACAATAAGGAAATTCCTGGATTCTACTGTTGCAGTTCGAGAAGCGTAATTGCGGTAAGGGTCGAAAATTAATTTCTCCATTAGGTATCCAAGCAGAATTCCATTATTACTCCCTTTATTATCTGGCATCAGTAAACACTCGACACTATCTGGCAACGTCATATTATTCAAGCACCGTTTAGCATGGCACTGGAAACACCTAGTGATCCACCTTAAGAATTGATAGTAATTAAAACCGCTAAAGTATTTAGTATGCTCTTAATTAATCATAGTATCAATTTCTGACATTCTAGAGAAATCTATCTGGGACAAAATATATTGATGGATGGTATCATTAAAGAATACATTAAAAGGTTTTAAGACGAGGGCAATTTCATATCTAAAATTAACCTAATATCTGAAGTTTATTTTTTTAAATAAATGCATTCTGTGTATTTTAACATATAGCTTCAAATCGTGGACACTAAGAAAATAAGACATTCATTATGTGCATATTACATAACCAAGCATGAAGAGATGCTTGCAAGAAATCACCCGCAAAGAAAATAAATGACTCACATTCCCCAGGAAATTTTAGAGAAGTCCCCTATATTATCCTGAAAATAAACATTGAAGTTTCAGTAGGGTGAACATATTGCAAGGAAAAACGGTGACCGATGAGGAAAGGTAATTTTGGCGGCATACATGAGTATATGCAAAAATAATTGCAAAGGATAAACGGTTATAGAGAAGATACAGACATTTATTTATCCAAGAGTGCATTGCTAAGGCTTGATTTTATATGTCATAGTATAATAGGTTACGTTATTATTATAAGTGTGTTGCAAGCTTATGATATTCCGTCTAAGTACATAATATTGTGAGAAATGTTTTTCCTTTGTAATAAAAACATATATTACCACGTTTAGTACCAAGTTATTTAAAAGTATAATAACTCAGAAACCGATCTTTTGTGTGTGTGTGTGTCTTTCAGCAAAGCGAATTTCTTTAACATACAATTGTTATATAAACGAAACCAAGAAAGTTCCGTCGCTTTTTATGGAGGTCCGGGTTCAACTGGCCCTCACACCGTGAGTTGAATGCGAACGGATATAAGGTGAAACTCAGTTATTGCTTTGGGTATACCCAACATACTACCTGGTAGTGGCAGTTCAGTTACACCGTGAAGTTGGGTAAGGAACGTGGCAACTACGCAGAGCGTCCTAAGGGCATGTATGTTTTACGAGTTCAAGTTCGGATCAAACTCCGCTGCAGCGGGACGGAAGACATGCCATGCCTCTGGTGAGGGTATCGTAACTACGCGGACAGTGCAGTGGTGGTTTAACAAGTTTAAGAACGGTGACGAAACACTTAAGGACTACGGTATCGAAGACTCATCACGTGCCGGAAGAGCAGCACATGTACGAAGTGAAGGTCTTCAATCAGCAATTGAGGCAAACAGTGGTCAGACATGTGAGGAAGTGGGACTATAATTCAGTGTAAGTGGAGGAACCATTCGACAGAACCTCCATTAACCTGGGAAGCACTACAAGTTGGGTTGATTTGACTCAGTACCAGAACGCAAAGCGAGCAGACACCTGTGTTTCTTTGCTGCCTCGCCTGAGGAAGGAGCCATTTCTGGACCGTTGTTGATATGTGATGAGAAGTGGGTCCTGAACAAAGCTCCACGGCTCCGTCGTCATTGGTTAGCATCCCATGAACCGATTCCAAAATAGCCGAAACCAGTACTGCACTAGAAAAAGGTCCCTTAGTGTGTTTTGTGGACTGATCTCGGCATCATACATCGGGAACTGCTACTAGCTGTCAGAACATCAATGCAACTGTGTACTGTCAGCAGGTGAGCCGTGTTCTAGAAAAACTCAAAACTCTGGAGCCAGCACTTCTGAATTCCAAAGGGGCCCTCCTGTTATAGGCTAAAGCTAAGCCACACGTGGTTAGGATGTTTCGGGACACCATTCTACTAATTGAATTAGAAACACTATTGCACCCGCAATATCCTCTGAACATTGCACCTTCCGATTATCATCTGTTCCATTTCTTGGACGATCACCTTAGAGGACGCCAGTTCAAATTCCTAGTAGAGGTGCACTTGATACCTTCTTCGCTTCATGGCTCACTAAGTACTAGCGCGATGGTATCCATGAACTTCCAGAACCTTGGAAGAAGCTCGTCAATGCTTAGGTGACATATCGATGTCCGAACGTGGTGGGTGAAAAAGAGACAAAACTTTCTTGGTTACCTTTATACTTGAAAATAAACATGTCTTCACCTTTATAAAATATAATTATTAGTTAAGTAAGTAAAATAAAACATTCATACAGGTACGAGCTAGGAACTAAATGTGTTTTCAGTTCGTAAGTTTAGCATGGTATCTACCTAGACAGCTACTTATGCTCCATGTAAAGCAATAAATAATATTTTCAAATTTTAGAGTCAGTTCTAAGTTAGGTCTTTCTCCTTTAATCCAAAACAATTGAAAAGACATCCACAACTTTTAAAAGGCCGGAACAGAAAGTGAAAAAAAGAATTTATTCACAGACGAAGTGAAGAAGAAAGTTGCCTCGTACAATCAAACTGCTTGAACGTTGACAAGTTCCCTTACGACCCAATTCTGGCCATGTTCCAAACTTTTGCAATGGATTCCCTTTCGCCATGCGATGCAATAAGAACACAGGAGGAAGACCTGGTATTTCAAACACGCACAACTCAAGACGTGTAAGGTTAGTCATGTTCAGGAAAGGAGATCTGACAACTTGTAAGCCTAGTTACAGTGAGTGCGAATACTGAGAAACTACCGAGGAAAAGGGGAATTATGTATCTTTAGTTTCTCGGAAGTGGCGGTGTAGATTTCATTGCCTAGAAAGCCAACTAGGTTTCATTAGTGGTCTACAAGAATGTTATTATATTTGCGGTTACTAATTTGCAGGCCATGTAATTTCCTTTATAGATTTTTATTAATATTTACCCAGTCCGAAGAAAAAAATCTGAAGAATTACTTGATGGACACATTTTGGACACACACCGAGAAAAAGGAATGTATGTGATGTAGGTAAAAACATAGGTTACATGTGTAAATCCTGTAGTTTTTTAACTTAACGTACAGCAAATGTATAATTGAAAAAGTATGTTTTCCGCATAAGTGTTTCAAATAAACGTACTTTTCGTACGAACGAAAAAATGTATAGACGGTTAGGATCTCACATACAGATGGACGTATGTAACATATAGCTAACGTATATAACATATGTATACGTACGTAATACATCGAAGACTGTTAGATGTCACACATCCTGCAGCTTCATGATGTAATAAGTAAGCGCGAGAAGGGGCAGTAAGTATGTAGCATATGGATAAAATATGTTACGTAGTAAACATAAGGATACCGTATATTTGTACAATATACCGCTGTCGGGATAACTGATTTTTTCAGTTCATGTAGAAAGGAAAATGTTAGGAATCGAGTTTCTCGATTATGGAAATATTCAAACCGCGAATGATAAAAACCTACATTTTCCGGTTTTAGCGTGCATTATTATAGAACAAAAACGAGATGAAGAAAAATGGTTCCTTGCATACAATTACACGTGCCAAGATAAATGTGAGAGCAATTAATAAAATCCATACCTTATGGATTGAACTCACGTTTCGGACTCAGACACGTAAAATATTGGTTACACAAATTGAACTTCCTAGTGATCAGGATTCGATTGCCGTTCGGAGCCCATGTAGCAGAAATCTCATATAAAGCTGTAGGAGCAAGTCTCGTATAGCCTTCATGCAGAACGGAAAGCTAAACTTTAAACTAAATTAATTACCCCACTATGAATTCTTGTATTTAAAAGTATATATATATATATATATATATATATATATATATATATATATATATATATATATATATATATATATATATATATATATATATATATATATATATAATTTCGTATCTGTTGTGGGCGAGAAAAATGTTGGGGTAGTTAGATTGAATATCATCTAACGAAATGTTATTTAAATTGAATTTGAGATGTTCCGTGAATTTTTTATCATTGTTTTAGAAACGAGGGAGACGTTTTCACGGTAAACGGAACGGGGGGAGGGGTCTAGAAAGATGTCGGGCTGCTACATAGCAGAATTTTATACTCATCTGTAATATTTATATATTTGTTATACTTTTAAAGAAATTTACTTTAGCCTGTTTTTATGTTTTGATATGATTTTTGATCAAATTCAAAACTTCAAACACACAATCATAATGCAGTTATTCTCGGACCCAAGTCGTGTCACTTTTTTTACAGTTTGAACTGTGTTTTAACAATTTAATACAATTGAATTTGACAGAATTCAAATTTAAATATAAGGTACTTTAGCTTATTTCTGCAGTCATATAATCATACAATTTGTATGATAAATAAAAAAAAAACGAAGGACATGTCGATGTTTCACAATTATGTAATCGAATAGCTGTCGTCACCTGTAATATGTTCTGAACGAGGAGTAACACTATTTCAGTGGCGGATCCAGGGGGAGCGATCGGATCGCCCCCTCCCCAGAAGAGGAAACTTTCTAATTTTGTATATATAAATATAACCCATCCCAGAGTTTGGAGCTTTTAAAAGTAGCAGTATTACAACCCACCGCCCCTCAGGTGTCCGTCCTTGATCCGCCCCTGCGACTACTATATGTATTTGTGTAATGTCATAAGATAGTCTAGTAACATTTCTAGAAGTGTTCGTTGTGTTCCCCACTTATGAACCGTTGTTGAATGAATATGATCTAACAAGAAAACAAAATCACGGTTCTCATTGAAATATTTAAAATTACTTATTCCTAACTTGTCCTTAAACTCAAGTAAAATTTGGAATACCACATGTTACTGTTCAAATTCTTATTTTGATAACAACCTAAAATATTGGTATTACTATAATTACAGTGTAACATGGGTATAGCAACATTAATATCTTCGGCACCTCATCTTTGCATCAAATTTTAAGTAGGACTAATTAATTACTTACAAGGCAAGTATAATTGTTATATAATGTTTAGTACGACATTCACAAGTGCATCAAACTCGTATTTGACGTTTGCCTCAGTGATAAGGCTAGTGACACGTGTACAAACACAGTGCATGGGTTTCGTCTGAGCTCTTCAGTTTCTTCCATTTTCTTCAGTACAGCATTTTATTGATTATCATCTCCTTTAATCTCGGAGCATAGTTATGGAACTTTAAGCTAGAAATTTCATTTTGCGTATAATGTTAGTGCCACAAGTAAGTGGTGGTGTCTTTTTGCAGAGAATGCATGCCAGCTCAGGAATTCGCGTTTGGAAGTTAGTATACGTTTACATCAAGATAAGAGGTAAAAACAAGTCGAATTTCATTAATTTTGTTTTACCATTCTCAATTCTTAAAGCATCTACCAGGTACTCACTGGTTGTTCTTGGTAAATTCGTAAGTCCATCCATCGTAAACTTGTTCATAATCATTGTTAATCTACTATGTTCTTTCTACTTTAGCCATTTCCGTACGGGAAACTTTTTATCTTTAAACATTCCCACAAAACTTCAATCGCAGTGAAAAGAAATTCGCACTCTCGTTTGGGATTGACGCATCTGTACGACTCATGTAACACGTAAAAATGTAGCGAGACTTCTCCGGCCAAAGAAATAAAATGCTACACAAAAATATATAATTATTAGTGATAGTAGTTGGTATCCGCACAACCAGCACAATCGTGAGGGTACGTCGCGAAACGATTAGCATGTATCTTTTCCTACCCACAATTGAAGTATTAGTGTTTAGAAATATTGTTCAAGTTATAACATTGCTATGAACTAAAATTCAGCAGAAAGATACAGCGAATCGGGAAATGAAATATAAAGAAAAAAAACTTGAAACTTACAAAATGTATATCGGGCACGTACTAGAAAGCCCGTACTTGTACTAGCATGTACTAGAAGATGACTGATTGATATCGCTACGTTGGAGTAGATCAGTGATCGCCAAACCGTTGATCGCAAGCTGCTAGTAGCTCTCGGAGACATGAACGTTTCGGTTGGCTAACCTTGATTCCTCGACTGAGCTAACGCTAACGACAGGGGGCGTTGAGGACAACAATTGCTTGTTTCTCCCGCGCAAGTGTCATTGTCAGCCTCATTTCGCAGTTGATTGTATGCGCGTCGAGTTGTGCACGTTACGTATATTTTTCGTGTGTATATTAGACATTTGCTAAACGTTATGTTTTTCGTGTGTATATTAGACATTTGCTAAACGTTATGTTTTTCGTGTGTATATTAGACATTTGCTAAACGTTATGTTTTTCGAGTGTATATTAGACATTTGCTAAACGTTATGTTTTTCGTGTGTATATTAGACATTTGCTAAACATTATGTTTTTCGTGTGTATATTAGACATTTGCTAAACGTTATGTTTTTCGTGTGCATATTAGACATTTGCTAAACGTTATGTTTTTCGTGAGTATATTAGACATTTGCTAACTTGGATAGCTTGATTTCATATTTACTAGAAATGTAAGTTTATAGACAATAAATAAATTTAAGATTTTTTTTATTTTTTAAAAAGTTAGAAGTTCTTTTGGTTCGTAGCTCACAGTGTAAGATTTAAAAACAGCATGTGGTAGCAGAAACTTCAAAAGTTTGGCGACTACTGATATAGACTAATAGAATGTAATTAAACACTTTAGTGCCGGTAAGTATTTATTGCAGTTTAAAAAAAATTAGTCAATTAAATTAAAGTAAAAGAGAAGTATTATCTGCAATATGGGCTAATTGAAATGGTGAATACTTAATAGCTGCGAATTTGAATGTCAAATACAGCAGTATTATTCATCTCGGTTACAGACAAAGTCATTTATAAAAACATTATTCTTTTAGATGTTTCCCATATCTTTATACCTAAGTTTCAGTCCACTTAAACAAACGAAAGATAATTTTCTTGATTGTGTACTTTTTTGATGATGTATTGTCTGCCTGAAAAACCTATTATCTGAACCTTCGATAACCTTTATTTGGACTTTCAATTAATTTGCAAAGTACAAACACAAACCTAAGTTTAAAAACAATTTTAGAATTAAATGAACTAAGTATCACGTTTTCCTCATTTACTTCTATGAAGTGTAAAAAAGCACATCAGAATTATACACAATATACCATCGACTTGAATTCATCTCCGAGATTAAATGTTTTTTTTTCTGTTTCAGAATAAAAACTCACTTAATATTCTCCAGGCTGTTCTGATTGCGACAGAAGGGTTCACTTTTCTACAGTATACTGGGAGTTCGTAAGAAAAGAAGGGGAAAAAATATTAGAAGAAGTGCTTCTGCATATCTCTATTGTATAATGAATGACCCTCTTTGAAGCCTCGACATTTAAGCACAGAGATATTGGGTTACTATATAGTCTGCTCTAGCAAATAAGAACAAAAAATATAGTCATGTGATATATTTTTGTCTTGCTATTTCAAACATTTTTTGGCTGGTTGATATATCATTCTTAGAGCGAATTACAGTAAAACAAAACATAAAGGATCTCGTTCAAGTTAGTTAAATTGGTCAAGCTAGAACAATATTAGACACGCATGTTTGACATATGTACTTTCTCTGAATACAGAATAAAACATCGGATTAAGAAGTGGCCATTCCGATGAACGTATAGTTTTAGTATAGTTTGAAATGAAATGAAATGAAATCTTTAAGTTTTACGTCCCACGATTATGCCGGTTAGGCTAAAGGAGACGGTGATGATGAGAGATGAATGAAATGGTGGAATGAAGAAAGTGGGAGGAAACGGGAGAACCCCGAGAAAACCCACTTGCACGGTGTTTGTCCAACACAAAGTCCACACGGTGCGAGCTGGGATCGAACCAGGGACCCCAAGCACCGGAGGTTTAGTATGGTTTATCGATTACGAAAATTGTTGAAGTTTTGTTGGAGTTCGCAGCTTTTGTAAGAATCAGGAATTATATTTCTGGGCTCTCGGCATCTAAAGCCATTTAGCCTGTCACGTACATGAGGGATGAGGTCTCTCGGCGAGCACACCATCCGAGGAAAGGGAAGGAAGGAAGTGGGCTGGTACCATTAAGTTAGATACCATCCCGACATTTGCCTGCCGTGAATGAGGAAAACCTGAATCAAGATGACTGGCCTGAAAAAGCTGTTACACTTTTTAGACCATGTGTCCCCACCGGGAATCGAACACGAGACCGCTCACACTAAAAGCAAGTGCGTTAGTGACTAAATCACCCGGACGGAGCTTCTGTGAGTGACATTATGTATTGTGTTATAAAAAAAAATCAACAACTTTTTCTAATTACCATGTTCACATATCTTTTTTGTTTAATTTATTGCTGGTGTGTTAATAATATGTTCCTTTGCTATTGCATTTGTTTCCTAGCTGTCTTTTTTCTATTACCCTTGAAAATCCCTTTGCTTATACTTCATAGCCTTGTTTTTTTATTAGATTTTGTACTGGTTTATTTCCTAATACACGCGCGAGGCTCTAAATTATATAAAGGTTAAAAATACAGTGAGTTCTAATACCAATTTCTTCCGAATTTAACATCCTCTTCACTGGTATTTTACAGACAAAAAAAAAATAGTAGAATTGAACTCATTAATGTTTAGTATGTAGACTTGTAGAATTAATCTCGAAAGTCCTGAAATGTGCTGTGCATCACAATGTGGAATACTCTAATACGAGAGTCGTCCGATAAATATCCATTCAGAGATAAGACTTCATCATTTATTCAAGTTACCGGTAGTTTTTCTTCAAGCAGTTCCGTGACACTACAATTCCGTGCCACTGCAACATAGTTTTACTATGTGGCCATGAGTGTCTTTACTTCGGCAGAATAAAATTATATTTGCCCACCCTTTCTCCATTATAGAATTGACTGTACCATTTTATTATCCGTAAAGCGACTAATACTGTTTTAAATTTACAGATCAAAGATACACGATATCTTACAGCTATAACATTCATGTAGTGTGCATCTTCTTGTGATTTACCTAGAAAAGTATTTCTGAGCCTTTTAAACTCTCTTTTCACTGGCTTCATACGACCCTTCTTTTGTGTTACGTAAAATAAAAGCATTGTGAAATGTTTCAAAAATACCTTCACATTGACCCACTGGCAATCTATCCACTACCTCCTGGAGGGTCATGACTCTTCAATTGAGAATAACTGACAAGAAGTCCGTAATTACCATTTCCGAAGGAGTAGAATGCTACCAATTCCACTTTTCGAGCGTTACTAATTTTGTACATTTCTTTATCACATACAGCATTCATCAGATAAATAAACTTTCGCAATCATGCCTATACCTTTAAAGTAGGAGCAAACTAACTCAGTGATAGAGCCGTCACTTGTGGTGCCAGGGACTTTGGGTTTTATCCCAGACGAATGAAGTTTCTGGTCATGACCGTGAACTTTGTTGGGATTTTTCCCGATTCTCCTACACAATCACTCTACAAGCTATTTTACAATGATTAGTTTCCATTAATCAGCCGCTCCAGTTAGCCTGAAAGGCATGCTATGGGACGTTAACCCTCGGAAGAACTTTCACTCCTTGTAGTTTGGGGACATCCCAGTTCCCCTTATCATTCTTGTATTTTAAATGGGAACAAATATCAAATTGTAAACAGAATTAGTTTTATGTACTAATATTGCTATTATAACTAAATTTTAGAGAATGTTTATTATATCAGTGGCGTTCACAAAGAGTTACAAACATCTCCTCTATATAACATTATTGGGCAATATGAAAAATATATAACTATATGAATACAAACTTGTGTTTGGTCTGGTTAATAAGTGTTTATGTTCAAACTTGCGCAATCATTGAGAAGATAATTAACGTAAATTATTATTAATAATGATGCCTTTATTATTCTTTTTTAAATCCCCTTCTTGATAAAATTTTGTGTTTAGTTCTTGTTGGATATATTATTAAAATATATTTATTCTAATAATTTTGTTATCAATATGCTTGTCATCAGTGGCGTATTTAGGGGAAGGGGTGCTTCCGGGCTTAAGCCCCCCCCCCGAAATCTTACTTACTATAGTAAAGTATATGAAATATCTTGCAGAATTTTCATATTTTCAGGGAAAGCCTCCCCCCCCGAAAGTTAGCAAAGCCCTCCCCGAAACAAAATCGTAAATACGCCACTGCTTGTCATATACCTATGTCCGAGGGCTGATTGACAAAGACTGAGACTGATTATTGTACAGCAGTTTCCTTTGTTGTTGAATGCCGGCACGTTTGATAACTGAAAGAGTTGTGTTTCATGTATACTCTCACTAGGTGGCAGTATTGTCGTATTGGTAGTTTGGGAGTAACCCGCTGGGTTTTAGACACTGCATCCATTTCGCCTCACAACATACTGTGTATATGCATACAATGTAGATTATACGTCAAGAACAGTATGGAGTAATAAAGTTTTGTTTTTGCTTGAACCATACAGCTTCTGAAACATACGAAAAGCTCAAGCAAACTTACGGCGAAAGTGCATTGCCACGAGCAACAGTGTTTCGGTGGTTCAAAGAATACGAAAGACGTCTTTCATGTGTTAAGCAAGGTGGACCTGGTGTTTCGGCCTCTGCCGCGACAGAAATAAACATCAATACTGCTGCTGTGATTACCTGTGCGGCTCGAAGGATAACATTACGTAAACTGAGTGAAGTGTTGGTAATTTCATAGTGAAGTGGTGGTGTTTTTTCAATAATGCACAACCATCCGTGTTTGTGCCCGTTGGGTACCACGACTATTGACTCCGGGACAAGCTTCCTTGAGCTTTTCGTATGTTTCAGAAGCTGTATGGTTTAAGCGAAAACAAAACTTTACTGCTCCAAACTATTCTTCTCCTATAACCACCATTGTATGCATATACGCAGCATGTTGTGAGGCGACATCGAAGCAGTGTCAAAAACAGCGGGTTACACCCAAACTACCAATACGACAATGCTGCCACCTAGTGAGAGTATAAATGAAACATAACTCTTTCAGCTACCAAACGTACCGGCATTTGACAACAAAGGAAACTGCGGTACAATTTAATCAGTCTGAGTCTTTGTTGATCAGCCATCGCATAATATGAAATTCATATATTTCTATGTAGAATTAAGAAATAAAATATTACTTGTATTCGTGAATTGGACCAATAAAATTTGCAATTAGTACAACTTGGATGTAACGAGTGCAACTTTCCACGATAGTGAACACTAAAAATATGAAGAAAAAAACATAACATGTGATGGATATAGTTTCTTTAAAGAAAAGAACTTCCGTGCATCAGAACCTCGAGAACAAAATACATCACGAGTAGTAATGTTATAAAATGATAGACAAGCATTGTACGATAAAGCAAATTTATAATAAACAGCCCATTACAGAGATGGTCATTTTTCCTAACCCTCCCTCACCCTTACCCTCAATTGACGCCCCTCACCCTCCATTGACGCCCTCCCCTCCCCCTCCCCCTCCATTGACGTCCTCACACTCACCCTCCCTCACACATCATCCTCTATTGACGCCCTCACACTCACCCTTCCTCACACTTACCTCTCACTGACGCCCTCACACTCACCCTCCATTTACGCCCTCACACTCACCCTCCATTCACGCCCTCACACTCATCTTCCCTCACACTCACCCTCCATTCACACCCTCACACTCACCCTCCATCACACTCACCCTCAATTACTTTATCGCCCTCACCCTCCAACGCCCTCACCCTTAACTACTAAAATGAGGGTGAGGTGAGGGTGAGGGCGGCCCTCATGAGGACAAAATGAAGGAGGATGACTATCTCTGCGGTAAACTTCCAAACTATACAAATTCAATAGTAAAACTGGAAATAGTAGAAACCGGAAGTAGTTGATTTCTACCACTTACGGATTAAATATTAGGTTGTCGAAGGAGATGGGACCTATTATTGGAACGACGAATCGTTTCCCGAAAAACCGTTTCTCAATAGCTCTTACCGTTTTTGAGTTATGACCAATATTGTTGAAACCAAAAGTGGTTCAACATAGCTTCTGATTTAACTCGAAGATTGGTGAAAGAGGTGGAACCTATTCTTGGGATGCTGAATCGATTCCCGAAAACCGCTTGTCGATACCACTTACCGCTTTAGGTCTAGGAAAATCAATATTGAAACCGGAAGTAGTAGTGAATTTATACCACTTCCGATTTTAGTGGAAATACAGGAGTACAGGTGGTTTATCCCCTTAAGTCCTTAAATCGATTTCTGAAAATTATTTATCGCTAGCTATGTTTTATATTTGTTTATGAGTTATGAATATGTTTGTTGAAACCAGATATGGTCGACTTCTGCCACTTCCCGTTTAAGTAAGATTGTTGAAAGAGAAGGAACCTATTCTGGCAATGCAGAATTTATTCCCGAAAACCGTTTGTCGATAGCTCTTACCCTTTTAAGTTTATGAAAATAAATATTGACACCTGAAATAGTAGTGGATCCTACCACTTCCAGTTTCATTAGAAATGCAGGAGTTAAGGTGGTTCCTTTCATATCCATCTATTTCCGAAAACCGTTTGCCGATCGCTATTACCGTTTTTTACTCGTGGTCTTAAATTTGAAACTGGAAATTTCCGATTTCTACCACTTCCGGTTTAACAGATTGATTATCAAGGTGATTTGAGGGTACCTGTTAAGTAGGAGGTTGTTGAAGGAGATGCAACCTATTATTGGGATGCTGGATCGATTCCCGAAAACCGCTTGCCAATAGCTCTTACCGATTTTGATGTGATACCTGTTGACAGACAGACACACAGACGGACACAGCCGTTCTATAAGACTTCCTTTTCATATGCATAGAGTAGTTTGGAAGTCTAAAAGTACGTATATAGCCAAAAGCAGGAAATATCTTTTTATTTGATAATTAAATATAAAGTTATTTATTGCGGCTTGCAGCTTTGTACTTTTCTTATATATATTTTTCTCTTACTGAGAAGAAGAAATAAAGCTTTTTAAGGGTTAATGGGTGACTTTCGTTAAACTATAAAATTTTCGGTAGCCAAAAGCTTGCAGTAGATATTTTTATATATTTCGTAATTATTATTTCTATAAAGTGAAAATATATAAATATAGAAAAGTAATAAAGCTATGAGAAACATCTTGTCTTCGCGCATGAAAAGCGTATGAAACTGATGGAATATTGATATGACGATTTTCTGTGAACGACGATTAATTCTAAGAAAAAAACCACATTACATTTTCTAACATATTTTCCAGAAATGAAGAATTGCAAGATAATTAATTTTGTGAACCCTTACCCTCACCCTCACCTCCCTCACACTCACCCTCCATTGATGCCCTCACACTCACCCTCCCTCACACTTACCCTCCATTGACGCCCTCACACTCACCCTCCATTGACGCTCTCACACTCAACCTCCCTCAGACTCACCCTCAATTACTTTATCGCCCTCACCCTCCAACGCCCTCACGCTCAACTACTAAAATGAGGGTGAGGTGAGGGTGAGGGCGGCCCTCATGAGGGCAAAATGAGGGAGGATGACCATCTCTGGTCCATTAGCATAGTAATAGTATAGAGGGAAAATTGACTCATACATGGCATAGCTAAGTTATAAACACGTTTCGTATGATATGATATATCGTATTGCAGTACATGAAATGGTACAGTAGTTGCTACTAAGGAAACAAACTTCCAATGGATATTCCATATTTCCAATGTATATTTCTAAATAAAACTGGGGTATAAAATCAACATTTTCTCTGAACAAACATTATTGTGCAGAGTGTTTACTGTACAGTACTTTGTTTTGTTTTTCTTTTCAGTGTCAACGAATAAAGAACGTTTCTTCTTCAGTATCTGGGATTCTATCGTTTTCTTTTTATTTTTGTTGTCTTTGTTTTTGTGAAAGTTAATTTGAATGCTACATCCTCTCATACCTGCTCTTGTAAGTTTATTCAAATTAACTATTGTTGTTCCCGTTATTAGCCAACATACCATTCCATATTGTTCCTTTTTGCTAAAGTACTTTGTCGCTGTTCTATTTTGCTATACACTAGCGGTTCTCAAAATGGGATCACCAGGACCTACTCAGGGACCCACGATGCCTAAAATTTGAAATGTATTGTAATAAAATGGAACTCATAAAATGAACTCAATGGAAGCACTTTTCTTGTACTAGAAAGGAAGCAATCGGCAGTTACAGATTTATAAATTTAAATGTTTTGGTACTTAACTAAATTTTAACCTTGAGGCCGATCATCTGTTATATACTTCAAATGATAGAAATTTTTTCACTTTAGGACACTTTTTTCGAAAGCAATTGTACATTAACTGTACGACACCTCAGAATTGTATAGATTTCATATCGTGGTGCTTAAGCTTACGTTTAATTCTTGAGTTAAATGTCATGTGGTTAATGTAAAATTGTCTTAGACGATGATTCCAACAGAGAAATAAGAATGTTGTTTCAATAAATTCACGAAAGGAACAAAATACAAAATGGCACACATTAAATATTCTTTTTAAACCATTTCCTTTCCGGCAAAGGTAACAACAATTGTGAAACAATAATTTAGCTATTGCTAAAACAAAAATGTTTTGGTTTTCTTAATTTTCCATGTGTGATCAAATTAAAAAAGAAAACTTGGAATTGATTGTGTTGTTAAGCAATAAAGCAATAAACAGAACTAGATATTGTTTAATTCTTTTTTTCTGGAGTAGCAAAATCATACCATTACACAAGAAAATTTGCCATTGCAGTTCTAAGCAAAAGACGTGTACACATTGGTTTGCTCTGAGCCGCTCCATTTTTATGTGGAGGCATTTGCCAACTTCGCAATGGATCAATGGCTGTAATTACACACAGCATAAGGAAAGGCTATTGGACACGTCAATTCGGGTAATACTTCTATAATGTGGGCTTTCACGTTCATAGGTACTATTACCATTCAGCTTGAAAGAAAATCATATTCACAGGCTACTATCACTAGTTAACTTAAAGCAAAGTAGGGAAAACTACGCTGGTATTCTGATGAATACATTCGTTATGAACTAACACACATAGAAAGTTATGAAAACGAGCGACCTTAATGTGTCTTGTGTTACGAAATACTGAGCAAAGGAAACATGACACCTCTTAATCTTCGAAACGAAAGATCAGGGACATGATAAGTATATATTTTTATAAACAAACGTAAGAAGATGAGGTGCAGTAAAAGTGTAATGTTAAAGATTATAGCGGTTGTTAATATTAACACGAAACCAAATATGCGTCATATCATGTGTTATTGCTAATTGCTAAATCTGGTAAACACCACACATTTGATGAAAATAAAATCCTACCAGCTGCAAAAGCTACGTGTTAAACTATGGAAAATGGCGAAGCTGCCAGGGAAATAAACTCAACTCCTCTTTCAAATAATGTATTTAGAAAGACAATTGATAATACAGGGTGGACATAAAGTCTCCTACATGTCCACATTAATACAAAGAATGATAGAAGCATGCGGTCTGAAAACATTGCTTATGTGATACTTCAAGATCTTGCCACAGCCTGTGCTGCCATCTACTGCTGCTGGCCGCAGCGCGATAGTCATTTCTTTAAAAATGGTACCGGCACAGCACAAAGCAAATTGTATGTTGCGGTATCATGAAACAAAATCTCCCGTCATTGTTCAACGAACATTTAGGAGAGAGAGTATGGACAGCAGTCACCAGATGTTCAGAGCATAAAGGAATGGTACAGCAAGTTTATTGCAACAGAAAGTGTTTTAGATCGTGATAGAAGCGGTAGATCGAGTGTTAGTGAGGAACGTGTGGAACTATTCATGTTGCTTTAACCCGAAGCCCACGGAAATCCTTGCCTTGCATATCACGTGAACTGGACATTCCGTAGTCAACTATGTTAAAAATTTTACATAAACGCTTGAAGTTAAACGCATATAAGGTTCAGATTTTCATGCCTTAACACAAGAAGACCATCCCCGACGCGCAAGTTTTCCATCTGACATCGCATAAGCAAATAATGGAGCACGTGTGGAAATTCTTTAAAGCAGCTAAAAATCGTTTTGAGTTTTCCTATTATTTGCCGCAAACCACATGCTTCTATTATTGTTACTTTTACTGTTATTAATGTTTGTTATCAGAGAAAGACTTTATGTCCACCCTGTATGTCTTGCAAAGTTAAAGAATGATTAATTTTAAAAATTCAAGGAAGCTTATTTTATTTCTTACAGGTTGATGAAAATACAGATATTGATGGAAAAGAAAATATGTCGGCTTTCATTTCTTTTGAGTGTAAAGTGAAAATTTATGAGAAGTTTCTGATCTGTACGCAGATACTTCGAACATCGTCAGAATATCTGTTTTATGCACTTAATATGAGTTCATTATAAATAATGACATTAGATAGGCTATAAGAAACACTTGCTTTTACAGGCTTCAGGACAGGTCTAATGTCTCGGTCCACTTTAGCACGAAAAGTAAAGTGGACTCATTCCTGCATACACAGAGAAGCCTCAGCAGCGAAAAATATGCCTGAGTACTCGTAATGTGTTCTACATGAAGTAACAAAAATTGGTAATTTTAATAAAGCAAGTCCTCTAAATCCTAACCATTTTGCAGTTTGATGTGAAGAAATGAGCAGTAAACACACACAACTTTTCTTACATACTGAAGTACGTTGGTTTTTTTAGAGAAAAAGTTTTTTTTTTAATCTTGGTTCTTTGAGCTGGGTGATGAAGTACACTTCTTTCTTCTAGACAGACAGCATTCCTTTTCAAGCCAGAAATTGCGTGAGTTCGATTGGTTGTCTAAACTAGCCTATTTGGTAGATATTTTCCCTTCTCTCAACGAACTTAAAATTAACCCTCCAAGGAAGAAACGTTAATATCTTCCAGATGGAGAATAAAGTTCAAACCGCAATTAGGAAACTGCACCTGTAGGCAATACGATTACAACACAATAACTATTGATCTTTTCGGTGAAAAACTCTTATCTTTTTGATACTTGACAACATCTGCAAGTTTTCAATAATATTTCGATGTCCCACAATCGGTAAATGGTTGGATTGAAAATTATTTCAGTAATTTAGAAATCCTTTACATACAAAGTATGAGTCTTACTGACAGAAAACGAGAACAGGTATTGGAGTTGTCTTGAACAGTTCTTAAAACACTTTTTTAAAAAAGAAAATGGACTTTGTACCTTCCGGTTGCGCATGCGTTGTAAGTATGGAGAATTGTCTAGAAAGGTAGTGCAATATTTGATGCGTTTTCCTACGACTTACTTATATAAAGAGACCTTTTGTATTCTTTGTAACATTAAAGTCTTAAAGAGAAATCATGTTAATGTGGCATCGGACCTAAAACTGATTATAACAAACCTAATTCTAGATTTCATAAAATTATGAGAAAGTACGAAGAACTTCATTTCTCACATTAATTTAATTTCATTTCATTTATTTGCCTGCTTCGTTAGCTTACAAAGCACCAGAAATTCTCATGTAAGCATTACAGTTGTCAGAAAAGAAACATGCAATATTGTTAAGTACCAGAGGTATACATCATGCATCTTTCTAAAATACAAAAAAACATAATAGAATATATTAAGTATAAAAACATGACAATTTACATCATAATTTGGTAACTAGTTGTAATACACCAGGCATGTACTCACGAGTATCTGATACCAACTCTTCATTTAATGAGTCATTTAAATATTCTTTAATGGTGTAATAGCACTTTTCAGCGAATAGATTATACGTATAACGTCTTACCAAGAATGAAAACATTGATCTATTTTTCGGGTACAGAGGTAGTTTATTATACAATCTGACACAATTCATGTATACGGTTTTGCTTATATTAGTATATTTTTGATGCATCACAAATTTGTCACAACCTTATCTTGTGTTATGACCATTTTTGTTAAAGATAAAAATATGCCTGTTTTTCACAGATGTAAAATCGACATGTAAAAATAATAGATATGTAGATGTATAAGCTGGGGAATGATAAAAGTTTTGCTTCTGCGAAAACCTTTTAACATGTCAATTTTGTGGGCAAACCAAAAATTATTCCTTTAGCTTTCTTTTGCAATCGGAAAGTGCTTAAACTATTTTCAGCAGATCCTCAGTGTATTATGCCGAAGTTACTAATATGAGAAATTAATAACAAGAACAATAAATAATTTAATGACTTAGCAAACTTTAAGAACTTACTTTAGTTACATCCACTTTAAAGATGTCCCTATCTGCCTAGTGCTAGACAGTTTGCGGTAATAAAACGCGCCATCAAAGGTTACAATAATTTTTTTACTTTACGGGTTATGTGAATATATTTGCAACACAATACGAAATCACTCTTAGGTTTATATATGAACAAAATTGTCACGAAATATTCGATACCCTTACTTGGTGGTCTTTAAACTAAAATTTAAAAAAAAATGTTATTTTGAGAAACTATTGATGAATATTTCAAATTTCATATCACAATTATTTTCAACACCTCTTAGAAGAAAAAAAGCATAATTAGCAAGTGAATAGATTGGTAGGTTAAGATATTCGCAGATAGTTCTAGTTAGCCAGTGCTATGATGTAGTGTCAAAACCAAAACCTGATTATTATGTTTGAGAAATTCACATCAAGAAAACCAAAATTGGTACCCTGAACTGGTATTTGCTACATTTCTGATGTAAATGCCAATTTGTTGAGTGATCTACAGTATGGAATGAATTCACTTTAAGTGAATGACAATAATGAAAATAAACGTCATGATTTTGTTGTATATAATTTAAATAAATATTAACTAAGAGAATGATTTGGATCAATCGAATGTGACACTTATATTATTTGCCCAATATGTGAAAATGATGCTGCATTATTGTCATAGCAATTTCTGTTGCAATTATGACAGCAATTGAAATTTCTGGTTTAATGCTGGTACAATTTCTGTGGTAACAGTAATTCCCATTTTCTGTTATGGTGTGTGCAATATTCGTTCATTTTACTGCGGAAGCTTTTACACACACCACGCAACGCCCAGTCATTATAACGACTATTACAATCTTATTACTATAGGTTGCAATTACATTTTTAATGTAAGATTATAACATCAAATTACTGTTCTCTACATTGTTACAGTGAATGAGGAAGATATGTTTTTACTCTCTTTTTGTCGAAACTTTCTAAAAGGGTCTCGAGTCTCATTCCACAAAAATATTGTTTCCTGCAACCACAGTTAAGTTTCGACTGTTTAAGTTAATTGCAGGAACTTCAATTTTCATTTGTAATAAATTGTGTACTTAAATTTTAATTAACGTATCCTAATTACAGTAGGTAATTACAGTATTTTGTGTTTACGGCCTGTAATAAATTGTGTGTTTACAGTTTGTATTGTTTACAGTGTATTGTTTACAGTTTGTATTGTTCACATTGTATTGTTTACAGTTTCTATTGTGGACAGCTTGCATTGTTTTTATTGTTTACAGTTACAGTTTGTATGGTTTGTATTGTTACAGTTTATTAATTACAGTTTGTATTGTTAGTTACAGTTTGTATTGTGTTGTTTACAGTTTGTGTGTTTACAGTTTGTAATAAATTGTGTATTTAAATTTCAATTAACGTGTCCTAATTAATGTAATAATATAATGCAAACCTTTTTACACAGTTTATTATTAACATAAATCTACATGTGACATGCCTTCTACGAATACCTATGATTTTTCATCCGTTACAATCAATAAGAGTATTTATTAATTTTAAATCCAGTGAAAGGTATCCCAGTGAAACAATTTACTTCTTTAAGCAATTCTGAGTTACTATAATTAACTTTTCACTTTTGAAATTTAAATGCAATCTTAATTTAAGTTTATTGTTTTAGTTTTGCAAAAATCAGAAAAGAAAAAAACAACCTTATTCAATTATATACATGCTAGAAAGATTAATTCCCTTATATTCTCTAGTTGCTAATTAAATCTACAATAGAACAATAGAACAATGCAGTTTTATCAACTCTAAGAACACATATATTTTGTGGTTCTGAATACGGTCTCGAAGCATAAAAGAAAACCAACCTTCTTTTTTACATCATTTGGTGAGATCGGTACATAGGAAACATGATCGCTGATATCCTTTTTCTGCAAAAACCTTTTACTACTTGTTTCAATCGACTAACGCCAAATTTGACCTCACGACGCCGAGGGAAAGCCACAATTTAAAGGTCACTCAGCCAAATCTTTTCGAAGCCGTCCCATTTTGCTTGATATGTTGTGGGTACTGGTAGTCGACTATTACTACTGGATTAGCATCAACGTCTTCGTTTGTAATTGTTAAAATGATTTTATACCTTTTGTGATTGACACAGTATCTTTACTTGAGATTTTCTGTTCGAGAGGGGGTGAGAGATTGTTGTAATTTGATCCTTGTAACATTATTGTCAACCATAGAAAGACTGTCCAGAAAGTAGTAGACTTTTGGCCTATCGGAACTGGGCGGAACTAGAATCGCCATCTTGGCGTTAAAACGTTGCCACACTCGGTACGCATCCAGGTGTGGTAGCGTGAGGACAGTGTCGCTCTTACTGTGCTTTCTGTGACGTTTTACAATGTGCGCTGCAATAGAAAATCCCACCTCTTGTGAGATGCTTTCTGCGATTAGTTTTTTGCTTTTAAAAAACAGCCAAACCATTTCAAATCCATCGTCAACTGTGTGAAGTGTACGAAAAATGAAAGGAAATCTTTGAGTTTTACGTCCAACGTTTATGCCAGGTAGGCTAAAGGAGACGGTGATAATGAGAAATGAACGAAATGGTGGAATGAAGAAAGTGGGAGGAAACGGGAGAACCCAGAGAAAACCCACGCATACGGTGTTTGTCCATCACAAAGTTCACTTACAGGGGATGGGATCAAACCCAGGACCCCAAACACCAGAGATGAACGCTCTACCACTGAACACCGTGAAGTGTACGAAAATGGAATAATGAGTGAAGGTCGTGGAAGGCAGTGTATTGATTTTTAAAATGGTCGTACCAACCTTCATGATGAGAAGTGAAGTGGTAGGCCTAGCCTTGTGTCTGATTAACTGGTGAGGCAAAGCGACGTCAAAATTCGTGCAAATTGTCATTTCAATATTAAGTAACTTGCTGAACATTTTCTTGAGATATTTCTTCTAACGGAGGTTGGCGTATGAAATTCTGGTGGTAAAGCTTGCTTACCAGAAATCTTAGGCGGCACATTTCTGCAATTACGTATTTGAAAACTTGTGCCACGGAATGATATACTTTAATTTTCATGGCGACTATGTAGGAAAATAGCTTAAGACTATACCTTTCAAATGTATATAATTAGGTTTGTTCATTCTGATATATATTTTTTATTATTATTATTTCGCAACGTCTTTTGCTTTCTGGAAAGCCCTCGTACAAGAACACTTTCTAGCAAGACATGGGCAAGTTTAACATTTATCCCTCAAATCTTAAGATAGATTGATAGTCAAAATTGCAGAAATAATGTTGGACTGGTCAAATATTATTGTGGCTTCAATTTTGTCCTCTTGGCCCTCTAGTTACCACAGTTAATCTATAGTAGAGTTTAAATGATACATTTTTGAGTGCAAATTTATATTGTTTAAGTAATATTCACTTAACTTTTAAATTAATCTAACTTCGGAATTGAGTCAACATTGTATGTGGTATCAATGTGAAATTCATTCTTTCCAACTAGATTTACTATGACATCACAGTATACTGATGACAATGTCAATCAAATAGACTGAGACAGACTGGGACAGAAAATAATATTGCGTTAATAAAGACGTTATGACTGCCGTCAAATAGCGTCCGAAGTTTTGCATATATTATTTCATGTATGTATGGCTATTCCTATTTATTATATTCTCATGTCCAATTATATACCATATTCTTTCCTATGTTTTCGGGGCCGCGGTGGCTCAGTGGTAGAGCGTTCACCTCTGGCGCATGGGGTCCCGGGTTCAAACCCTGCTCTCGCCAAGTGAACTTTGTGGTGGACAAACACCGTGTGCGTGGGTTTCCTCGGGGTTCTCCCTTTTCATTCCACCATTTCGTTCATTTCTCATAATCAGCGTCTCCTAACCGGCATAACTGTGGGACGTAAAACAAAAATTTTATTTTATTTCTTTTCTACGTTTTCGTACATTTCACTCACCCAATTGTTAAAGAATGCTACTACGTTATACATTTATCACGAGGAAGTGATTGAACAAATCTAATTAAATTACCAACGCAGATTCCCATTAATAGACACATCTTTTATAATGTAGGGACGGAATGTTCCTATAGTTCTTGTTAAGTGGTCTTTGTTATCTGTTGTAAATAACACATGTCTTTTATGATTAGTGCATAATAGTAAAATCTATATTGATCAGTAAGCTGTTGAATACATACACAAAGTAATTTGACATAATGCAGATTTAATTAACTTTGCAATGTTGCAATGTTGTTGCACTGCAACATATTATGATATTCTGCTCACATGTAACCATCATTTCAACTATATATATCAAAACATTGAATTTGATGTAATGGAAAATGACCAAGCGTATGCTTTGTAATTTGGAAACAATAGGTACAAAGGAAACTCTATTAGATAAGCGGAAAGCGTTTTTGATTGAATCACTGGAACATTAAATAATCTATATATATAAAAGAGAACGCACAAATCCTTTGTGAACTCATCACGCTAATACGGCTGAACCAATTTCTTTCATTTTTGGGGGGTTATTAGGATTTGGACCCTAGATGGTTTTTATCATATCACTTTAATTTTTAATTACCAGTGTCTTGAGATAATTGACCATTCAAGTGTCCATACGTACAAATCCTTTGTTATTAGTTCATCATAGGTAAAAATAAACGTATTTATATGCAACCCGCATGACCATGTGACTCGGCGGGTTAACATAAATGACAGGCGATATAATGTTAACATTTACTGGAATCTACTATGGTTTTTATCATATCACTTGAAAGCGAAAAAGTAAAAATTATCTAATTAACAAGGTTTATTGCGTTCCGGGGTGACCGCAGCGAAGCGGGGTGAACGCTGCTAGTGGCAGATAAATTTTTAGCTGCAACCTCTTTCCCTTTATGCATTCAAGTTGCTCATGTCTACAAAATTAGTAACACCAACGCATACAGCTTAGTATAGCATTTAGTTGGTCATTTGGTTTCCGTAACAAATTAAAAACAAAGTTATGAAATTATTATTACATTAACTGTATTAAAATATCAAGAATTTCCTCCCGCAGCAAACACTATTTTCGTTTTCTTCGGAGGAAGGAGAAGGAAACCTGTGTTGCTAGATTCGAGAAGAATACGTGCTTATTTATCCTAATGTATTCTGAAGGAAATACTGATGTAGCTTTATCATCACAGCTTGATTTCAGTTCGAATTTTTGATGTAACATTATTTTAGAGGTTTTACCAGAACTTTTGATAAGTATCATCACCTGAGTCCCTGGGTGTTACGTTTGTTGTCCACAGGATTTTAATCGAACTTCTTTTCGATTGTTGTTGTTACTTGTCAATGACTCCAGAGTAATTTAAGCTTATATGTTAAATTTAGAAGTTTGATAAATAAACATAAATGTAGAAAAAACAATTCTTGTAATACAAAAACAAAAGCAAGTATTAAACGTCTGAGTATAGAATTTCATAAAATATTAGTTTGGAAACAAGAAAAAAAATGTGCATTCAGCACACCAAGCAAAAATAATTCCACTTAAACCACTGAATCATCAGAAAACGTAATGTACGTTTCTAAGATAGAAATATCCTTGTCAAAGTAAGATACAAGAAAGAAAACACTTCTTTATGAACCAATGATACAATTTACCACATTGTATTTAAGTGTATTTCATACAGACAACATCGTTGTACGACGAAACAATTGAATCTTTCCTCGCTACGTGATTGTAGTAACTCTTCTCGGGCTCAACCCGGAATGTCAGGACTTGTAGAGAATAGCCTAGAACTTGGACACAAAATTGATTTTAGAAATACCACCATAGTAACCAATTGCAGCAATTTGTGGGACTCAACAATAAAGAAGGCAACAAAGGCGGATCCAAGGGGGGCTAAGAGGCTATAGTCCTCCCCTTGAAGCTCAGGTTTACACTGGATAAACTGGGCTTCAATTCAGCTTTACACTGGATTAAACGGCAAATTATGGTTTAGCACCCGCTTGATCATATCCTGGATCCGCCACTGGGAAAGGAATACGTATCTCACGGGAAAGGATCAGTCTCAATGGAGACGATGGGTTTCAACTCCGCCCTTCTCGAGAACAAAAAAAAACAGATGTTCAACAAAGCCGTCCTTACGTCTCTACTCCATTCATTACAACCCCTTAAGATGAATGCCATGTCTGCATTCGAAACGTTGGACGTCAATACTTTCACCTGGCTGATACCCCGAGAAGAGTTATTAAGATTGTTGTACGATGTGTATGTACAAGGATCGTTCAAGGTTGACCAGGATTTTCGTACATAAATTTTTGTACATGAATAGCCGGATCATGATGAAACTTGGAGCTAACGTAATGTATTCCTTCTCGAGTAACTAGCGCTCGGCATGACTTATTTGGCGCATGCGCAACAGTTGCAGCAAACATGGAGTCAAGCAGTGTGGCTGTAGAGCAGCGGTGTGTAATCAAATTTCTTGTGAAGGAGAAAGTCAGACCAGCTGAGATTTTCAGAAGATTCCAAGCACATTATGGTGAACAAACGATGTCACGGATAAGAGTGTGCGAATGGTGTGAAAAGTTTCGCGAAGGACGGGAGCTGGTGACAAATGAAGCGCATGGACACATTCGCTCGACTGCAATCCACCAGTGAATATCGCACTTGTTGAGCAAATGATTCTTGAGAACCGGCGAGTGACAGTGCGTTATATTGCTGCCGAGGTGAATATCAGTATCGGGAGTGTTGATACAATCATTCACGACCACTTACGCATCCGCAAAACCTGTGCAAGATGGGTTCCATGCCAGCTGCCAGCTGACATTTGACCAGAAGTGGACACGCATGACGGTCTCCTAACAGCCGAAATGTGTAGGGAAGTTCTGCCATTTTCCCTACAGTCCAGATTTTACCCCCAGTGATTATCATTTGATTGCACCCCTTAAAGAACATCTGGGAGGAAAGAAATTCACAACTGATGAAGCACTGCGAAACGATCTCCTCCAGTGACTACGACAACAAGCAAGTTCTTGCTATGCCAAAGGAATCAGGGAGCTGTCAGAACGATAGCAAGGGTGCCTCGACGCGCATGGAGAATACTTTGAAAAGCTGACTTAGTTTGGTGCTTCTTGTGTTATCTGTTTCCTCAGAAGAAATAAGAGTCCCGGTCAACCTTGAACGACCCTTGTACTTTCTGAGTTTTGTAAATCAGTATCGTCCAATTCATTATCATCATACAACAGATTTTCGCCTATATCCTCAAAAGCAGAATAATTCTAAACTTAATATCGTAGACTCTTCTCGTTATGTCATTCTTTTTACTTTTTTGAAATACCATTTGCATTTTGCATTTAGCTGAAATCATGATATCCTTGCTGACGTTTTCCTTGTCATATTTTGATGTTCATTAGGTTGAAGCTTTGTCTTATTTAAACTAACTACAATTTTTGTACCTATTATTTTCTAGTTTCACGAAATAGATTGGAATCTTCGTTTGCTGTGTGTGGTAGTTCACATATGTTGGCCTATATATTCAATTTTTTTTTTTTTTTTTTTTTTTGCAAATCAAAATGAAATTTTCATTTTAAAAAAAAACAGTTACGTAGATCCCTTTCTAAGCCAAATCTTCAATTTGTTCTTGTGTTTGTAAACACGTTTTATTCTCTATTTGTTAACAACATTGCTGTGTGTACGATAATTGACAAGATTACGTGAAGTAATAACATGCAACATTGAGGTGTGCGGAATTACCCAACGACGAAGAGACGAATGAGTGGTATTTCCCCCTCTGTCGTTTATTGAATACGAACTAGTATGTCAAATATCTCGATGAGTTTACAATTAACAAAAAAATGTCAATCATTATTATTTAAGTTTTAATCCTTTAGGAATACTTTTTTTATTAATCTTCAATGCAAAATAGATGAAAAATCAATTTCCGTGAGACCGGCTTTTCATGTTATAAATAAAACTTGTACCGGCTTAATGCTTTTGATGGTTTTATGAATTCCATTATAAGGGTGAAATGCATGTATCTAAAATAGCAATTTGTGTTACCCACGAGACAAGATGAAGAGAAAAAAATATTTGTTTTACTTTTATAAATGTTTTTACATGTCAAACCTAGTCTCAATTTTTGAAGATTTTGTTTGTCATATCGACTGGTTATTTTTAACAGAAACGTTTTTCCTCCCCGTCTGGCTCTATCCATTCATGTACACTCTTGACCAAAATTATTGTCGCATGCAATTAAATGTATTGTTGTAGGAATATAATTCGATAACGAATTCGCCCGCTATTTCTTATAATGTTAGTATGTGTATAATTGGCAAAGACATGTATGTGGCAAATTTCATGTCAAAAGAGCAGTAAATAAGAACAATAAAACGAAAATAAAATTTCCTTATCCATTTAGCAACGTTTTGTTTTAATTCTCGTTCAAATTTTCGTTTTTATAACTGTTTTCCTATGAAATTTACCACAAATATATATTTCCAGATTATACACATAGTATCAGTATTAAAAGTACCCTACAAAATCATTTTTAAATTCTATTCTTACAAAAAGACAGTTATAGATATGCGACAATCATTTTGCTCATGAGTGTATATAATTTTTTCTTTGATTTTTGTCACTTAATTTCATCTAGAACTTATTACAATCCTTACGCGTCAAGTGGTGGACAACATCGTATCAGTGGGTTTTCTCGGAGTTCTCCCCTTTCCTTCCACGTTATCATTCCACCAAATTCTTCCATCATCATTCACTTGCGTTAATGAGTCGTCTCCCTTAGCCTAACGACATAATCATCTGACTTTTAATTCTTTGTTTCTTGTCCGTCTCTAGAGGTTCACGAAGAGTGGAATATAATATTTAAAGCACCTTCATTACTAAACGGCGTGACAAACATCTTGACATTTGAAGTCGGCGCTGCAAGTTCCCTTTAAATGCTGCTAGCAAATGAGAGGCCTACGGTATTGCCACGTTTATTTTTTACACATCCACGTTCCTCTACTTAGTCATAGCCACACGCCTTTACCACTTGGCAACGTCGCGTCAGAGCTTGCGTTTTATTCGTTTAGCTGAAATGCCAAGATATTTGCTACAGGCTTTAGGGTACATTGTGTAATGAAGTGTGTATGTTTAATAATTGAGAATTGCTTTCCATTGCGCACAGTGCAATCACTTTATCTATTTCTTCACCTTAACTCTGAGTCATACATCGCTAAAACATTGTTTGAGTTCAAAGTCTTGGGTGAACTAGCATTGTCTACTAGACTTATGGAAACTACGGTATCGCCACGATTCTTGTCTCGAAAATAAGACGAGAATTTTCATGTTTCCCTTCTCTTTTCAAATTTAAAACACTATTTTTCATCTTCACTTCTGCCCTGTTTTCGAGACGATGTGAGAAATTGCTCGACGTATGGCCAACACTACAATAATTGTAACCTTTTCCAGTTCTGCAATCAGCCTCTGTGAGGTATTCTCCTCCATTCCCATACACAGTTTACAGTGTTTCAATATACTGGTAATACGTTTTGAAACGATGGAGAAATGAGTAAATATCCAGCCCCACCGAGAATCGAACTCCAGCTGTTAGGTAAAGCATTAACTAGTTGGTATGGAAATGCATTACTGACTTGTCACCGTGACTCATTTCTTTATGTAACGTCATTTAATATAAGTTATCTCTACTTTTTTAAGTGAAATACTATTATAAATTGTTTGATATAGGTGATATAGAACAGAAACAAACTAGAACATTTTTGTATCGACAAAACTAGAATTTCTTTATTTTTTATTTTATTTTATTTATTTATTATTCTTTGTTTTTGATATTCTTGAGGTTGTATCATCATCATCATCGGTATTCTGCCTTTATTGGCAGGTCACTTGCCGCAGCTGAGAAGCTTCCATACTCCACGGTCCTCCGCTAACTTCTTCGTTTTCACGTATGATCTTTTTGTTTTTATATCATCCATTAATTGTAGTCTCCTTCGCCTCCTCCCTCTCTTTCCCGCCACCATACCCTCTAGGACTACCTATGATACAATTTTTTCTTAGGCAATGTCCCAACCAGTTTCTCTTCCTCTTCCTAATAATATCTAAAAGTGTTCTTTTCTCACCCACCATTTCTAGCACTCTCTCATTCGTTTTCCGTTCTACCCAACTAATTCTTTCCATTCTCCTCCACACCCACATTTCGAAGGCTTCCAGTCGATTTTCGTCACCTTTATGTAATGTCCATGTTTCCGCCCCATATAGTACAACACTCCACACGAAGCATTTTATGAGTCTTTTTCTCAACTCTTTGTTCAAGGTCCCACAAAAAGACTTTTCTTCCTCCTAAAGGCTTCTTTCGCCATTCCTATCCTTGCTTTTATTTTACGTTCGCATTTCATGTCATTACTAAGAATACTACCCAGGTATCGAAAACTATTCAATTGTTCTATTTTCACCCCTCCTACTTTTATATTTGACACAGACCCCTTCGTTCCAATCACCATGGCTTTTGTGTTTCTAACATTTATTTTCATCCGATATTCTTCAAAGCCCTTTCTAATTTTTTCTAACATTTTATTGATTTTCTTTTCAGATTCTGCAAGAAGCGCCATATCATCTGCAAATCTTATGCATCTAATCATTCTACCTCCTACCGAGGTTGTATAACCACGATAAATGAAACATTATTTTTTAAACAAATTCTAATATTTTAACTATTCTTAGAGATTTCAGTGTATTTTTTCTGTGACATTTTGTAATGCCCAATTCAAAATCAAACACGCGACACGTTACTTCTAACATTAATACATAAGTAATATTCGAATTGGTATTATTAAAAAATGAGGAAAATATATCATTTCATTGATATCTCCTTAGTTTACGTTATTATGTTTAGATAATACATTATCAAAGTGCAAATAGATTATAATCTCACCATCACAATGACAAATGGGAGTCAACACAATTAAAATTTATGGTTATTGACTAGTCATTAATCATGCCTTAGTCATTGAAGCCAGACTTTGCTTGATATAAATAAAGCTATGATTTAATGCACTCTAATCTCTTGTTGTATACGATAAAAGTACAAATAGAGTATTGGTTTAGATTAACACTTCACTTATATTCTGTTTAATTTAATAGCTATTGCGCCTTTTATGTGTTTTGTCCCAGATTCGACACCCGTGTGTCAATTTTTTTTTGTTATCATCTTCGTACCACGGGGAAGGCACTTTAAGTAACATACCGCACTATGGTCCAATAACCCAGAAATAGTAGTGTTGGACAAAAGATATAAGCACGAGGAGAAGTCAAAAAGAAAAGGAACTTTCTGAGAAAAGGTACAATTATTCAAATGGTAGAAAACTAAAACATACATAATTTCCCTGCATTTCAACGCAGTTTCCCCAACGTTTCCAAGCTTTTCTTTTTATTCCGCTGGGAAAAAAGTTTTTTGGTTCTACCTGTAACCAATTTTGCACTGCATCAGTTGCAAATCTTCTTCCCCTGATCCCTTGCTTCCATGGAATACGATAAGCCATAACTTATATGTAAATTATTGACGATTTTGTCCACTATGATTCATCTTTTTTCTGTAGCCATATCCGCAACGACTTTCAAATTGTCCTCAGTTGTTGACGTCGATGTCCTGCTTGATCTTTCCTCGTCACATAAAGAAGTTCTTCCCTGTTTGAAACGCTCTATCTATTCCTAGATCTTGCTTCGCGATAAACAGCTATCATCATACTGCACTTGCATTGGACGAATAAATTCCTCCTTGGTGCAGATCGACACTGGAGCTGTCTTGATTGACGGTCTACTACATTCCAACCACTAACGCGGGAAAAAGAGTGACACGTGGCATAGAAGAGTTGCAGTCGACACTAATTCAGCGCTGGATACTAGCAGTGTTACCAAACCCTAGTACGAGGAATTGAAAGTCCCTTTATTTTTTTGACTTCTCCTCGTAAAATAACGTGTATGTCTGTCTGTATATGTATGTGTGACTGTTATCAAATTTGCGCATAGAAAGAAGTAACTTATATCCACTAAATTTGATACATATATCAAATCTAGACGTTTACGAAGCCGTTTTCTTGTCGATTTTTACTTTGGGGAAATATTAGAGAGGATCAAATTGTATGCATAAAAGTAGAGGATGAATACCCAGGACCTTGGATATTGTTGATAGTGGATAGAAATTTAGCGCCCCTTTCAGTAGCAAGACTATATGAGACGTAGAACTACAGTTTAATGGGGCATCCGACCTTCGTAAACCACCGCAGCGAATCAAACCTGGGTAGTCCATTTCAAAGACGCGTACTCTAACCAATATACCCATGAAGGATCTGATATTAGTACCAAATCCACAGTTTTTGGGATTGCTGAAATGATTACTGTTACCCTCGACCTCTAACTCCAGCTGTACCACTATCGTTATTGGAGGGTGGGTGAAAAGTAGCACGACAAGAAAGACTGATATTAGTGATGAGTCCATAGCTTTTGGAATCGTCAAGCTGACAATTCCAATGACATGAGGTCAATTTCAATAAAAAGGGGCTATATCAGCTTGCCACACAGATAGTAGTCCAGTTAGGTTAGATGAGGGGATTGAATGGGGTACCCGGTAGTATTACGCTCAGCCAATATACGCATCAAGAAACTCCTGATCAAGGAATTCACGGATACAGGTACTGTAATGCAGTGGAGAGACTTTGTGCCGAAAATAAGAATTCCGGGGTAGAACCATTCTCCGAATACAGAAATTTCAAGAGGACGTCTTTGAAGAGAAAGAAAACAACAGACTTTCAACGTCAATTGGCTATACAGTTTCAGCTGGAATGAAATCCTGGAAATAATTTAAACTCCTGTTCTTAGATGGCTTGCAAAGTTCATACTAAAAGATGGTTTCCTTCTAAATCCACTAGGCTGCACGAAGAAAAGAGTTAAAACTGTGGTTTCACGCTGAAACCACTGGACCAGAAAGGGTTAACATGCACTGATAATCCACCACCATAAGGCCCCGTTGATGAAGAATGACGTGAGTTTCCCGCACGATACGACACTCAGCCACCTTGCTGAGAACACCTGAGGATGACTCAAACTAGTGCGAATTTTTAGTCAACTAATATGGCATGTTCTGTTTGTTAATTTCGTATTTGCAGTTAATAACTTAAACTAGCAAACAATACGTCAGAAGTGAACGTGAGATAGCTTTTCTGTGGACTTTTGGGAAAATTGCAGATAACCATCTGGATCATCTTCTGTATGGTGTTGGTGAAGTTGTAGCTTATGAAGGTGCCACTTATTCATTTACATAATGCACATTATGGAGGTTCGACTAATACAAATTATACGGGCTACACTACCTTTGAAACTTTTACTGAGTGATGCCAACATTGCTTCACTATTGTCTCGTCTGTCGTAGTGCGTGGTCTATCAGATTTTGGGCGATTTGCCATAGATTCAAATTTTGGGATTTGTTCAGCACTTTGAATACAGTATCACTGTATCTTGGATGCTTCTAGAATGACAGTGGTTAAAATTGTCTGCAGTGTCCCTAGTGCTTCGTTCTGCAGAGGTGAGCACCATCTCAATGTGCCTTGTATGCATCAATACAATATTCTGCTAATACGTAACCTGTGAATATACCAGCAAGCGAACAATAATACATATCTAATGGCTAATGCTACAGTAAAAATAGCAGTGCTATTAAATTTCTACAAAAAAGATCCTATTAAAGTGATATATCACATATTATAATTTCTACTTAAAATGATTGCTTAAAATTCAAAATGGCGAGCATCCTTCTGATTGGCTCTCAAAGACTTTCTTCATCCCTATTTCCTACCTACATTGTTACTTTGGTTACATTTTGCAGAGTTTAAGACTTATTAAGGTGTTTCCACACTTTTGGATGACTCTGTATAGTATCTTAATTATTGATTTGTGAACATATCTGAAAACTAAAATCAATTTTAATAATTAGATTTTAATTATGTGATAATTTACTTTAAGCCACTACGTATAACGTTTCTATCGATGAAGGGTTCTTTGAAATTATCAGTTGTGTCAATCATTGGTCATAACATACTAAAGTTCTCATTTCAAATCTTCACTACCTTTGTAATACCAATTAAAAAAACGTAACAAAATAATAGTTACTAAACAAAGATGATGATAGGAAAGGAAGTAGTGTATATGTTTTAAGATTTATATTCCAGCATACTTAGAGGTTAATCAACTTAGAACTTGAGTGTAATTTGCGCATAGTTCATGCTTAATTGAAGTATGCTTTTAGTATTAGATTGTTCACATAATTGATGATAGCAAACTCTAGTTGTGTAAGGTGGCCTATATATTGTGGAAACTTAATAAGAGCCTATCCTACAAATGCATAAATTTGGTTAGTAACGTATGGTTGTTTGATGGTTTTACGATTCTTAGGTATAGATGTGTTGTTTCCAGGTTTAGTAAGATAAGAAACCAGAGAAAAAGAGGGAATGTTAAAGTGAGAGCACTGAGAAAAATCCGTTATCCGTACACTGGTATATTATACAAATATACGGAATCCTTATATTTACTACAGAAATCAATACGGAGCATACGTTATCCACAGGCTACGTACGTGCTCCCATTTTCCCCGCTTTGATGTTACACCATGCCGTTGCAGAATGTCTGACATCTAATAGTCTTCCGTATATTACATATGTATACGTATGTTACACACAGCAGCTATATGTTACATACATCCAAACGTAAGTGAGATCATGACCGCCTATATAAAGTTCTTTCGTTCGTACGAAAAGTACGTTTATTTGGAACACTTATACTGAAAGTACGTATAAAATATACTTCTTCAGTTATACGTTTGTTGTACGCTAAATCCAAAAAACTACAGGATTTACAAATGTAACCTACGTTTTTACGTACGCCACATAGTTTTCTTTTCTAAATGTGGAATGCCTAAGAAGGTAAAAGAAAGATGACACAGTGTTATGGACATATTATGGGAATAAATAATGATTACGTCAGCAAGAATATAGGGAAGATGGAAATGGAAGGTAAAAGAGAAAGAAGAAGATAACAAGATGAATAGATTGCGAGAGTACGAACTTAGAAGAAAAGGATTAATACAGATTATTTTTGGGACCAACCAAGTTGGAAAAGGATCATCAAATATGCCAAACACGCGTAAGTAAAAGAAAGAGGTATCTTAGGGTAACGTTAATTCTATCGTCAGCTACGTTACATATGCTCTGATTCTAAATGTTTATGCAATACACGAAACTATCTAGAATAACTCAACCAAGTTATGCACTTCAAATATATATTATTATCCTTCAACTTATATCTCGTTCGTCACAGTAAAATATTATATATTCAGATTACACAAGATGGTTCTTCGTTACTTCTATATTCTTCTAGTTACCATAGCAACGACATTAAACAGATCAACAAATCGTCATAGCAACGACAACAAGCAAAATCTCAAAATAATACAAAATATTTAAATTATTTCTTTATGTAATTTCTTCATCTTCTTCTTGATAGCTTGTGTCTTTTAAATAGCTCCTTTTGCCCGTAAATAAAAATGATACTTAAAAGTATATAAGAAATATACATTATCGTTGTATTAGAAATTATGAAATATCTAATTGGCTAAAATACTTATTATCAAAATACTATGCCAAGACCGAGATGAAATCAATTTGCATTATCAAAACAAATATCTAGGATCAATATCAATCCTCTTCTTGACAATGTATCCTTTGATATACATAATGTTTTTGAAAATGTTTTAGGTTACTTTGTGACTACCTATCCTTGGCAATGTATCTTATGAGATACATTACGTCACAGCCTTGTCTAAATAAAACATGCAACTAAAATGTACAATTATGTCTTTTTTACAACTACTTGACACGGAAATCGCATGCAGTATTTTTCTGAGCAACGCAAGTTTTCTTGCCAAGAAAAGGGTTAACAGTGTAAAACCATATTCACGAAGGAATTAAATATCGACTAAAAGCAGGGAATTCGTGTTGTTATTCACTTCAAAATCTTCTGTTGTCTCGAATTCTGTCGAAGAATTTGAAGTTTAAAATACATAAAACGAAAATCAGGTTTATTGTTTTGTATGGTTGCGAAATATTGTCGCTTACTGTGAGGGAAGAAAGTAGACAGAAAGTATTTGAGAACAACATTTTGATGCAAATAGTCGGACACAAGAGGAACGGGAATTGTCAATGGCGGAAACTTTGTAGCGAGAAGTTAGATAGTTTATACTGTTTACCGAACAGTGTTAGGGTCATCAAATCTAGGAGGCTCAAGTGGGTAGGCCATGTAGCCAAAATGGAAGAAAGTAGGAACGCTTTCAAAGTTTTAACTGAAAATATAAACATAAAACGTCCATTAGAAAGACGTAGAAACAGATGGAAGGATAATATTAAGATGGATCTCGCAGAAATAGCAATACAAAATAGAAACTGAATCCAGTTGGTTAAGGGTAGAAGTCAGTGGAGAGCTTTTTGTGAACGTGGCATTGAGCCTCCACATTCCAGAGGCCATAGTGAGTGAGGGAGAATTATCAAAACAAAGATAACAATACAAACAAGACAGCATAAATTCTAAATATTATTAGTGAAATTGCTTTATTTGTACTTTTGTGATAAGAAGTAAAATGGACTTAGAGTTTTGTTGTTACCGTACGCAATAATAGTTGAAAAAATAAAGAAAACAGACATTGATATAAATGGATAAGAAATTGTTAAGAATTAGTACTGCTAAGAAAGTAAGACAAATACGTTCTCCGCTAATAATACTCTTACGTTTTTTATACAGTACGGTATATACATTACAATGGAGTTAGAAATTCAAATATCTGGAAACAAAAAATGTTGCTTTTGTTTCATTTTTTTGTTTTAAAACTAGAATATTATTCGGTCAGACAGGAAAGATAATATTGGAGTTTCTGATTCGCATACACATTCACAAGATAATGCTGCAACGACAAACCACCAAAAGGAATATGTAATGGCGCAGAATACGGATTACCTCTGTCCTAACTTTACATGACAATAGAGGAAGGCTTTTGTGTGTATGTACGTGGCAAGATAATCTTTCCTATAGATCTTCGCCTTACCATATTGGCTTTTTTCCTAGTGACATTTTTTCATAGTATTTTCCTTCTTTTAAAAAAATATATTCATATACATCGTAAAGCTTATTACATTTGACCGGTTATAGGATAAGGTACTCTGTATAAGTTTAATTCTATTTCGCTGAAGGTCTCTGAACATAACGTATAGTTAGTTACGCAGTACATTAATCCAAATGTATATGTGTATAATTAGGTATGTATATTCTAACATAACTGTGAAATACCTTGAATAGTTTTAACCAAACCATATATACCTATGGTTTAAAATCTAAAACAAATACTCTTCGGATAAGACATCCCTTGCATTTCTAGGGAAAGGAAAGGAGGTGATATGTAAAAATCGAATACAACCTATATTAGTACCAAACCCGTACTCTTCGAAGTCACTGAGACGAATACCGATATTTTCGATAACGCTCAATCCAAGTTCACGTTCAGCTCCATTATCACCACTGTTTGTTACAAGAAATGTCCCTAACGCTCTCGCCTTCGGTGGGAGTGGTCCTGGATTCGATTTCCTGTCCCGGGTACTCGGTTGAGAAAACGCTTATTCAGGCCAGCTACCCTGAATGAGGATTTCCTCATTCACACCAGGCAAATGCCGGGATAGTACCTAACTAATAGGTCCCAGGTCGCTTCCTTCCTTCCTTAATCCTTTCTTCTTTCTATTTCCCCGGATAGTGTGATAACCGAGGGACGTCATCCCTCAAAAGTGACGGGTTACATGGCCATAGATGTCGAAAGCCCAGAAATCTAAAATCATAAAATCATAAAAGAAATGACAGGTTACGACCATGATCGATATCAATGTTGAATCCATATCGTAGTACTCGAGATTATTAGTGACAGTCAGGGCGTAATTTATGTTAAGCTGAAGTTCAGTCGTGGGGTTAAGAATCTAGTACCCTTAAGGAGAAGTTGAGAAATGACATTTGAAAATGATCGGAAACGTCTTATATTAATGTTGAACCCATAGATTGTGTGGCACGTAAGGTGAATAGCGACCCTCCCTATTCCTTTTAAAAGGATTGAGTAGGTGTAAGAAATGAAAAGAAATAAATTAGTGTTGAATCCATACTTTTCGGGATCGGATTGATGATTGACGATTCCCAATGTTACTATAACAGCGATACTTTGTATATGGATAACGCCAATTTCTACTAGGTAACTATCGCCGCCCCGCTAGGACATCTCAATATTTAACAATCTTTACCTCAAACCAATATGAAGCGTACTACCATTAACTCTAATTATTAAATGGAAATAAGTTGGTAATTGCATATATAAAATCCACAAAATTTATGCCTACCAAACAGCATATAATTTATTAACTAAGCAACCTGAACATAGTAAATACATTTCAGACAGTTCTTTATTCAAAACACAACGGTTTTAAGATATTAATTTCCTATGCTAGGTATTCTAGAGCTAACACGCTTAAAACTTACATCGCAAACCGCGTCCACTCTAACAACCGATTCAGTGTTATTGCGAATCAGCACTGAGCCACAATGACACATTGTCAGACAGTACGTGGTGATTAAAACGAAAATTAGACGTGACAGAAAACCAGCAATGACAATTCTGTAATCAATAGATTTTACTAACGTAAAATCATATGGTTTTCTACAAAAGCATGCTAGGTAAAGTAATTATTCACTTTCATAGATTACGCATCTCTTTTATCTTAAGGAATATAAACGTGATACATTAAACATTTTTTTTAATATTTTTTTTAAAAAATTCACTAGATTGGAAACAACAATAACAATAATAATAATAATAATAATAATAATAATAATAATAATAATAATAATAATAATAATAATAATAATAATAAATGTGGCTGAAATCAGTAAAAATAATGAGGTCTGCATATTCAAGTCTGCGTCAGTGACCACATATGATAAATGGTAATCGGTGAATAAATGATATCATCATGCACATTTTTAACTGGAGTGAGATTGCCATGTATTTGCAACTTTTATGATACACATAAATCCGGATGACTTTGGAGATTAATTATTAATACATGTCTCATAATACTACAACAGATAAAGAAATTACGCTCAAATTATTCAAATGGCATACAACAGATGTAGAAGCTAAATCAACGAGACAAAAAACAGAAATACTTAACTAAAGTAGTATGAGAACAAGCAGCGGCGCAAATCTATCTTCAACATTGGGGGGGGGGGATGGCCGTCCCCATACTTTTTTAAGCCATGTTCAAAATATTTTGAAGTTGAGAGACAATGCTGTGGAGGATCAGGGGAGCAGAGTTATCTTCAACATTGGGAAGTTGGCAGATTTGATGCTTATTCTGGCGGGACATGAATTTCATCTCACTTTCCTTTGTGACAATCGGACAAAAGTCACCACATTTCTCCCTCAAAACACATTTCAAATTGGATTATTCGGGGTACAGTCCCCCCAGTTCCAAGATTAAAAACTATATGTCCCCCTCATTCCTCCGGGATTTGCGCCAGTGAGAACAAGGAAAGTGTTATCTTTAAATATAAGATGGTATTAACATTCTTGTACGGTAATGGAAAAAGATTGAACATATTCAAACGCAAGACGTGTTCAATACATCGTGTTCTCTAGTGAAAACGACTTACCATAAAGAGAGGAAAAAGCAGGTATTTACGAAGTGTTTGCGTTTAACTAAGTGCTACAGGAATTCAATAGCAAAGCCTCGTAGTACTTTCCTTTTTTATTACTCAGTCCATATGCTTGTGTCTAGCCACGAAAGGAAGTTCCTCAAACCACACTGGAAAATGATACTGGAAACGTGTCCTCTTCAGCTTGGGTGGTCTTTCATTTTATCTGAAGGTATAAGACAAAAGTGGGCATTTAAAGTGCACAAAATACTAAACTAATACTGAAATCAAAACCAAAGGGAAAAGTATAGATAAATATACGATAACCGAAGCCTTTATACAATGTATGACTCTGAAGGCCAGTTCGCTGAAACCTCGTAAAAGGGATAACATTTAGTGATAGTTATTTAACATTGATGCCAAAGTTGGATTTTTCATTCTTCAAGTACTTTCGGTAATGAAGTGAATATATGGAAATAAAGCAACATTCAATAGCAGTACAACAGTTAACAAACACAAACATTTCGAGTGCTTTTGAATTTCAGTTTGAGTTTTGTGTTCGCCGATGTTACGGATAACATCAGTTAATAGTAACGTGTTCTCCCTATTATTCATTGCAGTATCAAGGCCTCTAACAGAACTGCCTCTAACAAACGTACAAGACCATCATAAAATCCCCGAAATCTGAACTCTGATGTAACAGTTTCAGTATCGGTAATATAACTGCAAAGTAGCGAAAACTGAAGTCAACAAAGTTTACCTTAGGATCTTGTTTATCAGGGAAAGTTAATTGTTCTCCTGTATATTTTTAAATATTACCAAATATAAAATATATTATGTATATTTTAAATATTATAATTTGTACGTATGTAATTACACGATTAAGTTGCCTCTCCGCGAACGTTCTTTGCAGTAAAGCAACGAATATTATCATAATCCGGAAATGGAATTATTTCTGACTATATTTAAAGAAAAAAAGACATTCTTTTCCGTACCCTGTGTGTATTTTATATATTTATCATTTCGTACACTAGTCGTGGTCTGATCCAAGGTTGTGGACCTATTAGCGTCAATGTCTATAGCATGTGGACTTACACTTACTGGTGGAATCAGCACCACTAACTAACTCTATGGCCTATGGAACCCGGAGGTTCAATGCCGCGTTCACAAAAGCTCTCCACTGAGTTCTGTCCTTAGCTAACTGGATCTAGTTCCTACTTTGTATTTCTATTTCTCCGAGATCCATCGTAATATGGTCCTCCTATTTGCTCCTAGGTCCTCCTAATGGTCGTTTTCCGATTGGTCTTCCAGTTAAGACTTTGAAAGTATTTCTATTTTCTTCCATTCTGCCCACTTGAACCTCCTAGATTTAATGACCCTAACAATGTTAGGTAAAAAGTATAAATTATGTATTTCCTCGTTATGAAGTTTCCGTTATTCCCCGTTAGCATTCCTCTTGAGTCCGAATATTCCTCTCGGAATCTTGTTCTCAAATACTTTCAGTATACGTTCTTCCTTCAAAGTAAGCGACCATGTTTCACAACCACACAGAACAACAGCCATGATTATAGTCTTATACATTTTAAGCTTTAAATTCCTCGATAGAATTCGCGACTACAAAATACGAATTCCCTGCTTTTAGTCGACATTAAATTTCTTCCTGAATATGGTTTTCTTACCTTAATATTGATCCTAGATATTTGAAAGTATCCATTTTATCAACAATATTATTTGATATTTTAATGCAACCATGATTTGGCGTATTACGATAATAAATGCTCTAATATTATTATAACGATTTCTAACCGAAATTGAACCACGAATAGAGTACACTAAAGGTGCGAGTAGCAACTAGATTAGCACGAAGTGCTACTATTTACATTCCCTTGCAGTTGTCTTTCCCTGGCATTAGTCAAGTGTAATAACTGAGTTGGAATATGACACTGCTAATAAGAAACCCATTGTATCGATAGAAATACGAAAGGATGTACGGACGATTCAGTCTTACATAAAAGCGCTGCTCCTGCACCGTATTATAGAACTACTTCAAAACTAAACTGGGAACTTTGAACATCTTTCATACGGGTACTGGATTGTAGGAACTAGCTCCATGTGTGGAGTTGAGCATGTGTGGAACTAGCACATGTGGTTCAATTATTCTTGTTATTATTCCAATACTCAGTGTCACGGAAGACGAGGTAAATTACATGGAGTTCGGACGATAAAATTTATAATGTTTAATGTAAATTTTGTTGACTGACGCTCCAAGTTTGGTATGCTCCTCGTACATAATAGCAATCAGAAATAACTCATTTTAAAGACAACGAGCCAATTGGCGTCGCTACGGATCTCACTAAATTTTAACTGAAAACATGAATGTGAAGATTTATAAACAAATGGAGTGTGAGAGTTTAAACAATTTTCTTTTCGCATGTTCTTATTTTTTAAAATTATGTACCAACTAAATTTATGGAAATTATAGTACTGAAATGATGTTACGAACATTATGGTATGTTAAACAGCTCCTGCTAATTTTAACTAAAGTTGTTTGTACAATAAGAAAATTCTTATGTCACACAGCAAATATTTATTGGATTCGCTGTAGACTTCTTGAGTCGAAGTATGTTATTTGGTCATAATATTCGCTACATCAAGATATCTTTCTTGTGTATGTGCACTCTATCTTTTGTTCGACGAATAGTAGAGGAAATGTTTGATTTATTCCCTTTCTGCTTTGTAAACATCTTTTGAAGTGAAATTTCTAAACTCAAACTAGCCCTTTGGAAATATTCAAATCGCGTTAGTCAAATGGGCCGCACAGATGTTTGTTGGTAAAGCTACAAAGCCATTAATTTCTCTCACTTCATATAGTTTTCCAACATCTCTTTCAGTAACAATAAAAGTGAACTTATTCCTTTTTCCAACAGATGTCTCTAGTAGAGGAATTTGCTCAAAGTAGGAAAACTATAGTCATTGAGATAACATTACTCACTCTATTTTCAGAATTATTTTCTCAAGACAAAACTTTTATTTTCATTATACAGCTTAGAATTATCACGTAATATACAATTAGAGTTTACGTATACTCATGTCCAAAATTATTGTCACATGTCTATAAATATATTGTTGTATGAACTTAATTAGTCACGTGAAGTTGGCCCACACACATCGTTGATATACAAAAAATTTTATGGTAAGATTTAGTGCTTAATTAGCGCTTATTAGTGCTCAATGACGCAGAGTTAGTGCTCAATTTGTGTTCAGAGTTAGAGATATATTGATTACTAAGATGGTTGGGCCAACTTCACTCTTTATATAAATATCAATTTCAATGTTTTACACTTTTTATACAAATATGTTTCATATCAACCGTATGATTTCAAGTTTATTATAGACCCTTATACGCGTCGCAAACCGTTCGTCCTGGGGAAAACCCTATCAACCGTAACTTATCTGAACGTATTGGTTCCTGTCTATCCTCTTTGTATCAAGGCACACGTTTTGCAATTGTTCCTGCTCTTATCTATTGTACAGCTTTTTTTATCATTATAGATTCACTTATCACATTATATTATGGATGATACGGATTCTCTCTACTACACTATAGGTTCTCTCCACTACATGACTTTATGGATGATACGGACTAACATAATAGATTTTAATTCCAAATTTTTCTTTGAATTTATTAGAAACAAAACAACGACCATTATCCACTAAGACAGAAAATGGAACTCCCAAAAGTGGAAAATAATATTTTTCTAAACATTTTAAAACACATCCTTTGGTTGCATTTCTCATAGAAAACATTACATAATACCTACTGAAAACATCTAATACTGACAAAGCAAACTTGTTTCCGTTCTAAGAAGCGGGATACGACCCTAAAATATCAATAGAAAACATATCTCGTATATGCTTTACTGCTACAGTCTACAAAGGTTTAGCAGAAGGTGATGTTACAGCTGTTGTCAATTTACAATCCATACAGTCACTTATGAAATCGATAACATCTTTTCTTAATGACTTCAAGTAACACAGTTCTTTAATGTAGGCAATTCTTTTTTCAGCACCAAAATGACCTTGTTCATGAAAATACTTAACAATTCCCGGAACATGGAAGGAGGTATACACATTTTCCAAGAATCAGGAAAATGATAATTTCTATTCAAGAAAACACCATTATCTAACTTGTAAAAATTTTCAATGTTTCTATTTTTCACATTTACATACGGGTCACTGGGATTATGCAAAAACTGAATTATTTTTTCATACCCTGAACGTTCTTGATGTTTGGATCTCAATATTACCCGTGAGAGAACATCACTCGCCTGATTATCTTTAGCCTTAATATAAATTATTTATATTTCGAATCTTTGAATTTGAATGCTCCTCCTCGCTAAACGTGAATTCCAATTTCTTATGTTGTGAAGGTATACTAAAGAATGGTGATCAGTGTAGATTTTTATATATCTACCATACAACAATTGATCCCATTTTCTTAAACCGACTACAATTGATAAAGCCTCTTTTTCTCTCGTAGTGTAATTCTTTTCAGCTTGTTTTAAAGTTCTACTATGAAACACAAGAATATGACGTTTGCCATTAATTTCCTGAAACAAAATGTTCCCCAAAGCCACTGAACTAAAATTTGTGATGTTACAAAATCATGATCTAAACGAGGATGAGCTAACAATGCTTCTTAAGCTAAATCGTGTTTGAATTGTTGAAAAATAATTTCACACTCATCGTCCCATATCCAGTTTTTCTTTCTCAAAAGGGCAAAGGTTCAGCATTATGTGCAAAGTTATTAACAAATTTCCAACACCATTGAAATAAACCAAGTACTCGTTGTAACTCAGAACTGTCTTTATACGAGATTCACTTAAAAAGTTAAAAATGTTCCTAATTAATAATAAATGAGTTATCTTTCAGTGTTACAACTTCACTCTCCAGTTTTTCGTGTAGGATGTTTAAAAATTGTCTGTTTATCGTTTGGTAATTTACTTCTCTACATTCGTATTTTTTCTTGAAACTTCAGAGTACACTTTACGTTCCTTGGTGCTTGTATCTTGAGATTCACAAGTTTTGCTTAAATATATTTCGCACTATCATTTATTATCCAACAAAACGTGATAATTAGTACTAATGTACTAATTGCATGTTTATTCAAGTGTCATTAGCCATAGACAATGTTACTGTCGTGGATGAAATAAATGCATGAAAATCTCATATATGCTGCTAATTTTGACGAAAATTTCATTTTATCCCTATTCTAAAAGTTAATGTCAAAAAATCCCCACAAACTGGGAATTTAACTTGGAAAATGAAATGAAATCTTTGAGTTTTACATCCCACAGTTATGCCAGGTAGGCTAAAGGAGACGGTGATGATGACTGACGAATGAAATGGTGCAATGAAGAAAGGGGGAGGAAACGGGGGAACCCCGAGAAAACCCATGCACACGGTGTTTGTCCACCACAAAATTCACTTGGTGGGGGCTGGGATCGAACCCGGGGCCCCAAGCACCAGAGGTGAACGCTCTACCACTAAGCCACCGCGGCCACGAATTTTACTTGGGTTAGCATCATTGTTCGACATTACTAGGCTTTCGTAGCTGATAAGGGAATATGAGACGATGAAATGTTGAGAGTGGTACAGACTGTGTGTTCAAAACTAACAGACATGTAAAGTGTAGAAGGGAGGTGGATGCACCATAACAGCATGTTTCGGAAAGATTAACAACTTCCGTGGAAAACTTAAAGCGGCATGTGGAAATAATGCATAAATAATGTTCCTAGGGACTTCTTGACAACCTGCTCGCCAAAATGAGAGAAGCAGTATGACGCAAAAGAAGCCATTATTCGTGCAAAATAGTGGTTGTTGGACATGGATAACGGTTGATACTCTGAGGGTGTATGAGGCCTTCCACACGTGTGGAAGATGGTGGTAAAGATGAAAGGTGATTACACTGAAGGAATGTAACAGGATTCTGTGTTATAGCTCAAAGAATTTCAATGAGTCTGCTTTGGTGTCTTCGAGAATTATCATTTTTTTTAAAAATTTTCCGACAGAATGAAAGCTAAATAATGTTTAAATTGGATTGAGTAACTGAATGTGGCCAGTAATATCTCAGCGGAATATACAACATGCAGTTTTTGCAAGATCGAGCACCTTCACATTGTACTGACAATGTGAAAGTAATGCTTTATTGGATTTCCTAAAGAAATTGATAAAATGAATATTATATAATTGGCCTATCCGTAGTTGAGATCTCATGTCTTACGAATTCTTTGTGAACGGTGGATAAAATAGAAATTTATGAACTTGAAGAAAAGAAAACACATAATCAGTAACGTACCATCTTTCGTGTAACATGCACCAGTTCATGACGTACCTAAAATATTACAGAAGTGTGTTTAAAATGTAGGACCCAATTTTGAATTTTAACCTGACACATTTCGAAAGCTGTCTGACCTGTTACTCTGCGATTCATGAAACCTCACTCAATCGTTATTCCTTTTTGGGGGAGGTAGAATCTCTTTATGACAATAAATAATGAAGTTATAAAATAATGGAAATATAGATTTACTTAGTATACACCCTGAATAATACGTTCACATTTTTTTTGTTTGTTCAAATTTAAGAACATGTTTATATCTACAACTATTGCATATCTGTGAGCGGCGCACATGTTATTGGTGGGTAAAAAAAACATGGCTAACAGCAAAATTCATTGTGTGTCTAAGAGTAATCCGGAAATGAATTGTACTCAAATGTATAGTGGCTAATTGAAAACTTCAAATGGAAATTACAAAATTATATCAGAGGAATGTAGTGTGAGAAATGGCATGAGCACGGTAGCAGGAGAAATGGCTATTGATCTCCTGCAAGTCTCATCAATTCTCCTCGCTGTTGTAGATTTGTTACGCGCAGCGCATCCAGTTTCAGCAACTTGTACGGGAATGTTATGAAGGAACGACGAACACACCTGCAAAGATTATGGTTCAAGTTCAACGTTTCGTAACAATAATTTTACCTTATCATAATGATAAATTCGACTTTCTGAAGCTCAGTTTACTTTCAGAGATTGATAATCTATCAGACTAGAAGAAGATGCTGTGCTGACTATGAACTATTTAGAGCGTTATCCACATCGCGATGATGATCTTCAAAACAAATGATTGTGACTTCTCAAGTGACATACCGTCAACCGTGTGGTCTCAAAGCTATGGTAAAAGTTTCCTAAGATATTCCATACGTTATTTCGGTAGATTTTTGTCCATCTGGAACCAATATGACTACTGTTTCCAACTATAATATACGAATACGGACTTAGAAGAGATTTAATTACTCAATCAGACTGTTTGGCGAATACTCACCGCATTTCATATTTCCGTCTGAAAATTACCAAAAGTTCTTTCCAACAATTGGTGAGCTCAATTGCGGTTATATTATTTGTGTACATTCCATCCACGCTGAATACCGAATTTGATTTGCATCCAACGTTAAACTATAGGAATGGTGTGCTATATTTCAAGGGAACATTAAATTCCGCACCCATCTAATATCCACAATAGGATGGAACGAAAATGGTCTTTTTTTGTAATAGGGGAAAAAGTAGACTTTTAGGTTCAAAAAGAAGATGGAAAAATTTGGTTGTTATACTACATCTTCAGGTGCCGCAAATAGCTTAAAGTTTGTAAGAAAAAATAAAAATTGAAAAATTATAAACTTTGGTAAATTATTTTTTATGGTTTTCTCCTACATATAATGCTCCAAATATAGTTGTAAATACATTATATAAGCATTAGAATTGGAAAACAATAGTAATTACAAAAAATAATTTAAAAACATTATTGTGAAAAAGTTTGTAATTTTGCTAATTTTGAAGCTTTTGGAACTGTTTTTGTTGTTACAAATAGTAGTAAATAAGGTTGAAATAAAAACTCGTCAAATCAATTATATATATATATATATATATATATATATATATATATATATATATATATATTATTAGAATAACATGAAAAAGTATCATAATACACTTTTTAAAGACATTAAAAAGTTTCTTTTTTTATTGCTTAAAATACCTTTAATGATTACAAATTTTACAGCTGCAAAATGCTTGTTTCTACTTCATTGATACATTAACCTTTTTTTTCTATCACATTTTGGCATGTTCTCATGTGAGCAAATTTTTGCTCGCATATATCCTTCTCTTTCGAATGAACCAAGACATTTTGAGTCGATTCGATCACCAGTTTCACACCTCTTTCCACTCCTTGCGTGAGACAAAGAACCCAGGGAAAGTCGATAAGCAGGTCCATTTTACTATTTGATTGAGCTTCAGATCTTCCGTATAAAGTCTGAGAGACTCACTGAGAACATGTTTGACCAAAGAGGGTTCAGTTACGTAATTTTCAGCTCATGTGATCATGTCGATGTAATCCTTTGCGTCAAAGTTTATCTGTGGAACTTTAAACTCCCTGAGGCCGCCTCTACTTTCAGTTCTTGCTTTTAAAACACGTCGTAAAATGAGTTCTCTTACAGTTTTGCGCTCATCACATAGCACGGACAAAAGGAGTTTTTGTTCAGCTGCGAAGTACCCATTTCTTTGAATAACTGGATCTAGAACGTTCTTGAAATCATCAGAGAAATGGCGTGAATATGAGATAAGCTTTAACATATGTTTAGAACCATAAGTACATGAAGGTTTTAACTTCATGTTAAACCACACAGGTGCATACACTTTCACAATGTACTCAGCTATAGTCTTAAGGTTTTCAGTTGGATTTTCAGTTGCCATATGCAATCTAAGTATACAGTTTGCTAATGTAAGCCATTTGGAGTGAGCAAGTTTTCCAGGGATTCTTGAAGATAAATCTAGCGACCAATTTCAATTTGATACAGTGATACACATATCCAACAAATATTTTTGATCTGTACTTAAATCATTTATGTTCTTCAAAAGAGGAAGGGTATTTTCAATTGGCAAGAAAGTAACTAGAGGAAGATTAGTACAGTTTTCCAGCTGCTGACTTATTTTGCCTTTAAATTCATTGGGTCCCTTCGTTTTACCATGTAAATGATCAAAAAGATGTTGCAAAGATAGTTCATTTCCATGTAACAAACAAACGAACAATTGTAAAGGCCTTACTATTTCATTTTCCATTTAATAAATCACACCATTACTATGTCCTGTATATACAACAGTTTCATCACACCTAATAGCAGTAAAGTTCAAAAGTTGTTCGTTGTGTTCTCTATTTTCAAGAAACTTCAGTATACTGTCGACTATGTCCTTTCCAGTGCCAGATATAGGTGTTAAGTGGCCTAAAAATTTTGAGCTTGGTTCGTCTATTAGTGAAACATGTTCTTCTAAATTAACTTTTTTTATAACTTAGTTCCTTTCTTTTCTTGAACAATTCTTTTGTCCTCTTTTCCATCAAAAACAACCCTCTATTTTCGATTATACTGTTCAACAAATTTTGATCGAAAGTATGTAAATTCTTTGAAATTGCGATTTTTACATTCATTTAAGCATAATATGAAAGGAAATGATAATAGAAGAATTTTCTTAGCTCAGGTTGTGAAAAAAAACGCCCTTGTACGACAGTAGCTGTATATATACAAATGTATTAATATTTATAGAACATTTAACCAAAATCTTTGTAGAAACCTACATTTCACTTTTTTCTTTATCTATTTTACTGTGATGTGATAAGCTGTGGAGTTAAGAAGTACCCTAACCTATAGATTTCTATACCCATGTACTTCCTTTTTTCAAAATTGCGCAAATACCAGTTTCACAGCGATACAGAAAATAAAGTAACCGTGGTCAAGTTAAACATTAACAATTCCGTAATAAAAATCAGTATTAACATCAAAACATGAAAAATAAGTACAAATACCTTTTTGTGCAAGAACTACACTGCAATGTAGACAAAAGTTTCAAGTGATCCCTTGTACAGGATTATGTTTATTTTATTTTGAGCGTCTTCGCTTGGCTTGCTTTTTGTAGGTTACATCTGGAGCATCCCTTGCAATAGTCCAACAGTAGTCGGCCAATATGTTAGAACTCCACTTTCCCTCATATCTCTTCTCCATGGCTGCAATATCTTGATGGAAACGCTCACCATGTTCGCCACTTACTGCTCCACAATCTTCGGGAAAGAAGTCTAGATGTGAATGAAGAAAGTGGAGTTTCAGAGACATATTGCAACCAAGATTTTCGTAGCACAATAGCAACTTTACTACCAGTTGTTTGTAATTTGTTGCTCGGTGTCTTCCCAAGAACTGTAAACAAACACTCTTCAAGCTTTCCCACGCAGCTTTCTCCTCACCTTGGAGAATTTCGTCGAACTTGTGATCTTTGAATAGTTGCCTAATCTGTGGCCCTATGAAAACACCCTCTTTAACTTTTTCATTACTTAATCGAGGGAATTGTCCTCTTAGGTACTTATAGGCCTCATCCTCTTGGTTCATGCTCTTAACAAAACTTTTCATAATACCTAATTTAATATGTAGAGGGGGAAGCAAAATTCGGTCACGATCTACCAGTGGTTCATGCTGCACATTTTTCACTCCCGGGTGAAGAGTTTCTCTGGTACTCCAATCACTTTTGCGGTAATGAGATCCACGATCTCTACTGTCCCATTCACATATAAAGCAACAATACTTTGTATACCCTAACTGCATACGTAGCAACAGTGCTATTACTTTAAGGTCACCACAACTGAGCCACTGAAAATCGTAATATTTAATGGCTTGAAGTAAACGTTTCAAGTTTTCATAAGATTCCTTCATATGAACTGCGTAACCTACAGGAATTGAAGGAAGTTCATTTCCAATATGTAAAAGCACTGCCTTTAAGCTGACCTTGGACGAATCTATAAAGAGCCTCCACTCCGTAGGTTCGTAATTAATTTTAAGTGCCCTCATGAGACCATTTACATCTGTACATGCCACAAGTGTGTCTTCCATAGTAAAAAATGAAGTGAACATCTCCCTATTCCGATACACTGAAATATTTACTTTTTCCTCCAATAAATTCCATTGCTTTAAGTCGGTGCTGAAAGAGACGTTAAACTCAATCCATTGCTTTAAGCGTGACGCTAAAATTTCGGCTTTGCTTTTCGAGAGGTCCAAGTCTCTGATTAGATCACTTAGTTCCTCTTGAGTAAGTCTATGTGGTTCACATGGAGGTTCTTCTACATCAAACGTAGGGTCATTCGAAGTACTTGATTCAGGAACTTCAACTTCTTGATCATCATCAGAAAAAAAATCGTATTCTTTAGGTGGGTCAGGAACAGGTAGTCCTCCATATGGTACAGGGCGCATTGCAGAAGGAATGTTAGGATAGATCAAGGCCCGCTTCTTCTTCGTGGAAATTCCCTTCTTGACGGAAGGAATCATACAAAAATAACAGTCTCTGATATGGTCGCTTGGCTCCCTCCAAATCATGGGCATTGCAAAAGGCATTGAGCGCCCCTTCCCATTAATCCAATTTCTTAGATTGCTGGCACAAGTGTTACACACAATGTGGGGTGCCCAAGATTTATCTTGGTCTCCAATTTTACAACCAAGGTAATATTGATAGGCTTTTCTTATTAGTGGTGTTATAGTCTGCTTTTGTGAGGAAAATGTCACTTCCCCACACACGTAGCAGAAGCTATCCGCACTGTTGACACAATTTCGCGGCATTTTTGTTTATTGAAATCCTCAAAATGTTACTTGAAATAGTTCCGACAACTATTTAAAAATATACATTCGAAATACCAGTATTTTTGCGTAGTTGTAGTTGTATTTTTATGTCCTACACTACACAAACGTCACACCCAAAACGCTGATACTGCACTAAACCTGTCTTTTCTAACAATAGCAGAACACTACTGAGATAAGGAACACAATGAAACCAAGCGTTCATATAGTTTCTGCAGTGTTGCCGGATCAGTGTATCATTTTACCCCAAACGAAGCGAATATATTTATTTTTAAAGCGTTATTATTAGACATGCCTGTAAAACGAAAAGTAGAGCTAATATTCAAAAATAACTTTCAAATTCGTGATCAGCACCACAAAATCATTAAGAATTAGCTGATGTTGTTCAATTTACATTTTCGTTGTTGAACAGTGAACAAAGACTATCATTAATGACATTTTTTCGATTTGTTTGATCTTGCTAGTCTAATTTTCATCCTGTCTATTACTTCGGTTTTGTCTTTCCCTGTGATTAAACCCAAGTCCTGTAAAACGGCACTAGCTATAGCTGCAGCAGCTCTATCTGATATTCCGGTACGATCACAAATGGAAGGTACAGATGGCAATTTCATATGCATTTGAGTGCTTATCTTTTTCTCTTTTTTCAATTTTAAACGGCCTGGTAGCTGTTCTCCGAAAGTCAAGTCTGTATGCTCTTCTATTTGTTCAGTGCTGCCAATGTTGTCAGTAACCGTTTCTACTACACTAGTAATTTGTGTCCGTTCTTGATTGAAGTTAACAGTTCTCTGTAGTTCTTTACCTTTTCTTGCTTCTCTCTTCTTGAAAGCTCAGACCTTAATAAATTCCTATTTAGCATGATAAACTTTTATCATTTGTGAAATTCTAAGGTTAGAAACACTGGGAATATAAGCTCTTGATCATATTTGTTCTATTTAAGGAACTAAAGTCTCACATATTTCACCTACAGTAGGATCCTTCCCTAACGCAACTTTGAGGTTATGTCTTATAAAACACTAGCATACCATTACATCTTCGTAAGTACGCAATACAACTTCACACAAATCACTGGATCTTCCAAAAATAACACATTTCGACATTTGTCTTGTATTCACTTGTTTAGACTGAGCCATTTTAACTCACAACAATGAAGTAGCTCACAAACTAACAAAATATTACGTTGCTTTGTTACACAATAGACGCCAACTCAACTGAACTCGGCAAAGCGACTGACACCTGATCTGAGCTTGTCACCACACGAAAACACTGTTGCCAACTCTTTTTAGCAAAATGTCGCTAAATTTAGATCCTAAAGTAGTGTGTTTTTACAAAATTTTATTGTTCTCGCGGCACCTCAAGACTTAACCAAAAAAGATTATATATATATATATATATATATATATATATATATATATATATATATATATATATATATATATATATATGTGTGTGTGTGTGTGTGTGTGTGTGTGTCTTTTTTGAAATAAAAAATGCTTATTTGACTGTATTTGAAATAAAAAAGATTCTTCAACTTCTTTTTAAAAAACTAAAATGTACCGAAAATTGCAATTTTGAGGAACTTTATCGTCCTTGCGCACCTTAAGACGTGCTTCAATATTTTTCATATTTTATTTTTATCTTATCAACGCGAAAAGGCAACTTTTCCGCGCTATTACAAATTAAAAATCAAAACATTTTTTTTTCACCTTAATCCACAAGTTCTGGAGCTAGCTTTTCCATAGTTTGATACACTTTAATCTTTGGAAACGGTTCACCGGAGGATATATCAACGAGGGTGATTACGTGCAATTCCTAGTTCACAAGTATGCTTGAGATGCTTATGAACAACACCTCTTCGGCTGGTCTGGTCTTTCGTTAATGCACACCTGTAGTGTGTATGATCTAGAGTTTGATTTCCAGTGAGGCAATATGGAACACAATACAGAGGTTCAAGTTCTACTTTAATATGTAAATCTTATATACATCCATACATATATATAAATAAATAAATATATATATATATATATATATATATATATATATATATAAAACTCCATGGCCTATGGAACCCGGAGGTTCAATGCCGCGTTCACAAAATCGCTCCACTGATTTCTATCCTTAGCTAACTGCATCCAGTTTCTACGGGATACGGACAAAATCTCGCGGCCGAAACATCGCCGCCCAAAATCTCGTCGGCCAAAACCTCGCGTGGCCGAAACCTCGCCGCCCAAAACCTCGCGGGACAAAATCTCGCCGGGACGAAACCTCGCGGGACAAAATCTCGCCGGGCCAAACCCCCCTGCAGCTTAATAAAAATTCAGTGTAGTATAACAATATCTGCTGCTTTTCTTATAAGTAAAAAAGAAAAAAGGAAGGAAGAGCTTGGTGTGGTGAGAATAGGGGCGCCGAATTCCACTTCGCTCCGGGCGCCGAAATCTCTAGCTACGGCTCTGCACTCCCCCTCCCTTTTGTTGTGCCGACAAAGTGAAATTATAAAAGACATCCTAGGCTCGAACTTGATATATCTTGAAAATTTGATTGAGATCGGTAGGATAATAACAAACATAGTCATTTAATTTTATATATATATATAGATTTCCAAAGCATGCATTAGAATTTTTCTTGTCATTATTTTAATGTACTTATGTGTTATTACTAAATATATACATATAGTAGTTTATAGAATATTCTACATTGAAGAAATCGTCGTGAAGAGGTTTTATCCTGACGACATTTCTTTCCAGGCAACACTACGTCTCGCTTAATTTAGACCAGGCGAGATTCTGTGTCGTGAGATCATTACAACGAGGTTTTGGTCAGGCGAGATTTTGGGTATGGCGATATTTTGGGGCGCGAGGTTTTGGGCGGCGAGGTTTCGGCCCGGCGAGATTTTGGGCCGCGAGGTTTTGGGCGGCGAGGTTTTGGCCCCGCGAGATTTTGGCCCGCGACGTTTTGGGCGGCGAGGTTTTGGTCAGGCGAGATTTTGTCTCGCGAGGTTTTGGGCGGCGAGGTTTTGGCCAGGCGAGGTTTCGGCCCGGCGAGATTTTGGGCCGCGAGGTTTTGGGAGGCGAGGTTTTGGCCAGGCGAGGTTTTGGTCCGCGAGGTTGTCGCCGCGAGGTTCTGGCCACGAGGTTTTGTACCCAAACCAGTTTCTACTTTGTATTCCAATCTCTGCGAGATCCATCTTAATATTGTCCTCCCATCTGCGCCTAGGTCTTCCTAATGGTCGTTTTCCGATTGGTCTTCCACTCAAGACTGTGAAAGCCTTTCTACTTTCTTCCATTCTAGCTACATGACCTGCCCATCTAAGCCTCCTAGACCTGACGACCCTAACAATGTTGGGTAAAGCGTATAAATTATGTAGTTCCTCGTTATGAAGTTTCCGCCATTCCCCATTCCCGTTCCTCTTGGGTTCGAATATTCGTCTCAGGACCTTTTTCTCAAATACTTTCAGTCTATGTTCTTCCCTGAGAGTAAGTGACCATGTTTCGCAACCATACAGAACAACAGGCATGATGTATATTTTAAGCTTCAAATTCCTCGACAGAATTAGCGACGACAAGAGATTTTGAACCAAATAGTAACACGAATTTCCTGCTTTCAGTCGACATTTAATTTCTTAGTGAATATATATATATATATATATATATATATATATATATATATATATATATATATATATATATATATATATATATATAATTGTTGTTGACAATGGGCGCAACGAAATTAATTAACACTGATATTAGAACTACTGTTACTCAAAAACAAATAAACTTAAAGTTTTGGTATTTTATTTAAAGCAAAATATTAAAAAATAAAAGTAGTATCTTCTTTAAAAAGAAATATGAAACAAAATAAAAGAATTATACGAAAAATTAAAACAAAGTTGTTAATTATGTTTTCAAGAAAATTAATTTTAAATAAAACTTCCATTTATGGATTAGTAAAAGAGAATGAATGAGAGTGCTTTCGTGTGCCAATAAATCAACGAACGTCATGCACACATCAGATTTGCATAATTTATCAAGCGATTGTAAATTAGAGTGCTGTCCATGGTTTTCTTTTTAATCATGCAGAAAGGTATTTCTAAAACTAATTTGCTTCCAATCAGAAATACTTATTTTACTTTTCACTACAATCTGTTTTAATGTTTTTGTTATTTTTCTAAAAATATCAATATTTTTTAAAAACTTATTTATAGCATTAAATGTAATTTCTTTTATGTTTGTTCTTTTTCAAATGGATGTATGTTTATTAAAGATGCATTTTATTTTAATTTTTAAAACGGTTTATGAAAATTAGTGAAAATCTTAAATACTTTTCGAACAAGTAATTCCTAATCCTGTGTACCGATAATTTCGCGTAACTGAAGAGTAAAGCTGGTTGCATACAAAACATGATACTTATTTAAAGTTAGAGAAGAAGAAAAACTATAATACGTATCAATTTATAGAATATAAGAAAGGTAGGAATATATAATATATTCTAATGTTATATATATATATAGAGGGTATTTCAAAACAACGCCGACAACATTTCGGAGGTGATTCCTGACACCAAGATAAGACGAAAAGTATAGACCAACCATGGTGTACAAATACTTCCCTTCTGAGTTATAGGCCTCCGAAAATATGAAAAAAAGGAAGTTTAAAGATCCAAGATCCAAAACTATAGGACCTATCGTAGTCTGGTCAAGACTTCACTTAAGAGCTAATATGTGTCCTATCCATAAATACATGTTTCAGAATCCTGTGGGAATTTCATGACAATTTTTATAGGTGCAGTTGGTGAGTACTTGAAATTATATGCCCTTACACCAGTCAAACAATCTGTACAAAAATCGTTGCGTGAGTAAATTAGGATTCAGAAACATGAATTTTTATAGGGCACATATTAGTCCTTAAGTGAAGTCTTGACCAGACTACGATAGTTCCCATAGTTTTGGAGCTATAGACCTTTGAAGTTGATTTTGTCTTGTCTTCGGCAGCCTATAACTCTGTAAGGAAGAATTTGTGTACCCAGGTTGGACAATACTTTTTGTTTTATCTTGGTGTCAGGAGTTACCCCCCAAACGTCGTCGGTGTTATTTTGTGTATATATATTATGTGATCAAAAGTATCCGTTACCCCAAAATCATACGTTTTTCGTATTAGGTGCATTGTGCTACCACCTACTGCCAGGTACTCATTACCAGCGACCTCAGTAGTCATTAGACATCGTGAGAAAGCAGAATGGGGCGCTGCGCGGAACTCACGGACTTCAAGAGTGGTGAGGTGATTAGGGTGTCAATTCTGTCGTGTATGCGAGATTTTCACACTCCTAAACATCGCTAGGTCCACTGTGTCTGATGTGATAGTGAAGTGGAAACGTGAAGGGACACGTACAGCACAAAAGCGTATAGACCAACCTCGTGTGTGGACTGACAAAGATCGCCGACAGTTGAAGAAGGTCGTAAAGCGTAATAGGGAGACATTTATCCAAACCATCACACAGGAATTCCAAACTGCATCAGGATCCACTCCAAGTACTGTGACAGTTAGGCGTGAGGTGAAAAAACTTGGATTTCATGATTTAGCGGCTGCTCATAATCCGTCCATCACGCAGGTAAATGCCAAACAACACTTCGCTTGGTGTAAGGAGCGTAAATATTAAACGATTGAACAGTGGAAAAATGTTGTGTTGAGTGACGAATCACGGTACACAATGTGGCGATCCGATGGCAGGGTGTGGGTATGGCGAATGCCCGGCGAACGTCATTTGTCAGCGTGTGTAGTGCCAACAGTAAAATTCGGAGGTGGTGGTGTTATGGTGTGGCCGTGTCTTTTCTTGGAGGGGCCTGCACCCTTTGTTGTTTTGCGTGGTACTCTCACAGTGCAGGTCTGGATTGATGTTTAAGCAAATTCTTGCTTCCCACTGTTGAAGCCTAATTCGGGAATGGCGACTGCATCTTTCAACACGATCGAGCAGCTGTTCATATTGCATGGCCTGTGGCGGAGTGGTTACACGATCATAACCTCTCTATAATGGACTGGCCTGCACAGAGTCCTGACTCGTATCCTATAGAACACCTTTGGGATGTTTTGGAATGCCGACTTCGTGCCAGGCCTCACCGACGTACATCGACACCTCTCCTCAGTTCAGCACTCCGTGAAGAATGGTCTGCCATTCCCTAAGAAACGTTCCAGCACCTGACTGAAAGTATGCCCGCGAGAGTGAAAGCTGTCATCAAGGCTAAGGGTGGGCCAACACCATATTGAATTCCAGCAGTACCATAGGAGGGGACCACGAACTTGTAAGTCATTTCAGCCAGGTGTCCGGATACCCTTGATCACATAGTATATATATATATATATATATATATATATATATATATATATATATATATATATATATATAGTAGGGTCTATATATAACATTGGAATATTGAATTGTAATGGGACATATGCCGGTGGTGCAAAATTGCATCGTTGTGTGGCGTCAGAACTGACTTCAACTAAGGTCACAAAATTTGAGGATACGGTTGAGGATAAGATTTAAAGAACTTCATAAAAGGCACATAAAATAGTACTATAATAGTGTATTTTGAAGAATAATTTTCTTAAACTTACATCATGGAGAAACAGAATTAGTTGAACGTTATTGACTACCTTAGGATCAATCTAGGAACCCCGTTCAGTGCACATGAAGAAAAAATATAAAATAATACTTGCGGCTAGTTTACCCGATTTTGATTCACTTAATTCTTGGTTATGCTACTAAATAAAAAAAAGAACTGTCTGCACGATCTCAAACTTTGCTACCTATCGCATTAGCTTGGTTTTAATTACATCTTAAACTGTGGATTCAGGTCTCCTGTAACCTCATAGCCGAAAAAGGACATTACCCTCTAGAAATAAACAAAAACAATTTCATACTCACACTTATAATGAAGGGAAAAGGTGGATCTGAAAAGGTAGGAGGACGGTAGACGCAGCGCCTATCTTTCCCCCGTGCCTATCGTTCCCCATTGAATTTTTTTAGAAAGTGGGGAGACGCCATAGATATTTCCTTGAAGTGGGGGACGACGTTCCCCTTCACTTTTAACCCTGCTTAGAATATATACTCCATTTCTTGATTTTGAATGATGGAAAAAACACTACGTATTCCAACTATCTACCAAAAAATCCGAGAAACAATCCAAAAGTAACGGAAACTATATGAACTAAAAAGTTATTTATTGAAAGACAAATTACAACATATTCACAAATAAACTTCAAGTCTTGTTTTCTTTTCTCAAAAAAAATGAGTATACCTCACTGATCTTCTTACAAATTTTCTTCAATGCTGCTAATCAATTTATGAACGTAATTTGGTACTGTTTATGATAAAGTATGTAGACCTTAAAATATAAAGAGTGAGACAAAGGAAGGAAAACTGTCTCCCAAATACGGAGTTCCTCTTTTCTAAATGCAATTTCTATGTGTTTTATATCAAAGAATAAAACAAATAGTTAATTGCTTTGCCATATTACCTGATTTTAGTGGGTACCACCCGATTTTCAGGTTCCATATTCGTCCCCCGCTTAATCATATTTTAATCACGAAAAAGCACCCGTTTTTTGGATTGGAGAAAAATATAAGACGAGTTTGTTAGTAAAGTGTTATTACATTCGACGTTAACTGCTACATCTCTGTGTCAACCTCAAATCGCGATTCAGTTAAATTTGGACTCAAGTTCACGCTGAACAAGTCTGTGCTTTCATCTAGTCTATGTGTTCATCTAGTCTTTATATATTCAGATACGATTGCATTAAATGAAAAAATGATCTTGATTAGAGTTGATTCTTAGGAAGTACATTTAACTTTATTACACGTGTTGCGTCTTGGTGAATTGATACTAATATAGATTAATAACATAAATTGAACAATAGTCAACTACTATTGTTCAGAATTATAATTTGGAGTTTCTGGTCTTGACTCTCATGAAGTAGAGATGATTTTGTCACGCATATTTCTTTATAAAGCTCCTCGCTGATCAATTATAAATCTTTTTGAGCATCACTGAAGGTATGCGAGCCAAAGACTTGTCGTATATATTAATATCAACACAATCAACCATTTTACTTTCTGTATTGGAATTCCCAAACATAAATTTAGATAACTTTCCATGGACAATCCCTTTGCACATCCTAGCACGTCACAGCTGACCCAATTTCATTTGACTAAATAAAACTGGTTTCTCCAATGTTGGAGTCTCTCCAACGAACGGCCACGTAATTTTCCGCTCCCATGTATTGAGGATCAGACGGGCGAAACAATCTGTCTCTAGGCAGAAAAGACACTAAATGGGAGGTGAACCATAGTCACCAGAGGGAAAAAGTCAACAGTCACTCTGACATCTCGAGTTCGTTAGAAGAAATACAACACACACAGTTACATTCTACAGTTGACGAATCAACTATTCTCTTTATTGTTCTTGGAAAGTACCGGGTGTTCCAGAATGATCTTTCCAATTTTGAGAGCGTATAAGTCAAAACGAACTTTGAACTCGTTTTGTAATGCCGTTTCCCCTGGTCAAGCGCCTAGCTCGTCCGAATTAGGTACACATGATCTTGGCTTCGATACCAGTAGAATTACCTTGAAATATAAATTCATTATGGAGGTTCAGGTTCCACTTTAAACTATAGATCCACGTGTCTTACAGTCAACTTCGACGAACAACAACAACCCACTTGAAAACGTTCCTACTTTCTTTCATTCTCACTAGATGACCTGCACACCTGATAAAGGAACATTCCGATTTGGTGAATTCAATTGCTAAAAATGACTGCAAGCACTGGATTCACAACCAAAAGAAAAAGAGAAAAAGAGGTTGTTTACTGGCAGATCGTATATAAGGTGGGAGATAAGTGAGGGCAAAGTGCGAAAGTAGAACGTAAAGAACGTATTGAAATGCCATGTTAATTTTCAAACGAGTAGAGGAATTGAGATTAAATGTTGGATATGAGGAATGTCTGTAGATCTCCACTGAACAGGCGTAATATAAAACAAGGGAAAAAATCTGAAAAGCCGTCATGTTTGATTTAGCGCAAGAAGAATATATATAGAAATGGGGTGATGTGACATATGGCTCATGACGCACACCGTCCATTGAAATCAATAGTGACCAATACAGTTTGAGACCTCTATAACAGGAGTTGTTCCACGCCATGGCAATGTAGCAATACTGTCATAAATGTGGCGTAAGTTAGGAACAAACACAAAAGTAAACGAGGCTAGCCAACAAACGTCCGCATTCTCCCAAAATTCGTTCAAATGTTGTTAAAAGTGCAAATATGACAAGGACAACCTGAAAGAGTTCATCACTGTCGTTTTCTGGTCTTTTATACAGCAGATAAAACTGCTGCTCCACGTTGATTCATGGAGAACCAATGAACATGAAGAGTTTTTCAGATACCGGATAATGTTGAACTTTCCCGACTCCTTATCCCAGATGATTTCACGTCACTTATACAACCGTTGGATATGTTCTTCTTCCGTCCATATAAGAATTCCGTAAAATATACAACAGACACCGTTTTTCTGTCATCTGACCTCACAATAAGACAACGGAACAATTTCATTAACTTGCAATCACTCACCCAATTCCATTTTACAGCACCAAAAAAATCTTTGAGTTTTAAGTCCCACGGTTATGCCGGTTGGGCTAAAGGAGACGGTGATAATGAGAGATGAGTGAAATGGTGGAATGAAGAAAGTGGGAGGAAACGGGAGTACCCCGAGAAAACCCACGAGCACGGTGTTTGTCCACCACAAAGTTCACTTGGCGGGGCTGGGATCGAACCCGGGACCCCAAGCACCAGAGGTGAACGCTCTACCACTGAGCCACCGCGCCCTCCTTTACAGCACCAAGGTTCCAAGTTACGATTAGATATGATTTCTAGAAAACTGGATATTTGCAAACTGCTCCTGGCGCATTCATTACACCTGTCGACTACTGCTTCAATTTTAATACCGGCGAGCTGATTATGTTGTGATGAGCCCGATGATGTGATGAGCCCGATTGTTCATTTTTATCGTTTTTCAAATATACCCACTGTTGTCTTCATTTTTCTATCAACCACACAATCATTCTTAAGTTCCATAACAGTTGCAATTAAATAGAGGTTTCAAACTGTATTGGCCACTATTTAATTCAATAGATGGTGTACGTCAAAATCCATATCATGCATGACCCTTTTCCCGTATATTCTTCTTGCGTTAAATCCAACATGGCGGCTTTTAAGATGTTTCCCATGATTCACATTACGCTTATTCACTGAAGTTCTACATGTATTCCTCATATCCAACATTTGACCTCAATTCGTTTCAAAACTAACATGGCATTTCTAGACATTTTCTACGTTATATCTTCGCACTTTGCCCTCACTTATCTCCTACCTTGTATACGATCTGCCGCTAAACACCCTCTTTTTTCTCCGTTCCTTTTGGTGCTCAATCAGTGCTAGCAATCATTTTCAGCAATTGACTTCACCAAATCGGAGTGGTTCCTCGTGAACTTCCAAGACTTGATGACCCTAACAATGCTTGGTGAGTGGTATAAATTTTGCAATTCCTCGTTATTAAGTTTTTTCCACTCCCCATTCGTATTCCTCTTGGGTCCGAATATTCGTCTCAGGACCTTGTTCTAAAATAGTTTGTCTGCGTTCTACTCTCAGAGTAAGTGGCCATGTTTCTCAACCATACAGGACAACAGGCAAGCTTATCGTTTTATATATTTTAAGCTGCAGATTTTTCGACCATCAAAGAGCAAAACGTTAAAATGTAACGATCTCTAATCAGATTCCCAAAAATATTTTTTTATCAATTGAGACTAGAAGCGGTAGGGATCAATGATTTTCCAACTGAGCACTCATTAGCGTAATGAGAAAAGTAATGCAAAGCGAGTATCAGATAGTTCAAGCGAATTTAATACTTTCCATATCCAAATTTACCTCTGTTGTAAATGAAAATGGCAGAAATATACTATTACCAAGGGCGCTCATCAGGGGGGTAAGGTGGGGCGCTTGTCCCCTTAGAGGAAATTGTACTTCAGAATATCGAAAATCCCAAAAATTTTTTACACTAGTTACAGCAAAATTTGAAAGTATTTTTGAAACGTCGCTTATTCTTGCCCCCCCTGGAAACCACAACATGGTCGCTCTTGAGTGTTACTTTAGGTTTTAACATGTATTCAGTACGGTACCAAAATACACATTTCATTTCACTAGTGTTTTCAATATAGTAATAATTGTAATAAATAGCAATACACTCTTTCTGATATGGATTTAGTGTCCGATGATCAGGTTCCATCTATAACACTTTCCCTCAATTGCAGGTGAAAGTTATAGATGTTTTTCCAACATTGAATTTTCATAGTTTTCAAGTGCTCCGAAGTTTCTTAACTGTGAAATGTAATGCATTTGTATAATTGTTGACCTAGAAGGAAAGATTTGGATTACGATTGAGTTTAATGTCCCTTTCAGCAGCTAGGCTATACGAGACGTTAACCTATTGATTAACGTGGAATCCGAACCTCATGAGCTCCCGCCGGTAATCGAACCCTGGTCTCCCACGCCAAAGGCGCGTGCGCTAACTGCTTAGCCACAAAAGAGCTCGCCTAGAAGGAAAGAATAATGATGAGGTTTATCACAAGATGCCAATATCTCGGATATCTTTAGATTTAGGAAAGTGGAATTCGGTGTTTAAACTTTGATTTAAAATGGTTGAACATTTGATTCTTAATACTTACCATAAAAAGAGGGATAAAGTTTTAGATGAAGAGTGGAGGCCATCTGCATATTGATCTTAAGCTTCGTGATAACCAAATAAGTTAGTAACGTTCATCCACACACAAGGGCGCCTATTAGGGGGGCAAGGTGGGGCGCTCACCTCTTTGAAGAAATTGTACTTCGCAATATCGAAAACTCAATTGAATTTTTACAATAGTTACAGCAAAATTTGAAACTATATTTGAAATGTCACTTATACTTGCCCCCCCCCTTGGAAACCACAACATGCGCGCCCATGCCCACACATATTTTAGCACATAAACATAGTTTCTATTTTATCTTATTCTCTCCATGAGAACACTATCAAACCTTTACAAATCAAAAATCTCATTTCAAAGAAACTAACTCACGTAAATATCTTATTTTTTTTAAAGTCAATTCTCTGTATTAAAAGGAGAGAAGTAAAGCATAGATATGCTTTTATTTTAAAAAAGCTATAATATTGTAAGTAATAGATAGGAAACATGTCGCTTCTCACACAACATTCAACAACGTATTTATAATATTACTAGCAGCGTTCACCCCGCTTCGCTGCGGTCACCCCGGAACGCAATAAACTTTGTTACTTAGATAATTTTTACTTTTTCGCTTTCAAATTGCAAGCGCCTGTCATTTATGTTAACCCGCCGAGTCACGTGGTCATGCGGGTTGCATATACATACGTTTATTTTTACCTATGATGAACTATGGAGACTTGAATGGTCCATTATCTCAAGACACTGGTAATTAAAAATTAAAGTGATATGATAAAAACCATCTAGGGTCCAAATCCTAACAACCCCCCAAAAATGAAAGAAATCGGTTCAGCCGTATTAGCGTGATGAGTTCACAAAGGATTTGTACGTTCTCTTTTATATATATAGATTGTCTGTCTCCTCAATTTGAAAAGTGGGAAGGGATAGATAGACATATCCGGGGAAGGCGCACAGTCGCATCTCAATTTAAAATAATAACCGTCCTGGGTAAGCTAATATAGCAGTTTCTTGTGCGATCAAGTTTTATATCTGCATTTTCATGTAGAAAATTTCTGAGACATTGAACAACAGAGCACAGTGGAATAACTTGATCATTTTTTATTTCCTCAAGTATTGCTATCATTGAAGAAGAACGATACTTGAACGTAAGATGTCCTTCTTTCCCTTGTTCTTCAAAGGAAGTAATAAAATTAAAGTAAAGAAAGATATATCCCATTTCTTCAGACAGAAAGAAGGTTTTTAAAAAATAAAGGATATATTTGAATATGATCTAGGATACCTATTTTAATTAAACTGAATGGTGAGAAATAACTAGACCAAAGTACTAATTACGTTTAAAAATCTATTTAAAAATGTCTGAGTGAGATGATACCGTGGCTTATGGTTGAGGTCTTACCTCTGATGCGTGGGGTCCTGGTTCGAAGATCCCGAGTCAAGTAGTGGATAACATTGTTTCTGAGGATTTCTTTTCTTCCATTAATTCTTCCATCATCATACACTTGCATTAATCGTCTACCTCCCTTAGGCTAAATGGCATAATCGTGGGACATTCAACTGACTAGTGAGAAATTTAATTTCATTTTCAATAATTCAGTTTATCATTCACATGCGATATACAAAGTAAATTTCATTTAAAAATTTCACCTTCTATATGAAATACGGTATACTGTATACAAAAATTGCAAAAGCAGATATATAGTCATCTTAAATTTAAAAACAACGTAAGGGATTCCGAGATATGTGCATCTCATTACAATAACCGCAATTCCTATTTCTCCACTTTCCATGTAAATTAAAAAAAAAAAAACTATTTCCTAATTAGTTCCTTATTCACAAATGCCATATACTGTACAAAGTTCAAGTTTGTGGCATCAATAAGCTACAGTTTGACCCAGGAATTGATCTGTCATCAGTTAGTCACGCCTTCCTTTTATATATATATATAAGATTTAGCAAAGCTGTCAGAAAGTAAGTGAGCGTAGAATATGAGCAACATAGCAACAAAGATGCTAGGTAACGCTTCACTGATACTAGTACAGTTTTGTGTTGCACGCTTATTTTCGTTTTTGTATTTTCTTTTCTTTTTTTCTTTTTTTCTTTCTTTCTTTTCTTTTTGTATTACAGTTACGCAAGTAGAATTTACAAGATTGTGTTGTTAATACATAGACACGTACGTTACTCCACACTGTATCTATTGAATGAAAGTATAATTTTGAATTGTTTCCTCCAACAGACTACTAGAGCAATTATCTTCATCGAGCAAGGGCGACCATCAGGGGGGCAAGCTGGGCGCTTGCTCCCCTAGAGGAAATTATACTTCATAATTTTGAAAACCCAATAGAATTTTTACACTAGTTACAGAAAAATATTAAACTATATTTGAACGTCGCTTATACTTGCCCCATTTGGAAACCACAGCATGGGCGCCCTTGCGATCGAATGAAATGAAATGAAATCTTTAAGTTTAATGTCCCACGGTTATGTCTGTTAGGCTAAAGGAGACGGTGATAATGAGAAATTAGTGAAATGGTGGAATGAAGAAAGTGGGAGGAAACGGGAGAACCCCGAGAAAACCCACGAGGACGGTGTTTGTCCACCACAAAGTCCACACGGCTGCGATCGAACCAGGGACCCCAAGCACCAGAGGTGAACGCTCTACCGCTGAGCCACCGCCCCCCTCTTGCCCTTGCGATCGAGTCTATTGAGTAGGTCCGCGGGGATTCCACGAGGATTACAGTATCTAATGAAACCAATATGGTCATTTACTTGGCGAAACTCTTACACATTTACTATTTTCAAATAAATGTTCGTTTCTTCAGTGATTTATATTTCTATTTTAAAGTAGTATTGCTTATACATTAATAAACTTAAGGAATATGTGTCAATAATAGTTTTCTACAAAACATTCAGTGTATCAAGGTGTATTCATGCTCGCTTGTGTGTTACCTTTATGAAGAATCATGTGTAGTCCCTGCACCCAGGCACGTAGCCAACGAGGGGGTCAGGACCCCCCCCCCTTCCAGACCAGAAATGAAAAAAAAAATAAGGAAGGATGAAACAAAATGAAATGAGAAAAAGAAAGGAGTTAAAAATAAACTACAGGAAGCTTTTGGTTACTGTTTCTTATGCGAAAATTTGTATTACTTGCAATACATGGTTGCAAGGTGAGCGATATATTCTGGAAGAGTCAGGGAATTTGAAATTTCAAGAAAAGTTGCGGAATTATCAGAATTTCTGCTACTAGTCAGGGATTTTTCAAGCTTCCGAAAGCATAGTGCCGTAGTGTAACAACGTGGACATTTTTTATCATAATTTTTCGTCATCGCATCCTTGAAATATCAAACATGTTATTTCAAAACAATTTTCTACTGCTCCTTTAACCTGTCATTTGAAACAGGCAGTAGTTGACGGAATAATAAAAACAAAAATATATCTGGAAAGAAAGTTCTGCTAACATTTGATTCAACAGAAAAAGGAACACAGATATTACAAAATATTTTACAAGACATTATTGAGTATGTACATTTTATAATAATGAATATGTACTTTTTATAATAGTTGAGGTCATAATGAAAGGAAAATTGTTATATTCGAATAAACAGGAAGGATGTAAATATTGTATAATCTTTTTCAATACTTTTTTTTTTATTTTACTCGAGATTTCTTCATAGTTTATCAAAATATTTACCAACATATCCTCACAAACCAATGTATGTTAGATTGATCGAGCTCCTGGGCCTTCAGAATTTCATATCACCCCCACCCCCACCCCCGTCACGAAATCCTGGCTGAACGAACCAATATATGTATATATGTCCAGTAAAATTGTTTAGAATGATCGAGCCTTGGTGTGATGACTACAGTATTTCATGTCACTGACCCCCATCCCCCCTTCACGCAATCCTGGCTACGTGCCTGCTGTACCTAATCTTTATTTTAGGTTTATTAATTAATAAGATGGAATAGAAAATATTTTACTCTAACGTTAGATGCTCAAGCTTCGTAGCTAGGATTATAGGAAATTAACATTTAATTATCCGACTGTACGAGGGTCATCTGTGAAACCTATAATCCATAAAAGTAGTAAACATGCATGAGAAAGTATAATAAAGTAAACAAAGTAAAAAAAAAAAAAATTGACACAGTTTTCCTATATACTATTTAAGTTACTGCACTAGAAAATTTTACAGGTCTTCAAAATTGAAAAGATTATTAGTAAAGTAACAGCAGGAATTCTGCCGCTTGAATACAACTTAAGTAAACAACATTTATATGTAAATATGATAAAATTGATTATTGATTATTGACTGTTAACGGACGTATATGTCTCACTATTATATTAAAAAATTGTCTTCCGATTCCATTGCGGAATTTGATATGTATATTTTGTGCGCATGTGGAAATGCTCTTTATCTTGTGTCATTAGCAAAGTATATAGGACCACTGTATATGCTATCCAAAGAAATACTGTCAAGTGTAAACGAAATGTGTTATTGGCCGTAAATAAAACCTTTATTATTCCAAATATTTACAGAGCTATCTCTTAATCTAAACTGTAAGTTAATTTGATCTATCATATTTTTACACTTCCCTTGTTAGCATGGAAAGCGAATTACAGAAGGTAATTGCCTCACTCCAAAGAATTCATCGGTTGAAAGGAAATTACTGTGGCCCCGTATTTTCCAAATGAAAATGTAGATCTCCATGAACTGTGTCCAATGGCATCACTTTTTATTTCTGGAACCGACGTCTTCAATGTCAAATTAGAGGTCAAACTTGAAAAACTGATACCATTTGGGCAAAGCTGACTAGTGCCCGACTGGGACAAAACGGGTACCATTCGATTCGTGTTCACACGTACATAAACAAGGGCACCGATTTCTTTGTAATTTTTTTTGGGGGGGGGGCATTCAAATTCCGAAGGTATATATATATATATATATATATATATATATATATATATATATATATATATATATATATATATATATATATATATATGAGGATTTTAAGACAAATTGCATTCAAATTATGCCAAATATTGTATATTCATAAATATTACAATAGGGGACCCACATGAGCTGTGGGGGGCTCGAGCCCCCCCCCGCCCACCCAGGATCGGCACTCTCGTACATGAGTAACTGATATTCTGATTTCCCGAAAATTCTATTTTCACCCCGAAAATTCTCTATAATCTGGAATTTCGGATCTTGGATTTTCGTTAATTTCCCAGATCAAAATTTAATTTTCGGAAAAATGTACTTCTGAATAGAAATCGAATGAGACCTATTTCGTACCAGTTGGTCCCTGGTCTGCATTACCCAAAGGGTCCCACTTTTTATTTTTGACCCCTAATTTGACCTTGAAGCCGTCGTTTCCAGAAATCAAAAATGGTGCCATCAAAAACTGAAAAGTACAGGGCCACTGTAACTACCTGTAACCGAATTCATAGTCTCTTTAACGTCATAACTGAGCAGGACTGTCATTCAAAACATCGTTCAGAGTTGTTGCAGTGTAGCAAGGATAAATGTTTAAAAGCTCCCGCAAACTGTAGTAAAAATTTAGAAAACCAAATTACAATTTGAGATGACTTTTTTGTTATTACTAAAAACTTATAGCAACCGAAAACATTATTATTATTATTATTATTATTATTATTATTAATATTATTATTATTATTATTATTATTATTATTATTATTATTATTATTATTATTATTATTATTATTATTATTGAATGGAATGAAAGGAATTTGAATTTGCTGAGAAAAAAAATTATGTGTAGCTGAATTAAACAATTATCATGGGAACAATGTATTTCGAGTGTTATCAGCTAATGGTTCCTTGGAAATTTGCTACCAAAGATATCGTCTGAACAACAGAAAAGATTATAACATGTTCTTTCTATTTTCTTTTTTCTTTACCTTCTTCCTTTTTAACTTTTGTATACAAAAAGAGTTTTCACATATATTTCCTTACATACAGACCACAAACGTAAAGAACAACACGAAGAGAGAAACAGTTGCGTTTGTAGTTCCTTGATTCACTCGATGCTTCAATGAATATATGCCGTTCTTCACACTTGGAAGATAAAGTTTATGCAACATATCATACCTAAATGTAAAGGATTAATTGAAATAAATAAACAAGGAAGAGAAATCCTACTTTGATATGCGGCATAGGTTGTTTATGATGGATTATTCTTATAGGGGATTTACCAACAGTTAAAAGAATATCACGTAAGGCATAAGGCCATTGTTCATTTTCAACCAAAGTGTGGCAGCACTATCTTGCCCCCAGACTTACTGTTACAGTGCTTTGTAGTGACGAGATTTTGTGACAAAATATTATTTACTCATTCATCGGGACAATATTTTGTATCTTAAAAATGGAAAAATCTCGTCAGGATTAATAGTTTCCGGAGATTGAGTTTTTCGAGCGATTGCATGCAAGCAACATATATATTACTCAACTCGTCCCGACGAAAAGAAACGTTTGGTACCGGAGTATGTTAGGTTCTGTACACGGTACCTAATAAAATTTCCGGGATAGACTGTTTTCGGAAATTGCACGCATGCAACATATATATATATATCAGTAAACTCGACTTCACGGAAGAAACTGATCGGTTCCGGAATTGGTCACATCTGGTTAATCACTTCCTGTGCACGTACCTAATATAGTTTCCGGGGGTGGGGTGTTTCCAGCGATTGCGTATACAATATGCATATGAATCAACTAACAAACGAATGCAATCGGTACCGGAATCCGTTACTTTCGTTCAACCACTTCCATCACACTATATCTAATACAGTTTCTGAAGGTAGGAGGTTTCCAGCAATTGAACACAATGTAACTTACATATTAATCAACTCGTCTTGACGAAAGGAATCTATCGGTACCGAAATTGGCCATTTCTGGACAATCATTTCCGAGACACGGTACCTAATAGAATTTCAGGAGGTGGGGTGTTTCTAGCTATTGTGCAGATGCAATATGTACGAGCTACACAGCAATCGAACATACAGATTTGTTTAATTTGCGAGAACAAAGAAATGCAGGGAACTAAGTTGTGTCTGTTTCTCAACAAACCCTCTTTCTTTATTGATACACAGTTACCATCGTTCCGTCCATTCTGTGTACAATGTAGCATAGTAATCTTAGGAAATTTGCTTGAGATTGAAGCAAATACGACTTCGTAGAGCTTATCTACTGGAAAAATGACGTACACGAACAGGTTCGTTGAGATTTAGGAACAACCAGAACTTACTCGGGACTAAATCTGCAATACCGTGATCGGCCAAGAATGAGTCTCAATATTAGCATGATGTTGTGATTCATTGTCCATGTGGAGGATGAAATTGCCATTTCCCATTTCTGGCCGTTTCTCAATCAAATTTGTACGGAAATAATCACCGCTAATTGTATGACCTTTCAGAATAGAGTGAGACAATATCACTTTCTGAAAATTCCAGAATTTTAAAGAGATTGAATCTGTGTGTTTGCACTGCATCGACGGACTTTTTGTTTTTAGGTTCAATAATGAAATCTTTAATTTAAAAATATGCCACAATAGTTCCAAGTAATTGCATGTCTCTCGATCGAATCTTGTATCTTTCTGATCATCATTAAGCCGTGGAACCTAGCAAGAAAGAACTTTCTTAGGCCCAGTTCGTTCATAATTATTCGTTCTACTGTTTCTGTTGTTAGCTCTAGTGTCTGTATGTATAAATCTCCTGCATAGTGTAGTGACAGGCCTATTCTTCATGATGAAACTTGCAACACAGGCAATGTTTTGATACTGTTTTTTGACGTCGAGGTCAGTGTTGCCAGATCAATCAGTTGGAAAAGCAGGAGATTCGAAGATAAAAAACAGGAGAAAGCAGTAGACACATACAATGGTGCCGTTTGAATGTAAATCCGGGGGGGGGGGGGAATAAAATTTGCCATTATTAAGGGGGCAGTAGTCAAAACAAGTAGTCCAGAATTCATTTCCGATGAACTACGTTGAGAAAATAAAAGGAAAAGTCCCGATTTATATTAATATTATTTGCTACACACGTGTGTGAAGTAAAACGTAGTGAAAGAGCAAAGTGGAGTGGGAAAATGTCTTTTCATGCACGTAGCGATAACGTAGCTATATGGTACAGACACACGTGATCGTGGCGTAAACGATTTCTTGCTGACGATCGTGGAGAAATGATCTAAGCCACTCTTCAACCCAAGTCCCAATCTAAACAGCACTTACTTGTAAATCTTACAGAAAGTCAGAATATAGACGAATCTTATAGAAGATGACGTGCAGTTGTATTCTTTGCATTCATATTATATACAGTAAAGCTCTATAACTATATGCTCTACAGAGCTTTGTGTATTTTAACAGAAAAAAAATCATATTTTTATGTGAGGAAACATTGAAAATTCAATATTAATAATCTTCAACTTCTCGAAGTAACGAAAAAGCAGGAGATTGTTCACTTTTCGTTTTCTTATGCAGTAGATCAGTAGAACCAAGAAAAAGCAGGAGATCTCTTGCAAAATCAGTAGATCTGGCAACACTGGTCGAGGCCTCTGCTCATCTTTCATGCTCATTTGTCCTGCTTTGAACGTAATAATCCACTTGCAAACACTATTTTGTACAAGAACCGGTCATAACACACATCTTCCAATTGGCAATAAACATGGGCTGTACAACATCAACTAGGAAGAGAAATTTTGCAATTACCCGTTGCACTTGAACGGAAAATGACTTATTGCCGGGCAGTATCAGAAATACGTTTTACTCTTTTAGTTATTTTTGGCTTAACTGCTACCACCTAGTTAACAAAACCTACAGTAGAGACAAAGGATGGAGGTTCGAGAGGCTGCAGCTGTTTTTCTGAAATGGTAAGAAATGTGAACTGTAGAACGAAACGGCACACGTACTTTTGGTGTGTACTTCGTATATTTGTCAACTGGACTTGACGGAAGAAAGAGATCAGCACTGGAATTGGTCACTACATATTTTCTTTAGTTTATATCTTTCGAACGACTGAACAGTTGAAACGTATATATCAATCAACTCGTCTTGGCAAAAGAAAACAATTAATACCGCAATTGGTGATTTCCCGTCAACCACTTTCAGTACATGATATCTAATAAAAGTTTCTGTGGGGGAATTTTTTTCCAGTTATTGCACACATGCAACGTTTCCATCAATCAACATTTCTTTAGGAAAGAAAGCGATCACTACCGGAATTTGTTACTTCCGATCAAACACTTCTTATAAGGATCAAACACAGTTGCCAGGAGTGGTATTTTCAGCTATTGGACACATGCAACACATTAAGGAATTTACCATCTTTCGATGTATCGTTCTTTCTCTGAACTTAGTGAGTTCCTCCGTGGCTAAGAGCGTATGCTCCTTTCGAGTGCGAGACATGGGTTCGATTCCCGGCGGGGACTAATGTAGTTCGGATTCCACGTTAATCAATAGGTCCCGTCCCATATAGCTTCTCTGCTGAAAGGGGCGTTAAACTTAAAATCGCCTCACTTTCTCTAAACTTACTATTTTCCAGTTTGACTATAGCATTTTCAATTGGAAAATTATGTCACCCACATATTTTTTTTTAGAATAATCTACACCCTAAAGCTCACTTGAGGGCAAATCTAATATTTTGAATCTTAACCAATTAGTTGTGCTTGAAACCTTCTCCCATAAAGTGACATGTTATGCAACTTAAAATACTACTGAGTTTGTACAGTAGTTTCTACTTTTCTCCATACTCGTATTTTTCTTTGGATCCGTTAATATCCATTGAGAGCTGGATTGTGTTTTTGAATTCACAGGCTAACGAAAAATAAGAATATATGAACAGAGAATGCGAAGACAACGGAATTACATTGAACTTGTTTTAGTAAGTAGTGTTCTTAGTGATTGAAGAATTCGTTCGTTTGTTTGTTTGTTTGTTTGTTTCAAGTAATTACGCACCAAACTTATAATTATTACTTTTTGTACTTCAGAAATGAGTTATTTGCCGTTTACTTTTTTTGTTATGATATTGTTATAATATACAATATCTTTAATTAAGTCTTCATTTTTTAATGTTTCAGAATATCTAAAAAAACTGCTTTGCTTCAATTACGACCGATTAAGCATAGAAGTAATATGTAGACTTCTGTACATGATAAGATTGTTTTTAAAACTTCAGTATTATACCTCCACTGCTAGTAATCATTTCTTCAGGTAGATTATATGTTATTCCTACGAGAGAGAAAAGGGACTAATCGTTGATGAGATGAATACTAAATTTCCTAAGTGGGGGTAGAAAAGGAGGATAAATGTATATTTTAGTTTTGTGAATGTTAACTGGAATTATACATAAGTTTTTCATACCTCCAGATTTTTCATATTGGAATCTCTACATTTCATTGATATTATGCATCGTTACACTGGAAAAGAGGAAGTCCATATGTTTGCGAGGCAGACCATAAATTATTTGCCATATTAGCCAATTTTTTGCCGTGTACCAGACGCGGTTTACCGGAATTGTCCAATTGCAGTACAGATCGCTTCCTTTAATTAAAGCCAAGTGAACTTTGTGGTGGACAAACACCGTGTATTTCCTCGGGATTCTCCCGTTTCCTCCAACTTTCTTCATTCCACTATTTAATTCATTACACATCATCACCGTCTTCTTTAGCCTAACCGGCATAAGCGTGGGACGTAAAACTTAAAGATTTTATTTCATTTTCCTTTAATTAAGATGAGTTGATTTATATAACCTGTTGCATGTGTGCAATCGCTGCAAACACTCAATCACTGGAAATTGTATTACATTACCGGTATGGCCGGAAGTGACTAGTTCCAGTTCCGCTTCTTTCTTTCGTCAAGACAAGTTTGTTGATATACATTCTGTTGATGTGTGCAATCACTGGAAATACCAACCCCGGAAATTGTATTATTTCTATCCCAACTAATTTCGACGTATGTTTCCACTTGGTGTTGAGTACAGCGCGCGAAGGTGGAAATACATTTATTGTTCATTAACACCTGGTAAGACCAATGTTTTCTTTTCTCTTTCGTCTTGCAGTGTGATGATTGTTGCAATGATTAGAGCACCAACGCAAACTGAAGAGAAACCAATGACTTGTGTTCCAAAATATTAACAAACACTAAAGATGTATAAGTAAACGAAGCGTTTATAGCAGTTGTTCCCAATGGTTTTCGACTCACCACAATCTTTATTATATGCTTACAACATCGCAATACACTTGTTTGATTTTTTCTTAAAATAAAATAAATTATAATATTCAGTTACGTACTCAATGTTCCTTCAAGGAGAAATCCGAACACTCGATCTCACATCGCTTTAGGTTATGAATAATGTTTGTATCGTGTCCTAATATAATAAGTGTTTATTTTATCAATATATATTTGTCAACACGGTTAAAACCCTGATCTCCCTTGCGTACACCACTGGTAATAGTATAAGTCTTCGTTTCTATGAACTTTAATCACAGAAACTCCTTTGACAAAGATATGGAAAAATAAACAACCTCTTACTATATTAGGTAATAGTGGATATTGCTGCGCCGTTGTAGGTGTTGATTGGTACAGTATGTCTCAAAATTATTTCTAAATAATAGGTTCATTAATTTCTAAAATTTTTTACGACACACCTAATGGCACTGCACGACACTCCTGTTCAGAACTACTTCTTTATAGAGCTATAGGATGTTAGTATAATAATATATCTTATTATTTGATATACAGTAAACCCACACGTTATGAACTTAATCGCGTCCACAAGACTGTGGATCGATTTTGTTTTTCCTGCTGGTATTATAATTACTGCAATTAATACTTTTTATCCAGAGAAACATGGTACTGTATATACTTTTTAAAATACATTTTCGTGTCAATCTTTGTTGGAAAAAAATATTGGAAGTAAAATTACGTTAACAATAACAAATACAAAAAAAAAATAATAAATTAAAATAATTGAGTTGATTTTAGTTTAGCGTCCCTTTCAGCAGCGAGGCTATATGAGACGTGGACCTACTGATTAACGTGGAATCCGAACCACATGAGCTCCCGCCGGGAATCGAACCCGGGTCTCCCGCGCCAAAGGCTAAATTAAAATAAAACAGTTTTGTTGAAGGTTTCAAGAACAGAAAAAGTCCAGAGAGAACCAAAAGTACTTTTCTGTCAAAGCACTCTACACAAAGGCGCCGATCCTGGGGGCCGAGGGGTCCGGGCCCCAACTAAGCTTATGTGGGCTCCCATATTGTATTTATGAATATACAATATTTGACATAATTTGAGTGCAACTTGTCTTTAAATCTTCATATACATACCTTGTGCATCTGAATGCCCCCCCCCCCAAATTTACAGAGAAATCGGCGCCCTTGACTCTACATGTATAGTGTTTCCTGTAAGATTACTATATTCTGATATGCCAATATGCTGTCACTGTTAAATATACATAACTTTATTCATAGCCTTAACATTAACTCTCGATGCAAAATTAAGCTTTATATTTAATTTTCAAATAATTAAGTGAAATATTTCAGTTGAACTCCCCATGATTAACCCCTTAGGCTAAGGAAAACTGATAGTGAAGGAAAGTGAATGATGATGGAAGAATTGATGGAATGAGCATGTGGAAGGAAAGGCAAGAGTCTCAAGAAATCTCACTGACACGATGTTGTCAACCAGAAAGTTACTTGGCTGGAGATCGATACAGAAACCCCAAGTACCTGAGATAAGGAATATAACACCAAGCCACTCTATCTCTGATTTTACTTGCAAGCATGAGTTGTAGGCAAAACGATATGAGGGATACATTCAAATATGTCGTAAAATTATTAGATAAGTGTATTTACACACCATCAAGCTAATTTTGCTTATTCATATTTTTTAGTAGAACGAATTCATTGATTCTTGTCCATTGATTTTAGATTCAAGTAACGGAGTTGATGGTGTAGCCTCAAAAATTATTCTTCATATTACTTCAAAATCATGCAACATCATGGATCTTAGTTAAAAAAAAAAAAAAAAAAAAAAAAAACAGTAGGGGTATAAACCTTACATTGGGAAAGGAGATTCACCATATCTGTGAAAGAAGCCCAAGGACTTTCTATGAATGCAAGAATTTTGGCGCCAGGAGAACAGAACTTATTCTGGGTTAACAACACTAATTAGCATTATTTAGACATTAATTCCTGGGAGAAAAATTGTTGAATTCAGACAATCTGGTTGCATCAATATTAATTTGCAACAATTACTTCCGCTATACTCTCAGTTTTCAATGAGACGAGCACTAATTCTTGGAACCGGGTAGTGATTAGGTCTAATGCGAAACTAACTGGTGTTTTTTTTTTTTTTTTTTTTTTTTTTTGGATAAAGTGGTTGAACCAATTTCACGGATATCGCTAATAGAATGACACAACTTTACAAACTATTTCTTATTTTTATGTTTAGCATTGTTTGGAAGCGAAATAAATAAGATATCTAACATTGAATTTTAGTTGTTATCACACTTTGCGATTGTTTGGGCACTCAGTAATACGTAAGAACTTAGGAAAAAAAACAGCATGTAATAGGGTCAGAGTCCATTCATTTATGTATGAGAATACAAGTCATTATGGAACACCTGTTTGTGATGAGAAGTGCCCATTTTTCAAAGGGACATCAGAGTCCTCTTCTAACATCATGTGTATTTATTTTTTCGGAGAAATCCCGAGGTTTTCTTCATGCGTTGCTCATATCAAGTTTCTCATCAATAAATCCTTTCATTTATTAATTTTTGTAGAAACTGCTCACAGGAACAATAACAATAACATTATCGATGATAACGAAGTTTTACATCAGTTTACAGCGTATATTGCTATACTTATGTATAAATATTACAATAAAATACTAAAACAATCTTCAAGTTCTCAGAAGTCCTCTCAGTTACAAATTGTCTTATACAAATGACTGTTGAACAAAACGAAAACCAGAATAAAGGCTCCTGCCATCTCGTATACAGTTCATGAAACTTATTTCTACGCTAAAGAAGCGGTGCATCGCAGCGCATTCTTGCGGTGGTTGTTGGAACTCGAAGAGAAATTGACAAATACATGCCAAACAGTGGCGTTAAATAGCTCTCAAACTCACTGAAACAGTTGATTATTTACTATATATAATAAGCATAATACTTTCCAGATAAGCTTTACAGATACAAATGTATGATAATAACATTATTAATAATACAATTATTATTTTAGAATATTATAAATTTCAAAATATAAGTTGCACTTTACATTGCATAATTCTCTTTTTAACCAGGTCCGTATCCACGGGGGGGATAGGGGGGCCGGGCCCCCCTAAACTTTGGCTGGCCCCCTAAAAGTTTCACATTAGGCTTGCAAATGAACTATAATATGGTGATGAAGTATGATACGATTGGGTCGGGCCCCCCTAACTTCTGCCGCCCCCCCCCTAAATTTTTGGGCTGGCTACGGGCCTGTTTTTAACTAAATTATATTACTAATGTAAAGAGCCAATTGTAAATTTAACGTATCTGTAGAACCATATATTTGTGAATTAAAAAATGTGTAGATCGTACCAATAATCTTTATTTTCTGAATCACTATGAGAAGTTTGTACGCCGAGAAGCTACATGCAGGGGCGTCATTCCAGACTTCGTTTGCGGGGGGCAAATGCACCATCGACATAAATACTTTCACTTTTTTACTAGTACATTAGTAGACAATCGATTAAAGTATGTGTATTCTTAAAACTCTTGTGGGGGGGGGGGGTAATTGCCCCCTCCTGCACCCTCTAAATGATGCCCCTGGCAACGTGGTTTCTGACTGACATACTGATTCCCCGTTTGTGAATTTCTTGATTTTGGCCAGAAAGAAGAATGTTTTTGTGGCTTTGACCGAAAATAGCTGTTATTGGTCAAATTTAATGAATAGAACTGAATCGATTTAGAGTATGAATCACAAGAGAGTGAGGTAGTTACATTTTCTAAGACATTGAGTTTTACTACAGTCAAATCTTCCATTATGAATAAAGACGACTCAGGCTTAAGATTTAAAATTAAATTACTGCAGTAACAAATCTAAAAAAAAAAAAAATCCTGAATATAAATTATTATTTGGCTCTAAAAAGACCATACTGTAAATCACTTCTGAGATTATACACGATATATTCAATCCATGAAGTTCATAAGGAATGTTAGTAATGCAATATAAAATTTTTATTAATAAATCTCACACTTTTCTCAGGTTAGGGACTGGTATGATTGTCATTGGCCAAAATTGGAAAATATGAGCAAACACTTATACCTGATTCGTCGAACACCTGTCCATGGTATTTAAGTCGTGCTTATGTAATCTTGTATTATTATTATATTATTATTATTATTATTATTATTATTATTATTATTATTATTATTATTATTATTATTATTATTATTATTATTATTTTGTTTTTTTTACAGTTTTCCAATAAAAATATCAACAGTTCCTCAGAGTGATAATATTCTCTCTTCTTTGCCAGGAACACATTAAATAATTATAATTTTAAAAAAATATGTGATTAAGCATCGAGCAACTTGCCAGTATCTGAATTTAACTCAAACTCCCTCATTTTAATAATAGTTGTGCATTGTTATGAGCAATTTCAGACATTTATTTTTGCCAGATCTTTTTCGGAATGTCTACAAACTTCAAATAAATTAAAATTATATAGAATAAGAATCGAAGCAACTTTCATGAATTACAGTACAACTAAAGCGTTAAAACTCCACTGAAACTCTGAAAGATTTGTGTAAACAGAATAAAAGAACTTCTGCATCCATAGAAGAAGGCAAGGGTAAAAGTGGATCTGAAAAGGTAAGGGGACGCCTCACGCCACGCCGGCCCCGTGCCTATCTTAGCCCATTGGAATCTTTTTAGAAAGTTGGGGATCGTCACGGATATTGTCTGGAAACAGGGGAACGGCGTCCTCTCGCGTTCCCCCTCAAGAAAGAAGGACGAACAGAGAGGTAAAAAATGAATTGATATGTCCATTCATACTTTACACAAACTGTAGTTCGTTTAGCAAGTAGACTTTTCATTTAATATAACATATTTGGAAACAGATAACGAATTAGAAGCTACTTGGGAGATATATTCACCTTTTCAAAGAAATTAACTGAACAGGTAAGGGTGCCATACGATCCAATGAGAGGCAGGGTGACTCAGTATTAGTGTATTCACCTCTTGTGAGTCCCTAGTTTTATCCCAGCTCGAGCCAAGTGGGTTTGTGGTACACAAACACTGTGTTGGTGGGTTTCCGCGGGGTTCTCCAGTTTCTTTCCACTTTATTTAGTACGGGACAGAACAAAATAGCAATCAAACTGTGACGTCATTTCCTTCTTTCATTTGTCCACCTGAGTGTAAGGATCCTCAAATGTGCTTAACTCATGCATTTTTAGAATTATTGTTGTGTTATCCGAATCCTGCTTCTGATTTCGTATTTGTAGGCCAACTAGAGATTAAGTTACTACAATTTCAAGGTAAACATATGAAATTTGAATTTTCCTAAAACTGGCCTACTACAAGTGGTTTTACGTTGAAGAGTGGACTTCGTAACCAAGAAGGTTAAGCAAATACAGTGATACCTTGGAAATTTAGTTTGTTCTAAAGCCCTAATCGAATTTCAAATCAGTTGAGTTCCAAGACAAGTTTCCCTTCAACCCATTCACTCAACAGTTTTCATACTATGTCACTAGGTGGTAATACTATTTAGTGCACTGTGGATTCAGGTATTCTCCTTTCCTTCTGTAAAGTTTGAGAAAGAGTATTAAAGATAGAGCTTTAGGTTTTAGTTGGAGATGAAACGCAGGTAATTGCAGTGATTTTTCATCCAGCGTAGTACCAATGTTCCTCCTGGATTAGCAACACTCGGTAACAACTTAAAAACTTACTATTTATTTCAATAACTTGACCCGTGACTTGCTGATTTCACTTTCTCTATAACAAGTCTTTCTTGGCAAGTATTACGTATTTCAAGAGATATTGTTATTCCCTTTAAGGAAAGGATACGTTTGTAATTGTACGATATATAATATATGATAAAGTATTTTGCGAGATAATGAGGTGAATTGCCAGTGTCCTTTGGAAGAACTTGATGCAAATAACTAACTTTGATTTGGTTAAGTAAGAACGGGGAGAATTTATGGAGTAATTGGCAGATTAAGTAGCAAAAGCTTATGATGATGCTGTTGAATATGACGATTGTGATTTGGATCCTGATTTCAATCCTAAGGAGTGTGTTTCTTCAACTGACTCCGAAGAATAAAGCTTTTCAATAAAATGTTTGAAAACGAAGAAAATAAATTTACCCCCATGCAACATATTTAATCGAAAGACATAACAATTGTTAAAAACAAAATTCCCAAGAATTAAATTTTGCTGGAAACATAACCCTCAAAATCGAAATATTTCCTTCTGAAAGAAGCAACTGTCAAGAGAAGATATAAAAAACATATGTGGTAAACTAGTGAATCTCACAGCAAATCAAAAGTTTCTGCAACAAATATAATCCGCAGAATTGCAAGTCCTAGTGGAATACAAAAAGTAACATCTGAAATCGGCTGCTGGTCTTTCTTCATCGATGAAGGAAAACTTAATAAAATTGCATTTTATATAAAATGTCAATATGGCACATCAGAAAATACCATATACTCCAAACCCTGGTTCGATAAATGACTTAAGAAATTTACTGGCATTCTGTTCATTCAGGAGCTAAATAAGACAACCACACGTCAGGTAGTGTTATGGGGAGATATAGATAACCAAATATATCCAACAAAGTAGGTCTCTGGAAAGATTTGTTTCTATTTCAAAACTACGTGCGGTTTGATAATAATACATATAGATCTGAATAACAAAATACAGATCCATTTCTCATTCTGAGTATCAAACGTGCCGCGAAGTGCCTCCTGCCGAACAACTACTTGCTTTTCGAGGTAATTACAGCTTTAGGATGTACATCCAGCAGCAAAAGCATCTTCCCCGCTAAGTGCTCTAATTCCATTTCTTGGAGTCTAGATAATTTTGCAGCTTGTAAAACACCTGGGCAGGTGCAACCCATGTTACACTTAACTTTTCTCGGCACTAACTACAGTTGGTAGTACTGAGTCAGGTCTTCATGCAAATAAAATTGTGAGTAGATGACGCACGAGACATTTCTCCTGAGATGAGCTCCTTCGTGGTTAAGCTTTTAGCGTACGCGCCAGTGGCGAGGGAAGCCCTGATTCGATTCCCGCCGCGAGCTCATGTGGATCGGATTTCGCGTTAATCAGTAGGTTCAAGTCTCATATAGCCTTGCTGATGAACGGGACGTTAAACTCAAAATCAACTCAACTCAACTCCATTCTGAGATGAATCTCTATGGTTCAGGGCATATTTCCCAATGAATACCATATTTTTATCCCAATATTGCTGTGTTTGTAATGTATTATTTCGTTATATACAGTATATTCAAAGAAATAAAAACACTGACCTTGCACGAATCAGAAAATGCTTGAAAGTAGAAGAAAATATCAAATATAGAACAACTGGTGGAAATAAGTTTGTAAATTGTTTCAATTGACAGAACTTCTCCAATTCTCCTCATTCCAATTTTTTTTCTTTCTGGAGAGGAGATCTTGCTTGTCACACTGAGTATGTATTGAAATTGAAATTGAAACATTTGAAAAACGTTTAAGCCTGGCCGGGATTTGAAACCGGTGTTATTATTATTCATTAATAATAATAATAATAATAATAATAATAATAATAATAATAATAATAATAATAATAATAATAATAATAATAATAATAAAGGAATAACAGAATTACAATTCTAATTATGCTAACAATATCTTATAATAAAGAAAAATAATTCCAACGACAGGATTCGAACCCGGGTCTCTACCATACGAGTTCCATGCTTTAACACTCTACCATAGATTCCTCATATAAAGATAAGAAAACAAACTAGTTTTTACGGAAGATATCTTTTGGCATATATTGAGTTTCCCAATTGCAGATATGTTGTACTGTGATCCTCTCGTTAATGGGTTCTACAAAAGATCATATTTATGTCAGTATAATACTTTGAATTCATATTTTTAAAGTATGGTATTAATAACACAAATACATGCTATACTACAAATACTAAAACAAATGTATTACTTATTTAGGGCGATAAGTTATCCTAGTATTAACAGCAATAAGAAGTATAATTAATTTTACGTAAAAGAGGCATGATATGGATTTAAAATTAATATTTCTATATATTATTATTCCTTCGTCTTCAAATAATTACATATTTAAAATATTATTGTCCACTAAACTATAAGGATAATTATTTTGGCAGAAACTGGAAACTTTAGTAGGTAAATTCTAATAGTGTATTTAATAAGGATACTCTCAAGAAAGTAATCCACCCAACTAATACGTAGGCAAGTGTATATGATAATGTGACGTTACAGTCAAGAACTATGCTTATTGAATATGTTATATGGTAGACCTTGGATAACGACTCTGTACGAGAACTGAGACAAAACACGATACCCCTTACGACAATGGAGACCAAGTTCTATTCCCGGTGGGTACTAATGTGTATCGATATCTACATGAAACTCTAGTAAACTCTGATATAACCCCGGTTCCAAACGTGAGACTCATCTTAACATCAACCAATAAACCTTTCGTTGGTCTTCAGTTACTATCTCGGTAACTTAAACAGATATTCTCCGTAATTACGAAAAAAACTAATTTCTCTTACAATATTTAACATCGTTTGGACCAAATAAAATATAAGGTAATAACAAATATGAACATTCAAGTGTAGGGATTGAAGTATGCTTAAGGCGGACTGCTTTTCAATAACATATTGAAGTGAGTTTATATATAAATTATTTTGTAATACGCGCATTGCTCTTGTGTTTCGTTTGCAACATTTCGACTTACGTGATACACATATTATTCGATATATCTATTTTCTTCAGTTCAAACTTCATTTTTTGCACTAGGGATAGTAATGGACAAGCCGCGTATTGTATTAACAAGGGAGACATTTATAAATAACACAAAGAGTTTAATTAATTTTGAGATATGGATAATGACTTTGCATTATGTATCAATTAATAATACGCATACTATATTATTTTGGCGTAGGAATATGTGTATTTTTATTTTTCATTTGTATATATTAGTACAGTTTTTATTTCCTAATTTAAGCGTATATGAAGGAATTTACTCATCAACATAGGCCCAACAGCAAAGTTTATTTCGAAACGATTCATAGTATTGGCTACAATAGTTTGCTATGTCTATGATAATATGTATTGAACTATAGAATGTCAAACGTCAGAGGTGAGGTTTAAGAATGTGAATGTTATTTAACAACATAACTACTGACTGTTATAATGTGTCAATTTTCAATTTCAGCAAAATGGAGATGGAACAGAAACTACTTCTTTCATGCAGAATATTTTAAAATTTAAATAACTAGAGGAGGAACAATGATAATTTCCAGTACGTTATGGGGGGTGCGGTAGCTCAGTGGTAGAGCGTTCACCTCTGGTGCTTGGGGTCCCGGGTTCGATCCTAGCCCCCGCCAAGTGAACTTTGTGGTGGACAAACACCGTGCTCGTGGGTTTTCTCGGGGCTCTCCCGTTTCCTCCCACTTTCTTCATTCCACCATTTCACTCATCTCTCATCACCACCGTCTCCTTTAGCCTAACCGGCATAACCGTGGGACGTAAAACTCAAAGATTTCATTTCACTTCATTTTCCAGTACGTTATATTTACCGCAGAGGGACCAATAAAATAATATATTACTGACATGAAAATCATCTCAAGCAAAACAAAGTAAGATGAATCGTAAGTCGACATCATTTCATCTTTCAAATATTGGGGTCGTATATACACTAACTTTTCATGGTTTATGAGAACATACTCTTTACAGTTGTTGTTATTTCAAACAATATACCAAAAATTAATTTGAGGGAAATTTCATCATCTTATGCAAGAAGCAATATTCTAGAATATTTGCATAGAGACAGAATACGCACCAAATCATAAATAATATACGACTCACATCTCAATTATGCTTGAAGAGATCGGAGCTAAATAATGAATTAACCTTCCCAATTGTCGGAGAAGAAATCACTAGCCTTTAATAATTTTTTACGTACCCTGAAGAAACTTTTTTCATCTTCATATGATTTTACATTCGCGATAACCTCACCCCCGGATTATATCCGGAATAATATCTGCAAGAACAATGCTTCTCTACGTTGGTATTTCATTGCATCCGCACTTGCGCTCCAAAGTTCGAAAGTTTGAAAGTTCTGACGCCCCAAAGTTTGGGGTTAACTTTACGGACATCCTGTAGCTCCGATGCATATCGTTAGATCCCTATAAAATTTCAATGAGATCACAAGAAATGAATATTGTTTCAAACAAAAGGAAAGTATCCAAATCGTTGCACCTATGTAGAATTTATGCGTGGTCATACACGGAATGCTATAATGGACACAACAATTAAGAATGTTCATGGTCTAACTCCAGAACATCGTTTGACCCTTATCAAGTTGACTTGAACCTACAAGGATAAAATACCCTTTCAAACGAAGAAAAAGCATCAAAATCAGTGCATGTTTGTTGAAGTTACGAGTGAATATACAAACATTAAATTCCGTTAATCACGGTTTTTATATTATACCCATTGAGGTGTTTCACACCCTAGGTGCAGAGACTATCATTGCATCCTCATTTACTTAATGTGGGATCACCGGTCAAGTATGCTCCTTCAAACAAAAAGGAATCATATATCTAAGGGACAAATTAATAACCACCTCCCTTTTGGAAACCGATTAGTAGGAAAAGAATTTGCATATACGAGAACGGAATACTTTTATCTCGCATGTCAAATAAAAGTATTACTGAAATTGAATTAAAGTAATATTGGGAGTGGTGAAATAAAATAAATAAGTACGTCATCAAAGACATTCAAAATCCATCATTCAGGATTGGCGACTGCGGGGGTGCTGGAGTATCCCTGGTATTATTATTTTTTATGGAACTAAGTACCCATATAAAAGATATAGAAAAAATAAGAAAAATGAAAATAAACAAGGGAAAGGGAAAAATATAGATAATTCTAATTCTAATTCCACAATATTTCTTAAATTGTAGTAGATCATGTTATTTTTCCTAGAGAGAATAGAGTAGTGTAGTAATTTAATTTTAGAACTAAAGACAAACTAATTTCAATTAACTGTTTTCTACTTATTATCAATGCACAAAAGTATGCTTTGAAATTTTATTTTCTTTAACTAACTTCAATTTCTTTTGAAGCTGTACATTCAAAGGTTAGACATCAGAATGAAGTGACAAGTTTTAAAATATTAGTAGCTTTGTGCCATAAAAGTACTCTGGTTACTCCAGCGTACTGATATTCTAAATATATCTTACAATACCCTTGTATAAAATTACGTAACTGTATTTACAATTTAATCGATGATTTGAGAAAAGTCATAAGTTAGCCATCTGCTGAAAATGATTTTACATGCAGCTTTGATTTTTGAAGGGTAGCTACAACGTTGCTTTGTTATATGTCACAAACTACGCTAATAGTTCGTGCAATATCGAGCTGCAGCAAGTGTCCCTAAGTTGAGAAACGTCACAAATCATTAACGTAGGGCATTATTGACATTATTGCCTTATGACGTTTCTCAAATCAGCGATTCAATTATAAACATTTTATCAGAAAGGACTCCTCAATATATACAAATGAAACTTCAGCTTCAAATCTGTGAATTACAGCACTCCTAAATAAGCCCGCCTCTGATAGCCTTATTTGATATGACACGAAATTAATTGTGACTTCTGAAGAAAAATGCGTCTATACGTTGCAGGAGCTGTAACTTTCAATTATTCACGGTAAACGTAATCGTATCTTACTGTTGAGGAAAGGTAATTAAAAACAGAAACAGCTTTCTAAAAGTATTTAAAGTAGCCTTAAAGTAGCGAAAGAAATACCCATACTATTTGAGTGAGTTCATCAATGCAACGTTTATGTGTTCAAACACTGCATCTTTCTGCATGTGTTCAAACACTTGTTTCTTTTAATCTTAACACTTACCAAAGTTTTACGCATCTAAATATAACCTCTTCCATATCAAATTTTGTGTTTGTACAATGAATGTATGATTTTTTATTCCAAAATAAGTAAATATGAACTTCTAAATCCAACTTTAAAGACCATTAATTGATACACAACACTTACTCAAATGGGACTAATATACACCTTATAACCGTAATCATAAAAAATATTAAATGTTGAATTGAATTTGCCACTCAATATCTCCAAAATCACCACTCCAAAACCACTCAAAGAATGTAGTAAATTCTGGAAAAAATTGACGAAAATGTATTTAACAACGCTAATCATAAAGCGATAATTCGAACGAGGTAGCATATGTTTTTTTATGTAAGATTCAATTTCCCCAACAACATACCATTTATTGCCTATCGGTAGTTATTTTATCCAGTTTTCCAAAATAAATATATTACAGAAAACTTCTAGCGATATCCGATAAATAGAATACTATTTACAATTCTATATTTTTTCCTTCATTTCACTTTAACTGAATATACTGTATACTTGGTAGACAATTTAACGAAGACCAATTGTTACAATACTTGAACTATGAGAATTTAACTGTGTCCACTTTTCCATCCTTGTCGCAATTATATGCGTACGGGTATGAACATCGTACAACCTAGGCTACTAGTACCAATTATTCCTGCTATAAAATGAGTGGCGCTGTTTACATTACAAAACGACTACCAACTTATTTTTTCAATAAAATTGTTACAGACTCTAGCAACGCCTTGAGAAGCAATAGAACATTCACCACTCATTAACACTTATCTGACTAGTGATAATCTAAATTCAGATAAAGCTGTTTAATTTTGACACAGTATCGACTGAAAACTAGCAAAACTAGGGACAGCAAGAACATTTCGTATGCAGGTTACCCGGTTCTGGATTCATTGACAAACGGCTATACAGATCCAGAAGCAGAAAAGATTATTTAAATCCAGAACCTTATATGGGATACCTGGAGCCGATAGTCTGATTCCACATATCTATGGTTAGATATTGCGAAAGGTATCTGAAGAAACTCCGAAGTAAAAAATATAAATTGAAAAAAGACAACTGTTTAAATCGCAGTGCTTCTCTGAAGGTAAAACTGATATTTTCCAGCAAAGTATGCATAGTTAGATCTTGTTCAAAAGAATATCAGAAGCTTATCATATTTATTAGTCATGAATGTTTGTACCATTGCTGCAAGAGTTACATGGTCTGTCATAGTTTCTGTGAGGCAAGGGATAAGCAAGGAGATCCCTTGTGACACATATACCTAGGTATATATATATATATAATCAATTTATCTCTCAGAAACTGTATAACTTTTTCTTCTACTGTTATGTTACGCAATTGTACTGAACACAAATATTCCAACAGATGATCTTTTGTATAGGGTGAGGCAAATAAAAGTGGCCCGTACAACATAATTCCTGCGTAAAGGAACAGAGCAAAGGAAAGGAAATATTTCGCTAACCTGCTTATGGCAGATGTTGAAACTTACCACCATTCATCTCTTGAATGGAAACATGAATAAAAATGAGCACAATTTCAGGTGTTCGGACACATTTTGGAATGTTTTTTTTTGTCATGTGCCTTTCTGACGCTATTTTAGGATTAATCTCTGAATTGCACTCTTTGCTGGCACTTTTACATCATGAAATTCATGAGCAAACAACTTACCACGGTCTTTCCACGAATTTGTTTTCACGTAATGTTCCACAACGAACACCTTCTGCTGTACTGTGAGTACCATCTTGACCTATGCACTGTTCAACTCACACTGACACAGCCCGCACTAAGATCGAAACTGATGGTGTACGTACACATGGTGTGCGTTAATGTTTTATGGTTCCATGCATACTTTCACGTCCACTCGTATCCATTTGTCCGGGCCACTCTTATTTGCACCACCCATTATTTCTAACTCAATAAACAAAACAAAAACGTAATATATAGAGTATGAAATTATTTTTGATTGATTCAGTATTACGTCAAAATATACCATACTATTCTATAAAACTCTACCGAATTGGAAATTGTTAACATATACTATTGTATCTGGTTTCGAAATTGATTTGCATAGATCAAAAATGATCAGATGTGTTGAGAGGCGGTTGTTTGCAATTGATTCAGGGTTGCAAGGATAGCATCCGTTTCCTCCATAAGCCCTCTATTGAAATAGAAAATGGTAGAAGAACAACCTATTTCCAGTTGCAATGTCGGTAGTTATAGAACAAAAATCATGACATAAATGTGTTTCCTAATCGTATCAAGGTCTTAAGGAAATTTATTATTTTCACCAGTATTACTCTATTAAAATCGTAAGTAATAGAAATTAACGAATACTTGTGGTTTTACATTAATAGAGGAAAAGTGGTAATAGGTATGCAGTTGCGTCTTCTATGAATACATTCAGTGTCCAAAGAATAGATTTCATCTCTTTCGTTAGCTCTGTAATCAAAATAAAAGTGGTTGAAATATTTAATTATTAGTTTCAACTTTTAATTTCATAGAACAAAGAAAACAACATATTGGTAGAAACGGTTTCTTGCATCTACCGGAACTATCTTATCCTGTTTCTCTCCACTAAGAGCACAAACTGTATTTATTCGCTTCGTAATAGGTTTCATGCATCAGTATCTCTTAGTTGAACCAGAAAGTTACAGATTTGTTTTATTATTGAATGCTCATAGTTTGAAAGTGTACTCCAGAATTACAACTTTGAAATGACACTCATTTGCAGCGGCAAAAATCTGTTATCGAAATTGGGGGGCAGATAAGACCTTTCCAATAATATCTTATTTAAGCGATGTTTAAAATATTTATCTAGTTGAAAAAACAATATTGTGAAGGATCAGGGGAGCAGAGTTGACTTGAACATTCGTGAGCAACAGATTTGAAGCTTATTCTAGGGGGACATCAATTTCGTGTCACTTTTCTTTGTGTAATATCACACAAATCTTCCCATTTCAAATTGGATAATTGGGAGGAACAGTCTCCCTCAGTTCCAAGATTGGAAACGACATGTCCCCCTCATCCGCCCGAGATTTGCGCCAGTGCTCATTTGTTCAATGTGGCAATGAACGTTGACACCAACAGTCGTAGATGTCCACGATTTAAGGTGTCAACAGAAGGAGAAAAGCAGGAAAATATTCTCTTGAGACGCTAATTTTATATCAGAAAGCCATTACGGAGTTTCATGTATTTTTTTATTCTATATTGGTTAATTATAAAACAAGAAGTACTAATTAAGTTTTCTACTTTCGGCGTTAGTATAGTAATACACTGAAAATCACATCTCTTCTTGAGACTCTGATTAATCACAAAAACGCCTTTTCTTCCTATTACTGTTTTGCTCTATGGTGATGAACCTTAAAAGGAGAGACAGTTTACTTCTACTATATCCAGCCTGAATAGATGTCTTATGGATAAGATGGTATTATTCTTGGTACGCTGAGTCGGTTAGAAAAAGTTTCCCGACATATGTTATCATTTTTACTCTGTAGAATTCAATATTAAAACCTTAGCTATTGTACTTTTTTATTACTTTCGGTTTTGGTAAAGTGTAGAGGAAAGAGATATTCTTTTTCAGGTGCAAAATGGATTGAAAAACACCTTTCACTATCTATTTGGATTGTTGACCTATTGGTACCTAGGATCAGACTGGACACAATAGTAAGGCTAAATGTCTATAAGTTCATGTTTTTATTAGAGTATGCGAGTGATGATAACATGTTTTTTTAACCTGCTGAAGCCATTTCTCAAAACCGCCTGTCCCACTTAATACCATTTTGATTCCATAGATACCAACATTGAAAATTGAAACAAATTATTTGAACCGCTTTGTTTTTGATTAAACGTTTAACAGAGAAGAGACAATCTACGTTCGGATCCAGAAATGAAGATTCTAGATGTGGTTTACCATTCTTGCTCTGACAACTTCAGCTAGAAGGATTAACAGGCAGATGGACATTTCCGTTCTATAGAACTTACGAAAATTACGCATAGCCTAGTTAGAAAGTATAATAATAATATAATTCTTACCAATTTATATTTTTCCAAGAAAATTTCTGCCTACCATTGTATTGCAGTATTATCATTTACCAGCTTTGTTCGTAATGAAACAAAATTTTTGTCATTCAATCGTCAGCATAAAGTAGGAGGCAACTAGGGTGAGCTGATAAGTCTGAGCAGAGGTCATCCATATAGAGGACAAACATCAGGAGCCCCTGAAGCACCTCCGAGACTACATTTTGGAAATTAAAAGCCGCCCCTGAAAGAACAACTATATGTTTACAGTCCTTCAAGTATCTGGTGACTAAAGAGGGAAATTCGACATTAATCCTCTTATAAAGCTTCTGGAGAAGATGAATATGACTGACAGAATCAAAGGCCTTGGAGAGATCAAAGTAAATAACATCTAATGCAGTATTGTTAATTCATATATTTGACTGCACAGAAAAGAAGAGTATCTGAGTTCATGCGACTTCAGCTTTCACATAGAAAGCCATGCTGAGAAGTGTGAGTATAAGGTGAGATGAAATTAAGTACACTGTCTTCGATATTTTTCGCAGATGATCGAAATTACAGAAAGAAGTGATATTGGGCTATATTATGATTCATGATCTTAAAAGTCTGGTTGAAATATTGAGGTCACGTGAGCTAATTTCCAGCTGGTTTTTATTGAATAAGATGAATATAGGAACATCTAAACCTGAAGTAGTTTTGTTGAGATAAAGAGGACAAATGTTGTCGGGTCCAAGTGATGTATGTGGAGATACCGACTGCAAGAGAACCAGAGCTTCGCCCGGGGTGGTAGAGAAGTTGTATAAGGTATTAGAATAGATGGAGAAGAGACGGGGATGAGGGGGAGGGAAGTAAATATTTTGCAGAATTAGTTATTAAAGAGGTCGTGACTTTCATTATTACTAGCTTCAATATTCTCATCTTGAACTGTTTCTGATATACCGGGAGATTTCGACCTAGATTTAATTACAGACCAAATTAGTTTCGTGTTGCTTTTTGACAAGTCTTCTAATTTTAGCAAAATGTTTGTATGTGTAGTCACTCGAATGTGACACCATAGATTCCAGGCAAGCTTTTTGTTTTTAAGATGATGGCGTAGTTCATTGTTATATCAGACCGGAAACTTGTTCGATTTTGATGCTTTTACAGGAAGTTATAAGTATAGTTTCATAAAGAATTATGCTTATATTGCTCGGATGATGCTCATCAAGGTAAGGAGATATTTTGATAATGTATGGGTGTCTTTTGAAAACATAACATTAACGTATATTTGCATGTTTATTTAGAATTGTCCACAACTAGCACGTGTTGCTATTTTCAAGCATATTTGTAAGCTACATAGGGTGGATAATATATCTTTAAAACGATCTTGCTACTTTTAAAATAATACATAAAAAGACATGAAAGTTTGCAGATGCAAATTGTGTCAAGACGGAAGTATACGTTATATCCTGCAATACGTACACATTAACAGTATTCCACACATAACATAATGTTATATGCTAATTCATCACACTCCAGCATATTGTCAAGTAATTGAAATTGGAATTTGAAAAGCTCATTCCTAACATTAACATTACTTAGAACATTAAATGTATTGTATTATTTAGTGATGCAGATCACCTGAATGACTCTTTTCACGGCTGACTGGACGTACGTAACATTGTCGTAAAATGTTCCTGTCATGGTCAATTTTAATTTTGGAAATAGGAAATAGCCACACGGCGATAAATGAGGCGAATACAAAGGATGTGAAAGCACGCACATTTATTTCTTAGCGAAAAGAAATACACGTATACCACTCGAACACACGTGTACGAGATAAGCTCTCATCACCGTACACTTGTTTCATCATTTCTAATGTTTCTGTAAATGTTTTACCTAGCTTGAAACAAAATTTAATATTAGGTCTTTGCTCCATTCTGTTTTGAGACTAGGTGACACGAGATACATTCACTTTTCCTGCTATAACTTGGCACTCCGTTAATCGATTCTCATGACTGTGATCTATCTCGTGATATTGAGCAGATATCTCTTGTTTCAATAGGTGGAGCTAGTGGTTATCTGTAAGGGAAAAGTTTCTGTTACCTTCCCGGCATACTGTGCAACATTCGACAATGTGTTTTTAGTTTTAATTCTGTATACTTAACAATTTAAAACATGACTTTATTTATTCTATGATAAGATTAATTAAATATACACTTCACAATTTTAGAAAGAAATGGTAAGTTAAATATGAAGGTTTCCAGGTGAAGACTTAAAGTATAAATACAATAATAAGCAATGTAAATGAGTATGGCTTACATTGCATGGTATTTTCTAAAATAATATTGACATCTGAGACCAAATTATATTTATATTAGTTATTGCTTCATTATAACTATTAGATGAGAAGTGTAATTCATTCTTGGAACGTTTGATTGCGGAGAAGTGCTTGCCGTTATCTGTTCCCGTATTTACTCTAATAACGGTTTACGTTAAAATAAGAAATCAGTGTCAGAGAATTTTCAGTAGACAGAATAGAATGTATTTTTAAAATATTCTTTGGATGGTTAATTGATCATAGGAGATCCTTATAAGTTACTGACCCATTACGGTTTTCGTTCTATATCTTTAAATTTTAAGTCGGAAGTACGAGGGTGATCGAAAACAAGGTGAATAATTTTATTAGTTAGAAACAAAGTAATAGGCTTATATGAAATTTCATTTAATGTTCTTCAAAGTACAGTCTTTGTCTAGTAATGCGCTTATTCTAAAATCAAATCCATTAATGGAAGGATTTCTTGAAGGCTTCTTCTGTAAAAGCGTTCGGCTGTTCGTTATCAAAATGTCAGGAATTTTGTCAAAATGTCAGGAATTTTGTCAAAATGTATGTCTTTAAGAACCTGGTTTTGGGAAGAATCAGAAGTAGCATGGTGCAATATCTGTAGAGCACAGCAAATGAGGACAAACAGGGGTATTTTGGGGGGCTAAAAATTCGCGAATCAAAACCAAGCTTTGGCACATGTTTACGTGGTGATAAAGGAAGACATTTCCTCATGTTTAATTCTTCGGAAAGCTCTCGAATAGTCATTCACCTGTTAGAACATATAATTTTTGTCAGCTTTGAAACAGTAATGTTTTCATCTGTTATCTGACGTTGAATTCCTTCTTGATCGTTGCTCGTTTCCAACCGACTCCTTGCTGCTTTTGAATCTCTGATTTAGACATTTCTTTAGCTTCTTTTTCACTTTTTTTTTCAGCCTGGAACATTAAGTGGCTAATGCTGGCGTCCAACACACACTCTTATCACGTGCTCTTTCTTCTGTCTCTGGAAGCCAATTAACATGTCGCAACTCATTCAAACTCGACACTGACTGTACCAAAGGTTTAGACTACTGGGATTATTAGTTGAGAAGGACACAACATCAAGAGATGGCATTGGGCAACTGCATTCACCATACTTTTCGTTCACACCCTGAAGTCAATTTACGTTACTTTCGGATTGAATTGGAATTAAGAGAGAAGATGGCACATTTTTAATATATTTTTTTTTTACTTTATGTAGAGTCATATTAAAACCAAAAGTTGTAGCGCATTTCTATCAATTCTGTTTATAGTACAAATTTAAGGTCCGATGTAACATGTATATTTGGACGCAAATCCGATTGCATAAAATACATTCTCGCTATCTATTACCGTTTTACTCCAAAGCAGAAGTGGTTGATTTTGGCTTCCTCAGTTTTAGAGAGAAGTTCAAGTGGAGATGGGATATATTCTACAGACACATAATTGATCGCAGAAACACTTCTAGATATAGGTTTATAATTTACACCCTACAACGATCAACGTTAAAACAAGTAGTATTTTTTTCTGCCACTGCCGGCTTTAGTAGAGAACTTAGAATGGATACGAAATGTATTGTAGGATTGTTAATAAATAAAACCACTTCTAGTTGTCTATTACGACTTTTATTTTTTTAGCAATCTATTTCAACTTTAGTTAAACCCAGCAGCGTCTGATTTCTATCACATTTGATTTGAATACGGAACTATAAGAATGAGATAATTATTCATTGAACGCTAAATTGATTTCAAGAGAATACATATAGCTGTATCTTATTGGTTGTTCTCTATGGAGATTAATATTGACACCGGAAATTGCCGTGGATTTATACAACTTCCGATCTTAGTAGAGAGCTAAGGTCGAAACGAAATGTATTCCTGCGACACTAAATTATTTGCCAAAAAAATGTCTCTTCATCAATGGCCTTTTAAGCTCAATAAAGACTACCATAAGGTCAAAAGTAGTTCACTTCTACCATTTCTGGTATGAATATTGGCTCCAAAAAGTAAAATAATCTCTAATTTTTAACTCTACATTTTGCATAAGTTTCGTAGTGATCTACTAAGTACTTCTTGACTTCTTTTTGTCTCGGACGTATGAACAGGCATACAGTATATACAGGTTGAATATATAAAGTAATTTGGAAAATTAAGGTACTTAAAATGTTAAATCCTAATCAAGAATATCTCCCTATATATGTAATAATTCCATTGTTACAAACACCTTAGTGTTACGGGATATGAAGTAAGGACAAGCTAGGACAGCTTTATTTCATGTGGAAATTCAACCAGTCATTGATAGAAGCCAAGCACCCTTCAAGAGTTCACTGCCTGATGTTATTAACACCAATATTCAGTTGTACGTCGCTAGCTGACTATCCATTCAAAGATAAATTAACTATTGCTTTGCTGTTATTGAGGAAGTCATTGTACTTGAAATTTATAACAAACAGTTGTAGCGACCTTCAGAACCTTCACCCTTTAACAGTCTCATACGCGACGCTTTTAATTTGCTTTGTTAGATCAATTGCTTCTCTCAATTGGTTCTAACTCATTGGCCCCTCATAGTCAGGCTACTACAAGACATTGTCCGTTTCGTTCGTTTACCCACGACACGATGTCACAACAGGGAAGTAATGTATATAGAAGTAAGTACTTTGACTCAGGCGAGTCTTCGTTTGGTTCATTTACCTGTCAACGTTAGCAGTCTCAGGAGCAAGTTTTAGAACTTTGTGTTTAGTTGACGACATGTAGAAACATGGACTTGGTCAATGTCAGTGTTGGGTAATCGACCTCGCTCAGGAAATTTGGTGGTGTCACCATCATCTCATTCTGACGTCAGAGGGACAGTCAGGTCAAAAGCAATTGAGAGAGCACGATCTGAGTCTTTGGATCTGAACCACGACGCGAGACAAATCGGAGTCTCCCTGCCTTTGGGGTCCGGCATTCCAATGCCATGGTTCATTGTCGGACAAGTATTGAACATGGACTTCATCAAGACAACCCAACCTGCAAGTCACTGGAACTTCGAGGACAGCGCCTAAACATCACCTATGAGTAAGAGGGAGAAGATTGGAACTACTTCGAATTAGGGTGAGACTGTTCAAAATTAGTTGCTGTTCCTTTGCTCTACCATCTATTCCTTAACGCCCTTATAGCTACCAATTCTTAATGAAAATGCAGTGGTTATTTCCAAATAATTTTAACACTAAATTCGTATCCGTTACTCTGTCTAATTTTGCTCATGGTTCTAGTCGCCTAAGACTAGTGGTGGAGACGGCCCCATTTAGCATGTGCTTTACTGCTAAAAATTTGGTGTTGTTATCCCGCACCTCTTAGGTGCCTCTCGTTTCTATCCCAACAGTTAAGTGGTGTCGGAAAAGCATGGTAAAATATAAGTAGCGTGCTTCCCAATTACGATATAGCACATACTTACATATATTACAATAAATAATGAAGTAACTGCTGCATGTTTCACAATTCGTAAAAGTTTTGTATATGGACTGTTACAATTATTGAAACCTGACCATCAGAGTAAACGTATAAGGAACAATATATTTGGGGAAAATATGGAAAATATACGGTAATTTACAAACATTGTACAAGCAAATTTGCCGTCTGCGCTGGTCCAGTGGTTAGCACATACGCCTTCATTATAGGTATCTATGTCTTAAAATGCTACAATAGCAACCACAGCGCTTTTTTTACGTTTCCGTGTTCAAAGGGTTGCGCCCTTCTTCGGAAAGAGGTCGAATAACAAAGTGTTTTTTCAAACAAGTTTCATTCCCATCCAATGGATGGGCGGGCCGTAGAAGGCAACACCTTCTCTGTGGTCTACAAACAAAAGTGCTTGAGCTGCAACCTATAAGTTTGAATTTCAAACCTTTGATTTGCGGTTAGTTGTGATTTCACGTTTAACATAAACAAATATTTTAAACTATGTGTACTTTAAATAAATTATTTAATTAGATCTTTTGATATAAAGTTTATATTTTTAAATTATTGTTCAAAGGCTTTGTATTTTAATTAGCCTTTTCTAAAATCAATGCAAATGAATTGTGCTGCCAATTTTGGACGTCTTTTAAACTTTACGTTTGTGGACGTTTACATGTTTGTGGCCAATTTTTTCGACAATGAGATCTCGGAAACTACAGGCTCTAGAAAGATGACCTTTTCACTGGTTGATTGCAAATTTTGTGTAGATTGTCTAGTTCTAATTCAATATTTAAAAAAAAAACATGGTCATTATTATTTTATTACATTTTTACGGGTAGAATGGAAGTGTTGAAATTAAGAAAGAAAACACTAAAGCATCATATCCTACATATTATACATTGCAACACAACATAATTGTATACATAGGTTGCATACCTCTCTGGCATTTGCTTCATGGCCAAATGATAATGAAAAACGAAGGATAACTATTTCTCCACTCTAACAGTAAGTTGAATCTTTATTGTTTGGAGTGTTTTGCCCAATGAACACAACATATCACTGACACTGTAATTAATTATGTATGTAATGTGTTTGTTTATTATATACTGCATGCAAAGAAAAAAGAACACTGATCATACATGAATTAAAAACTCCAACCGGAATTAGGTTCAAATCTTGCAAACGGTGCGAGATATTGAAAAAGTAATTGACAAAATCTCCCCTTTATCATATCTGTTACCAATTTTTATGAAGACATCTTTCACTTGTGTCTGTAAAGGGACATGTAAAGATGTGAGGAATAACAAGAATATTCATACTCATATTTGAATGATGCGCTGTGTAGAGAGCGCAGGTTCAGCTAGTCCCAATTTAAAATTTTCTAGAGGAGTATTGAAAGTTACAACATCTTACAATGGTTTGGATTCCACCCTGAACTGTTGATCTGCGTCCCATATGTCATCCATAATACAAAATGACCTTAAACTTCAACAAATCACTAGAAATAAAACCAGAATATATGTGAAAACTTTATTATGCTACAAGGGCCACTGATACATTCAGGGCAAAATTGATAAACATGTGAGTTTGATTCACTGTAAATCATTCTTCTAAATCTTGTTAGTTGTTATTTATACACATCTAGTTCTTTTCTTTTCTTTTCTTCTTAAGGGTTGATCTTTGTTTTTGGATTTTTGAAAAACACATTTCCATGACCACGACAATAATTCCTGTAACACATCCAATTAAAAGAAACAAAAATTGTGGGTATATGTGATTCAAGGAAAGACGAGTGTTATTCTTCGGCTCATTAACATTAGTGCGAGTATTTCCATGAACATGTTTATTAAAATCAGCGTCCCATTTGTGGGCTAAACCGGATGCAGATATTTGCATAATTACATCATTTACACTCTCACGCAATGGAAAATTCTTCGGCATACAAATTGAACTCAGAGTTAATTTGATATTTTCATCAATAACTACTGCGTTTTTATGTTCAATGTACCCTCTTAAATGGATTCTACCAGACATTTCATTCATTTTGAATACTTTATCGGTCTCATCTTCACTACTTACAGGGAGAGAATTCTCGTAAAGAACCTTCAGGAAAGGGTTGCTGGAGCCATTGAGTAAACTGAGTACTACAGGTCTTCCAACTACTGCTATACCTGCTTTTGCAGCACTTTCAGTTGAACGAATTTGTGGATATACTCCTGGATTTAATATAAATGATAGAATAGATCCTTGGTATAATGAAGAGATAATAAGACAAAAATAAGTCCACAAAATATGCAAATATCTGTACGTGAACTCATTCGGTTGTTGCACTGATATCTGCAGCATAATAGACAGAATATTCATAACTGATTTTACTGCATCTACTGATCTACCTGTAACGTAATCAAGGACAACGGTATTGCTTACCATACTAATGTACGCTAACAAAATTAGAAGCCATGTTCCTGGACGAAATGGTAATATTAAAGACGTCCAGACCGATAGGGGTCTGGATTTATGAACAACTATTACAGAAGAATAAATTAAAACAGGAAAAGGCATACTGAATTCATTGACGCGTTCAGTTGTTGCTAATAAAGGAGTAAGTATAATATGAGTTCTTCCTTCGGTCACTGCTCCTAAAATGTGTGTCCATGTCCCATTTGGAAGTCTCATTCCTACCGTAGATGCTGTGTCCATCTCCACGAGTGAAGGCGTAAAATTCAAAGAATGTACCAGAGTCTCGAACACTTTTCCAAATATACCATTATACGTGATGGTATTGTTACTGTTGATTTTTACGCTTTGAAATGCCGGAAAATGTGTTCTGTAAGATACTCGAAGTTCAAATCCATTCATAAACCTTCTATAAGAATATAATATACTGTTGATTTTTTTACTATCTTGTAGTATGTTCCCTTTTAAAAAAGTAACGTGAATTCGCTTCGTCAACGGATTTCGTGTTAGTGATACAAGACGATCAATTTGTAGTTCGTAGTATTTTGCGTCGTAACTTTCATCATTACACCTTAAAATTAGAAATGGGACGAATGCAATATTCCTTAGAGATATTGTTTCTAAAAAGTCTTTCCATGAAATGCTGAGTTTACTAAAGCATTCTTCCAAGAAAAACACTAATTTTCCATTAAATGTCTCAATCATTTTTGTGAACGTCATGAGAAATTTCATTAAGTTCTCTGTCAAGGGGACAATAATAGTTTTTTCCTTTCGACGATCAATTATGTGCAGATTGTCAAATGCAATAACTTCTTCACTTAAACGAAGGTTGTAAACTTTGCATCCCATTGTTATGAGTCTGAAACTAGCTGTTGTTAGTGATGTTTCGTCTGCATTTACCAAAATAATCTCCTCGTAAGGTTGCAAGATGTTTACACAAAGTTCTATTACATACTCAAAGAGTGGTCTGTGTTCTTTCACGATCAGTATGTTTTTGCTCTCGAGATTATTTCCATCCACTATACATAGGAAGCTGGATGTTAAGGTGAAAACATTAGCTAGATGCACAGGAAGTTTCATAATGTTGATAATTGACCTCGAAAGAAAATACAGAAAATTTATATTAATATATGAGTGTTATTATTTTAATAAGGACTTGTTAGGGTGTCCCTTATATACGTTATTTCATGTTACGATACCTATACCCGCGTATCTATGTATTCTATGTGACCGTAAGCACGTAATTGGGAACTAGCAGCTCCCTGCGAAAACGCAAACCCATGTCGACTTGACGACAACGTCATGAATGTCCAGCCGTGATAACGAAGAAACCAATGAAATAGAGGAACGAAACTTTGCACGAAGCAACTAGAGACGGAAGGACACCTGACCGTGTATTGGCAAATATAACCGGATGAACAGTGTTGTGAACCCAAGAGAAAGTTATGTTTTCGTAAATCGAACGACCTAAATTGGATATCATTGTTGGAAGTAACAATAAAAATTAAAGACAAAAGGGATGGTAAATGCATATGAGTGTTGCAAGCGTTTCGAGTAATAACGTCACATGGAGTGAAGTACTAACGTTTTGTAGGCCTTAAATTAAATATTGGCAATAACTGTTTACGATGACTCCAAGTCTAGAAGGGTCCCTTGAACAGTGCTGCCATCAACAGAAGAGATAATTTGAGTGTTGTAAAAGTACAATAACTCGGAAAAGGTCACTTGTGCAGTATGGCTTAAAAGCTATAATGTAAAGCGGTAGAGCATGAGAAACAATTCTGTGATTATGTGAGATCGACAAGTCACCTACAGACCAACATATTTTTTATTTTTAAGCTAAGAAGTTTGGTTTGTAAAAGATGGATTGCTGCATACGTAAATGGCATGAGTAAAAGTCAAGGAGTGTTTACGGCCACATAGAATACATTTAGCGGTTGTGCGTATCTTAACACAAAATTACCTAATATAAGGGACACTAGTACCTATATACCAAATTATAAATGAAATGAACAGCGTTACCTTGGTAACTAATCTAAAAATTGTTTACATCTTTAATCATATCTGTGTGCTTTTCCCAATTTTTACTCTTCCTTATATTTACTGTTAAACGAGAATGAACTAGCTCAACCTTCCACATGTATACACGAGTGGTTCGGAAAAACATGTTGATATGCGAGACTTTTTAACGTGTAAAAGACGACTCAACATTATCATTCAATTCAATACGATTACACAAAAAACAAGCTTCAATTGCCATCTGCAGGTACCTTTCTGAAATTAAATTACCTATACATTATTGTGTGTTCCAAACTTGACAAATTCCCACTGAATTCCACCGGAAAAAGCGCTTGCCATTTCTTTTGCCGGAGCAGCTCAAACATCAAATGTTTATAATTGGCATAGCCATATATATATATATATATTGTTATCATGTATTTTTATTTTCTTGTATGTCCTGCAGTAGATAGTTAAACAGAAACTTTCCCTATCGCGTTAGGCTTACTAAATAGGCTTAACAACACATAAGCATTACGATATATAAATTATAAAACCATTCTGCAAAAGAATCATTAACCAAAATGTAGTTTAATACCACATATGATTTTCACTGAAAATGACATCAATATAAACCCATATATATAATTTAGTAATATAAACAGATACTTAAAACACTCCTGTAAAAGACATATAAACGAACAAAAAAAACCACAGCGAACACAATACTTTCTTCTTTTAGTATGCTTACATATTGCCATTTCTAATTCACTTAACACATCTTGCCAATCTCCCAACACACACACACACACACACACACACACACACATATATATATATATATATATATATATATATATATATATATATATATATATATATATATATATATATTTTAATATATATATATATATATATATATATATATATATATATATATATATATATATATATATTCATCATTATAAACTATCGGCGGGCCACGTTTTACTCAACTACTGATTTTACAATATTTTTCTTACCTATTCTGCACTTCTAATAGGAGCAGCAAAATCTGGTGAAACTAATAATACGAAAATTATATATATATATATATATATATATATATATATATATATATATATATATATATATATATTACAAAGAAAAGTACAGTAACATTGATAACTACGAGTGGATATATTACTGTATTAAGAAAACCTCATCCAATGAAATTTTAACGTTTTTTTTTTAATTTCGTGTAATTTGTTCAGGGAAAGTACAATACGATCTTTTCCTTAAATATTATTTCAATTTTAATAAGTGATTTCTTATATCCCGTGCACCAGATTTTCTATTTGTAACAAGAAACATTATGTACATTATCAAAGAAAATTTTATTGAACTTCTATTGAAGTTATAGCTAAATCTTTCGATGTTAAGTAAATATATTTTGTAACTCTTAGGTAACTCTTGAAGCCTAAATACTTGTATATAAATATTGGTTTTATTGGATTATTATATCAATTTCATGTATGCTTTTTGTATTTTTTTAATATTAATTAAATTGTTATTACTTAATGAATGTCTGGATTAATTAACATTGTTTCTAGTGATAGAATATTAAATTGATGAGACTTGAAAAGGAAAGCTTCCTCTGCTTTTCTTTTTAAAAAGCCGTGATAGGGAATAAGTTATGTTAAGACTTGTAGACGCAAGTTTCGCAAGGGAAACAATATGTTTCCAACAGTCTTGCATATATACATAAGATCGACGAATAGTGCCTGCATTTTATATTCTAAAACTAAGGGTAGATGAGACAACCTACTATTCTTGATAAAAGGTGGTTGACTATCATCACTTGCTCCTCCCTAGGCGATGTTTCTTCCGATCGGCGTAGCTCATACATGTTCTGAATCACTTTTTAATTCTGAATATTTTGCTTTCTAATTCATTTTCTTGTGTTCTTACATACAAACAATTAAGGTATCTGTTTGAATCTGAAATATTTCTTTTGAAAACTACGTTCGGCTGAGAAATAGTTATCTGGTGAAGTGGTTTAGCTGACTAATTGAACGTTAAAATTTAATGTGGACGTCAAGGGTAAGCTTATTTGCCTCCTTCTTAAATAGCATCAATGTTCAACACATTCTGGATATTAAACGCTAAAGATAAAATATCTACAAGTACTCTGGTTCGTCCATAAAATGTTCAACTTAAACGGCAAAACTAGAAGTAAAATTAATAAAGACGTCACGAAACGTTTTAAAAGGTTAACTAATAAATTACGAAATATATATACATTCAACTAGAAAATATTTCACAAATAAAACAGATGTAGGAATGTGATTATTTAAAGGATAAAACTCCAAACAAAATATAAGACTAAAACGTAAGGAAATTAAGGTTTAGACCTTTATTCGTAAGATAGAATTAATACTTCGAAATTAAAAATGTTTACAAAAGAATGAAATATATTGATATGTGTAGTTAGTTCTAGCTGTTTTGTTCTGTGATTCATTTCGCATAGCTCATGTACTAAGAAAAAAAATACTTCCCCAAAATAGTAATAATGTATTACCGATAAAAATAATATAATTAACAAACTGCAGGTTCCACTATGTAATCAATATGTTACAGATCAAACTAAGACTTGCAGTCATATGATGAGCAAAGAAGAATAAAGAGAACCTGGCGTAAAATAAAACTAGACAAATCTCTAGGAAATATACATTGATTGAAATCTTTGAAGTTCAATATTTTTCTTACCACATAAAGATCTTCTGAGAGATTATATTAAATATTGTATGAAGATTTAATTAGAAATTTCTCCTTGGCAACATGTATTCAAAACAAAGCAATATTATATTAAAACTATTATAAATAATTATTAAACATTGTTTTAAACCCTGATCAAATAACACCTCATCCAAGTAAATAGTAGTAGCAAAGATTTGTTTAAATTCTCTGTGCAGTAAGTTTGGACAAAGTCCTTTTGTTACAAAGACGTTTTGTTACAAATGTTAAACGATGATATGAATTACTTTAAGACTTTATGACGTTGGATATATGGGGTAAAGATGTAATGTATTATGAGACTGATTCTGTTCTGTGTATTGTTAATATCAGCGAAGTATAAACTTGAAAAAATCTTGTTGCACGAACAGATGAAATAGGAAAATATATTTATGTTATTGAGTTTTTTTCACCTGATCCAAAGAGCTATTCTTAATAACCTGATGAAAAACTATTACGAAAATTAAAGATTTAAAAATGATTTTTGAAAACATGATTAAGATTAATGTAGAAAATATTAGAAAGATTCCTGACAATGGACTCTGAGAAATTAAATTTTCATTGCGATCAAATAACAGGAAATAACTCCACAACAATTTGAAAAATGAATATGTTGCGTAAGAGTTTAAAATGGATTATTATAAGGAAATTGTATTCAAAGAATTATATGGAATAATAGAAACTTTACCGAAAAGTGTTGTTCTTGCGTGTGATCTTAAATAAGTTATAATTTTTGTATAATTTTAGATATTAACTCGTTATGATAAAATATCATATAGTTGTATATGATTATGTACTTTTGGCTACGGGTTTGGGGACATTCCTTTAAATAGCGAGATTTATGTAACAAATTTTGTTATCTATAGAAAAGTGATCAATAGAAGTCCAATACTATCAACATTTTTTTAATTTTAGCGAATTACACAAGCCCTACTTAACTATAATTTTACATAAGTCATCTAACTCACTAAGTTCTCATTAACAGAAAATTAAATATACTCTTTATCTTTCACTATCCTAGTTTCGACTTGTAGAGTTCTACCTTGTAACTTTGTAATTTTTGTTACACTAATTAGTTTCTACCTTTAAAATTGAATAATTGCTAACTAAATTGTAAGTCGTGTTCAAGATTAGCGTTTCTGACAAGGCAACAACAGTTGGCTTAACGTTATAGACGTTAGATCACACTTCCGTTAATAAAGAAAAATATTGATTCATATATAATTTACTTCATTTCCTCGGATATAAGACTTAAGCCTACTGGCTTTCAGGTAGACTTTCTGAGAATTGCGCATTTATAATATCTTAAATCGACAAATTAATTGTCTGAATGTGTGTAATGTTCGATTAATCAAACCAAAATTTCTCTCTTGACCTGCTAGTCAGACATTGAAGTAACATTAAAATCAAGTCCATTAGTCTAGCTCTTAATTTTAGAATTTCATTTAAGTAAAATATATCTAAAATTATCAAGGCGAAAAATATAGAAGAACATCCTCTCGAAGTTTGTAGATAAATATTAGCATCTTTATATTCTTGAAGGCTTTATGAGATGACTTATCCTTTAATGTAATCTATATGATGAACTTCATGGAGATTCACTGTATTAAGAAAACAATTACAATGAATCTTAATACTTTGAAGGCTCTTTACCCAACTGTTTCTGAAGTATTTGAATCAAAAGTATCAATAAAAATGCCTGAGTTGTAGGACGAAACCAATCTGTTTTAACATATTTTTAGATTTCTGGTCAACCTTGTCCTTGATCTACTGCAACACTACCTTCAATGCTTCAATGCCCTTCCTAATCCAAATAATATACTTGATACAGTAACTGTCGATTTCTATTCTGTAGACACTTTCATGATTCGAAAATCCATGAAGTATTTTCGAAGTGGTCTACCTCTAATATTTCAAACGATACCTGTTCCAAAAGTGAAACCTCTTCTACAGCGAGTTCTTCTCGGAAGGAGCAACTACTCCAGTTATATAGTGTTTGATGTGTTCAGAGTTATTATTTCGGCTTGACTGTCTCGTCGGAAACGAAAAGACTGACTGCCTTATCTGTCTGATATTCTTCACCTTTCAAAAGAAATTAGCGTGTAATGCTCTTTTAATGACCATTATTTGAAATGCTGATTTAACGTAGACGTTATGCTGTCAAGGAGTTTTAGGCAATTTAGAAGAAAACATTAAAAGCGATAACATGACATTAATGACATACAATAACAATCCAACAACAATTAGAAGTAATGTATCAATTTTTATATCAAAACATAAGTGATGTATATCTAATATGCATATTTGTTTCAACAGCTTTATCTAAGCATAATGGACTTCAACAATGGAATACTAATTACGTCGATTATTATAATTACAACTGGCTTTTATAAAATAAGCGTTACATTTTTGTTCATATACACATTTCTTTATTTGTCCAAATTTAATGACTGACATACGAGTAAAACATATTGACTACGGGGTCACTAGGGATGCGCAAGAGGCGAGTCGAGACAGGATTTTCCTGACAAAATTCGAGTCGAGACACGGCTTTTCCAATAGAGAAATATACATTTTTCGAGTCGAGATATCACTTTTGCAGCACATTTTCGAGACGAGACAGCCACAAATCTTGTCTCATGCGCATCCCTAGGGGTCACTGTGTCTCAGTGGTATAGCGTCGCCTCCGCTATTTGGGGTCATTGGTTTAATTCCAAGTAACAGAAAAGTGGGCTTTGTGTTAACACCGTGTGTTTGAGTTTACACCACTTTTTTCTGTTTTCTTCTCCTTTCTTCATTCGCCCATTTCATACATTCCTATCATTACCAAATATTTAAGCCTACGCTGCACAAATTTGTGACGTAAAATTGAAACATTTCATTTTATAAAAGATTTTCTAGATGGTTTGGGAAACTACTACTACATACGTGTCTTATGTACTTTAATTCCGTAAATATTTGATATTCCGTAGTGATATAAGTTTCGTAGTAAGTCAAGATACTATCTAAATCTATCAGAGTTATTCTTTCCGCTTACTCAATTATATTTGAAAGTACTTAAACAATAGAGTTTTGTGATGTAATACAGCTATTTCTCAAATAACAAAATTAGAATATCGGCATATGTATAAAATTAAGGTATTGCGACTTTGTCCTAAAACGGACATGCATCTATGCACAAAGTATTTTAGATTCTTTATTTTCTGATAGTATTATGGATTTAGCACTTGATGCAAAACTGAATTTGGACGCAACGTAAACAAAAATCAGCATGATTTGTAGAATAATACAAAATTTAATAATACTTTTTTTTTAATTTTAATTAATTACTTTTCCTTCGTTTGTTCTTTCTTGGTGACATTACTTTCAATATTGATGACCTAGTTGTTTCTTTTATTTATGTTTGAGTAAATATAAATATTCTTTTTATAAACTTCGGAAAATATTGCACCAAGATTATATAAATTGGTGCTAGAACTAAATTGTATTTTGATCGTGTTTAAAAGTAAATTCTAAAACACTACAACGGAAATATAGTATATAATAGGAATATTTGAATGGTTTTAATGGAAGTTACATCTTTGATTTTAATGGAACTGTGTAAATTATTTTTAAAATGAAGGGACATATACCATACCAAACTTTCTTCATAGATACAATGTTTCAGAAACTTTGTTTTAAGAAATTTAAGATTTAAATACTTTCTGTTTAACACATTTCCGATCATAGTGAATTTTCTGTCCTTTCTAAATATTTAGCACTATTTTCAGGACTAAATAATAATGAAATCATCCCATATTAATTGTATCTCCAGAGTGGCTTGCATTTTCATTTTCATACTAGACGATATTTAATTTAAAAAAAACTTCACGCATTAGATATTCTCGAAACTCAAACGTTACGTATGGTACTTATCTCTTGATATTACATGTGCTCAATGATAGAGCGTTCCCCTCTGGTACATGTGGTCCCTGGTTTGATCCCAGTTCGCGCTAAGTGAATTTTGTGGTGGACAAACACCGTGCGCGCAGATTTTCTCGGGCTTCTCCCGTTTGTTCCACTTTCTTCATTCCATCATTTCATTAATTTCTCATCACCCTCTTCTTTAGCCTAGCCGGCATAACTATGGGCCGTAAAACTAAAGTCATTTTCATTTTTTATATTACAAGTAAATATTTAAAAGGATTCTACCAACAATTGGGATTGATATTGCGATCGATTGTTCCAGACGCCAATGCTTAATCGATTGCAGTTATGGTAAGTTTTCTCTATGATTAACACAGAACGAGACGTACGCGAGAGGTATTATATTCATAGCAATAACCAACTTTTCTTAGAAATCTAGTCATCGATAATTCTTACACTAATATTCATAAACACTCTTTCTTTGTTGAAATGAAAGAGTAGAGTCTTGGGGGAATGATTTTAATGCATGTAATGTGTTGTTTATTCGTGTTTTTTGAAACTTCACATGCATTGACGTTTGACTTGGCAATAGCAAAGATGAAACAAATACATACCTTAGACTAATACCGTAATTGCGAGATTGAGTCCAAAATGTTGATACTCGATTTTCGTGTTAACTACTCTCGACTTAGAAAATCCAAGCATTTTTCTTTCTCGATTAGAGCTGAGGTCTTTGACTTTCTGTGAATCCTGTGGTGAAATCATAAGTACATGTACCTACGATTATACTTATTTCATCATATTTGTCACAATGAACTTACACTGTGACTTGTAAAGGTAGGTGACTTCAATACTTGGAAACAATTTCAAAAGAGAATTATATAGTAGTTTTCTACAGATAAATAATTCATTAATTAATCACAATTGAAGTTTGGAATATCTAACGTCTCCTTTCATTGTTCTTTGAAAGTCACTTCACTGTACTTTGAAGAGTAATGAACTAAAAAATACAATCGCGGACAAAAGTTTAATAATTAAGTTGAATATCATCCTTAACACGATATTGCACAAAACACTTCCAAACGAAACACTCTAAAAACTTGAAACATACCCTTCAAAGTAATCAATAAACTACTAAGAGATGTGCATATATATGAGCACATATGATGTGCATAAATAGAATGGTTCGGGATTGGACCACAGAACAGACTATGGACAGTTTATCTTCGAAAATATACCTGCAGATAACAGAATAAACTTTTTAGTATTTGCCATTGCGTTTCATTGTTGTAAACGGAAAACGACTCATTAAAAGTCAGAAGGAAATTATATACATTCTCTTTAAATAGATAAGAAAATATATTTAAGATTGTCTTCCGAGAGTCGCAGTAACCACCTGCTAATTCTACATCGATGTTCACAATTAACAGAACAGGCAAATAGCATGCAAATGAACAGATGATTCTTTAAATGAAGCTGCTAGGGCAATAAACTAGGATAAGATTAGCCCAAAACCAATTATGCGCGCTTTAGTAGTACTTTCAAAAGCACACTGTTGTGGATATAAATATAGTGTTTTCAATGTACAAGAATGTACAAAACCATATCCTACAAATCACATGACGATAGGACAACAGGAGCGCCACCACCGCTCTGGAACGGCTATATACTGAATAGCAAACAGTGGACAAGTTTCAGTTTTCTAGCATCCCTCGTGTTGCTTGCCTGGAGCACTAGAAGAACCGTATCACAAAGCATCTAGTTTCCTTCTGGACTTTTGCTTACTCCTTTCCTCCTGTATTTGACTACTTTGGGCTCTGTGGAGATCCCAACCTCAGTTTCTCAGCCTGCTTCGGGGTTTTGTGTCTATCATCCATCCCACTGCTTGCTTCAAAGCATTGAGGTTTCATACGCCACTCCGCTTACCCTACTTCGGGTGTATGTAGAGTTTCTGTCCACAAGCGCTCGGTCTTGGCCCACCTAATTTCTACCTTACAAATGTGTACTATAATATCTTCTGTAAATACTGTTGTTATTGGAGGAGCTTTATAAACAAACCGGTAGTGGAAGTCGATTCGGGACTGATTTTATCAACCAAGCTCTACCTACCACAAATTTTTCAATACACAACACCAAGAGGGACAAAAACCATGACAATATCACAATAAATATTTGCAGCTTTTTAAAACATGTTTTATTATTTTTTGCATTTTCTGTTTTGTATATTATATATGCATAAAAATAAACAAAAAACTAAACTCACTCAAGTAATGGAGCGTTGGCTGCATTCGGGAGATCGTGGGTTCGATTCCAGCTGCCGACCATCCTGACTGCGGCTTTTCAGTCTTTTACTCACTCCTACCAGGCAAACACCGGGATGGTACCTACTAAACAGGCCCTGGCCGTTACCTTCCCAAATCCTTTCTATTGTAATTGTGGTTGTTAGATATCCAGTATATAATGGTCTCTGAGCTGTATCTGGTGTTTGTTAAATAAGTATTAATATATCAAATGTTTATCTCATATTATTACTTTCTTTCACATTCGTTCATTAGATGCATACTCTTTGGCCTTAGACATTCCGTTTATTATTCACTTTATTGCTTTCAATATTACACATACATTTTAACATTCATATCTAAAGTTGCATGTACTGACTAATTACCGTCAAATGTGATTTCTAACAGCGAAAGCTTCACGCTTAGTAGATGATTACACATTGGGATGGTACCGTCATTCTCTTATCTTCATTACATTGCATGACTACAAGTTTTAAACAGAGTATTTCCCACTTAGAATTTTTTCTTAAAAAATAATTTTTCTGCAAGATAATTTTATAAATCGGTACTTCGGTGATGTAATATCCTTGTACAAAGTAAAAAAAAAGATATCTACAAGAAAAGTTCAACGATCAAATGGTCAAAACTTCGCATACTGAATGCAAACAGAAATCGTACCATCTCACTCACTCCATACTTGTTTACATTGTATAATTAACCAGTTGAGAATGTTCAAAGAGCATTGCCAGGACGAACTAGAATTTTTTTCGAACATTATATGAAATTCTATATTAAATTTATTTGATTGAATTCAACAGATAATACAACATAGATAATTATATTAATATAAATTATAATTGTAATAACATAATTAGAAACATTATAATACAACTTATAGACAATTAATTAAGTAAAAAAATATGAAAAAATATTTAGTTAGTTAAATTATTTGAGTTTAAATTATATGAAAATTTCATATTTTAATTATTTCCATATTGTCGCCATCTGGCGTTAGTTATATTGTGCACACAAAGTTAATAGGAATATTGTTATTAGATATTCCTTGGCAATAAATATCTAATGAAGCAATAATTGCAAATAGTTAATGATACAATAATTATTGAATTAATAACAAATAACGAATTAATTATTGAATCAATAACTAATCACGCAATAATTATTGAATTAATAATTAATAACACAAATATTATTGAATCAATAACTGGTTATGGTATTGAATCAATATCCGTATCGATCAACACCACTAGACCGTGATGTAGAACTACCAAAGTAACTAACTAACTAACTCTATGGCCTATGGAACCCGGAGGTTCAATGCCGAGTTCACAAAAGCTCTCTACTGACTTCCATCCTTAGCTAACTGCATCCAGTTTCTACTTTGTATTACAATCTTTGCGAGATCTATCTTAATATTGTCCTCCCATCTGCGCCTAGGTCTTCCTAATGGTCGTTTTCCGATTGGTCTTCCAGTCAAAACTTTGAAAGCGTTTCTACTTTCTTCCATTAGCTATATGACCCACCCACCTAAGCCTCCTAGACTTGACGACCCTAACAATGTTGGGTAAACCGTATAAATTATGTAGTTCCTCGTTATGAAGTTTCCGCCATTCCCCATTCCCGTTCCTCTTGGGTCCGAATATTCGTCTCAGGATCTTGTTTTCAAATACTTTTAGTCTATGTCCTTCCCTCAGAGTAAGTGACCATGTTTCGCAACCATACAGAACAACAGGCATGATTATCGTTTTGTATATTTTAAGCTTCAAGTTCTTCGACAGAATTCGCGACGACAAGATATTTTGAACCGAATAGTAACACGAATTCCCTTGCAAAGTATCTTGTTTAATTATATGTATCTTCTTGAACAGAGCAAAAAGTGTGAATATATTCACTGCTTTGGGATTTAGATAAAATACAAGATTTTATGCACAATGTTAAGCATTTTAGTAGCAAGTATTTAGAGTTCGTGCACAGGTTCATTAACTGTGTGTCTTTAAACATGTGAAAATACTCTTTCAATCATACCATAAGATTTCGAAACTGTAAACAGTTTCTATTTATATTGTAACGAAGTATTATACTTATTTCACTTTGACAAAATAACACAGTTCGAAAACTCTTTCATATCAATAAACTATCAAAGAGAATGTCAGGTTCCTAAAACAGTTAAACGGATAATATGCTTTCTTTAGAACTATACGAACAACTGTACTGAATAAGACCACAATTCACTATAACACAAGTACATGAATAAGAAAAACATTTTACAGTATTTCAATACTCAGTATAAAGGATAGCAATATGATATATTTGCAATATCAAAAAATGACATCCAAATATGGATAATAACATTATGTTACTTTTAATAAAATTTCAGAGAAATCTCAGACAGAGAAATCAATAATTTAAACTTACATATTAGTGTTCAATGTAGGATTTTGATATCAGATTATATACCAATAATGGTTTATAATATACATTTAGTTACGTAAAACTTTCCTTCATGAAACGTAAATCACATATCTATGTGGAAAAAAAAACTAAACTTAATCTATCACAATACATAACAATGAAGCATTTAAGCAATCATAATTAAGTAATTATAAATTATACAATTGTATAAAAACAAATATAATTAATTGTTGTACACATATATGCTAGCTTGCTACAGAATAAGAAAAAGATAAGTAATTATTATCTTACTAAAAGTACCTGTATGCTATTATCTTATTAAAAGTATCTTATTAAAAGTAAGCCAAAAGACGCTCAAATGTGCAAAACATTCCTTACAAATATTTGTGATGCTTATAAATAAGTTTACAAACGATACACTTCTTATTATGTAATAGCATGCTAAACTTAAAAAATAGGCGAAATAAATTTAACAGAAAGTAAGGAAGAAAAGATTGGATCAACAAGGATATTCTGGACTAAATTAATGGGAGAAGGATATTGAGGAATCTTGACAACGATGAAGTTAAGAGTAGTATAGAAGAATAAGAAACAAAGTCATTTAAATGAACAGATTCGTCAGGGAGGAATGAAAGTAATAACAATGTCACGATAAAGAAAAGGATATATATATATATATATATATATATATATATATATATATATATATATATATATATATATATATATATATATATATGAAAAGCATTTGTGACTAATAAGAAATTAAGAAGAATTTATAACCAGGAAGAGAAAGGAGGATTATATAGACAGGTAAAGAAAGAAGGGTCATTAATATTTGAGATAATAGAGTGTAAATAAGAAAATAATATCGAGAAAAGTACTACGGAAGCGGCACGTCATTTGAAGAACTAGCAAATAGAGATGAATTAGAATAAGATATCAAAAATATTTTTTGCACCATATAAACGTAACACAAGGCATTGCAACAAACGCGAAATGCCCAAGATGTAGATGTGATACCAAAGAATATCATATAAAGTGTGAAACAGGAAGTTGAGAACAGATTGAATACTTAAATAGTAACATTTATTAAGAACATAAGAATTATCCTCACTTCCCAGAGCAAGATATTGGCTACTTCAAAAAAAATCATTCCTCAGTGAGAAATGCAATAATAACAGAATAATAATCCTGGTTACTCATAGCTCGAAAATAATCTCTAGAAGCTTCAAAATTACGATAGAGGTAGTATTAGCAGAGGGGGGAAATTTCTATTATCAGGGGCAACGTATATATCGTTATAATCTTGAATGATGCGTTTAATAAAGTAAAATCTAACACAATGTTTAACATTCTTAGGGAATCACGAATAAGGAGATAATAATAGTACATTATTTCCACAATCAACTGAAGGCAATAACTGAGATAGAAGAACGGGTAGAGAAATAACAGTTCATAAATGAATCAAGAACAAAATCACATTATCAATTTTGTTTAGCATTGAAGAATCAATAAATATCAAGTATACTCATATCCGAGGAATAACTGTTCAGAGATACAAAACACACACTCCTATAATTGTGGACAATATTTTACAGGCTTTCAGACATTCTGGAGCGTAATTATAACTCTTAAATAAATGCAACAACTGATTACTAACATATCTATCATAGAGATCAACAAGAGTAAAACTACAATTATGAGCTAGGGAAGAAATTAATTAACGGAAATGAATATGAAAATGAGATATCAACTAGTGGAAGAAGTAAACGAAGTTAGTACGTAGGAAGTAAAATAAGAAACGGTAATAGTTGCATCAAAGTGTAAATTTTAGAATAGCTTACGAGAATAAAGTATTCGAGGAAAATCAATAGCTTCTAACAAAAGTGAGCTGTATATTTCTTCAGTAAAGGCTGATAAAGGTATGCTTATGGAGAGTGTTTTTGTTCGGGTGTTAAAGTGCTCTACGCGAAGAAGGAAACAGAAAATGCAAACCTTTGATAGGTGATGTTTTAGACGAATGTTTGGAAATTATTTGGGTAGTTGTGGTATCAAATAAAAATATTGGAATGATAGGAGAAAAGAGGCAGTTACTGAAGAATAAGAAGAAAAGGTATGATAGTTGATAAATCATAAAACATGGATAAATTACCTTATAAACTATGGAGGAAATTGCAAAAAGAAAATATCTGGAGATTCCACTTGATTCAAATATATAGATCAAATAATATAAAATGAGGAATAAAAGAATCTGCCTCATTGATAATCAAAAGTGAAACAACGTGCCACGCAAATCTAAACTTTATAAACCTGGTAAGAAGATACGATTATGTATCTTTTTACATTTTTTTTTTAAAAAAAAGAGCTGAGTTAGAGTATTAATAATACCAATATTGGATGTATTTGCATTTGTCCTTTAACCAGAACGTCCTTGCTGAAGAAAACGCTTCATATATCCTTTGTTTCATTGGTAAATATGTTGTTCCAATTGTCTTCCATTTGAGTTAAGTAGTGGTGCCAGTAGAACAAGTTAAATGCAATGAATGTCAAAGGGAAAATTACGAGAGCAATTGCATCCACGATTCCCCGGCGTAAGCAGAATCCTTTCAAAATAATAATATACTTCCTGAACACTGTGAATTTCCTAGTTTTCTTCCGTTTATCCAGGGATCCCTTAGGTAATGGTTCCTGCAAAAATCATTATGATAATTATACTCTTAAAAACGTCTAGTATACTATGGGGTTCCTAGAGTGCAAGTAAATATAATTCAATTACCAAACGTCTGATAGAAATAGATGTAAAGTTTGCACTGTACATTTGAAGTACACGGATATAATAACATACTTTTTCTCTTATAAAGTCTTGTTTACAATATCTGGATATGTATATTTTAGTCAATGAACAGAGCTTTATATACATAGTTTAATATAAAATGTACAAAAAACGACTAAAATTGGACTTCATGCACTGAATGCACCACATGATTGTTGTAAAAGCAAGTACAATAGTTAAAAAGTAAGGTTAGGTACTTACATATTAATTATATTACTTTTTTAATTGAATTGTACATGTATTGTTCTTACTGTTTTACATTGGAAGGCATTATATTATTTTTAATGAGAAAGAATTACGTAATTTGAAATAGTTTTTTTTTTTTTTTTTTGCAAATTTCAGTTTATTTATTTTATTATTAACAAAAATTGAAACAGATGATGTTAAGATTTGAAGGTTGGTTGACGATGTATCAGACTTTATGTTTTAACAAAACTCCTTTTGTAAGAAAAGGTAAAGAATAACAGTGTTTTTCCTCTAACTAACTAACTAACTAACTCTATGGCCTATGGAACCCGGAGGTTCAGTGCCACGTTCACAAAAGCTCTCCACTGACTTCTATCCTTAGCTAATTGCATCCAGTTTTTACTTTGTATTCCTATCTCTGCGAGATCCATCTTAATATTGTCCTCCCATCTGCGCCTAGGTCTTCCTAATGGTAGTTTTCCTATGGGTCTACCAGTAAAGACTTTGAAAGCGTTTCTACTTTCTTCCATTCTAGCTACATGACCTGCCCACCTAAGCCTCCTAGACTTGACGACCCTAACAATGTTGGGTAGACCGTATAAACTATGTAGTTCCTCGTTATGAAGCTTCCGCCATTCCCCATTCTCGTTCCTCTTGGGTCCGAATATTCTTCTCAGGATCCTGTTCACAAATACTTTCAGTCTATGTTCTTCCCTCAGAGTAAGCGACCATGTTTCACAACCATACAGAACAACAGGCATGATTATCGTTTTATATATTTTAAGCTTCAAATTCCTCGACAGATTTCGCGACGACAAGAGATTTTGAACCGAATAGTAACACGAATTCCCTGCTTTTAGTCGACATTTAATTTCTTCGTGAATATGATTTTCGTCTGTTAATATTGATCCTAAATATTTGAAAGTATCCACTTTATCAAAAGCATTATTTAATATTTTAACTCCTCCACAATTTGCCGTATTACGGTCCCGACGCACTTCCATGTATTTAGTTTTCTCTGCATTTACTTCTAAACCCATGTCCCTGCAAGCGTTTAATAATATCTCTGCATTTCTTTCTACTGTTCTCCTATCATCCCCTATTAAATTTACATCATCAGCATATGCCATAACCTGGTGAATTCCGTTCAACTCTAGGCCCTGGTTGCTATCTTTGATTTTCCTTATGGCGTATTCCAGCACAAAGTTAAATAATAATGGCGACAACGCATCTCCTTGTTTCAGGCCATTTTCGACGTGGAAGCTCGTGGACAAAAATTTTCCTACCCGGACTTTACTTTGGGATTCACTTAAACATATCTTAATTAATCTAATTAGCTTTCTCGGTATTCCAAGTTCTGTAAGAACGTTGTATAATGTTTCTCTCCTAACCGAGTCGTAAGCCTTTCTAAAATCAATAAATAGTTGATGAACCGGGGTATTGTATTCCCACTTCTTTTCGAGTATTTGGCGAATGGTAAATATTTGGTCGATAGTTGATCGATTTCGTCTAAATCCGCACTGATAATCTCCAACAATTTCATCTGCGTATAGGGTCAATCTTGCTAACAGAATATTTGAAAGGATTTTATAGGATGTTGACAGAAGAGAAATGCCTCGATAATTATTACAGTCAGTTTTGTCGCCTTTCTTGTGAATTGGAACAATGATTGATTCTTTCCACTCTTGTGGCAATTCTTCCTTGTACCAGATAAGGAGAATGAGTTTGTGTATCTTGTTCCACAATTTTTCGCCTCCAGCTAAAATTAACTCAGCCGGAATTTCATCTACACCCGGAGATTTGTGTTTCTTCAATTTCTTTATAGCGGCTTCCACTTCTATTCGATTGGGTTCTGTAATATACGGTTCTGCGGTGTGTATCTCCTTTTCTCCACGCACATTACTTTTTGGCTGCGTGTTCAGCAAATCGTCAAAGAAATCTTTCCATCTATTTAAGAGGCTATCCGTATCGGTGAGAACTGTTCCGTCAGATTTCTTTAATATATAAGCACGAGGTTGATAGCCTTTCTTAAATTCGCTGATCCCCTTATACATGTCCCGAATATTTTTATTTTTACTATTATCTTCAAGTTCCTTAATTTTAGCTTTCAAAAAATCGCGTTTCTTTGTTCTAAAAGTTTTGGAAGTTTCCCGCCTGATATCTGCGAAATTTTGTGTAGTCATTTCATTCGGATTTTGTAGCCACCGTAATTTTGCCTGTTTTCTCTTCTCTGCTAGTTTAATGCATTCTTGGTCGAACCATTGTTTGTTCCTACGTATTTCCGCGTGTCCCAATTTTTCTATTGCTGAACTTTTAATGCTATCTCTAATTTCAATCCAAGTATCCTCAACACTAGTGCACTCCGAGTCTTCTAAAACCGCGAATCTATTCGAAACTTCAATCTGGTATTCCTCTCTTACCTGGCTCTCTTCTAATTTCTTTAAATTAAATCTCTCCGTTTTCGGACATTGAATATTACCTTTATTCAATGATAATCTCTCCCGTGTTATCGCTACTGCCAGGTAGTGATCAGTGTCACAATCAGCCCCTCTAAACGACCGGACGTCAATTATGCTAGATTGACTTCTTCTATCTACTAAAGCGTGATCAATTTGATTATGTGTTTTTCCGTCTGGTGATGTCCAAGTGTATTTATGAACGTCGCGTTGTGGGAATTTTGTACTCTTCGCGATTAGGTTTTTGGATGTTGCAAAGTTCACGAGTCTAACACCGTTGTCATTACTTTCCTTATGCAGACTTTCGTTCCCTATAATCGGTTTGAAAATATCCTCTCGTCCTACCTTCGCATTGAAATCCCCTAATAGAATCTTCATATGGTATCGCGGGAGTTGGTCAAATATCCGTTCCACTTCTTCGTAAAAACTGTCTTTTATATCGTCATCCTTATCTTCAGTTGGGGCATGTACATTTAAAACAATAATATCACACCACCGTCCCTTAAGAGTAATAGAAGAAAGTCTGTCAGTAACAAATTCAACCCGTTTAATTGCTGGTAATATTCGTTTGTGAACGAAAAACCCTGTTCCTAACTAACTGGTGATTTTTATTTCCTTCCCAGTAAAAGAACGTAAAATTTCCGGAATTCTCAGATCCATTTCCTTCCCACCTAACTTCCTGAACTCCTACTAAGTCCATCCTGTATTTCTCTAACTCACTCACTACAGATTTTAACGCGCCTGCCCTATAAAGACTTCTAATATTCCATGTTCCAAGTCTCATGTCCATTTTCTTTTGCTGATGTCGTGCCAAGTTATCAGTCCTTGTCCGAGGCTTTTGTGAATGTTTCTGAACAAGTACCTTTTTTTTTTTTTTACAGGATGAGGGTGTTAGCCTTACCCAAACCCCCAAGCTGGAGGACCACTTTTAGTCGTCTGTCCGCGACTGCTTATTCAGTATATTCGCAGCTAACCTCTATATCTAGAGGCCTTCTCCTCGATCCGCAACCTGAGGACGCGCCATGCCGTATTTTTCCTCTATGTTACGGATTGTACATTTACAATATCATTGCTGGAATAATTTTAATTTGTAGCGCACTATACACCTGATCAATAATGAGAATGTCAGTCGGTAAATGGAGTGAATATGGCGATAAGTAATTGGAATAAGAATCACAACTTAATCGAATGTTATCAATCAAAAAATGGCAATTTTATATTCAAAGGTATATTTAAAATGCATTTACTGACACACGAAAGAATAAAAAAGAAAAAAGAAAGGAGGGACGGAATGATATTTAACCTCACGAGTTGCAATATCATACAGCGTAATTGTAATGATTGCAATATCATAGCAATCCAACAACGTATTCGGCTATAATGCTTAATACGTGTTGCATATCAGTATGTTGTAGCACCCGCTTGGGTTCGGATGCGTGCATTTAAGTTATGCAGCTTTGAAGTGAGTCATAGAGTAGTCGTCACGTTGTATGAAGCAATTCAGAACATAGTTGAGGTAGTTGTGCCTCAAGACCTTGCAGGTCGACAATGTCGCGGTGTTATTGTCTGACCTGATCACACACATGTTCAATTTGATAGAGATCAGGATGTCTTTCTGCCTAGGGAAGAACCTCAACATGATGTCAATAGTCATACCTGTCATATATAGTCAAAGGCTGTATTGTAGTAAGACCGTAAAAGCGGAATTTTACGAGTAGGGACTATATATGCGGACTCAGAATTTCACCTACGTCTGTCTGTTCCATCAAGTTATTTCAGATTACTACGAGAAACGATCGAAAGTTATCGGGCGATTGCTCCCCATACCATGATGCCAGGCGTAGTGCATGTGAGCAGTTCCATAGTATTAATGTGATCTCATTTTCAAGCACCACTTCAAACGTATATGATGGATATCTGTCATAATGCAGAATCCAATTTCATCACACAATATGTGGCCGATGGCACCAGAGTGCAACACCACTTTGCACGCTGTCGTTTATGTAATGCTGTTAATGGCAACGTATACAGGTATGATACAAAAACAATCATGCTAATATAAGTCGTCGGTACACTGTGCAAGATGGCGAAGATATTGTAGAGAGTCCCTACTTTTGTGCATACGGCAGCTTCGTACATCAAAGGTTACATAACGCTTCATTCACATATGTGGGTTTTGTCAGGTGTTTTAATCTTTCGTAATGGACTGGAATCTTTACGTCATTGGTGCCTTCATATACAAACGTACCCATATCGAATGACGGTGACATCGAAATGCCTCAGATATCTGACAACCGTACGAAACGCCCAACCAATCTCGTGCAACTCTACGATAAGACACCTTCCAAACAATGTCAAATGCTTGTAATGCTTTCGATAGCAACGACTGCACTTAGTACTAATGGCCTTCTCGCTCAGGAACGAAAAGCCATACTAAAAGTGGCATAGTTCAGAATTGTACATGAATCCATACTCTATATTTTGGCTGTTGGGAGTTTGCCTTACTCCCTTAAATTTGGATCGGCACTTACTGTCACTTCTGGAAGTTTCCAAAACAAAGTTTAGTATGCTAGTATAGGACCAGGATATTCGCCTCAGTTTCTTTGTGTGGTTCGTCTTGTTCCATTTTTCGGTTCGAAATTGGCAAAAATTCGAAATATGAAGAACGTTTGTTCTTTTTATCCCCTGATTATCCCTTATCAGATAATCTGTTTATACAAATGAGTATAAGGAATAATTTCAGTACTCGTTTCAGTAGGGTCGAGTTTCAATAGGATCGATACCCCATTGTTAAATTTTGCGAGAATCACATAGGGCTGTTTACTATTTGGAATTTGTAAAAAATTGGGGAATATCGTCTGCGGGTTGAATATATACTTCAGTAAATACTATGGGTACTGCTTGTCACATTTTTGAGAAAATGCGAAAAATATACGTATTTCCCATGTGTTCATGTGTTCCATACGTGCTCAGATATTCAACTAATTTAACTTCTTTGATGTGTCTTATCACTGAAATTGGTTATATGACTGAGTACAAGTCTATTCTCTTTAATAAGGCATGGGTATATAGAAGCTTCCTTTCCATAATATGAGAGAGGTATGATTTCTCATCCCATTAATATGGTAACTGCTAAAAGCTAACTTTGGTAAATGTTCCACAGGATTTGAATATATATTTCTGTAAATTTAATTGATTGTGCTCCTTTACCTTTGTGGGCAGACAATTGTCAAATATATACGTAACTAGTATTTTATGTTTTATCGAAAATTTTACATTTTGGTGAATGTGAGTTAGATGTTTCTGAGTCTCAAAAACAGTATACAAAGTCCCCGAGATGAGGTAATATTTCAAGATATGATCAATTGAATAAATATAATGTTTTTTTCTGTTGAAAGGAACACGGTACCAAGATATGCTTTAAAATTTAGATAATTGTACATTGATCCACTATAGTATATACGTCTGAAAAATTGAATTTCGCATATTGTATTCTTTTATGGCTAAAATATTGCCAAAATTCGTATTAAACTGCCAAAACCCGTTTTATTTTCTCCAAGTAAGAAATTCTGCGATTTCGTTATGTTATCACTTGTCCAGCCATCCATTTCTAAATATAGTTTTAATGACAAAGTTTTCGAAAGATGCGTGCAGTGTGTAACAAGATGCGTGCAGTGCGGAACAAGAGATCCAAGGATTAACACTTCATATATGAGGCGTATGATGATGATGATGATGATGACTGAAATCGAGTATGCTCATGTTCATCGTGGGTGACACATCTCTATTGTCAATGTCTACTATGTACTGAACCAGTTACAACTACAGTATTTGCTCTTTCAATATTTTTGCTTGTAGTCTTATTGTCTATATTTGTAAAGTAGGCCTACAATTGTATCAGTAACATTTTTTTGGAATGGTATCTATATAATAGAAGTTTATAATAGTTTGTACAGTGCATTATTATTATTTTGTTTGACGAAGTTACCTCATAACTGGGATAATTTGTACGTACTCACATATGACAAAGTTACTGCATTCTACAACGTAACTTCGTAAACAAAAGTATGATGCATTTGATCCATCGAATATTATGAAACAGTTTTGATCTTTCTTCGGTAGATTTGTAAGAAGTATTATGTTACGCACGCCTAAAATTTGCGTTGTCAATCGCCACAGATTTTACTTGATAGGCAGGAGTATACCGAACTCTAGGCGGTACCCCTTTTGGCAGTATTCGTTTTCCTGCAATTTCATTGCTTTCCCGCCTTACACATCCTGTTGACCAAGAGCTATTGTACTGTCGCGCCTTTGGAGCACAGGACCTCTAGTTGTTTTCGCATGAGAGACTCGTAAACTTTGAACAAATTATGATGATGTGGATTCCACCATAAAGTGTAAGACCTAGTATCATTCAACTAGAAGTTGTATGACAGCTAAACTTCAGTCCAGGCAACCAAACAACATTCATTCCCATTGCTTTTTGATAATATGCACGATTTTACTAAGGCATACAACATACAATTTTATTGAGCACAATATCTGATATTTATTCGGTGACCCAGGAAAGACACTTTCATTCTTTCTAGAAATTTTTATTTAAAATTTAATTTTTCCGCGATCTTTTTATACTTCGATTCCTGCAATTTTAAACATAATTGTTAATTTGGGCATAAAATATTCATATGACAGCATATACGACATCTACATCTACGACAACATATATATATATATATATATATATATATATATATATATATATATATATATATACCACTATGTTAATGCATGGTCGAACAACAACAAAGTGCTCATCAATTTCTTTCTTCGTTTTCCCTCCCTTAGATGGATCCTTCCAACGAGTTAATAAGAGAATAATTGCGTATTCCAGCAGAGCTCCTGAAACGAACGTCATGCAGGCCATCATCCATATCTCAATAGGCTTCACGGAGAAAGACGCTCCTAGACCCTGCCTGCAAAAGTAATCCAGATAAAACGTTTAGCAAAATAATATTACGTATAGAAAAGGGAAATATTTATATCTAAGAAATGCTATGCACAATGTTTAATACTATTAATTCACCTTCATGAGGTAAAAAATATTTAAAAAATCAAACGCAAATATTATCTTGCTCACGAAATAGCTTCTTTAAAATTCATATTCAGAAATTAGCCACACATTTGACACAAATGGGAATGTGAGCACCTGCAATTTAGATGAGAAGTAATATTTAAAAAATAATGTAATATGGCTATACCCAAGTATATTTTGCCATATTATGGTAATCTCTATCTTAATGTGCTATCTACAGGGTGGACTGGACATGGGCGTACCGCTAGTTGGTGTTTTCTGTCAGTTTTAGGTTTTACCCACATTTGTTTGGTAACATTGCTTCGCATTGTCTGGCAACATTGCTATCCATGTACATTTGTTTTCTGCTGTTTCCTGCTTGGTAACAGTGATTTGATGTGAAGTTGGAGTAATCCACAATGTGTGATCAAAGTCCATATAGCATTGAACAAAGATTAGTTGTTGCAGTTTGGCTTCACGAAAGGCGTCCCGATCTGAGGACACCAGATAATGCTCTCTAAGGTTCCACAAAACAACAAGTAAGAAATACTCGATATCACACAACGCAAGAATTACGAGCAGCTCTGGAACGCGCCTTACGCCTAGTGACTCCGGTGTATCTAAGCAAAACATCTGCGAGAACGTGGCGTAAAATTCAGCTGTGTTACGACGTAGATGGTAATCATACCGATGTTTATGACTCTTAAGACTCCTATGACTTCAAGGTAACTATGTACAAACATTCTACAATAACTAACAATATACTGTTAAAGTTAAATGCCCACTTCCAGACCACACTCCGCGATTACGAAGCATAAATTGCAGAACGTTTAATTGCAAATAAATCATAGCTATTGAACTTAATAAGATAAGAATCTATAAATAACTTTCATTTGAAAAAAGTGGAATACCTTTAATGGTAATAAAAGTGGAATGATTTTGAAATGTAATTGTACAGAAATATGACGTAAGTGTCTTAACTATTTTATGAGAAAAGGTCTATTTATTGCGATTAAATCGTTTAATTCATACCAAATACTCTCATACAAAATTCATTCTAAAGCAAAGGTTGGCACGTCCAGAGAAACACCAGTAGCTGTAATTATACACTAGCATTTAACTAAAAGCATAAAATATTTATTTCGATAGGTATCCATACCTGAGTGAGTTGAACATGGTAACCAAGGTCAGAAGAGTTGTCATGATCAAAGCAATTCTCCCAGGGACTGTTTCAGGGTTGATTACGAAACTACACCACGATACAACCACCAGCAAACCACTAGGAAAATACGTCATCAACAAATGAATCATCAGATCCCGACGTAAATATACAGCGAGGTATATTCTTTTGGGGTAAGCATCTGTTTGAAAGAAACGTTATAAGAAGAATTAATGCTATACCATTATAACTTTTTGTATTTCTGATTAGGCTTGCATAGTCACATATACCGTCTTCCGCACAAAAAAGGCATGTAATATGATTTCCACGCAACTCAGTTTTCTTCATATTTTATGCTTCTTGTGTGCTTTTCTTAACAGAAATTGTAGTTTAAAAAAACCTATCCGGTGATATAGAATATGGCAGAATACAAAATGGCTTACTAGCTTGCAAAGTGACAATATTCCAAGTCATTGCCGTTGTAGTAATATAATTTACTTGTCCTCTGTCCACGCGTGTCGTTATTTTTTGCCTGTTCCAATATTTTTGAGTGTGTATAGTTGTCCACCCATACATATTGTTACAGAAAAATCAAACAAGTGCTTTCCACAAAATATTTTTCATACTAACAAGTATTTTTATACTTTGACTCAGAGTAGAAATGGAGTTTTAGAACTAAGGGTTGGTTTTAAATAAATGTAGTCTGATCAGGCTATGTCACGAGATTACTAGCCCGGAGAGACTGGACTGCAAGCAAACTTTCATGGAGAACCGACTTAAGCGTTAGCGACTGTTGCAGAACATACAACAACCAAACAAAATCAAGATCACCATTGAAGTTTCTTAATAAACACTGATATTCTCCTTTCTTCTGAACAAATATTTCATCTTACTGACAAGTAAACCTTACGTTTGGGTGAATTGAGTTGCTGACTGAGACACATATGAGAAAGTAGTACTAAATGTGGTCAGTATTTCAGTGAAGTTTTAGGTGCGAAGCTCCAGGGGTTTAGGAGATACAGCTACCAGAACATCACATGGAAGTACAGAATAGTCTTCATACAGTTGGAGGTAAAAGCCCTGTAAGACCTCTTGTAACGACAAAAGGTGAATATCAAATATATGGGTACATATTAGGACTAGGGGGAAGTCATATAGTAAGGGTATACCTGACGGCGGCCATCTTGAAATCCGCCATTTTGAATTAAGATTAAGTTTTTAAAATAGGAATAGGGTCATGTGATACATGATTTAAGGCGCAAATTTAATCAGAAGAACAATGGTGACGTTAATTTTGATTTACGCGCAATTGGTAAAAAGTTACAGGGAAATTAAATATTGTTGCTGCATATGTATTAGTCCTTTACCCCACCTTGTAAATTTTGTGTTAATGATAATAATTAAATAAAAAGCAAATGGATAAATATTAGGTCTATGGTAAGAGTTGTCTTGATGGCGGCCATGTTCAAATCCGCCATTTTGAATCAGACAAAAGTTTTAAACAAAACGCATAACAGTGACACCTTATTAATAGCAATTTTTACCATAAATCCAACGGTATAACCATTTTTGCTTTATCATTAACGAGCATTTGTTATCGCATAAACAAGTTGCTAATTTAAGGAAAAATGACCAAAGTGGAATTGAGTCATAATTGAACTTGGGTCTTTCTTCCAGAAAAGTCTTCAATTAGTACAATCAATATGTAGTTCAGAAAAGAGTGCATGCCTTGCACAAATGCTCTGCTCACAGTGAGCACACCTGACAAAGGCAATCGAGTTACACTTGACACATTTGTCGTTAACAATTCCGTCAAAACAGTAGTCATAAGGTGCGATCCATTAGTTTTGTGCTGGTTAATGATAAAGCAAAAATGGTTATACCGTTGGAGTTATGGTAAAATTTGCCATTAATAAGGTGCCACTGTTATGCGTTTTGTTTAAAACTTTTGTCTGATTCAAAATGGCGGATTTGAACATGGCCGCCATCAAGACAACTCTTACCATAAACCTAATATTTATCCATCTGCTTTTTATTTAATTATTATCATTAACACAAAATTTACAAGGTGGGGTAAAGGACTAATACATATGCAGCAACAATATTTAATTTCCCTGTAACTTTTTACCAATTGCGCGTAAATCAAAATTAACGTCACCATTATTCTTCTGATAAAATTTGTGCCTTAAATCATGTATCACATGACCCTATTCCTATTTTAAAAACTTAATCTTAATTCAAAATGGCGGATTTCAAGATGGCCGCCGTCAGGTATACCCTTACTATATGACTTCCCCCTAGTCCTAATATGTACCCATATATTTGTTATTCACCTTTTGTCGTTACAAGAGGTCTTACAGGGCTTTTACCTCCAACTGTATGAAGACTATTCTGTACTTCCATGTGATGTTCTGGTAGCTGTATCTCCTAAACCCCTGGAGCTTCGCACCTAAAACTTCACTGAAATACTGACCACATTTAGTACTACTTTCTCATATGTGTCTCAGTCAGTAACTCGATTCACCCAAACGTAAGGTTTACTTGTGAGGGAAAACTATCCCATCGTGCAAAGCATTTTCAACTCTTGCTTTGATTTCACTCCTTTTCGCAGTGGGGCCGTTGTTTCCCTGGTCCTTCTGACCCGGACCCTTTTAACTCGGAAATTTCAGTCCTCTCCCTATAGTTCACGACCTTCCATATACATGAGCTTCAAGGTAAGCGCATAAAAGTTGTTAAATTCGACTTCTCATCACTCCCAGGTTAGCTGTTGAATGTTTCATAATTTTATACTAAATTCCATTAATACTGGAGCGAAATAAGTAGAATAATGATACTGATAATTTGAACTGCCTACTACTGCAATGTCTGCGAGACAAATACTTACGTTCTTACGGAAACTCTATTTCAAGTACACCATTACTATATATTACATTTTCACAAATTTTCTCTTATAGCAAATATACCCGTTTCTAATTATATCTATTTTCTAATTGGATTCAATTTATAGATAATTGTGCCTTAACTAACCACTAACACTCATGTCATAAAGTGTGAAGAAATAAACATTCTATTTAAATAAAAAAGAAAAGGAATGTTTACAAATTACTGGAATTCCGATTTAATTCATTTTTAAGAAGTATACATTTTCTAAATGATTGTTCAAATCGCTTTATAAAAATCCAGATTATGAATTACAGTAACTTAGAAGTGAAAAATACAAGTATATTCTCTCTCTCTCTCTCTCTCCCTATATATATATATATATATATATATATATATATATATATATATATATATATATATATATATATATATATATATATATACGAATAGGTATCAGCAATATGAATAATTATTCTTCTGGATGTTCGATTTCAGGTTGGTATTGAACTCAGAAACATGTTCTCATAATATCAGTGTTAACGCTTCTCATATTAGGTCTTTATGTATAAATGATGGACATGGCGAACAAATGTGACTAAATTTTCAAATGCGACATTCAATCTGATTTTTGTTTTCACGTACTTCAAAATAAAAGTTTATATTTAAAACTGTTTCCTTATATTGAACAAAAGAACCTTCCACAATCAGGTTTGAACTGACGCTCTCTGATTTTAGAATTGCAACAGCATTAATAAACCCGGTTGAACACGGATCCAACTTATGAAAGAATGTGTGGTAATATTGCTAACAGAATATCTACACGCGCATATTCCAACTTGGACTATTATACATATACAGCCATATTCAGCCTGCTTTTCAGATATTTAAGCTCAAGGTATTGATTGATTTTGCATAATGTAACTGTGCATGAAGTGTGAATTGTATGCTCATCGAAGAAATACATAGTTTTCTCTTCTTGATCTTTGTAAGTGTCCCTAATACCCATACACTGCGTGGAGCCGGTTTCCGTTTAATTCCGCTCGGAACAGTGTTTGCTTAATGATTTGACTTCCTAACGTTTCCTAACAATAAATAATTTTTGTTTATAATTTTCTTATTTTGCTCATTTTTTCACAAATTATAAATATTTATTCATTAGGACAATTTTGAGTTTAGTAAAGTAAAACGAAGCAATAATGTGTAAAGAAAACTGAGTTATTAATCAAAATATGGAAGATACGATATATGAGATTTTTCGCAAATGAGTGTACATGTACTAAATTAAATTAACGACACATAGTTTAATACATTGTTTCTGTATTTGGAGAAGTATATGGAATTTCGTATCCATACACATAACCTTTAAGACTTGAATATCTGATGTAAGTGATATTGAAGATGAAAATTCCGTAGACATGTTAGAAAAGACCCAAAATTGAAGAACTTGGAATTTCTTGGCTATATTAAACCCCAAATTCTACTGAATTGTAGTTATAGAGCAATTACACGAATGACATATTCAAACGAAGAGGAGATGAGATCATAATATGTGATTGGAAAGTTTAAAGTCAGGTGGGACCTCTGCTAAATAGAAGTAGAAATAATTCCCCGTTAGTGTAGAAACGGTGGTTTGGTGTGACCTTGATACGTGTGGCAAGAATCATTGCGATATCTTTGTTCACTACAGCGTAGCAACCTGCTGAGTGTGTGTGACGTGGCGGATTATTAATTGCGCAAAATGGGTTTAAAAAATTTAACAACGCGTTTGTGTCAAATTTTCGTTTTAAAACCGGGAAATTCTAGTTCGGGGACTTATGAACTCTTAAAATCATCTTATAGAGATAAATGTATGAGTCGGTCAGACGTATTTATCTAGTTTAACAGCTTGAATGATGGTCTCAATTCTGTTGATAATTATCCCTGGTCTGGTCGGCCTTCCAGGTCAAAAATCAAGGAACACATTGTGAAAGTTTGTTATTTTTTGCGCTCGGACCCTAGACGTACAATTAGAGAGATGATTGGCGACCTAAATTTAAGTTTCTACGCAGTTCAGTCACTCTTAACTGGCGATTTGAAATGCATCTACTATCCGCGAAATTAATTCTGCATTTGTTGTAAGACGAGCAAAAACAACACTTACTTGAAGTGTCACAAGACCTGCTTAAAAGCACGAAGCAGTCATTTTGACTGCTTCAAGAAATATAATTTCGTATCACTTCTGCGATGTTTTCGTTAAGGCCCTGAAATTCGTTGACTTTTAATATTTTTGTGCCTACTTACTGATAGTATTAATTATCAGTTTATGTCCCTTTTGACAGGGGTGCTAGTGTCAGTTATACCTAAAAGCACGAAGCATTCGTTGTGACTGCCTTATAAAGGTTATGGAAAATTAATGTTTCTGTTTATTATTTACAGATGGCAACATTAAACACATCTTCTTTCTAGACTAAAGAAAAATTGAAATCTTTATTGATTGTAATTAGAGACATAAAATATAGGGTAACTTATAGTTTTATTAGCTATATTCTGATATGTAGTTCCAATAATTCCATAGTAGTTTTTCATTGATTTACACGATACCTCGTATTTACTATGTATGAGAAACAAATTAGTTCAGTTACACGAGGCCTGCATCTGCATGTTAGTGTATACGTGTAGTTGGTTGAGGTGAACCGTGTACTTGTGACAGTATACTAGAGACCCAAGAAATATTTCGAGTTTTACATGATCTCTCAGAAGATGAGCCTGGAGAAAATTGTGACAATTTTCAGGATTTGAGTGAAGGGGGTGGAAACTGGAGTGATTCTGAACTTGAAAGAGAAAACAAATTATATACAAGTGATGAATAAGAGGAAGATAGCGATGTAGATGTCAATGCCAGTAGTGGTAACAGTTTTATTGCTCGAGATGGAACAATGCGGACAAAATTGAATTTGAGACACGGTGACGTTGTCCGTATATCTAAGCAGAATATTATACGCGAAGCTCCAAGGACGACCAATTTTGCCAAGCGGCGAGTGTTTGAGGAAGAATGTATTAGTGCCTTTCGTTTACTACTTGATGAACAAATGATGAGGCATATCCTAAACTGCACCGTTGCTGAAGCACATAGTCAACTGAAGTCATCAACATGGACTTTAACTCTTTTAGAACTGCAATCTTATTTAGGTCTTATTATTTACTAAGGTGTTAGTGGCGCTTCAGTAATACCCACTAAGGTCTTGTGGAAAAGAACAACAGGGCCACCAATTTATAGGAAAACATTGGGTAGGATGAAATGAATCGGTACTAGACGCACGCCAACGTGACCATTGACGATCAACTCCATCCTACGAAAGTCAAATGTCGATTTCTGCAATATATGCCACATAAACACGATACATTTGGCATACAATTCTGGTTAAATCAAAGTATGTCCTCAATGACTTTAAATATCTGGACAAGGATTTGGAACGTTCTGCTAGGACACAGGTAGGTGAATTTATAGTGAATAATTTGATAAATCATTTTACTAAAAAGAACTAAATGTTACATGTGATAACTTCATAACAATGTAACTAGGCAAGAAGTACTAATTTGGTTCGGACAATAAAGCAAAACGGAAGAGAGCTTTCTAAAGATTGTGCATTTTAAAAAGAAAAAGAAATGTATATCTATGATGTTTACCGCGATCAAACTGTTAATACATTAACTGCCTACAAATGCAAGCAGAACGAAAGTGTTTGTGTGTTGAGTTTCATGCATAAATGCACGTGAGTTCGAATATTATTCGCGAAGTGAGTGAGTTTCATGCATTGTTAATTTCTGCGATTTCAAAGAAAAATTCCGAAATTATAACATATTAAAATCAGACGGAGTTTGGTGTAGACATCATGGATCAAAATTTGAAGAAACACATAGGGAGATGTGCGGTGATGAATGGACGCTTTTTTCAACATGGTTGATTTATCATATTTTAATTCGTGGATAATATTCAGAGAAGTTACCGGAAACAAATCAGTAGGCGACAATATCTCCAACGTTGGGCCGAAGAGTTGATGATCAATGCCAGTGAGGACAGTGACAGGACAAGATAAGGAAGTTTCTTCCACACGCAAACGAAAACAATTTAACAATGTAAAAACGACAAAACAGCTTACATATGAGGAGCGTTTTTTCAGAACTCGATACAACACAAAATATCATTTTTTACTGGAATAGCATTTTCGTTATTATTGTACATAACATTTCATTCAAGAAACGTTATTGTAGGTAATACTAGTTACTATCCTGGGACAAGTACAGACAACGTGAATCTCTGAGAGAATACAAATATTTGTCATAGAATTGCTTACTTAAAAAATGCATTTTTTTCAAAACTCGATAGAGCACATGGACAGTAAACATAGGAATGTTACCAAATCTGAATTTACTGCTAGTATTATTATTTTATAGTGTTATGCGGTTATGTTACTATTGTGATTTTAGTTTTATATCGTCATGATATATTTTTTATTAAGTTTTGATTAGTATTTGTTTTATTGAGTTAGTTTTATGTACAAGGTAATGGTTATTTCTACATGGTAACACGAATAAAAAAATAATAGACATTATGAAAAAATTCAAAAAGTAACATCAGGATGTAAGAATATAAAGTGATGACAATAGTTAGTAATGAAGCATACATTTGCGTTGTAGTTAGCAGTCTCTGAGAACATCTTCATAAAATCCTCTTGCTTCTTCCGGCATTTCGAAAAAGTGTAAGAGTTTCTTTACGTCCTTATTCTTCTCACTGGACACCGTGTTCATCTTCTGTAGGCATGAGGATCTTAGCATTTCTTTATGGCATGTTTTAATTCCAGATCTGAAAACAGAAACCTCCACAGGTAACCCAATGTAAGTTTACTGCACACTTACACTATCAGTGCATACTTCTGTAGGATATGACACGTTGCATTACTATGTGAAATGGCAACTTTGCTTTCAGAATCTTCTGAGAAATCTCCTTCAGTGTTTTGATTTGCCAGTTTCTGTTAAGAACTTTGACAACTCCACGAGACTGCAAGATTCGGTAGTATTCAGCTATGTGCTGTATCGAGTTTTGAGAAATTGCTGTGCATAAGCTCTATCTAGTTCTGACAAACCTCATGATTCAATATACTATACACACAATACATATCGAGATTTGCTAATTCTGATTTCACAGCACGATTGGTAGCATAAGAAGCATACCTATCTCATATATACACATCCGATTCCCAAAATTTGTGATGTATCGAGTTTTGAAAAAACGCTTCTCATATGCTTCAAATCTCGAAAGAATGCTTGTGAAATGTGTACTGCAGATATTCGAAAGCGAGTTATCTTCGCTAAGTGTAAGTGACTTTGTACTATTCTCCTAACAAGGTATTTTTGCAAGATGCCATTAAAAATTTTATTTCAAGATAATCATTTATTATCTAACAGTTCACAGTAATCTATGTTTATTTTCATTATTTTAAAAATACTGATATAAAACTTATTTTAACCATAAATATTGTTAAAATTACACATTGATGGGCTTAATGTTTATAAATAAAAATAGTGAAATACATAAGAGGTTTTATAGGATCATCTATAGATGTGTCTCATTGAAAATATCAATAAAACAGTCATCCTGTGTCACTAGTATTTTCTATTTTAGCCAGAAAAATAAAGCAGTCAAATTGACTGTTTCGTGCTTCTAGGGGGTTCAAAATGTTCCAGCTTTTAACGTTAATCGGGGCGAAACGACCACAGAATTTGTAAATAGGGTAATAGCATATGACTAAACATTAGTCTATGGATATGACTCATAAACGAAGGCCCAATATTCTCAGTGGAAAATCCCAGGTTCACTACGATCTAAGAAAGCGTGGCGAAGTCTGTCGAATGTGAATACAATGTGTTGTATTTTTTATTCTACGTGTATCGTACATCGTTAATTTGCTCCCAGTAGCAGACAGTCAACCAGGAGCACTACAAAACAAACTGTCCTTGAGTGTTTTCGCGAAAATTTGCGGAGCAAATGTCCTGCGCTCTGGAATGGTCTTCCACCACGAACACGCACAGGCTCATTCTTCGTTATCGATACAGAAATTTCTAGCCAAATTCAACATTCCTGTACTTCCGCAACCTCCTATTCCACTGCTGTCGACCCTGCCGACATTTACCTATTTTCTAAATTAAAATTGTCACTGAAATATAAGAGATTTGATTAAATTAAAGACATCCAGATAAACACGAAGAAATTTCTTCACACCCTTACAAAAGATAATTTTATGAAAGCTTACATAAGTGGAAACACAGTTGGAATCCGTATGTTCAGGCAGCAGGGTACTGCTTTGAAGGAGATCCATCGCAATAGCCTGTAAGTACTACCATTTTTAAATTGCAAGTCCAGTCTTGAAACTTTCCAATCATGCCATGTGAATTCAGCAACATGTAACATAGTTATATTGAATTAAAAGTAATAAAGCACCTGAAGAGCTTCAAAGTCAGTCCCAGATTCTTTTCTAAATTAAGTTTGCTTCTATAATTTGTGAATACCTTTCCCGATCAAATTTCATTCTTGCATTCCTTACCCCGTTTATTGTCTTATCTGTTAGCACTGCTCGCATAACAACACACTATAATCAAAAGTTCGTTTTTTTTCGTAATTATGACTAGTGAAGTTATGTTATTCAGAACAGTGTTCTTTCCTTTTTGCGCTAGGTATAGGAACTATGCAGCCTTTCAGAAATGTAACTCAACACTATAATTTCTGCGTGTCGAAGAATGAATGCGAAATATCTTAGCAAAGAAACATTTCGGCAACAATCTTTGAAAAATTCGATGATTTTTCGTCACAAATATTTCACAGGCGGAATCATCTTTAAGAGTGATAAAATACTTTAATTGGAAATACAGTTATGGAAACTTATATTTTTGAACTAAAGTAGCAGTTACTCTGATCTTCATGAACGAATCAACATTACATTTTTCGTACTATCATAGAAACATTACTTTGTTGGGGCTCCCGTACACTTCCGTCACGCAAATAGGTCAGCTTCATGTTTTGTCCATCTCCTCTTACATAAAGTATTATTTTTATTCTTTTTATCCACTCAAGTCGGTATAACATAAGACAGTTGAACACTAGTCATTTATCTCATACCTCTTGCGGAAGTAGGTGTAAACATTATAACTGAATTGTTGGATGCAAGAACCACGTAGGTCATTTTCTTTTACCGAATTTGAGATTTCCACATCTTTCAGTAGGAAACAAATCACTCTACATTGTGTGCAAAGATCATGTTGATCCGATGATTATATTCAGTGTTATAATTTTAAAAAGGTACCTACATATAGTGTTCATCGTTAAGTTACAGGAAGAGGCAGGCAGCTCCGGATAATTTTCTAGAAGTGGACATCCTGGTTTATTGCACCCAAATCTTCAATTATAAATCTAACGAGAATATTAAATGTATATGTGCGGCATTGCATGTAGCTAAGCTATATCATTTCCTACCGTATCAGAGATATTTTGTTAATTAATATATGCGTGCATTGTAAACAAAGACGACAGCCATTACATAGTCCTTTCATAATACTCTATTATATGTTCTTTCTTCATAATAACCTCTTGCCTCTTTTAATGGGTAAACATAACATCTGGATGAAGGAGGAGAGGAACGACTCTTTAATCTATTCTTTCTAGACTCTTTAATCTATTCGTTCTGTACTGAGTGTGTAATGTGATGTGGTATGGATAAATAAAAATTTAGGTGAAGCCTGTCCTATATCCCATCTAACAAGGTACATTAGCAAAGTGTCCCCGCGGGATTCATGTACAATTGTTTCAAATACCGAGTTTTCCGTGGCCAAATGTGTATTGTACTAATTTTAGCGGCCCATACTGGTAATTTGTATATTCATAGGCCTTCATAAATCCGGAATTATATGTAGAACAAATTGAATCAAGTGCTGCTTCTCTAACGCATGTTACCCATTCTGGCCTCCATCTTGGATCTGCTATCTTGAATTGGGTGGTCCCATGCGAAAACGAACTAACTACATTTTTTACACCAGCTTCTTTCCTCATAATGTAATGCGTGGTGTACTGTGGGAGATGGGTATTTACTGAGATAGCTCTCTCTGGCACAGGTAAAAGTGTGGCTGCCTACTGTAGTATCAAACAACGTGTAAGTGTATTAACAAAAGTACTAAGACAGATTATGTTGACTCCGATGAACTGTTAGTATTATATTCTTAATGGCATATTGAGTTTCCGTTATATCGAGAATTTTACCTTTAAGTTCTATTTGGTCACCTACCTAGGATATTCTTAGAGAAAATTCATTTTAGTAATATGAAAATAATAATTCAAAAGTATAAAATAAGACTGTAATGTAGTGATCGCTATGGAGTAAGAAACACACACACACACACACACACACACACACATATATATATATATATATATATATATATATATATATATATATATATATATATATATATATATATATATATATATATATGTGTGTGTGTGTGTGTGTGTGTGTGTGAACTACAACATTGTTATCATTAGAGTGGAAAATAATAAACCGAGTTGACTAGTGAAGTAGAAAATGATAAAAAAGAACGGATTATAGCAACTTTCTTAAGACATGGAATTCGTTTGCTGTTGCTGCGTAAATTGCTCTAGTATGATGCCGTTCAAACGGTTCGAAAGAAATGTGAAAACTCGGTTTGTTGTCATTTCGCAGCAATTTGTAATAATATGAATATTGTACTATCGGCTGTATAGTTGAAGATTGGGGAAGCAGAATGAAGTATTGTGAAAAAATTTCCATTGGCAAGGGGAAAGCCTTTTTCAATAAATACTGTTTCATGTTGGGAATATCAAACTTGAATTGTCGTTGGGTTAGTGAAGTTTCAATCTATTGTTTACAGAGTAGAAAAAGAGGTAATGAATCACGAAGTCATAGGCTGTTGAACACACAGCTTTTCAACTTTCTACTCTAGTAGTTTGTGTTTATCATTGAATGCTCTTTAGTTTGTACTGCGGCATTGCTTACAAAATGTCGTGGTAGTATCTGTGCATTTTTTTTACTACAGCATAAGACTACATGTATTTCTTCCATACAGCAAGCCTCATGTGACATGGGTCTGCTTAGCTAAACCAAACTATGTCGCATTTTAGTTACCTGAAACGGTAGTATTATCACTAATATTGGTCCTGCACAGTTCATGTAATAAGATATTATGTAAAAAATGCCTATTAGAAATATTATATATAAGAAACATATTTTTTGTATTCCTGATTTTTAAAATTTGTTCTGCAGTTTATTCTTAATTTCCCGAAAACTTGTTTTTTGTACATAGTGCGTTTTGTCATGGGATCATCCAATTCAACTTTCGGTTTGTCAAATTTCAACAGGTGCGAGTTACACATCAAATTTAGGTACAAGTTTCTCAAAAAATCACTAGTGTATTGAGGTTTACCGTATCTTGCGCCGTTTACAAGGTATTGCATGTCAAAAGTCAGACCTTCATGAATATTGAACCGAATAGAAAGTTGTGCAAGACCCAGTGTGAATATGTAATCTTTTTGCGTGATTTATCGTTAACGAATTATTCTCTGAACGTACATACATATAGATACACAAACATCAATACGAAATAATAGGTCTTCACCCAAATCTGGTCGTATCTGGATTTACATTAGGTATTTTGACCGTAATACAATACTTCCTTATTATATTATAACATGAAAGTAATAACACTCACAGAAATGTAATAAGATTATGACTCTAATGTTATAAAGAGTATGTTTATACCTACAATATCAAAAATGAAAGCGTAACTGATATTACTCTATACGAAGCACAATAATCTATTTGCGATGTGCCACGATAGATTTAACAGACCATACGTTCCAAACGGTACAAACTACCGTAAAATTCACTACACCAGATAATTTAAGAAAAAAAAATATACCTGAGTTTAATGTATCACTTGCGCCCATCCCATTTGAAAAAACAAAAGTTGAATGCAATGCCGGGGTGGGTGACACGTGTCAAAGAATATGAACATGTTCCAATTTGTTTTGCATACGACCACATTCATGTCTAGTTACATTTAAACAAACTAAAAGCAATTTTGTGTCCGAGCGTTCTAGTGGTGTATCATTGAATTCCGGATATATGAAGGTCCATAAATATGAAATGACCGGTATGGGCCGCTGAAATTAGTACAATACACATTGGACCTCGGAAAACTTTGCATTTGAATCAATTTTACACTAATTCGGAGAGGACACTTCGCGAATTTACCTTGTAAGTAGATACCTCTACTTAGTATGGCATGTGGTTAAGTACTGACTTCCGATAAAACCAGTAAGCTCACCTTTGACAATATTTACCTTTGGTTCAGGATTCGATTCCAGGAAGATTAATTTACATCGATTATATACTCCTATAGTCATTCCGACTTCGAAGTGCCTTCACATTTCAATTCAGTATCATGTGACACATTGTTTATTAACAATCTCAAAAACGATGGTAAAAGATTCTCCTTTCGATTGTGTTTAACTGAAAGATTTCCACGTTTAAGTAAAATCAAGTGAGGTCAAGATAAGTCATGACTAAGGTGAATCAATATCGATACCCATTGAACGTACGTACCTTTTATTAATTAACTATAAAATATTGATAAGCACGAAGGGTTCAGTGATCTAGTTCAAGTACATCTTCGATTGAAGCCTTATTAATAAATACGAAATATGATATTTGCATAGTCTTATCATTATCTTGTTACTTTATCAGAAATTATCACTCAGGGAGACAAAGGTATATCAGTACTATTTTCTCATCACTTCAGCTCTTATCATTACGTTTACTTACCATTACGTTTATCATAATTTTCCTCACTTGTCCCAAATCTACATTTGAAAGTTGGAAGGCGCAACTCTGTTGATCCCCATGTCTTTGATTTCATTTTCAAATTACCTTTCGGAAACCACGTCAGATTTACCCATCTGTATGGCTCTCCTGAAACGGAAATTCGAAATAACTATGACATTGTTCGAAATGCAGATTTATCTACTACAACTTGAGTTTGTTTTTAAAGTTATAAGAAATAGAAACTGACAAGTTCTAGAAATTAACTAGAATAATGATAATAATTACTACCCCTGCTAGTATTATGACCAGCAAGCGTACTATTAGTGCACGTGGTCAAGAGTTTAAGTCACGATGGTCTCTAGGATTCTCCCATCCTAGGCCCACATCTCTCCTACGATATAAGTGGTTTTAAAATACACTAAAATTCATCAAACACATAAAATATAAATAAGAATAATATCAATTTGAACGTCATGAAGCTATACTTCGACCAATACAAACATTATAATGTTTTTCTTAACATTGATAGTGTGTAATGTCTGTAGCTACTCAAATAACATTTAATCTAAGTATTCATTTCAAAGGAAACCCTAAATATGAGACATGATGAAATGAATTGAAATATTTAAGTTTTACGTCCCAGAAATTTGCTAGCTACCTAGCTTAGAAAGACGGGGATGATAATAAATGAGTGAAATAGTGGAACGAAGAAAGTGGGAGGATTCAGAAGAACATGGAGAAAACTCACATACACAGACAACCAGATATAACAAAGAATGTTACAACTAATATGCATACATATATATATATTAGGGTGGTCCTTAATTTTCGATTTCCGAATTTCTTTGCTCCCAACCCCTAAATTGGTTCCATGTCAGACGAAATTAATCTGTGAAAACAATGTGCTCAATCGAAGAATATTTAACCGACCCCCAAGCAACCTAAACATCTGAATGCATTTACAATGTATAGTATATGGCAAAAGTTTGTAATAAACTCTTGTAACTTAAAAATGGCCGAGGGAAAGGAATCATATCTTGGATAGAGGTTGTAGAAGTACATCCATACCTGATACTGAGTAGTGAACGAGATAAGGCATATCTTTACGTCCACCATCTTGGATTCGGGCACAAAATTTTAAATAGAAACGACCTCGTATGATATATCATTTTGCGGTAGCTTTTGACGACAAACAGACGTCTGCCTTTATTTTCCACTTATCTCTGAATATGTAATAATTATCAACTATGAAACATAAAAGCGCCGAAGTAATGAAACGTAATATTCTGTGAGTTTATATCTCTGTATGGGCTTCAGATTTATGATTGTTGAATAGTTTCCCTTATTTGAATTAAAGCATAAAGTAAAGAAAGAAATGTACGTTCGTTTCTCTGCAGTGCAAGAAAAAGTAAATATGATTCTTTTCTAATCAATAATTTAAACAATATGTTCCGTTTTATCACTGAAAAATATTCAGAATGGTTATTTATCTCTTAGAAACGGGACTAGTAATATGCATATCTGGCAACACTGAAACGATGGCAGCAATGCTCAGCTCAGTCAGTTTATTTGAAGGCTTCGAGAAAGTACGATTGTTTTCCTATGCGATTTTTTATGTTTCTTCGCACACAATGCTGTTGAATTTGTAGATTTTTACGCAATATAAACAATTTATGTAATGCAATGGCATTATCCCCGGTCAGCTTCGCGCTGTTTACGCAAAAACTACAAATGCGCCATCATTTCCATTTAAAATTCTGGGTCCGGATACAAAATTGCGGATTTCAAAATGGCCGCCATCGTGCTATTTCTCACAGTCAGATGTGGATTACTTCCAATCCCTGTAACCAAGATTTGGTCCCTTTCCCTTCAGCCGCTTTAAAGTAAGAAGGGTATATTCCAGACTTTTTCTATATATTAACATATTGGATATGCATTCAAACTTTAGGTTGCTTGGGGGTCTGTTAAATATTCTTCGATTGAACCCATTTTTTTCATTAATAAATTGGGTCCGACATGGAACCAATTTAGGGGTTGGCAGCAAAGAAATTCGAAAGAAATCGCCATGTAATTAAGGACCACAATAGGATATATATATATATATATATATATATATATATATATGCGAGGAATGATCAGAAGATAAGTTTACAAAGCCTATAGATACGTGTAGATATTATTTAATACAATCAATACAGCCAATCGATAGTACATGTATTAGGTTATTCTTTGGCGTAGTTTTCTTATCGGTTGAAGCACTTGTTGCATTGTGGTATGAGTTTGAAGATTCCCTCCTGGTAAAAATCCTTTTCTTGCTTGCTCAGCGACGTTGTCACAAAAAGTTTCACATCTGTCTGAAGCGAAGCCTCGGCCTCCTAGATGCTCCTTCAAGTACGGAAAGAGATGAAAGTCGTTTGGAACACGGTCCGGCCTGTAGGGAAGGTGATCAATGATGTCAAAGCGAAACTACTTCAACAACGTGGTTGTCTTCTAGGCTATATGCGTGGAACCCATCGGAACAAGCTTTCCGGTAATGCAGAATATCATGCATAATGTGACAAACGTTTCGAATGACATTCTCAATTCTGCCATCAGATGGCGCAACGTGATCCTTCTGTTACCCTGAATGAGCTCCTCCAAGGAAGCTAAATTCAGATCTGCTGATGCCATGATGGGTCAGCCATTGCGCTCCTTGTCAATAACGTATTCTATACAAGTCGCGAACGTTTGAAACCATTTTGCGACGTGCTGACGAGATATTACAGTCTCTCCGTAAACCTCTACCAGTTGCAGGTAAATTTCAGCCGCGGTTACATGTTTTGCCCACAGAAATGGAGTAACTGAGCTTAGTTTTACGCCAGAGCAATTTTCCAAACGAGTTACCTTTTCTGTGTTTACCTACAACTACCGCTGTAGGTGGCTGAAACCCTGCACAGTTGCCAACTTCATATATTAAAATTACCACACACGCCTCATTTCTGTATAGCATACGAAAATTCGGAATTATTGGCTTCTGTAAATTAGCTTCTGATCCTTCGTCAGATTCCTAACAACTAAGGGACAAATCCTAATTTAAAATGTTATAACAAACGTATTAATAACTACATATTATTATTTATTTTACTTGTTGTTATAATCCATTTGCAAGTTTGAACATCCATAGGGTACAAATCTAACTCCATCTCGCAGATAAGATCAATGGTACTTCTGCAATTTAAAAATAGAATAGAAATATTAAATGTTATTTCTGTTATTTTATACATTCTTAAAATCTATGGCACTTTCAAAATTGGTATAGTCATCTTCCGAAACAGTGTTACCACCAAATTACATAAACATTATTATTTTATATATGTACGGGCGGAAATTAAAATGGATTGAGTCATACTTTAATATAACTAATACTACTTTTCATACAAACAAAATATATATTTCTTTTACCAATCAAACTTTAACGATCATCTGCTGAAATCTAGCATCTTTTACAATTAAGTTCTGGCTTCATTGACACTTGCTGTCAACAAATTGCATAATCCATAGCTTGTTCTTGTGATTAAGTTAAATGGCTTAGGAAACTTTAACTTCCGCCCGTGCAAATTATAATGGATTGGTATATAAAATTCTTTCGCACTCAGGAATTCCAATCAAATATTTGCTTAGTAGGAAAGTGTTCCAGAAATAACAAAATGCAATGGAAATACTAAAAGTAGGTTTCACACACAGAGTAGAAGAACACACTTTTGAAACTTTAATTTGTGATTTATTATCCATGTTTGCAACATTAAGCAGTTGGTAATATCTTGTAATGAATTTCCAATTTCTAAATTCTCATCAACTTGTTTATTTATGTCAACCTCCACTGATAGACTTATTGAGGCATATAATTAAGACGTATGATGTTCCCGTTTTTAGTCAATGCGTTAACCCGATAAAATTGATGAAAAGGTTGTTTTTCCACTAAGCACATTTGGTTTACTCACTTTCTTTTTCTCATTATTCACCAGTTTTCAACATTATCCTTCTCGAATATAGATTCACAACATATTTCACACAATTTCGAAAGTAAAAGCTGATTATTCATTGTGTTCATACACCAGCCTATCGATCTACATAATGAAGTTAGTCGAAAAAAAGTTGTCTTGGCGCTAAATGTTCCTACAAATTATCAAACTTCTCTTATAAATTTTATTTATTCAAAGCTGCAACAAATTATATTCATGTCAAACTTAAGACAAATGCATATTTTTTCTTCTTTTGACTATCCTTATAATGAGTAACTCCATACAAATTCATACAACTTTATGAACGTTTTATCAACGTGTTCAAAGTGGAGCTAAAAAGACACTTTTATCAGACATACATATTTATTACCACCACATCGGCTTCCTTTATTATTTTCGGTAAGAAACAGTACTTTAAGAAACGCGGAATGTTAGTGGGAGTACCCAAAATGATCAGCGGATATTTTTCTTGCTATGTATGTTTACGTGTACTCACCTTAAAATTCTTTTCTTTGTTTATACAATGTATGTATCGGCCTCAAGGTTATAGAAAAGTTAAAAGAAATTGCGTAATGCAGAAAGAAAATTTATAATCACTTTTCTGACTCTCATACAATCCCATTTCACGGGTTCGGACTTCTTAATTTACGTTGTTTTTTAAGTCTTGGGAATATATTTATATTTTGTTTACATTCTTTTAAAGGGCTTAGACAAATTAGCAATTAATTTAGAGACAAAACAAAGTAGAGAAATGCTCAAGATTTTTCCTAAAATAATAATTGATCCATTAAAAATAAAATGTGTAAATCCATTCTTAAAAACAGGTTAACAGGAGAACAAATAAGTGATGAGAATTATAAACATCGTGTTAAAATATGTAGACTATTCAACCTCAAAGGTACAAACAAAAGATACACAATTCTATTACAAAACAGATGTTCTTAAATTAAGATATATTATTGAAAACTTCAGAGATAAAGTTCTTAAAAATATTAATTATATCCGGCACAGTATTTCGCTAGTCCAGGATTTATTATGGGATGCAATGTGCAAAATGAGAAAGCAAAAAATAGAACTATTAACTGAATATAACAAATTTCTCTTTATAGAAAAGTGTACAATCGCAAGACTTTCAATCTTCCAATCGCTATGCAACTTTTTCTAATGTTCAAGTTACGATCTGAATAAGAAAGTTCTTACATCATGTATATGGATGTGAGTAATAAATATGGATGGGCTATGAATCTTCATATGCCTTATAAAGATTTTCAATGAAAATATATTAACAACAAAAATCAGAAATACTGAAAAAACATTACAAACAAAAGAAAATTATGATATTAGATACATTTTAGAAGTAGATATAGAATAATCATAAAACTTATCATAAGCTCCAGTAAATTATAGAGATATTACAAAATCTTTCCAAGTTATTAAGGACACTTTACGATAAGGAACATTATACATTAAAGCAACAAATATAACTTATTTTTATCGGAAGAACTTAAACTTGAAAACAATCAAAAATATTACAGTACAAGCTATCAACGTAGTTAAAGAAATATATAGACCGCAAGAAATTTGATCACTAGCAAAAGCTAATTCTAAGAAGGGTTATGAATATTGTCTTTTAGAGATAAAGAACAAGACAAAATACAAAATAGAATCCGTAGTAAAACACATACGATATTTTGAGTACACAAAACAAATTTGCCTTAAAGTCTTCCGAAGATAAGAGATTATGAGAAGATAGAATACATACTCTAGCTTGGGGGAGTTATAAATTATATTTAAAATATGAAGAACTAATAACGAAATGAATAAAATTAGAACATGAATAGAAGAGGAAAAGTGATGAAAAATGAAACAGAAGAAATATGATTACTTTTAAGCTTAAGCACGTCAGATTATTATGGCTGTGTTAATGGAAATTAATATATTAATAATAAAAAATAATTTGTTCTAAATGAAAAACTAAGGAAAATGTATATATAACAAAATTCAGAAAATCATTTCATAGTTCAGAATTTAATTGAATTTAATAATAGGAAATTAAGCGTGATAATTTTCACAAAACGTGATTATGTATTTTTTATATAAATTTCTTAATAAGGATGACCGAAAACAGCTTTTTACACAACTGAGTGTTTGTTGAAAACCATACGTAACTGTCAGATTAATAGAAGGCTAGGATATCAACAAAAATGATAAATTGAATAAAATATATAGTAGTATATGTATAGGTATTGCTTACTAACCAAACGTAGAAAAATATTGACCGAATACAACAACACAAACATACTAAACTAAACTAAATACATTTTTATTATTTCAGTCCTCATAAAGTTGAATCGTATTTAAAAATGTTCTCACACATGATTTAGCACAAGTACATCCTACTTCGCTATGAAGAAGTAATCATAATGAATACAAGAAGGAAAATTTACATTTAACTAGAATATACCTAAAATGTTCTCTGAATTTGAGTGTTTATCAACAAGATATTCAAAGGAATCACATACTCAAATACCAGCCTCTCATTCAATGAGTTATGGTATAATATTCTTTCAGATTTACCCTATTACAAGCAAGTGCACTTAGCAGCTAAACGAAGGAAATAAAATATTCAAAAAGTAGCTCACAACAATTGGTAGACTAGTTCGAACAGTCAACACAACATCCTAGACAGCTTCCCCAAATTGTTGAAGATAATAATAAAACGGATTGAATTGTACGGAAATACATGGTAGTGTAAGAGCAAGATAAGAATAATTTGTGTAACATTGATCGGTACTACTAACTCCTTACACAACTTTATCCAAAACCTTAATACGCCATGTTAACATTTTTCTAAGAATTTGGTTTACCTTCAGTACATCGAAATATCAATGTAAAGTTAGAAAATATGAATAAAATATACCTTATTATGTAAAGGAATGTTCTACGGTGACCATGATGACTAATCAATCTTAGGTCTCTTCCTCTAAACGTTTCAGAGACTATTCTGAAGGATTTCATAGGACTGAATCTGATGATAGGTAACCAAATGTTATGCATAATGTCGTCTGACAAATAGTACATATCTCCTAGTTTAATTTTAACATATTTGCAACTCCAGTAAAGTCCTATATCAGCGTTCAATGTAATTTCCTGTAACAAATAGAGATCAATCCAATTAATGCATTACCAAACTGATAAAATACTATGATTGATTTTATTATAAAATATCTCTATATTTTGTAATTTAAAGTGGACCATTAAAAGGTGAGCTTGTCCGTCATGAATTAAAATATTTAATTCACTACTTAAGATAGCAAATCAGAAGAAATTAGAAAAATACATGAGTTTAATGCAAAACATATACATTTCTTTTGGAAGAAATTAAAATATATTTTACTCATTTTTAAACATTGTTAAACTAAAATTGAGAACATGGGGTTTCGTAATACAGGCCTTGCAAAATGATTTAATCCTCCTGAATTTGCTTTCTCGTGAACTGATAGAGGGTTGAAATAAATTAGCTACATTTAGATATACATTTCACATTAAGCCAGAAGAGCACATCTTTTAAAGTTGTTTTTCATAGTTTTTCATAGTGTTTTTCGTAGTTTTTAACAGTGCGGAAATAATCATTCAACAAATGCGTTTTATTTATTGTTATTGTTAGTGAAGTTTTCAATGTAAAATATTTATTACTTTGGTAATACTGTAGATAGTATTAAAAATGGTTATATATTTATACACATAGGAACCAAATGTAATAAAATCAGACGGTAAAGTTGACAATTATAATAAAAAGTAATGTAATTATTAGACTTAACTAGTCTGACATTTCAGATCTTTTAACCTGAAGCTCGAAATATTACACATATAAAGTAACAAGTGGTGATATTATCAGATAATTTTGATACTGATTTTGAAATAAATTCAAGCATAAAGTTGCTAAACTTTTAATCATACTGCGTTAAGAGTATTCCTTCAAATTTGGATAAGTTTAGTAAGCGAAACTTAAGGAAAGTCAACTGGCAAATATTACAACATATGCCCTACATAGTACAACCTGAAATAAGATCCCAAGGAAATGAGAAATTAATAGTATATTACGAATAAAACATAACATTGCACAAGTTGTAAGATAAAGATATCAAAAACATATAAATTGAAATATGAATGGTGTAAATACAATCAATCATCCAACTAGTAGCGCTGTTAAGTAACAAACGTTTATAGAACCAGAGTGCTTTGTCAATATGATAAAAGATTTTCAAATATTAATTATGTTCTCGGTAATAGAACATTTGAAATACGAAAGAACACAACTAGTGTTGAAGTACTTGTAAAAGCAAAGGGCTACAGAGATAGATGGAACGTTCACATCATGTTCTAGGCTGTTCTAACAAGAGATAATAGAGAGGATCCTCGTGTATGATGTCTCAACTGACTAATCACACTTGTGGAAAGTTACATGCCTGATGATTTGCAATGTTATTATGTTCTGTTGTTGATGAGTAAGCAACACCAAGACAGACCAGAGCAAGTGAAATGGAAAACAATAACACATTTTTGTTTACCACTATAAACATATTTTTATATTTTCGAACTTTATACTTTTATCTTTCACAAATCCATATCAAATAAAGTTGCTATATGTTGCAACGTGTGTGCTTCCTGACTTCAGAGGATGGAGCCGTCGGATGTGTTCCTGAAAAATCTCATCTATGCTGCTTGCATGCCTACTCACGAACCATGATGCACTGTGAATGCCGTGAATAAAGAACGTAAAGGACGTAATAATGCGCAGGCGTAATTGAACAAGGTAACCATATTTCAGGATTATTAGCAACATTATTTGCTATATTCAAATTTTTGATCCCTACTAAGTGATGTTCGGAGATGACAACGAAAGTTCCATTATTAAAACGTAATAGATCATTTTGTTTGTTGTAGCAAATCCCTTCGTACGGAATACCATTTTTCAATCTCTGCCTATGAAGTTCCAACACTACACATTGGGTGACAGTGATTATAATGCAATATTCATAGAATCTTTACTTAAAAGTTTGAAGTGAAACTCGTTCAAATACAGAGAATGTATCGGTAAAACAACAACTAAGATGTTAGAGCACAAATGCAATCTATGTGCATAATGTTCTGGATAATGGAAACCGTCATTAAACAATGTGTTCCGGCTGTCTAGTATCAAAAAAACCATATAAGTGCGGAAGAAAAGAAACTGCACCACAGCTCTCTACTAGACAAGGTTTTTAAATAAACTGTAATATCCGGTACGTTCACGTAGGCAACATCATTGGCATTCATGTTATAACCATGTAATAGAGTCACAAGCTGCGGTTATATCTTACACTATCATTTTTCTATGATGGTGATATACTGTGTACTAGTACTATTTTCGTGCTCCATAAAGCCATCTTCCCATAATCATAGGCTGTGTCCTTCTTCCAACGCTATTGTTTTTTGACAGTTCGATAAGGAGTATACAAAAAATAGACCCTTTATTTATGTGCACCCTTATAAGTAAAACTAGTAGCTTCTAAAAATTCGAGCAATTTCAATATAAACAGAGGACATAAATCTACACAACAAAATCATAAGGTCAAAATTGCTGCTAACCTAACATAAAATTGTAGTGTTTCACTGATACGTTATGGTAAATGCTATGCTATTACACACTTCAAATCTACATGTTGAACAAACACTTTGAATATTGTACTTGCTATCTGGTGTTACAAACTAAATGACTGTATTTGATTAAATATTTGTAGATACCCATAAACTGTTGCGTCAGGTAAATAATAAAATCAGTTCCAGATTTTGATAATTATTCTTGAGTGTTACAGTAGAGGAAATATCGTGTTCTGAAGGAAAAATAGATGAATTGCTCTGTAACAGCAAGTTTATGATATGTAGTGACATTTTAATAAGTGAAAAGTATTAAAGTCAATATATAAGAATATGTATTTTTACAGACGAAAATAAGACAAGTAATATGGGTTTCCACACTATCTAGTTTGTTTAGTTGAAACATCATCACTTCTTATGCCAAAACTCGAATGAAATAACTGATAGATTTTTAAAAGATGAATATTCTCTGTATTTTCAAAATTACAAATGACACCTTCCTTCTGTGATATCATGTTTAGGTAACTCAGTTTGCAAATAATCGTTGTCTAACATTGAGTTTGTAAATAGTGTTTTTTTTTTTTTTACCACGAAGTGTAATATTCCTTTCTGAATTCTAAATGTTCGCTAGAATATTGATTAAAGAACTAAAAATTAGCTGAAAGCTCTTCATATAACATAACTCCTCACGTCTATTTCCAAACATCAGTCCTTACTTTTAAGTTTTATCTGGAGGAACTCGGAAAAAAATGATCTTAATAAAGACAAAAACATTTCTACAACTCTCTTTGCATTGAATAATATTTGAGATAACCTTATAAGCATATTTCAAGTTAATACGTAGCACGCACGTTTTTTCCTCAGCGGTCATGCGTTTTTATAACGTTTAACGCCTCATAAATTCACTATTTGTACCATCGTACATTTAAATGATGTCATTCATATCAGATCTTTATTTTCGCAATCGTTTGCTTCTCGTTTGGAGTACTAGATTTGCTTTATTCATATTACAGTTGAAGTTCATGCTTATAAGTAACAGTAATTGCTTAATTTCTGGTTTAGCAAAAGAACTTGCTTCAATTTTTGTTCATACAATTTGCAGTATTTGTATCATAAAACCCGAACGACAAGCATTTGCTACTTGGTATTAGTGAGGCCTACTATGTTCAGTTTCTTTGTAGCTTTAGGGTGGTAGTGGTAGCTAGGGTGGTAGCTTTGATGTGTGTATCTTTGACATACCCGAACAAACATAAAAAAAATTGGAGGAAATGAAAATGCATGTTTTATTTATTTTTTAGAATTATGCGTATTGCAAGGCAAGTAACATATTATCATGACAAAAGCTTATCTCAAAGAAAAGACTACATACTAAAATGTAGCAGAATAATAAGAGAAGTAAAAGTGTAACAAAAGGGGTTGCGTTAAAATTGCAACTGTAATCAACGTATTTTATATTTCGTTTTGTTTCACAAGTAGTCACTCTACCAACTAACCAACTTTTTTAAAAGAAATCCATCGACACTTTGCTGTGCAACTTGCTTTTGTATGCCTTATTTTGAAAATATTCTTGCTTAGAGCGCACTTCGAGTTCAGAAAAGGTTATATCTATGCTTTGCGCAGTTGAGTAAGAAATATTGATTACAAGAGACTAAATATCTCTGGGAAATAATGTAATCACAAATTTTAACACAAGAAATGCAGTATTATAGTTCAGTTCCATTGTGATTCGTTTAATAAATTTTAATTGAATTTTTGGAATTGTTTTCCTTTCTTTACTTGAGAGATCCTTCGTAATCGTCATGGCCAAAATATACTTAATCGAGTTGAAGTTTCTGCTCATGTTTCTATCATATTATAATATTTCCTGGTATCATTATCATACAAGACATATCTTTTTATCGTTTCTACTTTCTAATAACTCAATTTTAGCCAAGAGAAAAGAAAATGAAAGAAATGCTTAAAAAAACGTGTACTACAGTGTAAACGTTAACATTTCTACGTACATATATATATATATATATATATATATATATATATATATATATATATATATATATATATATATATACAATTACTGCCTTGTGAGGATTGAGGATTGAGATTTCTGGGCTGTCGGCATCTAAGGCCATCTAGCCCGTCACGATTTGAGGGATGACGTCCCTCGGCGAGCACACAATCCAGGGAAAGGGATGGAAGAAAGGAAGCGGCCTGGAACCTATAAGTTAGGTACCACCCCGGCATTTGGTACCATTAGGTACACTTTTTCGACTGAGTGACATTACGGCCTAGTACTTAAGATGGTTTATTTTTTTTTTACTTCTAATGAATAAACTCTACATGTTCGAAAGGATTAAAAGTACTCACCTGCTCAATTTGTTTTATTATAGGATCTCGCAATATCCACATCCGCATTTCCAATGTAGTAGGAATTACTGGAATTATTAGAAATATGGAATATTATGCATCCAGTTTATTACGTATCTAATATTATAACCATGTATATTTGACCACACAGTTCATTATTTTTGCTCTTGCAATAAATAATATGGACTATTCAATATATATATAAAGGTAACCAAGAAAGTTGTGTGGAGGTCTGTGTTCAATTCACCCTTACACAATGAGTTGAATGCAAATGGGGATAAGGCGAAAGTCAGTTGTTGGTGTGGGTATATCCAACTACTGCCTGGTTGTGGCAGTTCAGTTACACCGTGAATTTGCGTAAGGACAGAGTGAAAATAAGACCTTCACAGAGTGTCATAAGGCCCTGAGTTCCAACTGAGGCCAAACTACGCTGCAGCAGAGCGGAAGATATGCCAGGCTTATAACGAGGGTGTTGCGACTACGCGAACAGTGCAGCGGTGGTTCAACAAGTATAACAACGGTAACAAAACACCCGAAGGCAAACCACGTGCCGGAAGACCAACATATGTTAAATATGAAGAGCTACAGGTAGCAATTTAGGCGAGCAGTGATCGGACATGTAAAGAATTGGGGCTACAATTCAGTGTGAGTGGAGAAACAATTCAGAAACACCTCTATCAGTTTGTGAAGCAGTACAAGTTGGGTCGATAGGTATCACATGATTTTACTCCGGGCCAGATGGCAACAATAGCGGACATCTGTGTTTGTTTGCTGTCTCGTCTCAGGAAGGAGCCATTTCTAGACAGGTTGTTGACACCTGATGAGAAGTGGGTCCTGTAGGAAGCACCACGGTACCGTCATCATTGGTTAACATACCATGAACCGGCTCCTAAAAACCGAGACCAGTACTCCACCAGAAGAAACCAATACCCCATTTGACAGTACTGTGTATTTGATGGACTACTCGCGACATCATGCACCGGGATCTGCTACTAGCTGTTCAGAGCATCAATGAACGGTGTACCGTCAGCAGTTCACTCGTGTTCCAGGAAAGCTCAAAACTCTGGAGCCAGCACTTCTGAATCGCAAATTGGTCTTCTTGTTACAGGACAACCCTAAGCCCCACGTGGTTTAATGATCCGGGATACCATGCTACTGCTTGGATGAAAGACAGTACTTCATCCGACATACTCTCCAGACATTGCGTACTTGTTCCATTCCTTGGACAATCACCTTAGAGGACGTCAGTTCAAATCCCTAGTAGAGATGTAAAATGTACTTGATACCTTCTTCTCTTCATGGTCCACCATGTTCTAAGGCGATGAAATCCATGGGCTTCCAAAATGTTGTCAGAAGGTCGTCAATGCTGATGGGGACTATTTTTGATCTTCCATGTACGTCTTAGGTGACATGTCGATATTCGAAGGTAATGGGTGAAAAAGCGATAGATCGTTTAGGACTTTCGAAATGGTAACATTGTTACAAATTTAAACTCTCGCCAGACTTAATTAAGCACAGCACTAGCGGGGATTCCCCGCAATTGATCAAAAATCATTTTTAACCAATTGCAACATATTTGAAAAGATTCTTTTAGCGCTCGCACAAAAACAATGACGAAACTTTCTTGATGTTTCTAACAAATAGATACATAAGTTATTCTGTAGTAAAATTTTCTAAATAAAATATCTTTTAATTACAAATCTAAGGACAGTTATTTCTAGAGTGAGGGAATTTCCGCACACTGTGTAGGTACGGCAGAAAATAGGCGCGTGTGCTTGAGAGTTAACGAAATAAATAAAACACGAATATCAAGAAATACTGAGTTGAAAATATTATGATGTTTCATTCTACATGGAATAAATCTATTTAAATTTATTTGAAGAAAGAAGAAAATTTAATATATTGAGTGTATCCAATATATTAAAGCATATACATAAAATACATAAACAATATACAAAATAAAGTAACAAGTATAAAATAAATTATAAAGTAACAATATACAAAATATTTTTCGAATAAAATGAACGAATATGTAATAGTTAACTGTACAGAAATTAACAAGCCAAATTTCCTATTTGTAAGTGCTGTTGTTTCTCCAGAAGAAATCGGACTTCCTAGACTCAGTTTATTAATAGTGTAAAACGTTCCCGGCATTCAGAGATGACAGGACTTCGGATTTCCAGAAGTAATGCCTATTTTTCAGTATCCGGCAGATTAATTCAATGCACTTATTTCTATACTGCAAGAAGTTTTGTATTTCTTATACTAAGAATGAATAATAAAGAATAAATAAGAGTAAACGATAATGTTCGGTTTTACAAAGCACGATTGCCCTGTACAACTTCAGGAAGACTTATGCTTAATGAATATGAATGAATATGACTGAGTTAGTGATTTGAAAATGGAAATATCCATCATAAAAATCTAATCCTGGGATTGAATTAGTGATTTTAACAGCAGAGTTATGTTCTTTAATACTGATCCACTCTGCCTCCAGAAAAACAATTTCATTTGTCTGCATCTTTAAACGAATTTCGTGCATTTTGCATCATACAAATTCCGGTCAGAAAACAACGCACAGCCAATGTAGCCCGTTAATTGTAAGAGAGGAAGAGGAAACATTGTAAGTAGAGAAATTGAAATTTCAGAAAAAGTAAATAACATACGAATAATTTGCTTCGATGTACTATGACCCGTTAATTTGATGATATGAATGGATGTTTGTAAAAATCTTAAGGTTTGTCATTACAACATTTCTCTTCACATTTATTTTTTTTATCTCATTCCATTCTATCTCTTGTCGTTTTGTCTCTAAATCGAAATAAAACACACGATAAGTTATATCACACAAGATGACTCCATGAGAACATCCTTCATCATAGTGAGAGAAATTTCAGACTATATTAAAATTAACGTTCTTTCATATCTTTATAATTACCCCTGTACAATACAATAGAGCCAAGTATGTAACTAATTTTTATGTACCCCAGTCCGTACATTCGTGTTAACACTTATTCCTTTGAAATAGCAGTGTGTGCTATGGTTGTCATGTGAGAATGAGTCTAACGTTTTGAATAAGATTATCAATGATTTACGCGCTTTCATCGGCTATGATGGTCTCCTGACCGTGGTTGGCCTTAATTGTGCAATCATCACATGCATTTACCTGTATCATCTACAAAGCTTATTATGAATTTGTGTTGCTGGGTATATACAGCAACTCAGTCATTCTACATTGGCTTACTAGGGTATCATGCTGATCATTTCCAGTGGTTTACATGCGTATAGAAGAAATACAATTTAGGTAAGACATGAGATGGAGAACAATCTATTGAACTACTGAAAATCATTTCTCTAGTTACTATTAACGAGATGCAGTGAATTTTGTATGATTATTTTGACTGACCTTTCCCTGCTACAGAGATTATTCTATCTTCTTCCTTATGTGGAACCTGATATGAAATGGAAACTCATGCAAAATAACTCATATATTAGAGAACTAATTTTAAGCTGGGTATTTCCGAATTAATTAATAATAAGCATAAGAAATTGTAATAATAAAATTAAGTTAATGGTGCAATTCGTTCATCAAAATACAAAGCTTGGGAAACTAACTCTTTCGTAGGAGTTTCTAAGCTTGAGAGTAAGTGACCTGTAGAAATAGAGATATACTTATACTTCACATTTGCATATTGGATAAGACTCGAATGAATTTACTTCATTTGCACACCTTTTAAAATATGTACTCTAGAACTATTCCTTTTCGCAGGTTTACAGAATTATTACTCTTGTTAGTAGTAGAAAAATAGAAGGGGTTATGAACATCAATATTCAGAGCACCAGTGAGGGAAGCAATTCATAAAATATCTTACAAAATATATCAAAATACTATTGAATAGTGTGTTCAAATGAAACATGGGCATCTGTCTAACAATTGTTATCTTCAAATTAAATTTATTTCTCATTATAATATGCAAAATAACTTACCAGTTCCATTTCCTAATGTATCATACGGAGGATAACATTTGACAAGGTTTTCTGTAAAATTATAATTTTTGAAAACTCTCCATGAAGTAATATTACAGTTCCCAAGACAACTAACAAGAAATAAAGTAAAATGTAAGTATGACACAAATATGGTTAGTTGAATTAGTTGGAAATAGAGAAAGGCTTCATGCAGTTGAAGATCAAACAATACATTGAGGGGTTCTATTTGACAGTGCACAGTGAGCATAACTCATTTAATTCTATTAATTAACAACATAAATCTTTATTCAAACTAAAAATGAATCCACAAAGTTGTGGTCAAAGACACAAGCTCCATCATTTTTCTAATATGATACTGGATGTGACTTACGTTCGAAACTAAACGTATTATTTTATGGAAACTAAGTCTAACTAACTTTTGCAAAAAATAAAAGAAAAAGAAAAGAAAAGAACGTCGCTCATTTAAAATCACCTGAAAATCAGGTATCTAACCTAAAGCAACATAAATTGTACCAACCAAAGCTGTTTGTCCACAACATAGAAAGAGGCTTTACAATCATTCAAAAAACTAAAAAAAAAAAAAAAAAACTAAAAATTGAAAAGGAAGTAGTAACGTTATAAAACGCAGCTGCTTTATCTGTCAGTTCTTTTCATGATTTATTATAATATTCGATGAATTTTATTCCTCTTTCATTTAGAGGAACAGTTTAAAATGTAATTAGTTTCTAACAGAAATATCAGAGTAACTATTTTATTGCGGAATTCGAATCACCTGAGAGTAGAACTGAAGGTTAAGTGATAACATGCGGAATTCGCCGAAGTATCTACAGTATAATATAAGGAACTTATTTCCAAAACGAAACATTTCCATCTTCATATTTTTGGGGGTAAAATTGAATTCAACATTTTCTAAATCTTTCGAATACAACTTTTCATAGTTGCTAATTTTTTTTAGAAGTGATTGAACGAGGAGTGAATATATTTCTTTTATATAAACATTCAGTATATTGTAACTTATAAAGAAAATCTTCTTTGCATAAACTATATGGCGTAGTCCCACTGGGTTTATTCCATAGATTTAGAAACCTTTGAAGGTCATTTTAGCAAAAAACTGAAGGTAGAATCCTTTCTTATTGCCATTACGTGCTTCATACGTAGTTGGACCAACTGTTACCAAAGCTAGGCATGTTTGCGTGTGTTTTTGTCCGTCCGGAAATTCCTCAATAACTCAAGTAAAACTTATTTGATTTTAATGGAATCCTGTATATGCCTCCCTTCTATTTCTCTAAAATATCCTACCAGCTAGGTTTTTCATTCATCTAAACTGCAGTATTAAAGTGGTTTCAACTTTACATCATCTTGCATGGTTAGGATTATGATCTAAAATAATGTCTAGTATGACTTACTAATAATTTACTCAATTTTGGTAACTATTTTATCAGGTTTTCTTTCCTTATTATTCTAAAGCACAACAACACACTGACCAAGGCTATGTAATAATTTTCAAAAAAAAAAAAAAAAAAACAATGACGTAAGAGTTTCAACAGAATAACTGTGTCTTACTCAGAGTTCCACTCGTTTGGAGTTGGTCATCTCTTATATATTCTCAAGAGATCAACCTTTAAAATTTCTCCGCCCCTTAATTAAAAAGTAACACTTCTGGTTTTCACCTTCACTTGTTAGCCACACACTTGTCCAACTGAAAGTTTACTATCTTGTTAGATACATTCTGTCCTCTAATTATCCTCGTTATGTTCCCTTTTTAATTTGTTCTCTTTCTTTCTTCTTCTTTTTCATTTCTTCTTCTATAACTAGAATAGTTTCCCATTCTTTATTTATTACGAATCCAGCGTTCCAATTCATCACCTTGTCTCCTGCCTTCACAATTTCAATGGTTTCTTTCTATTTTCTCACTAATGTCCAGTACTCAGCTTCTTTGAACTCTGTTTCTTTCGCCTCTATCCTGTGCTTTATCTCTTTCTGATGCTTATGTAATACATTGTTATCCCTTTTCAATCTTACGCCATTCTTCTACTTTGTCCTTTTTTCCATCTCATCTTAATGTTTATGTAATGGTTTTATACTCCATATATCCTACTCTATATATTACTCCCCTTTGATCTTTGTAAACTATTGCTTTTCCCTTAGTTTTTCTGACTACTTCAATTATTCTGCTTCTTCCTTTCCTGTACGTCCTAATTCTTGCTTTTCAGAGGATTCTCTGTTTCGTTGCCTAGGCTTTTTATACCAAACATTTTTTGTTCTTGCTTTCTACCTCTTTTTCCTCTCCCTTGTTATGTTTGTCCTGACATTATCCTCGTCATTGTATCGATTTCTCCTCAGTTGTTCCCAGAACTTGTTTAAATGTGTTTTCCTGGTATTCGTCTGTGTTTAAAACTCCTATTCTTTACTCCATGTTTTTTTTTTTTTTTTTTTTTTGTGAAATTCGTCTTCATACCTCATCCACATCATCAATTTTGATAGAAGGTAATATACAAATTATTAGTGCTATTCCGAGCATATCTATTGCTTGGAGTGGAAATTTATAGACGATAGGGGGGGGAGAATGAAACGTTATAAGGAGTTTCTTGATTGAAAATATGATAAAATAATTCATTTCTTCGATAACATTCACTAAAATCATTTGCCTTTATGATCATCTCCACTGCATGGAGATAAAATTGGTCAAGAGCTACTGGTTGAGACACTCTTCTTGTAAATGACATGCTTTGTCCAAAGTATCCGAATTTTACGTAATATAATTAAGTATACATATATATATATATATATATATATATATATATATATATATATATATATATATATACACGAGGGGCATTCAATAAGTAAAGAGACAAATTGCTATAGCTCAATAAAGTTTTATTTCAATCTTTCAAAACTAAGGCTATTTTTCAATATAATCACCCTTTACAGTTATGCATTTGTTCCATCTTTCTTGCAGCTTCCTAATTCCCTTGGCGAAGAAATCTTTCGATTTACCCCGAAGCCACCTTTGCACCGTCTGGGAACCCATCTGGCACACGTTTTTCTGTACTTTAAAATGTTCCTAATGACATTGTGAACAGTTCCAACACTTACTTGAACTTCCTCAGCTATCATTTCAACAGTAATTCTTCTGTTATCACGAATAAGTCCGTCAAACCTCGATTCCAACGAAGAACCAGAAACTTCCACTGGACGTCCACATCGGGGTTCATCACCTTGTTCGGCCATTTTTAAACCGATCAACCCACTTGTACATATTCGCACGGTTCATACAACTGTTACCGTACTGTCTCAACATTAGAGAAAATATTTCACTTGGTTTTACACCTTCTGCGACTAAAAACCTAATGACTGAGCGCTGTTCTTTTAAGGTGCAATCTTGTAGAGGACTTGCCATGATGAATTGATATTTTTGAAGTTATGTTAACATAAAATTACGAAACAGCAGATAAGAGCATATCCCAAGGTTGCCAGCTAACACCCCTGAAACAAAAAACCAAAAAAATTGATTAGTGTTAAAAATATAGACTTTGTCTCTTTACTTATTGAATGACCCTCGTATATATATATATATATATATATATATATATATATATATATATATATATATATATATATATATATATATATATATAGATAGATAGATAGATAGATAGATAAAACATTAAAACAAGTTAAGTATGGAGCCGAATTTACTGGAATGAAGAGAATATCACCGACTTGACAATTAAAAATGTGTACGGTAACTCGTAAAAATATTCCGTTTTGGCGCAACATGCGTATGTATTATAGCCAAGGTTTCTTATTCATTACCACTAAAATCAGTTCAAAATTAATATCTCAACGCTATAATTTTCAAAAATGAACTTCCACAATTACTTTTATACGAGATACTTATTTAATATGGTCTATAATATATTTTAGGTGCTTATTATGACTACAATCACTAAGAATGGAAAACATTTTACACAACGAAGAGTAAATATCCTTACTCGTTCCACCGTAATGTTTCAAAATGCTTTCCTTACTTTTATTTATACATTGTATTTGACTGTTAGTGAGGTTTCATAATCATTACAATGCTAATGATTTAAAATTAATCCAAAAATCATTTAACTGCTAGCTTTCGAAATTCCTTACAAGTAAAAAATTTGCGCCATACATTTCGTTTACAAAAAATATACAGTAAGGGTTATATAAAAATTTCCCTTTCTGTCTTACTTGAAATATACCGTCTGTTTTAAAGAAATGTGTTGTGAGATCACCTTCTCTTTTTTAAAATTTGATACCACATGTTGCAGACGGTTATTTAGACTTTAGCATACGTACTTTCCGCTACTTAGATCTCGTCAAATATAAACATTTTGTTTCGACTCATCTCATAATTTTAAAAATACATGTTCTATGATAATTTCTGTAATAAAATAGAATTTTTGGAATATGGAGTATTGTTTTTTTAGGACTGTCAGTTATATGCCCTAGTTGAAGTAAATAAGAATGCTGATTCGTCATGATTTTAAATGAAGATTCTTAGTGATTTGAAATAAACAATCCGATATTCTACATAACATCATATGTGTTTTGTTAGAAATTTAGATTTCCTAATATTGTTTACCAATTAATTTACTGAGAGAGAAAATGTTACATCGTTCGCTTCAACAACTCGTAGCACCACTTCTTATAATTTCCAGTAACTTACCGTAATATTACAAACTAGAGATGCCAAGGTTAGTCATTTGTGCGCTGAAAGTAAAGAACAGCTTTGAATGTTTATAGCTAGATACGGCGACTACATACAGAAGGAGAAATACCATCATGGTGTCAAAATTCTCCACAGTGGATTTCTTCCAGGTGATTGCACGAACGTTTTGAGCCCTCTTGTGATTTCTGATGAAAAGAAAACATGATTCGGAATTGATGCGAAACATCAAGAAGATGTGACAATAGAGAAAATAGGAGGAAAATTCAAGACGAGACAGTACACGAAGGAATGCGATGATGCCAGGATATAGTATCATAAGAGGAGTGACGTAGACATGGGGACCAAAAATAATTTTATACAAAACATAAGAAAGAGGATAGAAATGATAAGTAGCAACGAAGAAATAAATAAAGAAAGAAGATATTGAAACACTGTATCAGTTATTAAAGGGAAACGGTTACAGAAGAGAAGAAAGAGAAGGAGGAAGAGGAAGAAAAAGAGGAAGAAAAGAGGAAGAAACAGACAAAAAGGAAAAGATGTTTTGGAATCGAAAGTTCAGGAAACAAAACGGAGGTCCTGAAGAACCTGTTGATGAAGAAAGGGATTAAAGCTTACAGGAAAGGAGGAAAAAGGATAATATACTTAGTGAGAGAGAAAGAAAAGAAAAAAGAAAAGATCAGAAGATGAACGAGTAGTGTACCAGGTTAATTGTAAAGAGTTTCGCATGAAATAGTATGCGAAACAGGAAAGAGGTTAGAACAAAAGATAAAACAACGTAAGGAAGATGCCAGACTAAAAAGAGAGAACAACCCAATAAAGAAGCACATGAAAGAAACGGGATATAAGATAGATTTGGAAGAAACAAAAGGATTAGAAAATTAAAAAAAGTAGTGTGATAAGAAAGTGGAAAGGAACCTAATGAATTAAGAAATATGGGAAGGAGAAGTTGATGAATTGGTCTAGTGGACTTGTGATACATAACTTATGGAACAAGGAGATAAACAAAATAGAAAGATAGAATTACAATAATTAACACGAGCTATTAGGATAAGTATACAATGGACAAAAGCAGGTGGACAATAGTGAATAGAAAGTATGAGAAACAACTTTTTAGGAGTTTAGTTCTTAACCAATTAAAAGTTTTATAACAGGTGTAAAAGGTTAGAAACAGGCGTGAAGAAGAGAAAGTGACAACATCTAATTAAAAATTTACTTTTTAGAACCAATTAAAAGTCTACGTTTTGTAAAGTGAAAATGGACGTGTATTGCATTCAGATTATATTTAACACTCGAAGAACGTTGTACGAGGGAAAAACGTAGACTGAAAGTATTTGAGAATAAGGTCCTGAGACGAATATTCGGACCGAAGAGAAACGCGAAGGGGGAATTGCGGAAACTTCATAACGAGAAACTACATAATTTATAACGTTTTCCAAACCTTACATGGATCATAAAGTCTAGGATGCTCAGATGGGCAAGTCATGCAGCCAGAATGGAAGAATTTAGAATCGTTTGCAAAGCCTTAACTGGAAGGCCAATCGGAAAAAGATCATTAGGAAGACCTAGATGCAGATGGGAAAACAATATTAAGATGGATCTTGCAGAAATAGGAATTCAAAGTAGAAACTGGATCCAGTTGGCTAAGAATAGAAGTCAGTGGAGAGCTTTTGTTAACGCTTCATTGAACCGCCGAGTTTCGTAGTCCATAGAGCTAGTTTTTAGTTAGTTAGGGCGGGCTGCGTAAATTCGATTATTTTCCTCATGGAATTACAATGACTTTTCTTATTAATTTCCCTTCTAATTTTTTACACATTTCAGTCTGCTGATTTTTAAAATCCTTTCTGTTTTAGAACTATTCAAGAACTATTGCAAGATAACAAAAAGGTCATGCCTTTTATGTGCTCTGAACGAGGAAACGAAATTACTCACATGCCTGCCAAACGATTACAAGTTATTCTGACCATCGATCGTCAGTAATGTAGGCACCTTGCGCACATACAGAACTTTAAAGTGTCCAGTCTCGAAGAGAAATAAAATTATCGAAATAGCTTGTTTACATATGTTTGTTGTAGGACTTTAAAGTAGGCCTCCCAGCTGCAGCATCAAGTCGCCGCAGACGCCAGGTATTTTGGAAGAGTTCCGTTAACAAACACAACACCATGCATTAGTTCCTGATATTTCGCTTGGGAGATGAAAACCTTTCGGAAGAATCTGTAGTAGATGACCACACGTGTTGGACGACGAAGCCCTGAAAGCTCCCGTGTGGTGTAACGTATGACAATCTTGCGGGCGAATTCCATGTTTCCACTGAATCAGTCAAACTGCACCTGGATGGGAATTCATACAAGTGAAACAAGTGGCTACCTTAACATTGTCGGCAGTCAACAAGGAACAACGAATGACAACCTGTTACTCATTGCTTATTCGATACCTAAATACAACCATCTTTGATCGCTTGCTTACTGGTGACGAAACGTGTGTCCTGTATGGCACTCCCAAGCTTTCCAGACAATCGTAGTTGCCACGTGATCCTGTTTCTAACACCTCAAGACCATCTCTGCATCCTCTCTGTATAGTGGAATTGTCAGCAAGTGATGAATTACGAACTGCTTCCATCTGGTCAGACCATCACTGTTGACCTCTAGTCTCAGCAGTTGCAAAGATGTCATATGTAGTGTAGAAGAAGCAGTCGGTATTAGTGTTGGCGAATCGAAAAGGTTTTCGGTTCCTGCACGGCAACCAGCCAAGTGTGGAAAAGAGGTTTTGAGAGACCTCTCAGCACTTTAGCTAGGAGATACTATGCTATGCATCACATTCATCGGACTTCGCACCAACATATTTCAGTTCCCAGACCTGTTTCGTTCCCTAGACAACGACCTACGAGGGAGATCACTCGCAGATGAGGAAACGTGCGGAACACAATCACGGACTTCTTGCATTCTAGACCGCCAAGTATTATCAACAGTGTATTGTGTTGTTGCAGGAACATTGGCAAAAGGTGTTGGATGTAATGGAAATTATTTCAAACCTAAAGGTACGTACCATCCACTGTATTATTCTCTGTTTATTACTGCTCTAAAACAACAAGGAAATTTTTGGTTACCTTCCGGCTATGGACCATCTTTAACTCATGAGAGAACAAAGATTTAATCATGGTTTCTAAATCTTGAAAACGGTAGATATAGATCATATATAAACATTTATATTGGAAACACAAGCAATAAAATCAGTCATAAGTATCAGTAATTATAGGTTTAAATATCGAGAAATTGAATTTGGTATTTATGCTCCTGTTGACTTCTTTGCAAACTTTCAATGGTTGTATGTAAATTCTCAAAATATTTGAGTCGTAAATGTTTTTCTTCCATATTTAGCCAAGTGCTGAAATTTAAAGTGTACTCAGTAATGGAAACAAAGAAAGAGATTCTACTTTAAGACTAAACCAAACTGATAAAGTGTTCTAAAATATAGTTTGGAAAATTATTATAAAGATTAATTACAAAGTGAAAATTAAATATTTTCAGTGAACTGTATTGAGTATTTACCTCAAATAAAATATAAAAATTAAAACATGTATTTCCGTTTACTCATTTGCTGTTTGTACACTGTGGTCTCTGAAATGATAAACAAATAGTATTAGAAATATTCCGCGTTTTCTTTCTTTCTTTAATTAAAAAGAATTGAAAAGGTATCGTATAAACTTCTTTTTGCGCAATTGATGAAACTCACGTACATTAAATTTTGATCTGTGATAGACTCTGCTAAAACTTTGTATACGCATAAAATATAATTGTTTGCATACTTTCGGTTAGAAGCGTATTTGTTATCATATTTAAAGTTTGTACTTCATTTGACTATGATGAATCTCTGAAATTGAATTCTGTACCAAAAGCTGTACACCATATAATTTTATGTTGCTCACTAAGCTCTTTAAGATCTATCATAATTAAAAATTTTGATCCCCTTGAGAGAATTTATTTCAGAATTATTGTCCATTAAATTTGCCCATTTAATAGTTCCGAAAAATGAAGCAATTTATATTTAGCAGTTAATTATTAAAATGACTTCAGCTTGGCCAAATTTAAATTGTGGTAAACATTGATAACTTTAGTATGTTTGTTAACTATAATACTCGGTCCAAACACCATCAAACATTTAGTTTGAATTAGTAAACCTCTTAAACGTTTCATGTGAGAGTGTAGTGTTTACTGTAATTTAAAATACCTAAAAATGAATGCAGAGTTTTTGTTTCCTCCCAAGATTGGAAAAGAAGTTAGATAAGGATGTAATATGTTGCCTCAATTATTCAAGATTGACGGTAAATATTTAATGAAATAAGTAATAATGGAAATTGAAATTTCTACAAGATAGGCATGAAGATGACATGGTTGTTATATCTAGAACCGAGGAAGGACTAGATGATGGATAAAATAGTTAACACTGGGAAACTAACTGGAATGGAAAACAACATTAAAAAAATCAAAACTCATGGAAATATCTCGTGGAAACATAAACTTTACAAGTAAGAGTAAAACAAAGTTAACTTGAAAAAGTCGATAATTTCAAGTATCTAGGAAGTATATTGACAAATAGGCTTACTGCATCAAAGAGGTCAGGTGACGAATTGCCTTAGCCAAAGAAGAATTCAACAAGAAATGATCACTTTTAAATAGCAGGCTTCATATTGGACCAAGGAAGAATTTGGTCAAGTACTATATATTAGAGTATTGGATTGTGTGGCTCAGAGACTTGGATGTTACGGGATTTAGAGAAAAACAATATGTAGATAGCTTTGAAACGTGATGCTTAAGGAAGAAGTAAAATGTGAAATAAACAGAGGGAATAAGAAACGAATATGTTTTAAATAGATAGGAGAGAAGATGACGCGGAAAACCAACTAGATTGGACACATCTTGCAAAGAAAAATGAAATGAAATCTTTGAGTTTTACGTCCCACGGTTATGCCGGTTAGGCTAAAGGAGACGGTGAAGATGAGAGAAATGGTGGAATGAATAAAGTGGGAGGAAACGGGAGAACCCCGGGAAAACCCACGAGCACGGTGTTTGTCCACCACAAAGTTCACTTGGCGGGGGCTGGGATCGAACCCGGGACCCCAATCACCAGAGGTGAACGCTCTACCACTGAGCCACCGCGCCCCCTACATTTTGCAAAGAAATTGCATTCTTCAAACCGCCATAGAAGGAAAAATGGTAGGAATGAGACAAATCTGAAGAGGAACACAAGTGATCAAGGATTTGAAAAATAGAATAAAGTATTAGGAGTTAAAAGAGAAAGCTGAAAATCGAGAAACGTGGAAGAAACATTTCCAAGACAAACCTAAAATTCAAATAAAAACACATCATTAGTACCAGAATCTGCCAAAAGGCGGAATACTTAATAATAATAATAATAATAATAATAATAATAATAATAATAATAATAATAATAATAATAATAATAATAATAATGGTAATGGTAATAGTAGCTACCTACTCTAAGAGTAATCGGATTGTTATTTTCCAATGTGTTAAATATTTTAGACCTGTTAGTTAATTCGCTATATGAACTTCTGTAAGTATATTCAGATTGTCTGGAAAGATAGAGGACCTTTAATTTCAGTAAACGGCAGTATGACATATATTTATTTAAAAATTAACTACGTGATTGAACACGATACGTTCCTATGTACTTTCTAGGCAAAAAGAAAAACCTTCCCAAAAAAGTCAAGTTTTAAATCGCATATTACGTTCTTTTTTTTTTTTTTCATTCAAACACATTATAGTACGGTAATGGGCTTTCAGATTTATAGACTTTGGATGCATATTCTACTGTCTTTATGAGCTTTGTTATTACTCCTAGAAATAGACCTTGGTATTTTGTATTAATAATAGTGTAGCATAATTAGTATTTGGGTTTAAGATGAAGATTTGAAATAATGTACTATAGTAACATTAAACTAGTTGAGCATGCTCCAAAAGCATTGATAGAACGAACTTAAAAAGAATTATTTTTTCTTATTAACTGCTACACACTTTATATCAATTGTTCTAAGAATTTTTTCTTATTAACTTCTGCATGCTTTGTATTAATTGTTCTATGTACACTATTATTATACTCATTAAACAATTCTTATAACATATCTATCTATTTATAATTTCCTTGAATACTAATTTTTTTACCTGTTTTGTTTAAGATTTCTGTTAAAAATGTCCACGATATGTTGTTTTAGGAAAACACATGCTCAAAGTTCAGGGCACAAAATTAAAAAAAAAAAATTGTAAAATTTCATCACTCTATGACTTAGTTTTCCCGAGCTATGGCTCCTTCAGTCTCCCGAAATCCAAACTTTTTGTCCAATATCTCGGTAACGGCGGCCAGTTGGTCAGTGGCCACTGGTTACTATTTGCTTCCTAAATGTTCACCATCCTTTTAGGTATTGAACAAAATCAATATCACATCTCTACTACTTACGGTTGGACAGTGGCCAGTTGACCAGTGGTCACCGGTTACTATTTGGTACCAACATATTCACTATTCTCTTAGGTATTGATCAATACCCATATTATATACCTATGACTTACAGTTCCCGATATATTGCTCCTTAAATCTCGCGAAATCGGCTTTTTGGGCAACGATAAAAGTAACTCGAAAAATTCCATCACTTTCTCTGAAAATTTTTATTGCTTTATCGAATGGAAGGCTCAAATTGAAAAATTCGCAAATAACGCACACACGCACACACACACACACACACACACACATATATATATATATATATATATATATATATATATATATATATATATATATATATATATATATATATATGGAGAATTCAGTAAGGAATATTTCAAGTTCGTTGGAAAGAGTTTTATGGTGGATTCTACCAATTATAATCTGGTAGTACTTCAAAATATTCAAACGACTCCCCAATTTGATATTTGTGATGTACATTTCCTTGTTTATCTATTACCTAAAATTTATAAGTGCGCTTAAAAATATGGTTCCACTCTGTATATAAATGGAACGTTGATATACGTGAAGAAGTGATGATTGAGTCGAATGATCCTAAGAGAGTTCCGTGGGATATCCTATACATGGTATACGGTGTTTCCAAACATTATGCTCGTGTTATTATTTATGAAAAGTGTAACCACACAAGAGGGCACAAACCTTGATCACACAAAAAATCTTGAGAATATCTTACGTCCATTGTTGTTTTAGTTTCAGTGGGCAGTGGATGGCGGCAGCTAAGGCGAGGCTGTCAAAGACAAATACCTATGTCTCCCTAATCGTCTACACAATTGGTTCAAGTGTGCGCTTGACGACTTCAAGAGCCCTTATTGGGCGAATCGCCTTCCCGATATCTCTAAAATCAACTTGGCGACAACAATCAAAGACACTTAGTGGACAATACGTACTCACTTCCATCAGAGATTTATTACACACGCCATTCAAAAGTTACCGAAAGGCTCACTCTAAAACCATTGCGATCTGCCAGCATTCTTATGCGGTTTCAGTAGTTTTACTTTTGAGCTAGGCCTCACCATCCTCGTTAAATACCTATTCTGTTTCAAATTACCGTTGACAATAGTGGTCGGATAATGAATTACAGTTTTATCAAAGAACTATCCGAATAAAAAACATATTATAAACTTTCGACTTACAATAGCATCTAATTCTTTGTTACATATCATCTAATTCCCATTAGAATTTGCTGTTTATATTATGAATTAAATCCTCTCCTCCGTTCTTTCAAAATTCAACTGAACTCTACATTGAATAATGAGACGTAGAGAAACATCTAAAAACCCATCATATACATGCATATGTTATCGGGTAGAATGTATTATGTACTATAAATGCGTGCTGGCTAGTCGTATTTACTGAAAGAAAAATGTCATAAAATATATAATGTATTTTTAAAAGCATTAATGCTTTAATCTTGATTTAACCAATGGAATAAGTGATAAACAATATTGCGTGTAAGATAAAGTTTCCTATCTGAGTGAGCCGTTCTTACGTAATTTCTAAATGGAAAACACATATAACACTAAAACCATTTACAGTCAATAAATCCATTACAATATTTTACTTCTGTTAGCGAAACCCAGATGAGCATCTGCTGGAGTAGTAATGTCCATCGGAGGACTCAACGTCACAAATAACTTGAAAATAGTTGGAAAATAAATAGAAGACCATGAAAATACTATTGGACCCGATGCCGTCAAACTATAGATAGCCCATATGGTGGGTGAATAATTACTAGGCATTTAGAAAAGCTATACAATTTCCATAATGTTGATCATTATTCATTAAACTAGCATCCATATGTCCTTAGATAAGTTACAAAATAACGTGTTAAATTGTAACACCAATAGCCACTTGTGTTGCTAACGAGGTATCTCAAACGGCCAGGAATACAAATCAATACTGCTTTGAATTAAGTCAATTGGGATTTTGGCAATAACCTTTTTATCACATGCCTCTAATTCCATGACTGTACGAGGTATAGGCCGTACATCTCCTCTTTATGTATTCCCAGAAGAAACAGATAACATGTAGGGAGGACTGAACTTCTTGCTGGTCATACTTGAGATACAGGGCAACAATCTGAGTGCGCTCATAAACAGGTAGGGTCTTATGCAGAGTCGTTCTCATGTGTGATTAGTGCCGTACTAAAGTGTTCGACTAACATGTATTTTCTGTAGTAGTTAGACCTATAATATGACGCTAATCATACGTCAAAATGACTCTGCAGAAGACCTACAGTGTTTATACAGTACCAAATACATCATTGTATGTGTCTGTATGTCTGCTTGTGTACTAGAGGCCTTCACCTTCCGGCACCTACCTACATTAAACCTCTGGGCTCTTCTGAACACAAAGTATGTACAGTGGCGTCTTTGGCCCTGCAAAGTGGGACTTCTTTGGATGCCTATCCAAACCAGGTCCTGTTGTTGGACCTTTAAATTTTGTAGTTCTTACTTTGGGAATTCTCCTTTTGCAAAGATATGTTATCGTACCTTGTAAGGAATTTATCTATTAGATAAGAATTTAGAACATAAAATGTTGCTTTATAACACATTTTCATATTAGGGTTTTGAAACTTGTAGAGCTTTGTAAATTTACAACTGATCTAGAACGAACTATGAATGTGCTACATACAACTGTCCATGGATGAAAAAGATTTGTGGAATAAATTTCAACTTGTTTTGTTTGCGATTTTTAAAATTAATTCAGTGGACGTTTCCATAACCCCTTTTAACGCCAAGGGTAATTCGTTTTTAATGTCGTTTCCGTAAGTTGCTGAGTTATTTCGTGAATGTTTTCGTAGACCCTTAACATTATAAGGGTCAGTATTACACTCTATGTTCTCCTTGGCTAACATTTTTCAGTTGATAATTTCCAAGGTTGTTTTGACTCAAATTTTTCATATTCTTCCTGTTATCGTTTTGGAAATTGAGTAGATGACTTTCCATGTCCCTTTTTTCTAGAAGATGTCTGATCTCTTTTCACCTCTCACTACATTTTTCCCGTTTTTTCATGTTCAGCAGTTCTTTCGCCTTATTTCATTACTCTAAATATAACTATCTGATAGGCCCACTTTGTTTAATTACGAGGGTAAGTCAATAAGTATCTGGAATCATTTTTTATTATTTGTTACCACAAGACTACAATGTTTTTATTCGTATCATTTTCCAACATAGTCACCCTATTTTGCAATGCACCTGGTTCACCGTTATGTTGCCAACCCAAGAGAAAATTTTGTTTTTGTAAATCGACTGACTCAAATTGGATATGATCATTGGGAGCAACAATAAAAATAGATGAAAGAGATGGTATTCGCATATCAGTATTGCAAACGTTTCCAGAAATAACGTGAAAAATGTGCCAAATGCAAACGCCGTTGCCTCACGCAGAGTTGCCATCTTTTACAAACTACGTATACTTCTAAGCTTTAACATGATACGAATATCTCAGTCAGTACGTGACTTATCGATCTCATAAAACCACAGTACTACTTCTCATGCTCTGCCGCCTTGCATAATAGGTTTTAAACCAAACTGCACTAGTGACCGCTTCCGTGTTATTGTATCTATTCCAAACTCAACTTTTCTCTTCTGTTGATGCCAACACTGTTTAATGGACACTTCTAGACTTCGAGTCAGTGTAAACAGTTTTTGTCAATATTTAATATAAGGTGTACAAAACGTTAGTACCTCACTCCCTGTGTATGCCTACGGTGTTTGCATTTAACACATGTTTTACATTATTCTCGAAAACTTTGCAACACGGCTTTATTTTCATTGTTGCCTCCAATGACGATAACCAATTTAGTTAATTCGATTTACAAAAAACATAACTATCTCTTGGGTTGGCAACACTGTTCATCTGGTGATGTTCTTCAACACACACGCAAGTGTCTTTCTTTCTGTAGTTACTTCGTACAAAGTTTCGTTTCTCTGTCTCTTTTGGTTTCTCCGTTATCATGGTTGGGCATTCTAAATTATATTATAATTTAAAAAACATCATATCATGACTTTGTCGTTAAGTCAGCACGGGTTAACGTTCTCGTAGGAAGCTGGTATTTCACTAATGCGTGTATACCGTCACATAGAATTCATTCGCGGTTGTGCATATTGTAACATGAATTTACCTTATATAAGGAACACCCTAATTTACACATGAATATATGGGACACTCACAGTACAAAGGATTCGAGTGCACTTTTAGATTTTTGCACATATTTAATATTTGATTTCTCTCCCTGAAGCTGCTTTTATGTTAGTGCTTAAAAGATCCATGTCTATATATTGTAAATTTCTCTTATGATCTTTTATCTTTTCCATGTATTTATACGAAGCGTAGAAAATTTATATCACATTTTATTCAGAACTTGGTAGTTGGTCTTGAATCCCTTCAGCCCTAACTCCACCCCCCCATCAATATTTGTTGTGAAAAATACACAATCACAGTAACCGTTAACATTGATAGGAGCCAAATTGTTTCAGGATTGCAAGCTCACAGTTGCAGAATGTTTCGAACAAGGAGAACATTACTGAAATACTTATTTTGTGAACATGGGCCAGCACACCCAAACTCGATTGGCAAATGTCAACCATTCCTGAACTTTCATAAATGAGTGTATTACCAGTGTCGTGAAATGGCCCAGATATTCTTCAATAATGATGTACAAATTCACAAGTTTGTTGACTAAGGTAGTACACTCAATAAAAAACGTTTACCTTCGTACGTTATCCAACGAGTGTTCCAAACGGTGACTGACACATACATTTCGCTTCATATCGTCACAAGATCTGCATATATCAAAAGAACCACCATCTGTAACATTATTCGAAATTACCATCTTTTTCGACACCAGTGAAACGAGTGTAATTTTTAATGGAATATTGTGCTGTGGAGATGCCATTAAAATGCATGTAAGATTGGTTAATTCGTGTTTGTTGCCAACCCATTGGTCGTTTCCCCATTGTCTGTGTTGTGTGAAACGTGGCATTTAGTGATAGTAGTATTATTATATGGTTTGTTTTCTGCTGATATGGGTTGGGTTTTCTGCTTATTATTCCTTATATCATGAACAACGTAATGTTCTAAACCATTTGTACAATTTGACGCTTCCCACATTGTTGCAATTCTACTAGTAGTACAATTCTCGTAAAGAGGTAACAGTGATTCCTCTGAAAGAATACTCAGTCTATAGTATAATTATGATAATGAAAAAGCACCTATTATATCTGCAAGACGTGTTTGTGAAAACGTGATACTTATATAGATATGTGAGAACCCATAATTATTAAGCATTAATTTTGTCTGAGCATATAACGCAATGTCCACACAAACGTTCAAACACACCATTAAACCTAATGACGATTTTGATCGTTTATTTTTGTACTGTAGTTTACCTAATTTTTTCCTTGATCACTTCAACAGTTACTAAATTATATTACATAATCTATAATTTGTTCTAGGAAAATAGTAATTTATTGTCAAGGAGTGCTATACAAACCGAACGCCGCCAAGTGAACTTTGTGGTGGACAAACACCGTGTGCGTGGGTTTTCTCGGGGTTCTCCTGTTTCCACTCACTTTCTTCATTCCACCATTTCATTTAAGTCCCGTAATCACCGTCTCCTTTAGCCTAGCCGACATAATCGTGGAACGTAGAACTTAAAGATTTCATTTCATTTATACAAACCGAACGCGTTTAGTTTATTGTGTGTAAATCAGGTATCTCATTACGTTTCTCTTAAAATTAATTTTATTGTCCATTGAAATAGCTCTACAATTGCGTTTTAACATTAAACTAAATAATAAATCATGCTATCTTCCCAAATCGAATTTAAGATCAAATGGCTATAATGCATAATTAAAAACAAGGCAAAGGACTTGTACCTTTCAGCAGAGTTTATAAGTTATGATCTACAGAATCAAAGGTATTTTAAATTGCAGATTTTCTCCCTATGAAGTTAAAGTCATGCACACATATACACAGAAAGAAATGAAGCGAGTCTTCGTACAATATACATTTGTTTATACATTTATCAAGTTTAGAAGATTGTTATATGGCAATTAAGAGGAATGATTGCTGTAAAATTTCATTTACCTTTATGTTGAATGTTGTAAGTGTAATTAACAATACATCACATAACTCTCAGGGTTCTTCCTTCTGAAACAGGTGAGGCTTGACACTATGTAACACAACAGCAGCAATAACAATTCTACATGTACCCCTGCAATGTATATACATATCCTCTAAAAATATATATAACCTTATCGATTATTTATTGCTGCATTGTTATTGCTATCACTATGGATAGGTACATTGTATAGCGAGCTACTTTGATGTAACGATTTTGAATAAGCATTTGCCTCATAAGTGCTGATATCATCCACACCATTTTACCAAATGGACGAAATATGTCAAGTTAAGGAAAACTTATTAAAATAGACAGAAATTGCTACCACGAATCCTTGTGGCACATTTCCCAAATGAAGCCGATAATGGATATGCAACGTAAAGAAACCATTAAGATTAAAACATTGATACAGAAATGTACTAAATTCATCGAGAAACGAAACATCTGTTTGTTTTGAACTGTCCCGCTTACGTTTCTTCATACATTATGTGTTGTAATGCAATGCTATAATTTTTTTATACCTTTGTAAGCCACGTACAGTGTGTTAATAAAGGTTCTATACACATTTCATAAGCTGAAAAACATATATGCAGGAAGCTTATGTCAGTTCAGTTTGATATGTAGTCGCATCCTCTCCGGATGCAATAATTTAATAATTTTGCATAAGTTTTGTTACCTGTTGGAGAAGTTATATTCTCGGAAGTTCTTAATTATCTCATAATCGTCGTGTTTAAAAGTGGTACCCTTCACTACCAGTTTTCATTTCGTATACAGGAAATAGTTATCTGGAGAGATGTCTGTCGGGTACTATGTATTGTCAATAACAGTTGTTTACTCATGGTCAAGTAAGACGCTCGCCATATTGTATAAAACATATTATTTAGTGAATGTTGTACTGACTTTAGTGAATGTAGTAGCTGAAAAGGTACATGTTACGTATGAGAAACACAATTTTAAGGAGTGTGTTTCAAGTCTGCTTTCAATTCCGTATTCGTTTGTACTCGCAACTTCAGAAGTCAGTTTCAGCTTCCACACATGATATTTTCACCAACACAATTTTGACTAGTTTCTTGAATGAAGATTAGTCGCCTCGTCCACCATATTAACCAATACTACTCGATTTCTTGTGCTAAAACTACGGACGATTATTGCCATTCGCCGTACTTTGCTGATAGAAATCTTACCAGGTGCATATTGTCACTAAAGTGATTGTATTCTCTTTTAGAAAAAACTCAATCGTCCGGAATCCACTTTCGATTCCCTGACATCTGGTATAGTTAGACTTAAACGATGACTTTTGAACATTGTACTGTTTCAACAAATCATTCGTTTCTCCAGCAACACCTTGAAATGCAGTTGGGAAATCAGCACTCACTAACACTAATCTGAATACGGATAAAGTAATTTCAGATAAAATAGTATTTATTATTGCCACAGTATGCACTGAAAACTAGTGAAGCTAGGGACGGCCAGAAAATTTCGCATGCAGGCTATCCGGTTTTAGATCCAGTGAGAATCGAATATAAGGGAACGAGAACCGAAAACGATTATCTGGATCCAAAACTGAGTATAAGATACCCACATCTAAAGCCAATAGTTAGACACGGGACGTACCGGATACCGATAGTTAGATATTGCAAAAGGTGTCCAAACTCCAAACAGAAATTAGAAAATTCACGTGTTTGACTAACAATACTTTTCTTTTGCTAAAATTGATATTAGAAAGCAACCCATACAGGGTAAAATTCCCTTCAAAATAATGTTAACAGCTCATCATAATTATTAGTGATGAATATTTACACCACTGCTGTTGAAGTGAGATAGTCTACAATAGCTTCTTTAAGGAAAGGAACAAGTAATGTGATCTTTTATGACAAACATATAATATTTTTCTCTCAGAAACTGTTCTACTTTTCTTCTACCGTCATCTTTCGTCGTTGAACTGAACGCAGGTATTCCCACAGATGTCAGATATATTTTGTATATCCAGCTAATGAACAAAGCAGAAATGTAATATATATAGCAACAAATTCCGCGTGATCGATTTAGTGTTACAAGACAACATACCATATTTATGAAAAACTATTAATTTTTTACCATAATGAAGTAAACAACTTTTTGGATCTAACTTATTTGTAATAAAGTTCAAACATTTATGGTTCTATGAACTGAAAGATAAACGTTTTTCTGCAGAAAATACCACACGTAGAGAAGTAGGAAGTGCATAAAAGAGCATTGGAACTGACAAGTTATCTTTTTTAAATGGTATCACATAACATTCTACAGAATCGTAAGTTGTGGGCGTTTACTATTATCTCCAATTTCGATATTGGATTGTAGCCTATAGAACATAAATGGTAATTTATGTAGAAAGGGATTGTTCGCAATTGATTCAGCATCGAAAGAATGGGCTCCATGTCATCCACAAGCCCCTTAATGAAAAGAAGAATACTAAAAATAACCTATTTCATCATAATCATCTTAAGGTATTGAATTGTATTACATGATCTAATTTTTAATCTTTTCAGAGTCTCAAGAAAATATACTACGCTAGACTGCTGTTTGTGAAAATTGCAACACCCAGAATAACTCATGCCGGAACAATGAAATTTATTCCAGAGATTAGGTACTTGACAAGACACAAATTATTAGAACTAAAGAACTGTACATCACGTGTTACCTTGAAAAACCAGTATTATGTGAATCTATCACGTACTGATATCAGCACATCTACCAAGTGGTTTGTTCGCGAATTCACAAGGCAACTACATTTGCGGGTGGCGGACTGTGACGAAGAGGGCGCCCAACTATATCCCAGAGAAGGTCCATGGGCGACATGTCAGGCGACCAGGCAGACCTGGAAAGTAATGATAACTGACGTTCTGCGAAAAAACTTGCACATTACTCGCTACGTCCATTTTCAAATATGGTGTCTGGAGTTGCCTGTAGGAAGTGCATCACACCGGCGTCTAAAACCTCATAAATATAGCGGTTGTTTTTATGTCAATCAGGACCCCAGTGACTGTGCTCGCGTGGCTATATATGTCTGTTGCGTTTGTGGTTTTTGGTCAACAGTGCACGCCTCAACCAGTTGACGGTTGCACTCAAAGAAATGCATTTCAAACATAGTTGCCAAGTAGGTGGGACTGAAGTTTTATTTCGCCTTTAATCATATAAATGTCGTACGTAGGAAGAAGTTACTGTTATAGGCCTAACTTTCATATATTTCCTATAAACATTATCCTCCCATGCAAAACAGAGGCTTTTTACCTAGATTTTTAATCATACACTTTTTATTCTAGGAATATGTCATATTGAAGGGTAAGGGGAAAAATCAAAAAATGTCCATGTGTGTGCTTTATCGGGTAATTTGTTCTATATGTTGGTAACTCTTGGTACTATTTGATTGTGCATGTATGCATGCGTAGATGTAAAACTATCCAAGTAGAAAAGGGCAAAAGATTTGACTAATCCTATTCTTTCTTACGTGGTTTTCAATATTAAAACGCCGTTTTCTCGAAAATACAGTTTTGTGACATTCCATCTTTTTTCCCCTTACCCTTCATATGTAAGTTTACCATGTCAATAGTGTGCATATTAGTGGAAATCAATTAGTGGAAATGAGACTTTTATTTTTACGTCACAAAATTAGGCATTTTATACTAAAGGAGAGTATGCCCCATGCTAACACTGTTTGTCCACCATAAATCCACTTGGAAGGAGATAGAATTGAACCAGAGACCCCACAAATCAGAGGTTAGCTCTCTATCACTGACTCTCCGTGGCCCCATTATTATTATTATTATTATTATTATTATTATTATTATTATTATTATTATTATTATTATTATTATTATTATTATTATTATTGCTGCTGCTTTTGTCAGTATAAGTATTCTTGAATATATTACTTCCAGGTTTAAGATATCATTCGCCAACTGAAAGAAGAAATGATATAACAGACTATAGTAAATTCAGAGATATTACAAGCGATGTAGAAATCCCTTATCCCTTTAGCTCTACATTAAAGGGATAAGTTCTGTCTTATAAATCAGCCGAATCAACACAACAACGTGCAGTATAGAATCCAGAAAACTGTAAATCTAATTTTAATAATATCATAACCTATTAAGTGTAGATAAATTTACAATAAATGTTTTAAACTTTGAAATTGTTTGGCAAATATTTTAGTGACAATTTACATTGCATACAGCTTTATGAACAATCCAATAGATGACAGAAATTATCCCTTTATTGAACTTTATTTAAACTTAAATTTAATTTAACTTTGTATTTCCATATGTATAAGCAATGTAACTGAATTGCCCCTTAAAGTGAGTCCAAGACACGTTGGGGTCTGGAATCTGATATAAATAAAAAAGAAAAGAAATCATCTTTAAGTGTGTATTTAATGTTCAATAGCAATACATAGTTACAAATATACTTTTCTCATTAGCAGCTATTTTTTGTGTGTGAAATAATCGTTTAATCTTCGTTTTCAAAATTTTAAGTATAGCTATGACTCTTACGTATATATAAAATCATTTTGGTTAATTCAAACTGTTGGTGTATTGCAATGATTTATTTACGGAAGATGAAGTGAGAAGGGAATTACATAATATATGTTTAAACATTAAGCATGCCTTCAATATAAATAAAATATTTGTAAAGAAATATGTCTAATAGGCAGTAACGAAAGAGTAGTATTGTATCTCCTAGCTGTATTATATCATATTTGAATCGCTGATTTGAGATACGTCATAAGTGAATATTGTCAATAATGCCGTAAGTCAATGATTTTTGACGTTTCTCTATTCAGGGACACTTGTTGTAGCTCAATATTGCACGAAATATTAGCATGACTTCTGACATATAACAACAGAACGGTGTAGCTACCCTTCAAGAATCAAAGCTGAATGTAAACTCATTGTCAGCATATGGCTGACTTATGACATTTCTCAACTCAGAGACAATTGTTGCAGCTCAATATTGCAGGAACTATTAGCGTGACTTCTGACGCATGAAATCCCAATGGTGTAGCTACCCTTCAAGAATCAAAGTTGCATGTAAACTCAGTTTCGGCATATGCTTGACTCAGTTTCGGCATATGCGACCATTTCTGTTTAAGTACGAATTACTTACAAGGACACCAGATCTACAGTAATTCACCCAATCTACATTCTAATACTATTGTAAAAATATAACTGAAACATAACTTGTTAACTTGCTTATCCCTAACGAAACAATTAAATCTTACAGTTTGGTAAGTTACAAAGCTAGATGTCCACTTATAAATTTGGAACTTCTAATGAAGTTACTATCTACCGAGTGTCAGATGTTTCTGTTCAATACTATTTCTGCAAAATTATTAAATTCATCCCATTCATTTCCTTTTTGTCGTCAAATTATTTCATTTATTATGAAAAAAGATAATCCTGCATTAAAAATTACAACAAATGCTTTATCACTTGGACAGGAACGTCTCTTTTGTACAGTTAACGATAAAAGTACTAACTATATTAGAATAGTTCACAACTTTTATGAAGAGTTCTAATTCATACACGCACAGCGGTAAACATTCTTTTGTTTGTTCCAGCAGCCTTCTTTCTACACATACGCAAATACTGTATGTTGAAAAGTAAAACGTATTAGATTATGCGCTTTCCAATTCAATCAGGTTTCATTATATGTGATAGTTGCGTTTGGAATACTGTATTTAGCATGAGATTATATATCTATTTTTTTTTATTTTACCGAAAACAAATATCGTATTAAATGGTTGCTTCATGAGGTAGACTTTTTTCCATAAACATTTCTTGGAGAAGTTGAGTACTTCTTGTAAAATCTTGTTCGGCAAAATAGAAACTAAAAGTGTCATTTCTCAATTAAGCTTTCTTTCTATTAGGGTAAATATTGGTCTGTAGGTTTACTCTGAAATAAATCTTCTAACCTATTTTAGTTACCTAAACGGGATTATTCATACATATTACAGTTGACATTGATAATTATCGCAGAAAGCAATAGTTCATTCTCACCATTTATTGGTTATAATATGTATCTATGCGTATCTACGCTTTCGGTGGTTTTGTTCTGGTGGGTTGCTTCTGGCGTTTAACAGTAACATCCTTGCCAGAAAATAGCTATATGTCCTTTGTTTCATTGGCAAACATGTTGTTCCAAGTGTTTTCCATTTGAGTCATGTAGTGCTGCCAGTAGATCAAGTTGAACGCCAGGAATGTTGAAGGAAATATTAGGAGTGCAATTGTATCGATGGTTCCCTGTCGCATGCAACATCTCCTTAAAGCACATACATACTTCTTGCAGTTTGCGCACTTCTTAATTTTCCTCCTGTTGTCCAGAAGTCCTCTAGGTAATGGTTTCTGCAAGAATCATCAACATATTGATCCATTGAGAAAATAGTGTAATAGGAGCCATTTAGAGAACAAGGAAACTATGTTACATTTCTAAAGTTGTGAGAACAGCTAAATAACTTATTTACAAATCTGGACAGTATCTTGTAAGCAAAAGAATAAGATTACGATAGAAATTTTAAATATAAACGATGTACAGAAGAAAAAAAACGACTTTATTCCCTTATATAATGAATACGCTATATAATTACTATAACAGTAATAGTACATAAAACATACACAGTAATCATATGTATATAAGTATTGAATGCAATGAGTTTTAAATTTCAATTTTATATGGGTATGCAATTACTTTTAACTGTAAAGCATTATATGTCTTGTCGAAGAAAAACGATGTTCGAAGTATTATTTTTACAGTTTTCATATAATATATTGTAATACTATTCATAAATTAAAATGTATGTTGTTGGAAAATTTGAAGGTTATATTCTTTGAAGTTTTACTATATATTGTTCGCATGTTGTACTTTATATCGCAAAGTTACATCATTTCTTTGGGGATTAACTTATCAAGAGGTCTGGAGTACACTGAATTATCAATTAGATAATCTATTAGTAGAATTTAATCCGAGTGATGAAATATAATGGAATTTGAATAAGAAGGTATTTTATAATTCGTGAACTGGGAACTCTCCATTCAAAGACTTCTATATGTTTAAATCACATATAGTTTGTAATCATTGTAACCTCAGAGAACGAAAAATAACTAATAGTACGGTACGTCTGTGTAACGTGGGTTCCTGTCACCACGGCATGGCGCGTCCTCGGGTTGCGGATCGAGGAGAAGGCCTCTAGATATTGAGGTTAGCTGCGAATATACTGAATAAGCAGTCGCGGACAGCTGACTAGGAGAGGTCCTCCAGCTTGGGGGTTTGGGTAGGGCTAACAACCTCATCCTGTAAAGAAACCACTTGTTCAGAAATATTCACAAAAGCCTCGGACAAGGACTCATAACTTGCCAAGACCTCAGCAAAAGAAAATGGACATGAGATTTGGAACATGGAATATTAGAAGTCTTTATAGGGCAGGCGCGTTAAAATCTGTAACGAGTGCGTTAGAGAAATACAGGATGGACTTAGTAGGAGTTCAGGAAGTTAGGTGGGAAGGAAATGGATCTATGAATTCCCGAAATTTTACGTTCTTTACGGGGAAGGAAATAAAAATCACCAGTTAGGAACAGGGTTTTTCGATCATAAACGTATATTACCAGCAATTAAACGGGTGGAATTTGTTACTGATAGACTTTCTTTTATTACTCTTAAGGGACGGTGGTGTGATATTATTGTTTTAAATCTACATGCCCCAACTGAAGATAAGGATGACGATATAATGGACAGTTTTTACGAAGAAGTGGAATGCATATTTGACCAACTCCCGCGATACCATATGAAAATTCTATTAGGGGGATTTCAATGCGATGGTAGAAGGAGAGGATATTTTCAAACCGATTATATGGAACAAAAGTCTGCATAAGGAAAGTAATGCCAACGATGTTAAACTAGTGAACCTTGCAATATCCAAAAAACTAATCGTGAAGAGTACAAAATTCGCACATCGTGACGTTCATAAATTCACTTGGACCTCACCAGGAAGAACATAATCAAATTGATCATGTTTCAGTAGATAGAAGAAGACAATCTAGCATAATTGATGTCCGGTCGTTTAGTGGGCTGACAGTGACACGGATCACTACCTGGTAGCAGCGATAATAAGAGAGAGATTTTCGTTGAACAAAGGAAATATTCAATGTCTGAAAACGGAGATATTTAATTTAAGGAAATTAGAAGAGAGCCAGGTAAGAGAGGAATACCAGATTGAAGTTTCGAATAGATTCTCGGTCTTAGAAGATTCGGAGTGCACTAGTATCGAAGATACTTGGAATGAAATTAGAGATAGCATTAAAATTTCAGCAAAAGATAAATTGGGACACGCGGAAATACGTAGGAACAAACCATGGTTCGACCAGGAATGCATAAAACTAGCAGAGAAGAGAAAACAGGCAAAAATTACGCTGGCTACGAAATCCGAATGAAATAACTACTCAAAATTTCGCAGACATCAGGCGGGAAACTTCCAAAACTTTTAGAATAAAGAAACGCGATTTTCTGAAACCAAAAATTAAGGAACTTGAAGATAATAGCAAAAATAAAAACATCCGGGACATGTATAAGGGAATCAACGAATTTAAGAAAGACTATTAACCTCGTGCTTATATATTAAAGAAAGCTTACGGTACAGTTCTCAATGACACGGATAGCATGTTAAATAGATGGAAAGATTTCTTTGACGATTTGCTTAACACGCAACCAAAAACTAGTGTACGTGGATAAAAGGTGATACACACCGTAGACCCGTATATTCAGGAACCCAACCGAATAGAACTAGAAACCGTTATAAAGAAATTATAAAACACAAATCTCCGGGTGTAGATGAAATTCCGGCTGAGTTAATTTTAGCTGGAGGAGAAAAATTTTGAAACAAAATACACAAACTCATTCTCCTTATCCGGAACAACGAAGAATTGCCACAACAGTGGAAAGAATCAATCATTGTTCCAATTCACAAGAAAGGCGACAAAACTGACTGTAATAATTACCGAGGCATTTCTCTTCTGTCAACATCCTATAAAATCCTTTCAAATATTTTATTAACAAGACTGACCCCATACGCAGATGAAATTATTGGAGATTATCAGTGCGGATTTAGACGAAATCGATCAACTATCGACCAAATATTTACCACTCGCCAAATACTCGAAAAAAGTGGGAATACAATACCCCGGTACACCAACTATTTATTGATTTTAGAAAGGCGTACGACTCGGTTAGGAGAGAAACATTATACAACGTTCTTACAGAACTTGGGATACCGAGAAAGCTAATTAGATTAATTAAGATATGTTTAAATGAATCCCAAAGTAAAGTCCGGGTAGGAAAATTTTTGTCCACGAGCTTTCACGTCGAAAATGGCCTGAAATAAGGAGATGCGTTGTCGCCATTATTAATAAACTTCGTTCTGGAATACGCTATAAGGAAAATCAAAGATAGCAACCAGGGCCTAGAGTTGAACGGTATTCACCAGGTCATGGCATATGCTGATGATGTAAATTTAATAGGGGATGATAGGATAACAATAGAAAGAAATGCAGAGATCTTATTAAACGCTTGCAGGGAGATGGGTTTAGAAGTAAATGCAGAGAAAACTAAATACATGGAAGTACGTCGGGACCGAAATACAGCAAATTATAGATGCGTTAAAATATTAAATAATACTTTTGATAAGGTGGATAGTTTCAAATATCTAGGATCAATATTAACAGACGAAAATCATATTCACGAAGAAATTAAATGTCAACTAAAAGCAGGGAATTTATGTTATTATTCGGTTCAATATCTCTTGTCGTCGCGAATTTTGTCGAGGAATTTGAAGCTTAAAATAATACAAAACGACAATCATGCCTGTTGTTCTGTATGGCTGCGAAACATGGTCACTTACTCTGAGGGAAGAACATAGATTGAAAGTATTTGAGAACAAAATCCTGAGACGAATATTCGGACCCAAGAGGAACGGGAATGGGGAATGGCGGAAACTTCATAACGAGGAACTACATAATTTATATGGTTCACCCAACAATTTTAGGGTCGTCAAGTCTAGGAGGCTTAGGTGGGCGGGTCATGTAGCTAGAATGGAAGAAAGTAGAAACGCTTTCAAAGTCTTGACTGGAAGACCAATCGAAAACGACCATTAGGGAGACCTAGGCGCAGATGGGAGGACAATATTAAGATGAATCTCTCAGAGATTGGAATACAAAGTAGAAACTGGATCCAATTGGCTAAGGATAGAAGTCAGTGGAGAGCTTTTGTGAACGCAGCATTGAACCTTCGGGTTCCATAGGCCATAGAGTTAGTTAGTTAATTAGTACAGTACGTGGAATTATATCTGGGAGTAAACAAAACAACACCCGTATCGATGCTACAAAATTCGTACGTAATAATCGAGAATAATCATGCCTCCCTCTCGAATGATGTTTAGGGTATTCTTTTTATATATTGACTTGACATTGTTTTCCAAGGAAGGTTCAGAATTTTTTGTATGAATAGTTTTCAAATGCATTGCTATTTATAATAAGGTTTATGTTATTAGAAGTTAATCCTGACACATCTAATTACTACGTTAATGCAACATTTCATTTCAATGCATTTGAGAGAGGACATATTGGGTCACATTGCGATAATTGATTTTAGAATTTATATATTCTCATTTTTCTCTAAGAAAAAACTGTTCGCACTGATGAGCGGTTAGGAAGTTCCAACTCGACCGCGTGTGTTCAGGTGATGCAAATGTTATCGAATGGTGGTTTTCGAGATAGGAGGTTGATGTCCTGTTACAGTTCGGCTAAAACCGTGGTCTTCGTTGTGGCTAGAATTTTGCGAATATGACCATAACATTTACGTTTATTTTATTCCTTGGTACATAGGTTACGCCTCTTTCGCTTTTTTGTGTCGCTTTTTTTGCGTATTTATTTCAGCTCTGCCACGGTGAAGAATGATTTTTTTTAATATTTACATTTTTGTTATATTCGAAGCTGGGGACGGCAGACAAAAATATAGGTACTGTAAAATGAAAATATGTGCATGTGACTGAACTAAGCACAAATAAAAATAAATTAAAATTAACTTGAGGAGTAAATTACAAAGCTTAACAAAAGTGTGTAAAGAATGTAATGAAACTTAGTATAATTTATACTACATTAAAAGTAACATTAGAAGACTACAAACAGACAAATAAATGTTTACTCCATAAATTTATGGCGGCTTTTACGTAAACAAGCTGGCGACACGATTAATAAATTGTTATTTACTCACAATAATCTTTGACTGGTTAACTTCTTCAGGAACGTTCTGGTTCTGGTGTTGAGTTTTAATTGGATGCAAAGGTTTATAATAGGCTTTATAAATAGGGAATTGAACTGGTTTGCATTAATACACTTACAGCTATACAATAATTATTTTAAAATTTTAATTGTGGGGAATTAAATTGATGCACAGTTTTTAAATACATACGAGTGTAAGCTAGTATCTTTGTATACGAGAAATAGTGTGTGCAACACGATGTGTAATACGTTAGTAATTATAACATTATTAATAAAAGAAAATTTTACTTTTATGAACACTGAGTTTTCTTTTATACTTGGGAACTAGGTACTTGATTTTTGATTAATAGTTTAGTTTTTGATGCTCAGCCCATTCAGGAGAGCACATATAAAGCAACGGTGCGAATTAACTTAGAATGGCACACCCGACTTATGATTAAGGGCGGCGTGCAGTGCAACGACCAAAACGGGTCGTGAGTTAATGTTAGCAGAATTACCACTGGAGATTTTTTCCTGCAAACCATGGTTTGTATATGGTTAGTCTTGTTTAGGAGCAGAATTATTATTTAATTAACGCTTAATTATAGCAGTGCGTGGGCAAAAGGTAACAGTTTTGCAAATTAGATACAAAGAAAGAGTTGTTTGAAATGCATATATCACGTGATCGGTTTTTTTGCTGTATAACGATATTTGACCATAGGATTGGAATTAAGTTCACTAATATAGACGCATAATATGTTAAACTGATGAAAGAACTTTTAAGATTGTGCTTTTATATACGAGGCTCGGTTAATAAAGTTTAAAATTAACACTGTTTTTTAAAATCTTTTTTTAAATTTAGAAAAATGAGCTTGGAGTTCGTGATATGGCAGTCTGTTTTCTGACATTAACAACAACACGCTCTCCAATCACAATAGCTAAGAACAAATCTGGCATCTCGGAGGAGTATCCAGACAAACACCTAAATGGAGTAAAGAGGAACTTTGCTTTGCAAACTGTATTTACAGAACAAACTAAAAAGGATTTGGCCTATTTCTAATGCTGATAATCTGATAAGAAATTCTATGCTTAAGTCAAGTAAAGAGGAACTTTGCTGCAATAGAGATGGAGCAGGGACGGAGCAATTATGATCCCCCAAAAGAGAATGATATTCCGTGTTTCGTATTCAAAAATACATCGAAAAAGCATACATTGTAATCATTGTAAATATTTCAGTTTGTGTACAAAATATTTTAAAACGTGGAGTAAAAGAAATACCTGATTGATGTACGACTTTGAAGAATGATGGGAAATATCAGAAAATGCTGAACTAGTGACCGAAATTGTGCCACCATTAATCAATAGACACGAATGTTGGTATGATACACCACAACCGAGAAACTTATTGTTAGATCTGTACCTGTAAATTACAGCTACGACAAATGAATGGAATGGAAGCAGATTTTCTTCTTTAACAATGTTTGCTACATCAGCTCGACAAGAGTTACATGCAAGAATAATTTAATACATCTTATCTCCAAGAAGGCTTTGCTCCCTGGAAATATACAGCGTGTGCATAAAAATACTAGTATACTTTAAAGGGGTGGTACATTGCTTTTGATAATCGTAATGCACTGAAATTGGTTACATTTTAAAGAAAAATCAAATATTTTTACTATAATACATAGACATTGAATGTTGGGTCCATGAGTGGCAATGCAGACAACCAGACGATATTCCCATTACTTGTTCCACAATTCCCACATTGACATATAGTCTTCCTGAATGGTCTTTCCTTTGATGACATATGCAGCCACGATTCACAAGATCACGGTATCACTGCAAAATTGTGTGTAGGAGCCTGATATTGAAACCATCGCCTGAAAGCATGCTGAACCTGCAATAGATTCTGTGTACTGTGATATTATAGAACACAGAAATTACCTGCTTGTGGGGTCACCAAACTCCTGAAAACTTATTCGTTAAGAGCAACACAACACAACGAAAGGAAATAAATTTACGTTAGTCCATTAAAGCATAACAGTACAAAAACATAAAAACTTCCTAATTTATCCCAGCAGAAGTATAAACTGCCTGTTAAACATCCAACAATGAACCCATATCAATTAGTCACAATGTAAACATGAGAGAATTTACTTTATCTGTGTTTGATTCGGTCGATTATTAGCATTGTTGTACATTGTTGACAAGTACATTAATTTTTCTCTCAAATGTGACCAATTTCATTTAAAAAACGATTATCCAGAGTGACTTAATACCACTTTAAAATATGATAGTATTTTTATTAACACGCTGTACTAGAAGGATTATGCATATTTTTATAACTTCTTCACAACTACAGCAAACTAAAGCTTAGAACTGACGCCTGTCAGGGTAGTAGTTCCGTGTCAGAAATTGATTAATTTATCATTGTCCATGATCCCTTCAAGATTGACCGTAAGTAGTGGAAACACCTTCTATAAATTATATTAAAATATCATATTTATACCACTATATTAGCGAATGGTCGAACTGTAATAAAATCCCTATCCCTTTCTCTCTTCAGTTCCTCCTTTTTAGACGGCTTCTTGCAACGAGTGAACAACAGAATTACTGCGTATTCAATCAGGGCTCCGGAAACAAATGTCATGCAGACGATCATCCATATTTCAATGGGCTTCACGGAGAAAGACGCACCCAGACCCTGTCTGCAAATACATTAAAAAACCATATAATTATTTTATCATATAATCTTATGTACTGAAACCTATAAATTGAAGGAAGTACATGCAGCATTATCGACACTACGTATAAAGTACCAATCTTCTAAGAAAATATTTTATTAATTATTTGAATTATATTTCCTAGCTCATAAAATATATTGAGTTGAGATCCAATTTAGAAATTAACAAGGCGATAATGCCATTGTGAACGTCGTCATTAAAAAATACCCTAACATGACTACTCATTTATATTCTTCCCCAAAATTTTGTAAACTCAGGCATTGTGTTTTCTATAGTTATTTCGAGAATGTACAGAAGAAATAGTAGAAAGTTTCATTGTAACTATGTTAGGGCAGAATCTGGTATAGTTTGGTGCACATGCCGGTTAGCCAGCGATAGAGGATACTTTCTACTAAGAGGGTGCATAAATTGTCCACCGTGCTTCAAGCGATACAGGAACTCTCCACAACGACAGGCAATACAGGGCTGTCCACCATGCCTCAAACGATACAGAAACTTCCCACCACACCAGGCAATAGAGGACTTTCATTTTACCACCTTGCATAAAGTGATACAAGAAACATCCACCCCACCATATGTGCTACAGTACACCCTTTTGTCAATTACAAATATCGTACTAGTTTGAAAATACCGACTGCGCCAAATGTTATTCTCCTTTCGAACTTCTGTGAACTTAAATATAATATTATTATATTTATTCAAAAGCAGTTTACCATGTTTTACTATCTATTTAACACTTACTTGTTTATACGTGAAACAACAACAGCTTGAAACCCTAATTACTAATTACAACAAGGATCTTATAAAATAGAGGATCTACCCTTACCACAATATCTTGAAGCCGTACGTCACAGTTTCGCCACCCCTACTCTGCCCACTCCGCCCAATAGGATCGCAATGTTTTGAGCCAACAATCATGGCGGAAACGAAAGTATCCAATCAGACAATGGCAGAAACGAGAGAAGCCAATCACACGTGCCGATGCTCAGTTGTTTTTTTGGCTTCATCGATTTAATAGGATGAAGATACATATGGGCAGATCCTCTATTTATAAAATCCTTGAATTACAAGCCATAACCAGAAACTTCTATATCAATCTTGTCTTCTTCTCTTCTTCTTTTTTAAAAAAGGCATGTGCGCTAAACTGTAGATGATTCTGCCCTAAGAAACTAGAAGGGAGAGGAACATTACAAGGGAAGGGGGCTTGATGGTGGAACAAGGAAGTGGAAGTACAAATAGAAAATAGATTAATAAAAGACAATATGAAACATGTAGTATGGAAGATGATGGCATACAAGCTATAAAATAAGTAGGTGAAAAGCGCTATAGCAATATCAAAAACAAAGACCATAGACAAAGCTTATGCGTAATTGGAAAATGAAGTATATACAGACCAATAATTGGAATAGTCAAAGCAAGAGATAAATCATGCAAGGACATCACAGCAATCAAACAGATAAGTCAACGAGGGTAAAGTGCTGCAGGACCAGCAGAAGGTACTAAATGAGGAGATTTAGATACATATGGCAACAGACACAGAGGTAGAAGAGATAAGCAGGATGAATAAGTAGTAAACATAATTGAAAAGTAAAAAGTTCAAAAACAGTCTATGCTGATTCAAGCTCGATAGACGTTTTGACAACTACTCAGAAGAGGAGGAATAGATATCCTGTGAAATAACATGAAAACGTATTAAAAGCAGGCGTTTATACCAGATAAATGGAGGAAAATCATATTAATACCAATTAATGTAGGCAAAAATGAAATTCAACACTGAGGGAACTACAGAAAAAATAATCATCGTGTCATGAAGATCTGGAAGAAGAATACGACATAATGCCTGGATGCGAAACAACTGATGCGATCTTTACACGGAGGCAGTTGATAGAACGATATAGGGAGATAAATTTGGAACTATATGTAGTTTACATTTTCTTGGAAAAGACATACAACAGAGTGCCAAGACAAAAGCTATGGCGATATATGACAGAGAAGTTTCTGAAAAATATGTAAGAAACATATACCAAGGAGTAGAGAGCTAAGTGAAGAATAGTGCCCCTACTCCGTCGCATTTCTTCAATTTGGTAAGAGATGTACTAACAAAGTGGTCTAAGAATTAAAGCAACGTCGAATATGTTGTTTGCGGTCTAAAGAAAATAAACTGGGAGAATAGACAGGACGTTGAAAGGAGAGGCACGAAGATAAGTAGAACAAAAAGAAAATATATAATTCTCCATGATGGAAAGAAGATCTTCCTAAAGCTACAGGGAGAAAGGCTATTAACTATCTCGAAATTTCAGTATATTGAATTAATATGTGTGGAGCATTACATACAGTAACCCAACATAGAATACACTTTAGGTGGCTAAAATATAGAAGAACTAGCAGAATAAGACCAGCCATGATATACAAAGTGAAACGTAGGTAAACATAAGCTCCCAGGAAAAGAATATGGAAAGAGAAAAGAATATTAAGATTGATTTACAACATGACGAAGGAGAACTGAATAAGCAGCGATTATATAAGAGGAATAGATAAGGTAGGACTCTGAGTAAAATGTTTCAGGAATCACGTTTAAATGTTTTGCGCCTGTAGAACGAAGAGACTAATACAATGTGGGTAACCCAGGTGAAAGGAAGACAGAAAAACGGAAGATGAGATGGAACAACAACATACAAAATAATCTAAGGGAGAGAAAATGGAGGATAGAGAACGCACAGACTAGAAGAGAGTAGAGAAAAAGAATTAAAGGGAAGGGCTTTGACCATTTCAAAAATTTGTCGTCTTATAAAATAGTTTCAAACCTATCAAATACGGAAATTGTCCGGAAAGTAGTAGGACTAAATGCAAATAAGAAATATTCACAATTAAGACATATCGACTTAATATCTTTCAAAATATGACCCTCTTTCATCAACACAGCGTTTCCAGTGACTCTGAAAATCACTAAAGACTCCCTGCAACGAAGAAACTGGAATGCACTTCAGCTCCCTAGTTTCGGCCTCTTGAATGGCCACGAACGTGTCGTGATCGTCTTTTCATGGCTCTTTTCAGTCCGAGGAAGAAGAAGGAGTCTGCAGGAGCAAAATCTGGACTTATGGTGACTGCGGAAGCAGTGTGATGCCATGTTTGTCAGGAAGTCCATGACAGGAAACATGGTGCGCTCGGCGCATTGTCGTGAAGACGATTGCATGATCAATTGATTGCTGGACGAACGCGGGCGACTCGTTTTCGGTCAGAGTTAAACGATTTCGAACTTTCACTAAGTTTTCGTCACTTTTTGAGTTGAAGGTCGTCCTGATTGTTGCTGATCTTCAACTTGCTCTCTTCCTTCCGGAAAGAATTTGTGCCACTTAAAAACACTTGACCGACCCATGATATTACTACTCTGAGCAGTCTTGATCATGTCATGGCTCTCACTCGCGGTTTTGCTCAGTTTGACGCAAAACTACACCGCGTAACGTTGATCTAACATTCATTGTGGAGACCACAACGTATCTTCAAAGTGGTTTACCTTAAAATTGATATCTACATTAAGTTAAAACCTTGACACTACTAGTGACTGGTGTACTGGTAGCTAAGCCTCCACCACTAAACAAGCTCAATACCATCCCCCTCCTTCACTACGTTTTGGCGGAAACAAGTCAGTCCTACTACTTCGCGGACAAACCCTGTACTTGCATATTAATTGCAATTTTAGGGCAATATTTGACACATCCAGAAAATTATTTGTAACTGTGACAATGAAATAACATATAATTAATGAATCTGTAACATTTATTATATAGTGCATCCATACCTGAGTGAGTTGAACATGGTAACTAGCGTCAATAGCGTTGTCATGATTAAGGCGATTCTACCAGGTACAGTTTCAGGGTCGATAACGAAACTACACCACGAGACAACCACGAGCAAACCACTAGGAAAATATGTCATCAGCAAATGGTTCATCAGATCTCGACGTAAGTATATAGTAAGATATATTATTTTCGGCATAGCATCTGTTTGAAAGAAACATATTTGGAAAAGGATTATACTTTCTCTTTGAACAAACAATGCATATTCAAGGTTACATTTCCTAATCAAGTACGATGGACTAATTTAACGACACATACTTCTATATATTGGATTTAAATTGGGGTAACAATTAAGTGTCGTTCACTCTATGAAAATATTTAATTTTAAAAGTACAGTAGGACGTCGAAAATCCGAGCGTCAACAATCCGAAATATCAAAAATCCGAACGCGGTCGCTACAAACTAGGGACAGTACACTAATTCAATTTTCTTTGCGTGAAGTCAGTGTTTTTACAAAAGACCATTCATATTTTTTATTTTTATTTTTCCTTAGGCCTATACAAGTTACGTTTTAAGTGTGAGTTACAAGAACAATGTATTTTAGTGTACGAGCAGGTTCCTCAGAAACATTAAATTCAAGTAGCCTTACCTACGGTATTGTAATTATATATACTATATTTACTGTATAACCACTGTATCGATAAAATAGCATACCGTACAGTATATTTAAGCATAAATGGCATTTTTTGGTCGTTTTCGAAAATCCAAACAATCTGAAAATCCGAACAACCTGTGGTCCCAACTAGATGTCCGTGAACCTGGCCCCACCCGCATCGGCACTAATTTTAAAAATGAAATCTTTAAGTTTCACGTCCCACGGTTATGCCGGTTAGGCTAAAGGAGACGGTGATAATGAGAGATGAGTGAAACGGTGGAATGAAGAAAGTGGGAGGAAACGGGAGAACCCCGAGAAAACCCACGAGCGCGGAGCACTAATTTTAAAACATATGCCAAAAATTAGTGCCCAATTAGTGCTGACGACCTGTAATGTTAAAAAAATTGTGCCGTTACACAGACTTCAAAAAACAAAAAAGATTCTGGGTGGGGCTAGGTTCACGCTAGCCCCACCCACTCAACCGATTGAGATGAAACCTATACCCAAGGTTAGTGTTAAATTAGTGCTGTCGATAACACATAAAAAGAAAATTAGTGCTATTATCAGAAGGCCAAAATATATTCGAAAATGTTCAATGGCGGCATCATCAAAGAAAACCAAAGATCCCTCGTTTTTATATATAAGATATATAGCACGAATCTTCTTTCTATGCAGTATCGTCAGCACTAATTTAGCACTAATTTTTGGCATAGTTTACAAAATTACTGTTCCATTATTAAAAGTGGGTGGGGCTGTCTTCACGTGAACCTGGCCCCACCCACAGCGGCACTAATTTTAAAACATATGACAAAAGTTAGGCCCGAATTAGTGCTGACGACCTGTAATGTTAAAAAAAATTGTGCCGTTACACAGACTTCAAAAAACAAAAAAAGATTCTGGGTGGGGCTAGGTTCACGCTAGCCCCACCCACTCAACCGAGTGAGATGAAACCTATGCACAATGTTAGTGGTAAATTAGTGCTGTCGATACCGCATAAAAAGAAAATTAGTGCCACTATCAGTAGGCCAAATATATTCGAAAGTCTAATATGGCGGCATCATCAAAGACAACAATCGATCCTCATTTTTATCATACTATACATAGCACTAATTTTCTTTCTATGCGACATCGTCAGCACTAATTTTTGGCATGGTTTTCAAAATGAGTGCTGTTACACAAACGTCAAAAAACTGAAAAGAAGTGGGTGGGGCTAGCGTGAACCTAGCCCCACCCACTCAACCGATTGAGATGAAACCTATACACAATGTTAGTGTTAAATTAGTGCTGTCGATACCGCATAAAAAGAAAATTAGTGCCACTATCAGTAGGCCAAATAATTCGAAAATCTAATATGGCGGCATCATCAAAAGAAACAATCGATCCTCATTTTTATCATACTATACATAGCACTAATTTTCTTTTTATGCGGTATCGACAGCACTAATTTAACATTAACATCGTGTATAGATTTCATCTCAATCGGTTGAGTGGGTGGGGCCAGGTTCACGCTAGCCCCACCCACATATTCTTGGTTTTTTACGTTTGTGTAACAGCACTAATTTTGAAAACTATGCCAAAAATTAGTGCTATATTAGTGCTGACGATACCGCATAGAAAGAAAATTAGTGCTATGTATAGTATGATAAAAATGAGGATCGATAGTATCCTTTGATGATGCCGCCATACTAGATTTTCGAATTATTTGGCCTACTGATAGTGGCACTAATTTTCTTTTTATGCGGTATCGACAGCACTAATTTAACACTAACATTGTGTATAAGTTTCACCTCAATCGGTTGAGTGGGTGGGGCTAGGTTCACGCTAGCCCCACCCACTTCTTTTCAGTTTTTTGACGTTTGTGTAACAGCACTAATTTTGAAAACCATGCCAAAAATTAGTGCTATATTAGTGCTGACGATACCGCATAGAAAGAAAATTAGTGCTATGTATAGTATGATAAAAATGAGGATCGATAGTTTCCTTTGATGATGCCGCCATATTAGATTTTCGAATTATTTGGCCTACTGATAGTGGCACTAATTTTCTTTTTATGCGGTATCGACAGCACTAATTTAACACTAACATTGTGTATAAGTTTCACCTCAATCGGTTGAGTGGGTGGGGCTAGGTTCACGCTAGCCCCACCCACTTCTTTTTAGTTTTTTGACGTTTGTGTAACAGCACTAATTTTGAAAACCATGCCAAAAATTAGTGCTATATTAGTGCTGACGATACCGCATAGAAAGAAAATTAGTGCTATGTATAGTATGATAAAAATGAGGATCGATAGTTTCCTTTGATGATGCCGCCATATTAGATTTTCGAATTATTTGGCCTACTGATAGTGGCACTAATTTTCTTTTTATGCGGTATCGACAGCACTAATTTACCACTAACATTGTGCATAGGTTTCATCGCACTCGGTTGAGTGGGTGGGGCTAGCGTGAACCTAGCCCCACCCAAAATCGTTTTTGTTTTTTGACGTTTGTGTAACAGCACTAATTTTTTTAACATTACAGGTCGTCAGCACTAATTCGGGCCTAACTTTTGTCATATGTTTTAAAATTAGTGCCGCTGTGGGTGGGGCCAGGTTCACGTGAAGACAGCCCCACCCACTTTTAATAATGGAACAGTAATTTTGTAAACTATGCCAAAAATTAGTGCTAAATTAGTGCTGACGATATTGCATAGAAAGAAGATTCGTGCTATATATCTTATAAAAATGAGGGATCTTTGGTTTTCTTTGATGATGCCGCCATTGAACATTTTCGAATATATTTTGGCCTTCTGATAATAGCACTAATTTTCTTTTTATGTGTTATCGACAGCACTAATTTAACACTAACCTTGGGTATAGGTTTCATCTCAATCGGTTGAGTGGGTGGGGCTAGCGTGAACCTAGCCCCACCCAGAATCTTTTTTGTTTTTTGAAGTCTGTGTAACGGCACAATTTTTTTTAACATTATAGGTCGTCAGCACTAATTGGGCACTAATTTTTGGCATATGTTTTAAAATTAGTGCCGATGTGGGTGGGGCCAGGTTCACGGACATCCCAACTAGATCGGACTTCCGACTTCCTACTGTTTATGGTGTTTAGCTCTTTGAAATTGAAACTAAAGTAGTTAGAACATACATTTTTATATCTTATAATATTTTGAGAAAGTTACTGTTGCGGGTAAAGATGTTAAATTTTGCGTCTTTACATGTTATCTCATAAAGATTAAAAATATCATGTGAGTGTGGCTGAAGACAGAGGCTGCGTTAGATTTGCGCGGGTCCAGAGTACTCGGTAAAATCTCTGAGCACCGAAATGCTACTACTAAAGCAGCTAAAGCAGTAGTCAATTTCTGCAAATGCTCGACGTTAATTCCTATACCTATATCTATTATTAAATATTCACTTTTTTTACGAAGAACGGTTTGTTATTTTAAAAAATCAAAAGTAATTTATTTAAAGAAAGTACAATATTTTTTTTCAAAAGAACATTGCTAGCTACAATTGCACTGTGGATTTTGACATGTATGATGTTCTAATATGCTGGCCCTAACTAAGTATAACAGCAACTTATTTTAGCAATAATCTAATTAATGAGAGATACACAAGTTACACGTAATTGACTGTTTTCCAAACGACTGAATCTCAGTGGGGATTATGTGGAAAAGTGAAGAAGAACAAGCCTACATGCATACTTTTAGTTTACAAATGTATCTGAAGAAATAAGTTATTTACTGATTAGGAAAACTTACATACTGAACGACCTTTTATATATGAGGGATCTAGTATCAAAACCTACTATATCCATTTTTGACTTCCACTACCATACCCTCCGTATATTGTATAATAAAACCGTTATTATTCCTGATTGCTCGATTTTTGCACGTGCGAACATTTTTGCAGACAATGAACAGATTTCATTGTTGAAAGAACAAAATTAAAATCGCTTGTTATAACAGAGCTACATCTTTTTCTCATTTTCTCAAAAAGTGAAAAAGTGGGTTTGGTAGGTTTTGAAACTAGATCCCTCATATTGTATATATACACAGTATATATATATAGATAGATAGATAGATAGTAAGATAGATAGATAGATAGAAGTGGTGAGTGGTGTGTTTTTATATCTACTTCTTGGACGAAACATTCTCAGAATGCGGGCCCCCCAAAGCGCGGAGCTTGGAGCGGTTGCCCCATTGACCACCCCCAAGCTACGCTTCTGGTAGAAGATAGAAATTCTGTAGAGAATTTACAAAAAATCTAATCATTAGAAGAACATTGGGATGTGTTTGTTACACTAAACTACAGTCTGTGAGGAACGAAACACCATTCGAAAACTTAAGGTCTTGACGAGGTTCCCGCAACATATCCAAAACTTCAAACAAACACGATGGTTCTCGCTCTGTTTGGTCATTCATCATCACGTATCCAAGATCAGGGTTAACGCAGATAAATGACATTTTCACCAAAAATAAGGTTAGGAAAGGTCAACATTGTTAAACTAAGATATCATTCGCTGACTTGTTTGGGATACAATCCAAGATTCCTCGTTTTTCAAAGTAGAAGTTTCGTAGTAACACCACTTTCTCGGACCGCTGTTCAAAGCTGGCACAATATTAGGTCATGATTCCATGTTCACTTATATAAAACATTTTTCTTATTTTATTTATTCATGAAGCCCAGATCTCTTAAAAGAGTTAGATATTATTCCTGTGTGTTTTTTCCCTTAAGTTGGTATACATGATATAGTTATAAATCCAACTACAGTCTTTTATTGTATGAGATAAATCATGTGGTTCAAGAAAGCGGAATGTCTAAATTTTCTCAGACAAATTGTGTACCGGTATCAGTATGCATCCATGAACGTAGACGCTACTATCACATAGTCAATGCATAGTCTTCTGGTGCGGTCTCTCTTCATAACAACCTCCTCTCTCTTCTAGCGGAAAAACTTAACATTTTGACGCAAAGTCACGGGGACGTCATTTTCTTCTATTGTGTTATATTCTCCAATCCTTGTAATGAAATTTGTACTTTACTGACGAAATGTTCCGTTAAAACTGAGTGAGTATGAGTAGGCGAAACCTGTCCTATATTCCATCTAAATGAGTATCTCCTGAATATCGTATCTAGTTCAGGTCTGACCTCTCATAAAACAAAAAAGCTAAGATAAAAGTATAGATAGATAGATAGATAGATAGATAGATAGATAGATAGATAGATAGATAGATAGATAGATAGATAGATAGATAGATAGATAGATAGATAGATAGATAGATAGATAAATAAATAGATAGATAGATATTCCTTGGGTTGCGGCTTCGGTTCCCCGTAAATGAGCTTCAGTTGATTGCATAGTGATATTGCACCCTTTCGTGGTCATTCTTTCTTATAAATAATCTAACCTAAGGCACCTTAAGTAAAAGGAAGGCCAATTAATGCTAAATAATAAAAAAGGTCAACTTAGATTAAGTAATCGTATTAAAATTGGGTGAAGTATAGGTCGAGGTGAAAAGTCAATTACATAATTCACTTTATTAAGACGCTTAATTACACTCTTAAAAATTTCCTTGCTCAGAAATAAGAAAAATACAAGTTCAAAACAAAATAAGTAATGTTTACTCATATTTGAGGAAAAATGTCTCATTTTTTCCAAATGTGTTTTCATTTGTGAGCTTGAGGCAAATTTTCAGGTTCCCATTTATGAGATTTTCTCACTTCTTAAAAATGAGAATGAAATAGTGCGTGATTTGCAATATCATATATGATTAAAAAAATAACGGTAACAATCTTACCGAAATAATATTACTATGTTTTACTAGGGAGTAATACTGTTAGAGCTCAATTACTATTCAGGAAACGAGATAAAGGATTTCAGCTGTAGCAGAGTGCGAATGGATATGAGTACGCAGTAGGTGATGCAGCTGAGGTGGCGTATGGATACATGCCATGTGACAGCGGCGAGGACCAGCATACATATCAACTTTCGAACGTAAGTTTGGGTGAATTGTAAACATACTACCATAGACTAAAAGTTACTGTAGTACATTCGTTAGGGTGTAGAACGCTGACCCACTCATACCGGTTATATATGCTATAGCAGTCAGGTTTGCTCCTTTATGTATCAAAGCTCAGTGCTCAATTCATATAATAACGAGTGCAGCAATAACAAGTGAAGTCAGGTTAGAGCTCCGTAGGGCATTGTTTTCTATATTACAATACAACGGGGAGGCATCTCAATGTTTTACACCCTTCGCCATTCGTTATAATGTGAAAAAAAGCTTATGTACGGAAACAAAGAATACATAAGTCATCTATATAGTTACAAACAGCGTTACAAAACAATGTTCGATTTATTATTATGGAATTGTAATACAAAGGTACTTTGTACTGATCACAGAGCATAGAATGGCGCCTCCTTTTTTTCACCACCAGTAATCGTTTTAATGACACGTTTGTAGGTTATTTGTGGCATAGTACTGTACGCATTTGTTCTTAATTTAACGTAGGGGCCGGGGCCGGATTTAGCATTTTGGCGCCCCTAGGCCCAATAGTTTTTTCCGCCTCCTAGTCTGGTTAAAGTTACCTTCCTAAAAACCTTTATTAAAAATTATATCAGGCCTATATGTTAATTGCTTAAACACCACTCCACGATGCAATTTTATCATTGCAAGTTTTTTGAGGAATTTACTTGGTTCTGGGCTTAACAAAATACCGTTAATGTATTAACAAAAGATTGGTGAATTTTGCCAACGATTATTTGTTCCAATGAACTTCAAAATCAGAATGCTTTATTAGCCTGGTTTTTTAAATCAATTCAAAAAATATGTTAAGTTATGGCTATTTATTTTTATTTTTTTTTCTCTCGGCCGTGCTCCCCCTGGGAGCTTGCGCCCATAGGCCCGGTCCTATTGGGGAATCCGGCCCTGGTAGTGGCTGCGGTAGCTCAGTGGTAGAGCATTCACCTCTGGTGCTATGAGGCCCTTGCTTTGATCCAAGGATTCTCAGCTCGCGACAAGTGGGCTTTCTGGTGGATAAACACAGTGTGCATGGGTTTTCTCGAGGTTCTCCCATTTCTTCCCACTTTCTTCATTCCACTATCTCTTTCATTCTCATCATCGTCGTCTCCTTTAGCCTACACGACGCAATTGTGGGAAGTAAAAATCAAAGATTTCATTTATTTTTTAATCCAATGTCCCACGATTGTGCTTCAAGGCTAAGAGAGACAATGATAGAGATGGATAATAATGGTGTAATGAAAATGTGGACGTACGTTTCTTGGCAGTTTTTGCATGGGTTTGTGATCTTGTTTGCAATCTGAATTGAATCCTTAGCAGTGAAGTTTCAGCAGGGGCAGAAACTGTCGCATGACCCTGCCGTAATGAAGAAGGTGGAAGGTAGGGGCTGAGTCCTGGAACTCCAGACCTTCCCCGAAATCGCTACTTTGATGTAAATTTTATCTAATTTAAGGGTCAGTTTTACATATTTTAATACAATTTGTCCTGGTATTGAACTTGGAGCCCCTCCGAAATAAATTCCTGTGTACGTTTCTTCTGGAGGAAACTGAAGAATCCTGGAAAAGCCCACAAACACGATGTTTTCTCATGTAGGCAACTTTTTTTATGGCTGAGAAGTAGGCATATTGGACTGTGATGACTCAGTGGTAGAACTAGCATCCGATGCATGGGGTCCCTAGTTTGATTCCACCTCCGTCAAGTGGACAGTGTGAGTAAACATCTTATGTGTGTTTTCTCGGGATTCCCTCACTTTCATCATTAGAGCATTTTTGCTCATTATCATCATAACGTCTCCCTGAGCGTAGGACGTTACACTCCAGCAGAAATTGTTACCGTTATTCTGAAGTAGACAGATAATTCTTGAATCTGAATTATCAAGAAGTTGGTATAGTGTTGAAGGAAACAGGAGAATCTTGAGTAAGCCACGTCGATGAAAAAGGAAACTCCTGGGAAAGTGGACAGTGATAAAGAGGAAAATGTTTAACTGTCTGATGGAGTAGGAATAAGTAACGCACCTAAAATACAAGTTATCGTGGTATTCGTGGAATTTTCTTGAGTTGAAGTGAAGATTTAAATGTGTTATGTTTTAATCAATTTTTATAACTGTAGGTGTTTATTTAATATAAATTCTGGGTGTACTAATAGTTTGAACTTTTTTGCATGTTTATATTTTGTTTATATCCTTCTACGTCTTCTCGTATTTGAGAACCCCATTTCTGTGCACCGTTTCTCGCTTTTGAGGAAGATATTTCTCAAATCTTTTTGAGCAATGTCTTTCTCAAAATTGGGGTTATACGTCTCATTTCCTCAAATGTTACTTTCTCAATTTTAAGAAAAAATACATTTTTTCTCAAATTTGAGAAAGCATTTGTGCCCTCAGAAATGAGACATAATACCTCGCATTTGAGTCGTTATTTCTCAAAATGATCTGAAAAAATCGAAATTTCACATTTAAGAATGTATTACTCGATGCACAGGTAAGAAACGGATGTTCTCAAATACGATGATTTTTTTCACGAATTTAAGAAACCATTTTCAACAGTGTACTAACACCTAAGTTAATAATTGTTTGATATAATTAATGTAATCTTAGAAGGGAAGTTCGGGAGAAAGCGGTTGCCTGCAGAGAAACTAAGCATGCCATTTGAAAGACCAATTTATGCTGTTTACAAAACGCTAACAAAATTCCTGTACGGTTGAGAACTGTTCAAAAGATTCAACTTAGAAGTTTATATGAAAAAATGAGTATATTCGCATTTAAACGGGTAAAGGTAAAACATTATTAGCAACTAATATTGACATACACATTGAAATCTATTACGAAAAAAAAAACTGTTTAGCAATAACTAAGGGGTTTGTTACTTAAAATTAGTCATTATACTGTTTACAATAATGATAGGTTAGAGATAAAAATTGATCACTGTTGTTCTGTTCTATGAAGAAATGACTCAAGCAAAAGACTTCCTTGCACCACTAACATTTAATATGTACAAGTGCCTGGCATCTGTCAAGGGAACGGTTTGCGTAACTAAGGCGAAAAGTAAATTCGATAGGTGATTAAAAGACATAATTTGTTCTGTAACCTGCCTTGTGGAACGCAAACTGGAGCAATCCAATGTATCACGGTGATCGGAAGTGATTCATTAGCATGGACAAAAACTTTATTTGATTATTTTGTTGGTACATCATAACGTCCGGATTAAGAATTTTCATATTATGTACAAATCTCCTGCCATAATCTTTTATTGGTCGGATTCCAAATACATCTAATGATTGTACAAATCGTATGCAGTTCTTTTGTGTATTCTCAACCATTAAGTCTTTGCAACCCATCATCCAACTTGCAATGGACACTTTGTCTATGAATGGACCCAAGTTATTAAGCAATATAGAGTTCAAATCATCAAAACTGCATAATAACGGTAGGTCGCAAGAAGACGCAATCCTGCATTTAACGTTGAATCTCTCGAAAAATTCTCAGCTATACAGGAAATTTATTAGCTTTTTTGTAATCAGCATGAATTGGTCTATCAAATGTTATGCTTAAGTTTTCAGCACGCGAGTGCTTTTTCCCGAATTTCCCTTGTTAATTTACCAGAAGTCATAATTTAGATACAGAAACACTGTTAAAAATGGTTTCTTAAATTCGAGAAAAAAAAATCCTCGTATTAGAGAACATCCGTTTCTTACCTGTGCATCGAGTAATACATTCTTAAAAGTGAGATTTCGATTTTCTCAAATCATTTTGAGAAATAATGACTCAAATGCGAGGAATTATGTCTCGTTTCTAAAGGTTCAAATGCTTTCTCAAATTTGAGAAAAAATGTATTTTTTCTTAAAATTGAGAGAGTAACATTTGAGGAAATGAGACACATAACTCCAACTTTGAGAAACGCATTTCTCAAAAAGATTTGAGAAATATCTTCCTCGAAAGCGAGAAATGGTGCACAGAAACGGGGTTCTGAAATACGAGAAGACATAAAAGGATATAAACAAAATATAAACATGCAAAAAATTCAAACTATAATACATCCAGAATTTATATTAAATAAACACCTACCGTTATAGATATTGTTTAAAACATAACACATTTAAATCTTCACTTCAACTCAAGAAAATTCCACGAATACCATGCCGACCTGTACTTTAGGTGCGTTACTTATTCCTACTGCATCAGACAGTTGAACATTTTCCTTTTTATCACTGTCCACTTTCTCAAGACTTATCTTTTTCATCGACGTGGTTTACTCAAGATTCTCCCGTTTCCTCCAACACTATACCAACTTCTTGATAATTCAGATTCAAGAATTATCCGTCCACTTCAGAATAACGACAACAATTTCTGCTGGAGTGTAACGTCCCACGCATATGCTACGAAGATCAGGGAGACGTTATGATAATAATGAGCGAAAATGGTGTAATGAAGAAAGTGAAGGAATCCCGAGAAAACACACATAAGATGTTTACTTACACTGCCCACTTGACGGAAGTGGAATCAAACTAGGGGTCCCATGCATCGGAGACTAGTTCTACCACTGAGTCATCACAGTCCAATGTGCCTGCTTCTCTGTCATAAGAAAAGATACCTACATGGTAAAACACTGTGTTTGTGGGCTTTTCCAGGATTCTCCAGTTTCCTCCTACAAGAAACGTACACAGGAATTTATTCCAGAGGGGTTCCAAGTTCAATACGAGGACAAATTGTATTAAAATATGTAAAATTGCCCCTAAAATTAGATAAAATGTACATAAAAGTAGTGATTTCGGGGAAGGTCCGGAGTTCCAAGACTCAAGCCCCTACCTTCCACCTTCTTCATTACGGCAGAGGCATGCGACATTTTCTGCCCCTCATAAATGTGCTGAAACTCCACTGCTAAGGATTCAATTCAGATTGGAAACAAGATCACAAACCCAAGCAAAAACTGCCAAGAAACGTACGTCCCCATTTTCATTACAACATTATTATCCATCTCTATCACTATCTCTCTTAGCCTTGGAGCACAAGCGTCGAAAGTTAGATTAAAAAATAAATGAAATCTTTGAGTTTTACTTCCCACAGTTGTGTTGGGTAGGGTAAAGGAGACAATGATGATGAAAATGAAAAAGATAGTGGAATGAAGAAAGTGGGAGGAAATGGGAGAATCCCGAGGAAACCCATGCACACTGTGTTTATACACCAGAAAACCCACTTGCCGCGAGCTGAGAACCCTGGGATCAAAGCAAGGGCCTCATTTCACCAGAGGTGAACGCTCTATCACTGAGCTACCGCAGCCTCCACGTTAAATTAAGAGCAAATGCGCACAGTACTACGCCACAAATAACCTGCAAACGTGTGTTGTTAAAACGTTTACTGGTGGTGAAAAAAGGAGGCGCCAATCTATGCTCGGTGATCAGTACAAAGTACCTTTGTATTACAATTCCATAATAACAAATCGTACGTTGTTTTGGAACGCTATTTCTAACTACACAGATGACTTATGTATTATTTGTTTCCGTACATAAGCTATTTTGCACATTATAACGAATGGCGAAGGGTGTAAAACATTGACATGCCTCCCCGTTGTATTGTAATATAGAAAACAACGTGCCCTACGGGGCTCTAACCCGCCTTCACTTGTTATTGCTGCACTCGTTGTTATATGAATTGAGTACTGAGCTTTGATACATAAAGGAGCAAACCTGACTGCTATAGCATATATAACCGGTATGAGTGGGTCAGCGTTCTACACCGTAACGAATGTACTACAGTAACTTTTAGTCTATGGTAGTATGTTTACAATTCACCCAAACTTACGTTCGAATGTTGATATGTATAATGCTCCTCGCCGCTGTCAAATGACATGTATCCATACGCCACCGCAGCTGAATCACCTACTGCGTACTCATATCCATTCGCACTCTGTTACAGCTGAAATCCTTTATCTCGTTTCCTGAACAGTAATTAAGCCCTAGCAATATTACCCTCTAATAAAACACAGTAATATTATTTCGGTAAAATTGTTTCCGTTATTTTTCACTCATCTATGCAAATTACGCACTATTTCATTCTCATTTTTCAGAAGTGAGAAAATCTCATAAATGAGAACCTGAAAATTTGCCTTGAGCTCACAAATGAAAACACATTTGGAAATAATGAGACATTTTCTCTCATTACTTATTTTGAGTAAACATTAGTTATTTTGTTTTGAACTTGCATTTTTTCATTTCTGAGCAAGGCAATTTTTAAGAGTGAAGGCGCATGCGATTTTACATTACCATTATTTTCTGTTCGTGTTGGGCTCACTTACCGTTAAGATTCTTTTCGATCTCTTCACTTGTTCCAAATCTACATTTGAAAGTTGGAAGATGCAACTCCGTTGACCCCCAATTCATTGACTTCATTCTCAGACTTATTTTTGGAAACCACGTCAAATTAACCCATTTATATGGCTCTCCTGAAGTTCAAAATTTCAAATTAATATGCAGTCGAATTACGAATAACATGTAAATATCCACAAACGTAAATCACCACCACCAAATATCTCATATTATGATATTGGTACACTTCAGGTCAGAAAAGTATCCAGAGATTAAATCAAAAAATAAACCTGAATTCTTACATCCCTCGGGGCCTGTGTTTACAGGGAAATATTTCCTCCTTTCTGCTCCAAAAGGGGCATACGGAAATGTCTAGAAGGGCCTAGAAGGGAAATAGATCATCCCGACTTTACCCTCAAGTAAATCTACAATTTCCTTATAAAATGATCATACATGAAAACCATAAAAAGATAAGGTCATAAGTTGGAATATTGAGCAACCTATAGATCCAGCCTACAGTTTGAGCAGGACCTCACGATATGAAAACACACGGAAAGCAGTCTTTTTCTTCGTGCCTTTGTGGTTTTAGTACTTAGCGTAACAGATTTGCATTAAACATTCACTTTTACCATTGTCTCCAATTCTATCTGCGGAATTCTGTTTGAGTTCTTTTGATTTAGAAATTGCTTAAATGGGTGTTACACAACTTTAAATACCTGCATATCACAGCAATAATAATAGTATTGTAGCATTATGCTCAACAAATAGCGAATTGGGAGATTTTTAAGTGTTCTCGTTACCAAAATTTCAAACTGGGCGAAATGCTACTTTTGGGCTACTTTTAATTATCTGCAGGCTATAACTCTTAAGAATGCACTATTTACTTATTTTCGTATATGAAAATACACATTATTAGTTTTATATAATACAGTAAAAGTTTTGCTGAATATTCTATTCACAACGAATAATAGTTTTAGTAAAACTGACTTATTCGATACTAATTTAATTCTTGTTTTAGTACTTCTTGTTTAATATCCAAATCTGACAACATTGTACTTTTGTTGATTTTGTGCTGTTTCACTATTACTGACCGCGTTGATATCTTACAATGTCTAGGCCTAATAATTATGCGAAGTTGTGTAAACATTATCTTCGCAAATTGAATTGTGTTACTGTATTATGTATATTAATATAATGAGTATGTGGAGCTAGAAAAACTTCCAAAATTCATGTAAAGAATTTAGTGAATGAATTAAAGAAGAGAGAAATATCGAGGAAACATCGTATTATAAACGTTGTAAATTGTATTTCAGAACATATAAAATTGACTTAAGCAAACATGTCGGATTGGAAATCACAAAGGTTCCCCATTATATACTATCATCATCTACCCAGTTCATTCCACACGGCTGTTCTACTGTTCTTGATTTAGTATGGAGTTTGTTCTAACACACCAACACCAACAGTCCGAAACTGCGGTCTAACGTATATCCAACTCCAGCGTTTAAGATTAAACTGATGTATATGATTAGTAAAAGTATAGCTTCAAAATAATTCCTTTTTATGTTTGGGTTACAAATAGTTCAAATCCGCTACTTATAGAGCATAACTTCGCTACATTTTCATCTTAGTATCTGGTAACACTGTGTAATAAAATCGTGCATACTAAACTATATTATCCTGACATCTCCAATGTATATTGTTAAACAGGAAGAAGTTTAATAAGATGTACATCTTAGCTCATTATTGCATTCAAGGTGAATCACTATTGAAAAAAAGAAATTGTTACTAAATTATATATCTATTAGAGCTCACTTTTAGCAATTCAAAGTTTCCCAGTTAAGTTTGATAAAGAAATGTTAACTTTACTTACTATCTCACAATACTATATACATTGACAACAATACATCGTCCTTAACGCTGTGAAAGAGAGAAACAAACATTTCAAATGGTTCGCAATGAAATTGATTCAAAGGCAGTTTCAATGACGTCTCTTACGTCGAAGACCATACCTGGTTTTGTGTCGTAGACATTCTTCACAGTTCCTCAGAATTAAGCACCTTTCGGCCTATTCACCTCTCAGATATATTTCATCAAGCGGTGTACAGTTTTGGTGCGTCGTCTTGTTGAAAAACCAGTAATCATCAAAGGACAATTAATAAACAGCTGACATATTTCTTGTTGCAACATGTAAAGATACTCAAGACCTGTCACTTTTTTAAAAAAAGTGACAAATTCTCTGACAGGCATACCGCACTGAGAACCAGGAAAATTAATAGCTTATTCTTCTATAAGATAAAGACTTTTATCAGACCAAACAATGAAATCAGTCAACTGTTCATTTTCGAAAATACATTCACAAAATTGGAGGCGCCTATTTGGATCGTCCTCATTGATTGTATGAAGCAACCCGAGAATGTAGTGTTCCCACTTTACTTGCTTTAAAATGCAATGAACACGTGATTTGCTTACACATGACTCACGCGAAAGTTGCCGTATGGACTTCTAATAGGATCTTGTAGAATTTTCTATTACTGCTTGCAATCTTCTTTCCTCCGCTACTGATTTTTTCCTTCCACACTGTCCCTTCTTCAGATCACACACAGTTATTTCATTCACACACCACGTAATGTTCTAATTGTTACAATGACGGAGGTGTTGGAAACTAATTCTGGCCTACATCGTCTCTAATCATCTTTCATATTCTCACATTTTAAGAAACACTTTAAAATCCATTTTCGTTACTGAAAGGAAAGGTTTTTAGTCCATAGTTAGATATTACTTCGTAGTAATAAGAGAATTAAATTGGCGCCCTATTCTCTCCTGCTTATACATTCCGGAAGATAATATAATATATTACTATAGCCATTACATTTGCTTTGCAATGGAGAACGATTTATTTTTTAAAAAAATATAGATCCAATAGCTTCTCATAGTGCTTTCTTCAATGCAAGAAAGCAGATTATGAAACCAAAATCTCCTCTCTCATATTACGAGGAAAAATTTAGTCTGTTACAACTTCAGTTAAATAAGCTTTCTTTATTGAAAAAACTTTAGAAATATATTCTGGAATAAAATCCACTTTACCATAATCTAAGTTCAATACTCTCCAATCGCCAAATAATTTTAAAATCGGTTCGGTTGCTACTAAACATGTGATACCAAAACAATATCAATGTATAAATTAAAAGTCAATTGAAAGTAGGAAATTCGTTTTACTTTTCAACAGAAAATGTTTTGTCCTCTCGAATTCTGTTGAAGAGTTTCAAACTTGTAATATATAAAACATTATAAAAACCTGCACTGTTATATGGTTGCGAAATATCCTCGCTTACTGTCAAGGTAGACCGCCAACTAAAGGTATTTGAAAATAAGATCCTAAGGGCAAGGCCAAAAAGGGTGGAAAAGGGGAAAGGTGGAAACTTCATAATTAGCATGGTAGGAACTACATAATTAATGCCGTTTACATAACATTATTTGGGTATCTAAATCTAGGAGACTTTGGTAGTAGATCGTAAATCCAGAATGGAGGAAAGTATACATGCATTCAACATTTTAACTGAACACTAAATCAAAAAGGGCCATTAGGAAGACCTAGGGTCAGATGGAAGTACATTATTAAAAGGACCTCCCAGAAATAGGAATACAAATTAGAAACTGGATCCAGTTGGCTAAGGACGTAAGTCAGTGAAGAGGTATTGAGAATGCAACATTGAACTTCTTAGTTCAATAGTACATATTGTTAGTTAGTTAGTTAGCTTCTGAGAAAACCTGATAGAAATAAGAGACCTTCCGAGTCGAGTCGTTTAGTTTGAAACTCTTAGGTCAGGTGACTTTTCCTAACACAGAGGATAGTGTTTCTTGTGGTGCTCTTTCTTCTTGTAGCTAAAGTCACAGTATCAATGTTGTTTGTTTCATTATTCCAGCAAGCTTTTGACCATGATTCGAAACGTCGATTCTTGATTTTGTTAACTTCGTCCAGTTTACCGAGAGAAATAGTTTTCTCCTTGCTATTTTTCTATTGCTTCCTAACTTTGTCTCGTTGCGGTATTTAGAAAGACAGTAAGAAAAGTATGCAGCTGTTTCACTTCCACCTTATATTTTCATTCTTTAATTGATATTCATGTAAAGAACAGTTTAGAAGCAACTGCAAGAATATTGCTTATATTGTTAATGATAATTTTACGAGACAGAATGACGGTTGAAAATCAAAACGTTATATCATACGCTCCCTAAGCTTGTATGCTAGACATCGTTGGCACATACTGTATTACGATCCTAATCCAAATAATCCTGTACAAATGACCAAATTTCACATTGAACACTCTTTTTTAGGTTTACATTCCACTGTTATGCCAGTTAACCTAGAAGAGGCAGTGATGAGAAATGAATGAAATGGTGGAATGAGGAAAGTGGGAGCAAACTGGAGAACACCAAGAAAACCCACGCACACGGTGTTCGTCCACCAGAAAGTTCACTTGGCACGAGCTGCTATCGAACCAAGGACACCATGTACCACATGTGAACGCTCTACCACGGAACCATCGTGGTCCCGACTTTCACATAGAAGTCTCATACCCAACATATTTATTAACTAGCTGAAATACCCATTCTTCACATGGGTCTGATAAAATATCTATTTAACAAACTGGATAACCCGAAAAATATATATCGATCATTTTTTGCTACTTCTACATATTCCAGTAAACGCCCCTGAGACCCGCTGATTCCCAGCCGATGGGGTCTGTATTTGGAAATCAAAGCCTGTGGGAGCCTGTATCACCATTGATCTCAACGACTGAGAAAAATATGGATTTAACACTAATATTGGTCATTTTGGATTATTTTTACATTTCTCGGTACCCACCCTCGTAGGTGACCCACGGTCAGCATACAATTATATCTTAATTTGGATGTTATCACTAATGGAACAATCACCATTGATCTCAGCGACCGCTAAAACTATGGATTTGACACTAATATCGGTCAGTTTGGTTTACATTTACATGTCTAGGTAAACGCACCCCCCTGAGACCCCCTGGTTCGAATTAAATAAAAACCCTTCGTCTTGGTCTGGGGCCTGAAATAAGATACCCTCTAGGTCCACTCGTCTGGTCCCCTGGCCTCACACAGATACACAGACTGACACACAAACAAACTCTTGATTTTATTTATATTAGAATAGGTAAGAGAAAAATGTAAGCAGCACATTGCTTTATGATGTGTAATGCAAAATAAAATTTGAAGTAGGTATATTAAAATGAGATAATTAAATAAATGAAAAAATCTAATAAGTTAAACAAAACAAAATTGTGAAAAACGTATGTGTGAGTACTTAAGTTTACGAAAGAAAGGAAACTATAATTGCCAGCACAAAGTTTCTGCTTTATAATGGTTTCAACGGTACACAATCAGGTTATTATCAAGAAAGAAATAACGAATAACAAGATTCAGGTGTTAAGTTATAACACCATAATTTATCACCAAAATGTTGAACCTACGCAAACAATTATTGCACAGCCAGGAGGAATGCAAATCATTATGCCTGAAAGCTTATATCTTACAGGGAATTACGTGACGTTGAACGCTTAGCACGAAAACAGGGTTATAAATCGACCATCCTAAAAGTAATGGTACGACTCGTTTCAATTGAAGACTCAGCTGTTATCAACTAGCGAAATTCGACGGTGGCATGTTCTACCTACATGAATAAATACAAATACATACTCTACTATTTTTGAATAGTATAGCTGCAGCAGAAGCCCTTCTTTTGGAGTTCGTTTGCGGGTTAAAATATATGTGTATCAAAATTCGAATTAATTTCATAAATAATGTCAAACTATAAGAGGAAAAATTATGACGTGGTGAAAATTGAAACGTAATTGGAGTCGAGGATATGGGGACCACTAATATGTTATATACCACAATAATTTACAAATAGAATGGGGATGATGCAGAAGTGCATGAAGATGCGTTGGGCAGATATACCGCTTTTGAAGGACAGGAAGAGCTCGAACCTAAAGTTCGCCACTCCAGTACAATAATTTCATCTCCAGAACATCAGGGACCTTAAAGTAACACTAAGTGCAAATCATCTCCATCACAAATTTCCAGAGCCAATCTATTCCAAGATATTGATGACAAGATACTGGAGAACATTTGCGAAGACTATTGCAATCGTAACCTCAACTTCTATAGCAAACTTATGAGGAGTTATAAGTCCATTCGAAGTAAATCAAATTTTAAGATAATATTAGATTATATGACTGACAAAAGGAGATACAAGTTCACTTCAAAGAATCCAGACTGTGGCAATTAAAAACCGTAAAAGAGTATGATATGTTACAGTTTGAAAGGACTGAAAGTACCGATCTACTGTTTACTATTGGCCTCTGCAAATGTAGGCATTAGAAATGTCAAAAAAGGTAAATCTAGACAATTTCACAGCTTTCATTAGTTTTATAAACAATCTTAAGGGTGAATATAGTATTTCTTTAAGATATACTAGTACATTCGTCACACGTAAGGACATACAAGAATTACATAGTATTCGTTAGAAGACATAAGGGTTTTGGAGGAAGTAAATATATATGTAGCAGATGCGAGTGTGGACCAAGAAAATGTTTGGAAGAGTGACGTAACACAATTTAATTGTGAAATGTCTTAATTGTTAACGTTACTTCACAGAGACGAGAAAACTACAGCTGGTATGTTTAATTGATGTGATTATAACAATGCAGCTATTCAATAGATGTGACTTAGGGAATCAGTTGCAAATTAGCTAGCAAGCTCTATATCTGTTTTCACGAGCCGCGGGCCAAATGTTTTAAAGAACCGTGGAGCAACATATCCACGAAACATTGGTGTGAAAGTAAACAAATATGGTAAAATGACAAATAAGCGTATGAGAAAAGGTGAATCGTGTTTTCTGGCAAGACCATAAATATCATACACTATTAGATGAAAGGTTTCTTAACAAGGATGTTATGCTCAAGATAATGCCACCAAAAGACATCAAAATATTGCCAATCTCTTGTTGTGCACTTGTTTAATCAAACAAGCTCTACTTGAGGAGGATTGTTGATTTTGTAAGACTGCAATTTAAAAAAAATACACACAGAAGTAACCTTACATGATCATCACTTCATCATCAGACTTCACTCTGTGCTATACGATCAATTTTCTGCACCGAAGTACAAAGCATATGTTATAATATGTTATAATTATTTTGCAAAAAGCAGGTTACGATTTTGACATATCAATATCATCGTTTGGAAAGTAATTAGTAAGGCGTTTGATATTAGACTGCTTGAAGCAAAAACTCATGTAGAATATGAAAAAAGTGATCTAAGTGAGTTGTGTATGTTATTCTCTTCCACTGTGCTTTGAGTATTTCATTCAAATCTCTCACAGCACTTTAAGGACTAAAAAACTTCAACACTATCAAGATCACTGGAAATGGTTATTGTTCAGATACCGTAACTAAATAAAGCAGAGGAGAATATAACAATTAGTCAGGACATGGTAACATGTGTCTCATTTGTCCTATTATATCGGTATTTTATTTCTTCGTGTTACTAAAGTTCCTCTAGAATACTTTGCATAAGTGATCATTCAAATGTCCCTCGTGTTAAGACAAGCAATTCTGCAATGACTAATCCCACTGTTTTGGGGATGAGGAAATTGTATTTTAAGTACATTTTCATGGGGTTTTAATCGTCCGTGGTGTCTCATTTCCCTTGTTAGTTACAAAACTGGCTAGTCACATTTGTTAGTAATTGTACGGAACAGATTCACAGTTACCAACTAATTGTTTATTATTTCCTGATTTAAATTTGTCGTGATTTTCTCCAGAATGGCCTCAGGGATATTTTAAGGTTCAGTGTATGATCTACTGTGTAATAGAGCTAGATTTTTGTTGTGTGTTTTATCCAATCAAAGTTGGTAGCTCAGAAGTCAAATTATATTCTTAAACGTTCGAAGCGATTAAATAAAATACCGGTATTTAGAAAGACAGGTGTCTAACATTCCTAACTTTGAAACACGTAAATATACAGAGCATTTGGCTGACGTTTTAACAAGATATTTGTAGAATAATCGTATTCAACTAATTCTTCGGAATCCTGGATGTCATTAATTTAAAATGTAGCAAGAGCGATTCGAATAGAATGTGATATCAGCATTTTCTTAAATAAAGAAAAAATCATGAAATTACTTTAGATGGCAAAGTGCACTGACTATTGCTTTGTAATTCAATTTAAAATAGTTTCTTGTCATCTAATTTAAGGAACGGTAAAAAAAACAAATCAATAACTGTATATTTTTTGTTAGAGAACTCTGGTTTTAAATTTATTCCCTCAGACCAAAGTTTACATTTTTATTTTTATAGCTAATTATTACAGTTGCTTGAAGCAGGATTCTCAAAAGATATCGAATAAAATGTGCAAATTACAACAACATTACAAATGACTGTTGGAGCATGATTGCTCAGTGATAAAGCTTTTAGCTCTGATGCGTGGGGTTCTTTGTTCAATACCCCGCCAAGTAAGTTTGTGGTAGACCACATCGTGCTAGTGGGTTTTCTCGAGGCATGCCTGTTTGCGCCACTTTCTCATTCCATCATCATTTATTTCTATTACCCATCGTCTCCCGTACCCTAACATACATAATAGTGGGAACTTAAACTCAAAAATTTCATTTTATACAAATGAAGGGTCTGACGCACACACATGCACAAAACATGTGTAAACCCAAATCACTTCTCTAAAGCTTCTTTTCTACTATGTTCTAACCAAGAGTGTCATTTGACCAAGTGGGGGCAAATCCCTATTATTTGATTTAGAGAAACACATGCTTTGTTAATAAACTGTATAAATAGTTTAAAATAAAGGGCGTTAAAGTCTCATGTTGTGGATAAATTCGCTCCCCTTTAAAAAACCTCAAGATACCCACTGGTATAACATATACTAACTTTACTCTACCATAAAGCTTACAATACTGATATTAGAAGTAAAAGTCATTTTACTTCATTTCCTGAAATCTTTAACACTTTTGGACATACGTTATCAGGAAGCAGTAAAATGTTTTGAAAATATTACTTCTTTCACCATGAAGCAACTAACAAAGAAAAACATTACAGGATTTTAGTCATTGTTTTTATTTAAAGATTTGATATTGCCCCTACTTCTATCTCAGTATTTTTTTTAAAAAAATCATTTTTAAAATTTAAAAACTTGTAACTAATTTTAACTTATTTTTTGTATAATGGCATTTTATAGGTTCACCGTACAGACAACTGAATTACAGCATGCGTATAAAATTATCGTTCCAACTCAGTCTGTTACAAGAATACCGGAGAATAAGTCAGTTCTATGGAAATTTGTAAGGATCTATGGTTTATATTTTTACTTAGTCTCTGGGAAGTAGTATATTTTTCTGTGACTAGAAATGTACAGCTGGGGCGTTCGATGGCAAAAGGTATTAAAAAAAGTTTAGCTATATTTTTTTATAAAAATATATGAGATTAAGTCATTTCCGTAAACTTGTAACCATAACCTGTTAGATGGCAAAGATGCGTATCTCAGAGTTGAAAGACCAGGTCATAGGCCGAAAGATGGCAACACAAAGAACCGATTTTGTCCGCTATTTCTACGTACATTCTAATAAAAGTCCCAACATCTCACTATGTCCAAAAATTGAGTTACACTACTTTGCTATCCAATTCCTCAACTTTAGGTCGTTTCGTAAGTTGAAAATTGAAATTAATTACCTTAATAATAATAATACTATTTATAAAATTACACGTCCTTATGGTCTAGTGGCTAGTGTATGCTCTTTTAGTATACATACAAATTGACGGGAGTTCTGAATCCTTTACCTTGGTCTAGATTAAACCATAAATTATGTCAACGTTTCACATCCATCGGGAAGAAAACAAACATAAAATACAACAAAGAGATCGACAACTATAATAATATGAGTTAACTGAATATATTGAAATACATCTCTATTCCGGCCGAGTTAAGATTGTTTGTTTTAATATTAGTAATGTGCATTCTGCAAATGTTTCTATAACATCTAATTTCTAGTAAACCACATTTTCATTCATATGGATCAAAGAAATATTTTTTTATAGTGATTAATCACATATGAGAAATATTGTCTCACAACTAATATTAATGACTTTATTTCCTAACATTAAAGTGACACATATCAACTTAAAATACTGCTTAACTGACATTAGAACAAAAGTAAAATTATATATTTTACTTGTGCTTATTCTCCATTTGCATTTTTGGACATCCATTGGGTACATATCCAACTGCATTTCACAGATAAGGTCAATCGAGGAACTGCAACGGAAAAACGACTATAACTATGTTTGTTATTATTTCTATTAGTTTATCTGGAAACAACGGTTGTGATTTTGGAACACTTATACAGTCATCTATCTTAACGGTTTATTTTTATCATAAATTATTTGAACATTATTCAAATATATATATAGGGTGACTGGGCTGGTAGTGGACGCCCTTAAGGAAATTTTGATTTTGATATTTTTTGGTCACTTGTGTTTTAATGTTACAGTAGTGGTTTTAATTCAGATAAAGGAAACTTTTACTCTGTTTCGATGCAAGCACAGTTTTCATTCATTAAGGGAAGCAGTAAGAAAATATGCAAATTTTCATTGGTAAGAGTACTTTTGCTTCTACTGGTCACTTTTTTCTACTTGTAGTCACTTTTATATTTAGTAGATATCACACATTTTAGGTGACACTTATTCTAGATTACTGTGTTTATTCGTATTACATTTTCGTGGTAAAATTAAATTTACATCGAAATGATCATTACTCTAGTGTTATCAAAGTAATGTTGTAACTAAGTAATATTTAATTAGCTACAATATTCAATGAAAATAAAGAATTGCATAAACATATAAAACGAAACTACAATATGATTACATTTTGGTAAAGCGTTATATTTTTTAAGAAACAAATATATGAACCTATAGTGAAATAATAGTTGTGTACCTTTGCATTCATACATAAAGGTCCAATCTGGCTGAAAATTATATTTTAAGGGTATTTGATACAACAAATTAAACTACCGCTGTTTTACAGTTTTTCTGTAATATCTTCGAGACAAACAAAAGAATTCGAGAAGTGAAAACGGGTGCGGTGTAGAATATTATTTTGTATGTGATATTGTCCTATCTCCCTATCTGCGATCGCTTTGGAGCTCTTTATAGATTTGGCATTTATTCGCAAGTGTATAAATATCTGATAACAGATAGGTAACTCATGATAACGGTATCACATGCAAAATACTAATATTTAGTGCACTACGTTTATGCTTTTCGATTAATTGAAGTTATTACCGAAAAACTGTAAAATTCGCTGTGGAACCTAGTTTAGTTTCATTGTTTGGACGACCCTTGATGCTAAACATACGATAGGAAGCAAACTTATTCCACATCGTCTGAACAAATATCACTTTAATTTTCATTTAGGTTATCTTTTCTCACACAAAACGTTTCTTTCGTTGTCAGAATCGGATTCAGCCATTTTATGAAGATAGAAAAATCCAAAATTCTCACAGTGTTTCCGGGATACACAACTAACATGAAAACACCCATCTCGACAACATTTAGTACACTGCACCCGTCTCGACATATTTCCGGCGTGGACGTTCTGAGATCTTACATTACTCTTTTATTACTCACGTCCTTCGATATTTACTTTCGTATCAATTTGACAAGTTGCTTTTGCCGCACGAGAACTGATTCAATTCTTAAACTTCGTTTTAGCTTCATCTTGTTCCTTTTTTTTTTTACATAAGAAGTTACTGTGCTGGTTTGAACTTACTACAGCAGGGAATCGAAGCTTCCTTCTTTTGGAATTTTGTATTTTCTCTGGAGTCTTTTTAGCCACAATAAATTTCTTTGAATGGACTAGACACACAGTTTTATCATTTAGAATTTACTGTGGACTTGCATTGGCTATGACATGCCGAACTGGTACCGAGAGGCTGTGACTGTTGAAAGAGACGCATTGATTTTTGATTGGTATCCTTCATCAGACTTACGAGATAAATCGTTGTGGGTAGGTTGTGTATCTTGAGCAGAATCGCGGAGCAGTTACACAGACTCCATAGACATCGTTTGCATATCAACTGTTACTTGCTTTGCACGGAATTTCTCCCACACATAAAATAAATCATGAAATCTTCCATTGCCATGCTAGGTGTCACCTGCTTCCTTGAAACTCATTGATGTTTGCTCTTGAATTTTGGATTCCAGGTAATGTAAATGATTTTGGGTGCAAACCGTATCAACAGATTCAGTCATTGTTCTACATACAGGGTGCGTTCACAAAGTTTCAAGACTGGTCTCAGAATAACAAATGTGTTATGCATTTTTGTACAGCGAACTAAAAGTCCTCGAAATATGACCCTTTGGCATCAACACTTATTTTTTCTCCAAAAACAAATTCGTTTTCTCAAAAAACGGGTTTCGGTTTTCTCCAAAACCGGTTTCGGTGAAAGCGTGTGGAAAGCACATAAAAATATTTCTGTGTAAACGGAATCTTTTTCCGGAGAACAACAAAACACTATTCTGGTCAAAAATAGAACCAATTTTGAGAAAAACGGAGCCGGTTTTGAAGGAAACCGAAATCGGATCCGATGAAGAACTGAACCGGTTTTGGAAGAAACCGAAACCGGTTTCAGTGAAAACTTAACCGCTTTTGGGAAAAACCGAAACCGGTTTCCGTGAGAAACCGTTTTTTGAAAATGTTCAAAAAACGAAAACCGAAAAACATGTTTTGTGCCCACCAACAATTTTATTCTGGTTATTTCTATGCCCACTACATTTCAATAATGGTCACCTAGTTTGACCGTTACTATAAAGTAGTCATTTTTATATTCTAGTAGTGGTCACCCCTACAACTCACGTCTGCAACAATGTAAGGGTAAAAAGTAAATATTATTTTGAAATAACTGGTCATAATTGAATTCTTACATATTAAAAAGATTCACAATAATTATAAAGTAAACTAGGCATAAAGTAATAAATCGAACTGTTCGCTTACCTTCAAAATTTGGAAATTTTAAAAAATTCTCCACATATACATAAAGAACCTCTTCTAGACGCGTACTTGAACTAAACTATCCATTAGGGGTACAGTATACAGAAAGGGTAATAGGCATTACAGTAAAAATGAAAAAGTAAAGCTTATTATCTAATACGGATCTGCACAAATTTGTTGACCTAGGTGACCACTACTGAAAGGGTGGCTACTTCCGGCCCAGTCACCCTATATATATATATATATATAGGGTGCTAATAACTAAGATTTCTTTTCTGCTTGAAGCAAATTTTACTTAAATATTCCTTCGTTCTGAAGTAAGAAAGATATAACTTAGTGACAGTGTAAACATTGGTAAGCCTTGCAGACAGAATAGGATAGCATAATATTACATAATCAATTTTGTATTGCTCTATTGAAGTTTGTATGCTTCTGTGATTAACAATATTTACAAGAATTTATACTTTTTATTCGACATGTTGGTGACATTCCAAGATATTATTAGATAACAGATCACTCCTAGTGATATTTACGTGTCTCATAGTATTCCTGTCTATGACTAGTTTTTGTATGGACGAAAGTGTTGCACGAAATTTTGAGACAAAACTCAGAAGTCTGAAAATAGATCATTTTCAAAATTACAATCATTTTATTTAGATTTATAGTCTGTTTAAACCAAGCTGCTGTTCTGGAAATTTGTGTCATTTTTTATTATTATTTATACTTTTCTTTGTGTTAAATGTTTAGTGGTCATGCCTCTTTTCATTGAGATGATGGCTTCGTGCAATTCTCATTCCTCTTGATCAAATTGTCATTAAGTAAGTACGACAGTGAGAATTTGCCTTTTGGTTTACTTTGGACATACATTACTTTGGGAATACTTTGGGAGTGGTTTACTTCTTATAGTTCTGCTGAACATATAAAGTATTCCTTTGAGAAGTAAACTCGATTTTATGACTAAAAATTTGCATTTCGAGTATGATTCCAACCTCCAATAAAATACCCAAACTGTGATATTAACTTTTTGCAATGAATCTGCACGAGTTGTAAGGAGCACAAATATCGCGATAATAGTATAGTAAGACACCCAATTACTAATGCTAATGATGTTAATGCAGGACTTGACTGTGCGAGAGGTAAATAATTTTCCTTTATGATGAGTAATGTTATTACCAAGCAGAATCAAAAACCTGGACATTTTGCATTTTTTTATGGACCATCACGTCTACTATAATGTTAGCCGAGGAATAGTTTCATTCCAAAATCTTCTGTATCCAAAGGATATAAAAGTGAATAGAAGACCTAAGTATAGGTGTTGCAAATATTTATCTCATATCTGACACGAGTTTAAAGATGGTGAAAAGTGAAACTTAATTAAATGTTATAGTTTTCGGCCGATTTTTACAACGATGGATAAACGTGGTTTCCTTCAGTACTACAATAACTTTGTTAGTACAACTTTTGCAGGAGGCCAAATTAAAACATAACAAAAGAGTCTTGTTGTTTCTCTAAGAAAGAGCAAGCTGATGAGTAAGGAATAGAAGCAACTAAACTAAGCAGTTACATTAAATTAGTTCACAATTTAATCGAAAACCAAACTACGGAAAGGTATGCGGGACATGTAACTATCTGGAAGAAAACACTGCTTAAGATTAGAAATGTGGTGGCCATGATATGCAGTATTCAAGCGTCACACCCAGATCGTATAAACAGGCGAAAGACAGTTGGAAGTTCAGATTAATAACGTTTTCTTACACAATTGATTTTCTTAGCAAAAACGCCAAACTGTATGTAATTCGACCAGTGGAAAAAACAATCAATTTCAACTTAAACTTTCTAGGAATTCTGCCAATGTGTTGCTGTATTCAGAGCGAAAATTAATAGCATTTGCATACTGGAATAAACTACAGTCAGTATGAAACGAGAAAGCATAATGTAACCCTGACCATATGGCCAGATATGAAATAATTTTTGGATAATAATTTATGTCATCACGCTTTCTCAAATCGAAGTAAATAGAAAAAGGTGTTCACTTATACATTAGCATTCTGACAAGAAACAATGGGTCACCTCGATAAATCGCCTGCTTAAATACATCCGGATAAGCACATACGAAACGTCATTAAGAATGTGACCTCACTAAAATCTAGAATGTTTTCTAATTAAACTCTTAAAGTTGCATAGTAATATAAAGCAGAATTAGTAAAAGAAACAGACCTATGGTGGTAACAGGAAGACACTATTGGCATTATGTTTAATAATGCTCTCGATATGAGCTAAGTCTCGAGAAAAAACACTAATACATAAAGAGGTCAGTGCTCCAGTACGTAATGGATCCACTTGAAAAATTAATAGGAGTGCTGGTAGTATTAACTACCGTACTACTCTTACAAATATGATTCCGTTACCTTCGAAAAGAGACACACAAGCAGTGCTTCTTCAGATCTTCGATAATTAACAAAGGCGGCTCAGGTTAATACTAAAGCTGAATTAGATTGGATGAAAAGACTTCAGTATGAATCTTGTCTTGTAACGGAACTAGCAACCGTTCATTGTACATTCATATGTCTATCATGATATAATATTTCATTGAAATTTTAGTTCACTAACTGATAGTGATTTTAGATTCGCCTTAGATGACAATGAGAATGTTCGATCAGTTCGGTAAATCAATATATGAATGTTGTCGATTAGCTTTAGACCTCACTACAAACAGTGTGCGTAGTATATGGTTCTGTGATGGCATGGTATCATCTGTGATTTTTGGTTCTATAATCTCATTTTCTGGGAACACTCTTTTCGGTTGAGACAGGTTTCTGTGAAAATGCAACGACAGATTAAAATTGAACACGAATCGGGATAGTGATATTCTCCTTAATATGACGTTTGGCATCAATACCTGTAATCTAATTCTAGCTTCTCACAATATAATATTTCGGTAAAGCTGTTTAAGCCATTCTTTCTGTAAATCTCCACTAGTAAATTGATCGGATATGAGAATACAACTAACTATCTGATATATATCCATGTCGATTTTGATCAAGTTGCCTATAGTCCTCTAACGATTTCAACATAATCATAGAATAGTGTAGAGAAGAAAAATCATATATACTATATTAAAAATCAAAGTAATTAAGATTATTAAAGAATTAATTAAATAATTTTGTTTATTACGATATGTTACACTACCCAACCTATTTGTAATAAACACCAAATCGAAAAAATGATAATATAAGAAAATATTAATTTCATTTACCTTATACTATAAACCAAAAGTGGACGATTACCGAAATCACCCAATAGAAGTTGTCTCCCTCCTGATGCACCGGAGACAATTCGGAAAGATTTCATAGGACTGAACGCTATGGTTGGTAACCAAATATTATGCATAACGTCGTCTGGGAGATAGTACAAATATCCTGGTTTAGGATTCGCATATTTACACTTCCAATCAAATCCCATGTCAACGTTCAAGGTAATCTCCTGTGATAAAAATGGATACTTAACACATATATACATTACTAATTAATCCAAATAAACACAACTATCAAATATATCAGCACATGTCTATAATTTAGAAGCCAGAAAAGTATTACAGAAGTTGTTATTTTGTTCTAGCCGAGTCTCGCACATACGGATTTTAGTCAGAAATTATTATTTTTTTTCTTTAAATTTTAGACCAATGGGAATTTAAATTGTAATAGTAATAATTTTAGTAACTTTTATCTGTTCAAAATACAAAGCATCGGGAATTCAGATAATTGGAAATAAACACTCAATCCATACAATTATTACAATAGATTATCCCAGTAGAATTCATTATACTTTCCATTTAAACATAATTACAAGAGAAAAACAAATATTAAATAATATGAAATAGAGTTATCTGTATTCTATTAGACGATTGTCAATAATATGATGGACTCCTGGCAGGTAAAAATAAAAGTCGAATAATTTATTCTATCAAATGTGCATAAAATAAGAAATACAAATTCTTTAAATCCTAATGAGGCTCTCTTATTTTTCTAATTCTCTTTGCAAAAATGTGCCTCCGGGGCGAAGGGAGAAAACTATAGCTAGTCGGGGAGGGAGATAATGGAAAGTGACTGTCGGTCCTGTTGCGAGAGAAGTAGGTACTACAGAAGTAGGTATTTTGGAGAAAGTTCAAACCGAAGTTGGTATTGCTGTCAATGTTTCTATCTGAAGCATGCTGAAATTTAAGTACCAATAACATTTAAATGAAGAAACACTGAACACTGAATCATAAACAAGAAACTTGCCGTATACTGACTTGTTAAAAATACTGATTTGCAAATACTAATCAGAAGTGAAAATGTAGCTATAAATCGATAGTGTCCCAATAGAATTTCCACAATAGTTCTACGCCTATATTGCATGTTCTCCTATGACTTCGAAGTTACTATGCATTATAAAATTACACATTAACATTGGCAGACATTTTTATGTATATTTCCTCTCTGCTTTAAAAATGTTCTAATAGTGATACCACGGATAAGGTGTACTTTAATGTCTTAAGTGTATACACTTAATATGTTCAATGTTAACACAAATGACAAATTCAAGCTTGGAGAGAAAATGTCATTTTCTGGGAAGCAAGTGAATGGAAATAATCAGATTGCTATTTCCTATTCCACATATTTGCGTTACTAAGAGCTATTATTTCTTGCAATTAACAGACATAAATATTATCTGAGTCATAACTGTCAATGTTGACTGTAATGAATGTCTACAGATTTATTCATCATTCCTTCATGTATAAGTCATACCATTAGAAATAACGTGTTGACTTCCCACTGAATAAAATTAAGCATTCTAAAAAGCATTGTAACTACTTACCTGTTCAATCTCTTTGATTATTGGATCACGCAATACTGTCATAAACATCTCTACATAAGTAGGAATAACTGAAATTATGAGTAAAATGTAATAGGAATAATATTTTGAACGTTTAGTAAAATTATTAAACATGTACAAATAAGATAAATATTACGTACTTCTTTCAGATATAAGTTATATATAAATCACTGATATAAGATCCGCCATAAGTCAGCCATATGCCGAAAATGAGTTTACCTGCAGCTTTGATTCTTCAAGGATAGCTATACCGTTGGATTGTAATATGCCAGAAAATACGCTAATAGTTCGTGCAAAATCGAGCTGCAACAAGTGTCCCTGGGTTAAGAAACGTCGCAAATCATTGACTTACGTCATTATTGACATTATTGACTTATGATATTTCTCAAATCATCGATTCATAGGTAAACATTTTAAATTCACAACTCATCTAACATAATTCAATAATTAAATTATAATATTTTTAAACAAAAATTCTTAGCATTTACTTATTAGATTAATAGTAAATCGTTTGTGGCGAGTAACAATACATATTCACTGTCAGTAGATTGTTATTACTTCTTTGTTTCCCCTAAAATGTCACTAATGTTAGAAATTCAATACCTCGCCGACACTAATTGGCAAAAATTAAAGGAAACGAAATGTATACGTTTTACTTCCCACCATTATGTCGCCTAAGCTAAAAGGGACGTTGATGATGAAAAATAAAGGAAATTGTGAAAGTAAAAGGAAACGGTATAATCTCGAGAAAACCCACATGGTGTTTGTCCACCAGAAAGCTCACTTGGCGAGAGCTGGGATCGAACTAGAAGTGAACGCTCTACCATTGAGCTCCCATGGCACTACTAATTAGCAAAGTGAGTAATATATTCACTACACGACTTTTGGTCCACAAGAAACAGGAATTGTACAAAAAGAATTCAGATAAACATGTATATATCATACGAGAATGAAGTCACATCTTCAAGTTCGTTTTCATAATACTACTTCGTTTTCGAAAAGAATATCATACAAAAGTGTACAACTCTTTAACTCTTTGCCTAATTAAATTAAATCTCTTTCCAAACATGAAAGTTTCAAAAAGTCAGTACGTACTCTGTCGTTAAACCACACCTTTTATAGTGTGAAGGAATACTTGCAAACTTATCTAGGTTCTGCTAGGTCGTAAATGTAATTTTAGTACATATTATAGTTTTTTTCTTTGTAGAAAAGGAAGATATTGTATGGGTGAGTGATGTATCTTAATAATCCTTCCAAAGAAACCACATTTTATCATGCTTTTCTATCACCTAGACGATATTGTAAAAGTAGTTATATTCTTAAATTAATATGAATATATATTTTCTATAACATCATTGACATGTTCTATACCATATGGCAATCATCCAATGTAAACGGTCATTGAACGCAATAAAATTCAGTTCAATTCAATTCAACTACCATTTCGGAAAATTGCAATAGCCAGAAATAATACATCATCTGAATTACTCCTAACTTGTATGAAGCGTGAAACAGTGCCCCGGCAATAAGCAACAAACTTTGCTAAGAGATGGCGAACATAGGACCAAGAGTGCTCTCTTGTGTTATTTTAGTGAAGAGCCGTCAAACGAAGTTGAAAAGCTTATTGTATAAAAGTTGGTTGTAAGTAGCAGAGAGCGGGTGCTGGATGTCAGCAAATTACTCACAGCCCAAGGCGACTGCCATCATATCCGAATGGCCTTAACAGAGTGTACAACATCGTTTGCAATTTCAGGTCGATTTTGAAGGTTTGTAATAGGTGTGGAATGGGATAGTTCGATGTCATCTGTTTTAAATTATGCAGAAACTTCTACACATCACGAGCATGTGAAATTACCAAGATGAAAGGTGATATATAAATTCCTCGTTAAAAATACCCTTACACGTATTCCGCTTTTGTTGAAAACTATATTCTAAGGGATGGGGTTTTTTATAAGTTCCATCTTTACATTGAAAAGAAAAATGCCTGAAATGTGTGATCTAATTACGAGGCATGGGTGAATAGATTGAAATGGGTTTGGGTTAAAACATCTACCTAGATGCTGAGTTATCATAGTACTTTGATTAAGGAGTGAGTCCTAAGTGAAATTGTAGACATTATTAGCTAATACTTTAACTTTCTGGCGTAACATTAACACCATAAACTATCAGGAATACTGAAATGAAATTAATTGATGCGAAGATAAAATATTGTGCTGGAACTAGGGAGATTAGTAAGGAAATGCAAAGATTCCAGGTTTATATAGATAAACACAATATAGTGTAACAAACTGGAAAGTGGAACTTACAAATATATGAACTATGGTTCACATTATTAAGAAACTTAGGTTAATTTTGCAGTTCTGAATAACTTTGGAAGTAGGTTTATAGGATTCTGTTTCCATTTTGCATTTGAATTGTAATTGGCTGCTTGCAGCAATGAGCCTCCTACAAATAGCAATCCGAACATAAAACATCTAAGTACCATCTGTTTCCTTGTAGTTCAAAGCAACTTCCCAAGCCATATGCTGAACGAAAATGATTTTTCTAAATATCTGAGACCATTTTACATTTGGTTATAGCATATTTGAAACTAAATACACTCATATGTTTAAGTAGTTTGAGGGTAACTGAATCTTATCCACTGCAAGTAATTTTGATGTGATTAGCAAGTTTAATCTTAATAGAGTCTAATAAGAAATTTTTAAAAAATATACAAAGTTGCGCAAGATATAGAAGAAAAGAAGGACCAACATTTCATTTACAATTTCAGATCATGAAATGCTAAAGTGTTGCATTGTAAAATGTACTGTAATTGCATTGCATCATTTCCAAATACTGTTATAAGTATTATCAAATGATGCAATAAATGTACTTATTCTAGTTATGTATCACTAATTTTAGTTTTTTAGAAACATTAATATTATACGGAATCTTGGACTCACAACCTTAAAAATGCTGAATCATAAAATAAAATACGGATCAAACATGACATAAACCGCAAAGTAACTTAACAAACTTTTTAAATAATTATCTTGTGTGTTCATCTGATAAATATGAGCTTGATATTAGCTATGTGTTTCCGATATATTTAAACATTTAGCAGGTATCTCGTCAGTAATAAGATTGCTAACTGGTGTTCTCTTAACAAATTTAGTGTAAACATCAACAAATGTAACATTTTATCATTTACTAGAGACAAAAATCAAATAGAGTTTAATTTATTCAATAAAACAGATTCTACTAAATAGACTAAATTCAATCAAAGATCTTGGGGTTATATTTGATATGAAATTGACATTTAATAACCATATAGAGAACATAATTAATGAATCTCTCAAATTGTTAGGGTTCATAATTAGAACTGGAAAGGAATTTAACAATATTACCACATTAACAAAAATGTATTATTCCTATTCCGATCAAAACTAGAATATGCTGCTGTGATCTGGAACCCATTATAACATCAATACCGACACCTACTGGAAAAAGTCTAATCTAAATTTATAAAAAAACTTTATATAAAAGAGAACTGGCATCCATCCATCTCTTGAAAATTATCTAACACTAATAGACAACTTCTGTATCCCTACACTTGAACAAAGGGGAAACGTGATATATATCATTTTTCTCCATACAATAGTACAAAACGGGTTTAATTGTATGGTTCTCATGTCGACACTAAATTTTCATTCTGGCCTTTTCTATTGCAAAAAAGCAAGGACCAACGTACTATTGAAATCACCAATCTCAAGAAAATGTTCTTCTTATAAGAAAATATGTATCGAACACAAAGAAATTGACATACGCAATATGAACTCTATGTTTAAGAAAACTATTGTAAATTTACTTTGTGATACACCAACACTATAATTGGGATTATGCCTGTTGTGTTGATAACAAATAAATAAATAAATAAATAAATAAATATTAAAATGTCAACTCCTTCATAGTACTGGAAAAGGTATGAGAGAAATTAGTGCCTTGGAGCTTTTTAATTGAGAGCTATAACTTTCAGACAATTCCTTATTACCTTAATATTTATTAAGGATCGTAATTCATACAATACACTTATATATTAAGCAGAACTCAGAGAAAACAATTTCGTCTACATACTTCTTAAAATGTGTACTCTATGTAAAACTAATTCTTTATCCAGATTTATGGAATTAGTAGTATGTTCAATTCTAACAATAAGCAATAGAAAATTAGGAAAAGAAAGTTGTTGAACTTATTATTCAGAATACTCGTAAGAATAACAAGATATAAAATAAATCCCCCCAAAAATTAATTTCCTTCCTCCATTATTAAACTCCTGCAAATCTACATATACCCCAACAAACGTGATCAGAGACTTAGAACTATCTCTTGCTTTAGTACATAAATGTTGGGGCTTCTTTATCGATTCACTGAGCTACGCACTGTTTCGTCCTTAGCAACTTTTTATAAAACTTTAATAGCGCCCAAGATCGAATACTCCTCTCCCATATGGGCCATGGCAGCACCTAAACATCTCTCCAGACTTGATTCTATTCTTAATTTCTTTATTGCAATAGTCCGTTTCCGTGTTCCTGCACTTCGAATATTATCTAAGAAGGAACTCTTGCAACATCTTAATATCCATACTCCGGAAGTACGTAGAATTATCTCTGGCCTGAAATATCTTCATAAAATAGTTAATGGAAACTTAAGATCGGAAATATTACTTCACGAACTATCCTTGACCTTATCTCTAACCTGAAATACCTTCATAAACTAGTTAATGAAAACTTAAGATCGGAAATATTACTTCACGAAGTGTCCTTTCCCGCAACACCCGGAATACCCACCTATTCCATCTTGACCGTCCTAGGTTGGCAATTATACAGAGGTCTCCTTTTTACAGAATACCAAACCGTTACAATTAAATAACAACTGATATGGACATATTATCGAGCTACCTGGTGTTTGATAGAGCAATTAGACTAGTTTTGACGGAATAATATTACTTTATACTCTCTTTTGACACTGTTCTATGTAGTTGTTGTTGTTATTGTTGTCTTGTTTTTTTCTTTCTTTTGTTAACTATCCCTGTGCAAAATGGTAAAATTATGCTGTACCTGGGAATTTGTTCAATAAATAAATAAATAAAATAACTTACCTGTTCCGTTTTCGAGTGTTTCGTATGGAGGACTGCACTTCTCAATGTTGTCTGTGAAATTATAATCTTTGAAAACTCTCCACGTAGGCTTATAGGAGTTAACCAGAGAACTAAGATAGGTATAAGATAAAATATTAGTATGACATTAATGGCATGTTTCACTGAACCATCTTCATTCACATAAAACCTTCATGTAATTCCAAGCTAAACAACAAACAAACTAATGAGTAATTTAATTCCGTAGTGCATGGTTGGAATATTCCATTTAAGTTTATGGGTAACCAAGAGAAATGGTTACTTCGAGGGACAATTGAACTCACAAACTTATCGACCAACGCACAAACCCCAACAACTTGCAAATATAATAACGATAATCTATTTACACATGCAAATAATGAAAATATTTTATAAAAAATAAATTAAATTAACTCCCGTCATAAAAAAAAACTAATGTTATTAAAAGAAGTCGCTTTATTTGCGAGTGAAATATATGTTTACTTGAAGCCAAGCTATATGATAGCACTAAAATCAACATCTCCATAAAAGAGAGGAAGGAACCAAAAATATTCATGAAAATTCAAAGAGTCACTAAAAATTGGAAAGATATGACCGATTTGGTCGATAGTAGCCACTTTATCAGCTAGTGCATGGCAATTTACTACCATATTATTTATTTTGTAGTATTTTTGAATCTAGAAGAACCATTTAAAATTTGATTGAATGACTAAGTACTAATGGAGATGTCAGAGTGAGAATGTTGTCCTGGAATTCCAATCGCATCAGACCTAGTAGTAAGAAACAAGTAAGAACTTATGGAAGTTGTAGAAGTCTTTGTAATATTTGGGATCCTCAAACCAGTAAAGATAAGTTCATGCTCGAAAAACAATTCAAGCTAAATTTCTGAGATTTTTAACGTTTAAGGACACAGGTTTCTACCCAAGTAAATTTAGCTCCTCTACCCTGTCTAGTAATTATAACATGTTAACGTTGGAAGAAAGAAGACTTGCAAATACTCTTTTATATTTATATAATATTTTGCATTTGAAAGTCGATTGTCCAGAAATTGTATTCAGCTTAAATATATCAGTTCCGTCGACTAAAACACGGAACATGGATCATAATTTCTTTAGTATCAATAAGTCAAGCACTGACATAAGGACTAAGTCACCGATAGTAAGAATCAGTGCTCTCTACAACAACACAGTCAAATTATGTCCAAAAATTCATATATGTACAAACAACATCCAAATATTTTAGAGGGATGTTATACATATAATGAATCAATACACCAAATAAGTAAACAACTAATATTGGTAATCAACACAGTTCTGGGAATATTATACTTTTACTGTAGTAAGAATTGTGTATAGTACGAACACTGTAATTAGTATCTATCCTGTTGTGTTCTGTTTAATAAACAAATAAATAAATAATAAATACTACAAATTTTAATTCAAGTAATTGTTAGAAAAATCTCTGCGTTAGTCTAGCTGCCCCCTCATCTGATCTCAATAATTCTCGTAAAATAGTTTCTCATTAATGAAACTTGGTTTGTGACTCCTCTTCCCTTGATGCAAATATCTTGCTGTCTGGCATTCCAATCCATCCATGAGGTTTACTTAGGTAACAACTGCCTTCTGTTGCATGTTTGACCTTATGCGTGCTAAATGACTTTCTAATGTGGCTTACGAATAAATTATACCATTTTAATAAATCGTAATATATGTATACTGTATATATATATATACTCGAGGACGTGTAAAGTAGGATGTCAACATGCCGTGGGTTGCTCAATTATGATTTGGGAAACATTCAATGGTCATTTAAGACCATATAATTCAAACAGATGTCACTATGAAGGCTCCTAACTATTTTCAACTGATTTCTGATCACATACGCAAATTTATGTCAGCTTCAGTTATGAATTCCAATTACTGCAGTGACATCTATAATTGCCATACTTTAGCACAATTAAACGTGTTTAGGATATCGTTCAATGTCAGATTCGAACTCATCGTCGTCTTCCGCGGAATTGACAGCAATTCCGTAACTTACGTGTGCCATGTCTACAGACACGTACCAACGTCTCATACTGCCATGTCAAATCTCATTGCTACTATATTGCAAACCAAAGATATTAGGTAGGTGGTCATAAAGTTCTAACTGGTCAGCATAAAATAAACATTTTACATAAAAGTTAAATAGTTGACAGAAAAATGATTATCTCTCAGAATAAATAAAACTTCAGCAATTTGACGAAGGGTCGTATCTCAAAATCTCACTTTTTCAGACAAAGAAATAAATATAATCCATAAGGGAGGAAAAAGTTAAATATTCAATAATTGATCAATAATTCCACATAATTATTATCTGGAATAGGTGACGAGTTATTACATATTCAATTGCTTTGCTGTCCACGTAATTATTATTTCTTTCTTTCTGTCTGAAAAAAGAATTTCCAGATACGACGCTTCGTCAAATTGTTTTCAAGAAAGCCATTAGAGGAGGCACGAAAATGTTCAACATCCCCGATTTTAATGTTAACCATACCATTCACAATTCACCTTAAGTCACGGGAGTCAGACGGACTGTCCTGTGACCGAAAAATTAACCCAATAAGACAGTGAATCCAAAACGTATCCTAAAAGACGATGACTACGAAATATACTGACTCAGCGAAATCCATTTATGGTTACCTTTGGTTTTTACCAAAGCTGTACAAGAGGAATGATTAATTTTCCAAGTTTCCCATTTATTTCACTAATAAAATATTTTAAAATATGTTAAAAACTTTTTAAATGAAACTTCAGTAAAATACCTTCCTAGCGTTTGTTAGTACAAGACACGGTAAGGTTTGCTGGCATCAACCACACAACTTTCCTTCTTTTTCTTTTTAGCGTTATTACGATGTAAATGAGATCCCATGAATATCGTGGAATGTTTGAGTTATATTATTTGCCATTCGAAACATTAAATTTTCCCTGTTTCCAATATTTTATAACAAAATCCCTATTGTCAAAATTTTAAAATACAATAGTGTCTGCTTGAAACGGCAATTTCTTGAGCGTGAAACTCAATAATATGAAATGAATAATCATATAGAGTATCAAAATATTAACGCTAAAAGGATGGCATTATATTGTTTACTATTAGCTGCCTCATAGCTAACTGATACTACGAGTATCAGTATTTTAGCTATTTACGACTAATATTGTTTTCACTTAGTGAAAACAATATTAGTCGTAAATAGCTAAAATATTGTACAAAACGTCAATATATATTAAGTACCTTATTAAGAAAGACTCATTAGGTCACAAAAACATTGATAAGATCTCCATATCAGACTATCTTACGTTCAAAATTGAAATTCTTTTGATTTTTCTCACTCTTCAACACGCTTATTTTCAGTATATATCCTGGTTTAAATGTATTTGATATTGAAATTGGAATTTCAATTACTAAACCATAGTATGCCCAGTGCATAGAACACTGTGATCCCACCGTGTTCAATATCAATATCACCTCTTCCACAAGTTAGCGGGTCACAGTTGTTTCCGGTAGAGCGCTAAACCCTGACTGTTGAGGTCAGAGGTCCTATCATCTATAGTGTAGCGTGAATAGTCAGGAAAAACTAGGGATGGCCACAAGGTTCCGGTTCTGCAAGGAACTGGTTCTTAAAGATCCGGTTTTCAGAACCCGTTCTAGACCTGGATCAGAAAAACCCCGATTCCAGAACCTGTTCCAGGCATGGATCCATAAACCCGGTTCCAGAACCGGATTCTAGGAATCGGTTCCAAACCTCAATCCGAAAACCTAGTTCCGGAATCGGTTCCAGACCTGGATGCAAAAAAGCCCCTAAGACCCGTAAGGAGGCACAAAGTTCGCCTTCAAAACAGTAAAGGTGGACCACGCGCTTATGCCCTCCCCGCCCAGACCCGCTTGTTCCCTCCAGAAAAAAATTGCGTCCACCACTGAATGTTTAGCCTAATGACTGCCAGTTACCCAGTTTGTTTAGCCAAAAGAGACAAGCGGCCGCCGCCTGGGCGCCTGCCTGTAGCTTCCATCATTTCATTTAGTACAGGTTCACAGCCTGCAACAATTCGGGTTCAGCGTAGAGATGGCCACAAAGTTTCGGTTCCGCTTTTCAGAACCGGTCCCGGAACCGATTCCAGACCTCTATCCGAAAACCCAGTTCCAGATTTGGATCCGAAAGTCTGGTTCCGGAACCGGATCTTCTAGCGCCGGATCCGTTCAGAGCCGAAAACTAGTTCTACAAGGAACCTGTTCTGGACATCCCTAGTAAAAACCAAATATATTCGCGTTTTTTCTCTTTGTTTTACCCTTTTTCGTCAATACCTTTATTCCATCAAATTTTCTACTCCCATTCATGTATTTAACTCAAAACACTCAAATTCGTAGTTCATTAAACTTCATTACTTCGTTTCAATCGTTGCATCATTTACGTTTCTTTAGCAAAACTGCAGATGCCTTTGACGTATGCAGTAAGTAAATGTCGCGAGAAAAATATACATCTTTTTGCATCTGATTTTTTGTGTCTGTACACTTAAAGATCAATTTTTGAATACTGGCATGACAGTATAAAATTACAGAGGTATTACCAGTCGGACAACAGTAAAGATACATTACGAAATGTTTCCTCGCAACACGTTTTGTAGCAGATAAATGTGAGCCTTTTACTTAAAATTTACTTGTGTATTCTTATTCCTTTTTAAAATTCATTTGAAATAAAATTTCTTCGCGGCTAAATGCTATAATATATATTACTAGATGTATCACGTTTTAATTCCAAAAGCAGTTAAATGATCGTTGTTTTGTTGTTTTCTAGTTCATTTTTTCACGTTTTGTGAACGTTAATCTTATTCCTCATACAAAGACATTTCAAGACATTGATCATTTATTGTTATTTTGCTTTGTAGTACAAGAAACTTCTTTGTGAATTTTCTCTAAACATTACTAAATCCATGTGCACATACAGTATATACTACTTGCTTTTTATTTAATGTCTAACATTCCCCAGTGCAAGTATTACAAGTGTACTCCATAATATAAAGTAGACCCTAAATATTATCTCTACTTTATGAGGGCAGAAAGATCAAAATGATAAAATTTTGTATTTTTTATATCTATGCTATATAAAAATATTTTTCATTTATATTTCTTGAATTAATTTATACATCAATTATTACTTTTCACTTACCTTAGATAACAGATTAAAATTAAAACATGTATTTCTTTCCCCTGATTGTTCATTTATTATTTACACTCTCCGGTTTCTGAAATTAAAAAGAAATTAGAAATGCTCGGCACTGTTTTAGACCGGATTTGATTACGAAAAGCAGTCACAACTCTAGGTTATATACACTGAATAGCTCCTAGTAAAACTCATCTATTTTCATCAAATTTGGGTTACTGGTAGATTTTGCCAAACTTATTAGTATTTGTTAAGTAGACAATTGATTCCACTCTACTTTAACTACCTTTCAAATCTTTTAGAGTTTACTAATGAATGTCGATAACATTTTCTCTTCAATATCAACCTTTAGTGTGCTTATACAGCTACAGCCAGTCACCTGTGGCTTTACCATAAACCACGCAAATATCATTTTCACTCTTCACTCATATACTCAGAATATCAACAGTCACTCTTGGCTGTAATAGAACATATAAAATTCTTCAGACACTAGTGGCTCATAACTAGATATGAAACTTTTTCGTTAATGGGATAAGTGCGAAACGTTAACAAAAATGTGTACATATTTCAGGAAATCTCAAACGTTTCGTTCCAGAGCTAGAAATCACGTTTATACTGCCGCGATTCATTTCTCGAAATTCTGCATTACTGGCGATATATGCCAATGAAAACGAAAAAGTGGAATTCTTTTTAATTATTCTATTATTCTATTAATAACTAAAAACTTAATTCCAATATGTTTTAAACTAATAAACGTTGCATTTACGAAAAAGCTCTGCGAATTATTTGATCCAGAAAGTCTTTTAACATCAATAGTGAAACGTTCGATAGAAATCAGTAATTGGTATTTAGAAGCTAATGTTGAAAATTATTTTATTTTGACAAAAAATTTCATGCTGAAAGATAATTACAAACTTACGTACTTGCAGTGTGTACTTACATTTAAAGAAATAATAATAAATTAATGAAAGGTGTTTTGTATTCCTCTGAAAAGATGTTTGCTATATAAATAAGTTGGTATTTATTTTAGACATGTGTACTTACTGTGCTCTCGCTATTTATATATTTATACTGCTTTAGAGACCCTCAAGATTTGGTCCTTGTAATATTCGAGCATAATTTATTTATAACGCAGAAGAATAAGTGTGGTACGTAAACTTCCCCTTAACATTTAGATTTTCTATATGTAATAATTTTGCATAGTAACGTTTGAAAAATAAACTTTAAGTTGGCGTAGTAACATTGATAATATGGTGATATTACAAAATACCTAAACAATCCATCCTGTTCGTACATTCAAATACCATCATTCATTGTTTACTTTCTATTAAAATTCACAGTGAGTTTGGAAATAAATGTATCTATTCTGTGTGTAAAAACAACATTATCAGATATGAAGTAACTGATTATTCAAAGAAGGAACAGAGGACTATCAAAAACATATCATTCGAAATTGTCTAGGATATACGTGGTGTCGCCTATATAACCCAAAGCCACACTAAAGATCACATACGTTTTTCGGACGGAGTGTCGTAAGTATGATATCTTATGCTCGATATTGTTCTAGTTTGGGGACCAATAGAAGATGTGAGCTAGAGCTTGGCTTATAGAGACACACAGATGTCTGTGTTCTCCGTCGTTTACTATTGATATACATGACAACGTGACAACCTCAGAAGCACTAACCCTGAGGACAAACACATTACTTCTTAAAGATTAAAACTGCGACATCTACCAAAGTAACTTAATTCATAATATGAGTTCTGTAGCGTCGGAGCGGTTTACGGACACATGTTGTTTCTTGACGACATTCAAACCACTTGTTAGGTTCTCTTTACAACGATAATGTATATTTCTTATGTACTTTTAAGTATCATTTTATTTATGTGCGAAGAAGACAACAATTAATCAGAAATCTATTCTGGCACAGGGAACACTATCTCAAATACTGATAATCAAGAAAGAAGGTCACCTCATAGGAATCATACGCACGGTAAAGGACATCTAAGGCATTTTAGTAATAATAAGAATCGGGTAAAATTCAGTGAAATAAGGGCATTAACTAAATTCAGTTTCAGATCAGAAGGCATCCCAGCAAGTACGTTTCTAGAGAAATTTGAGGCAGAATACGAGTTAATTGGCATAGGTAAGACCAATTTCCTTAAGATCTTACCATATATTTTGTTACCACCTTTTCGGTGTGGTACAAAGCAATAAGAGGTAGTCTGCGTAATTATTCTGATTTTTAAAAAAACCTTGTTAGAAAATTTAGAGAATGATTTTATGTTAGCAGACCGGGATGCCTAAATTAGAAATCGACGTTTCGATCCTAAACTGGACAAAGCCTTACAGATTTTGTAATCTCAGCGTACAATGACTTGAAACAGATCAATCCTTATCAGCAGGAATCATGTATTATCGCATCAATAAGACTGTTATTACCGTGTAGGCTACAGCAAGTATTGATCTCTTCGCAAGGTATTAATTTTAATTGCTTAATAATAATAGTTCGAAATTATGGAAGTGAGATTAGATTGCAAAGTAATAATAATAGAAATCAAGCTAACTATATTCCTGTTCGAAATATATATGCTATAGAGGATTTTAATCATAGTACGAGAGGTAATGTTAGATTTACTCGTAACGACAATACGACAGAACCTAACTTCAGAAGAAATAGAAATAATAATAGTACCGTTTCTAGAAATAATGTAAATAATCGATCTAATTTTCCACGTACTCCCAGATTTTGTAGTAATTACATAGGTGGCAGAAATTCTCAAAATAGGAACCGAAGATCTGGTGAGGTAGATAACATACAAGATTGTACTCAAGATTGTGCCATTCAATGCAACGTAATCGAATCTTTTGGTAATGTAACTTGAGCTATAGTTTTGACGTCCGTCAAAACATATTCAATTGGTTTTTATTTTGTTTCACTTTGAATATTATTATGATTTCATTGTAATTTCTACTTCGTTCATATTCTATGCAATTATATCTATGCATCGATACAAATATTATAAATCAAATTTATGCTAGCTATGCTCAAATAAATGAAATAGATTAAGTTCTATCTTAACGTACACCAACTTTATTATTATGAAGTATAAATGGAGTTGAATTAAAGAATCTAATAAGGACCTAAAAATAACCAACAAACGTACCACATTTTGAATATCTCCTTATCGTCGGTAATTTTATAGACTTAAAATTGATTATTGAATAAATATAAAAACGATATTGAGGTAAAATAAAAATGATATATTATTTTATGAATTGGATTTTTTATATATAGGAGGGTTGTTTAAAAGATAACTATTGTATACGAAATATCTAACGGTTCAGAATTCTTTCTTTAATGGTGATCAATGTAAAGAAGTCCCATAATTTGGGAGCCATTATACAACGATAATGTATATTTCTTATGTACTTTAAAGTATCATTTTTATTTATGTGCGAAATGAGCTATTTAAAAGGCAAAAGATATCCAGAAGAAGAAGAAGAAATCACATAAAAAATAATTTAAATATTTTGTATTATATTGAGATTTTTCTTTTTGTCGTTGCTATGACGATTTGTTTACCTGTTTAATGTCGTTGCTGTGGTAACTAAAAGGAATATAGATGCAACGAAGAACCATCTTGTGTAATCTGATTGTATAATATTTTAATGTTGCGAACGAGATATAAGTTGAAACATAATAATATATTTGAAGTGCATAACTGTGTTGAGTTATTCTAGATAATCTTGTGCATTGCATAAACATTTAGAATCAGGGAATATGTAACGTAGCTGACGACAGAATTAACGTTACATCTTCTACAATTACTACGATGTATCTTTTTTTTAAGGTGGGTGGAGTGTCAGATCAACCGAACAAGGACAACCATTTTCGCTAAATTATACATTCTTCTTCAAAATACCGTTCGAATAAGATGATGAATACGAGTTTTCCTAAAGAGCCTTAAACTATTATTTCTAGGAGAAATTTATTAAAAACCATCGTTTTACAGTTATATCTAAATCTTCTTTAAATAACACCTGAAGTTCAACTGTTCATATTTATATTCTAAAATATGCTTTCTATTTCATAATTCCAAAACTGAACGTACCTTTATATTGAATAGAGTGATACAACAAAACACATATAATTCCAATTGTACACATATTATCCTATTAAGCGTTTTTTATATAAACTAAAATCATGTTCGTGGAAGTCGAAGTATTTACTACGATACGATTTATATCCACAAAGTACTTTTTAAGTGCACTAATGCTCTTACATTGATTTTATCAATGAGATCAAAACATATATATGAAAGCAACATTGTGTTCGAGGTAAAAAAAAAATCCCACCTGGATCGTTCTTACCCATTTTACAAATAGAAACAATATATAATACGAAAGCCATTTACGGTCGATAAGTATCGTTATGGTAATACATTTGTGTCCTAAAAGCCACGTGGAAACCTGTTTGTGTAAAGCTGTTCGACGGAGAATTCAAGGTCAGAAATAGCGATGATATCATTAAAGAATCAATCATGTTCCCCACGAACCGACTAGCCGGTTCTCAGAGTATATACAGTATGTTCAGAAATTCGGTGACCAAGCACCAGGAAGCGATTCATTACGTAAAATGAAGGAAGAAAGTTCTAATATAGATATTGGGAAACTCCTCGTTTTAGAGTTAAAAACCACGAGAATACGAATAATCACGATTTAAAATTCTCTGGCTAGAAAATTACAGGATATATCGCAGCCCAGGAAATTACACAGGAACTATTATGGGCCCTACATACATAACAATGTTTCGCATCCTTCCTGTACCTGAGAAGCTTAGTAAATTCTTATCCCTGTAAACGAGTTTTTTTCTATACAATTCATTTTGCCAGAATTAGATGAATTATAAACCGGCCATCTTAAAAACCACGCTTGCCAGAACCATTTTCTTCAATGTGTGTGTATAAGGAATCACTTCCCGGAGCTAAGCCACTGAATTTCTAAAAATACTATATGACTACATACAGGGTGTTTATTTATTATGTATCCAAAATCCACTGGTGAAATCTTACACCTAAACAATAAAACATATGAAAATAAGTCGAAAAACGCGTTGTTTCAAACTTACGAGATGCCGAAATCGAGAAAGTTGTAACTTTGAGGCTGCCTAACTCGCAAACTATAAGAGATATCAAAGGCGATTAAAGAAATGTTAGAGAAAGTAGTACGCTGTTTATCTAAATAACCATATTTGAGAGTTGGGTTGTAACGTCGCGTATGATTTTATAAAGAGGGGAGGAAGAGTGGAAACTATATCGTAACTCCGTATATAAATTCCGTTGCGACAATACGTTCCAACTCTGAACTTGGTTATTTGGATAGACAGCGTGCTAGTTCCTTTAATATTTCTTTAATCGTCTTTGATATCTCTCATAGTTTTCGAGCTAGGCAGCCTCAAAGTTAGAATTTTCTCGATTTTAGAATCTAAAAATTTAGAAAGAACGGGTTTTTGGCCTTATGTTCATATGGACCTTTTTTATTGTTTAGCTGTGAGAATTTCACCAGTGGATTTTGGCTACATAATAAATGAACACCCTGTATACCAAAAATAAAAAATGCTCTTGTTTTAAAATTCCGAAACACTAAGTAATATAACTTTTAGTAGCAGAAAAGTACCATGTCGTCGCTCATAAGAATGACACGAACTATAATCGCATGAGTAACACAAGTATACTCTTCGAGGTTTAATTAACCATAGATAGCTGAGTCATAAGCAGGTGGAACTAAAGTGAAATGAAATGAAATCTCTAAGTTTTACGCCCTACAGTTATGCCGGTTACGCTAAAGGAGACGGTGATAATGACAAATGAGTGAAATAGTGGAATGAAGAAAATGGGAGGAAACGGGAGAATCCCGAGAAAACCCACGAGCACGGTGTTTGTCCACCACAAAGTCCACACGGCGCGAGCTGAGATCGAACCAGGGACCCCAAGCACCGGAGGTGTACGCTCTACCACTGAGCCACCGCTCTTCCCAGGTGGAACTGACAAGTACTGAGTTGTTGCATAGACACAGCAAGGAATAAGCTTTATATATATATATATATATATATATATATATATATATATATATATATATATATATATATGGCATACGTGTATGTCAAGAGAGAATCTTTACTATAAAATTTCACGTTATGTCATCTGGGTTAAAGCTGACAACTACTTTGCGAAAGTTAATTAGAAAATGATTAGTTGGTTTTAAAGAAAAATAATTGTCGTAAGTCGTGAGTGGGAATAGAGGAGTCGCTATATATTAAATCTTCAATCACGAAATTTAGTAAATATGAAATAAAAATGAATGAATTTTGGAATTTTTGCTTTGTATGTATGTTTTGTTACTGGTTAATTTATTCGGAGGCTATCTTGAGATACTAGGTGGAAGGGGCGTTACAACTTCCGAAGAGGAACATCACAAGAATTTAATGAACGTGTACATAGCAAAAACTCCCACTAACGACTCCTCTTCAGTTTTATTAGAAATAGGAATAGGAAGAATGAGAGAGAAGAAAACAATGTAGGGAGAAAGAAGAAAGAGGAAGAAGGAAAGGAAACAGGAAGAAATAACTACAGATGAAGGAATACTAGATAATGATGGGAATATAGTAAAGAAACTTGAATAGTTAATTAAAACGTGATTAATACCCGAATGTTATTACTTGAGAATAACTCCTGAAGTGATCCCAAACAGACACATGATCCCTCATACTACCCCGACCTGGATTCAGAGAAGTGCACAAGTGAGAGTCGTCCTGACCCAGTCCAGGTGATGAGAAGTATTAATTTAATCGTTTGTCTGTTATTTCCAAATGTTTAATAACCTTTATCCACTTCAATTTCCATAGCGAAAATCGAATACACATCTGAATTACCTAAGGAAAAAAATCAACGTGGTTTACATATTTTCCACAAATAGACGTTTTCGAGATTTTTTGAACAGACTGTCGTTATCCAAGCTCATCCTGTTGTTTTAGCTTTCCTTTCAGAGCCGATTTAGTATAATTTACATTTAGTTGTCTTTCATGACCTCGGTCATACACCAATACACATATTTATCTAGTATTACATACATATTATCACCATTACTTTTATAAATCAAGATTAAACGCAACCGCTTAAAACTAAATTTTTCATTCATTCACGCACACACACATACATACAGGACAATGTATGGATTAGGTGATTCAGTTTAAAAGAAACTATAATCTAACTATAGTTGGTCGACATTTATTACATATATTAAGAATTTAAAACATAAAGAAAATATTTTTTACTTGTAATTGAATACATATATAAAAGTAGCATTACACATAGAATCTTGGATTACATCAATATAAATTTAATCTTAGCAGAAAGATGAGAGAAAGACAAATAATAAACAAGAATAGTTTAAATATTGATAAAATAAAATGTATGCGGACGATGTTCAATTGTATCTATCTTCTTTACCAAAGCAAATAGATACTTGTATAACAAAGATGAACAAAGACTTGAGTAATTTGGCTAAATGGTCAGCAAATAATTGTTTGATTATAAATCCAGTCAAATCAAAGTCAATTTTAATTACTTCCAAACGTGCAACGACGTTAATAGATGCTTCACTTGTTCCCAATATAACTTTAGAAGGCGTAAATATTCCCTTCCCTTCCTCTGTGAAAAATCTTGGCGTCATACTTAATAAATATTTAACTTGGTCCGATCAAATTAACGCATCATGCAAGAAGGCTTTTTGAATTCTTCATTCTCTCAGCAAATTAAAAAACTTTTTACCAACACAGTTGAAAAAAAAAACTCTTGATCAAACCCTAGTAGTACCAGATTTGGAATACTGTGACACCGCCTTAACTGACGCTGATATACATTTACAAAAGCGTTTGCAGCGAGTACAAAATGCTTGTATACGTTTTATTTTTAACTTAAAATTCTCAAATCATGTAACGCCATTCTTTAAAAAGCTGCATTGGCTCAAGATGCAGCAACGGCGAAAATTGCACTCGTTAGTACTGCTGTATAAAACACTTAATTTTACAGAACCTTCCTATCTCCTAAAACACCTTATTTTTTTAAGCGATTTCCATGAGAGGGACACAAGATCACGTTTTATAGCCAACTTGCAATTCCTTTTCATAGATCAACTTATTCCTCCAAATCATATATAATTTCAACGTGTCGTAATTGGAATACTTTGCCAACCTCGGTACGTGAGTCAAAATCTTTAGCATCTTTTAAAAGAGCAGTTTATAATTTATTGTTATCCAAGGAGGGTTGAATGGACACAGAGACAGAAAAGCCAATAGGGAAGCTTGTCATAGAGATACGAAACTCAACATTTATTACATATTGTAACATGTATGTACTTTCGTGTAGCACTATATTATATTTGTTAGTGTTATGTGTGTGTGTGTGTTCAAGTGACCGTCTGTTTCTTGTTTTTTTTTTACTTTCTAACTTTTTTTCTTTTGCTATTGTTAGGTATATTCTTTGATTTTTCAATTTTGTGTCATGTTTAGATGGTAGATAAGGCTACATATAGCCTTAACCTCGACATGTAAAATAAGTCGAAATAAATAAATAAATAAATAAATAAAATAAAATAAAATGTACATTTGAAAGAAAATCTAGTAACATACTATATTTCTGATGAAAGTAAAGAACTTAAAATGATGGTTAGATGAGTTCATATCTCATATGAAAGGAAAGGAAAAAACTTAAAAGATGATTTAACAAGTCCTTTCTCGTACTTTCAAATGACATTTTATATCGCACGTTCGTAAGGCACCCTTTTGGTGTCCATGTACTTAAAGTCACTTTTTGTCAATAATCGCACATTAAATAATATTTATAAATTGTGAGTAACATATATTCAGTTTCTAAACATATTTGTTTATACATTTTCCTAACTGAGAGATTAAGTTAACAAAGTTTTGTCACTAGTTTCACAGCGACTACGTCTCTCAAATTGTCATTCCATTTATTACCTCGTCGATTTATTAGGCTTTTACATTATAACAATGATCCTACGAAGAAAGCCCACCAAATTTTTATAACGTAACGATAATCACATAAAACATTTTTTGTTTACTGCTTTGAACATTACCTTTTTATTTATGGCACATAATCACTAAAATAAATACACCTTAAAAGATTGTGTGCATATCCCTTCCTTACGATGGTTCTGGAATAATAACTTATTGATTATTTATAAAAACGTTGCTATAAGAACTTACAAACAAAAACTCATCAAGTTATTATGTATCAGAATCAATTTTAATTCTCCCCTTTTTCGTACTATTTTCTTCCTCTTCTTTTAGTCAATTAGTGCATATTTTAAAATCACACATTAATCACACATTGCCCAGAAGTATGATATCGTTGCATATGTCACCCGAAATATAGGACTTTCTTTTATTGAATTTACAAATAAAAGAAAGGGATCCTGGAAAGGGTTCAGTAATACATACATTAATCACTTGAGTTTTCGAATGCATTTCGTATATATAAAAATTATAATTCATATAAATATACATATATAATATTTATTTTTATGACAATATTATTATCATATATATTTTAAATTTTATAATTGACTTCATTTATTTATACATCACTACGACGATACGGCACATTCGAAATTTGATTTACAAGTTATTTAATTTTAAGTCCTTTTTCGGGTCCATTAAACGCTTGTTACAAGTTAATAATTATTCACTTGGGCATAATGAAGTACGTTTTGAAAAAGATGTATTTGTGATATTCATATGGTTGTTCTTTGTACGAGAAAGGATGAAATATACAATATAGTTAAACAAAATATAGATTAAAATTGAAATATCGATAATAATCAGAACATAACATAATAATTAACTTATTATTAAGATCATAAGTGTACGAATTGTTCGATTCGTTAATTCATTTAATTATCTTCATAGAATTCAAATTAAGTGCAAATAACAATCAAAATGATACGATATTTAAAGCGAAATAAAGCAAAAATTAATTGAATACGGTTTTCTCGGACAAAGTAACTTTAGCTTATTTTACATGACCAACAAATTCATTCAAATTGCATTGAAAATGATAAATCGGGATACAGTCTTGCGCGTTACTTATTACTATAGTTCTTTGTTTCCTATTTTGAGAATTTGTATCATTTATGAGATTTCTATGAAGTCCAATTCGAACGAGATTAGATCTAATGTTTACATGTTTTCTAAGTGTAAGTAATCGTACTACACTTGGATGAGGTTCAGTTACATGATCACTATTATTGTTACTACTAAGGTTAGATTTGGTTCTCTTACCAATAAAATTAGGTTTAGTTCTTATTCGTTTTACTGGTGGTGAAATGTCTCCTAACAGATCTGTACCTATTCCTTCCACAATATTCACGGTACTTGGTGCTACCACGGTTTCTATTCCACGAAGACTCCCTCGGGGCATCCGATGTATCTCTCTTCTGCTTCTTAGAAGTAGCCGCATTGCTGTCAGGCGGATAATTTCTCTCTGACTTCTTTCTCTTTCTGTCAATCCAATCTCTCTTCGCCGATCATTTTGGCTTCCATCTCCGTAGTTAGGTTTGATTACAATACCGGTACACCTATACTTAATATCACCTCTTATATTGGGATCGCACTTTAATCTCACATGAATGTTTCGAATTTGGTTTCGATTAAGGTGAAAAATGAAATGAAATCTTTGAGTTTTACGTCCCACGGTTATGCCGGTTAGGCTAAAGGAGACGGTGATGATGAGTGATGAATGAAATGGTGGAATGAAGAAAGTGGGAGGAAACGGGAGAACCCCGAGAAAACCCACGCACACGGTGTTTGTCCACTACAAAGTTCACTTGGCGGGGGCTGGGATCGAACCCGGGACCCCAAGCACCAGAGGTGAAGGCTCTACCACTGAGCCACCGCGGCCTCTCGATTAAGGTGAGTTTGGTTCAGGTTAGTACGATATTGCACCATTGATGGATTTTCAAAATTTTGCAATGTCATAATTAGATGATTGGAATCAACGCACTGCATCACGTTCTGTACAAGCACATCAGATTGTTCACTAATATCAGTTTGGCCTTTTCGTATAATAAGCATTTCAATAGCTCCAACTCAATCTGCCAATCACTACAAACAACGATAGGAACACACGTTCTCTCTCTGAATTTCCCGAATACAGGAATCAATTTTCTTCCTGCTGCATAAACCAAGGTCGTGTACATATCATTAAATGGTTCTATTACCATTACTTCATCTTCAGAATTAATATCATGTTGAATATGCCGTGAATACAAGCAGTCAATAGCATTCACTAGACAAAGATGACCATACGTTTTCGCTTATTGATGCACACCAAAATCTTCATTACACGCAGCATCAGTAAGACAATCCAAAACACTAGAATAAAGAGAGAAGTTAGGATAATCTGATCCAACCAATACCGCAGTATGTTTTTGCGAAAACTCAGTAAATTTCATTAATGAAAACTCAGGATCTGCGATTTCTGTTGTTTCCGTGTAAGGTTCAGGTTCATTTATTTGGGTAGTATGATCATTAACTATAGTTTCTACCACTTCGATGGAATTTTGAATTTCAGTGAATCTATGTATAATTCGTTCCATTTTAAGATCACTTTGTTCAATTCGTAGAGTTGTCTGATCGATTTTACTATTGAGTTTGGTCATCTGTTCACCAAGATCTTGCTTTAATTGTCCCATCTGTTGATCGATTTCACTGGAACGATCATTCGTTTCGTTTGTTGATCCATTCGGTCAGCATAACCTTGTTTTTGTTGTCCTCAAGTTGGTTGATTTGTTCCATTTGTTGGTTCGATTGTTCCATTTGTTACTTCGGTTGTTCCATTTGTTGCTTCGGTTGTTCCGTTTGTTATTTAATGAGATCGGCACGGTCAGAAAAGCTCATTTCTCTGTTAGTAATTGATTCTGTGGCATTTCCGTCAGTACGACTCATTTTGATAGTTCTGTAAATTTTAGCGCCACTCCTTAATAATGTATACTCCGTAATAATGTAATATTTCTTTCATCAAAACTAAGTGACCTTAAAGTCAATCTGTACACTTAAATTTTATTGCTTAGGATATTGTCTACTGAACTTCACGAATCCTCTAAATCGTCCTTGGCGGCAACCACCAAAATTTATATAACAACAATCCAGGTTATATACAGGTCATATTTTCACCTATATTATATCACTAAATTCAATCGCAATCGGTTTATGTTGCATTCAGCTTTATTAACTTTATGGTGGCACACAATTACTGAAATAAATACACACTTATAATTATGCACACATTATTTTATATGATGCTTCGTGAACTATTATATCGTTTATTTATAAAAGTGTTGCTATAACAACTTACAAACAAAAACTCATCAAGTTATTATATGTCTTTATGAAATCCTACTTGGCGCCGTGTCCGGCTGAGACCTTGGAGACTCCGGCCCTACCGGAAGATCAGTGCGGTCTCTAATTTAGAATTTCTAAATAAAAAAAAATATCCGACCCCTCAGAAACTGAGAAGAGTTAGGAGTGAAGTATAGAAAACTAGAACAAAATCAATAAATAGAAAGAAATCTAACAGGAATTTGCCCAAATTTAAGACAAACAAATAAAATAAATTTTGTACTAGTAAGTTGTTTGCCAAATCTTACTAGTAGCTCCCATTCCGCAAGATTCGCTACATCTTGAGGTGTTATTTAATTTCAAACACTACCTAGTTTAAAAACTAAGGAAAATGAAAATATTGGGTGAGGGAAGATCGACAAATTGGTACGGAAAAAATTAATTCTGCTGTAATAAATTTACTACAATATTCACTCCCATCCACTTCATCACCTCTGCGAACAGTGATGAACTCGATTTAATAAGGTGACGTGAAAAAAATTCATAGTTGCAGAGTACTATTACAAGTCTAAAACTGAACGCGTATATTTAAATTATACTGTGTGGCGAAAACGGTTATTCTATTCTGTAGTTACATGTAAATTATTCGAAATTATTTGCCACATGAACACTACTCATGTCATCCGATCAGACTAAACAGTTATTATGCACTGTTATGATTGAATGGTAAGCCACGAAGTGCAAATATAATCCATCATTTCCACAAACCGCACAGCCTCATACGTAATGGTCAGTGCTCTAAATAATCATCATTATATGTAAATAAGCAATATCTCGTGGCAAAGAATACTACTGGGCACGTAGACTTACAGGTGTCCTATTATTTATTCACACTTACTATATATTATCACTTTTATTATTCATTTATTTTTATTCACATTCTGTAACACAAATACTTTATCAACACCCTGCTCTAAAGTTTGCCCAATACTCTTCAAAGCTGTTTTATTCTCCATATCAACCACTACCTAAACCATTGCACACTGATACCACGCAGGAATTTGTATGAAGTAATGCTAGATTCTTTCAATACAAACCGCAGAATAGTTACACGACATAATGTCATATTATTTATGTATACAACGAAAATTCAATATTACTGACTGTACTCAACTAAATGTGATTATATATTGAAAGCGAAACAATGAGGTTGATTACAGTGGGCAACAGTGAGAGAAAATTTGGAATTGCAGTCTAACGACAGAATATCGTTATGTAGGCAAACTTTGGTTTAAGAATGAACGTAAAGTTTACTTTTATTAATTACTCAATTACTAGGCTAGATGGGTCGTTTCACGATTAGGGGTAAGTTTCATGTCCCGTGTTAAAATGTCCTTTTCTAAACAGAATTACGATTTTGTGTTTTGGACATAAGTAGCTAGTGTCACACTAATGTACTGTCAATACGTAACTTTGAATTATTTATTTTTATTTTTTTAAATTAAATATTTTTATTCGTAAATGTCACTATCATAACGTGTCCCGAAGAACAGGTACGTGAACATTCATAGTATTTTCTGGTATATACAAGTGGGAAAATGTATTTGTTTATTTGGCCGCCTAGAGAACTTGAGCCCATTTATATAAATACATAACAGTATATTTCTTTTCTTTTGTTTTAAGGTTACATTTTGATTATGAAAGCTGCATCCCTAGCTATTAGTGTCAGTACCGTCACTACTTACGTTTTTGTTCTTAAATGCTTTCGATTTGGCAATATTGCATCCCTAACAAATGCGCAGCGTAATTCGTATCCCTTGCATGTGCGGGAGGCACATGGGCTCAAACACATGGCAGTCTGAAGATTTTTATCGTTACTTTTGTCTGTAGATGAGTTGAGTTATATTTTCTCATTGTCATAACCGTAACACAGTTTTATACTATAAATATAGTATATAATTGAATGATGTAACGTCTGTTTTGTAATCCTTATGGATCAGGTTCTTGGTGAATTCATTTCGACTTCCCACCTATGCAAGGTTTTCTAGAAATGTCTGTAATGCAAAGAAACGTCATTTCCATAACAGTCCTTAGCGTTACTTCAAATGTCGTTACGGAAATGACTTGTTGTTTTGGTAGTGACAATCAAAAGACTATGCTATATTTAAAATATGCAAAAAAAAAAAGGCAAAACGTGCTGTACTGTTATTATGCACGTAAATTTAACGAATAGAAATAATTCAGTTATCAGCTTGAATCATCAGCATTCATATTCTATTTTGATCATGCTGACAAAAAACCTTTTTACAATCTTGATTTTGTATTCAATTTTGAACCAAGAAAATGATATGTCATGCATGCAATATTTTGAAAATCAAAATTCAACATCAGTGACTAATCGTATATTTTTTTCAAAATAAATTGCGAAAACACGTAAATTGTTACGGTATGTGCTGTAAAATTTTGTTTTTAATTTTCAGTTAAAAGTGTTAAAGATTTTTCGTATGTATTTATCTTAAAGATATTTTTTTATTTGTATCATTCCATTTGTATGCTTATTTATCTCACAACAAAATGCGCTTGCAAAATGCATTCCAATTTACAGTTCAAAGCAGATAAATTGAAACTTTGTAGGGTGGTTCAAACAAATAATATAGATGAAGTTGCTCAAACTTTATGTTGTAATTCCAAATACAAATCCTGTTCATATCGAGAATGTTTGAAGCAAGTCATTGAATATGAGAATTCCAAATCCACAGAACAGAACAAAGAACCTTTAGGAAATTCACTTAGTCCATTATGCGTTGGAAGCTTTGGTCAATTTAGGAATAAATGAGTGTCCCTGTGCTAACTTTCACTGAGATAATAGTAATAAATTTAACCACAATGAAACCTACACCTACCGCCATGTTAAAAAATATCATATATACTACGTACACAGACGGAAGCTATATCAGGACAGGCCTATCGTAACCTAACACGAAATTTTTAGGATAAATGGAGTTATTAGGAGAAACACTAATCTTCAAAACTGGTTAAAAGATTACTTTAAAAGGACCGAAAAATCTTTGCACTTCACTCTGAATCTTGTCCATAGCTATGTGTATTCTCAAATATGGCGTCTGCTGAATCGAGTTCCTTGTTTTAGGTTTTCGGCTTTTTTACTGCAGAATTTTAACTGTTCAAAACGCTTTTCTGCTTCCAACGAGTTTATTTAACAAATTTGTATATTTTTTACCTGATTTCAGGTTAGTTTTCCTGTCAAAATCTCAATTTACCAGGAGCAAAATTGATGTAGTCCTACGTCAAGCGTGTCTGAAGCAGAATAATCTGAAGGCGCGTCTTAATAGTAAGGCGGAAAATATAGTTCCAATCAGAGCGAAGAAGTTTGGCGGCGGAAATTACAAAGCGAGTGAAAAATGTCTTAACGAAACCGGATTTTGGGAGAATATGGGCATCTCAGAGAGACGAAGAGAGTCTAAATTATTCTGATAAATATCAGATTGGTTGGCAATCTCAAAAATTTCTATCCAATTGCTGACCTTTGTTTCTGTATAGCATTAAGATGTATAATTTCAATAATCATCCATTTGAAATACCCATATACCCATATCATGAAATAATATATAAATAAAGAAATTATTCCCTGAAATATAATTCTTCCTAGATTATTCCGAAGCTCCCAAATTAATTTTGGTTTGAGTAAAGAACAAATGAATTTAATATATAGACCGAATATTATATGTTAGAAAATTTACAGTACGTGGTAGTTCGAAAACCATTGGGTCACCCCAAACTAAAATTCCATTTCCTTGACCGTAATGGCACATTACATGGGATAATAAAGAAGGAGCAAGAGAAATAACCCGAGTAGCAAACGAAACCTGGACAGGTGAAACCGGTTATACAACATTTACCGATGAGCACTATAACCCATCCACGATTAGTAGGCAAAAACTGTTGTCAACATATAGAAGGGAACATCGCGAGCAAGCAACAAAACTAGTTATGTAATTAAAAGAGGCATAACTGCAGCCTTGAAAAGGTAGTTATTATGATGAAAAGGGGTAGTGATTGCATCACACACATCCTTCTATCTTTCAATTAATATCGTCACATACATTATAAACTTTTTTCAGGCCAAACAAATAACTGAAATGGTTGTTTCTGTCGCCTTTCTGAGGGAAAGTATGAGGGAAATTGCTACTACGAGGTTCCTGATGTGCATTTCTATTCCCGATATGTATTTCCACGTCAACTATTCTTACCTTATCTGAAATACGGAATAGACTGGAAGTAAACTCATATCCCCGAAAGAGTTAGATGTATCGCAAAATTGAACTCAAAATTGGTCCTTCCCTATGACTTAGACGAATCACATAATGTATACATACGAAGCATCAATCTCCACTGAAATTGAATAACAGCCTGAAAATGAAAATTATGAGGCACACTGCTTCCTTGATTCTGCAACACCCTCAATTTGCACTCCTCTTTATCATATTTCAAGCCAAGTAGGTAAACAGAGAAACTGCAGTCTTTGAAGGCAAGTGTAAAGATGGTTCTTGTAAATATGATGGATGCTTATAAGATAGCTATGAATACATACATATCGCAAAACTACTTACGATATCTCATAAATAACCTCTAAAAAGAATTCAACATGGTAAAAACACATCCAGATTCATGTAAGCACAATTTCACTCAATGAAGTACTCAGAAGGGTTGGGTGAACGACATGGAGCTTCGTGAATTCCAAGGCCATACCACTTAATTGTATTGATTACAATGTCAGATCAATCCAAGGACAACGGGTTTCACTGTACAGCTTAGTACGTCTTGCAGTTCTAGTACCCTCTCGGACAAGAACATAAAGGTTGATCTGGTGTGAAAAAGAGTCGTAGAATCGTCGTATCGTTGCCTGAGACAAGTCAATAGCTTCTGTAACTGCGCCTCAATATCTTGCACCTTGAGAATGGTGCAAGATGGGGTTATAGCTGGTTTTAATGTGTTAATTTAGGAAGAGGTCAGATGATCTCGTTGGTCAGAGAAGAACATCAACATTATGTAGGCTGTTTATATACACAGAACTGTCATGTGTTTCCGGGCGTTGTTTTGTTTTAATGTATTACCAACGTACCCTCGTCTAAGAAATATCTCATGCCGATGCAGAATCTCACTTACTTTTCGCTGTGTCATCAAGGCTCCGAAAGTCATTCTTTTCCACTCTCTTCTATATTTTGAGAGAGAAAATTTTCCTGTCGAGATTCCTTTCCAATTGTACTCTCCTCTGACATTTCCTACCTTATTCTAACACTTATCTGTTGATTCATATATAACTTTCTAATGAGTTTTGGTTTTTCCCTCCAACACAACCTTCTTTATAACTTTCAATAAAAATTCCCCGTTCCCACCGTCAAAATCCTTTTCTATATATGTAACTACATCAATCACCATTTTCCCTTTTTTTCTATAAACATTTCACCGATCAACCCTTAATAATGAAATTCCACCTCTTCATCCCTTACCTTTCCTTAACCCGAACTGGTCCTCCTAAACTCCTTTATTTGTTCTTCCACACAACTCTCTATTTAGTATTGGAAGGAGAAAATTAAGCTATTTCTAGAAGTTTACATTTAAAAGTACATTTACAAGAAGAACGTAATAATTCTATTCAGTAAGTGAAGGTCGGTCACTTACAGGCAGAAATACTTATAAGTGTTTTTAGAACTAAATTATTGAAGAGAAGATTTGGGTCGAAACAAGAAATCAAATATGTTTATTTATGGCAATATCAATGTTTGACATCACTTTTTTTAGTTATCGTAATGTATATTATAAACAAAAATTACTAAAATGGGTGGCACTTTATTTAGAAATCTATTTTATTAAAACCAATTCAGGCAGGCAGTGTTGAGTATAGCAGGAGCTAAAGAAAAATACAAAAGCATGAAATTTTATACTTGACGAATAGGAATCCAAATAAGTTTTTCACAATGCAAGCTTTGCTTTGTATATAGTTAAACACAAACACACTATTTGTTGAGCAAAAAGTATATTAACATTGAAAAACTACATAAATGTTATGGTTTCACCAACTATAACACGTATGAGAATATATTGTTTTGTTGAGCAAATAATGTGTTTGTGTTTAAAGAAAATAAGTTTTTTTTAACATTGTAAAATAATATTCAATGACAAGGTTTCTGTATACACTACCATTAAATGCTGAGGTTCCTTAATGCATTGAGTAAGCTAAAAGAACTCGCCCACCAAATGTTTGATCGTCAAAATGATAAACAGTGTTACTACTACTTAAAGATGTTACATTTATACACATTTGTGAAGGCTATGTTACTTCACGGAATGTTGAATTACAATATAATGGAAGCGCTAATGGATTAAAAAAGGTCTTTTGATATCTTTTATAGTTCAAAGCTGTAAGGACTAAAAACAACAAACTGCTTTCAACGGTACATTAAATACCTTTTAACAGTGTATGTTTTATGTATTATCTACATTTAATGTATTATAGTAAGATTAAATCAAAAAATTTTGAAATAAACAGTATTAACAACTTTATTCCAAGAAACCTTACAATATAAAACAGACCATCCATACGAAGAAATCCATTAAGTATTAACATTTGTCTCTACCATTATTATTAAAAGTTTAAAGTTATCAAGTTTATTATAATCATTGTGCCTATGTTGAATTGCGTTTAACAAAAATGTCCTAATCATCCTAATCATAACATCGTTTAAGAAAAATGTATGTTTACTAAATAAGTTTCTGCTTATTTTTAACAGTCTTTCAGTTTATTACAGTGACATACTTTTAGCATTTGAACAATGAGTGAATCAGCATCATCGTACTTGGTAAAGACAACAACTCGAAGGAAATGTAAGGAATCCTAGGATTAACAGTCAATATTCTCTACAAGACTTTAAGTTTACAAAACTAATGGCCTTCAAAGTCATTATTCACAATTTTAAAAGAAATCTGATAGAATTCTTATAACAAGGGTTAGTAATTAAATAAACTGAGTATTATAACACTTCTTTCCCGATTTGAATTGATTAAATAAATGTTAGGTAGGTAATCAATTATACCTTTTAAGTTTATTTCTTAGTTTCTCTAATACTATATACATATTTCAGTAAAACCAATATGGGTAAGAAGAATATTTTGTACACAAATGTGTGGAATTTCTACACCCCATTCCTATTGGTATCCTCAAACTCCATCTGCAGTTGTTTCCAAGTAGTTTTCATTAGTGTAACGTAGTGCGTCCAATAAATATAATTAAAAATTGCAAATGTCAAGGGAAAAACAATCAGGGCAATTACATCCACAATTTCCTGTCTTCTCAGAAGAAATTTAATTCTATTCCAAAACTTCTTACAAGAACCATGATTGAGTTCATTGCTCTCCTTTTCATAACGTGTTGGTATCTGAAAATACATTTCATTTTATATATACAGAATCATAATTGAAAGACGATGACACATTACTTCACAATATTTTACTTTGAGTAACTAAAATGAAGAACATCGGTAAAAAAAAGTTAGTGAGAACTGAAAAAATGACAGAATGAGAATATGTTATGCAATATAATAAATCTGATCATGGCGCTCCACACACGTGCTCATATTACCCAATATCGAAATTTCGGGACACTTCTCATAAAATATATCAATGCATATTACACAAACGCAAAATATTTTTTTAAGACTTACATGTACTTAACCTATTGTGCTAATGTAACATTAATAAAACAGGTACTGTATGACATGAAACATGTGGACTTCTCTCGAATTTTAATTTGTGGTTGAAACGCATGTTGTGATTTCCGCTCAAAAATATTGTTATTCACTTGCCTTAAAATGAAGTGTAACTATTGCAGTGAATTGTAATAATCCACTCATATTTGACGTGTTCAGAGTACAAGAGGTTCTAGTCTCATTATCAAAGTTCTGAGAAATACATAAACAATTAAACACTGTCTTTTCTAATTATGAGAGTTATATACAATTGTACATGAGTATGACTCCTTTTACAGAAAATCCTCCAAATTGTACTCTATTCTAAGTGTAAACTGGCATTTTAGATTTTACATGAGAATAACTTATACCATATTACAATGGAGTTAATGAAATTTAATTTATGGAATATAAGAAACCCCGGAGAAACATTTATCAATGAAATCAATTCTTTTATTTGTTCCCTACAGTAAATGATTCTTGACTGAGTGCTCACTGAATTGTGACTACCCCTCCACACAAGAAAGCTGATTACATGACCAGCCTGCAATACTACCAGCGTCCGAGCTGATTACATGACCAGCCACGCTGGTAGTATTGCAGATAAAGAACAGATTTCAAGCTACATGTTGCCAGACAGCACGTAGGTGAACACGATTCATCAACATTCGAATAAGGCATTGTTGTCGGTACTCGAAAAATAGGTGTGTCAATAAGCCAGACAGCAATACTTGCCGGATGGCCGTTCCTGTGTACTGAAGCTGTACAAGGAGTGGGAAGAAAATGGGATAACAGTTTCCAAAACACAGAATTCCAGGGAAATGTCAAAGTTCAACACGTGTGGTTACCGTAGTGTCAGACAGCTCGTGACAGATAAACAAACAATCAGTATCCCGGAATTACTTAACCAATGTAGAGGTGGATGCACAGATCTGTGAATTCTGTACATCAACTATACAGAATTCACTAGCACACAGGAAGTTCCACAGCAGACGACCAACTCGTCACCAATTCCTTACGGCTCGTAACCGCCGACTTCGTCGCACTTGGGTTCAGGAACACGCTAATTGGACCGTAGATGATTGGCAAAAATTTGTTGATGCGATAGATCAAGGTTTGTACATCTCTTCTCGGACAGATGTATGCAAGTGTGGAGCCAAAAGCAAGAAGCTATGAGCTTCGGCGCCAAAAGCAAAAGATTTATGCTACCCTTGTGTATTGTGCGTATTGTACATTCAGGTAGTGGCGGCTGTATGGCTTCTGTTTGAATGGACTGGGACCGTTGTTGTACATGAACCAAGCGTCACATCAATTCTGTAACAGCATGTGTTAGAGGATCACGTACACCCTACAATTCAACGCTTCTACTCACACGAGAACGGCATTTTCCAGGACGACAATGTGAAGTGCCACCAAACCAGGACAGTACATAATTACCTTTGGGAACATTCCACGGAGCTACAGCATATGAATTAGCCGCATAACTCACGGGATCTTGAGCAGATACCTAGAACGGAATAGTCTATAAAGGAAAACTCATCGAGAGAAGTGAACCGACGGACAGACGTTTTGAAATGCTTTCTAGGTATGTTGAGTCCATAAAACAGCTAAATTCATTGGAATGTCGAACTCGATTTCTGAAAGATCTCCATACACTCTTCTCTCATATAGTAGCTCAAAAGTAATAGTATATACAAGATCTTTATCTTTCATAGTTGAAGATGATGCAGTTTTCGATTCCATGTTAACCAGTTTGGTTTGTAACAATTTAAATGCTTCTGACAAATTTACTTAGTCTTTATAAAGTGTCTTTGATTACTAATACTGGTACACTGTTATACATTATCCACTCCTGATAAAAAATAAAGTAAGAGAAGAAAATTATCAGCAATAATCTTAAAGAGTATGTCATGATCTAAAAATAGCGCAAAGCAAATAGCGCATAGTAATTTAACAATACTGGAACACCAGAAGTCGTTTCTCTAAAAGAAACTTATAATGAGATACGGCCCAACTTCATGTATAGGGTTTTGTAATATACAGTCAATTATTATAGTTATTAAGTACTCTTTCGGCAAGTCCTGGACTATTAAGGATCTTTTTTCAATTTTAGATTTGGGCGTGGAACTGTTTCTTCCACATTTCTCGATCTTCAGCTTCCTCTTTTATCTCCCAATATTTTCCTCTATTTCTCAAATCATCGATCAGCTGTGTTCTTCTTCTTCCTATCCCTTGGTTCCGTTTCATCTTTCCCTCTATAGCGGTGTGAAGAATATTTCTTCGTAAGATGTGTCCAATCGGATTGCCCTTTCTAAGAAGGATGCTGGCTAGAAGAGTCTTTTTCTCTCCTATCTGCTTTAAAACATCTTCATTTGTTGCCCTCTCTGTCCATTTTATCTTATTAATTTTCAACCATGAAGTCCAATGCTCCATGTGTAGCACTTGATCAACTTCTTTTTAAGTCCAATATTGAGCTGCTAAGTGTGATCTTTTCTTGTTGAATGTTACTTTCGCTATCGCAAATCTTGACCTTATTTCTTTGGTGCAGTAAGCGTCTTTCCTCAAAATACTTCCCAGATACTTGAAATCATCGACTTCTGCAAGTTCTCTTTGTTCTACTCTGATCCGTAAGAACGTGTTTCCACGAAATATTCACATGACTTTCGACTTTTCGATGTTGATTTCCATTCCACATAGTTTTCTAGTGTCAAGTATGTTGTCAAGCATCTCCTGTACTCCTTCGGTTTTAGTTATTATAACCGTATCATATGCACTGAGAAAAATAATTGTAGGTGGCGTACTTAAAAAGATAGGTTACATGCGGAATTCCTTTAGTTTTTTGGACTTAACGCTCAGCAGAACCCGTTTTACAATACTTTCTGTATAAGTGTTCCATCTATACGTACTTTCCGTATGAAACAATATAGGCGGTCAGGATCTCACATACAAATGGATGTATATAGCATATAGCTGACGAAGATAACATAAGTATATGCATGTCATATACGGAAAACTGTTAGATGTCAGACATCCTGCTACGGCATGATGTAACATATAAGGGCAGTGCCTATGTAGCATACGGATAACGTATGCTCCGTACTGACTTCTATAGTAAGCAAGAGGATACCGTATATTTGTACAATATACCTCTGTCCGGAGAACGGATTTTTCTCTGTGTGTATACCTGATCTTGTTAATGATCTTGAAATCTCCAATTATCATTAATGATTCCTTCATAAAACATTCACTGGAAATGTTGAATAATTGGAGCGATATACTACATCCTTGTCTGACTCCTCTCCAAACTATTGGTTTCTCTTTCGTTCGCAACTTCACTCTTTGCCCCATGTACAGATTTTGAATGATATTGGAACGTATATATATTTCACCTTGTATTAAGATAATAGTTGATTTGGATTTTGAGTTTAACGTCCCTTTCAGCAGCGATGCTATGATTAACGTGGAATCCAAAGCACATGAGCCCCTGCCGGGAATCGAAGCCGCGTCTCCCACGCCGAAAGCGCGTACGCTAACCGCTTAGTCATGAAGGAGCTCTGTATTAAGATATTAGTCTAAGTTAGTCGTCATATCTGTTACATACAATAATACATTGCCCCTAATTCCAGCACTAGATTATTGCGTCCTTCTTATTCGTTTAGATAACATCACTGGAATAATGATCTGTGCCAAAAGGCATATATGTATTTCTCCTTTGCTAGGATATCGACTTAAATATCTATTTGATACATGTTAGTTGTACACAAAAATTCTAATAATTAATTTAAATGATTTAGCTTCACAAACGGGAAAGAGGATGAGTATATTAATAAAATGAATAATTTAAGAACTAATTTAGCGAATGTTGTAAAGTTATTTTAACATGAACAAATACGTATATAACACGTATTACCACATAATTATTAAATCTTGAAGGTATAATGCGTATTTCTTGCAGATTCAAATCCTTGTCACGTTCCTTACAAAGTATTTGGTACCTGATGCCACAAAGTATAAAAGCATATTCTACAAGGGCTCCCACAACAAGGCTCATGCACATGATAAACCAAATTTCTATTGGCTTCACGTGAAACGAATTTCCTAAATTCTTCCTGAAATCACAAAAAAATATAATGTTGTATTCCAACATAAAGTACACTTAATTTAAATCATGTAATTTTAATTTATCAAAGCATACCTGTAAAGGTAACCAAGAAAATTCTCTCGCTTTTTCATCCACCACCTTCGAACATCGATATCTCACCTAAGACGTAACTAGAAGATTAAAATAGTCTTCACCGACATCAACGGATCTTCGGCCAACGTTCTGGAAGGCTATGGATTCCATCACAGTAGACCTTAGTGGGCCGTGAAACGAAGAAGGTATTAAGAACATTTTGCAACTCTACTAGAGAGTTCAACTGGCGTCCTCTAAGATGATTGTCCAAGGCATGGTACAGGTGATAATCGGATGGTACAATGTCCGGGATGCATGGTGGATGCAATAGTGTTTCCCATCCAAGGCATAGAATGGCGTCCCGAGTCATCCTAGCCACGTGGAGCTTAGCGTTATCCTGTAACAGGAGGACATCTTCTCGATTTAGAAGTGGTGACTCCGCAGTTTTATGTTTTTCTTGAACACGGCTCAATTTCTGACAGTTGCATTGATGTTCTGACCAGCTGGTAGCAGTTCATGATGCACGATGCCGCGAGAAGTCCACCAAGCACAATGAGGACCTTATTCTAGTGCAGTTCTGGTTTCAGCTTTTTCGGAACCGGTTGGTGGGATGCTAATCAATGACGACGGTGCCGTAGAGCTTTATACAGGGTTCAATTCTCTCCACATGTTAACACCCTGTCCACAAATGGCTCCATCTTCAAACGAGACAGTGAAGAAACACAGGTGTTTTCTCGCGTTATCTTCTGGCCCGGAATCAACTTGTAGTACTTCCCAAGTTGAGTGGAGGTGTTCCGGGTAGTTTCTACTCACAATGAATTGTAGTCCCAGTTCCTCAGATGCCTGGCCACTATTCGGCACAATTGCTGCCTGAATATATTCATTTTGGACATGCGTTGATCGTCCGGCACATGGTATATCTTTGAGTGTTTCGTCACCGTCCTTAACTTTGTTAAACCAACGCTGCGCTGTCCCTATAGTCACGTTATCCTCGCCAAAGGCCTGGCATCTCTTCCGTCCCGCTTCAGTGGCGTTTGACACCAGTCTGAACTCGTACAGCATGCACGCCCTTATCACACTCTGTGGAAGTCCCATATTCACTCTGTAGTATGTTGGACATACTCACACCAACAACTGACCTCCACCTTATCTCCATTCGTATTCAACTTACGGTGTGAGAATCAATTGAACACAGACCTCCACAAAAAGCGACAGAATGTTCTTGCCTATCTTTGTATATCCACTTGTATAGAATTAAAATAGCTTCAATTAGTGAGTATTTTGTTTTTGAATCTCTGTAGATTTGAAGACTTCTTTTTGTTTTTACTAAACAGTAAATTATAAATAGATATACATAAACTACAACGAAGTGTTAAATCATTTCCTTAAAGGAAACGTATAAACCAAATACGACTGTGTGTGAGTGAGTGTTTGTGTGTGTGTGTGTGAGAGAGCGAGAGCGAGAGAGAGAGAGAGAGAGTAACGCAATTACTCCTGAACGAATCAAAATTGTACTTCTCATGTGTGCCTACTTTAGGTCTTCATTTTAGGTCATAATGATCTTGTTGTCATCTTTGATTCGAAATTCTCGTTCTCTGACCACATCTCCTTAATAGTTAAAAAAATTATTGCGTATGCTGGGGCTTCTTTACCGATTCACTGAACTACGCCCTGTGGCATCATTAGTAACTTTCTATAAAACTCTTATAGCACCCAAGATAGAAAACTCCTTTCCCTTTGGGCCATGGCCGCACCTACACACCTCTCTAGACTTAAGACTGTTCTCAATTTCTTTATTGCAATAGTACGTTTTCGTGTTCCCGAACTTATAATATTACCTAAGAAGGAAATTTTGCGATACTTTAATATCCAGACGTCGGTAGTATGCAAAAATAACTCTTATCTGAAGTTTCTTCATAAGATAGTTAATGGAAACCTAAAATCAGAAACCCTACCACAACAACTATCCTTACGTTTCCATTTCCCCAAAACCCGGAATATCCACCTATTCTATTTTGCACACCCTAGGTTGACAATTATACAGAGGTCCCTTTTTCACAGAGTACCGAACTATTATAACAAACTAACTAGTGAGGTGGACATTTTTTCGAGCTACCCAGTGTTTGAAAGAGCAATAAAACGCATACAGGCCAAAAAATATTACCTGTGCACTCTTTGTAAATATTATTTATATTACCGGTATTATTGCTTTTATTTAATGTTTTTATTGTTTCTGTCCTTTTTCTTTTCTTTCTGTTCGTGCTTGTTAACATTTCCCTGTGTAAAATGGCAAAATTATGCTCTTTCTGGTATTTGTTATATATATATATATATATATATATATATATATATATATAATTATTTTTGTTACACTAGAGAATTATGCAAGATGGCCAGTATGATACATATAATGAAATAGACATTTCTTCCAGTCACCGGATATGAGTTTTGATAAACTATACTACAATATAATAAAATAATAGATTACTTACGAACTATTAAATGAAATTATAACTTTAATGTTGACTTACCTAAGAGAATCAAAAGTAGAAACTAGAGTGAGAAGTGTTGTGGTGAGAAGAGCAATCCTTCCAGGCACCACCTGTGGGTTGATAATAAAACTGCACCATGATACTACAACCAAAAGGCCACTCGGAAAGTAGGTCATTAGTATATGAGTGGAAAGATCACGATACAAAATTATGCTAAGTCCCACTGCAGATGGTTTGAAACCTGTAGAATATTATACAAGTATTTGAAGAGCTTGTTTATAAATACCACTAAAGTCATTTTTAATCACTTGAAGTTTTTGTTGCCATTTTGCATTGTTAGGGCAAGTTACGCTGGCCTAACAGATCGTGGGCTTAGGCTTAGACTCAGAAACCACTCGAGGTTCAGTGATGCAATTTTACCCACTTGTTATAGCCTAACCATAATCTATGTTGCGCAAATTTGAGATTTTTCACTTGTGTTCTTTAAGAGATATTTGATGGTGAAAATACACAATTTTCGAAAATTCGCAATGTTTAAAATTTTCCAGAAAATCAAGTATATGGTTCTCTTACCTGTAACTTGTTTGGGACGTTGCTTACCAGCTAGTCTCTATGTACATAAACTATTGAAGGTAAGTATCATTTATTTAGTTTCAAAATGAACATTTAAAAATAGCCATTTCTAGGTTTCCAACCTCAATGTTCGGAGTTTTTTTTCTTTCAACGTTCTGAAGTACGTCTCAGTATGCACGGAACACAGAATGTTATCCATTCTATTAACTTTCATATGGTTTTGGTTTCAACTCATTATCTTTAAAACCTAAAAACTTACAGCGTTTAACGTAATCCTCTGAAAAGTGCAAAATACCTTCAGGCGCCTATACAAAATGGCCGCTACGACCAAACCTGCGCAGCTAAAACATAAATGAATACCCCTTTTTCAACTCCCTGAAAGTGGTACAATCTTAGGTAAAAAAAAATCATTTGGCTTGCCCTGTATTCAAAAATGGCACGCTGAACACGCTTTTTTTGTACAAGGGACATAAAATATTTATAAAATTCATTTCCCAATCTGAATGCTGCATTGTTAACAAGGTGGGGGCTCACGGGAATAGCCTACTGAACTGACCATGTAGCTTTTCCATTTCATATACTGTACAGAGCCCAGTATGGAACCCAAAATTCTCCTGCGATTGGAAAAAATCCGATGTTTTAGATTAAAATACAACTATTTCCAACACTTTGCTCTCTTTTGTTTTTCGTAGGGGCACGGTTGCTCAGTGGAATTGCGCTTACTTCTGGTGCTTGTTGTCCCTGGTTCTATCCCCGACCAAGTAAGTTTGTGAAGGACAACATTGTATTCGTGTGGTTTCTCGGCGAACTCCAGTTTCCTCCCACTTTCTCATTCCACCAATTATTATTTATGTATGTTAAGAAATTGACAGGGAACCAAAGTGGGTTAAATTGCCCATATCTAACGTAAGAGTTTGTGAAAGGTGGTGGTAAGATTAATTTCAAGGATTTTATTCTTGCTTTAGTTTATTTTCATGCTTGTTTACATGAATCAACTATCTTGTCATTCTCATATTGTGCAATCATAAAATTTAAAAAAAATATTTTTCTATATCTTTTTCTTTTGTTTACTGCTACATCTTACTCTCTTATCGATTGTGCGAAAGTAGAGAGATGAGACATAGCAGAACCTATATGTGATGAAATGCCACAATGAATAAAGCAGCCATTTTGATTGTCATAGTCGATACCCTAACACCGATCTGTACTAAGACTGCTGTATTTTGACTATTCGTATTAAACTTTCAAGAAATCGCCATAGCACTTTTGTCGTTTCAAGGGTGAATAAAAAAGTTCCAGCTTTTAGTCTATAGTTTTTACGGCTTACAACTTCTTGATAGCTATGTTACACTCAATCAGAGTTTTATACTTACGAATAATTATTATGTATTTTTTCCTGGAAACTTTTTCACATGCAATAGGTACGGGATCTCTCTTTACTACTAACATAACGTTATCAAAAACGGATCTAGTTATATGAAGTGTAATGTATAGGCATTTATGGAGGATATCCAATTCAAAAGACACTTTCAAATGAGTCCTCATAGCTTCGAGGTCTTGATAGGTCTATAAGTCAAGAAAATATTAGATTCTACTAACAGAATGAAAATGATTTGTTTCCTCTCCTCATAAATACATTCTTAGTGATCTCACTATTCTTAGTTATTCAGTAAAGTTAAACAACCTTGACGATTTTTGAAAATGGGTTAAGTAACTCTTTCGTGGAATTGCTTTATACAAGGACGATGAAGATGAAACAAATAATAAATTATAAATATTGAGTAAATAATTATAACTGTAGGTACACTATAAGGAAATTTTCGAATAATTTGAAATTGCTTCATTTTTAAATAAAAATGTTACTTACTGTACTTATTCTTTAATGCATGTTCCTGGGCATTGCCAGAATCAAAGGCCCCAAGATAGATTATGTCTCTCGTTGAGTGTATTTTCTGTGGAATCAGCCTTGGATCTGTATATCAGGTACAATCCTGTCATTACCTTATGTGAATTACGAAAATCCAGGAAAATTCTCAGCCAGGATTGCTGACCTGAAAAATGTCTTACAACGTTTCGACCAAGAGAAAATGAACTATCGGATACAGACATTATTCTAAAATATACTTCTGTAAGATACGTAAGCAAGAGTATCTCGTTTAAGAAATTGGAACAACAATATTAAAATAAGCAACAAAACTCACCATACACAACTTCGACAGTAGTTGTGTTAAACCTACATTTGAAACTCGGAAGTTCCAATTCTGTCTCACCCCAGAAGCCGTCTTTCATTTTTAGAGGATTGTCATCCCATAGCAATTTCATGTACGTCGAAGGTATACCTGAAATTGAATAAAATATTAAAACGTGAGATCTAGAGCCTGTCATCTGGATATATATATATATGGAAAGAAGAAAATAGATATCATACCAGTAGATGAGAAGTCTAGTGTAAGTCCTCTCTTTGCCAAACTAGTACTGAGCTACTGATAAAAGGAATGCCACTGTTTCATTTTATGATTCTGATTTGAGTAATGTAGCGATTAAGCTTGATATTAAAAGTTAACAATTCCTTTAGGAGAACTTTGTGAAAATTATAATATTATCTAAACTGTATTCAATAAATAACTTGCAGTTATCGTAATAAACTAGGACGCACTTAATTATATAGAAGTATATAGATCTGCTATCAGTCACTCGTATATAATATTTTGATGTAATTTCACGAACACACTTTCAACGTGAAATTTTGTCATACGATGTGATATTATAGTGTTTAGCCGTGCCTAATTTCGCGTAAGGTTACATTAGGGTATTTTTGGGTCACAACAAACCTGCTGAAAAATAATTCACAAGTTTATCAGGCTGTCTTTGTGTGTGTTAAAGGAACTTGCTTTAAATATAAAGCGATGTAACATACTAAATGTAATTCCTAATTGTGTGATGTTTACATAAACCATACGTGTTTTGTGGAATACTTTTAACTTGTTTAAAATTAGTTGAATTTTTATTTAATGTATAGCATTAGAGCTATTTACTCGCAAACATGGTAGTGGCTGTCATTCCATTAGATGTATTCTAACAGAAAACTATCAAACTGTGTGAATGTTTTCACCCTACGTAATCGCATGCTACATTTCTTTATTTGTATCTATCAGGAAATGATATCAGGATGGACTGGATCTGGTACCGCCATAGTAACATTTGTTTCGGTTTCTGAAGAAGTTTTATATGAGGCCTGTAAAAGCAGCGTGTCACATTCTTGGACACCAGAAGCACCACAAGTTCTCTCGCAACGAAATTATATTGTTGTCTCGATAATAGCAGAGCTTAATGGACAACATGGTGAGATTCCATAATTCTGTTTTCAAATCACCCATTTTGTCCCGTAAAGGCTCAATGCTGGAAAATCTGATAAATTAGAAATTTTCTTTGCTCATGAGATTCAAAGAATTCACGCTTCTCAATTCTTAAAAACTGATGAATGTTTGTCAATAATTATTCTAGAAGACACAAGTAGATGAACTGTAACAATGTATTTGCCTACTTTCTCAAATGTATTGATAAGGTGTCCACTTCTGTGAATTGTTTTTGATGGAAGAATCCGAAAAATACTTACTTGAAAAGATGTCCCATTTACACTTTTGTACGTCCATTGGATACAAGTCGAACTCCATTTCACATATTAAATCGAGAGAACAGCTGAAAGTATTATAACAGTAAATTGAATTCTGTTTGAAATAGAAAGGCAATTAATAATGAGTAAAGTCTATTGTAAGATAGTTACTAATCTTAAATCAGGTCTTAAATCAGGTCTTAAATCATGTATTACCCCTATGTTCTGTAAACATACTGTCATATATCTGTATACATTTTGCAATGGGGTCTGGGGGACTCCCAATTCTTGAGATGATGATACATAAAATATCTGAAATGAGTAACGATTCTTTGCTACTTTACTTTTGTTTTAATATGGAAATATAATAAGTAGGTAGTTTTTTTTTTCTAGAAAAGTCATGTAAGGTACCATCGTGGAGGATTTCAAAATAAATTGGTGCTCCATTCGAAGTAATCTCCAGTGTACTGCAATAAACATGTTTTCAGCAAACTAGCCACTCGTACGTTTATAATATTAACGTAATATGAATAATGTTTTCTGAACATGAACCGAGGACCTAAACTTATATTGTGTCCTCATCAGTTTGGTAAAATTAATTCGGGGTATAAATTTAAAACGTTGCCGGAGTCCTCAAACTCCAATGTCCATTTGCAATTAAATCCCTGGTTGAGATTCATCATGAACATAGGTATTATGCCATTAGAGACAGGTCAATTGTAACAACTGAGATGCTTCCATATTCCATGACCTTCTGCTAACTTCTTCGTTTTCATTCACTAATTTTCAGTTTTGTTATCGTCCAACGTCGGAGAGAAGGTTATGAATTGGTATGGAAGATTTGCTATAAATAAAGAATTTGAGAGGATTTTACTTAAAAGAGAAGAAATGAAAAAAGAAAGCAAGAGAACGATTCAGAGAGAAAAATTAGACAAGGATAATTTAATAACAAAAATGTATTCGGCAGGAAAGTATATTTTTAAATTCACAAATGTGCAATTCAATTAGTGGAAGTGTAAAAGTACAAGTGTTATTTTTCAATGAAGGGGAGGAGCCTAATTAAAAGTTGATCTCCGACAAGTATATAAGAGGTGACCAACTCCCAAAGAGCTAGAAGGAGTGGAAGTCTGATGGAGACACAGTTAGTGTATTAAAAGTGTTACGTTATTGTGTTTTATATATTTTTATTACAAAACTTTGCTTAGTGTACGTTTGTGTTTAGGTTTACCGTATAGAAAGAAGGTCTGATAGAAGAAGGTCTCCTTTAACTTTTGCGATAAGTATCGTGAATGATTTATAAGAAATCAATTGCGCCTAGCAAATTCCTTTCTTCCAGTATAATTCTAAACTAGCTGGGTACGTACACTCTCAATACAAAAGTGGCTAAGTTAATACCACCAAGAGAAGTGTCTTCCGTTGAAAGGTTCGCGATTTCATATGGTTAGCCACCTAGATTAAGATAAATCCTCTGCTTAAAGTCCTGTTAGTTGTGGTGGACATTTTTGTTACTGAAGAACTTTAAAAAGTAACATTCCGATACTCTTGATCAGTAATCAAGACATTGACGCTTAATAAGTTGATGATACAGGTGACAGTAACACACTTTACTGTTCAATTCTTACATCCTACTAGAACATTCCCTATGGGTCTTAGGCGTGTACTAAAAGCTATTATTCGGCCGTCAATGTAATAAACAAGTGTAAAGTAAACCATTTTGGTTTAACGAGCAAATCAACCACTGAACAGATAAATTAATATTTCGTTCCAAAATTTTAATCACCTTTCCTTTCGGTTCAACTTAACGACTTTTCTGCACCAGACACAGCATCAATATGCTCTATGATAGCAGGTTTCCATTAGAGAAGTTCAGTCATGCTGTTCACCATTGCTGGAATAAAAAATGTGCCCGAAACTTACTTCCCAGTTCCCGGATCGACATAATATGCATCGCAGTGAATCTCAGTCTAGAAGTTTTGTACGTACGATTTCAAAGGCAATAGTTTCATCTATTCGACAACGAAAATAAAAGCCAATTAGAGCCGCCAAGATTTCAGATTATTTTTGAATGGTTATTGGCAGTATTTGTCTTTCTCTTCGTTATCGGCTTCTTTCGAAAACTGTGGGAAACTTACGGACGTTACGATGTCTAAATTTTAAAGCACTACACTTTTTACTACAGTTGCAGATCTATCCGAAATTAGAAAATGGTCGTTAGGTGATACTGTGTTAAACAGAAAAGCACGAATTTTTGTTTAATTATCACCTAGTTTACGTTTTCGGGCATTACCTTACTAAGCCGTACACACTTCCTTATCTATAGCAAAACATTATGTATATGAATTATTATTTTTTTCGAATACTAAAAGATTAACATTTCATGTCTTTTATTCGAGGTACGTATTTTACTGAATTATATATTGATATTGGTGTACTGATAATCTGTTATGTACGAGGAATGATCGAAAAGAAAAGTTACAAAGCATAAAGTATTTATGTTATTCACTGTAACTGAGCAAAACTTTATTTGTACATTAATAACATATCTATGATGGTACAGATTTGAAGACTTCGGATTCTGATCATGTATACCGGAGAAGAGAGTATTAGAAAACATGACTCGTCTGAAAAATTGGTCAAGTGTAGAAGTGATGTTAGTGGTGCAATCCGTGTGGGCCAAAAACACTATACTTGCGGGTATTCATATGCAGATTGTGAAGGTGTATGGGGAGAGCTAAATTTTAAGCAACATGCATTGAACTGATTTCGTGGCTTTAAAACATACCGGACCTATATCCTTAATGATACCAATGAACACAGAGCTAGACTCATTACCTCAACAGCTAACGTGACTTTCGTCTTTTTCTTGTTCTTCAGCAAAAAAATGACTGGCCACTTTAACTCTCATGTGATTATGCCAAAACCGCAGTCTTGCGGTAGATACGTGAACTTGACACGGATTTCTATGCAAATGGTGTAGAAAACTTTATATACGACTGTGATAAGGGGTTAAAGAAAAACTGTTATTGCATCCAGGATTATTGTTGAGTGCTTTCTATCATCAGGTGTATTGATATTCCAGCTATGTCTTGCACATTCGAAGTAATTGACTTTGTAACATTTTTCTCGATCACCTCTCGTATGATGATACTGTGCCAACTTGAGATATTTTAAACTTTTCGTTTCTTTACACAATTTACAAACATGAACGCTTTAATAAAGCATAAAATCAAGAGTATAAAGAGTGGATGCTAGTATATATCTTAGTACCTAACACGATACGTAAGAAGATTCTCGGAACTATTGGTCAACCCCAGACCAAACAAAAGTAGTAGTTGTGATTCTCCTGTTCCATGGATCTTCTTCAGTGTCTTCAGAGGACTGAATGATATTTCAGGCAGCCATATTTTATTCTTTATTTCATCCGATAAGTAAGCAATTCCATATTTGTCTGTTTCTAGCCGTGGGTCACTCCAATAGAAGCTAATTACTACTTCTAATGTAATTTCCTATAAATAAAAGAAAACAGACAATTTTGTTACACTATTAAAGAAAGTTATTTACCAATTATCGACATTTAATTATATATATGTTAATTCATTATTTTACCATTTTCGAAGTTCTTTGTATCACTCAAACGTCTCAACAATATATCACATCTCCGTCCTTAGTCCTCTATTGCACACGAAATTAGAACAAACATAATATTTTCGGTTTTAATGGTTATCCCATTAGATCAAGGACGGTAATAAATCGGAGTCTTGTGACTTTGGCATAGATAAGTATTTAAAAAATAGTCCATATTTCGTCTTTAAAACTTTACTGAAACCAGGGCAGGTTGAAATTTTCTGCGAATTCCCACGTATGTGTATGATTAGTTAAAGTTCTGGTGACAGTTCTGATAAAAAAAAATTATTGGGTAGAGTGGCCCACATTGCCTACATATTATGTTTCACAGTGGAACAACATTAAAAACAAAAGTGATCACAATGGCAGTCAGATTGAGTTCTGCCATCTTAAATTTCATTTTTTTAAATAAAAGTTACCATGCAAAACACCATCTATATGCAGCTTTTCGCAGCAGAGTAATGGTGATGGGAAATTGGCAAGATGTGTTAAGTCCGTTAGAAATGGCAGTAAACACATTAAAAGAAGAAAGTATTGTATTGGCTGTGGTTTTTTATGCTCGTTTATATGTCTTTTACAGGAGTATATAAGTATCCGTCTATATTACTAAATTATATATATGGGTTTATATTGATATAATTTTTAGTGAAAATCGTATGTGGTATTAAAGTATGTGTTCAGTGGTACATTTTGGTTAATGATTCTTTTGCAGAATTGTTTTATAATTTATATATGATAATGCTTATGTGTAGTTAGGCCTATTTAGTAAGCCTAACGCTATAGGGAAAGTTTCTGTTTAACTATCAACTCCAGGACATACAAGAAAATTTAAATACATGCTAACAGGTGACAGTAGATTTATTATGACAGTACCTGATATTGATTGATTTCAGTATTAATCCTTCTATTAGTAACACTAAATTTAATTTGTCTCAATATAGTCTTCAAAATTAAGTGTCAATATGTGAAATATGAGCTCAGGTTCCGTGGTTTGAGGTGGTCATGAGTAAGGTTATGAATTATAATTTCTAAACGATCTTCAGTGTCAGAATCATAGGTATTCTGCCATTATTAGCAGGTCACTTGCCGCAACTGAGAAGCATCCATGCACCACGGTCTTCAGTATGATAGGTGATAAAAAATAATTTAAAAATGTGAAAGTACATAATAGTGTGTCAATAATAAATATGTTGTTAATAACACACTAAATAATGGACGAATCATGTTTTCCTTATATGTGGTGTCAATGAGTGCTTCTACTAAATGTTTAGAAGAATTTTAGAAGAAATTCATATGGTTATGGCAGCAAATTTAACATGGGGAATTTTAAAGGGTCATTTGATGAGAAAACTTTATAACTCAATTAGTGCGAGGTTCATTAATGTGACGATGGTGCAGCTCTCTAGTTTCATCTTGCTCGTTTTTCCCATATATTTGGAGAACTGCTCACGCTAACACTTAGCGGTTGTCACAAGAGAAAAAAATATTGGTAAACACAAAGAGTTACTTGGGAATAATGGGAACTTAAATCTAGGGATTGAATAAAGGCTCTTGTTAATATTAATCGAATTTTATTTACGTGATTGATTAAGCAACATACATCTCATTACTTTGGAAGTTATTTAGTATTCACTATAGTTACTTTACTTTCAACATTTCTCTGAGGATAGACGGCGAAATGCAATTATACGACTGTCACTCTTAATCGTGAGAGCTTTATTGTAGGGGGACAAAACATAGTTGAGTGTGATATGATATCCCCAATACAAGAAAATGGTACTATAAGAATCTTTGTTACGTACCTTGCTGAATTCTTGTAAGGCTGAATAAGTCGTTACTCTTATGGTCATCACACTCACTGTGGAACACCTGAGGACTAACTCTTGAATCACCGAGGGCTGGGGATCCTAAGACGTTTAAAGGATATCGGGCCACACCCAAATTTCGTGGTGATCAGACCATAATTTGCGTCAGATTCCTAAATATAGAAACCTATTGCCCTTTTAGCCTTCTCATTGGTTCTCACCAACTGCCGCACCCAGGATACGATATAGATGACACATATACACGTGTACAATATACGACGCATGATTCAATGTCACGCGTCCCAGAATCATTCAAAGCATCCGTAAACACTGACTAAATTTCCTATGTTACTGCATTGTTGCGGTCATAGTTCAATATCAGGTATCCTGTTTTTTGTAATATCAATTATCTTCACTGAGTAAGCTTCCTATAACATTGCGTCGTTGTGATAATATCAATTGCCTTCATCGTTTACATATTTGCCTTCTCTTGTTGCTACCTCTAAGCAAATCAAGAGAACAAAAGTGTCTGAATAAACCCATTAATTCAACTTTACTCAATTAAGGGCAAAAGATAATCATACTTTAAGCTTATCGCCACATTAATATCTGAACGTATTCATCGAATAATAGAGGTAAACGAAAGAGCATAACGATACATTAATTCTGTTGTGAATGCTTCTAATCTATTTTTTTAAAAGTTTCGAAACCAAATTGGTTGTTATTATCATAAACGGTTTGAAAGCGTCTATAAAACATAAGTACATTTATAATACTACCATGTGGTTTATCTGAGCTACGTCGAAGAGTATTTGAATATCAACAATATAGAGAGTCTAGACATTAGCGTAATCGGAACATAACAGAATTAATGTGTCAAATTATACTACTAATTGTTGTAAATACTTCAGTCACAAATCAGTAACTATATATCATTTATTCGTACTGCAACAGCATCAGGTACTGAATCTCAAAGAAAAATTAAAGGGTAAACAAAACATATTAGTGGTAAGAGGTTTAATGTAGAGTCAGTGACAAATTTGGATAATGGTGAGTCTCATTTTGTCAATGAAAGCCTCAACTGTTTAGGCAAAGAAATCTATATCGATTCATCTCTTTTAATTTTATGAATCACTTTTTTCAAAATTTAGTCTGAAAAAATTAAAATGCGTGAAGGTCAACAATTTGAAGTCCTGACTACTTCGGAAAACTTTACCCAGAAATATACAGCAGAAAGTTAAACATTGTGTTGTAATCTACGGAAATCATTATGTAATTGGCATCTAGTTGTGGCATCTCAATCTTAAACTACAAATTTCAAAATCTATGTTCGTTACATTATAAAAAATAATATTCAATTATGTTTTTCATCTTTAACAACTGTTCTATTTGAGGCTGAACTATGGACATACACTTGTATGTAGAGTTGAGTTGAGTTGATTTTGAGTTTTACGTCCCGTTCAGCAGCGAGGCTATATGAGAGTGGACCTACTGATTAAGGTGGAATCCGAACCACATGAACTCCCGCCGGGAATCGAACCCGGGCCTCCCACGCCAAAGGCGCGTACGCTAACCGCTTAGCCACGGAGAAGCTCACACTTGTATGTAGAATACAAAGAAATATGTGCAGCCATAAGGGTGAATGACATCAATGTACAAGGAAGCGATGCAAGAGTATGAATAGCCATTTAATTACAGTTGGTTTGCCTACATATCTAGTTGTTATCGTTTGTATGCCATCGTTCTTATTGTAAATCGCAGATTTATTAGTCTACCTGTCTGTTCATCAGGTTTGCAGGGTAAATCTAACCTAACCTAACCTAATGGAACAAAATAACTATCATACTACAAAACATAAAATTGAAAATATGATATCTAAATTAAACAAATTAAAGTACTTCTTCAGTGATTGAGGGTATTAAATTAGATTGGTATACTTTACTACAGTGGAGGATCCAGGGGGCGATCCGGGCTATCTCCCCCCCCCCCCCCAGAGGAGGAAACTTTCTTATTTTATATATATAAATAAAACCCATCTCAGACTTTGAAGCTGTTAAAAGTAGCTCTAAGTAGCAATATGACAACCCACCGCCCTTCCCAGAAGTAGGTCCTGGATCCGCTCCTGCTTTACTATTTACCTATTGTGCAAGAAAATATGATGCAAATATATCGTTCCTTAAAAAATGAGCTGATAAATGTATAATTAAATTGATTTACCTGTTCAACTTCTTTAATTATTGGATCTCTTAGAATTTGAATGTCGATTTCTACCTTTGCCGGGTAAACTGAAAAAGGCAAGTAGAATTTAACAGTTGTTTCTCAATATTTTCGTATAAGAATATAAAATATGTTTCTATTTTATTTTCACTGTTAGGCTTATCATAGTGAAAACATTTGTTAAGTTACAACAACTTACCAACTAGCACAACATCACAGAAAACCTCTTTTCATTTGTTATCAATAATAAAAATATATTATTATTATTTTTATTATTTCTTTTAATATCTTTGTGACAATGGGAATTTTCTGAATCATAAACCCAGAAAGGTGTTAAAATCGTAAATAAGATTAATTACTTCTTAATTATTGTGTAGCCGTTTTAACAAGACAAGAAAAATATATTGACTATCAATTTACCCTAGAACGAAAACATCTTTTCTAGATCATGTCGTTATTTGTAAATTTCCAAGAGATGAAGAAACCAAATTTTGGGTTCACAAAATACCATAATCCAGTTTGGCATATTATTTTCATGTATAAAGTGTGCATGTTACTCTAAAAAAAACTAAACAGTATAGAATAGCAGTCTGAAAAATTAACGTAATGGCAAATAGTTCCTAATTCAAGCAATACATGGTGGAACGGTATGGCAGTTATCAGAGTAAACCAAATTTCAATGAGTACTAACCAAATTTCAAATTTCAATGAGTCAAGCTGCACCATTTAAATCAAATATTGGCTAATGGAGTTATAAACAAACCTAATACGACACGCTATAAACGCCTACAAAATATGCTTCAATCTCCACCTTTTGTAAACATGTTACTCCGTTTATGATTACACTAAAGAAGAGTAACTGAATTCACAAGTGCTCTGACTTCATGGTGCTTATATCCAATTCTAAGTGATTATGAGAAAATCAAAATAATTCTTTGCTAGAGAATTGTATGCAGACCCGGTATCTATAAAATATTAGTGTCCTAAAATGATTTCACCATAGAACATAAACAGCGTGTCCATAAAAAATTATATTACTTTAAACTCGTGTTACGTCGCTTAAGATAATAGTATTTAAAATAAATTGATCACATTTGAAAAAAAAAAAACAAATACTTTTGTGCATGTCAACAATGGATAATAATGGGCGGGATCAAATACTGAAAAAGTAAATCCACTTAGGTTTACTTTATGATTAGTCGATATGGGTTGATTGTTGGATATTTAGAGGCAATTGCTGTTTCTACTGGAAGTCACTTGGGAAGTTCTTATGTTTTTGTACTATTATAACGTAATGTGCTAATGTAAATTTGTTTCCTTTCGTTGTGTTGTGTTGTCATTAAAGAGTTATGACGTGTTTAAGGAGTTATGACGACCCCACAAGAATGAAGTTGGTATGTTTTGGAATATTACAGCACGTAGAGTGTTGCCCGACTTGACGCTCTATGACTTCTTTTTATGTGGTTACGTAAAGGATTGTATCTACGTACACCCATTGCCTCAAAACCTGCAAGAAGTCCAAGTTCGTATCAGTGCTGCCATTCAGTCCATTGCGTCAGATATATTGGAGAGTGTGTGGCGTGAATGGGAATATAATCTTGAGGTCCGCATCGCTACTCGTGGGGTCCACATTCAATGTCTATCAGGTATAGCATAAAATATTTGAGTTTTTATTTCAAATGTGGCCAATTTCATATATCTTTCAAACAATTTAGTTAGAATATTGACTCACCTTTTCCGTGATGAACATGAAATGGTGCCAAGTTCTTGTCGTAATCCTTTGACATATTAAATGTAGTTACTACGTTCGTGAATTTCAAGAAATTTTCTTCGCCCATTGTAAACCTAAATACAAGCGAAACTTCGTTCAACACTGTCGTTTAATCTACTCGAATTATAATATTATTGCAATCTAACCTATATCTTCAAACAAATAAGCAATATTCTGAAAAACTTATTGTGAAATACTTTTAAATTTCTACGGCCCACTGAAAGAATATTACTTAGCATTATAATAATGGCATTTATTGATATACTTTTTTATTGAATTTCGTTGGAAATTTTGTAAGCTTTTTCAATGAAAATCCCATTACAATATAGTAGTCATTGTTTATAACTACCTTTATTCATAAGAAAGATAAACACGTTTCACATAGAACACGACAGAATGTTGTCCGACACAAACTGGTATTTTGATTATATTCTGCAGGGGTGTACCCAACAAATTCTTCTTGCGGAGGGAATTAATTTTCAGGGCACCGTACTTTTATTATCTAAAAGCGAACCGAAAAACTTGTTTGAAGATGTGAATTCATTAATAATTCACCTTCCATAGTTTACAGGTACATTTCCGAAATCTACACTGAGAAAAAATTGCATGTGGCGAATGTAAAATAATATGTAACATTTGCAAATCCTGTTAACGTACAGCAAACATATAACTGAAAATGGATGTTGTGTAATACTTTCTGTATAAGTGTTCCATCTGTAAATACTTTCAGTATGAAACAATATAGGCGGTCAGAATCTCACATACAAATGGACGTACATAACATATAGCTGAAGAAAGTAACATACATACATGTATGTAATTTAAGGAAGACTGTTAGATATCAGACATCCTCCAACGGCATGATGTAACATCTAAGGGTAATGCCTATGTAGCATACGGATAACGTACTGATTTCTGTAGTAAGAAAGACGATTCCCTATATTTCTACAATATACCGAATTGCTGAGAACGGATTTTTCTCAGTGTATTCCACTTAATAGCTCAATTTTACCGGAACTTGTGGTTACCATTGTCTACGTGCGAACAGTTTGTGGAACTAGTTGTTATGAAATAGTTTGTGGAACGCGGACGAAGGAAGAAACAGAAAAAGCCCATAAAAGCCGTCAAACATAATGTTGTCTACCGCAAATCGAAGATGAAAACAGTTCCTTCAGAGGTTGCCACTCATCACTCTTCCTAATGTAAGTAGAATTTAATTTCATGCGAACTAAGGGAACGAAGGTTTTTCACTTAAATGATATTTGCTGTTTGTGCAGATATGTATACCACAATCAAATAATCATTCATTAATATAGTATAAGTACGGGTATCCCACTTACCTGATAATGATTATGAGTACTCCCAGTTTGCTTATATTGCTACTATCTAGTCCGTCAATCATTTCCTTGAAAACTATAACATGAACAATTCCAGTAGTTGTAAATTGTACTGAATGAATTTAAAGAAATTAATAATATTCAACCCAGGTAGGTAAGGTAAGGTTGTCAAACATCTGTAAGTGGAAATTAATTATTTCGAAACGTAATATTCTAAAATCTTTGGATAGCGTTCAATTATTTAAGTTGTAAGCACATTAAAATGTTAGATTAAGTAAAGATAGTTTGCGCACAGTTTAACAAACTTTCATAAAATAGCTAATATTATAGAAATATAGTTAGGATAGCATAGTATGTAGTTGGATATCTTGTCTACAATAACAGAATCTCAATCATTGTTGATAAAAATCGTGCTCTTACTGGTGACCGGCTTTCGAAAGCTTTATTACAAGAATAGGGAAGATCACTATAGTCGTTAATACTACAGAAACAAACTAATATAGTATTATATACAATATATAAAATATGTTTCAGGAACATGAGGCAACGGAAGGAAATATTTGTATGTTACCATATGATACGTTACCTAATATCGTATCGTATCGTCAGCGCCTAATATTGGTACAATGAAAACATAATTATAAACTGTGCTACTAAAATAACAAACAATCTTGTGAAATCAGTAACTTAATGAATAAAATCGAATTGAAATAAACGTTTAGCTCAGGTCCATAACCAGAGCACTAAGACAGGGGAAACCGATTAAACAGATTATCTCTTGTGGGTACTGACTTGAGTTCAGTCTTCACGCATAGAGGCTACATTCCAACAAGCAAGTGAAAGTGTCTGGAGGTGATGGTGGTGGCTGTAGGACTCAGCAACTCCAGGTCAACGCTTAGTTAAACGGCTGATGTACCTACAGAAAACAATTAAAATTACTGCCTATTTTCTCATTTCTCTATCCAGTATAATTTCACGAATAATATGTTCATGCGTGATCTCACCTATTATTGCTTTCCGTGAATTTGTAACCTCTTCTACATCATGTCTTATTTGGTTAGGGGCTAACGTACCCTCGAACTTTGAAGAATTTTCCAGGCGGATGGTAAACTACGCACAATACAATTTTCTACAGTGAACTAAACATAAATCACATTTTACGTATTTGACACCACAACCATGGTATGAATTTATACTTGACGTTTCAGAAACTAAAGAAATTTACTTCGTGCCATTTACGCAAATCATGGTATATCTCTCTAAGCAAATAGCTTCTAACGATACATGAATGCCACTGACGATTCTAAGTTATTTGCAAAGTTGCCATTTCTCCGTTTGTTCCAAATCACCATTCACTCTTTTCCCGAACTCACTTCCCTGCGATCTCTCCTGACTTTTTCTTAGTCAGACTTCATGATGAGTAATACCAATAATATTTGATAACTCTCTAAACAGAATAACCCTTTCAGCCCTCACTTTTTTGTTTACTCACCGATTTTATTTTTATTTTGTCCTATTATCCTTTTTGACTTATCAAATGAAATACAGACGCAATTTTGTTTGCGGGTACCATATTGAGAGAATTGTAGTCATAAATTTTGCGTGCACTAGAGTTGAAATACCCATGTGAATTACAAAATAGCATTAATCGAAAAGATCATAGTGATCTACATAATTTAGAAACTCAAAACACATCACTAAAGCAGGAGGATTTATTGTAAACTTTTAGTATCGCCAAGAATAAAACAGCCTACTTGGCTGAGCTTCGTCCATGCTGATAGCCCCTATAAGTACTTTGCAAGAAATGTGCGTAGTTTCCTGACAACAGATGAAAGCACCAGAAAATAGAGGAAAGTGATTTAGATAGGTTCAAAGAATACTGACATGAAAACCCAGGCTTTTTGAATATGTTACCGTCAGAGAAGAGAGCAAGCAGAATTCCGTCATTTTGTTTAAGTTAATTCCATTAACAATGTGATATGTACGGCGTGCGCAGTTAAGAATAATTGTTTTAATAAAATATGATTTATTATTAATATCAAAAATTCTCAAAATAAGTGCCACGAATATTCAGAAATGCATTCTATTAAAATTAAGATGCACAAGAATATCAAAATTATGAATATATATTATATATTGAGTAATATTATTTATTAACTACACTATTTAAAAATTGTACAATACAATTCATGACTTATCACTTTAAAATATATTTCTAATAATGTACTTTACTAGATATTGTACAGTAGTTGACAAGGAAAACGAAATAAGCAAAAGTTGGCAGAAAGCAGTTGTTTTACATACCTACTAGCGCATACTCCCGCATTTCATCCTAGACAAGACTTTTTATTCTCTATTTTTCAGTGTTTGGTTCCCCTTCGTCTCCGATATTGAATGCAAGTGAATAAGAAACACAAGAAAATTTATTCAAGCAATTAGTCTTCCCCAAGTATATGCAACTCTCAAAATGTCGTCTTATTTATAGCTGTCAGGTAATCATTTATTTAAAATTGCCAATCTTAACACTTAATAGTTTTGCAGATGTGACAAAGGAAATAAATCGTTGAATCTTCCACATCTACCTTAAATTATGCAATTCTTGAAGGCTCGACTTATTTACAGCTTCAGGGTTCTAGCCTTAGAAATTCGAAAGTCTGGCAAACAGCATAAGAAACCCTCATCCCTCTGTCTCAATTCCCAAAATAGTGTCTTATTTGCAGCCTAAGATGTAAGAAGAATATTTATGCAAGATTTCAAGATGCCTTACAGTTTCGGAGACATGTCTAACACTAAAAAAAGGATATTTAAGCCCCCATACCCCTTATATACCCCTTACAACCCTCCCAAAACCATGTCTTATTTGCAGCCTAGAGTGCAAGGAGAACATATATACGGACTTTTAAGATTCAATGTCAAAAATATTCTAAAATCAAGCAAATGGTATAATCGTTCAAGGTTTCCATCTCCTTTTACAATAAGCAATTCCCAAAACGTCATCTCATTAACAGTTTAGAGTACAACGAAAGTATTTATACCTAATAACAAGGCTTTTGGAGGCATTGTGTACTGTTACAAAGCAACTATCATGGCCCCATTCCTCTTAAATATTCAATTTTTACAAACGCCTCATTTGCAACATAGGGCACAAGGAGAACATGTATTCAACGTTTATCATCTTGGAATGTGAGTTTCTCCGTACTATCTTTAGTCTACGATACAAGGGTAACATTTCCAGAAAAATGTCAAAGCTTCATATTGCATCGTGATTTTGGGGATATGTTGATAAGTCAATAAGCATGTCAATCAGGTATTTACTGATATATATATATTACAAAATATATATTAAAAAATCAATTTTTTTAGCACAAGTAAGTTGTTTCACGAAACATGTTAAGTTTTAATTTCACGTTTAATGATTGTGTCCCCTAGAATGAAGGGAGTGAATAAATTATGAAAATGAATGGTCAAGAAAGATTTTTTTTAAGCTACATTGTGAGAGGAAATATGTATTCTCCGAGAAAAGTATACTACATGATATTGTGAACAGCAAACACACATAAGCTGAAATCGAAAGGGGAACACCTCTTACAACACATAAACGCTCTACCATTGAGTCTCAACATCCCACAAGCATTGGTCCAAACTAGACAAATTACATTAACATTTTTGTTATCAAATGCGAAACTTAAATAGTTTGAATTTTCTAAGTTACATATTCGAAGTCTTATTTCCATGAATTTCAGATAATCTTTTTACTTGTGTCATAGCCTCCAAAATGATTCATTATGTAGCCATTTGGCACAAGAAAGTACACAGTTACTCAACACATAAACGTAAAAAAGCGAGTTCCACCATGGTTTGAGCTACCAATTTCTTCCAAAGAATAGTATTCTTATCTCTCCAATGTCCATGTCTGCCACACCACATTAACTTGTAAAAATCTGACTTCTCCAGCAAAACGTGGATTTGCACGATCCTTCCGGGACATGAAAGGCTTCAACTGGATCCAAAACTGGCAATTAGCACGTGCAATTATGTCCGAGAGATGAAGCAAGGATTTTGTATCGTACCCCAATAGGGCTTTAGAACGTCTCTGGAGCACTTAGGCTCGCGAAGTAGCAGTCATCCTCCGGAATTCCAAGAGATCCCAAATTTGTCCAACTTTTGGTTTCTGCGAGGTTGTGGGATTCGATACTTTATGTATTTTCCTCTAGGAGGGAGATCAGTTACACTTATAACTTGAGCGCTGACACTGCATATGTTATTGCACCTGTACCTCGTAAGGGAATTTCCTCTACCAGAGGTACAAATGAGAGAAACTAAGCAAAACATAATTCTTTTTAAAAAACTGGAACCCGTCCTGACGGAAGAATCAATTACTTTCTTTGAAAGTATCAAATTGCATTGGCAACATCACTTCCAATTCTTAAAATGATCGGCATATTTTAGGTAGTAAGCTGAGGATTTTTATAGTGTAGTTCACATCTATTACATCTCATAGAAACAAGTAACTCGTATCACTAAAAGTCAATACCGATTTTATCGGCATCTCCTAGAATTAAGTGGATCTTTAGGATCTTTAGGGAAAAAATAACTTCTTTCTGCGTTTCGGATTCACTAAGACACTGGTTATATTAACGAAATCCTTAAAGAGGAGTATATCCTAAAATTACGTAGAAGCTAAAAATCAAAAGCATTGAATCGTGATTTGAAGTAGACAATGACACTCTACAACTATTTTTAATCTTTGTCTTACTGCATTCTCAATTAAATTTTCCAATTTGAGCTACTGTAGGTGAAGGAAGAGAATAACGTAGCTTTCTTACACACATCTAACTCTACGTAACTCTACAGTTACGAACAACAAAGCAGCAACCTAATTTTTTCCATTCATGAAGTTCATTTACACTCTCTAATTGAAAGAAAAGGTTGTCATAACAGTTTTTTTCATAACCAAATCCGTCATTTACATGTCATCCGCATAACAGAAATAAACAGGAAATTTCGAACATCTTTAGCCGACACTTGCCCAAGTTCACTCGTCCACAAAACAAGAGTGTACGTTTCTTAGGACAAGAATCTCAATTTCATATAGTTGGACACTCCCATATTTTATTTCTATACATCTCTTCATGAAACTAATGTAATTACAATAATGTTTACTCAGAAAATTTGATTGAAGGAAATGAAATTAGTAAATATACATTTTACATAAATGTCATGTCTTTAAGATGTTCGATATGTCTGAACAAGGTCATTTTCAATTATCAAAGCCTGAGCACAAATAAACAATAATATTAATCCATTATCCTCTCAAATTTAATTAAAATAACGCAGAACACCATCTGGTAGCATTCTTCATTAAATAGTACTCTCTTAAAGTTGTATGTAACTTTGTATCACTAGAACAATTATCTGATTTGTCTGAAATAAAAATGGTTGTTTCAATCGTAGCTCGGCAACGGAACTACTCTCTGTCCCACCCTAGGAAGATTATAAAACGTAAATGACGTTGAACGAGAGCGACGTTGCCACTTATTATGAGTAGGAGAAAGCCGATTTGAAAAAATTAAAAAAACACACACACACACAAACCAAACTGCGCAGCGGTAAGCAACACAATAATAATAATAATAATAATAATAATAATAATAATAATAATAATAATAATAATAATAATAATAGAAGAAGAAGAGGAATTGTAATTACTCACCATACGTAATCTATTCATGGCCTCAAGAAGCACCCAAATCTTTACTCCACACAAAATCAGTGGGAGGCAGTTCGCATTGATAAGGGAGATACGAAGAACTTAATGTCCGACTTCCTTTGCAATGCGGTCTATTCTGTAGGAGACTTCTGTATTAGAATCAACTTTATTAAAATTTCTATTACTTCAAATTTGTTGCAGGTTGAATCACATTCAACACTTATTTTTTTAACCACTCTACAATTTCTTTTTTGGAACATGATTTCGTAGGGATTTTTTCATCTCTTATTGAGTATATGCGATGATTATTTATAACAATCACGGAATTTGGTGGTACATTCAGAAGGAGTATTTCTTGGAAATGTTCATATTCTGTTGTTTAAATTCTCCGTGATAATCACCTGTTTTTGTGCCGCGAAAAACGAGGTCAGCTCCAGGAATTTACCCACTCTCAGTCATGGTTTGAATCACACTATTACTCCCCCCCGCCTTTCCAGAGATGCCATGACGCTTAAGGACAAACCCTCTCTCCAGATTCACTGTCTGATTTCGAAAATATGAATAAACGTTTAGAAACATTTTTTTCACCAGTAGAAAGAGGTTTCCCTTCTTTCTTTGCTTCTTATAACAATGTAGGAATTTTCAGCGACTGTTTCCAAAAATACCACTACATCAGTTAAACATAAAATTAACTACTAACAGCACTAATAATAACACGGATAACACACGAAATAACTATAACAAGAAAATAAGAAAATAAAACAAGAAACGCGCACAACGGGGAAAAAACTGAGCTCATCTTGCAAAAACTTACCTTATCGTAAGAAGTTTAACTAATAAAGTTTGCGTAAATCTATTGTTAATCTAACAATCAGTCTTACTTTTTTGTGTATCTACTGCAAAAGTAGCTCCATTTTAAAAAGTTTTTCGATACATTAATATTTGAGTGAGAGTGAATCTGACAATCTTACTTGTGTCATGCTACTGCTATTGTTGTCGGCTACAGTTAAGGTTGCAAGCACTTATATTAATATGCTAGATGAACTTAATAGCTACGCTGGACACACGAACAATTATAAACTGCCGCGCAAGTCAACTCTGAAATTTAATTTGTTTTTACCACAATCTTCAAAAACATTTTAAATTCTGTCACTAACCGAATTCACCAAAACCGTTTTTGGTTTTAAACCGGCTGTTTTTTCTACTAAAAAACGGTTCAGATTTCTATTAAAATGAGCTTCAGTTACAAACACAACAGTTTCTAAATTCGAAACAATTTTCTCTGAAAATCGGAACTGTTTTATAATCTTCCCGGGTTTTTTTTTTTTGGAAAAATCTCTGTCGGTTGTTTTAGAAACGGCAAAACCGTTATTTCTTTTCGCACCAGTAGTATGGAATACCACACATTACAGTGGATGGTCCGAAACTCGCACCCGTAAAAGTTGTTTTAAGCTTCATTTTTTACAAATTTATATTCCCCCACAGTTTCAATGACTTGTTCAAGCAAATTTAGTTTTGCTGAAATACTTTCAATAGAGAAAGAGCAAGAGCATTTAAACATATAGAGAAATTTTACATATATATTATATTGTTATCCATTGTTTCTAAATACTACATACTATACGCTATATCTCCGAAACTTATTTACATATTTTTACAATCATATATTGCTGTAAATTACTGTTTTATTTATTATTATTTCTGTCTAAGATTAACTTTTAATTGCTATTTAAATACCGGCATTATTTGTTATTTTTCTGTACAGCACTTACTTTTAATTGCTATTTGAATATAATATTATTTTATTTTATTTTAAAAAGATCTGCGTTAGATGCTAAAACAGAAGCTAATTAATTTAATATCTCCACGAAGATAGAAATAAATATTTTACTATTTTACTTACAAAAAAAATAATAATTAATTAATATTTAGTAATCAAATATAAATTAATAATATTAAATGTATATCATTAGGAATCATTCTGAGAGAGAAAAAAAGCAATCAACCTTTAACCATACTTGAAGAACAAACATGTAAAATCATTTTATTAAATAGAAAAATAATTCGCTATTAATTAATGGACTAAAACAACGGGAAACAAAAATGTGTAGGTTTTCAATACCGTTATGTACTGTACAATACTTTCTCTAATGTTGCGGTTCACAACTTAAGAAAGGTAAATCCAGAGATACTGTATTTTACATCATAAATAACAATAAAATACATAACAAATTCAGTGTACTGAAAATAATAATAGCATAGGGTCTTAACTTTGGCAGTTTTAAAATTGGCTACCTATAACTTTGACAAAACTAATAATGAAGGAATTTAAAAAAAAAACTTTTAGGGATGTAATAACCCCGTATCCTACCCATCCACACTACTGCTACAAAAATTAACATAGTTTAAATTTTAGTTATAGTACACCTTTCGTAAAATTCTCATGATGAGGAGGGAATCTCTTAAATTGTGCATAAAATTCAGAAAAATCAGAGCATAAATAAATTTACAACACAATCCGAATAAATTTTGAGATTGAACGAGAACTAATCCTTTGATAATAGAGACGAGAAGTAAGTCTTCCATAATCGAGACGAGGCGAGAAAACATTATTTCTCGTCTCGTGAGTAACACTATTTGGACAGATTGGAGATTGTCACTGTTCATCTAGCGACCTCAAAAACTATGAGTTCTACACTAATCTTAATAAGTTTGAACATTTTAATATTCATCCCTACCATGCAAATGGGGCTAAGCTTAGACCTGAACAGCTTCGAGAGAGTTACTATTCATCTCAGTGACCCTCAAACTATGAATTCGACACTATTATCAATCGTTTCCGATTCATTTTACATATCAACCCACTACAAAACTCGTAACGTAGTAAAACTGCGACCTTCCACTAAAAATTGAATCAATACGTACGCCAAGAACTTTTACTTAAGGAGATGTTCAAAATAAAAGGGGGTGTATTCACAAAGCAATATATTCTGTACCTCAACTATTACTGATAACTGATTATAATGGTCTCCTCCCTCTCAACCTTCATTTATACGTATCAATTTCCTTTAAAAAAAACTTACACGCTTAATTATTTCTCGGAAGGAACTGCGGCGCCCAGAAGAAAGGATTAAGCATGTATATTTTGTTGATTGTCTTGATCGAAACTCCGAAACAATAAAATCAAGTGCTTTACAAAACCAGACATGAGCATGTGTTTACTTCGTATTTTGAAAGTAAACAAATAAATCAGCAAACCTTTTTCTTTAATTGATGCAATAAACATATGATACTGATCGATGGAATTGAATTTGAAGATAGGATTCGATTCCTTTTCTATCCAGGGGTATGTGTAAAAAAATGAATGTTAGAAGGATCTAGAATCTGAAGGGAATTATCAAAAACGCTAAAATTGCTAGGTTGTCTGCTTATTTTTTAAAAATGTCAAATTTCAGCTTTCTAAGTTGAGCGGCTGGTGAGATACTCGATTTTTTTGCAAAAATTCGGACTCCTCCACACTCCTTCTTGATATACTATTATAATTAATGTGATATGATAACATCCTAATTGGGATTGGGTCTAATATAAACCGAAAATCTTTTCATTCTGGTTTGTCGTTTGGACATACATAAAATTGAATTACACACACTATTAAGTTATTTAAGTAAATATATTGTTATCAATAACTACATAAAGTGACTTCTGTTGTTCACTTCTCACTTGCTCTGCGAATAGAGGAAACCGTAGGTTCTGTAACCGTGTTGTATGAGACTATATGCAAATGTATTTAATATAAATTGACAAATATTCTTTCATCCTTTCTGACAGAAAAGTGCACTTTTTGCTACTGGCTACACTGGTTTGATGCGTTTGGCGTACTTCCGTTTTATATTCTTCCTAGGGTGAAACAAAAAGTAGTTGTAAACATAATTACCATAAAATATTTACATTTGAATCAAAATCCTGTATTGTGCCACATAGTAATAAAAATGTTTCAGCACATTTTGGACTGATTGTTTCCACGTCGTCGTTATACTCCAAACGTTATTAGTAAGATCCATCCCATGAAGAAACTGTCTCATAGAGAAATTCCAATAATTTTCCATTTTTGGAAAATATGTGGTAAACAATGTGAACGTGCTTTCTCCTTAGAGATCGCGTTTGATCACAAAAAATGTTAATATTAACTTCTCGAAAATATCACGCACGTAAAACTGTTTTCTCATAGATTTATTACTTTCTATATGTATACATTCTCATCCGATAGGGCTAAGATAAAATACTTACTGATTAACATAAAACGAAAGTGTTTAACTGAAATAACACATTCAAACAAATGTTAATTATTATCTGGATCCGTTTTAAAGTTTCATGTAATGCGGTAATGCTCCTTAGACAAAAGGAGAGGGACAACCAATTACTTTTAATAACTGTAAAACTAATTTTTTTGTGCATTTCCACTTGAAATCGAACCCGGAACTGCGTACACCAAAGACACATGTACTAACAACTAGATCAGAGGGCTGCTTCGTAGCTAATCGGTTACGTACTCGCCTTTGGCGGCGAGACCTGGGTTTGATTCCCGGGAGGAACTCATGTGGTTCGGACTCCACTTTAATCAGTAGGTCCCGTCCCATATAGCCTGGCTGTTGAAAGGGACGTCAAACTCAGAATCAACTCAACTCAACTACATCAGAATGGATCATATATTGACTCAGAAAAGAAATTAAATTGCGAGTAATACATAGATTGTCTTCTCAACTTGTTCGTCGAATTTTTAAATATGTGTAGAAGAGAAATATAAAGCTGCAAACCTCAATGAGTAACCTTCTTTTAACTTCCAAAATGAAATTATATTTCTAACTTTTGGTTTCAAACGTACTTTTCTACATATCATTCTTGTTTCCCCTTGTTATTCGTGGATACATTTTTTTTATGAAATAATAAATTTTTGAAGACAATTATTTCTATCTACATTTTTCGCACTAGAATTTTTAACAATGAATATGACTTGTCACTACTATAAAAATGTTTTAAATATCATGTAATAACAGCAATTCATAAACTTGTTTGCATCTCTATATTAAAACTAAGTTCCTTAGTTGTAAATCAGAGCCGGATTTCGAAGGTAAAATCTGGGGGGCGAACCAGATCCCTTTGATAGATATATCATGAGTACACTATAAACTTTCAAAAATATTTTTTAAAAAGCTTCAATTATTTTTGCCACTTAAAAACTGGGGGCTTAAGCCCACAGCTTCGAGCTTGATCCGCCACTGAACAATTGAAAGAATAAAATTGATCTACATGTAGATCAATAACATATTAACGTTTGCCTGCGCACATGCTTCTTCCCAGGTCTTCGTTACATAGTTGGCTCAGTAAATTAAGTAAAAATACGCCAAACAGAATTTATTATTTTTGTTACAGAAATCAATCTTCTTTATAAACCATGTTTGAGGAATATAAAGTGCGCGTCAGCGCACGAATACAATTTCTGGCCAAGTGCAAAGCTTAGTTTTACACGAATGCCTAAATAGATCGAAAGGATTTTAAAAAAACGATATTCATGAGTAAGTAATAGGTCAGTAAAGCCACATTACAGTTACTAAAACTGACATATTTATACCAACTACCAAATATGGTTCCAAATTGGTTTCAGACATGAACTCCCAAAAACTGGGTTGTTTGTGGTTGAATCACTCACTCATTGACTGATAGATTGGCATAATTCTTCGTGTGTTTCCAAATAGGTGGAAATACGAAATTTCCACATTAATAATATGTAATGTATACATCTCCAGAAAAAGTCAACATTTTGGCTACCACAGCTGAGAGCGTCAAATCATACCATCAACCCCATGTACAGACCAAAATGATCATTTTTAACAGGATATGTCTGTTGACTATAATTAATAAAATCAACAAGTCCAAATTACCGACAATTACTAGCAAGCTCATATTAATTACGGAGCGATTGTTCCAGCTCCCGCAACTAATGGAACCCTACAAAAACTTTTAAAATGTTGAAGAAGTATTCTCAGACCTCAGAGAACCAATATACATACTATTTGTCCACCACAAAATCAACACAGCACGAGCCAAGATTGGACGATTTAGCGCACGCACTTAGCAGTGACCCTGATTATTAGTAATGATATATTCGATAAAAGTATAGGTGGTAAATCTGAAGATATGAGGTCCATGGAAGTTTGAGATATGAACCCCTCGAAATTCCCATTCTCGTATAAACTGTGGACAAGATCGGAACGGCAATTTTAATACATGACTACTGACTAGTGTATATATTGAACAACTAAAGAAAATATTTACGTTAACTTTTCTCAACTCATTATTGAAAAGAATTAAGTTCACGACTAACTTGAAATATAAAAGTTTGCTCATCGATACAGGGAACGTTTACACATCAAGAAAGAGGAAACGTTTCAAATTTCGAGAGTCGCTGCTAAGGAAGAAACAACACATCAACCTTCCAAAGTGCTCTTCAGTATAAACAAAATACAAAAGAACGTAGAACTAATTCCCACAAGAATAGTTTTTTCTTTAAAGTTAAGTCAATATTCTTCCTATTTAACATACTTAATATATTCATATATAAATATTTTTCGGTTGTCATATTAAGAGATTGGTGTCAAAATTAAATATATAAATACATTCAACTTTTAATAAATTAATAATATTATATATATACTACATAGTATAAAGTCTTGCAGGTTTTCAAATTACAGACAATTTAATGTTGAACATGATTGTGGTGATGTTGTTATCGAATCTTATCTTTTCTTAAACTATTTACTACAAACTATATTGAAGTGGGCTATGTAGAGTGCCGTAACCATTCAAATTAATTCAAAAGAATATTCTGATAGGTCAATACAAAACACTCCGTGTCAAATAGAAGCCAAATTCCAAATGAGTACAAGAAAGTAAATTTATCAATACAGCCAAACTCTTCAGCCGGGATAAGTTATGATGTCGATTCAGCCAAGTTCTTGAAATGCATTTCGTCATTCTTCAAATAATTTATGAACTTGGTCAATTGGTTGAGTTATCAATACTTCACAATTATTTAGCCAAGATAAGTGATTACCTGTTGCAATCAGTTGCCTGGTTCTTCAAATAATCTTAAAATGAGGAAATTTATTTCAGAAACATGGCAACTCCCATATCATAACTTACCTTGGCTGAACTTCCATATCATATCCATATCTTAACTTAGGATGGGCAAGCTAGCCAATGGATCAATTATCAAATATTTCATTCCAAGGCCTCAATGAATTATGAAATTCTACAGTGAACTTGCAGCATCATGTTGTTACTTACAGGTTGAAGCGTTATGTTGTTACTTGCAAATACTTTATTCCACTTTTTAAACAAAGCTTATACTCGTAGTCAAACTTTTTCATTAAGAAATAATTCTTCAGAATATTTAATCACAATTTCACTTCACTAAGAAATGACATTTCTTCTGAGGCCCCGCATAGTGAAGTCGGTAACGCTCTCATCTTTGGTGCAAACGGTTGCGGGTTCGATTCCCGGTGGGACACTTAGTCGAAAAAGCGCCAATCATCCTGACTGAGGTTTTCTGGGTTTTCCTCCTTCAAACTAGGCAAATGGTGACATAACATACTGATCCCCAATCGCATTCTTCCCTCCTCAGTCTTTTTTCCCTTCCCTTTTCTGAGATAATGTGATCCCAGAGGGACGTCATCCCTCAAATGACGGGCTAACATTTCCATAGATGCCGAAGGTCCAAAATTCTAATTCCTAATTCTAATTCTACCTTGCAGTGTTAGCAAGGAACTCCTCGGGGGCAGGGCAGGGTAATTTCTACATTTTGTGATTGAAATTTTGAGAGTTTCTCCGGGGGGGAATAAATTTTCTTCGGGGGAGAAATTCCCCCCCGGGCTACCCCTGAATTCATCCCTGGTCCTGAAGATTCTTTACAGTACATTTCGAATGACAATCAAAAATTAGTTAATTCGTAAAAGTTGTTCGTCCTATATCTATTGACTGTAATTATCGTAATTGTATTCATTCGCTCCTATTTGTTAAGTCGTGCGCAGATTGACAGTGGTCATATATAATCAAACATACATAATACTAGTACTCTTACTATTGTGTCTTCTTTTTATGTTCGCTGTATTGGCATTATATTTCTCTATGTGTCTGTTTGATATTAACATTATGGGTAGCCATAGCTAAAGCAGCAATTCTTAGCCATTCCTAACCATGAGATATATCACTCTCAACAATCCACAGTCTCATTTGTTGTTCCCTTCTTAGCTAAATGTACTATCTTCCCTGGCTATTAGATACTAGAATTCTTAAAATGTGTCAATGTATTCTCATATCACGAGTTTCCTACTTACGTGCTTGGAAATAAATGTTCTAGTAGAGTGGAGCTGTGCCTACATTTCTCAAAGTCTTGGGTTTCTTTGTTATTTAGATATATTGCAAATCATATACAACTAATCTTCATTTCGCTATATTAGTTGAATACAAAAAAAAACAATACCTCAGATAAAGCAATTATTAGTCACGGTCATTTCAATGTCATTTCTGCTCGAATTATTTTATTGTCACTGCCTACACACTTGTAAACTCAAGGTAATGCCGTTTATATATCGTTCATATATTATTGTACTTCCATACATGATCTCCACAGCATTGAGAGACGTTTTCAAAGTATACTTTATTGTTTATTTTTTGCGACATTAGTTTCATTATAAAAAGTGAATTTATATGCTTTATTGAAATAATGATAGTATTATTTCTTTTACCACTCTGGGTGTAAATATTAAATCCAATAGTAGGGGCTAGAAAGGTTTCCTCACGTTATTCTATGCTGAGTATGCTAAGTGTAAATTACATTACTTCTTTCGTTACTTATATATAATTGCACAGTGACAGAAACTGTCGCATGCCTACCTACATTTGGGAAGCTTCTCGTAAGAATCGTTACTTTAATCACTCATATCTGAATTGCTTATTGATTCACTACGTAAGAAGTTGTTTTCTGTTTTGCAACGTAATGGCACTAGAATTGACAACCATATAATCTATCTCCTCAAATTAAAATGAGAATTACTTAATAAGCGTTTGGTAATAATGCATGGTTTGTTTGTAGAGTTACTAAATTTATCAGAGCTACACTTTATAAATGAAGTCAGAAATGCCCACGAAATTAATACATCTCAATTTCTTCAGAAAATCAATGTTTACATTTTGAACTGAAACCTTCGAAAAAAAACTACAGTATCTATTGCATTCTACGAATCTGATTTTATATCAAGAATTGGAACGCTTCATTAAATAATTTGATATCATTTTGGAGTATACTGTGTTCCATTCCATACACGGTTTCCAAGAAAATCAATCATGGTTGATTAACTTCATGAAAATTAAAGCATGACTCTTTAAGATGTTTGCTCTTTGCATCTATTAATCAGTAAACGAAAAGTGGCAGTTATATTAAAATGTTGATGCGATTTCGTACTATTATATTAAGATTAAATTAAGCAAATACAGAAATAAAATGTACAAGCACTTTCAATATATTTCTTTCATTTAATACAATTATCCGACTTCAGTAACTAGTAAGTAAGTTTGGTTATGTAGTAATTGCGTTACTAGTCGGCGACAGAGTAATGAATGTACATCTTTGGAAACAACTTGGCTAGTTTAGAAAGTATTTTCCTTTCTTGTTTTTCCCTTTCTAATTTTCTTCACGATCTCCCTCCAAACTCTTCCGCAACCAAATGAGGCTAGTTCATTTTGTTCCATTGTAGTTTATTTCAATCTAAAAAAATACCGACAGCAGGAATGTTAGTTCGTTGTTGCCAGGAGTTGCAAATTCGAGGAACTGCAAAATATGTTGTAACTATACTATTAAAGGTAAATATTTCTGGTTGGAAATATACTTCCTGATGATAGAAGTTAAATTTACTAAGCTGACCTATTTGAATACTACATTAATAAATCACGTTTACTTCCCATATGGGCAGTGCTAAAGCAAATGGTCAAACAAATCGCAGCATGAATTGCTTGATTGTTGTCAAATACAAGAACTCAATTCTCGAACAATAGCGAAAATCTGCTGCATTTAGTTAATTATTACAGTTTTGATTTCAAAACAACTCCTGTGCTTGTGACAAACACATTTCTCATCATAAAACGTGCAAACATTTATTTTTTAACAGATATAAAAGGAAAATGAAGAAATAAAGATAAAGAACTAGTTGCACTGGAATTGCAAACTGATATGTTGAGATTGAAGCTCGATATTGAATTCTACATAAAGGATTACATTTTTCCTCTGCAAGTGTGTTTTCTTTATCATTCATTAACATAATAAATTATTATACACAGAAATAAACAGATACAAAGAGATTGTATTTGTAGTGTTTAGGTCTTTCTGAATGTGAGTGCATTTTCCTTCCCGTTCATTGTTCATGATGGGGTGTATTCAAATACAAGTATAGAATAAAGTTGAATCCTCAAAGTTGAATCGTGGCTTTTAAGATTTGTTCTTTCTGGAGAAAGGGGTCGGTAAATGATGCATTGCACAGGGCGGTAAATTGCCTGGGGCCGGCCTAGCCGTAGTAGTTTTTCTTTATCTTGCCACATTCTTCCTAACTGAGCCATTTATTTGAGGATCACTGTCGGCGTTTGCAGCTAACAGATGTTAGTCGCACTGCAAGTAGTTATAATAGACAGCTGTTAGTCGCACTGCGGATAGCCGACTAGGAGTGGTCCTCCAGATTGGGAGTTTGGGTAAGGCTAACAACCTCATCCTGTAAAAAAAAAAGCACTTGTTCAGAAATATTCACAAAAGCCTCGGACAAGGAATGATAACTTGGCACGACCTCAGCAAAAGAAAATGGACATGAGATTTGGAACATGGAATATTAGGAGTCTTTATAGGGCAGGCGCGTTAAAATCCGTAACGAGTGAGTTAGAAAAATACAAGATGGACGTAGTAGGAGTTCAGGAAGTTAGGTGGGAAGAAAATGGATCTATGAATTCCGGAAATTTTACGTTCTTTTACTGGGAAGGAAATAAAAATCACCAGTTAAGAACAGGGTTTTTCGTTCATAAACGCATATTACCAGCAATTAAACGGGTTGAATTTGTTACTGACAGACTTTCTTTTATTACTCCTGAGGGACGGTGGTGTGATATTATTGTTTTAAATGTACATACCCCAACTGAAGATAAGGATGACGATATAAAAGACAGTTTTTACGAAGAAGTGGAACTGATATTTGACCAACTCCCGCGATATCATATGAAAATTCTATTAGGGGATTTCAATGCGAAGGTAGGACGAGAGGATATTTTCAAACCGATTATAGGGAACGAAAGTTTGCATAAAGAAAGTAATGACAACGGTGTTAGACTCGTGAACTTTGCAACATCCAAAAACCTAATCGTGAAGAGTAAAAAATTCCCACATTGCGATGTTCATAAACACACTTGGACATCACCAGACGGGAAAACACATAGTCAAATTGATCACGTTTTAGTAGATAGAAGAAGGCAATCTAGGATAATTGATGTCCGGTCGTTTAGAGGGACTGATTGTGACATTGACCACTACCTGGAGCAGCGATAACACGAGAGAGGTTATCGTTGAATAAAGGTAATATTCATTGTCCGAAAACGGAGAGATTCAATTTAAAGAAATTAGAAGAGACCCAGGTAAGAGAGAAATACCAGATTTAAGTTTCGAATAGATTCTCGGCTTTAGAAGATTCGGAGTGCACTAGTGTTTAGGATACCTGGATTGAAATTAGAGATAGCATTAAAATTTCAGCAAAAAAAATTGGGACACGCGGAAATACGTAGGAACAAACCGGGATGCATAAAACTAGCAGAGGAGAGAAAACAGGCAAAATTACGCTGACTACAAAACCCGAATGAAATAACTACACAAAATTTCGTAGATATCAAGCGAGAAACTTCCAAAACTTTTAGAACAAAGAAACGCGATTTTCTGAAAGCTAAAATTAAGGAACTTGAAGATAATAGTAAAAATAAAAACATCCGGGACATGTATAAGGGAATCAACGAATTTAAGAAAGGCTATTAACCTCGTGCTTATATATTAAAGGAATCTGACGGTACAGTTCTCACTAACACGGATAGCATCTTAAATGGATGGAAAGATTTCTTTGACGATTTGCTTAACACGCAACCAAATACTAGTGTGCGTGGAGAATAGGATATACACACCGCAGAACCGTATATTCCAGAACCCAACCGAATAGAAGTAGAAACCGCTATAAAGAAATTAAAGAAACACAAATCTCCGGGTGTAGATGAAATTCCGGCTGAGTTAATTTTAGCTGGAGGCGAAAAATTGTGGAACAAGATACACAAACTCATTCTCCTTATCGAGAACAAGGAAGAATGGCTACAAGAGTGGAAAGAATGAATCATTGTTCCAATTCACAAGAAAGACGACAAAACTGACTAATAATTATCGAGGCATTTCTCTTCTGTCAACATCCTATAAAATCCTTTCAAATATTTTATTAGCAAGATTGACCTCATACGCAGATGAAATTATTGGAGATTATCAGTGCGGATTCAGACGAAATCGATCGACTATCGACCAAATATTTACCATTCGCCAAATACTCGAAAAAAAGTGGGAATACAATACCCCGGTATATCAACTATTTATTGATTTTAGAAAGGCGTACGACTCGGTTAGGAGAGAAACATTATACAACGTTCTCACAGAACTTGGAATACCGAGAAAGCTAATTAGATTAATTAAGATATGTTTAAATGAATCCCAAAGTAAAGTCCGGGTAGGAAAATTTTTGTGCACGAGCTTTCACGTCGAAAATGGCCTGAAGCAAGGAGATGCGTTGTCGCCATTATTATTTAACTTCGTTCTGGAATACGCTATAAGGAAAATCAAAGATAGCAACCAGGGCCTAGAGTTGAACGGTATTCACCAGGTTATGGCATATGCTGATGATACAAATTTAATATGGGACGATAGGAGAACAGCAGAAAGAAATGCAGAGATCTTATTAAACGCTTGCAGGGACATGGGTTTAGAAGTAAATGCAGAGAAAACTAAATACATGGAAGTGCGTCGGGACCGGAATACAGCAAATTATGGACGCGTTAAAATATTAAATAATACTTTTGATAAAGTGGATAGGTTCAAATATCTAGGATCAATATTAACAGATGAAAATCATATTCACGGAGAAATTAAATGTCGACTAAAAGCAGGAAATTCATGTTACTATTCGGTTCAAAATCTTTTGTCTTAATTCTGTCGAGGAATTTTAAGCTTAAAATTTATAAAACGATAATCATGCCTGTTGTTTTGTATGGCTGCGAAACATGGTCACTTACTCTGAGGGAAGAACATAGACTGAAAGTATTTGAGAACAAGATCCTGAGAAGAATATTCGGACTCAAGAGGAACGGGAATGGGGAATGGCGGAAACTTCATAACGAGGAACTACATAATATATATGGTTCACCCAACATTGTTAGGGTCGTCAAGTCTAGGAGGCTGAAGTGGGCGGGTCATGTAGCTAGAAGGGAAGAAAGTAGAAACGCTTTCAAAGTCCTGACTGGAAGACCATTAGGAAGACCTAGGCGCAGATGGGAGGACAATATTAATATGGATCTCGAAGAGATTGGAATACAAAGTAGAAACTGGATGCAGTTAGCTAAGGATGGAAGTCAGTGGAGAGCTTTTGTGAACGCGGCATTGAACCTCTTGGTTCCATAGGCCATAGAGTTAGTTAGTTAGGAGGAGGAATTTACTTTGTTCATGTCGCTCTTTTTACATCAAATACAATTGCTGGGTTCTATTCAATTCTATTCAATTATGTAGAAATATTTTAATATTTTTCACTTAGCTAGTATCTGAAATGTTGTGCTTACTTCCGTGTTTCTTTCTTCTCTTTGTTCTCGTAACACTGTTCTAATTGTTGTATTTGTAGATAGCTCCTTGTGGTATGTAGACATCAAAATAATAATAATAATAATAATAATAATAATAATAATAATAATAATAATAATAATAATAATAATTATTATTATTATTATTATTATTATTATTATTATTATTATTATTATTATTATTATTATTATTATTATTATTATAACTATTGAACACATCACAGGCTCATCATCGTATAACAGCAACTACAGACTATCTAAAAGGACACAACAATGTTGTAAAAAGCATTCACAAGTTTTCGGCACATACCATGAAATTAATTGCGATACCAAGCCATACTACAAATACCAGCCCAATCTAGTACTTGAAAATGATAAATACAAAGTCTACTGGGATCGAGAAATAAGTATGGATGTCACAGTACCCGCAAACAGATCCGACATCACTTTTCATGAATAAAATTGACCAAGACGAAGCCCTTATAAATGTAGCACTACCCTTGTTTCATAACGTACGTACAACATTCAATGCAAAAATTAGCAAATACAAAGATCTGGCAGATGAAATCAAAAAGCTATGGAAATGTCAGAAAGTTGCAGTAAGACCAATCATTATCTCAGCTACTGCAATTATCTCTAAAATTACTGTGACTCAACATGAGCAGATAAACGCAAAACATCTACTAGTAAACCTACAAAAATCAGTAATTCTAGACACACCTATCATGTGGGCAGGAAGTTCTTTAGAGACGAACTCCTCTCGAAATAATCTGCATTTGCCAGAGACTTCATCAGATTATTAAGCTGAAATCTGTTTAAAACCGAGAGACAGCAATCTATAAATTATAATGTTAGGTTTATATGTTTGTCTCCAAAGAAAAGATTATATGTTTGTCTCCAATCCTTTCGATAATGAGATTTTAAAACGCACTGTGCCGTTTTCGCTGGTCGATTCCAAATTTTGTGTAGCTTGCCCAGTTCTAATTGAATATTTAAAAAAAACTTGGCCGTTATTTCTTTATTACATTGTTTAGGGGTACACTAGAAGTGTTGAAATAAAAGTGAAGCATCATACCTTATGAGTTATATATTCCAACACAACATAATTGTATATAGGGGTTGTATATCTCTCAGGCGTTTGTTTCATGGCCAAATTATAATGAAAAAACGAAGGATAACCATTTCTCCAGGGTAAGATGAATCTTTATTGTTTGAACTCGTTTGCCCAATGAACACCATATATCACTGACATTATAATTAATTTTGTATGTAATGTATTTGCTTATTACATACTGCAAGCAAGAAGAGAGAAAACACTGATCATACATGAATTAGAACTCCTACCGCAAATAGGCTCAATCGTTCAAACGATGCGAGATATTGAGAAAATAAACGCAAAATCTCCCCTTTATGGTACCCATTGCAGATTTTTTATCAAGACGTCTTTAACTTGTGTCTGTAAAGGGACATGTACCGATGTTGTGAGGAGTAACAAGATTCATGCTCTTATGTGAATGATGTGCTATGTAGAGAGCGCGATTTCAGATGATATTATTATTATTATTATTATTATTATTATTATTATTATTAATAATAATAATAATAATAATAATAATAATAATAATAATAATAATTTCAATTATGGTGAAGAAGTTATGAGATTTCAGCCTGTCGAACCCTAAATGAGCCTTGAATCTTCCTTATTTTTATTCATCCTTTGCATTTTGTTGTTGTTGTTGATGATGATGATGATGATGTAGGTTGGGAAGTAAAATTATCAGACGTAGTGCTCTGCTTGTAAGAATATAGTATGTAGTTTTTTTAAGGGGGGAGGGACAAATGCACTTTTAAATTTTGACCTATTTCCATGCTAGTTTATCATGGTTGTAAACTTTTATGTTATTATATAGATGTTATATTTATATCTGTAACACTTTCCTACATGTTTGGATGGTAATAAAATTCATATATAAGAAAGAAGTGTTAGGCGGTGTCTGCAAGAAAGTTAACAACCACAGTAGTTTAAGTATATTTTGTATACACGTCCTGGTTTCTAGAATGATTATCATTAAAGTCATTGTTGTATTCCTTAATATGATTTCATAGTTTGTTCTTAACAGCTTTCTCTCACTTTCTCTAACTTCTAAACTTTCCTTTAAATTAATCCTCAAATATGTAAATGAAATACAAGTACACACATTGTTGTAAAATACTATATACATAACTTAAACCTCTCTAGTACTTACAAGTCTCTAGTAGTTTTAGTTTTACACATTGTTGTAAAATACTATATACATAACTTAAACCTCTCTAATACTTACAATTCTCGATTGCAAAAAAGTTTGAGCTTTCTTTCCAACAATCTTTTTCTTTGTATTTCCTTGTATTTAAGATATTTTCCTCATTTTGTAACTTGATTCATTTGTTTAATGCTTAGAATCTTCATGACTTCAGGTATATGAGACGTGAAACTATATTTTAAGTGGAATATAAGGTTCACGAACTGCTACCGGAAGTGAATCCTGGTCTCCTTAGGTAAAGTCGCATACGGCGAATGCATAACCCTAAAGAAGCTCCCCATTTTATTTCTTGCAAAGTTGATACAACTTTTAACTTTGAAATGAAAATCCGTTTGCTTTTGATCTATACCAGCCCTATCTATGTCTCGGTAACCTTCTAAGATTTTATCATGTTCAATATCTTCATGTTTCTGTCCTCCTCGTAATTAAACATTACGCTTAATATTTTTATAACATTTATAACATTATATAATAAGCCAATTTAATATTTAAGCCAAACCTAAACTTCTTCTTCTTAACTTTGTCTTTAGATAAATTTTAAACCTTATGTTCACCATTATGTCCAGTTTTCCAGTTATTCTTTCTATGTATATAACGTGAAACTAACTGTAGCATTGCTCTGAAAATTCAGGGTTTGTACCGTTATCCATGCAATGTTGGTGTTTCGTAAGAAATTAATGTGATTGATGCACGTTTCATTTATTTCACTAAATTAATTGTCAAAGGCTTTGGTATAGTCTAATATGTTTGTTTTCCATTAGTCAGATAGAAAATGGTAAACCTTTATTTGTTTACCATTGTTGTGATAGTTTAACCTTAAAACTTGTTTCAAAAAATCGAAAAGAAGCATGTTATAAACTACAACTAATAGACACATTTTAACTGATATTCCTAAAAGGTAAAACAACTATACAAAGGTTTGGTCGCAAGGCTAAATATAGGCTGAAGTAAGTCAAATTTATGTGCTATTGACGAATACGAACATGAAAATCCATTTCATAACAAGTTGTTGAAATACATTCCATACTGCAATATTTTCTATGAAAAGGAGGTCTTTTAATAACTACTTGCCTCTGCTGCTTAAATCATCATATTTTAATAAATAGTACCTCAGTTTATTAGTTTGAATTACCTGAAATATCTGTCAAACAACTTCTGAATAAGACGGCTAGTTACGCTGAAATTGAGAAAAATGTAGAAAATTCCCCAATGTAAATCCCCTTTCCCATTAATTTCGTCCTAGTTGCTAGAAAAAAGAAATACCCAAGGATTTTAGTTATTCTTTTAATGTGTCCGATTACAAACTAATCTACAAATCTTCATAACTCCAAGTAAATTATTAACAAGAAAATAAATGTATAGCTAAGAAAAAAAGGAAAACGTTTTCATTTTGAAATATTAGTATACAGTATATCCAATTTGGAAACTCAATTTGGATTTATATGATCATATGATAAACGTTAAATGATAATGATATTAAATGTACTTATTTTAAATGTTCGATAGTACATAGACACACTGAACGTCTTGATCTTAATTTTGTTTATAACATGTCTTCATACTTGGCGTACATGCACTGTGTCAGCATATACATCAGCCTTTATCTGAAGTTAGTTTGTCAAAAGCAATGTAGATGATGTTTCCTTGACTTGTAACTTATGATTATATAAACAATTAACGAAATAAATTCTTTCTGTTTATGTGTAACTATAAAAATTACATATAGCATGATAAATGATATGCAACATTAGTAAATTCAGTCTTTTTATAGTCATATTAAATTAGTCAATAGAAAATGTGTAACAGAAATTATTATGAACATCTCATATTATAGAACTTCATCTTTTTCTCTGGCAACTGGTTTCAAGTGCCAAGATGTCCAACCTTATTTTACTTACAATGAATACTGATATTTTTGTTTCTACAGAAATTGGTTGAAGATTCGAAAATGATAAAATCTAACATTGTGTGCCCAAATGTTATATTCACTAATATACACATATCACATGGATCAGAATCAGTCCTCAGTTATCTTCAATACAAAAAGTCTCTCCAGCAGAACACAGTTTTAATTAGTCGAAACAACTACGTCCTTGAACATAAACCAAGCCCAAAACTTAAAAAAAATAGTTTTCTCCTCGTCATTTTCTTAGATTTCTTTTTAAAAAGCCTGCTTTTAAGGGGGGAAAAGGGGGCTGATTTTTATGTTACAGATTTTTACTCTTTCATTGTGAAATTACCCATCTTGATGATTCACTTAAATAGACTTGTGAAACTCAGTTCTTAAACTCTTAATTAGTAATAAGAGAATACATGTTTCGATAACTCCACTTCTGATGGAGAAAGCGGAGTAGTTTCTATAGAAGCAAATTTCCGTTATTTTATACAGAAAAACTCATTCAGTCGCTTCAGTTGGAGGTACGAATTTTGTTATAATTGACTCTATAATCTACGGAACCCGGAAGTTCAGTGTTGCGTTCACAAAATCTCTCCATTGAAGTCTCTTCTTAGCCATTTGGATCGAGTTTCTACTTTGGATTCCTATTCCTGAGAGAGTCATCTTACCATTGTCCTTCCACCATTGCCTAGGTCTTCCTAATGGTAGTTTTCCGGTTGGATTTCCAGTCAAAAGTTTTAATGCATTTCTACTTTCTTCCATTCTGTCTACATAATGCCCACCTGAGTTCCGTACAACTGATGATGCCAGCAATGTTCGGTAAACATTATAAATTATGTATTTCCTCGTTATGAAGTTTTCACCATTCCCCCATTCTTATTTCTCTTGGTTCCGAATATTCGTCTCAGGATTTTATTCTCAAATACTTTCAGTCTGTGTTCTTCCCTCAGAGTAAGCAACCATGTTTTGTAAACATACAACACAACAGCCATGAATATCTTTTTATGTATATTTAGGCTCGAAAGACTAAGTTTTAGAAACATTTCTCGCTTTTATAATACTTAGTATATTAGGATAATATTTTGGATCAGAAAATACTACAAACACTAGAAGAACATTTTCTTTTTAAAACATATGTTTTCTTGGAATTACTCGGCTTAATGTACTAAATGAAAACTGAAATATTTACCAAATTAACATTTAAAAAACATGCCAATTATTATTTAATATAATCAATTAAATAAAAATAAAGATATTTATTTAGTCATACGTAGAGTAAAGACTAATATTATGATAGTAACATTAGTTTATTACAGCCTTCGTTACCTTATGTGCAAAATAAATGTTTTGTCTTATCAGATTAGGTAGTTAATTAAATATATTAGTGATTTTAATTAGCAGTGTGTACACTCAAAATTAATTAATTTATAGTTTCTGCCAGAATACAACTCGTTTCTGTTCAGTACACAATAACGATACGAGTTGGGAACTCTTTATTGCCATTTTTGTATTTAAGAGTGTCGATGTAGTTAAAAAAAATCTATAAAAAATGTTGACTAGTGTAATCAACGAAGACTTAGAAAACGATTATTTATTACCTTTCAAGATCAGTCGGGTATGTTTCTACAATAAACTTGATGTTGCATAATACTTCTGTAGAGCGAACACCCAAGGAAATAGTGAAAGGTAGATATTGCTTTGGAATTTCACCACTGACCATCGTGTAAGAGATTTAAATAAGAAATGAGCCCATCCAAACAAGTGCTAGACTAAAGGCGCTTGAGAATTTTCAAATTTTAACGTAGTTTGAAATAAAGGTTTTGCGTTTAACCCTAGGTCCAACTAGACAGTTAAATATCTATCACACTATGAACTGTTTCTCTGGTTATAGCATTGCATTCTATACAGTTTCGTTAAGAAATATGTTATTCCAAGTATCTTGCATTTGCGTCATGTAATGTTTCCAGTAGAAAACGTTGAATCCAGCAAATATTGATGGGAATATGAGTAAGGCTATCACATCTACAATTCCTTGACGCAAGCATAGTCTCTTTAAAACATGACAAATCTTCTTGCAGATTCTACGTTTCCGGATTATTGGTCTTTTCCAATGAGCTATGCCAACTGGTTTCTGCAAACGAATAAAATAATAATTACAAAATATTACAAGAAAATAGTATGTTGATTGTTTTAATAAATTTTGAACTAAAATAAAATTACCACATGTTAATGCAACACAAATCAATCACATTAATAAAAAATACTATAATAATTTTACTTGCGGTTAAGATGTGTTGTTTGTATATCACAATAACAGCAAATAGTTATTTTTCCATTGTCGTTTCATTACTGATTTGGCTTGAAAGTCATTATCTGAACATGACTCAATAGTTTGTAGAGAATTTGTGACCGAATAATATAACTAACGAATCATGATTTGATAAAAATCATTGAAGGTTAAGTACGGTCCAACGAAGAAGTGTACTAATAAACGACGCACCTTCGAAGTAAGCGACCCTTCCTTACCGATTTCGCCACAAGACCATATGAGTAAATCTCTAATCTCGGACAAAAGCCACACAATGTTCTATTAAAATGTAAAAGTGTTTAATAAATATCTACAGAATAAATGTGTTACATTAAGCTGTCTTATTATTGGACAATTCAGCTGCAAGGAATTGAGACTATTGGAAGTTATGAAAGAAATAGACATTATTTGACAAAATTGATTTTGTTTTCGGAAGTTATCGTTTAAATCTTACTTAAAAAGTTCGGGAGGAGAAGGGTTAAGTGTGTTCTGATATTTAATTGGCTTTAACTGAAAAAGTGTCAATTATGGGGAAAGCTTAATAAACATATATCTCATATTATATTAAAATCGAATAATATTCAAGAAAGTTATCAAACAATGTGAGTTTTCATACCTGGAGGAGGGAAGAGATTCGGTCTCTTCCTTTCAATTGATTTTAAGGTCAAGAACTTGAAATGGCACATTCCATGAAAATATATTTTACAAAAGTTATTTTGGATAAATTTATTAATGGTAATTGAGAAGAATTAATCCATACTACGTTAATGGGCTAAATTCACTGCCCAAACTTTGGTGATTTTTAATCCCAAGTAAATGAGCTTACGAGAAACAATCAAACATAATATACATAATATTATAGCAAAACGGAATAAGTTTTATATAAGTTATTGACGGACTCTAAAAGACGTAATGGAGCAGTAGAAGAGTGAATTCACTTCATTTTTTCCTGATTGTAACTTCCTGCAGAGTGGATGATGGGGAAACTTCACAGAAAATGTATAACACATTACGCTAAAATCAAACGCGTTTACTGACAATTATCATATAACTTCGAAATTTTGAAATTGAAAAGCCACTTTTATTTTGGGCAGATTTTAGGTCTAAGATGTAGTGATAATTCGAATAAGCACAACAAAAATATGCGTTAAGTTTAGTGATATTTGATCCAATTTATATAGTTGTTTAAATTGGAAGATTGTCTTGCATGTACATATGTACACATTCTATACAGGATGGATTTTACCCCATTTACCCCGTTTTTACTTTAGATTGCAACCCCAAGCAATAGAGTTTGCTCATTAAGGAAAAGAAAGCAGTTACAAAGTATTATCAAAATGGGTCATGTTTAAGTTAGCGATGGTGGAACAGACAGACGGACAGAGACACATATCAAAGTCCAGTCGAATAGAAGAAGTTTTCGCAACACTTGCTACAAGTTATGCAAAGCATTATTGAAGCGATAAATAGTCCCTTCCATTGATTTCCATTATAAATAATAACAGTAAGCAGTGGCGGCTAATGTTACTGTTGCAGCGTTGCGCAATGACCATAATATTTCATGAAAAAGATATTACTAGCATTAATAGCAAAGAACAGGGAAAAAGTACTCTCTAATACTCCCATATACTTTAAATAACATATTTTTTACTTCTATAACTGTAAAATCCATTAATCCGTTTTAAAAAGAAAGTCCCTAATCCATCACGGAGTCTCAAATTTATAGACCCTATTGTGATGCAGCGAGCATAAACGACCACATTTCTACAGCGCAGCAATTGGAGTGAATATTAAGTCTCCTTTCCCCTTTCTCAGAAGTTAAAGACTCTGGTAGTTGCAGTGCTTCTGCAACAACGTGGCACGGTTTTCAGTGAACAAAACTGTTTCTCGCGCTAAATAAGATTTCTGAATTTTATTAAACTGCCAATTACAAATGGAATTTATTTTTATGCATTCATATTTTTAAATTACGGGACTATATTGAAGCAAACTAATATAATGACAATTTTAAAAAAGTAATCGCAGAATTACAAAATAAGCAAGGAAATATGTAATAGGTAGAAAACAAATGAAAGTAAACATGCATTTACAAGTTAATTCTTAGCTTATATAAATAATGAGAGCTTCTTGTAAAGTAATTTGTGAACCAAATATTAATAAGTCAATCTATAGAATCCCCCCTCTGTGGATAATATTTTGTTATATACATATATGTTTTATAAAAGTATTTTCTGCTCTTGGAAACTTTCCACATAAAACTGTATGATGGGAAACATCACATTGAATTTGGGATTAGTTAGCAATGCTCATGGGCGCAGCCACGAGAGTGCTCCTTCGGGTCCGGACCTCCCCAAAATTTTGAAACTTGACTAACATTTGTAGACTTTCTTAACGAACTATACTTGTTTAATAGACAAATGCTTGATGTAGGCTAAATATTAAATTTTACGCCTCATCATGTGCTCTTTCTTTTCTTATAAAATAAATAGGATGATTTGGAATGTAGTTTTTCATTTACGCATGTGTGTGTGTGTTGGTGTATATATGACATTCGCGATTTATATACTCATTTGTATCAGCTGTTTTGTCTGAATCAGCTGTTTTGGTTTTTATTTATTAGATTTACTTTCGTTGTGTGTGCTCTAATTCTGTAAATAATATACAAATTTTGAATGAACTCTGTACCATGACTTCTGTAAATAACTTACAAAAAGAAAGCAATTTGCTCAGCTCTCCACTGAGGAAAAACTTGTAATTAAGGGTTAGAAAAAACAAAAAAGGGCAATTCAGAAGTGTGTATAAATTCACAGGACATCCTGTGGCAGCAATGTTGATTGTCTTAAATATATTTCCACAATTTGTTTTAAATTTTCGTAGATAAACCATGAATAAAGTGTGTTCAATTTATACTTTTTATAACACTAATCTCTGCCATGAACTGTCTTCAGTCTACGCTGTAGAGGAATTCGTATCACTGTCAGGGACTACGTTTACTAGAGTAAATTGTTCGCAATAATCTAGAAAAATGACAGTGAATCTATAAAGCTTCTGAAATTAATATTAACTGTACCTATGATGTCAGCAAAACGAGAAATGCGTTTCTCCACATTGAAAAGAATTGACACTTTCAAGGAATTGAATGTTTCAAGAAAGGTTATAACCATTGGTTATGCTTTTCATCGAGAAAGACCTGACAATGGAAATACCAAAGTTTAACCAGCATGTATTAGACAAACTTAGTCCAATTAAAGGGAGGAGGATGGACTTACTAATTACATAAGGAGACTAATCGGGTAAAATGTTCTACATTTTTATTTTAAAAAAAATTATTTAAATTCACACGTCACATAGCATTTGCATCTAAAGTTATGATGATTAGTCAATGAGTCCAGTTTTATCTTCTGTCTCCGATCGTTTCTACGGCAACACCCGAAACAACAATCCACCGGCCGCCACTCACAATACGTCTCGAATCTTTGAAAAGATGCACAGAATGTCCCATACAAATTTTAGTGTGTTTAATGTATATTCAGATAAATGTGTTATACAAAATTGAGAAAGAAGTTATTCCTTCATTATTAGGCCATTCTAAACATACAAAATTGGGCTTATTGAAGATTCTAAAAAATGGCCAAATTCGACATAATAATAAATTTTTATTTAAATCTTTATGGGAGGTATTAAGGCAGTTTTAAAAGTGGAAGTTATTAGGGTACATCAGTAAACATATGCATCATTATATATTAAAATGGAATAATATTTACGAATGCTTTAATTTGAAGCAAGGGAGGAGTTAATTATGCTGTTCACGATTGATTTTAGACTCAAGTAACAAGAATACTTGTGACGTATCAAAAGGTATACGTCACATTCAATGAAGTCTAATATTTTTACAAAATACACGGTGACCTACTCGTAAAATGTCCCAGGTATGAAGTCTAATATTTTTATAAAAATCTTAATAAAGGATATGAAATTAGGTTTGTACATGACATACCTTTATGGTTAAGAAAGGAAGGTACATTACAAGAGGTACTGGAAATGACCCCCCTACCTGTATACACAGTTCAACACGGCGGGATGTGTTCGTAAATGTTGCTGGCAACGTATTGGGCGTGACTATCTGGATTTCACGGGGGATCTTCTTATGTAACTCGTCGAAGTGGCAGCATTGTAAATATGTGAAATGTAGCAACAATGAGATTTCGCGAAATGTGTGTGGGTCTCGAATTTTAGAGTAGCCTGGCTTACTGTCCGTGCGACTTCCTTCTTTCGGTGTTGTTTGGTTCTGACGATGTATTGGTATTCTATGAAAAATAACGCGTCTTTAGTGAAACAGTGTTGGATAAGTGATTTCTTTAAGACATGTCAGGATATGTGAACTCACAAAACATACGTTTATGGAGAAGTGACAACCTGCATACAGTCCTTGAGGAATCCTTTGATTTACAGAAGGTAGTCGTGTTCTGTGCGTTTTCACAGCAGCGCATTATCGAGTATTTTTTACACTATTCTCACCAGTGAAGTATACCAGGTATTGTTTCATGCATTTGTGAACCAGTTGGATGAAGAGATACTGACACTTAGATGGTACCAGGAAGATGGGGTTTCATATCCTCTTTTATTAATATTTTTATAACACTTTCCCCGAAATCTCTTACTACGCTCTGTATATCTTCTATCATATATATTTAATCGGAAGGGTCAAATCCATACTACATTAAAAGTTAAATTAACTGCTTATTCTTAACTAATTTTAATCATAAATACTGGAAATTACTGAAAAGATTCAAATAAAATATACGTAGTACTGTATCAAAACCGAAAGAGAAATATATTTATATATGTTATACTGGAAAATTCAGCGAGAAATACCAGCATCATGTTCTTTACTGATTTTAACTCCTGTAGAGTGAATGTGCGTGAAACATTAAATAAATTATACGACATATTACATCATAAAACTGTGCAACCGACTTCAACAAAAGCGCAAAAAGCATAATATAATAAAAATGCTAGAAAGCAGACAATAGCTAATTAATATTACGTATAAAACATTTTAGTCTGTGTGGGGCTAATAAATAAATAGCTAAAATTTCAAACTGAACTGATTTCGTATTAAGGATTAATTTGTTATCCTTGGCAGGTCTTTCATTTTTTGTAGATAATAGTTTTAATTACTTTCTACTTATAAGTGAATTGTTAAGGGAATTGTAATTTTAAAATGATGTAACACGTATCAACGAGCGCTCACATAGACTAGAATGAATTGTTCATGCTCCATCACAAAGGGACATCATAAAAATCCATCATAAAAATTAAGATATAAAATTAAAAAATAGACATATCAAAGAAATTAAATAAGAAATGTTTATACCACATAATTCATGAATGGTCTAACTGGGATGAAATTTCCAGGCACTAGTTCACTTTGTTTCTTCTCGTGAGGTGGTTTCTTACATCGAATGACCAAGAGTATCAAGGCATATTCCAAAAGAGCTCCAACCACAAAACTCATGCACACAATCAGCCATATTTCAATGGGCTTCACCGTGAAAGACGCTTTCATATTTTGCCTATTGACGAAAAAAGCAAAACACGAAATATTAACTATTTTAATATTAAATGGTGCAGAGCCGTGACTCACAACAAACTCTAGTGTACCTCATGAATCAAGACATATTTACTTCATTTTTGTTAGTAATAACATAAATTATTGTACCTTAAGATAATCATTTTCTACGAATAAGTGATTCTATATACCCATATCATAAGTTCTGTTACAAAATTAGAAATAAGCAACACTTAAAATTATCAAACTAATTATTAAAGTTTACATATTATAAATTGAAATGTCTTGTCTATAGAGAGCACTATCACTGTTGAAAGTGGCTACTTCTGGTCTTTACACAGGCCTGAAGTCCTTGAGGCCAGTCATCAATCGCAGCACCACTGCTTTGAGGAGAAATTTGGCCGTTGCCATCAGAGAAGAACCCCGAAGACGCACAAGATTTGTATGCCTTTTCCCATAGGCTATGCAGTCTGAAATGAAAAATCTACAGTCTAATGAACTACCGGTAGTGTTCGAGGTCCAATCAACCAAGCAATGAAATAAGGCATATTCCTCTAGAGCCACTTCTATGTGACCTTTGCTTTATAGGCCTGCGCTGAGTCCTACGGAAAGCTCCTCGGATAATTGTTGAAAATGGTGCGGGTCAACGTCTCACAAGTTTTTTTTAGCAAGCTGCTTTATACACTTTCATAGACGTTTCCACACCATGTAGACTTTCATAGACGTTTCCACACCATGTGATCACTCCACATCATGTGTGAAGTGGAGGTCACTTGCGCAATCAAAGAACAATCCCCACTGACCCATTACAGAGACAGGATGATGACCTTTGAGGATCCCTATCGTGTTGAACAACCTTTCTGAGATGTCGAAGCAATGATATGACCGTTTTGGCGATTAGAGGACTCTTTATTAGTGTGTTATTTGATCCGTGAAAAGGATCTTCCTGTGGCCACCATTTTCATAATGCTGAAATAGTCGCTTTTCTTTATGCTCCTGTTGGACCTTCAGCTCTGGAGTGAAGATGTGACCAGTACTTCTTTGATATACTGTGGCCGCAAGCCACTTCTGCGAAAAAGACGTACAATCACGTTGGTATCCAATCCAACAAGATATTGGAGTTCGCGTATCCATACCCCAGTTTAAGGAACCTAGACAACAGATTGCTGCAAAACATTTAGGGTTATCACAGTTAGTTGTACACTATTCACTCTATATGTTTTCCACAAACAGAATATACATGTCCTATGGTGTAGTTGTAAACACACCGGCTACATATAAAAATGCACTGTATAAACACCATATATATAGTGAAAGAGATTGCTAATATGGAACAGTACCTAGGTATATAGCAAACTTTCTGATTTTCACCTTACCTCAGAGAGTTGAACATGGTAACCAATGTTAAGAGAATTGTTGAAACGAGAGCAATTCTTCCAGGCACAGATTCAGGGTTGATAATAAAACTACACCAAGATACCACCACTAACAGTCCACTCGGAAAATATGTCATCAACAAATGGTTAGAAAGATCTCTATACAAGTAGACAGTAAGATAGAGATTTTTCGGCATTTCATCTGTCAAAATGGAAATAATATGAATATTAGCTTTGCTATTATTACTGTAAAAGATCCTTAAAAGTTACTATTATGTAATAGTTTATATTTTACAACCATAAAGTCGATCTATAAAATATGTTGTTATTTTAAAAATGTGTTGCATTTTGGTGGATTAAAGCAAAAAATGAAATCTTTAAGTTTTACGTCCCACGGTTATGCCGGTTAGGCTAAAGGAGACGGTGATGATGAGAGATGAGTGAAATGGTGGAATGAAGAAAGTGGGAGGAAACGGGAGAACCCCGAGAAACCCACGAGCACTTTGTTTGTTTATCACAAAGTCCACACGACGCGAGCTGGGTTCGAGCCAGGGACCCCAAGCACGCTCTACCAATGAGCCACCGCGCCCAGTTTTTGGTGGATTGAGTTGTGGTTTAGCGTCTCCTTCAGTACCTTAACTGTATGAGACACGGACCTACACCTTAACGTGATATTCGAATCACAGGAGCTACTACTGGAAATCGAAAGCAGATCTCCCGTACCGTTGCTGCGTATTTTATCTAGTATATGAATTTTTCTTATACATGCACTCAGTTGGAATACCTATTTATTATGTTTTTCAATGGAATTCTGACCCCTGATGGATTAAGGGGTAAATATTTTACGCGTACTATTACTATATGTGTGTATTGACTTTCTAGATGTAAATTTGATATTTTGGCACTATTTGATACGCACAATATGTACATGGTTTTCACTTTTCCCATTCAACATTCCTGACGAAAAGGAGCAAAGTGCAAAATCAGATCTAGAAATTATATTTTTACAATCATTATGTACAGTCAGTCCAAAATGATTGTCTCATATCTATAAATATTATGTTGTAGGAATATAATTTGATAACGATATCTCCCGGTATATCTTATAATGTTAGCATGAGTATAATCGGCAAGACGCATATGTGGTAAATTTCATGTAAAAAGAGCAGTAAATAAGAACAATATAACGAAAGTGAACCTTTCTTGTCCATTTCGCAACATATTGTTTTACTCATTCTAATTTTCGTATTTATAATTCTACCGTTAACAGAAGCGAGTGTGTACCCAAGGCTAAAAGAAGAATAAGGAAAATAACTTATGTTTTAACGAACCATGATTAACCTACGAAACTAACGAAGACATAGATGATTATAATGAACGAAATCGTGAAATAGAGAAAGTATAGAAATCGGTATAACCCGAGAGGAAACATTGAAACGGTGTTTTTCCATTACGAAACCCATTTGGTGTGAGCTTCTGTCAAACTATAGACGCCATACCAAAGGTGACTCAAGTAGCAGAAGATTGAAGAAAGTTCCTGTAATGAAGGATAGTTTTAAATCGCAACTGAATTGCAATCAGTACTTGAACAAACAGTTGCTAAATCAAGTCTGATAAATGATATATAGTTTCAGCATCAATGGTCGAGTAGACAATTCGAATCCTATTATCACCACTGTCAAAGAAATAGTACGAGGAAACGTGTCAAGAATATCAAATTTGGTTCACTAGTAATTATGAGTAATTCGTATCTTTCAATCAATCGTCTTTCTACTTACACCAGCAAGATGCTGTATTAATATATGATCGTAATGCAAAAAAAAAACGGTATACTTTGGTATTCTTACTTCTTAACGCTAAGCATTAACCGTAATTCCACAATATTTCTTTGGTCTTGTTAATACTTCAGAATTACAAATTACTGAAAGAGATGTGATATGGTGGATCTAGGTACGTTCTATAGTACAAAAGAACAAAGACAGTTTCCAAGATAAAAAATGAGCCAATATTTACTACCAAATCTATTCAGAAGGGATTGGAGGATCATCATCTCAAAGTTCAACATTTCATCATATCTTCCAACCCCCAAACTTGAACACTGTTTAAAATCGATGGTAATTTCTGAAGCTACGAGTCTGCTTAAATCTTACTTCTCTACCATCACCACAGTCAACTACTGCACGGCACGAAAAAAGGTTCAGTATTTGTCTGTAAAAGTTTCAGAGTAATCGTTTCAGAGTAACATAAACTATAATAAATCATGATGGTTGATCCAAGTCCAATTAATATCTTAAATTATTTGTTGCTATGATGTGTCTATTACTTTGAGCACTATGTCAAGGAAGCTAGTATGTAATTAAAAAAAATAGGAGTTCGCTAATAATATACAGTGTTTTCTTATTTCAATTTCTGATTATTTGTTTAAATTTAATGTAATTTGGTATCGTCTAAAGAAATGTTTCTGGAGCAACGACCTCTTAAGATATGTTCTTTACCGATATTGTAACACTTCCTTTACATTTCTTGTAAGACATTGGGTATCGATCACAAATTATAGCCACAAAAAGTGTGAGATGTTCAAAACTGTAACATTTACATATAGCATATGTCAAAAATAATAATCTACTGTTTACAAGATTTTGAGAACCACTAGCATATATGAAGAACTTGTTTTATACCAGGGGATATCAAAAAGTTCGTACATTCGCCTAGAAAGTAACGGATTACGAATCCCCTATGAAATGCATTTTATAATTTGATCCCTGTATGTTAACCATGCAAATACTAGATTCGTTAGATCAACTTTTTCTTTCTTCTTTTTGCAGGTACCTCACTGTAAGTCCTAGGTTTGACGAAGTTGATGCAGTTCCTCCATCTTCAGGAGAATTCACCAATGCAGATCCACGATGAGATGAAAGATGTCAATGGTGATGAAATCCCATTATAATACATACTATACAAATGGAAACTTCCACTTCTTTCGCTTTGAAAACTAGCTCCAAATTTCTTCCCTTCCTATAATTTCGTCCTATAATAATATTCCAAATTATTTACATGTTACTCATAGTTATATTTACTCACCAGTCTTGTATTCGCTGGGCATGGTCCCTGTTCTGAATTGACATCTGAAAGTTGGTAAGGACATTTCGCTTGTTCCCCAGGGACTATCCTTCATCCTTAAGGATCCGTCGGGAAACCATGACATATTTACCCACTTAAGTGGTTCAGCTAAAAAAGTAAAAGAAAACAAGTGATCGAAAAATGAAAGGACATTTATGGTTTTAATAACAGCAAAGTACCAGAAGTCTTTGCATTTCTTTGTCAGTAACTAGGAAAGAAACACGTCAGCAAACATTAATTTGTTTTATGTATCATATACTTGTTTAAAAGATATTAAAATAAATCTGAAATCCATTCAATTGTTTACAAGAAACTGAGAATACTAAACGCAGTATAAGGCACAAAGTTATCTTAATTTTCAACGTAACAATTCACTTTAGGAGCATGATTTAAAAAGTAAGCATAAGTTATTAGAGGATAGAAAGCAATTTAGACAGAACTTTGTTGTATGTTATTCTCATTTCAAAGAATTATGTTTCAGTTTGGAATAGTTTTGAGAAATTGGAAGAGAAAGATCATTTCGGCAGCATCATTATGATAACAAATGCAAAAAAAAAAAATGAAAAATTCCTATTCCTTTTCTGGAATTTTTAACTTTTGAATACTTTGGGGTGGAAGGCAACATAAAACCACCGTTCTATTTTTCTCTAGCTTGATGAAAGCAGAAAGAAAGCATATGTACAATTGTCTTCCGCAGGTCAAACTATAGCTCCAGAGGAAAAATTACCCCATTTCAATCTACGGGAGGAGGACGTCTTGGTAAACTCATTGGACGAGGAAATAACAATGTAAGGAAGACGAAGAAAGAAAGACAAGCAAGAGAAAAAGTTTAGGATAGGAACATGCAACGTACGCACCAAACTACTGAAAGGGAAATTAGAACATCTTAAAGAAGGTATGAAACAAAATAATGTAGATTTGGTAGAAGATTTTGAAATTAGATGAGAATATATAATCAGGTGTTGAACAGCGAAGAATGTAGAATGTCTTACTCAGGTAATAAAACGAGAAGCCATAATGATGTAGAAATAATTATTGGTAAGAGCTTAAAAGATAAGTTAGTCAACGTAGAATTTTTTGATGATAGAGTCATGATGTTAAGACTTAAAAGGAAAGCGAAGGATATAGAGGTAATACATACATACACACCGACCACTTTGCATACAACTATTCTTATAAAGAAGTAGAGGAAGCTATGAGAAAATAGAAGAAATAATATACAAAGAGAAGTGTGTTGCCTTCGTAATTGTAACAGAAAATGTGAGTGGAGTTCTGAGAGATAAACAGGATAGTAGGGGGCATATGTCATCCCGTGTCACCTTCCGTGAAGATAAAAAGAGAGAATGATTTTTTGATTTAGAGGATCATTTTGGTCAATAATTTCGATTGTGTCACTCACTGGTGAGAGGCGTGTAGAAATGATACCGTCATCAGAATGGCGGACAACTCGATTCAAGGAACAAACATTATCTCCTTTATTTGTGGCCTGGTTTTCTATTCTCATGGCCCATCTTAAAGGAATTTAAATTTTCAATAGTACGTTATGTAAGTATTTCCTCTGAAACGAAGAATAGAGTGTAGCGAACAAGCAGCAAGAATGGGCTAAATTATAAATTTATTTTAAAACAATTTTTATTATTAAGGAATTAGTATTTCTTGGTTGGAACAGTAAACATCCGGGCAAGCTTTGTGATTCTAGAATAGACTGTTAGTCAAGGAAAACAACAAACCTAATTCCAGAAACAGGCACACGAATGTCACAGTAACACACTTTCACCAACTTAAAATTAAAATCCATATGAGTAAACACGGATGCTTATCCGTATAAAAGCAAACTTTTAGAACATTTACTCGTCCAGTTCATAACTATTCATTAGAGTGTTGACGCGGCCACTTCTTGTCCATTGTCGCTCGAGATGACCCGACGCCTTTACTTGGGTAATGTAGCAGCCAGCACCTGTAGTCCAAGAAGCTGAGTTGGCGTACGTCTTAAGCCAGTCGGGCCCAGGAACACAACATCTCGTGCCGAGGAGCGAGATCCTGCGAGTCTGCGAGGAGACGTCTAGGGAAGAAGAGGAAGAGTCTTCCGGCGGGTTCGAAGCTAGGACTTTCACCTCAAACACAAGTGCCTAAGTGTGTCGTAAAATTATCCAGCCAAAAGTATCAGCAGCCAGCCCAGTGCCTTTGGACATCAAGCAGATAAGACGTGAGTAAGCAAAGCCATATTTTGATTCGTTCTCAGAGGTTTTCTTAAGGGAAAGGGAAGCGAATATTCCATTTACACACATAACCTTGCATTGGCTTGTTTTGATTTATTAGTCTCATTGGTTAGCCTTCAGCTGACGAGACATCCGGTCAAAAACCGAGATCTTTCAGGTCAATGTGTTGCCAGGTGTTTAGAAATTATAATTATCCTCTTTTATTTTTAGAACTCCGGATCTTTCATCAAAATTCATTTCATCTTTTCATCATCATCACCCTTTTGTAATAAATACAAAATTCAATTTTCTATCTTTTACTTAAGTAAACTGCATCATTTTGAGGCGTAGTTTATAAATTAAACATATATTCAAGCGTGACAGATTACATTATTCAGCTTTTATTATTTTTACTCCCTTGGTAATCAGGAGTGTAACTAAGCTGCTCTTAAAACCCCTGTATATCATTCTAATTAACTCAGAATTCTACTTAGTATCATTATATTGTAAGAGATTCTTTTCTTTGCTCTTTGACTGGAATAAAGGAAAGAACAATTTTATATATTACTGAGAAGAGCAAGAGAAACTACTGGGACATTGGCTAAGAAGGAATTGTATAATGACGAACGTACTAGAGAGTATGGTGGCAGGAAAGAGAGAAATGGGGCGAATGAGGCCACAATTGATGGATAAAATCAAAACAGAATAATTGTATGTTAAGTTGGAGAGGTTAGCTGAAGAAAGTGAACGTTTAAGTTTCTCAGTTTTGCAAGTGACCTGTCAATAATGACAGAATACCGATGATGATGAAACGTACGAAGTTGGGGAAACGTGCGAGTCCATTTTGGGGGAAAAGGTTCTACCCATGTCCCAAATATTGTTCCCTGATTATGATGGCATCTACCAAGTGGATTTGGCACCCTGTCACGCTGCAAAAACGGTAAGATCATAGTTTGAGGAGCATGACCAGGAGTTATCACTTCTCCTCTGGGCCCCTCAATCACCAGATTTCAACATCATTCAGTCATTGTGGTCTGAATTAGAAAGGCGTGTTCGGTCTCATTATCCTCCACCAGTATCCCTTAAGGAACTGGAGCGTGTTTTGGAGGAAAAATGGTACAAAATTCCACACACCACGATTCAGGAACTGTATACGTCCATTCCACGTTGGATAGAAGCAGATTTGGACTCAAAAGGAGGCCCCACACCATACTAGGTATGATTTTCGCACTTTTGCAAACGTTTTAGATTTTTTGTCCAACTCCTGTATAGTATAAAGGTATACACCGTAAGATTGACAATTGTCCTAAGGATAGAAATAATTATTACTTCCATAACCTAACACAGTCATAAGATGGATTTGACTTTTGATCCATCTTCTCTGTCATTTTTGTTAATCTATTATATTTGAATAATTGCTCCAGTAAGTAGAAATTCGTTAAAGGATAAATTTGTAAACTATTTCTTACTCAAATAACGAATAGTTATTTGTGTAATTATTTGGTTCATGAATAATGCTTTCATACAAATATTTTATATGTGAGTGACTGAAAGTTTAAAAATGTATGAAATGTTATAATGAAAAAGCTAACGTATGACATGTAGTGTCTGGGACTCGTAACAAACAGATCAAGAGTCTTTCTTAGGAAGGGAGAGTTGGATAGTCCAGGTGTTACACATTGCATATAATTTTCCATTATATAAAAGTAGTTTTCACATTAGACTTCTTGATCAATGGCATAATAAAGCAATATATAAATGTTTTCCCATTTGTGTTGGTAGATAACTCATAAGAATGTTTTATTATGTTTTCTCTTCTTGTTCCTCTATTTCTTGAAACACTTCCTTGTCAAATATTACACATGATGTGAAATTATGAGATAATAACTAGATCTGAAAATGTCCTATAGATTCCATTTCCTTCCATTGCCCCGGTTAAATATTATGTAATTAATGCTACCAACTTACCTGGTATTATTTGCCATTTACATTTCTGTACATCCATTGGATATGCATCAAATTGCATCTCACAGATGAGGTTTAGGGAACAACTGAAATTGAAAGAAAATCCAGAAGTAAATCTTTTCCATTATGATTATTGGTTCATTGATTTAAGTACACAAAACTAAAATTATCATCTCATGGATATTACAAGGTTTACAATTTTCTGTTATTTTACATATAACAGAATATTATATCTGATTTGAGGCATATTTTAAAGTTCTTTAAATAGTTCCTTTTTAATTGTGGGATCTTGAGTTCGAATCTGAAGTCCTTTATCTTCACTCAGTTGTATCCAAGATTAATTTTCTCATTCTTAGCAATTAAATGACGGGATACTATTCTCAATATACACCTTGATCTACTATGTAACTTTCTTTTTACTTCAATGTTCGAGTGGCCCCGCGTAGCGTAATCGCTAACAATCTCTCCTTCGGTGCTAGCGGTCTCGGTGGGGTCACTTGCCAAAAAAAGTGTAACACTCTTTTTCAGGCCAGCCACCATTAATGAGGTTTTCCTTGGTTTTCCTCATTCACACCAGGCAAATACCGGGATGGAGCCTAACTTATAAGTCCCAGGCCGTTTCCTTCCTTCCCCAAACCTTTCTTCCTTCCCTTTCCCCGGATTGTATGCTCGCCGAGGGACGTCATCGTGAAGGGTTAAATGGCCTTAGATGCCGAAAGCCCAGAAATCTAAACCTTAAATCCTCAATGTTCGGATTTCCAATGGAGTCACTCGGTCGAAAAGATGTAACATTATTGTGAACTCACTTATCCTGAGTGAAGTTTTGCCTGTTTTTTCTTTATTCGCACCAGGCAAATTTAGATCCATTAGATGCGTCAGTTGTAAGACTCGAACCAATACTGATCCAATCTATCATCTAAGCTTGATTATCTCATGCTGCATATGCGTATATCCAATCTAAATACGTTTGTAATAATCGTTAAGCTGCAGCGAACGTTATGAAAAGAAAATTGTATTTCCATCGTTTTCACGCAGGGCCCATAACTACAAATAGGGTACAGTAGGTAATGTCTTCCCTAAATTGCACCTTTCATAAAATAAAACATATTCGAGAAATCTTAGATTGAAACAATACCACATGTGAAATTCTTGAAATTGTATTTGCAAAATTAAATTCAAGTTGATACAATTTAATCATTTCAGCCTAAAAGATGTGCTTCCTACTAAAACGGCCCAAACATCGTCAAATGTACTTCATCATTTTAAGAATTTCACATCATGATAAGCATTAAGGGCGATGGACTAGATGCACTCCCAAAGAATAATTCCGTCGAGGTATACAACCTTAACTGTGAACGTAAATATACAGTAGAATAGACCTGTAGCTAGAAAGTAGGCAGGGTAGATTAGCATTCCCTGCGGCCAATTTCAGCTCTTTAAAACAGGCATGTCAAAATCATGGATCTCTTGGGGCCCTTGATTTTCTGCAGGCCTAGGTTCATCCTTAGAAAATAACAAAAATAAGTAATATAGAGTAATTAGCTTTTCTCCTTTTTGAAAAGAAAGAAACCCCCAGTAAAATCCAGGTTACTATACATTTGCCTGAACCATGTTTGTAAAAAATCGCTAATGCGAGTAGCATGTTTTCAGATATTTAAAGCTGGTTGCAGGAGAGTATAATTATTGTAGAGAATAAAAAGCAATAGATGTTCATATACTATACAGATTTCTTTATGTTTCTCCTCTTAGGTAAGATTTTATGCATTTAGTTCTTTTTAAAATATATCAACAAATAGAAAAATTGCGTGTTTTTCTTGCAGGCCGCATTACTATATACACTAACTGATAATAGTTTGGTCTACTTAAGATACTAATATTGACATACTTACTATAAAAAATCTTTCATTTTTTGTTTAAATAAATGTAAGTTCAAAAGTAAATAAGCAAGACTATGTGATCAGAAGCAGTGGTGTCATTTGGGATTTCATACTGAAGTAAAACTGAAACCCAAAAAAACCGACTTGTTATTGAGATATATATTAATGAATACTGTAACCATGTAGGAATGAAAAATTGCAAAGATTCACTCTGTGTATCACGCTAATACTCATAATAAAATGATGTTAATAGATAAAACTACCTTTGCCATCAGATGTTAATCACGCTATTTACACTTCGGTGTTAGTCACGCTAACTGATTACACAACCTTAATCATATGTCGTTACCTGTACTATCGGGTGTAAATCACGTCAGTAGATTACACTAGCTTAGCCATTAAGCTTATAGATGTTGTTACTTGCTCTATCTGCTGTAAATCACGCTAGTAGATTGCACTAGCTTAGCCATTAAGCTTATAGATGTTGTTACTTGCAATATCGGGTGTAAATCATGCTAACAGTTTACGCTGCCTGCGCCATCGGATCTCAATGACTGATACCTTACGCTTCCCTCGCCATTTGGTATTAATCACGCTAATAGATAACACTTCATGTGCCATTAAGTGTTAATCACCCTGGTAGATATCGCTACCTATGATATTGTGTAGCGGGTAATTTGTCAATTTAAAACTCTGTCTAATAAATAAACACATAGTTCTAAAAAATTAGATTGGTTAAGTGCGTAGTTTAACGAATCTATGCAATAATTCAAAGCTTTAGTTGATACTTCAAATTTGCGTTGAAAGATCCGTCTCCTCCTAGAAGATTAATATAGGTTTGAAATATATAATTGTACATTAATATAAAGTGCCGTAATGAATATTTTTATATAGTCATATAAAAAAAAGTAGTCTTTAAGGGAGATTGCCCTAACCGCACTTCCCGTGAACTCGTAAATGCATGCAATTAAAAATACTGATTAGGATTAGGAATTAGATTTCTGGGCTTTCAACATCTAAGGTCATGTTAGTCGTCATCTATGAGAGATGACGTCCCTAGGCGATCGAATATACTATTCGAGGAAAGGGAACGAAGAAAGGATTGGGGCCTGGTGCAAATGAGGAGAACGCAGGAAATCTCAGTCAGGATGGCTGGACTGAGAAACCATTTACACTTTTAAGACGGTGTGTCCCCACCGGTAATCAAACCCCGGACCGCTCACACCAAAGGCGAGAGCGATAGCAACTATGCCACTCGGGGGCACCAAACAGAAGTACCATCAGTAACCTTGTAGAAAACATAATTTCATTTGCCTCGTATGTCACCGTTTGAATAAAATTTGAACAAAAATTTAAAAACATTCAAAGTTTCTATTAGTACCTAACTGAAAAAATCAAAATGCTTAAAAGGCCTGCTCCTCTTAAGATGAGTTTTCGTCTGTTGTTGGTTCCAGAAATGACTCTCAGAGACTTCATAGGAACAAAGGTTATTTGTGGCAGCCACAATTGATCGATTATCTTCTCTGGGAGGAAAACCATAGCTCCTTGTTTTGCTGCCACACGTCTCTCTACCCAATAGAATCCTATTATTACATTCAAAGTAATTTCCTGTAAAGGAAGAATAATATATTAATCAGAAAACACTAGAGTGACAACATACAATTAAAGAAATGAAGAAGTATTTGAGAACCTAATGCAAGTTATCATAATACACCTAATTATATATAAATATCATTTTTGTTCTACCAAGATCGAAATTAATCCGATAGAATATTTTGTATCCAAATGGAATGAAACAACATAAAATACGGTATACCTAAGAAATCGAAAATTCCCCATCTGTAAAAATAACATATCTTCAATGTTGGTAGTTCGTTGAATTATAGTTTACCCACCCTTTCCGTTTCGAAGCTATATGAGATCTAAATCTACAAACTAACGTGTGATCGTAGGTATATGTGTTCTCCCCAGCAACACGTATTTAACGTGTGGTCATACTATGGATCCTACGGTGGCAGACTGGGGGAAAGGTGAAGCAAAGAAGTCTTCCAGTCTTTTCGTCAGTTCAGAACGAACATTGTCACAAATAGATGGATAGAAAATAGACCATCGTCAGGCGTTGTCGCATATTTTCCATAGCTTTCGTCCAAATTTCCCTTTGTCTTCCTCCATCAATATCTGCTTCAGATATTTTCCATCGGGCTTCTAGAGGACTCATAAGAGCTCTACCTAAGAATATTTCTGATGGAACCGCTTTCAACCCATCGTGCTCACAAAGATTCATACTAAACTGAAGATCTTCAACATAAGAGCTCCATTTATCTTGCGCTTCAGCAAAGTACGATTTCATACAGACCTTCAATGTCTTGATGAAACGTTCCGATATGTTAGCTTCCGGGTGATACGGACTTAATTTATTATGTCTTATGCCCAAACTAAAGCAAAACCTTTCAAACACTTCTGAGGTAAAAACAGACGCAATATCTGTGGATAAGGATTCAATGAACCCATGTCTAATAAATAGGGAATATAGACGATCACAAATTACCTTAGAATTTATCTGCCTCAATTTTTCTACCATCACAAACCGAGAGCAATGATCTACTACTAATAACAAAAAGGAATATCCATTTGACTTTGGAAGGGGGCCAACAAGGTCCGCCATCCAATTTGCATTAACTCTAGTTTCAACAATAGAACCTAGACGTCCCATTTTTGCAGTATTAGCTTGTTTGGACTTTTGACATATTTCACACGATCTTACATATTCCTTGACGTCATTTATAACTTGGTACCATGTAAACCTTTTTAAAATTTTTCTTAGTGTCCTCTGCATACCAGAATGTCCCCCCGTCAGTTTCTCTTGATGAAAATATTCTAATATGTACGGAGTTAATTCCTTTGGTATTACAATCTTCAATGGAAATTTAATAGCTCTAGTTCTTTTAAGCAAAAACCCATTATGGAATTCATATCCTTCCACTGGCCTACCTGCTTCAAAACTTTCAATAATTTGATGTAGTTGCGGATCCTTTCGTTGGTAGTTCTGAAGAGGTTCCTTTAAATAAGGAAGATTCCATACATTAATACAAGATATATAATTACCAAGAAGATGTAAACCAACAATCTCCTTCTGCCTCTCAAAATTATAGGGATCATACACTCTGGACAATACATCTGCTATTAAATTTTCCTTAGTTCCAATATGATGAATTTTGAAAGAGAACTGGGACAATTGCTCTACCATAGATCCGTATTCCAATAACCTCTTCGGATTGTTGGTAATCCAAGACAAAGCTCGGTTATCAGTATAAATGTCAAATTCCCTGAAAAGATAATGTTTAAACCTTAAAATAGTTCTAACTAAACTTATGAATTCCAATTCATAAATGGACCTATGCCTATCTGCTTCTGAAAGTCTTCTATTAAAGAACCCCACAGGTTGTAATTCATTATTTTCAGAATACTGGGAAATCACGCCTCCAATTCCTCGGGTCGAAGAATCCACGTGGATAATAAATCTTTTATTTAGGTCAGGACTTTTTAATACTACATTTTCCATGAATGATCTTTTTATATTGTCAAATGCAGTTTGTTGTTCCTGTCCCCACACAAATGGTTTTTTAACAGATCTTAATTCAGATATAGGTCCAATTATATCTTGAAATCCTGGTATGAAACGAGCATAAAATTGCATCAATCCACATATTTTCTGCACTCCTCTCCTAGTTTTGGGGGGTGGTAAATTTACTATGTTATCTATTCTACTCGGATCCATTCTGACTTCCTTTCCATCTACAATAAACCCAAGATACATTAATCTCTTCTTAAAAAAGAATGATTTAGTTGGGGAAATAGTTAGTCCAACTTGCCGTAAACGATCAAGCACCATGCGAATCATCTTCATATGTTCTTCCTTTGTTTGATGGGCCAGGACTACATCATCAAAGTAGGAATAAACTCCTTGATCTTCCAAATCACCAAGAACATCCCTCATACACTTCGCTAAAACGCTTGATCCGATCTTAATTCCAGCTGGCAATTTGCAATATTGGAAAGATCCAATAGGTGTAACAATCGTAGTAAGGTCCCTACTATCCTCATCTATCTCTAATTGGAAGTAAGCTTTCGAAAGATCAATTTTACTGAAATATTGACACCCTGTGACGTTTCCTAGACACTCTTCCATATTAGGAATCGGATATAAGTAATCTGCTAATATAGAATTAAGTTTAATATAATTCGCAACTAAACGAAAGGACCCATCTCTATTCTTTACAATAAAGCAAGTACTTCCGTAATTAGAATGATCAACTTCTTTTAAAACACCCTGTTCAACTAAATCTTTAATTACCCTTTCAAAAATTTCACGCTTATCTCTAGGAACTGGAAATGGATTTTCCCTAATAAATTTGTTTTCTCTTAAATATAACTTACATTTAAAATTTTTAAGACAACCAATTTTTTTACTGATGATATCAGAATATTCTGACTTTATTTCATTTATAAAATCCCTAATGTCAGTATCAATCCAATCAGATTCATTTAAATTTTCAACTTCATTCATCAACGGTGATTCCTCCTTTTGATCATTAGGTGTTTCAACCGTTGCCACCACATCACCACGTAATTGTCCAGTGAGACGATTAAATCGAAGTTCGAACTCCTCCTCGAAACTATCAGTCCACTCCACCTTCTCATTCAAATCACTATTCGATGTACCACACGATATTAAATTATTCACAGTCTGTGATGCAACACTCTTCTTATTAACTCCTTCGACCACCGTAATTTGATTAGGCAAAGTTCCTCCTTGATAATGCACCTCCTCATTACTAGTACTCAATCCAATGTCCACCATACATTCACGAGCTTGAAAAATTTCAGGTGTAACCGAAAAATTTCCACCTAATTGATTAGGTAAAACACTCCTAATTTGAGTATTCAATCCAGATGGTGATGATCTTCCTCTAAGATAAACACAAACCAAATTTGACGATGACACAAACTTGTGCGAAGAAGCAACATTTTCTCGAACCTCACCATCATCCATCCAACAAAGACGAACTGATCTTCCAGAGTTTTTAAAAATTAATTTTTCCTCACTCATGTCAATAAGAGCGTTAACCACAGTTAAATAGGGAACACCCAATAAAATATCGCAAGGGAGCGTTTCCACCACTATAAATGAGACTGTATTTCTTATACCAGCAATTTCAACCTGAAGGGTGACCACTTTATTACTTTCAAGTTGCTTTCCGTTGGCTAAGTCCACCTTAATTGGATCACACTGTTGACTAATGACCTCATTATTGAAATTTTTAATCAAAAAATTTTTATGCGCCAAATTCAAAGAGGACCCTGAATCTATGCATAGAGCCACTTTACTACCATTGATCTTTCCAAAAACAAAGGATGCCGATTTTCCCTGAATATTCGCAGGAACAACTCTTCTATCTGATTGCGGATTGAAACCTGCATTAGAGCGTTTATAACCTTTACCTTTATAATCCAAGTTCAAGGACTTATTACATAATTTCGAATTTTGAAATTCAGATCTAAACTGTCGTTGAGTATTTCCCAACCTTTCATAATTACCAGTACTCTTACTAGTTTCTTTATTTAAAGATTTACTCTCTTTATAATTTCCGTTATTAGGTACATTTTGCTTGCAATCATTTCGAGCAGAACCAAAAACAGCATTATGTCGAGTCTCAAACCCATAACCCCCATTAGTTGGCATTGTCATAAAATTTTTTTCCCTATTCTCAAATTTAAATTTATTGTTATATTTCAAAAATTCTAATTTAGAACGCTTATATGAGTTATAGGCTTCGACTCGTTGTTCCAACTCAATTAAAGTTCGAGGCCAATAATTACTAAAGCATTTAAATCTATAGCTTGGATTTATTCCATGCAAAATAATCGAAACTATATCAAATTCAGATGTCCCCACGCCTAATACCTTAGCAGAATGTGAAACGCTATGAATGTAAGAATTAACATCTTCATTCAGTCTCATACACCTATAAACTCTCTCTGCTATCAGTCTAGATCTAGCATTCATCGATACGAATTTATAAAAGATCTTATTCCTAACATCAGGCCATCTCAACTGTAAACGTATGCAAGTTTTAATCTCATCTAAAAGCAAATCTCGAGTTTTAGTAGTCACTGCAAACAAAATTAACCGCAACGGAAACTCATAATTTTCAATTAATTCATTAAGAGTTACTAAAAGCTCAAAAACTGAGACACTATCTGAACCATCAATAATTTTTAATTTTCCAGCACGTTCATTTAAATTTTGTGTTATTTTATCAAAAATAAATTTATCCATCAATTTATCAGAAATACTAAATCCTCCAGTTACTTCTACATGTGGGACACAGGGTTGTCCATCAAGAGATCGACCAACATTAAACGTACTAGACTGTGTAAAATTTGTTTGTGGTTGACCAACATTAATGGTACTAGCCTGAGTTTGAGTTGGACCAGAGTTAAATACAGGTTGACAATAATTTTGAAAATTTCCCATAATTGGATTTTCAACATTAAGGCTCTTTAATTCAGTTTCACAATTATCAACTGCAAAAGAACGAAATAAATTAGTAACCAAACCTAACGGTTGTTTTTCTAATTCTGATACAAGTCTATTATTAACTTTCTGACCTTTCGATTTATTTTCATTTGAATTCAACAAAGATTCAGATTTTATTCTTCTTAAATCATAATTAACAGGAGGGATTCTACTAACAGGAGTTTGACTAGGTTTACCATATTTATGAGCACTCATTAAACGCACTCTATTTGGATCCGAATAAGGTACATGACTTGACACACCAAGTCCACCACTGCACCTCGAAGCTCCATTTCCAAACTCGAAATTATTCAGAACTGAAAAATTTCTCATATTACTTTCAGCTAAGTCAGCACCATTACCGGCTATGGCATTTGATGACTCAGATATTTCAATCCTACTACTCGAACTCAGCGATGAAGAAAAAGCATTAACCGAACTATCGGAACTAATTAATGGTTCAACCTCCCCCGTCCTATCAATCGTATAAAAGGTATCTGGTTCCAAACTCATACTACTATTAGTAAATGACGAATAACTTGCCATTTTTTTTCGCTAACGTTCAAAATTCGTTAATATTTAAAGGGAAGGAATAAAGTTACAATCCATTCATACATCTATTTTTTTTTCTAACCAGTCGTAAGATACTATCTCACCATTCACCTAACTTGTGAACCCATTCAACTATAACGTAGCGTAGAACCAGAGTTCAAATAATTCTTAATTCTTAATCAATTAGTGTTTATAGTTTTTTAACCCACAACTCAATTAACTAATTTTGCTGAACAGTTTCCGAAAAGGTTTTCGCAGCTATAACCCGACCTAATAAATACACACATTTAATTTAAAATAATTATCTCTAAATTGAACATTCATGCAGTACTCAGACCCGAATTTCCAAGCAAAATCAGTAAGAACTATACTCAATACAGCCATTCCAAAAAGGCCATTAATTTTTTTTTCTCTGATCAATTTCAATCTAATTAAAAGAACAATTCAAAATTTATTAATTTATTACAATCCTAAATTTTCATTTGAACAAAATTCTATTCATTGAACAATCCTCAGCCTACTTAATACTATTATTTTAAATTTACGGCTACTCGAGTCACTCATACCAAATCGTGAGACCCATAGCTATTCGTGTGTGATTCACGGAAGGATTATCACTATTGTCGCATATCTTGAGGATTCACCGGTTCTATTAAAGTATAATCACGCCAACGATAACCAAACAACGTGTAAAACTTAATAGTAACTATTCTCCTCGCAACTTGTGGGCTTGACCGCAAATTGAAAAGTAGATTATGATTCATTCAAGTCACAAGATCTTATATAAATATTTATGAAGAATTTATCCTGCAAAATAAATCATACATATTATGCCACTCTCACACTCCAATCTCACCATAATGTGCACTGCACCACATTGGTTATAATGTTAGGTAATAGAAATGCCTTTAAATTGAAAATCAAAACAATTTGTATAAATTCCAGAACTTTTAATTTCACAAAAAACTTTATTAACAAATACGTAGGAGGGTAGGCATACTACTTTACTATTTTTCCTACTAATTTGAAAAATCTCAAGGAGAAAGAGTTCCGTTAAAAGAAAAGGATCAAATAGCTCGTTATTAATTGTTTCGCAATATCAGACAAAATTCTGTATATAAGATTCAAAAGGAATAACTCCAGAATTTTAATTACTTCGAAAAAGGAAGAAAATTTAGGTGTAGATATTTTTTTTATTATTTGAACCTTTATTTAATTAGGGTTTAATTTCTCACTCATACGTGCAGTGAACATAATTCAACCAAAACTACAAAATATAGAAAATTTGGATACTCACCAATTTTGTAGTAGACACTTACTTCAATATCTGAAGACTCTAGCCATGAAGGAATTACTTGACTGACCAATAATCTCATTCACTCCAAATTTTAGGATTTTTTATTTTATCCAAATTTAATTTTTAAGAAAACGTTTTCTCTAATTTTTTACTTAATCCCTTTAAAAATTTTTTTTAAGCCAATCACTCAGTTATAAGTTTTAATCCAAATTAATGAGATTGTTAAAGATTAAACATTGATTTAATAATTATTTTACAACCAACACAAATTTTCAATTTAACGTCTCACCCTTATGTCGGTTTTTAGAATCTCTAAACCATGGCATTTAATTGCGTTAAAATATTTTGAATAGTAATAGGTTTTATCTACAAAAGATTAACGTCCCGAATTTACCATATCTTAGCCGTATTTTAAAGTTCCTTTCAGAATTTGCCACTACTCAGAAACGTGGTTTAATGTCCCTAAATTTTAGTAGTGATACCCTTTAAACCAATAAAATAACTATCACTAGTTTTTATAGATTCAAGAAAATTTTATACCCAAAACTCAAATACTTCTTTAAACCCCTTAAATTCTCTATTTAATGAAATTTAAGAAATTTATGAAAATTAAGAAGGAATCTTTGACGTTAATTTTTAGCTTCCCTTTAGACCAACTTTAAATTTATAATTAATAGCTACTTTAAATTTTCCTATTTTTAGTTTTTTAAGTCAATTTTGGTTCAAGAGAACAGAAAGAATTTAGCTTAAGTTTTCTCTAACTCTTTCTTTTAAACACAAAAGGAGTTGTTAGCAAAAGCTAGTCAAAAACTCCATTTTCCTAACGACACTACTCAGTCAAGACTCCCTTTGAAATGACAAAGGCAACATTTTGTACTCCACGCCAATTCAATAGCTTGGTTTTTCCTCCAAAAAGACACTAGAATCATACTACATTTTGCTCTTGTTCTTCACTCCATTTTAACACAATACTTTCAATGCACAATTTTGTACGAAAGCTTCAAACTACAAACTTCGATGCTAAAGAAACGACGAACATAGATACAGCTATCAACGGGCGAAATCAACTAGTACGAGTAATCCCAGAATCAGCTAGCGATGTTAACCCAACTAATAATCCTTCCGTGAATGACACGGCAGTTTCCGCTACACACACACCAAGGTGAAAAAGGAGGGGAGGGAAACAGGTTCGCGCAACGAACCTTGAGTGAAGAACACTGCCATCTATTATCGGAAATGCGAAACAATTGTAACTCACCATTCGATTTACAATGACTTACGGAACTTTTCCTTTACATTTTTTCTCTCTACTTTTTTAAAAAGAAAAACTAAATTTTATTGTGACGACATGTCACAGCGTGTAATGTCAGGGAATACAGAGAGTATATCAGATTTTACCAACCAAGTTGAATACTGGTGCCATCAGCATTATGTAGTTTCGAACTTTAACGAAGCAAGCATGAGTAACTCACAACCACCAGTCCCATTCCTTGGATATTTCATGAACGTGAGCACAAAATTCGATATATTTGTCTCTCTAGACAATTAGTTTCTTTAATTAGTGATGTAGGACCTTCCATGCAGTTCACCAGATAAAGAGCATGATTTTTTTTTTGATGAGCTGATGATTTTGATAGTTTGGAAGGGTATTCATGTAATCTCAACCACTGCTGACAGCTGTGGTATATATTTGGTGGGTAAATACGGTGGAATAACGATAATATCAGTTTCACTCCAAAAATCGTATTAAAAATGCTTCCGTATCAAAATGGACTTAAGTCAGAAGTGCTACGTATATTTTATTACATGATGATTGCTCTTTAAAAAGATGTACAAGAACTAAAAATTGGAAACATTTTATATGAAACTGAAATTCATATCTGTAATAACATATGATTCATAGTACAAAAACTAATAATTGGAAAAGTGATTGTACGAGTACAAAGATCATTTATCAACAGTTCAAGAATATACTCCAAAAATAAATAATGTTATAAACCTTTTTACACTACGCCCTTGGAGAAATTCTCGTGATGCTGAAGAATTCTAATACTTTCTAATTAAGAAAAAGGTCAAATTTTGTACATATACTTTTAGAAAACACGCAAGAAACTGATCGAATCGAAACGAGAAAAAGTTTTCAAAAATCGAGCTAACGCCATAAATACTTTCTCACGAATGAAGAGGTGACAAGGCTTTCACAAAATTTACAAAACAAAAAGAGAAAACTTCATATCAAGTTTCGTGTGATGGTTGGTCATGGGAAACATTAGTAAAAGCTCACCTGTTCGAGTTCTTTTATTATAGGCTCCCTTAATACTCTAATATCCATATATACTTCTACAGGAAGTACTGTAAAGTAAAAAGAGAAAATATTTGTTACGGTGTTATACCTTATTAAGTACTTGTATCCTTCTTATCAAAAGTGCATTTACACACACACACACACAAAGATATATATATATATATATATATATATATATATATATATATATATATATTAGAGAATTAAACAATACACTATGTAGTTAAGGTTCAAGCTCGCAAAACCAGTGCATCAGTATCTCTGAAAATATCCAGAGTCTTACTTTCTCGCGTTAATATAACTAACTAACTAACTCTATGTCCTATGGAATCCGGAGGTTCAATGCCGCGTTCACAAAAGCTCTCGACTGACTTCTATCCTTAGCTAACTGCATCCAGTTTCTACTCTGTATTCCAATCTCTGCGAGATTCATCTTAATATTGTCCTCCCATCTGCGCCTAGGTCTTCCCTAATGGTCGTTTTCCGATTGGTCTTCCAGTCAAGACTTTGAAAGCGTCTCTACTTTCTTCCATTCTAGCTACATGACCCGCCCATCTAAGCCTCCTAGATTTGACGACCCTAACAATGTTGGGTAAACCATATAAATTATGTAGTTCCTCGTTATGAAGTTTCCGCCTCTCCCCATTCCCGTTCCTCTTGGGTCCGAATATTCGTCTCAGGATCTTGTTCTCAAATACTTTCAGTCTATGTTCTTATCTCAGAGTAAGCGACCATGTTTCGCAGCCATACAGAACTACATGCATGATTATCGTTTTGTATATTTTAAGTTTCAAATTCCTCGACAGAATCCGAGACGACAAGAGATTTTGAACCGAATAGTAACACGAATTCCCTGCAATATATGATATGTTAATAGAGCAGCACTACAATATGTATAATTGAGTAGTTAGAATTTTATTTTATAAAACAGAATCTGCAGTCTATTTGTTAGAACATTCATCTCCATAGATGAGATAGAGAGAAGGCAAAGAAAGAAAAATTACACATATAACATTTATTTGATTTATTGAACAACTATATGCAATTTATAAGGCAGGTAAGAAAAAAGAAGGAAGGTCTAAAAGCCTGAACTTTTAAAAAACATCTTAGAATGGCACAAATATGATTAAAATTGCATATATAATAATGTGATTTCTCTCTTCCTTCTTAATTTTAGTATACTCATTTTAAATTTCAGTATTCTCCAACATTTTCATGACTCCAAAAAGAATTACGAGATAAAGATTGCATTTTCCCTCAAGATTTAAATTAGAAACTAAATTACTGTTTTTCAACCAAGATTTGAATCAGGAACCTTTTCATTATGAATCCAACATTCTAACTCTCTGGTAAATGGAACTCCTTGGTCTTAGTTTTAAAGTTAGTATTCCTGGCACATGTAATGCTCGCATGTCGGAACTGTAACGTATTTACCTATTAGCAAGATATATTAAAAAAACTGTCCGTTAAATTTAGGTTGTCCTATGGTTGAACACAAATTATCAGTCAAATCATAAATATCCATATCTAATTAATAGTTTATTTCATATTCTGCAATTGGGATCTAGATTTCTCTATGCAGTTCCAAATATATTTATTTAACCCTTTATTTGGCACTGTTGCTCTAAAGTAACATCACATTCTATTGCGTTATCCGCACGAATTAAAACTTCAGTGATCATATAATTGGCATTATTGCTTTCATACAATATTCATATACATGATTTGCAGGTCGCTTGTTTAGATACTTATAATCTTTATCAACAACGGACAGTCAGATTTAGTATTGTAGAAGCTTTATCTCCTACGTTTCGCGAAAGTTCCTTTTTTATTTTTTTATTTGTGGTTTCTTGCTCTGTAGGAAAGTATTTCAACGAAACTGCTGCTAATTACTAAGAGTATTCTTATGATATTTGACCATAATAGAGCAATGCTGCTCAGTAGCTACACATAAGACCTATTTTATGGCAATATTGCTTTGAAATAAACATCCTATATTTTATAACAAAAGTACAAAAACACTTTAAAAATTACGAAATTGTGATCACGAAGACAAGGTACAACCATAAAAACAAACTAAATATTTTCATGGTAATGCCATCAATGCTTGCCAATTAAAGGGTTAAAATTAATCGAATTTTAATACGAAATAATTGGTATTGATGTTGTAAATTTCATCCCACATTTGATATAGTTTTTACGTAAATACACTTTTATGTATCAATAAATTTATTCTGTAGGTAACCAAATTTAATAATTTATATAAAGTGTGGTGAGACTTGTTAATATAATCTACTTTTTATCTACACTAAAATAAATATTTAAGTTTGTATGTTGGATACGCAATTGACAATTGGATGAATTACCATTTTCTTGGATGAATAAACATGCGTTTATTTAACAAAGAGAAGTTTACTTTTACTTATAATATACGGTAATTCATATAAAGCAATTAGAGTAAAGTACTATACGTAATATACTACTATAAGTACTATACATATAACAAAACAAAAAGGACACGAGAAATATGATGAAACTGCTTAACTTTGTTCAAAATTGAATCAAAATGAAGCACACGTACACTCATGTCCAAAATTATTGTCGCATATCTATAAAAATGTAGTTGGAGGAATATAATTTGATAACAAACTCGCCCGGTATTTCTTATAATGTTAGTATGTGTATAATCGGCAAAGACATGTATGTGGCAAATTTAATGTCAAAAAAAGTGGTAAATAAGAATAATAAAACGAAAATAAAACTTTCTTGTCCATTCAGCAACATTTTGTTTTACTCATTCTAGTTTTCGCATTTATAATTCTTTTCCTATGAAATTTAACGCAAATATACATTTTCCGATAACACACATAGTCTCAGTATTAAAAGTACCTTGCAAAATAATTATCGAATTATATTCTTACAAGAAGACAGTTATAGATATGTGACAATCATTTTGGACATGAGTGTACATAGGCACGTTTGTTAGTGTCACGTTGCTGATAAAGTCATGCAGATAAACAACTTACTAAGGTATTATATTTTCTAACAACTGTAATTAAGGTATTTAACTTTTGCTCTTCTCTCTTAAATTGAACTTGTACAAGTGACACAAATTATAACTGCTGTAACTAGGAGGAACTCTGTTATAGATAATGAAACAGTATTAAAAAAATATAAGTGAAACAGAAAAACTGATTCCAATACAAGTGATAATTATATTTTAAAATGCATCCCAAACAACACCCGCTATTCTGTGAAAGAAAATTGAACTTCTTTCTCCCCTTACGGCATTTTGTTTCAGTCAATATGAGTTGTTTAAAATAAAAAACTAGCAGAGAGTTAGATTGATAGCGAAATAGTCTATGTTCGATTTTTTTGTATTATGTTCAAAAACTAGTTCAGAACGCTTCGTCACTACACAGTGGTATATCAAGATATTTTATAAATAGCGTCTCACACCTTTCAGAACCAGAATTCTTACAAACGTATAATCACTTGGTCATTGGTTTAATCTTGGATTATATATATTTTTTCAACATGAGAAACTTGTAAAATAATTAATGTTCTGCCTATATGTTAGGAGATAGGAAATGTATAAATCTGAACTTTTGAAAACGTTTCTGAGAGATGCAATTATGTTTACGATAGCCAATATAATAATGTAATGTCTCAGTCTTCTAACGGTCCTTGGTTCTGTCTAGGGGATATTTTATAGTAATAATTGATAGTAATAAGATTGATTTTATAGTAATAAGACGTAGATACAATGTCTCATATAGTCTTGGGGCCGAAGGGGACGCTAAAGCAATCAATCATGCCTAACCGTGACCTAAATACTACGCATCTATATACAGTTTTTAGTATAAATGGTATTCCACGAAAAACTGTTTCTTCTTTTTGCTTTTACATTTCGATACTGTTGAGCAATATATTATCAGGCTCATTCAGATGGAACTTATACTAGTGTAATGGTAGTTCGTCCGCACATACGCGTACAACTGTACTTCCACGTAAAACTGTTAAACCGAACCGATTTTTTTTAAATTTGCTTTTAGCAATATATATTTATAGAAACTGTCTCGACTGACTTCGTTAATAGTAAATTCATGAACATCTGAACGGATAAAAGTGTCTTACATCCGACCACTAATCCACACAATTTCATTTATTTTTTCAATAATTACCTGAAGTAATTATCTCAACTTAGTTCGTAAAGGAATCAATCCAGTAACTTCTTAACTTCTTAGCCATGCCTTCAGCTGCAGCTATCCGTAACAAATTTCCAACTATGCAATCAAAGGTAGTAGAAGTTAAACATTTCGCTATTAGGTGGCAGCAGGCATTCTTAAGCGGTTGACATCTATCGGACAAATTGAAACTTGTAGTGAGTGATCCTTCTCACTGTGTACGAGAATTTACTGTGGCCAATATTTCGAAAAGTTTCGTGAATTATATAAAATCGTATATGTATTCAAGAACGTTTAGAGTGTATAGAAAGGTGGAAACTATGCCATTTTACGCTATCGTGTTGTTTATTCTTTGATCATGTGATCTCTACATGTGTAATCTATTATTAGCTTTTATATCATTCAATGATGTAAACAAAGGTTATAAGGTACAAATACATTGTAAAATATTGTCTTGCTGTGATTATGTTCTGATCAATAAACGACACTTCATTTGATTGGTTCTTACGGATCGATTTGTTTACGTGTAACCAGATGTTACCAAGAATTAGTTTCTTATATAATTTCCTGTTCCATAAATATTAACATATAAGAGAATGTATCATTACGAACAGGTGTGGCGATTGGACGTTAAAAGTGGGGGGTCTAGCCCTTTGGGGATCCCATGGTACAATTTATACCATACGGGTGTTTCATGGTACATTACGTCGTAACTCTCCTATTTGAGCTTTTTCGTCCGGGTTTTTTTTTCAAGTCCAGAGGCATTGTAGAAGACATTACGTATGGTTTCACACCTTCCTGCGTCGATACATAAGAGGGGATGACGTCATAAGTCTAAAATTTATATTTTCGTGTAATACTTTTTTGGGGGTTTTATGTAAAGTATTTTTGGCTGGCTTATTTTTGCACGTAGAAGATTGAAATTTTGCACAAACATGCAGTCCACCGAGTAGTATTTACCAGATTTTTTCAGATTTCTGAGTTAAAACAGGGGGGATCCAGAGGGTAAAAAAGTTGAAAAAAGGGACATTTTTACCCAAAAATCCCGTTTTTCCTCATTTTCCCGCCTTAGATACATGATGGAGACAAGTGAATGGTACCGCCTGAAAGACAGTTCTATTCTGTAGAGAATGATGTGCGACGCATGGCCCTAGGGTAATTAGGGAAGTGTCAGGGAATTTTTACCAAAATATACTTATGTATAGGGGAATTTTTGACATTTTCGGTATTATTTTTTTGCGGGCTTATTTTTGCACGTAGAAGATTGAAATTGTGCACAAACATTCAGTGTACCGAGTAGTATCTACCAGATTTTTTTTTTCAGATTTCTGTGTTAAAACAGGCGGGTACAGAGGGGCTAAACGTTGAAAAAGGGAAATTTTTACCAAAAAATCCCTTTCACTGGATTTTCCCGCCTTAGGTACTTGATGGGGACAAGAGAATGGTATTGCCTGAAAGGAAGTTCTATTCTGAAGAGAATGATGGGCGAAACATGACCCTAGGGTAATTAGGGATGTCTCAGGAATTGTTTAAAAATTTCCCTCTGAATACGGGAATATGGGACGTTGTCGGTATTTTTTTTGGGCGGGCTTACTTTTGCACCTGGAAAATTGGAATTGTGCATAAACATTCAGCCCACCGAGTAGTATTTACCAGATTTTTTTCAGATCTCTGCGTTAAAACAGGGGGGTCCGGGGGGCTAAAAGTTGAAAAAAGGATATTTAAACTCAAAAAATCCTGTTTTTCCTCATTTTCTCGCCTTAGATACATGATGGAGACATGTGAGTCATACCGCCTGAAAGGCAGTTCTATTCTGAAGAGGATGATGGGCGAAACATGACCCTAGGGTAATTAGGGATGTCTCAGGAAATTTTTTACCGGAGATCATGGTGTTTTACGGTAATTTGGGGCATGGTGGGAATTCTTGATAAAATTTCTCCCGCCCAAGGTATTCAAGATAGAAACTTGAAATTTGGCACACGCATTCAGTATACGAAGTACTATTTATCAGATTTTTATATATGGCTACGTTCAAACAGGGCCGCTCCAGAGGGGCCCAGAAATGCGAGAAATTTTTTTCCCTCCAAAATGTTCCCTTTGATATCATTTTTCCCGCTCCTGGTATATGGTATGAGCATGCAAGTAGTATCATTTGAAAGCTAGCTCTATTCTGAAGGGAATGAGGTATGAACCATTATCCTAGGACAAATAGGGACGATGCAGTAGCGGCTTGACTGAAAGCCTAAAAAATAGCCCAAAAAACCAGGTGCCGGAAAGGGCTAGATATGATCTAAATATTTGTATATCAATGTTAGGTTTCCTGATTGTTTCTAACGCATTTTTTAAGGAATGGTTTATAACTGATAGGATACTAGATTTTTTAGTTAAAATACCGTATATAGTATCTCATATTTCATTAAGTAAATTGACAAGAGCAACGCAAGTGAGTACTAGTCCTTTGTACTCTTAAACAACGAAAATGTAAGAAGATATTTGATTCCTTATTATGAACATCTTAACACTCTGTCTGAAAAAAATTTGGATCAGATTATTTAACAACAAATTTGCAAAACAAATAAATAGAAAATATAATATTAAGCATAGTAATGAATAATGAGGCTTGGTTTGCAGAAGTTATATTAAAACTGTGGATTAATGAACAAGTTATATTTTTAATTACACACATACCATTAAATGTATGGTTAAGCCGTCCAAAACGAAAAATTTGAATACCGCACAATATTCAAGTTTATCCATTTTCACAACTAACACGCGAGACGTCTAACTTCAACAATGCCTGTACACAAACTACTTGAAAGAACAAGTTGACACTTGTTGTACGAACAACTGAAAAGCGCCTCCAGGCAAGAACGATAAATTTTTTCTGATCGGAGTGCCATCTGTGGGTTAGGCCGAGAACTTTTCACTCCGTCCTCGTATATACTAGACCGAAAATAAATCGACACGTATTTTTTTTCGTTTCTTTTAGAAAATAGGTTCATGGGGCCAAAGTGTTCCTTTTCGAAAAAGGGTCCCCTTGATTAAAAGGGTCACTTTAAAGAAACGAAACTCTTTCGATGCAAACATGACTTCAAAGCAGGAATTACGGGTTTTCTCGTTTTTTGCAAGAAACGGGTTGCAGGTGCAATGCTGCTTTTGAAATGACGAAGGGCCCCGCACAATCCTTACGGAAATTGGATTTCGATGGAGTTACATGAAACCGTGATATGTTGTAGATATGGTGTTCCTGAGAAAAATAAAAACGGGCACAATCGCAAATAATTGACCATTTGACCATTATAGGGCCACTTTTTCAAAAGCAGCCGGAGATAGAGATGTTCTGGATTTCCATTAAAATGACTGAAACTATGATATGATGTAGATGTTGGGATCCTGAGAATAAGTCTCAATAAGCACAACCACCAATCATTGACCATTTGGCCACTACAGGGCCACTTTTTGAAAACAACAGAAGGTAACGTTATTCTGGATTTCGGTGGAATTACCTGAAACCATGATGTGTTGTGATCCGGAGAAAAACTATCAATGAAGACAATCACCAATCAGTAACCATTTGGCAACTGCGGGGCTACATCTTTTAAAACAGCAGAAGGTAAGAATACTATGGAGTTTTGGTAGAATTGTATGCAGCACTGAACAATAATATCCCACAATCCGGAAAAGGGATGGGGAGAGTAGCGGCCAACATCATTTAAGCAACATTTAGACAACATTCCGATGTTCACCTTACGGGACAAAGGAAAACCCTGGAAAGCCCTAGACATATTTTCACTGAAACACAACATCTACAACATATCACAGTTTCATTCATTTACACCGGAATCAAAACTATCGTTATACCCGGCTGTCTTAACTCTTTCGATCCTGGGCTATTCTGACCTTGTTTATTCCAGTATCCAGGCTTTTTTAAACCTTTCTTTTAAAAATATAGCACATTGCTAAATAATAATAGACGCACTAAATGCATTGCAGACAAGTTTTTGAGCTTTAGATTTTATTACAAATATATAATTTCATGATGCAAGAAGGGGTAGTTTGCTACACTGCTGTTTGAAATATGTACTTTTTTAACAAACGAGAAAAATTACAATAGGAAAATCCTACTCTCTCTTCGTGGGAAAGTGCGAGCACTGACAATGGTGTGTAATAAGGAGCGGGAAAGTGCGGGAACTGACTGCTGAAGCGATGATTCTGCACGATGCTTTCCCGAATAATCTCCACGAGGTCGTGTATGATGACGGTTGACCTCCTACTGCGCTCCTCACATTTTAGCGTCCTGCTCCAAATTGTCCACACCAGCAACGAACCATCTGCTTGCTCATGACGTTAGGTCTATAGACCTGGGACAACTGACAGTGGATTGCAACCAGCGCTATGTCCTGTGTATTCAAAAACTTCATAACTGCTCACACCTCACACGCTGCGGAAGCTGGAATAGGAAACCACTTCCATCTTCAACCATTGCCACGACGCTTCTGAGAGCATTAGAAAAGTTTCGCTGGAGCATGAGTCATGCTAGGACCTTACCCGCTCACGCCAAAGCTGTCAAATGTTTTTGTATGGGTGTTTTCATGTACATTACCGTGCCGTGAGGAGGGTGAGTGGAGCGACGGCCCAGGACGCTGAAGTAAGGGGCACACAAATTTGGGAGGAAGAAGGAAAAGATGTATATAAAATGGAAGGGAAAAGTAATAAAAAGTGCTCAAACTCAAAGAAAAGCAGGGTTTATTTCTGAATTTTTTCTTGTGCTTTGCGCCTACCATTGCGGCCTTCCAGGCTGGTCTGTCCATTTCACTCATATGTCCCGGGTGGGGGCGTAATATACTTTGGTCCCGGACGCTGATTTTCCACGGCACTGGAAAATCATGCTCATGTACATACATGCTTTTTTAATTTCGAAATCAGTATATAAATATAAATAAACAAATTCACGTTCCGAACGAGATCTAACTTCAAACAAGACAACTTAAATAAAATTAAATAGTTTTCGAAAGAAAAAATTCCACTATATTATCGAACGTGCTGCAGTCAAACCCAGAAAGTTGATCACAACAATCAACCTTCAAAAGTTCGGTTAGTCTTCATCGCTGGATGTCAGGTAAATATTATTTCTTCAAGAAGTGAGTCTCAGTAAGTATTTAATACGGTCGACAAACGACCGGACCCATAAGTTACATAGGGGCTATTTTGTAATAAAAAAAAACGAGTTGGACTCGGGCTCCGGGGTTCTGGAATAAACAGGCAACCCGAGTCTGACTCGGGCTTAGCATCGAAAATGTTAAAAAATCTGGACTTGTACTGACCAAATGGTCATAATTCGATGGTTGTGTTAATTAAGACTTTTTCTCATGATGAGAAGATCTTCAACATATCTCAGTTTTACTCAATCTTACCGAAATCCAAAGCATCATTACAACGGCTGTTTTCAAGAAAGTAGCCCTATTGCACCCAAACGATTAGTGATTATGTGTCCATTGAGACTTTTTCTCAGGATAACAATACCTACAACATATCACGGTTTCTGTCATTTTGAACGAAATTGAGAATATCACTATCTTCTTCTCGGTTGCTTTCAAAAAAGTGGCCTCGTAGTGGAAACGGTCAATGAGTGGTAGTTGTTCCCATTAAGACTTTTCCTCAAGGTCACAATATCTACAACATATCACTACTTCAAGCAATTCCACCGAAACCCAGAGTAAAGTTACCTTCTGCTGTTTTCGAAAAGTGGTCCTGTAGTGGCCAAATAGTCACTGATTCGTGGTTGTGCTTATTGGGACTTATTCTCAGGATCACAACATTTACTTCATATCACAGTTTCAGTCATTTTAATCGAAATCCAGAATATCAGTATCTTCGGCTGCTTTAAAAAAATGGCCTCGTAGTGGCCAAACGGTCAGTGATTGGTAGTTACGCTCATTAAGACTTTTTCTCAAGATGACAATATCTACAACATATCACGATTTCAGTGAATTTTTTACCGAAATCCAGAATGTCGTTATCTTCGGCTGTTTTCAAAGAAGTGGCCAAATGGTCAGTGATTTGTGGTTGTGTCCATTGAGATTTTTTTTATTAGGAACACCATATCTACAACATATCACGGTTTCAAATAATTCCATCGAAATCCAATTTCCGTAAGGATTGTGCAGAGTCCTTCGTCACTTCGAAAGGAGCATTGCCCCTGCAAACCTTTTCTCGCAAAAAACGAGAAAACCCGTATTTCCTACTTTGAAGTTACACTTGCATCGGCACAGTTTCGTTTCTTTAAAGTGGCCCTTTTAATCAAGGGGACCCTTTTTTGAAAAGGGTCTCTTTCGCCCCCTTAACCTATTTTCCTAAAGGAACAAAAAAATGCGTGTCGTCTTATTTTCCGTCTAGTATATATGTGCCAAGTTTGAAGAAAATGGGATAACGAGAAACATTGTGAAGCTATCTCCTTCACACTTTCACTTTTTGGCCTTGACGGGTTTCTGTCCCAAAGTCTTCAATTTCCTACGGGAGATCTCCAGGGCCCTCCCATCGACTGAAGGAATTTGGAAACCCATGGAAATATCTCCCCAACAGCAGAGAGCCCCTAAATTCGCTCATGCTCAAAACACATTTATATGAATTAAGACAAGAAGGCATGCACATACATACGAAAGAAACAATTATTATGGCACATCAAAATATAAATTAGATTAACTTCTTTGGACACACCTCATTTTAAAAACAAAGGTAAGAAAAACATAACAAAAATGTCGGTGTTGTCAATTTAGAAATTATTTCTACTTAAGGAGTAAAATCTTTTTACGTGGAAAGCTATCCGTCAATTCCCGTGAATAAAAATGGATTTATTAAAGGTATTTAGCGTCTGCTCTCGCAGGACGGTATGTCTTGATCACAAAAAAAATCAAAGGCAGTATGCCTTAATCACTGAAAAACCAGAGGCGGTATGGCATATCACCGCATACCGTCTCACTTCGACCACTGAATACAATACAAAACAAGTATTTTTTTTCGTTTGAAATATAATCAATTGAGAACTTACTCGTGCCATTTGGGAAAGTATAATAGGGAGGAATGTCTTTGTCATAATCATCTGTAATGTTAACCTCCTTAAACGCACCATTCACATACATTCCGAAGTTAAGATAGAAACTGCAAAAAAAAAGTTAAAATTTATTATTAGTAGTATTGATAATAGTAATATTATTATTCATATTAATATTAGTTGGAATAGTTACACATTTTGTTCTTGATGTATTGTTCTTTTACCTATTGTGATGATTTAATGATCTCTTAAATATCCATGTAATTTTTTAAACTGTAAGAGCAACAAGAATTTAATTATAGTACAGAGCCAGAAGTATACAATAAAAAGACAAATTAATGAGATGTACACTCATGTCTAAAATTATTGTCGCATGTCTATAAATATGTTGTTGAAGGAATATAACTTGATAACGAATTCGCTCGAATTCTTACAATGTTAGTATGTGTATAATCGGCAAAGACATGTATGTGGCAAATTTCATGTCAAAAGAGCAGTAAATAAGAACAATAAAACGAAAATAAAATTTTCTTGTCCGTTTAGCATCATTTTGTTTTACTCATTATAATTTTCCTATGAAATTTACCTCAAATAAACATTTCCCGATTACACACATAGTATCAGTACTGAAAGTACTCTGCAAAATCTTTATCAAGTTATATTCTTACAAGAGAAAAGTTATAGATATGCGACAATCATTTTGGACATGAGTGTACATACTTAGTTCACATTTTATAAAATGAAATAGTTTGAAAGATTTTGTATCATATGTCTTACTACGTATATTTTATCATAGCAATATTTTAATAGCAGTGGTTATTAAGAAAAAGCAAAAATTAAAAATATTACAATAATGTAGAAATGGGATTGGTAGTGGACAGTTACTTTATATGAATATATACTTCAAGTTGAAAAATGAAATTTTTGAGTTTTACGTCCCAAGGTTATGCCTGTTAGACTAAAGGAGACAGTGATGATGGGTGATGAATGAAATGTGAGACGGGAGAACAGCGAGAAAACCCACACAACCTTGTTTCTTCACCACAAAGTTCACTTGGAGTGGGCTGGAATCGAACCCGGGACCCCAAGCAGCAGAGGTGAACGCTCTTCCACTGAGCCACCGCGGCCCCACAAGTTGAAAAACAATCATATAATAAGACCTGTATTAAAAACCTAGCACAATTTACTTATTTAATATCAAAAGTGTATTTCATAAAGTACAGATAAGAATGTGTCAAGAAGTTATACATATATAATTATGTACTTACTGCAAACCATCTACATTGCTGCTCGTGAGTCGTGTGTGAATAAACTGTTTTCGCGCATTATGGATAATGTGTTAAAATATCAGATGTTTCAGGTGTGATGGGCGTACGAAAAAGTTGAGTATGTGTCGTTTGCCGACTATAGAATACAAGGTATTACAAGACGAACAGCTGTGTGTATGCATGGTGAAGCTCGTGAAAGATGCACACCTGTTCGAAAGAATTGTACATAGGCCAGTTGGCAGAAAGATTCCAACTATTCCAAACAACAAGAAATCAATCATTTTTTCTTGCTTAAATGGCCGGTTTCCGTTCCAGTAAAATAGTGACAAGCATATCGTTCTTGTAGATCAACCGAGCATGTTCTACCCCATACATCCCTTCTCTCCTGGACTCTTATTTTCTAGGATTCTAACTCTATTTAATACTTGTGTGGTATGGTGCAACGAAGATATACCATCATCTAGATTCCGGTAATGACCATCATAGATTTCCAGTGAACACGGCACTCCAACTGCCATACAGGTAACCAACATGCATGCTACTGACTACCTACTAGAATAACTAGTTATGTGCTCTCTTACACATTGTATTACGGTCAGCAGGCTTTACTGTATGTTTTCAGTTAGGGATACAGTTTCTCGTGGCTCAGGAATAGAGCGCTTACCTTCAGTGCGTGGGGTCCCTGGTTCGATTCCCGGTCGGGTAAGTGGGTTTTCTTGAAACAAGCCCGTTTCCTCCCACTTTCCATTCCACTGATTCTTCCATCATCATTCACTTTCTTTAATCATCGTCTCCCTTCGCCGAAAGCGTATAATCGTGGAACGTTAAACAGAAAGATTTCTTTCTTTCGTTGCATGTTTTAGAATTTCCTGTATGTAATTTTCCTGATGCCCCACGACGCCATGATTGGATCAATTTCATATAACATGACTTTCACCTTGTGTAAGAATATTCACCAAGATCCGTTCTTAAATAGTAGGGGTTCTTAAATGTGTGTAAGCCAACCAATTTCCATATATTATCGTGTAATTTCATTTCGTTGCTAGAAGGCCTCAAATTAACTTTACAACAATAATAATAACCCATAGAATAATCACCTTACATTCTAAATTTTCATACTTAGCATACTATACAATAGACCAATCACAAAGGATATGGTTAGGAATAGTACTTACATGTTCCACATTAAAGTAATTTTCTAGGTTTTCAAAACTTGTTTTTAGTATTTACTTATGTACAACTTAATTACCTTGCATGTAATATCCAAAGTACTGCGAACTCTGCTCCTCTTTCCATAGTTATAAGCTACCAGTATGATTTTTTTTCTGAAAAATTAATATATCATTAGCATGGAAAGAGAGATATGTATGAAGCACCGTAAAACTATTTATATCAAGTAGTAAACACTAAACCAAACACAGTATTTGTCTCCGCTTCTGCATTGCATTACCTTCTACCGGCATTCGAACTTGGGTCTCCTATCCGGATGACAAAAATGCTGAGCATTTTGAGACAAAATTAGGGAGTTAGCTTTCATTATATTTGTCCTTTCTTTTTAATTGAATCCTAATTCCCATAACAGGCGTTAAGGTAGAAATCATTCTTCTCAGGGTTTAACAATGCATTAAATGTATAATGAAACTGGCACGGTTTGAATAAATTCATGGGATTTTGTTCCATATTGCATCTTAGTAGAATCTCTGCTTTTCTGACTTCTACCGAAAATGAAATACGGTACTAAGTGTAGTAAATCCATAAAGATATAAGTCACTTAAGCACATTGTAGCATTAAAATTAGGAAACTTACGTATTATGTAATTTAGGTCCAAGTTTCTATGATAGAAAAGCATCACCAATGTCTTGAAGTAAGTTATTATATAAAGTAAAGGATCCTAAAGTTTCATCGCAAGCAAGACAGTAAATATGGAAAGTAGTCATATCATGGCAGAAGTTTGGAAACAAAATATTAATTTCATTAAAGTCGACTATTAATGAAAGCAAAATGATTTTTAAAATAGAGCAGCATGTTTCTGATTGGCGAAGAATATCAAGTTTCTATTAAATACTTATCATTAATTAACTAATGCACGTATTTGCTCAATGTATATTGTTTACTTCGTCAGCACACTACGCCTATACATTTATAAAATCTTTCCTCCCTTTGATAATTAACTTTAATTTAAGATAAGCGCAGACTTAACCCGCAAAAGCAAAATCGTGCTATTTCTAATGCAATATGATCAGACAATGTTCAAAGAAGACGAAAACATAAATACGGACACGCTGAAAAGCAGAGAACTGTTAAGAAAATATGGCTAGCAAGTGTAGGTAATAAGGGAATAAAGAAAGGGCATATGATAGTTCATAGTGTCTACATGTTCTGTCAATAATGTTGTCACTACTCTTATACTCAATACAATTGTTTTAATACACTCACCTGAGCACCACAGACAGAGAAAGAGATACATATAATCCTACTGTTATAGAAGCAAAGTGATAATGCTATAACTGTAAATAAATATTTGTAAGTTAGTTTATAAATTCTAAGTTCAAATGATAGCTTTAGGATGACTGCAAGAGGTCAAAACTGTGCTTTTAAGAACAGTCTAAAGGAAATTATGTACAATTTCTTTGGCAGAAATAGAAGGTTTTCGAATCGATATTGAAATATTATCTTTCTAACCGTTCTTCTATTATTCATAAAATTGTTTATAATTACGTTGTGCAATTCCCTTCATCTTACCATTATAATTACAAAAAAGGAATAATTCTGAAATCTGCAGTAATCAGATTCGGAAAATCTGTCATTTTGTAACACAAGTTCTAGATGTTTATCTGTTTGTTATCAAGTTTAGCTCTTTCATTGATTAGTATCAAAGATATATGAGACGTAGGTCTACTGTTTAATGTAGAATGTAAACCACCATAATAACGTTTGAATGCTTTTCTACCGAACATCAGACCCTAAACTACCACTAGATCAACCGGAAGTCGTTAGTTATAAATTAATCCTTATTTTGTCTCATATACATTAATCTTGAAGAATTAGAACAAAGGTTAAGCATCTGTACTTGAAGATTGGTAGTCAGTAGATTGCTTATACAACCTGAGACATGTGAAAGGAGAAGTCTCTCAGACTACTTTCTCCTTTTAGCCATTGAATACCGGGTAGTAATCAGGGTAGGTAAAGGAAAAGAGACTACGAGAGGCATTTCTCATCTAGAAGAAGTCCAGAAAATACCAGATACCAGTGCTTGGCATTCCTATTTGGAGTCACCAGAAGCAGACAAAAGTGAAAGTAGTTCTACAGCAAACTACAATGGAAAGATCTTTATAGGTATCATACTCTCCTATTTCGTTTTGGTTTATACCATTTCTTACATGCTACACTTCTGTCACTATTCATAAGACCAATTAGTTTAAAATTGTTCTACACAGATTATAATTTCAGTACCAACAAACAGATACTTGGTCACCTGGAATGCATAATTTTGATTCACCTTGAGCTCTTCGCTACTCGGTAGAAACAATCGTATATTTACAGTATAAATCTATTGATTCATAGAATTTAAAGTAGATATAGTTATAAGCATTAATGTACATACTTACCTTGCTAAAATATATGCGTGATCAGGTATGTAAATATAATTACCTTGCTTCAGAAGATAGCAAATATGCTTCACTGTTTTGTTCTGCTCTGGCTGTTAGAAACTATAACCTAATCGGACATACCCAGTAATGACCAGTAAACGATTTCATGTTGTTTACGTTAGTTTCAGATTCATCAATCAAAAATACATTTATGAATAATGCCACTTTCTGACTCGTAGTACAAAACCGTAAGAATATTACAATAGTAAAACATACTAAGTAATCGAGAATAGTACAATTGAATAGACATTTCATGTGTGATGATATTGATGAGTTTTATTAGTATAGAAGAGAGATGGCAATCGTCAAATATTTTATAAAAAGGTTTCACCCAAAATAGACTCATTCAAACGATAACACAAACACACTGCATTAAGAGAGTTTATTGGGCTCATCGAAAGAATTGGTCAATTGTAATTAGTTACAGCTATTTACTTGAGAGAGTACGTGGGTTTACACGTAATTAAATCTCGCGTGTCTCTAACCATTTATTATATTACCTGCGAAAGGAACCATTATAACACAAAATAAGATTATGGACTGTTTAACCACCACAATGTTTGTTTATCTTTTGGCAAAATTACACCAATTAATATCAAGCAAAGAAGGATTAAGCTTTAATTTCCTATTAAGTTTATTGCCACTATTCGTCTCAATTTGATATTGGTGGACAACTCGAAGAACTAGTTTCAAATATGAATTTACCAAAACATTATTATAAATTCACTCTGTCCGTGTGTTCGCCCGTCCGACCTTGAGACCTAAAAACCAAATAGTACATTATGAATCACAATCTATTTTATCCAGGATGTAGAGGATTCAAGGTTAGGAATCGAGCTCAGTAGTGTAAGAAAAGAGGGTTCTGCGCCACTGAGTACACACACATTTCGTCACCCCGATATCTGCAGATCACTCAATTTGCCAGTGCAGCCTAATACGAAATAGGAGAAGATTTATGGATGAGTCAGGAAATTAGTTCTCCTGTACAGGGTGGTATTCGTTTTCTTTTACGACTCCTTTTTTGGGGTGCATTTGATCTATTTTACTATCCCTTTTTAGGGGTGTACTCGTTCCCATTATGACGATTATCTTCAAATCCTATATAACATAGAGATTTCAAACACAAGCCTACGATCATATCACGCGTATCGCCCTGCTATGGAAAACTAAGTATCCCAACAGAACTCGTTCCCTTTTACGATCCCTTTTTGGGGGTGTACTCGTTCTGTTTTAAGACCCCCTTTTAGGGTTGTATTCATTCTCTTTTACGATTCCGTTTTTTCAATTCCCGTTTTAACATAAGACTATGAACATCTATTACATAAGCCAATCTCATATTTTCGCAGCCCTTATGTAACATACCATAGCTGATAAATGAGTATGATTTATTTTTAGACCCCTACGTAACGTATCACCTTATTAACTCTTATGTAATATTCCAAAAATTACATAAGACTATGAACACATATTCCAATCATAAATTACACAGACTACTAACACGTATGTAACCCGTATGTATAAAAGAGTTTGTTTTATTTTTCAACTCCTAAACATATTAGGCTACGACCACTTTTAACCCTTATGTAACACAGCAAAGGCTACTAACATTACTGACAGTAATAGAAGTGTACTCGTTGCTTTAAGATACCAGAGATTACATATTATTATGGCTTATAATAGAAATTCCAACCCCTCTATCGCATAGCAGAGATTAAAAAGAACGAACACAGTAACCTTTAAACCGCTACTTGGCATAAAAGGGTGTACTCGTTCTCGTTTATGGTACACTTCTAGTATGGGCTTTCTTTTTCAACTCGTATTACAAAAAGCCACAAACACCGCTTTTCAATATGGAAGCAGAGAAATTGTTTTCTTGCAACCCTAATTTCTAACATGCTAATTACTAATATTATATTTGTTTATGTGAGATACGCCCTTATAACCAATATGGATGAAACTTGATATATTAAGATTTTCGAACATGCTGATTACGATTATACCTAGGTCATATAGTTTATGAGGGATACGCTCTTTTACAAAAAATAATCGATTTAGATTAAACTAGGTACATAGAAATTTGCGAACATGTTGATTACGAATATCATATTTATTTTTACCTAGGTCTTTTAGTTTATGTGGGATACGTCCTTTTATTGACTACAACTTGGAATGTCGAGGTCAACCGTATATAACTCGACAACGGAATTAGATATTAAAATCGTGTTTTGACATTTAGCAATAGGGCATTGAATACTACAAATTAAAAAAGCGATCACCTCGAGGTCAAAGGTTAAATATTTAACCATGCGTGACTCGAAACACGGTACAACATATTGACATTCTGTTTGTAGTTTCCGGTATAAGGAAACCAAATATTTTATGAGAATAAAGCGCAACCCTTATAAGAGAATGAAACCTTCGTCTAATCCTATTTAATATAGCAGAAAAAGTGAGTGAGGTCACATGAACAGCTTTAGTATTTTAAGGTCCTTTTTTATTATAGTAAAGGACTATTACCCTTCTAACGACCCCTATGTAACATACCAAAAATTGTATAACCAATTTAAAAGACTATATGTCCTCTTTCTAAATCTTACAAAATATATTCTCTTAAATGGTACAAAATATAAAGATTCTGTTTGTATATTTGGTATGAGGGTATTGAAAAGTGACGACCTTTTGTATTTGATGCAACCCACACAGTAAGCCATTTAATACAAAACTATAAAAAGTATTGACTACGAACCCAAATGCGACTTATGTTCCCTAACATCCCTAGTTGGAAGTTGATTAAATATGAACCCAATTAGTTATAGCGTAATATTTTCAAATTTAAATATCAACATTTTGTACAAACCAGAACAAATTCAATTTTATGGGGTGAAAAATTCAATTTTGTACCAAGCAGAAAAATTTTATTACCGTAAAAAGGGAAGAAGCTTCATATTAACAAGCTCAGAATTTCGTATCTTTTTGCGCTATTCAAATAAACGAAGGTGTAAATTTAGTTGGACTATTTATTTTGTATCTACCTAAAAAGTGAAGAATGTTCATTTTAGCTAGATCAGCCGTTTTATACCTTTTTCGGGCTATTGAAATAAACGAATGAATAAATTTCGGTGTCCTATTCACATTTGTACCAAATAGAAAAAATGCTAAGAAATGCCATTTTAACTAACTGAGAATTTTATACCTTTGGTACGAGTTAAATAAACAAAGGAATACATTTGAGTGGTTTATTCAAAAGAATTGGAGCCAGCAAAAGAAAGTTTAGAAGGTCCATTTTAAATAACACAGTATTTTAACTTAGTTAATGGTAATAAGATTGAAACTCTAACCTCCGACGACACAGATATTAGTCAAGAAATTGTTCACCTTTCGCGAAGCAAAGGTTGCCATTACACCATCCATTTCCGACGGAACTCTATTAGATGTCTTTCTAACAACTTCCTCCAATTGGTCTTTATTCCTTTTGTCACGAACAACCTGAAGTAATCGAACTCCGAGACTTATCGTTCAATTGATCCAATTTCCCATTATGAGAAAATGTATAAGTTTGATATTTTGCCCTAATATCTGAATTTGAAGACATACTATTATTGGACAATACATTTTTTTTGTTTTCCTTTGTTAATTTCAATATATTTATTAAAATCAAACTGTTCTCGAGCTTTCAAAACAAACTGCTCAGAAATTTCTGGTAATTCGAATCGATTCGATGGCACATAACAATTAAGAATCATAATTAAACCTTTGACTTGGATTCATCCCATTTAAGATTATTTTAACTAATTCGTCTTCCTCCAAATTCATATTTAGGACCCTTATGGAAACCATAATAGATTTAACATAGCCATGTATAAATTCAGTATTCGTTTGTTTTCTATGAACTCTTTCTCCTATTAAAGAGTGAAAACAAAACAAATCTAAGTCACATATTTCATAAGCATATTTTCTCTAAAAGTTTCCCAATTAACATTCTCATTCAATGCTGATGTTACTGATTTTAAAATCGCACCCTCACATTTCCGAATCAATACTGATATTATCAACCTAATGAATAACTACTATCTATTAAAATCTTTTCAATTTTAATTAATATCTCAAAAATCTGTAAACTGTTATTACAATTGAGGTTTTTAATTTTCTTCAATCTATTCCCTAGGTATTTAAAAGATCGCATACAAGTGTCTTATGCCAAACTGACATCAGACCGATTCGATGCGAAACGTGAAGCAGGATTTACAAAAGCTACATCTTCATTACAAAATTCTGAATTTCTAAGTTCCGTCTGAAAATTAGGATTTTTTTTCGAAAATGTTATTACATCCGGTTCGTAGAATTGAATTTCTAACATATAAAACTCTCCTGTAATAGTTTCCAAGATTAAGATACCTATTGCGATATTGTACGTCGCCTATAGGTTCAACATTATTGGGAGGTCGTGTATAACTATTATTTAAGGCTCGTTCAGAAAAAGGAACTTGTCGATGTTCATTTCGAAAATTAATGCTAGAAGAATTTGTGATTTTGCTAAAACCAAAACTACCATCTGAACTTTGTAGAGTTATTTAAGAAATTAACTAAAGAAGAAGGAAAATATCTAATATTCAGACTACCCTGAATTGGAGGAGTTAATTCCATATTCATAGTTCCAAAACTGGAATTCCTTTAGAAATGCATATACCCTGTGGCATCAAGAGTTAAATATTCAGACTGTGGAAGATCTATACTAACATAATCTCCAGCATTGTCTACAAATAGATGTTACACAAAAATAAAAATATAAATAAATATATCTAGTAATACACATCAATGTAAACCAAGACTACTAATTCTACTACTAAACAAATGGAAATCGATACAACCGTGGAAAATACTGCCATAATTGAAATCTGGAAGAGATTAGAAGTAAACAAACTCTTAACCAAATAATTCATTAACATGTAAACAAACTATATAATTTCTAGATGTCATTTTTTAACAGAAAAAAAATCATTTTTTCGGAGCGATAAAGTTTCAAACACCTTTTGATACTGTGATCAAGGGCATAGACACAATTAACAATTTTAATCCAAATAAATACAAAGACACAACTCAAGTACCATACAGCAAATTCATAAATAGAGATCAAATAAAGTATTTTGACCGAACTCGAACTCAAAGGTGAACTAGTAACTGATCTTGTTTTTTTAAATTACTCTTTAATTACTTTTTAATTTAATTTTAGTTACTCTCACTTGCTCTTTACCAAACTTTCCGTCCGCCTAACTTCCCGAAATGAACCCAAGTCAAGAGAACAAAAAAGAATAAAAATAATAAAAAGAACTGTTGATTTGAATTCGCTCAGAAAAATAAATCGGACAGAAGAGGCTTAATGGAAAAGGTTCCTCCTCAATGCTCGGTGAAATGTTTGTATTATGATCTAATCTTCCCCTTATTAACATCAAACAATCAGGATAATAAGTATAAAACAAAATAAACACCAAATTTCAAATTTTCAGTAACAATTTTATTAAACGACTTAATGGTTGTATATATGTAATAATACGTTAGATTAATACATATACACAAAAATTATCATAACAATATATATATATATATATATATATATATATATATATATATATATATATATATATATATGAAAATGCTAACGATTAATGACAAACATTAGCTCTCGTGACAGGAGACTGTCGGTCAATTCTAATTAACAGTACAAATTCTCGATAGTCATCAAATATTAAGACTAAGGTATAGCAATAGATAAATTAAAAACTAAAATCCGGTCGAATAATCTCGAAACATAGTCCACTTCATGAATTCAGAAATGTTACCAAATAAATTGAATCGAGTATTAGCTTAATCGTCTTCAAACTTTAACAATAGATTCATTAGAATCCTAAATAGCAAGAAATACTATCAAAATTTATATTCAAAATTTATGCTTAGTCGAATAAGTAAGTTTGATCCAATTATTATGAACAACCTGTATATGTACTAAACGTGTATAAATTAATAAATTTTCAGTCTCAAATTTAATTATATTAAAATTAACAAAATTCTTACTACTTTTAATTTCACTCTTTCTTGACATTTTAATATAATTTTTTCAAGAGAGTAAAGGAATGCTATAGTCGTCAAAGAGAACTCAAGCGAAATAATGGTAATTAATTGCAAAGAATAACCAATAACTTTTCAAGGGTAGATAAAAAGAGAGCATTGGATAGTAAGTTGTTACCTTAAGTAAACAAAATCACAAAAAATAATATTCTTATAATTCGTTCAGAAAAGTCCCTCATCAAAAACAATATGAGTGGAATTAGCTTTAAAGGACAAAAATTAAAAATGGGATAACCAAACTAATACAAACCAAGCAACGCGGAACTATAATTTAAAACAACAAGTGAGACTTGACACTGCTACTTTTAAGCAAACAATACTCATCTTTATTTTATCTTGACAGTTCCTATTGTTACAGTTGCCTCTAAACATCTTTTGTCTGAACTACTTTTACTAATAGTTGCGTCTGAACAAGTTGGTTGAAAAAGTGCCACTTTTCGATTACTAATTCAGACTTAAAGCCTATTTTCTCCACTTTCAAAAGAGAGTGATATTCCCAAAAGCATAATAGGCATATGCAATAATCTTACTATTGTGAAGGGAAACTATTAAATTGAGTTTCCAATGACTTAATAAACCGAACACAATTTGTCCAGCACACAAGTCAAAAATCTGAGAATTAATTAACACGAAAAAACTCCTATTAATCACAAAATCACTAAGCACAGAGTTAATCCATTTACAAATTAAAGCGAACAAGATATAATAATTGCACTGAGAATTGCAAATCACCATAATAAGCGGGCATCAAAAATTCCCCGATTTGCCCACCATAACTCAATGTCTGGCTCTTCTTTAGCACACGAAATCGGGTTGAACCTTTCATTAATTTTGCAAAATTATTGTGGCAGTAATATATCTTTCAAGCACAATACATCATTACAATTTGTTTCACCGGCACAATCTTCCAATTTAACTTGCCCAATGCAGCCTACTTCCTCAAGCAACGCAGCGAACTCCACAATCAGTGAGCAAACTCAAGCACAGAGCAAAAAGCCCAACCACACCATTTCAACAGTAAGAAGCAAGTCAGGCACCAAAGGGTTGTACGCTGACTCGTAAACAACGGGAAAATAAACCACTACCTCGTTGGCGCAACTGCATTATTTTATTCTCTTACTATTCTTATCTGTCTGAACTTTTTTAGAAAAAAAGCACAAATGAGTAAAACCACATCAATTCTTTTTAAACCTGAAGTTACTTAAATACTCATCAACAAGGATTCCTTAAGTAACATAAAAAAATGAAACGAAATCTTTAAGTTTTACGTCCCACGGATATTCCGGTCAGGCTAAAGGAGACGGTGATGATGAGAGATGAGTGAAAATGGTAGAATGAAGAAAGTGGGAGGAAATGGGAGAACCCCGAGAAAACCCACGAGCACTTTGCTTGTCCACCACAAAGTCTACACGGCGCAAGCTGAAATAACATAAAGAGTAAATATATCTATTCCCTTTTTCATATACATTATGTGATCAAAGGTATCTGGGTACCTGGCTGAAAATGACTTACAAGTTCGTGGCGCCCTCCATCGCTATAGCTGGAATTCAATATGGTGTTGACACACCCTTAGCCTTCATGACAGCTTCCACTCTCGCAGGCATACTTTCAATCAGGTACTGGAAGTTTTCTTGGGGAATGGCAGCCCATTCCTCACGGATGCTGAACTGAGGAGAGGTTTTTTTGTGGGTCGGCCTGGCACGAAGTCGGAGTTCCAAAACTTCCAAGAGGTGTTCTATAGAATTGAAGTCAGTACTCTGCGCAGGCCAGTCCATTACAGGAATGATATGATCGTGTAACCACTCCGCCATAGGCCGTACAGTATGAACAGGTAATCGATCGTGTTGAAAGATGCAATCGCGAATTGCTCTTCAACAGTGGGAAGTAAGAATATATATATTCCTCTATTATCTATTTTAAATTTAGTATTAAATGATCCCTGGTCAAGTCCATATATCAGTGCACAATCACCAAGCTTGAAAGGACGACTCGTTACACACTCAACGTTATTCCTTCGTTTATTTTAATAGTACGTATAAAAAATTATCAGTTAGTTAAAAATAGCATTTCCTCTGTTATTTAAATAATAAATCTTGATACAAAATTAACCCCAAATTTATAGGTCACCCAAATTTAATAGGTCACGAAAATTTAAAAATAATTATCCGCAGTTTTTTTTAAATGACACAAAGAAGGTACCAAATTCTGAGCTATTTAAAATTCAAATTTAGAAATGTTGCTCTACAAATAATCAAACTGACTTAATATTTAAAATGACTCACCTTAGTTTCTTAAATAGTACAAAAGACGTGCAAATATAATGCGAAATTCCATCTAGGTGCATTTGCCCCATAAAATTGAATTTGTTCTGGTTGGTACTAAATGTACATAATAGAACAAAGTTTTAAAGTAGTTGATATTTAAATTTGAAAATATTACACTATAACTAATTGGGTTCATATTTAATCAACTTCCAACTAGGGATGTTAGGGAACATAAGTCGCATTTGGGTTCGTAGTCAATACTTTTTATAGTTTTATATTAAATGGCTTGCTGTGTGGGTTGCATCAAATACAGAAGGTGGTCACTTTCAATACCCTCATACCAAATATAAAATCAGAATCCTTATATATTGTACCATTTAAGAGAATATATTTTGTAAGATTTAGAAAGAGGACATATAGTCTTTTAAATTGGTTATACAATTTTTGGTATGTTACATAGGGGTCGTTAGAAGGGTAATAGTCCTTTACTATAATAAAAAAGGACCTTAATAAAACTAAAGCTGTTCATGTGACCTCACTCACCTTTTCTGCTATGTTAAATAGGATTAGACAAAGGTGCCATTCTCTTATAAGGGTTGCGCTTTATTCTCATAAAATATTTGGTGTCCTTATATCAAAAACTGCAAACAGAATGTCAGTATGTTGTACCAGTTACGAGTCACGCATGGTTAAATATTTACCCTTTGACCTCGAGGGGACCGCTTTTTTAATTTGTAGTATTCAATGCCCTATTGCTAAATGTCAAAACACGATTTTAATATCTAATTCCGTTGACGAGTTATATACGGTTGACCTAAAGACTATAAATTAAAAGACCTAGGTAAAAATTAATATGGTATTCTAATCAGCATGTTCCAAAAACCCCTATATTCCGAGTTTCATCTAAATAAGCTAGAACTGTTATAAAACGGCGCATCTCGTCTAAACTACAAGACCTAGGAAAAAAAAACAAATATATTCATAATAAACATGTTCGAGAACCCTTATATATTGACTTTCGCCTAAATCGCTCAAGTTGTCAAAATAGGGCGTATCCTACGTAAAACAAAAGACCTAGGTAATATGTAACATCCTTCCGGTTTTAACATTCATCGCTGTAGAGTAGAAATGGTAGCATATTGCGAGGTGCGATTTTCTGTACTCAATTGAGCGTCCTAAGGATGTATTCCATCTCAACCTTATTCTATCTACGAGAACAGGAAGTGGTCGAAAAAACTACTAAACAAGTTCCGGTTTCAACATTCAGAAATATCATGCCATACTTAGTTTTCTACTTTCACTCAAGTCCTTTCGCTTCCCGTAAGAGGGTCGTTACTCAAAACTAAATAAATTAAGTTCGATAATAGTTGATCCATTTTCCCACGTTAGCACTTACCACCATGATATTATTATACTCAGGTATTTAGTATGTTTTCAATTCTTCAACGTCCTCACTGCCCAAAAGAAGTCTTACTTTTTTCCATCTACTCGAATAGTAAAGTAATGTTTGTATATGCTCTTGTGGGAATTCATACAGAAGAATACAAAAGTACGAGGATACATACATGTCCAATTTTATAGTAGCCCTATAATGAAAATTTCAATGTAGAGTTGTATATGATCATAGTAACATAAATAAATTTTACATATTATAAAACAGAAATTGGTAAAGTTTTCGGAAGGGAGCCAAAGATAAAGTAAAAAGTTTACATCGGCCAATGTAATAAATTAAAAACGGCAATAGTACATTTCACAATATTCTTGTAATACTAAGCTTTATTAATGATTCGAAAATTATGATGAAGACTGTGACCAATCAAATTGAGACTGCATCTCTACAAGTTTCTCATAACCTGGTTCAAACTGCTTTGAACTGATTTACATAGAGAAGTCAAATGTTCATATTTCAGTCTGTTTCTGATACAATTATTTTAGTTTCGTTGTAAAAAAAAAAGAAAAAAGAAAATAAGAAAACCTGTTCAGTTCGCTTACACACTGTTACATTGTTATTTATAATAACGTTTAAAATTACCAATGACAATCGGATCATGTAAATTTACAGTTACCTAAATATGTTTGTTTTAAATATAATTTATGTTCCTTCCACAAACAGTAAGTACAATGGTCGTCTTTTGTTGTCTGAAACCTGTTCAACAAAGCAAAATGTATTTTTGGATGCTGATTACAGTTCGAGTTTTGAATACAGCAAACAAACAACGGGTAATGAAATTAGGCCTAACAGTCAAAGAGATCCACAAGAGGAATCAGCGCAGCCTCGAGGATCAGTAATCTCAAGAATTGAGGCTATCAATTAATTTTCTTTTTGATCAGAAACACTGACAAAACACAGTGTTGAACACTGTATTTTTACATGACATCCTACTATTACCAATGGTTAGTCCTATAAAGAGTCAAGTCACAAAGAAAAAGACATACTACAATTTTGATATATATCCTAGTAAAAAAGAAAATTGGAGATCAGATGAATCTCGATTAAATTCAAACATGTCAGTAACATATTTTTTTTAAAAAAATCGAACACTAAATACACGTACGGAGGCAAAAGTTAACTTCTTTACAACGAAATTAGACAGAACCTCCAAGATTGTCTGATTATGAATAGCTGCAGCTAAACCAATGAAATACAGAGCACCTTTTGCAAAATATGATCTCATGAACGTTGTGTAAATGGAGATAATATTAATCAAGTGTGTATTAATTTCTACAATGATGACAATGTGGGGTTCTTGTGTATTCTTTACAAATAATGTATTCCTACATTAAGACCCTGATAGTTATTTAAGAAACATTCAAAATATTAAGATTTAACTAGTTTTGTTTCAAACGTTGGTTCTTTTCAATTTAGTATTAAATGTAGTATTTCGTTATTCCAATTTATGTTATATAAGTTTAACATGATTTCCCATTTATTAGACACCTAGGTAGGTTAGTTAAATATCAGGGAATACAAAAAACTAGCATTAACGTTGTATAGTGTTACATCAGGTAAAATATATTTTTACCAAAGTAGATTTTATAATAATAATAAGAATAAGAATACTAATATATTAATTCTGACATTGATGGTGACAGGGTGATCAACACATTTAAACTCTTCTATTATACTTATAATGTTGAGACTAACAAAACTTCAAAAAGTTATAGAGTTATTTATGTGTTTAGATTTAGATCTTTTTAGTTCTTATATATAATTATTCTCCTGTATCCTACGATTTTTAATTTAATTTAGAAAATAGGAAAAAAATCAACGTGCTTACTCGCATATTAGTCGCATTTTTGTACCAATTTTTAATGCAAAAATCCAATTGCGACTATTATTTGGAAAAAGCTGCTATTCAATTATCGCTATGATCTAAACAATTTCGAATTTTTATATATACACCATTGTGTCAACATAAAAAATAAAATATAGCCTACTTACATTAAAATATTAAACCTTGTAAAAATTAAACCCGTAACTTACTTAGAAATAGGAGACAAAAAATCTTCTTGGCACTGGCACAAAAGAACGATATACGTATATAATCGGGATACACATAAGTAACAACTAGGTAATACCACAAAGAAGAAACACACACGCACAAGTAGTGTCAGAGCTGACCATACATACGACAGGCACTATTTACAATCATTCAAAGTTTCACTTTCTGTTATATCTGCATCCCATTGAATCTGGGTAACTATTCCACTAAGAATCATATTCTCTTTTGTCTAAAGCGTTGGGTATGCTTTGGACATGCTTTTTGAAGCATTTTGGTACAGTGTCAGATTTTAACGAAGACCAACTTTGCACTATCCACTTGCATAAAAGTTCGACGCCATCTATAACAAGATGGATTGGCATGAATTTTTAAATCAACCCTCGTATTTCCCCAGCGTCAATTTTTAGAAATATAACGCAATCAGTTAACAGTCGGAGGAGAACAATGCTTAAGAATTTGTCACCCAAAAGGTGCCTCACCTTTCCAGACAGTTTTGCTTCCTCCCGTCAGCCCATATTTGGAAGAAAAATTTTGCTACTCTCGTGGTATCCGCCCACGCACAAGCCCCCATGAAGATGACAGATTTTTACGTGACAATTTAAAAATTATTAATAATCGTCAATTCTACAACTTATTGGAACAATCAGTGTTTTTAATGTGATTTCTATTAACCTATGAACCATTTATTATATATTATTAGCAATATTATGAAGTAAAAAACTTAATGTTTTCTACGAACTATATTTTAGTTTTGTCAGTGTATTCTTGCGCTGTGAACTGGCAACGATGTGACGCGAAGAGAAGAGAAGAGAGCGTCATCTCCTACTAAGTAAATTGGACGTATTCAAGATGTGCTCGAAATAAGTTGATTTCAAAATTTAAAACGAACATGAATAGTATTTGAGTTTTATATATATCAAATGCAATGTGAGTGCAGGAAGCAGTGACAAGTATATAAATGATGTTTCAATAGTAACAAGAAACTTGTGTTAAAAAGAATTGTTTTTAAGCATTACCCTCGCCAATACAACGATTTGTAGAAGAATCTTGTTGTATGTCAAGGAATGGGACATTCAACCCATCGATATCCAGTAATGGAAGCCAACTACTTAGTAGTGTACTAGTGAATTTTATTTCGTATATTAGCCGAAATCGTCCTGCGCGCTTACGTGTCGTTCCGAAATCGTCCGAAAGGGCCAATTTGTTTTGAATGAAATACTAATCATAATTTGAAAATATTAGTGTTGTTTTATATTATATGTGGTTAATGTAATCAGAGTGAAGTGAATTTTAATACAAAGTTACCTACAATTCTTGTTATTATTCCTAAAAGTTAAAATAGTGATAAGAGGATGTGTTTCGTATGTGATGCTTTTTCTTTAGCTATCGAAATGTGTACAAGTTAGAATATATGCGACATAAAGTGTTTATCAGAAGGTAAGGTATCTACCAATAGAGAAGTTCAAACATTTACTTTCGCCTCCCACTACTCGTCTGGTGTTAATCACGCATGGCTGTCCTACGTTGCACTTTTTTACAGGTATTGACCAGTGTAACTTGGAGCTGACGCAACAGCGATGGTGGGTATACGGCTCATGCCTCTGATACATATAACGCCCGAATCTTAGGACCATGGAGGAGTTAAGATACTTGTTTATTGCCAGTCTCTTACGTCACTTTACGAATTTGTGCATTTGAATGATGTTGTAAAGGAGATTTTTGAGAGATCCAAGGTTCGAATCCTATTATTATTATTAGTCGGTCTTTTCGATCTGGAACAAACGAGTATCGAACCCCATTCCTCTCATAAAATGTCGCCCGATATCACAGGGACAATTATAAATGTGATATAATGTACTATTATAAATGGGACAATTTACTATTATAAATGGCTTTCCCGAACAGGAACAGATAATAACGAACTCGGCACCCTTATAAATGACGCACCAAACAAAGACAGATGTTTTAGTGGGGAGAAAGCGATTTTTGAACTTCACTGTTTTGTATTCAATGCCAAGTTAATAATTTACATGTTGTATTTTGTAGCATAATATACTATAATGTCAACGCTTAATGAAATGGAAACACTGCTTGAAGCAGTAAAAAAGCTGTCCGCAGATTTGGCTGCAACTAACCAAATACTAAAATCAAATCATGATGAGTTGACTAAACAATTTGATAATTTAAAACTACAAGTGGTTGAATTACGCGAAAAGGTTGAAAGTAATTCTCAGGGGCTGTTAAATCAGCCAAACACTGCTGTACAAATGCAGGTAGGTCCTAGTTTATGCATACAAGAATGCGAAACAATTATTGAAAAGGCAAATTATAAATTTAGCAATTAATGTTTTGCGAAAGAAACAGTTCCTTGCATTCTTTCATATGTAGTGTTACTTACATTTTTATATTTTTGTGTTCATTTTAGAATATATAATTCATAAATCCACGTACAAAATGTTAGCGCTGAATTTAATGAATGTAAGAGCACAGATAGAGTTAGAGTACGCTAACGCAATAAATGAATACAAATATAGTACTGTTCCATTTTGTTTAGATGAATTTCAAAATGTTTAGGCCTCGATGTAGAAACTCATAGTTTCAATAGAGTAACGAAACTTGCTATTTGTGAACATGTATTTAATTTTAATTGTGAATATAGGAGAGATATAGAAAAGGAGATCAATCTCCGTGTACGTGGTATTAGGAAATCAATTCAGTACGAGAAATTAAAAGAGAAATGTGCTCGCGGCAAGTATATAGATTTCAATTATGTAGCTAGAAAGTTGAAACTTCAATGTGATGACGTCAATGTCGAGAATAAGGTTCTTGAAATAATAGTTCAACGGCTACAGAAAAAGTATTCTGATGTTAGTTCTCTTAATGATCATGATAGTACGTTCAATGAAAAGGAGAAAGAATTATTTTCAAGTAATGTTCAAAATTCTCCTCAAACTAGTTCCAATGGTATCAAATCTATCCTCAAAAAACGTAGTAAGGATGTCAATTTACATACTATGTCAGGTAATGTGGGTCAAACCGAAAAGGAAAACAGAATTCCTAAAAAAGTTAAATTTATAGACGAATTTAATGTTGACCCGTTAGCACATGTTTGCCATAGTTGTCCTTCTGAGGGTAGAACTAAAAGTTGTAAAAGGAAATACGAAAATGTTGACGATGATACTGAGTTATATCCAAATCCTGTCAAAAAAGGTAGGTTATCTGAAGTCCAAGGATCACATTTTGTTCAAACTAACGAAAGTGAAAATAGTAAGTGCAATGAGTTGTTTCAGTTGTTGAAAAATAATTCCGTACAATTACAAAGCATTACAACCAAGCTGGAAAATATTTGTTTTACATAGCAATGATGTCTTTGCTCAGGAAAACGAAGTAAGTAATGAAAATGTCAGTGTAAATGTAAACACCGTGCAGGTTGACTTCATGGAGGCTTCCTCCAATAGTAGTACGAGTGTGGTTAACGTAACCACCACTAGGGAAATAAAAAGTGATACTGTTGTAGTATTTTTAGACGAGATTAAAGTCTGCACTTGTCCCTTATGTGATACGAAGTGGGTGGATCAGCTGTTTTCCCCCTCCGGCTCAATGCTACTTGTTCGTAAGAAATGTTTGTCTACAAGTCCTGTGATTTTTGTGGTGTATACACGGCATGTTACGAGTTACCCTAGAGTAAGCTGCATTAGGCAACCAGTTCAGATTGGTGAGTTGCATTATTTTTCCAATGGTAATATATCTTTAGTGTTGCTGAAAGGTACAGTATGTATATTCGTAATTGTATGTTTAATAGAAATGAAACCATTCCATGTACGCTTGGCATACATCGTGCAACTACTAAATCTATGAAATTTAGATTCAGAAGAGGTAAGGAAAAGTGTATTGAACCAAGTCAAAACGTTCAGATTGATTATACACCAACCAGTACTTTGTACTCAACTCGATATGTTGTTGAGAAATTTAGAAACAGAAATTTTTGTTTGGAAAGCAAAAGGTTTTTCCACCGTGCGAAAATGAAAAATAACGTGAAAATTGGCAAAAAGGTCCGTAAATTATGTAAGGTATTACACCTACGTAGAAAGTGTAAATTCTTTACTGTCAACATTTGCAATGACACTCAATTGGTAAATGTCCCGAGTGTACGAACCATTCGTAAGGTAACTGCTAGTTCTCATAGTAAGGTAACACAAAAATCTAGTGCTTACAGAATGTTGTGTTTTTGTATTAACAAAATCCCATGGATGCCTACTATGGAAGTTAAACTCAAAAGTCTTTGAATGCATGAGAATTTTACTCTACGATGTTGTAATAAATCCAATACGAAAAGGAATTGGGTAAACGACATTAACACATAGCCGGATTGCCCATTTTCCATATTTTTGACATGGCAATGAAAAATAAACTCTGGTTACATTGCAGAAAATTTTGTACAAAATTTCTTTTGGTGTTAGTAACTATTTTTCATACTATAAATATTTTTCAACACTGTTAGTGTTTTAAAAAATTTGGCATGTTTAAATAAAAGCAATAATATTTTATTGTGTGTATCATCTTAACGGCTACAGCCGATAGATACAGGAAAACTTTGAATATTAATTTTTTCACTTCATACATTGTTGCATCTCATTAGATACTGAAAATGTTGGATGAGAAATACAAAAAAAATCTTGATATTTTAAATACGTATTACGAAATTACTTGTAACAGCATATTTTTTCGTTAATGCATTCACAATGAAATTTAATTTTTCGAATCTGAAAATATAGTGTTTCTTTTCGAAGTGCAAGAGTGAATTTGCGCAATGAAAATTTTCAAATATAGTGAAATGAAATAAATTTAAATTGTGAAGATGTGGAAAATCTATACAGAATATTCCATCACAACGTTTTAATTTTGCAAAATTAAAAATGTTTCGAATCACAAATTTAAATATTTTGGTGAGAAACCATTCGGTAATAAACCTGAATGATCATATTTTAAATTACTGAGTTAAATCTCTCAATTTTTAAATAACAATCATGCGTCAATTAATAGTAATGTATACTTATGATGTGTTATGTCAAGTTATTTGTTTTAATTAATCAGTATGCCTCTGGGATTAGTAATCAGCTGAGGATACTTGAAGTTTGGTGTGGTAAGTTATGGTAGTTACCTATACCCACCTTCATGGCGCGTTGTTCAGTTGAAAAGAAAATACAACGAAACATCCTACTATAAATGAGTACCAAGTAAGTTGTGTACATGATAATTGTTAGCAACCATTGTTGCATTCACTTTGTATTAATCTTTTCGTTGAATACGAAAATATTTCAAGTAGTACTTGAAGACATTGAAGCAAAGGTTCCTCCAATATTATGGGTTATTCATATTATGTAATGCCCGGAGTAGGCAATTTTCTTATTAGTCCCCTCTGTATTATTTTTGAATTTTAACCAAACATTCTATTTTTTCACTTTGCTTCGGGGATGGAAAGATAATAAATAATTGGGGTAGGGTCTTGCTAATTTAATGCAGGCAGTATATTTTTATATACTTTGAGCGTGACGAGCTCACATATGCCCAGTTTATTTCATTTCATAGTAAATAAAATATTTTTAGTGTTATATTTACATATGTGTCTTTTAATATGTAATCTTAATAAAATGTGAATTAATGGTGTGCATTATACATATATTTTAGTTGTGTTGAATTACTTTGACTGTTCTTGATAAATATTTTGTGTTGATATATCCAGAAACATACACTTTTGAATTTTGTGAATAATGTTGATGTTTTCATTGTAATAAATTTTCTACACATATAGTAGGAAGGAATATTTTATTTTCATGAAAAATAAAATCATGATAAGTTGAATTACTTAGTGATATGCTATTTTTGAGTGATATTGTGTGTTTTATTTTAGAATTAAGAAGTATTATTGCAAAATATTAAGTTAATTTTACCATTTTAAATTTATTGGTATATAGTTAGTTTGTACTATTCATATTTTACTGTGTATTCTTAAATATGGCATTGAATACAATACCTCATTGAATACAATACCTTACCAAATGTAATCTCTTATTGAATATGATGTTTATTCATCGAATACATTATTGTATTGAATATATTAATATGTTTGTGTAACTTGGTTTAAATTTTGAAAAGCATTATGAAGTATAATACTGAATAGTATTTTGAATTACAAATAACTATTGATTTATATTCAAGTATTGAAATTATATTTGTGTTTACATTTCAAGGAATAATTGAAATAAATGAAAAATATAAACAAATAATAAAAATGAAAGGACTCAAAAGACATTTACGAAATGGCCCTCGCGTTATTGTAAATGGCCCTCGCGTTCGTTATTCTTCGAATTTCGCGATCATGTGCGTTCGAGTGAAGCTATAAACTGTTATTCTTCAATGTGAACGAACTTGAAATGACATTAACCGTCTATGGACTAATGGAATGCTGTGAGTGCGGTTGTGTTACAGTGTGATCAGGAAGATTTGGATTCCAGGGTTCTTGCCCACTTCTGTGATACCTTCAGTGGACATTCCGTTCGACGCCATCTATAACAAGATGGATTGGCATGAATTTTTAAATCAACCCTCGTATTTCCCCAGCGTCAATTTTTAGAAATATAACGCAATCAGTTAACAGTCGGAGGAGAACAATGCTTAAGAATTTGTCACCCAAAAGGTGCCTCACCTTTCCAGACAGTTTTGCTTCCTCCCGTCAGCCCATATTTGGAAGAAAAAAATTGCTACTCTCGTGGTATCCGCCCACGCACAAGCCCTCATGACGATGACAGATTTTTACGTGACAATGTAAAAATTATTAATAATCGTCAATTCTACAACTTATTGGAACAATCAGTGTTTTTAATGTGATTTCTATTAACCTATTAACCATTTATTATATATTATTAGCAATATTATGAAGTAAAAAACTTAATGTTTTCTACGAACTATATTTTAGTTTTGTCAGTGTATTCTTGCGCTGTGAACTGGCAACGATGTGACGCGAAGAGAAGAGAAGAGAGCGTCATCTCCTACTAAGTAAATTGGACGTATTCAAGATGTGCTCGAAATAAGTTGATTTCAAAATTTAAAACGAACATGAATAGTATTTGAGTTTTATATATATCAAATGCAATGTGAGTGCAGGAAGCAGTGACAAGTATATAAATGATGTTTCAATAGTAACAAGAAACTTGTGTTAAAAAGAATTGTTCTTAAGCATTACCCTCGCCAATACAACGATTTGTAGAAGAATCTTGTTGTATGTCAAGGAATGGGACATTCAACCCATCGATATCCAGTAATGGAAGCCAACTACTTAGTAGTGTACTAGTGAATTTTATTTCGTATATTCGCCGAAATCGTCCTGCGCGCTTACGTGTCGTTCCGAAATCGTCCGAAAGGGCCAATTTGTTTTGAATGAAATACTAATCATAATTTGAAAATATTAGTGTTGTTTTATATTATATGTGGTTAATGTAATCAGAGTGAAGTGAATTTTAATACAAAGTTACCTACAATTCTTGTTATTATTCCTAAAAGTTAAAATAGTGATAAGAGGATGTGTTTCGTATGTGATGCTTTTTCTTTAGCTATCGAAATGTGTACAAGTTAGAATATATGCGACATAAAGTGTTTATCAGAAGGTAAGGTATCTACCAATAGAGAAGTTCAAACATTTACTTTCGCCTCCCACTACTCGTCTGGTGTTAATCACGCATGGCTGTCCTACGTTGCACTTTTTTACAGGTATTGACCAGTGTAACTTGGAGCTGACGCAACAGCGATGGTGGGTATACGGCTCATGCCTCTGATACATATAACGCCCGAATCTTAGGACCATGGAGGAGTGAAGATACTTGTTTATTGCCAGTCTCTTACGTCACTTTACGAATTTGTGCATTTGAATGATGTTGTAAAGGAGATTTTTGAGAGATCCAAGGTTCGAATCCTATTATTATTATTAGTCGGTCTTTTCGAACTGGAACAAACGAGTATTGAACCCCATTCCTCTCATAAAATGTCGCCCGATATCACAGGGACAATAATAGGAGTCGAACCCCAATACTATTATAAATGGCTTTCCCGAACAGGAACAGATAATAACGAACTCGGCACCCTTATAATATGGGCACTTTATTTTGCCTCTTTGTTGCTGTTGTTCGCACTCCCGAGATAAGAAAAGCAATTTCGAAGAAATTCTCGTTTACAATGACAAAAATCATGTACTTTGCAAAATTTATACGGGGAAATGTTTTGGCGAATGTTCGTACTTCGAACTGAAGGTGCTACTATTATGCGAGGGCGACTCTTACGCGAGTAAACACGGTAGTAATCCAATCAACAGTGCATTTATTTCTAGTTTTAATAAAGTTATATTTTATAATAAACTCGAATGTGTGCAAGCTGTTTTGCTAGTATTATGGTAGTTTGTTTACTTGTTTCACCTGGATGTAGATTTCCCCATCACATAAACACAGGTAATATTATAACACACTTTGAGAAAATAGCAGTGAAAACATACTATACATTATCATAAATCATAGTCCCAAAGCCATGTGTACACAAATGCAAGATCAGAAATGCAGTAACAAGATTAAATATATTGTGCTAAAGACAGCAATGGAGGGAGTATACAGTAAACATATAGTGAACTTATTAGTATTGTATATGGGATATAAATATCTAACGTTACAGATAGCGTTGTGCTTGAAGATGTTAAAGGTTTTACTCCCTAAATAAAGTTGTCGGAATTAATCGTTCTTGCGTTCTATTAGGAAGAAAAAGGAACTCAAACATTCACTTTCGTTCAAGTGTTAGTGTGTGGAGTAACGCATGTATTAGCATTACAGTCTTAGAACTTCCACTATCGTTATCATAATAAGAAGAACTAGCACCTGAAATTAATTATTTGCACAATGGTAAAAACAATCTCACTGATATATTTCCATTATATATGGGGCTTGTTGCATAGATCAATATTTCAATATAGCACGCGAAGTCGATTAGTTGCTAGGAGAAGTGCTATTAACACAATTGTATTGTTTTAAGTTCTTTGATTGGAGAGCTCCTACTACTAAACAAATATATTGCAATTAATATATGTCGTTTTCTCTTAAATGATAATTTTATTTGCCTCCCGTATACTTGCTATAATTGTTCTAATTATAATTGGACTATATATCTGTATACAATATTTTAATTAGCCTCCTCGGAGTAATTAGTACCATATTACTGGGCTGTTATTCGTTTGTATTTCAAGTATACACTACATGTTAATTACAAGTTTAGCATGGCATAGAGGCGGGATTTACGATAGGGGATGAGAATGCACACCCTAACAGAAAAGGAATTTAGTGAAAACATAACTTAACACATTTAGACTCTTGTAATTACACCGATCCTCTAACAAATATAAGACTTATGAATAATGAATTTGCCTTAATTCTCAAGTATGCTCTTCACAACGTCAAGCATTATATTCTTGATCTTGTTATGTTCGACAGATAATAATCTGATTGTGTTAAGTCTAAATTAGCATGACGATTTTCAAACAAACGAATATAATCATCATCAAAGGTATTCTGCCATTATTCGCAGATCACTTACTGCAACTGAGATGCTTCCATGCTGTACGGTCTTCCGCTAACCTCTTCGTCTTCACGTACAATTTTTCTGTTTTGAAATCATGCATTAATTGTAATCTGATTTGCCCATCCCTCTCTTTCCTGCCACCATACCCTGAAGCACGTCCCTCATTGTACAGTTCCTTTTTATCCAATGTCCCAACCAGTTTCTCTTCTTATTCTTAATATTATCCAAAATTTTCTCCCCTACCGTTTCTAACACCCTCTCGTTCGTTTTGCGCTCGATTCAGCTAATTCTCTCCATTCTTCTCCACACCCACATTTCAAAACCTTGCTGTCGTTTCTCATCATTTTTGCACAATGTCCATGTTTCTGATCCCTACAATACAATACTCCACACCAAGCATTTTATGAATCTTTTTCTCAACTCTTTATTGAAGGTTTCACAAAATAACCTTATCTTCCTTCTAAAGGCTTCTTTCGCCATTCCTATCGTTGCTTTTATTTCACGTTCACACTTCATATCATTACTAATAATACTACCCTGGTATCGAAAATTGGTCACCTGTTTTATTTTCTCACCTCTTACTTCTATATTTGACACCGACCCTTTCGTTCCAAATACCATGGCTTTTGTCTTTCCAACATTTATTTTCATCCCATATTTTTGACAGCCCTTCCTCAAGTTTTGTAATATCTTTTTGATTTTCTCTTCATATTCTGCAACCAGTGCCATATCATCTGCAAACCGTATACATCTAATCATTCTTCCTCCTACCATCCTCTTTATTTTGTACGATCTTTTTAACTATCTTTCTAGATAAATACTAAATAATGTGGGCGTGAGACAGCACCTCTGTCGAACTCTCCTTCTAATTGCCCTCTCCGCTGTCTTTTCCTGCAGTATTCTAACACTTAATTGTTGGTTCATATATAAGTTTCTTATGATCTCTCGATCTTTCCATTCCAACCTAACTTTCTTTAGAACTTCCATTAACAATTCCCAGTTCACGCATGCAAAAACCTTTTCTAGATCAATAAATACCACATACACCTCTTTCCCTTTTTCTATAAACTTTTTACCGATCACTCAACAATAAGCAAAACCATATAATGAACTTTTATTTATTTATTTATTTATTTATTTATTTATTGGTATTCACGTCCTTTGACAGACGTGAGACCATACAGGACCAGATCTACAGTTTGGTATTTTATATTACCTTTTCGTATATACGTTGCTGATCATGTGCTTGAATATATGCTTAAGCTAAAGCGATTCTCTAATTTTAAGCAACAGCAAAAATTATTTGAATTATTGAGAACTTACAGCTAAAATGGAATAACAAAACATGTGTCTGATACGGGCGTTAATATGACTTCCATTTTATATGGCAAAGTATACATTGGATTAATATTTAGATGAACAATGGACAGTTTGCAAAACTTATCAATTTAGAAAGCTAGACTCCTGTAAAATAAAAGATGTATTCTTATTTCAAATTATATCTATAAAGCAAAACATTGATGATGTTAATGGATCATAAATTTAGCACAGGTTAGTCAGTAATCTCAGCTTGACTACATATTTATCGTGTAACTTCAACACTAGGATGTAGTGTTGTGGTTATTACAGACCTGATGTTACCGGTTTCACACAAAGCCGGTGTTTGCAGTGCAAAAATTACACTGAATTGGTCTTCAAAGGCAAGTGAACGATGAAGCGTGGAAGTAAGAATACTATTGTGCAAGCACGTGCGTAGAACTTTCTATCGAGGAGTTCAAATCCCATATGACGATAAATGATCATAAAATTGGTAAAATCGACCCTAAAATGAAACTAAAATTATAGAAAGGTTGGGATTTTGAGAGATCTGAACCCCTAAGACCACCCTCCTGCGTATGTATGTTTCTACCACCGTGGTAATATTTTAATACATATCTTCTATTAGTAACATCTCATCAGACACATGTATCTATATTATAATTTTACCATATATCCAACTTTGCAGATACAATAACTATCATTGGCATTGATGTTGAAATTAATTATTAGTTTCTATTCTTACCAATGAGCAACTTTTAACACAGTATGCTTGGCATTTCTATCAAGTAGTGAATACCATATTATATTTCCTATATTCTTTCAAGAAAATTTAACTCATATACGAATTTTTAGCAACATTTGCATTAGCTTAAGTGCTACCATCTGTTCTCTTACTTGGCGCTTTCATCTTATGCTTGTTAGCGCACGCGTGGGAGACCCGGCTTGAATTCCCGACGGGAGCTCATGTTGTTCGGATTCCACGTTAATCAGTAGGGTTGATGAATGAGACCTTAAGCTCCAAATAAACTCAACTCAATATGTTTGTTAGACTTCAAATAATAACACTGAAATGATTGTGATTGATTATATTCTAGGCAAGATAACATACTACACTCAAATATTTTTTTCCACTTTTATGAAACGTGGCCTTATTCTGCAATTGTTACCGGTGTATTTCAACCCATTTAGTCTTTCCGAACTGATTATAATTTAACACGTGTTTGCGTATTTATCTGTTCCTTCCCCAGTACACTTCTTTTCTTTCAGGAAGCTTTTTGTTGTCAAATCATAACAACAAAGTTCAAGATTATCCTCTTACTCGCAGACTACATGTTGATCCTAGTGCCCACTTCTCCATAATCTATGGTATATACTTTATTTTTCATTAAAATATCCATTTCATTTTAAATAAAAGGAAGATGCTTTTGTTAATATAATTATTTGGCAACTGCACACACAACAATATGCTGCCTCACTGTCAAATAGTCAATTACACCATCTCAATTTCAACAGTTGGCTCTAAAGTAAAATGAAGCCGAAATAACTTTAATCAAAAGTTAATGCCGTAAAACAAAGCCATTGTGGTGAAAGAACAATCTCATTTTTACTGCTTTCCCTTAGTCATTTTTAAGTTCTCTTCTGAGCACTTGATCAGGATCAACACCTTCAGTGGTGCTTTGGAAAATACCATATATATAGGTAACCATACATATAAAAAATTTATTTGTATTACAGAAATAATTTCTCTGATCATTACTAAATAAAAAGTGCGTGATACTGGCCAGTTCTGTTCTCAACTTCCTGTTGTTGTTAAATACCATGGGTTCCATTCGTCTTCATTAATGGTGGATAAAACTCGTCTTTACTAAATGTGTTTCCAGATGGACTTTCACACAAGACTTGTCTCTGGTATGACTTTCTGCTAGAAGAACACCATACTAACGACAAAGAGGTCGTGTTGAGCACCCAGAAGACATTGGTATTTTCTGCTGCGGTCTGGTGACCAATTCTGTAATTAATTCAGTTTACAATCAACCCAACGACATATGTGTTCCTACTTTGCTGTCCATAATATGTGTGTGCGGAACTGATTTTTCAGTGTTCTTGTATAGTTTATGGTGCATTCATCTTTCCTAGCCCAAACGTACTACTGATGATTTTCCCGGTTAGATGTAGCTCTGTAGAATGTCCCAGTATTTGTAAAGGAATATCACTCGCAGTTCTGCGTTGTCACTCAGATGATTCATTATCACGAGATCCTTATCAACTACACTTCGTTTCCTGACTGATTGAGTACTACAGCCTGTTTTCTGTACATGCACGGAGTTTTGAGTTGTGAACGTGACTTCGATCTATTCATTAGTTGTATTGAAGAGGCAAGTTTCTCACCAGAAATAAAATGAATTGTTTCAACCACATGAATCCAATATTTAGTGAATAAGTTAAAAAGATATAATTATTCCTGTCTCTATATATTTTGTTAAGTGGAAGAATTAATTTTCATCACCTTTATATAAAAGGAAACACATACAGACAAATGTAACATAACAGGGTAAAAGTGCGAGGGAACGAGGGAATGCCGTTCCCCCACCTCCAAATATATGTGAGGCATACCCAGTTTCTAAAAAAATTACAATGTGCAAAGATAGGCAGGGAGACGGCATGACCTATCGTCCTCCTACCTTTTCAGATCCATTTCTACACCTGGTAACAAACTACCAGTTCAAATTATATTCTTAGGTTATTTAAAAAAAAACGGTATCTTTAAACGAGTGTTCTAACACATGGAAGTGGATAAAATGTTTGTTGCAAGATTAAAGAAAACAGTAGCAAAATGAATGTCTTATCGTTTATAATACGCTAAAAGAAAAAATATATTGATACTGTTAGATAATATACTTTGATCTATTCAATTACAAGCTTATTTGTTATTAACTAACTAACTAACTCTATGGGCTATGGAACCCGGAGGTTCAACGCCGCGTTCAAGAAAGCTCTCCACTGACTTCTATCCTTAGCTAATTGGATTCAGTTTCTACTTTGTATTCCTATCTCTGCGAGATCCATCTTATTATTGTCCTCTCATCTGCGCTTAGGTCTTCCTAATGGTCGTTTTCCGATTGGTCTTCCAGTCAAGACTTTGAAAGCGTTTCTACCTTCTTCCATTCTAGCTACATGATCTTCCCACCTAAGCCTCCTAGACTTGACGATCCTAACAATGCTGGGTAAACCGTATAAAGTATGTAGTTCCTCGTTATGAAGTTTCCGCCATTCCCCATTCCCGTTTCTCTTGGGTCTGAATATTCATCTGAGGATTTTGTTCTCAAATACTTTCAGTTTATGTCCTTCCCTCAGTGTAAGCGACCATGTTTCGCATCCATATCGAACAACAGGCATGATTATCGATTTATATATTTTAAGCTTCAGATTCCTCGACAAAATTCGCAACGACAAGAGATTTTGAATCTAATAGTAACACGAATTCCCTGTTATTTGTTATTTTGAACACAAAACAAGAAAGATGGTATATTAGAACGCAACGAGAAGAAATGTAAGAAACAAAAACGAAAATTGTTACTATACTAATAACAAGAGAAATGTATTACTTATCACTTATCTGACTTACTTGGTCAGTGTTTTATAGTTGGATATAAAAATAATTGTTTCTTCCGACGTATACTCAACCGTATACTAGAACATCCATACAGATATTACCGTATTTGCGACTAAAGATATGGATATTTAGTTCCGATATAATTATGTCGAGTACATTATTCGAATTCATGATTAATTTATTTCCTTCTATCTTAATGTCGTAATATTCTTATGTTCTATATTGAAATAGTTAATCAAATATTATTCCCTCTGGTAACGATTTCTTATAAAGAATCAAAACACAAGATAATATACTGTTTCATCGCATTAGTCAATTCCTGGATGAAGATAAGCAATGTTATTACAAAATAATTCAATGACTACTATTCAAGTGAGTGATTTAAATCATTACAATTAATGGATTGGTATGCACAATGAGCAGGAGTGATTGCCTTCTCCATATAATGATCATAGTTCATTCGTATCAGACATGTGATTGGTAAAGATAAGAATAATAATGATAAGGGGTCATTTGTATTAGATGTGTGATTGGTGAAGGAAGAAATAATAATAAAAATAAATGAAGTAACTCGTTTCAGAGACTACAAGGTTTGTAATAGTACTGTCAACTGAGTAAGTGATTACATGCATTTGTATATATGCATGAATTGATTCCTACAATGATTCCTAGAAGGAGAGTTGTTCGTTACAAACGAACGCTGTATATAGGGTATACAGTATTATTTAAGTTCATGTAAATCAAAACATGCTCCTCATACATGTCTGTCACAAAATTGTGTTTATGGATACAAAAAAAAACAACATAAAACATAATGTGGATTTATAAAACACATACAAACTCTTTCTGGTATTCTAAAGAGAAAAATGAATTTATTTTCTTAAAGACGAACCTTGAGATTAATAATAGTGGACTGAAAGAGAACAGTAGATGAAAGTGACTCTAAACATAAGCCATCTCTTGGATGTTGTAGTATAATGGTTCAAAGCAACATTCCACATCCAGTTTCCTCGAACCTCCAGAAAAATGTCTGTTTTCATCTGGTATCCTTGAACACCAATCTTGTGTTTCTGTTTTCATATAGTAAGGTTCTACATGTATTTGCAACACCACGTGCTGGATGTAAACAAACTTCAGATGGGAACCACGAAGAAGAAGTTGTTAGTCATCGTCAGAGATCGTCAAGTAACTAAGCTTAATGAATTCAGCAACATTTCTGGATAAAAGGAGCCAATGCACGGCAGAAAACATCAAGCTCCATACAATGATCATCACCTTCACTCCCTAGGACGTCTGGTCTCAGAGTTCCTTCTGCTAAGAAGCTGAAAGTTCCTGGTCTCTGAAAGGTATCTATACACACCTTGGTTCCTGTTGCCCTAAGACGCTTAATCATTGGGTTCCTCCAAACTCATAAGCAAACTACCAAATACCTAATAACTTATATTTTATCTGTGATATTTATTACTACTGTTACAAGAAGAAACATTTATAACACAAATGTGATTGGGAAGCTCCAAAATTCTCGTGTACCATCTTTTAGCTCTACCCTAAAACAGAATTTTTACATAGTAGAACCGTTGGCGTCTACACAACAGATATTTTCATTAGAACTTTCCTACCGGACGCTATTTTTAACAACAACGCCGGACTTTGAATTGTTCATCGTTGTGTCACTACCAATATCTGTGTAGCGTATTAAAGTATATTAGTGTACTTTAATAAGACATAGTGTTATAAACACAGTGTCACAGTGTCTGTGTTGTCAAGAAACATAATGCCTGTGCAGATAACATGACAACACATATCAACTATAATTCCCATGTTTTAGCAGGAACTTGTGGTACGTGGTGACTTCTTAGGAATGACGTAAATTTTAAAATAAGATAGTTATTTTAAATTTACAGTATGATTCTCCTGTTTATAGTAAAATTGGATTATCTAATTCATAAGTAACAAATTCTATATTTTCGTTTCTTTACCTAAAATTTGAATTCAAAATAGCTTAAATCTGAGCTTACATACTGAAAGGGACAAATATCATTAAACGTAGGCCAAAAATGCTTGAATGAAAAAAGCGGTATGTATTTGTACATTGAAGGATATAATTTTCAAAACAATGCATGAACAAAAAACGATTGAATAATCTCTTGATGTAAACTATACCAGTTAATATTGCTTGTATGAACGCTAGGAGAGTAACTGACATTTGGAGGCCAAGGTCCCTTATCCTATGATGCGTTGCATTTATCCTGAGCCTATCTTCTGTATACATTGTGTAAGGTAAACCCTGAACGGTAGATGCCAAGCCTCGATGGTTTCATCAATAGCGCGGAAGCAGACTTCTTTCATAATTAATGACAATAATGTGCTATTCGTTTCTCATATTGCAAGTATCACAATACAACTGGATTCATATTGTATTTACGGTGATACGTCGAAAGGTCTAAGTCTAGAACTGACATTAGACCTGTATCTTGGTACTTCAGGGACAGATAGTCCTGACACCTCGTGTATGTGCATTGGTCCTAATTATGATGTTTCCATATAATTTAAAATTTCTCATTAGGCTCATGAAGATGTCCAGGTATGGACATGAACTGCTGCTGAATGCCAAACAGATTACGTAATATATATGCACGCTCCTCAGATTAACAAAGGCAATACTGATGCACAGTTTAGAGTTTCCGCTTCCCAACCCCTTGTTGAATAGAAGTAGACTGTACGCACATTCACAACCAATTTGGCGTATAGAATGATGCGGTAAACACTCTGAACCTTTGACATCTCGGAAAGCACCAGAACGAGCTCTGAGTAGTTGTTAATATTTGCTCCAAAATGCGTGATGATCACTGTACCCTTAACTCTCATATGCATAGACATCTATTAGTAATCCTCCTTAAAAAATTAATGGTCCTTTTACATCACTTCAATTTAAATGTTCATTTTCTTGTTTTGAAAGCATTTTGTATGTTTTTGATCTATTATGTCATTTGTGTCTCTTATTAACTTTCATTTATGCTGTTATGAAACTGTCTATTTTAGGTCAATGATATAAGATTGTTACGTTAACAATTATTTTTTTTTTGAATATTTATGTTTAGGATACATTTTTTTAAATGTTTAAACACGTACTTACGCATTTGATTTTGTAGTATAAATCGAAATTAATTGAACAGAATAAAAGAAAATGTTGTATCTTACCAATAGCAAAATTCAGATCCATGGATCATCTACTAATGGTCTGTAAGAAACAAATATCACCAGACAAGTCTTAGCCACACGCATGAAGTTTTTGGTTGGCTTCAACAATCTTGTGGTTATTATATAAAGTTCACTTTACTGCTCAATATCGTACAATATTTGCATTAAACACTTTATAGACCATCTACGTAAATCTTCCAAATAAACAAAACACCACTGAGCAAATTTCAATGTCATGGAATACATTTCCGATTTTTTTTAAATTTTGTATTAAACTCACACAATTCAAATTACTTACATAAAATTTGTTGTTTTATAGCGATTTTAAGTACGTTATGTTGTAATATACTGCGAGGCACACATTACAAAAGAGCCAACATAAACTAAAACAAGAAAATTATAGGACAAGCAATTTATTGTGATTTATATACAAGCATTTACCTTGGTTATTTCCCGACGTAGTCACAATGTACCTCCCGATCTTTCTGGTAGCGTGACATAAGCTTCTGTATAACCTCTATGTAAAAATGTGGTGCTTGAGAATGCAGCTAGTCCAGACGTGATGTTTTTAACACTTCACTGTTGTTGAAACTCTTTCATAAAAGCCACCACTTTTTTCAGGTGAAGAGAAAATAAATTGCTGATGACAAGGTCGGGACTAAAGGGGATAATTGAATAGTTTACATCGAATCTTTAAATTGTCTCAGCTGTATTTGCGTAGGTGTTGTCATAGATCAAAAGAATTCTAGAGCATAGCATTTCTTTCAGTCAATTTTAGATGACACCTCACAGATTATACATCATTTGGCAATACACATTTGCTGTAGTCCTGATTTTAGGACTTTCACAAGAATCATATCCTTTCGGTCCCAAAACACGGTTTTTGCGATTTTGTGACCTATTGGTGTTCGTTTAAGTTTCTTTGCTTTGGAAAATTCTAAGAGTGCTGCCATTGCATTGACTACTGCTTCGACTCCACAGTTCACGATATCCAGGTTTCATTCCCCGCTACTATGCTAGGTAAAAGCTCATCTTCATTCTACCTTAAGTGGGACCAAAAAATATCGTGCAGGTGTCACTTAGTGAGAGCCTGTCAGCACTTTTGACATCCCACTCGCACGCAGTTTGTAATAACCCACCTTGCCAGACATAATTTGATGCATTGTTTTCGCAGACACTTCTGGAAACTCTTTGGCAAGCTCAGTTATTGTGTGATTGGATTACACATTCTCCACCAGATCGTTCGCCTTCCGCTACGGCCACAGTCCAGAACATTTCGTCAACAATTAGACGAACGGTCGTATCTCAAAATCTCACTTTTTCAGACGTAAAGAAAGAAATGTAATTCCACACAGGAGAAAAAAGTTGCAATAATTGATCATATATTCCACGTAACTCTTATATAGAATAGGTGACGCGTTATTACAAATTCAACTGCTTTTCTGTCTACTATTGTTATTTCTGTCTTTATGTCTGAAAAAGTGAAATTTTGAGATAAGACTCTTGGTCAAATTGTTGGCAATTTGAACGTCGTTCCCGAAACTCTCTGCACCTTTTCCTTCTCTTTCCTTTATTCATTATCGTCTGTACATAAATGTCACACAATTCTTGCTGCGTGTCAGCTACATCTTGTCTTTGGCGTTCAGATATTGCATGGCAGATCTCACTTTACATTTGGCGAGAATTTGAAGTACGACAGGCATTTCACCTTACTGCTACTCGTACGAACGCAATTCTACTCGAACGACTTTATCAACCACTTTCTTAATGTTATCAACCCCGAACGACAGTTATAGGCCATTTTGAACATTATTATTATTATTATTATTATTATTATTAAGTATACTGCCTTTCGGCAGATCCTGGGACTAATGAGATTTTTTTTTTTCAATTTTAGATTTGGGCCTGGAAATGTTTCTTTCACTTTTGTCGATCTTCAGCTTCTTCTGTTAACTCCCAATATTTTCTCCTATTCTTCTAGACGTGTAAATAATTTAGTTTACAGAACAGTTCATATTTATTTATTCATTCATATTTTACTTATACTGTCTAAATCGATCACACTCAGATCTTGTAAGACATACTTGGAATATAAAAAATAAATGTTTATAAATTACAAGACGCAAGTTCAAAACAAATTTGAAGGATAGGAGAAAATATATTTTGAACATGCGTCTCGTAATTTATAAACATTTATTTTTATACAGGGTTTCCCAAAAGTAGATGTGCACCCCTGCATTGATCAAGTATAACATTCTAGCTTATGGGTTTATTTGTTCGGTTGTTCCGAGCTTAAGATATAAGTAAAAAGACATTAAGAACAAATAATAAAGGAACTATGTCTACCTGATGAATAACAATAAGAAATTATATAAAAAGCAATGAGTAGACTGTATACCGACTTTTGGGCCACCCTATATTTCAAGAATGTCTATTATAAGTACTACGGGTGATCGAGTTATATAAATAAAATATGAATGAATAAATAAATATTATCTGTTCTGTAAACTAAATCATTTACACTCCTAATTTTGAAGATCATCTAGTATAACTTGAACACCCAAATACTACTGATATCCAGGAAGTACTAAAAACTAGGATTCAGGAAAACCTTTCATAGAATGACTTTTCTTCCAATTGGACGAAATACTTTATTTCTTAAGTGTTTCTCTAAATGCATGTAAAATTGCTTTAATTGAATACGATGACTCTAAGTTTCATAAAATCAAACAGGCTTGCTTCTCCTCTCAGAGAAGTACCCCTTCTAAATAAATCCTTCACAAATGATTTAGTTAAACAACTTAAATGATTTCTCTAAATTAGCTAAAATTCCGTGAATTCTCAGAGGGCTGAACATTCGTCCACGTAAAAGCCATCATTCCCTCTGGATTTTTGCTTAAGACAGACTCAGTGTCCGGCCTTGAGCCCTTGCACATGGTTTGCCCTTAATTGGATACATCGTTAAACGGATTAGTTAGCTAGTATCGTACATGAGAGATAGGTTAGATAAGTTCAGGAGAGTTCTCAAATTGAGGAAACACTAGCCTATTCTTTAAAGGTTGAGTAAAAATCTGAAAGATAACCTACAAAACTTACCTATTCTCGATCTTAAAAAATGTAGCTCAAATCAATAGCACAGCTGGCAGTAAACCGTCTGACTACAAGTTAAATAAGTCTTCGTTGCTATAGCAAAAGGCAATGCTAACAACAAACTTAATGTGTCAATTAATTAACCCATTTAAAAATGTACACGGCTACTAAATACTCATTTCTCTCTACCAAGAGTTTTATTATTTTAAATAGAAACCTATCTTCCCTATCCAGGACATTGTCTGGCCCAACCTTAATTCCGTACTGAAAGAGAAAAACCTTGGCCATGTATTCGGGAGTTACTTTTCACGAAAAATATCCCGCCTGAATCAAAATTTATTTGAGAACCTATTTTCTAGTCATTATTATAGACTCATATTAAAATTTACCGAACACCGGATACATGTTTTAAAACAAGACAGAACGTAAAAGGTCCTCAGCTGTAATCAAACTCTGTAACATGGAACTCTGATCTAAATTTTTCTTGTAAGTAAAATCTACACGTCTCAACCAAACAATGTCCATCCCTTACACTCAGAATAGCCTCTTATATATAGGCTTCTGTAGAACTTGTTTTAGAAGTATACCCAATCAACCACAGCTTTAGCAGAACTGCTTATAGTGGAAACTAGACTAGCTAAAAAAAAGTTTTAAAAAAGTATTAACATCCTGTAAATGATAGCTCTAAATAAATATGGTTAGATTATACAAATTATACAGAACGGTACAAACCTACATACATGCTAATGAGAAATGGATATCATGAATAAATATTACTAAAATTAATTAATTGCCAAAATTAAAATATACTACGTACTAGCGTTTGTGTACCGTGATAATTGCATACATATTTACCATCTGCCTACAATGATCCAAATTTGTTCCTAAAATCGATTTTAAAATATTTATAGAAGCACAAAACTTATTTTATTATAGCAAATAAATTTTTAAAGCTCTTAAACAACTTTGAAAGGCATATAAAACACATTGTATCAGTATATATATTTTATGTGATCAAAAGTATCCTGACACCCCCCCCCCAAAACATACGTTTTTCATATTAGGTGCATTGTGCTACCTACTGCCACGTATTCATTATCAGCGACCTCAGTAGTCATTAGACATTTTGAGAAAGCAGAATGGAGCGCTCCGCGGAACTCGCGGACTTCGAACGTGATCAGGCGATTGAGTGTCACTTGTGTCAGAAGTCTGTACGCGAGATTTACACACTCCTAAACATCCCTAGGTCCACTGTGTCTGATGTGATACTGAAGTAGAAACGTGGAGGGACACGTACAGCATAAAACTTACAGGACGACCTCGTCTGTTGACTGACAGAGACCGCCGACAGTTGAAGAGGGTCGTAAAGTGTAATAGACAGACATCTATCCAGACCATCACACAGGAATTTCAAACAGGATCAGGATCCACTCCAAGTACTATGACAGGCGTGAGGTAAGAAACTTGGATTTCATGGTCGAGCGGCTGCTCATAAGCCACACATTACGCAGGTAAATGCCAAACGACGCCTCGCTTGGTGTAAGGAGCGTAAACACTGGACAATTAAACAGTGCAAAAACGTTGTGTGGAGTGACGAATCACGGTACACAATGTGGCGATCCGATGGCAGGGTGTGGGTATGGCGAATGCCCGGTGAACGTCATCTGTCAGCGTGTGTAGTGCCAACAGTAAAATTCGGAGGTGGTGGGGTTATGGTGTGGTCGTGTCTTTCTTGAAGGAGGCTTGCACCCCTGGACTGGCCTGCACTGAGTCCTGACTTGAATTCTATAGAACACATTTGGGATGTTAAAACGCTGATTTCGTGCCAGGCTTCACCAACCTAAATCGATACCTCTCCTCAGTTCAGCATTCCGTAAAGAATGGGCTGTCATTTCCCAAGAAACCTTCCAGCACCTGATTGAAAGTATGCCTGTGAGAGTGGAAGCTGTCATCAAGGCTAAAGGCGAGCCAACACCATTTTCAATTCCAGCAGTACCGATGGAGGGCGTCACTAACTTGTAAGTCATTTTCAGCCAGGTGTCCGGACAGTTTTGATCACATAGTATATATATACCAACTCTATGTCCAATCATTCATTCAATCGACTTCAGAGACTACTTATTATATATAGTGGCACAAGCCTCAAACACTTCCATTTTTTAAGTCTACTGAAATTTTCAACAATTCGCAATATAAGTGCTTTTACATATTACCTTCTTTGACTGCTTTTAAATTCTATCTCGTATTCAAATACAACACATGTGTAATACCTTAAAAATAATTAACAACAATAACACTTCCTGAATGCTCAATTCTTTATTTTCGACTTTATTTATTACACTTTATCTCAGTTTATAACAAAATCCTACAAATAACTTATCTAAAATTTTAAATAAATCAGGAACTAGGAGTTCGGTTCTCAGTTAACACGTCAGTATTTTGTCATCTTTACAAAATAACATGTTGCAGGATTCGGAAATGTTGGTGGTTCTAAACCTACAGCAAGGCATCTCTACTGTTATTGAAACTGCAATAATAATGTCTTTTGTTCAGACATACATATCATCCTTAAGACCCCTCATACATCCGGAACTTTTACAGTCAATACGATAATGGACAGAAATTGAAAACTGAAGAGAAAAATTAAACATTTTGTGTTTATACTCTTTTTTCAGATATTAATTGTGAACGTCTTATCTGTTGAGGAATATTTCTTGTAAGTAAGGTAATATATAAAGAATTAAATGTTTGAGATGTAACAGTGAGACATCTGTTCATTGAGGATAGAATAATAGTATTACCTCTGTAACATTTCTATTATCTGTTGAAGTTGTGATTATCCCATTTCTTCCACTTTATGTAGTACGAGGAACTATTAATTTCAGAAACTATAGTTACAATCAACTATATTTGTTGACTTCCAATAAATAACTAAATAGAGCACGCGGGTAAATATGTAACATTATCGTTGATTCTAAATTAACATATTAGTGTCTTTTGTTCAATGATAAGTACACATTACGGACCAATCCAAGATTCCCCTGTCATAATATGGAAAGATAAATAACTCCAAGTGATATTCGCAATGTTGAGACACTTCAGGGAATGGGGTAAGACTCATGATTACGCAACTTATATCTTACAACTAACATCTGGTTTGTTCTAACAGGTACTTATTTTCATGGAATTGCCCATGTACTAGGAATTGCACTGGAATGGTTAGAAAAAAGATGACGGGCAGTAAGTGTTTTAGTAACAGCTATAGTTACACGAGATGATATACATAGTATATGATTGTTCTTGATTTATGTTACTAAGAATGAGAGGTGAAAGATATTAGTATTGTAATATTAATACATATTATCATTTAGAATAAAAGAAACTAGGTCAGCCTTAACTTCACAGTATCCATAGTGTGCAACTGACGTTGCACCGTTTGAGCAACACAGTAGAAGTTAAAATATTAATGGCTGTAAATAAGTCAATGTTTGAAAGGTAGCTGAAAATTGGACTGAAAATTGGCGATTTGTTACCTGCTTCCCCTTTCCCAAAGCCCACAGAAAAATCAAATGTGTTCAAAGAATTCATGTATTATTTTCAATCAAGTACTGTTAAAGTTAAATGTATTTTTTATAAAAACTTGCTGTGTGGCTCAAACGTTGTGGTAGCATAGACAAAAGGAAACATAAAGTTTCCAACCACTCATGAAATACTTAACCAACACACTACCTATATCTATTCAACAGTGCAAGTCTCAGTGCCAAACTACAAGGGCTGATGCACCTGATGTAAGCAACTTCAAAAGAGAATTTGTAACATCTCAATTATGTATTGCTAGATGTGTTGAGCGATAGATTATTCACTTCGAGTAAATTTTGATTACGACTTGTTCGTTCAATACTCTGTATCTGTAATCATGATGGTGTCAAATTATCACTTTGAAGTACAGCACAATGTTCTTGAGAATGTTTAGTTCCATGTATGCGTTAGTAAGACACTGCTACGACTTCTTCTCCTTAATATGTGCCCAGGCACTGTTCATCTTGTCTATATGGTACATCCAATAGAAAATATTAAACGCTACAAAGCTTAGTGGGAAAAATATTAACGCTAATATATCGATGATCCCTTGATATTTAAAGAGATCTCTCATCTTCTGATACAATTTAGGAAGCTTCATTTGTTTCTTTGTTTTGTAGGTCACTTCACACTTCTGAAATTGAAAACAAAGGACATTAAGACTCGGAAATAAATGCAATTAAGCATTCGATTCTTTACAAATACTAAAATTTTCGAAAGCATTATTACTACTACTCCTAAAAGCAAGGACATTAAATTCGCATTCTACTACTATGCAAATATTTTGTTGATTCTGAATAAGTTGTAAAACAGGAATAAAATACACAAACAAGTTTGGCAAAATGTCTTCACAAGTTCGCTCTTAACACGTACGCTGCGTTACGAGTCACCGGTAGCATGTGAGATCTTATTTTGAGATTTTCTATACACATGACGATACGATATTTCAAATTCACACTTCATCATCTGTTGACAGAATCTGAAGCTACATGACGCCAAAGCAGGACGAGACACACGGTGACTCGTATAGCACTGAGATCCAAACTCAGTTTTACACTGCCATGACGAACGTGTTAAATTTTCGATTTATTTCAAATGAGAAATGTGTAGTCTGTTTAATGTAATATTTTGGACAATTATAAATGTACTATTTAGCAATCCGTCTGTCCCAATTAAATGCGAAAGATTGAAGTTATCAAGTGTTTCCTTCTTGATAGAAACTGTTTTTGACATGTACACTTAAAACTATAATTCATAACATAGACGTACAAAATGGCAATTACCTGTGAACATCAGTTTAATTTGTAAAGGAATTTTGCGTATATTGTACTATTGTGTTTATTAAAATAATATAAAATTAAGGTTAATTCAACCTTCAAATTTCATCATTCCAAAATACCAATCTTAAATTAAGAACTATTACTTTTTTAATTTTGTGAAAAATCATATTTTAATTTTATTTGGAACTGTTTTTTGTTCTTGCAGTCATTAACAATCCAACTGTTGTCTGCCAATCACAGATGAAAGGTAAAAGATGTTTCTTCATGATTTAATTGAGCATGAATAATTAAATTTTTAATTGTACTTGTTTATATCGGATTTAGTCAGTCAGTGTAATATTTTATTTTTTGGCACTATGATGGTACTAAATATGGCTTCTTAGAAATTACCACTGACAGAGGAAATACAATGTTCACAAACCAACGTAGTTCTAGATAATTGGAGTAAATATTAGAATATGATCAATGTAAGTAGATGTTTGAAACAGGAGTGAACTGAATAACATTATAAGTTAATCAAAAACTTCATTGATTCATACAGAAAGATTAAATGTTCATGAATGGTGGAAAGTCATTCTTTTACTTTTTTATGTCCAAAGGACAAAGTTAGTTGGCTGTTAGTAACTTTAAACTTCAAGAGCAATAGTATTTATCTATACAAGTAATTAACAACACCACTAGTTGGATTAACAAAACAATTCTCTTTATGTAAGAACTCAAGAGTTTTATTTATAAAACATTAAACTACAATATTAAACACTATATTTACACGAATAAGGACATTTATACAGGAATATTATACATGGACTGTAAGATAAAAAATCGTCCTAATATACTGTAATGAATTTATAAACCCTTAATTCTTTCTAAATGTCGGAATGAAATATAGTTGTTTATATCTACTTGACAAGTTATGCATGCAACGAAGTCTGATATCGTTACTTTAAACTAAAGGAAACATTTGTAAATGTCGATGAGAAAAGAGAATCAAGATTAAACATATCAATGTTTTCTGTTTAAAATAAAATACTGGAAAGAATATGCATGTATACTGTCCTTGACGAAACAAATTTCTCACTTTTTGACGCTTGTATTTTAATCACACCTCACTCTAGCTAACAGAGCTGAATACACGGTTTAAGTTATCCGTTTCTCGCCAAGTAGCATACATAGCACAAATCAAACTCAATCTGTTGTACGTCCTCATGGCCGAGCATGCTAGCGCACAAGTTAGTACTAAAAGTCGTTTCTGACGTGGGTTCAAACCCGGGCCCCAGGAAAATTATTTGTTAACTTTAATAAACACTTTTATCATTAAAATAAGATACAAACAATACTCATTTGCTCTTGTACGTAATATATAATGCATAAAAAGTGATTGACTTACGTATCGAAATATAGCTGAGCGAGCGTCAGCGAGCGAAGAGGATTACAAGCCCCGCAGGACTCGCTTTGTTCCAACTTGACCCTCAAGATAATTTCACGTGACATTACGTCACACTCGGATGGTGCAACGTCGATGTTAATGTACCCTTAGCTGCTTTCTTGTGACCAACTTTTAAGAGTTAAGTACGGTAGCACGTGAAAAAACATATGTCTTCCTCACTTACAAAAGCCCATAGAAATATTTAATTTAAAAACAGCATAGAAAACGAAATCTTACCTCTGGATTTATAACATTTGGCCTAACATTAAAAATCTTCCCTGGTGTTACCACTTCTTCTTCCTTCTTCCATGATGTTTTACATCTCATTCCACAAAGAACAATGGCGTATTCGAGGAGAGCCCCTACCACGAATGTCATACACGCTATCATCCACATCTCTACTGGTTTTACACGGAACGACGGCTTGAGACTTTGCCTGTAAAAATAAATGCTCATTAGGTCGGTTAAATGTAAGGAAGATAGCACAATATTTTAACAATTTGTAGCAGCTCTATTGCTTTAACTTGTGCTCTGCACTATTATTACAAATATATAGTATGAATATCAGGGTTAGGAGTAATAAAAATAGATAGAATCTACTCTTAGCGGTTTAGATTCTCATGTAGCAAATAAATAAATGATCTATGATGTCAAAAAAATTGTATTATTATTATTATTATTATTATTATTATTATTATTATTATTATTATTACTATTATTAAATATTCTGCCTTTTGGCAGGTCCTGGGACTAATGAGGTTTGTTTTTTTTCTTAATTTCCATTTTGGGCCTGGAAATGTTTCTTCTATGTTTCTCGATCTTCAGCTTCCTCTTGTAACTCCCAATATTTTCTTCTACGTATTTGTCAAATCGTCGATCATTTGTGTTCTTCTTCTTCCTATTCCCCGCTTTCCTTCCATTTTTTCTTCTGCGACGGTATAAAGAATACAATTTCTTTGTAAGATATGTCCAAGTCAATTGACCTTCCTACCAAGGATTCTGGCAAGAAGTGTCCTCTTCTCTCCTATCTGCTTTTAAAACATCTTCGTTTGTTGCTCTCTCTGTCCATTTTATCTTGTCCATTTTCCTCCAACACTACATTTCGAAGCTTTTCTTCTCCACCTTCTGAAATGTTCAAGTCTCTGAACCTTACAGTCAAACGCTTCATATATAGCATTTGACCAATTTTGTCCTAAGATCAATATTGAGCTTGCTAGTTAAGAGTTATGTTTTCTTGTTGAATGCTGCTTTGGCTATGGCAATTCCTGACCTGACCGCTTTGGTGCAGTAAGCATTTCTCGTCAAAACACTTCCTAGATGCTTCAAATTATCGGCTTCTTCACGTTCTTCACGTTCTACTCTGCCCCGTAAGTCACGTTTTCATGGGATATTTTTACCACTTTCGACTTTTCGATGTTGATTTCCATTCCAGAAGGATTTAGAGGCATCAAATTAGCAATAAACGATACAGTTTTCAAAGTCATAAAAATAATGAGGGGTAAATTTGGATAAGGGTGTAACTAACAATTCTTCATTTTTTGAGGACAGTAAAGAAACAAACGCCCTTATCCATTTAACCAACGTATTCACACACTATTTTTGGAGACAGGCGTTCCTTACCGAGGAAAGATATTACCTTAACACCACCTAGACACATACGGACATGGTCAATCTTGCAGGAATTATGTATATCTCATTTTACCGGAAATAGGTCGATACGCCCTTATCCAAATTACCCCTTCAGTCTCAATTTTCTAAAAAAAAAAAAAAAAAAAAGTGCGCATCTTCATTTGTCGTCAAATATGTTGATTTGTTTAAATCAATATCATGTATCCATTGATTTGGACAATATTATAATTAAACAAAACTTACATTTTAAGAATGAATTATAATTATACGTTATATCTCACTAACCATATTGTGTATCGTCATTCTGTTGTTGTCATAATGAAAAGCTATGGATATCACTTTAATAGGCTGTGGAGTTGTCAAACAGCATTACATTCAACGTTTACTAAATTGTTTCTTCTCGATTTTTTCAGAAACTACGCATCTGAATTTACACCTATCTAAAACACTTTGTCCAACTCATTTGCGGTTTATTGGTTGATATGTAGCATCTTTGGACAACTAGTTCTTATCAAATGCTAATAACATTCTAAAGTTGGGATCATTTATGTATGCTTTTCTATCAATATGATATTTGCACAAGAAAAGTAGTCGGCATTACATTAACTCATTCAGCAAGGGAGCTCGGTAATCGTATTCCAAAAGAATCAAGTTCATAGACTAGTTGGACGCAAGGCAAAACTTTACGTTAACTAGAATAGTGACTGGTATCCACCAGCTACGCAACTAGCCTAGCTGTTGCCCGGAGCAAGAACTCGCCTAAGCGCCCCCCACCCCATCCCACCCGACCAACCAAACAAAAATGCTTCCCTAACCACACCTGATATTGGCATCACACAGTAATTCTCCTATTCCATTTTTTTTCTTCAACTTAAATCTCGATTTAAAAATTTCAATACATAATTTAACTTTTAGTACAAGATAAAGCGCCAAACTAAGTAGTACTTGATTGCCAAATAATCTGAGAATAGCATGCTTGACATATTCTTATAGTCTTATCATAGTAACTATAAATCCAAATTAGATAATATAATGTTTTGTGGAATTATATGTGTAGAATGAATAACAGTCAGTTGCATAGAATATTTATGACAAACAGTCAACCTATTGTCTCGAGTATTATACTCGGACATTTTGCAAATCTCTTAAATCAATGTAAGTTATATGAAAACACAAAGAGCTGGAACTAAAATTTAACTTCGAGGGCTCTTTTGGCTGCAAAGGCTTTTACAATATTATCAAAAGATAGCTTTGAAGCTAACTTTTGTTCTATGGATATGATCCTAATGTTGGTGAGTCGTTGTTCTTCTATTACGATTCTGAGGTATTTCTTTTATGATCATTAGTTTGCAAAAACTCGTTTCCTTGCCTTATAGTGAAAATAAATATTTGCCCAATTTTGCACCACTCAATCTGACGCCCGGGCACAAGCCCGTTTCACCCCCTTAGTTACGTGACTGTGGTACCGGTTATTCTAAGTTGTTATTTGCTAGAACTATTTGTGCATTTGGAGAGATGTCTATCGCGAGATGAGTTAGTGATAGTTCCTATTTTTTCTACTAGGTGTCTGTCTACCATGTACCGTACACTCATATGATAGTTTGCTACTGTCATGTCAACTGTTCGTATCTGCTTGTAGTCGGTGTGTGTCAGTGTGTTAGGTTTATGAGCTGTTTGTCAAATTAGTGGAAGCGTGTACTATAATTTTCAATTTTCATTGGAACCAGGGCTGGATTTATGTTGCATTTCCGATTAATTTCGTTTTTCTAAATTACGAAATGTGTTTTCATACCGTCTATTTTATCCAATCATTTTATTATTATGGGAGTTTGAGGGTAGCAGGTTCCTGTGCCTATAAAAATAACCTTCCCAGATTCTACTAATTTTCTGTTTCATTATTATTATTATTATTATTATTATTATTATTATTATTATTATTATTATTATTATTATTATTATTATTATTATTATTATTATTATTATTATTCGTTGAGAATTAGATATCGCAGTTAAAAATATGGATAGTTTGGAATATCTATACTGGGTTACAAACTCCGGTTATTTAAGAACTGATTCATCTGAACCGATTCCTGAACCAATTTAGTATACTTTTGCCTAATACTTTTTTTTTATTCTCCGGAGGAGTTTGGGAGTGAGTTACTAACAGGTTGTGAGTTACTCGTAACAGGTCTGATGAATTGGTTCCAGTGAATGTTCTAGTCAAAGTAAATGCTTGCCGGATGAACTATCAACATAAACTTTTAAACTACCAGCCTAGCTATCTTTAAATCATCACAAATAAACGCACATCTTTCAGCATCTGACATATTTGTGGAAATATTTGATATATTTCTTCCTTATAAGGGCCGCAGTGTCTCATCGATAGTGCGGTCATCTGTGGTGCATATGGTTCCGGCTTCAATCCCAGCTTCCACAAAGTGGGTTTTCTGGTTGACCAACACCCTGTGTTTGAATCTTCTCGATCTTCTCTAGTTTCTCCTCACATTCTTAATTCCACTATTAGCATTCATGTCATCATCTAAATCTTTCTTACCTTCGATGAATAATCATGAGATGTAAACTCAAGAAAAAATCCTTCTTATGAATATATAAAATACATTGATAAGTTACAAAGAGTTAGTTACGTTCGTAGTGAACACATAAGAACACCTCATTAAATTTGTTTCAACTTACGTACCTGAGAGAGTTAAACATGGTAACGAGGGTCAACAAAGTTGTAATGAGCAATCCAATACGTCCGGGTACCACATCTGGGTTGATAATAAAACTGCACCACGAGACGACCACCAGAAGACCGCTCGGGAAATACGTCATCAACAAATGATTCGATAAGTCTCGATTCAGGTAAGTGTACAGATATAGAATCTTTGGTCTCGTATCTGTAAACCAGAAAAGTCACTTGATTTTCTTCTCCATTTCAATTTCTTGAATTATGTTTCAAGAAATAGTTAAGATATGAAGTACACTTATCAAAACTTGTAGAGCAGATTATAAAACAAGTCAAGGAAACAGGTGAGAAATTTGACCTTTCACCTTTTTGTGCAAGATTGACTACACAGAGCCAAGGAAAACGTGATGGCTTTTACACAGTTTTATACTTTTACATATAGCTTCACATGTACATGCTAAATAAATATACATAACATTTCTGAATAGCATATATATATATATATATATATGAGGGGTGTAGATGCAAAAGTGGCAATCTCCACTCGGCCGAATTTTTCAGGACGAGCGATTAATTGATATCTCGTAAACCTCATAAGATTTTAACGTACAGCTTTTTTGGCATAGTAGATCGTAGCAATATTAGAGGGTTGAACATAAATTTTCCCCAGAGAAAGTCCCTCATTTTTTGTAATTACTGTTTCAAAATTGGAGATTGCAAGTTTTGAAAATGAACGTGGACTAGTGAACTAGTACAGACTTGTTGACTCATTAGAAACTAGTGAGGAAATTTGGAACGATTCCATTCAAGCGACACAGTTGCCATGGCAACGTCTGACGCCAGCAGGCCTCTCATTGACTGTAGTAGAGATTGTCATTTTTGAAGCGCACCAGGTAGTGGAGATTGCAAGTTTTGCGAAAATTGTGATATTCGCCTTGAGTTTTTACTGGGAAGATGTAAGTTTTGATCCAAACAGACCTTACCGCTCGGTCGGGGACACTTAATACAATAAAGTCCCACCTCTAACTCAATTTCTCAAAAAATTGAAGATTGCCACTTTTGCATCTACACCTCTCATATATATTGAAACAAGTCATCGAAATAGATCAACATGAGTTTTGGATATGTCGCCCTCGGAATAACTTTTGCAATTCCGCTTATTATTACGTGTCAACTTGTGTTAGTACAAAGGTAGGGCATGTCTGCTACTTTCAAACATAACTGAAACGTGTCCAAAGAAAGCATTTGTTATTATGAGTAACAGCTTCAACAATATAATATTTCCTTCATCAGATAATGTAGCTGGTGAAGATAGTGATAGTGTTTCTTCCAGACATGTTTTCTCAGGGGCACTGACCCCCGGAAGGGACAAAAATAATACGTCTATAATATAATAATAAATAGAATAGTAGCAGCAGTGCCCCCCCCCCGGAATACTAAGTGTGACCCTCCGGAACAGCTTTTATGAAAGAGCGACTGGTAATGAGTATTAGTAGTAGAGATATGTTATTAGTTCGTTTAGATCTATTTTATTTTTGTTTGAATTATAGGAATTTTCAAAGCTATTCTGGGCAGCATTCAGATAAAATAATATGTATATTATGCTGCATTTCTGTAGGACACCGTAGTCTCATGGTTATAGCGTTATAATCATGTCCGCGTGGTCCCGGGTTCGATTTCCGACCGGTGCTTTTCCAATTTTCAGCGTCCACCCAGCGTCGTGGGGCAAATTGGGGAGTTACGTGTAAACAAGATGTGACAACCACTAGGTCTAGAAAGATCCTGATGCGCCTGTTAGGGGGAGGGCACCTCATCACGTGTTCGCCGCTAGGCTCGACGTAGTTCAGTTGGTCGCTAGCAGATGGCGCTGAAACAGGCTCAGGCTCACAAATGAGCCGTTATACCAAGTCGTTTGTTTTCTTGTATCTCTGCAGAGGATATAGAAACATGACAGAACATGCATTTGTTTTGTATTCACCAAATTAGTGATCCCTCTTTGCAATTGCTTTGATTTCGTAATTTTAGGATTACTGGAAGTTCTGTAGAAGTTACTACATTTTTCATAAATACTAAAATGCGTACTTTCCCGTTAAGCATGCGTAAGAAGAAGGCATAAATGAAACGCAACTGTGATCGATACTTAATGAAAATGGTCGACTTACCATCTGGAGAGGATTCTTCTTTAGTTTCAAATCTAAATTGGAAGCTTGGAAGTTCCATATCAGTGGCTCCCCATGAACTGTCCTTCATCTTCAACGCCCCTCTCGGATCCCACACCAGATTCAGAAATTTATACGCTGTGTCTGAAATGCATCAAGATATTTTTGTTAATCAAAGTATTTGTAGAGGAGATGTTTTTCGATAGAACTTATATTTAAATTATAGGGAATATGTTATAAAGGTCAAAGTAAATACGAATATCTTTAATGATATGATTTCATGTCGATTATTAGCGTATAGATATATGGCTGATGCACTTACATTACAGACTAACATAGGATTACAAAGCATTAGATCCCGTAATTTTTCCGAACAAATTACATTTGTACAAGAAGATGTTACATGGGATAAACTGTTTTGTTTTCTATAACCTTTATATATCTTCAGAGAAATACCTTGCCGACTTCTCTCCTGCCTATGCGGAGAGTATACGCGCGCCTTTGGCGCGGTATACCTGGGTTTGATTCCAAACGGAGCTCATGTGGTTCAAATCATGTGCTAAGCTGTACGACCACCATTCACACAGCCCCACTGCTGAAAGAGACGTTAAACTTAAAACAAAAACCTTGTACTCTGACAATTCTTCTCGGTGCCAGGTCGTATTAATCTGGACATTAACAGATTTCTTTGTTTCTTGCTTGTGTCTACATCTATTTCTTCCGTGCTAACTTTTGAAAAATGCACTCAATTTTAATTAGATTCTTTATATCCTCTATTCTTTATAACCTTCTCAGATGTATTATTTGAGGCAAATATAGAAAAAACTTGACTAAGTTAACTTCAGTTAGTAATATAAGATGAACCGTGGTGCAGTGGTAGAGCCTCTCCGCTCACACCTGACTCGATACGAGGTCAATTGAGTTTGTGCTCCGTTGTCTTTCTCAAAGCACTCCCGTTTCCCTCCATATTTCAATTCGTCTGTAATAGCATATATTAATTGGCGGGTGGATGTCTAAAGTGCGTTAAGTCAAAAGTTAGTGTTTTAGAGAAGTCGCATTTGAAAGTTCAAATATAAATCAAAAAGTCCGGTTTTTGGTTTCAGACATAATCATAAAAACAGTCTTATTAACATGAAAAGCTGCAACAGCTAATCATTTTCGCAAAACCGGGTTTTTAATTTATGGCTGAACTTTCAAATACGATTTCTGTAAAACACCAATTGTTTAACTAACGCACTTTACACACTCACCCGCCAATTAATATTTATCAACTGTTTAAACCAGAATTTTCTTATATAATAGACCTTATCTATAAATTATTCTCATTAGTTGAAACAGATATCGCTTTAAAAAAACGAGGGAGTAAATCCTGTGCTTTCCTATGTTTTATCTTACTTACATGTAAAATATCGCTATTTTTTATATATCCTCTGAGTGCATTCAGTAACTAAGTGATTACTGACGATCTTCAACCTTTGAACACTTTATTGTGTCTCGTATATGTTTGTAAGTTCACATTAATCATTAATCATAGATATTGGAAATAGCATAGAACAGATTATGTGCAAGTTGGAACAGGGAGTTAAGCCAATGACAGAAGACTTGCTGGCGTGGAGGGTCATACGAGACAATCTGCAATATTTACAGAAGAATTGAATAACCATATTCAATTTATATAATCGTTTTTCGTACACTAATATCACAGGAACATAAAAACATTTATAACGGTAACCAAAATATTTACTTACTAAAGAAAAGCAGAAAAATTGTTATTTACCATTTTAATGGAACACTGCCAATTAATCTGTTGTACACTCTACATTTGATGTTCCAACGCGGAGGGTATTTTCAAGGGGATATCAGTTATCCAAGAAAAAGTCTGATGGGCCGGATTAAAGGGTTCAGTGGGCCGGCTGTTGCACATGGCTGACAGAATCAATTGTTTAAAAATGAATATAGTGGATAATTATTTAAGTGGATAAATATGTGTGGAATATGAGGTGCATTCAATTAAAAATTAGTCTTGAGGTAGTCTTAGACAAAACTTCCTGACCACTTATCTCTCATTAGCGAATACTATAATCCACAGTTAGACTAAAACCAAACGAAACTGTATTTTTTGTAGCAAATTGAGATCTTTATTTAAAAACAATGTACTAGATTTTCCTACATACACCTCGTATATTCCCCCCAAATATGAGCTTAGAAAGCAAAAATACTTTTTAAGATTTTTAAAACAAAACTGTACATTCAATTTGAAATATTTCTAAATGCTATTTAAAATGTTTGTCATTTATTCAACTGTTGTGTCAGTCTTATTAGCATTCATGTAGCGGAAAGATATATGGGATTGCGTACCTTGAAGAAGGGAGGAAGAAGGTGTCTTTTCGTCTTACATATCTTTACCTCGAGACCGGCTTAAAATTGAACGCACTGGGTATTATTAGTAAACGTTGTATCATGTGTAACTTAATTCACGAATTCTACTTTTAATAAAAATATTCACATTCTTTCTTCCTGTTGGTTAGTTCATAATATAATAAACTACAACTAAACATTAAGTTAACAATTAATTCAGTACCGTGCCATAGGAAGGGGCGAGCGGGACGATAGCCCCGGGCGTCGAAGTAAAGGGGCGCAAAATTCGAGAGTAAAAAGAAAAGATATATATATATATAATAAAATGAACCTGACTCATATGTATTGGGGCGCTGTCGTATACTCTCGCCTCAGACGCTGATTTTACATGGCACAGCACTGTAGTAATTAACGTTACACTCGACCCCAGCCATAGGACCTAAATACACGGTTCCGATTGGTTGAAGTTATCCGTCTCTCCCCACGTAGGGTATATGTAGCACAAATTAAACGCCTGCTGATGTCAGTCCTTGTGGCCGATCATGCTAGCGTACTGGCTAGTAAAGAAAATCGGTTTTGGCGTGGAGTCAAACTCAGCTCAAGGAAAGGTTTTTTTTAAAAAAAAATGTTCATCACAGTTTTATCTTTAAAATAAGATAAATATAATACTCATTTGCCGTTGTAAGTAATATATAATGCATAAAATGTTATTAAATATAGGTGAGCGATCATCAGCGAGCGAAGGAGGTTAGAAGCTCCTAAGGGCTCGTTTTTGTTCCATCATGATCCCCATGATAATACCACGTGACATTACCCCACACTCGAGTGACCCAACTTCGAATCTCACTCGCTTTCTTGTGACCAAAATGCATATTTTTCTTATTATAACGCTTGAAAAAATATACCTCATGTTCTTACGACATGTAACCGAAACATATTTTTATTTTATTTTTACCAACACAGAAAGTGATGATTTTCTTCTATTACTAAAATACACAATACATGCACCAATAGGTTTAGACAATTCGAGCGTGAAAAGTATGCGTTACGCACATGGAACATGGCGTAGGGGAAGGTCGTCTGGTATCGGACACCTTAGCTTGTTTTAGTTTCTCAGGCTGAAAAATAGCTATATCAAATTACTTAATGCACAAAATGGTACCTTGGTATCTTACACACAACATACTAAAGGTGATTTGACAGGTAAAAACTAATAATATTATATTTTTGTAAAAAATCAAAGGTAACACAAATTAGTGTTCTTAAAAAGTGGAGGGTGGTATCGGACAAACATAAAACTATAGAGAATTAGTCTTTTGAGCTAATTTAATAACAGAACAAATTGCAAATATTAGCTGTTTACTTACAGGAGTTCTTACACACAAAATACTGTTTTATTACGCTTTGAAATACAGCCTAAAACAAAAATAAAAATAGATCTTAAAGTTCTTAGTCTCATCAAGAGTTATCATTTTTTATTCTGACACAAATCACAATGATAAAACAGTCTGCCTTCAAAATTTGCACATTGTTCATGGACCAAATCTTTACATATATTGCGCTGTATCCAATCATCAAAAGAATCCCCGCAGATTATAATGTTTAGTTTTTCAGCAAGTTTGTAAACTAGTTTTAAAACTCCTGGTATTCTTAGTGGCATGAGACTAGTTAACTATACAAAGCCTTTACATGATTGTATAGTATTTCTTCTTGGTCACGTTCTACTAAATGTACCTTTGTTATCCGAGCAGCGAGGATTAGCTGTTGTCTCCTTCCCTTCCGACAGCTTTTCGACACGATTACCTAATGTGCTCTAAGGAACACCATATCTAGCACTGGCCGCACGTGCTTCTTTGGAAATAACTTTGTCCATGGCCAACTTCATATTTTCTTCATCCAAATTGTCACGTATTTTCCCCATGGTTTCTTGAAAAAGCCAGAAACCAGTAAAAGCGTCGAGTTTACTTACCAGTGTTTCGTCCGATACCACGCGATTCCATTTTGTCCGATACCAGCCGAAAGACTTGCAACTTATGAATGGCTATCTATCGGCTTGTAACAATATGAATGCAACTATACGCCTAAATTATAATATATATACACCCTAATAAATGCTGTGATAGCAACAATATATCAATACATTTACTTTGTGACAAGTTGCAGCCACACAAATCTATCTCCGTGCACCTGATCTCTCGCAAAAATACAAAAACCTTGAAGCACGAGATACACCATTCATCGGACAAATCCACTATGGCGTGGGTTTGGCTAATTCATTTCGATCAACTCATTGTATACTGGACAGGTGCCACCTTAAGCAGGAAATAACGAAAACTGCTTTTGTCCGATACCACCCGCTGTCCGATACCAGACGACTTTCCCCTATCTCTTCACTAATAATTGAAGCGCTTGGAGGGTAAAGGTAGTATGTAACAAATTGAATATGATGGGAAAATTGACTTTCACAACTTTGCCCGTTAACATACCACCTTCAACGTTTCTAAATATCTGCACTAGGACGAGGACTCACCAAATAATGTGTTAGGTAGCATGAGTAGCATATAACACGTGCATGAACAGCCAGAATGCAACATTTCGAAAAATGTAATATAACACCTTTAACCTCCAAGCGCTTCAATTGTTAATATAAACTATTGCTTGAGTTTGAAATTGGTCTACAATAAAATGGTAAACTCAACCTATATTATAAACAGGTTAATTTTCTGTTAACATTTTAACGTTTTCTGACTTCCATGAAACATGCCTTTTCCTTCAAAATTTGAAAACTTGAATTACCCTTAAACTCTCAAGGGAAGAAAGAATTTCTGTAATATAAAAATAAACCAAACATATATCACTTACTTATGACATGCACGGTGCTGCTACCTTATCTCACTATGAACGTTCTTAAGTTACTAATCACGCAAGTTAATCTCCTTAAATCAGTATGTGTTCACACGTTTTTACATTTCGCAGCGTTTTCAAAGTGTATCAACTTTACGTGTCAAAATAAATCTATTCAGCTAATTAATATGTAATGTATAACACACTTACTTGAGGTAATCTTCCATTCACAGACTTGAACATCCATTGGATACAGATCAAAATCCATTTCACATATCAACTCAAGAGAACAACTGCAATGATACAGACAAATTATTTCTAATTACTTTATAATTCTAATTATGATTAAAGTAATTCTAATTACATTCTAATTACTGTATAATATATGTTACGAGACGAGTTTCTTTGTCGTTGGTTTCACGATTTAGCTTATTAAATTAAATTAAACATGGATTCAAACCGTATACATGAAAAATATCTACACAAATGGGCACTTTCGTCCGAAATATTTATTTTATAACAAAAAGTTGTTCCCTTAAGGCTTTGAATCAAAGCACACTATTGAAAGCTCCAATTCCTTATTTAAAAGCTCTAATTGTAAATACTTAATTAAAAGTTGTAATTGTTCGTATTTAACAAATTTAGTTATTTTTATTTATTTTTTCAGTTTTCCCACTAAATAGCCCTAAACTCCATACCATATGTTTATAATTATTGAAGAATTTCATCATACACAACATTGTGTTGATTTCAATCACTCAGTAGCAAGCAATGGCAGCTAGCGTTTTCTGGGAGCACCAGGCTGACAGCGCAGACAGCGAACCTATTAGCACTAGTCCGGGAGCAAGTGGTATAAACTAGTGGTACGATTTTAATGGTACAATTGTGAGACATATTTTTTCTGTTTTTGTGTACATTAGTTATGACAAATTTAAATGTTACCAAGTGAAAAAACTCCGAAAAACCATTATGGCGACCATTATGGCGGCTGAGCTATATATAAAAGTGTTCGTATCTAGGTTATTTTTCATCCGATTTAGATTTTCTTTTTTTAATTGCAAGTCTATATTGTAATATTTTTAGAATTACACTTGTTGCGCTATCTGTAGTGGGTTTCAAGTTTTAAAAGAAAAACTATTTTAACCTGTAAAATTCCCTTTTTATTCCATGTCTGATTTATTTGTCAACGTATTTTGGTAACTCTATTTTTAAATTTATATGTATGTTTTAAAATATATTTATTAACACTAGGCTATACATTTCACTTTCAATATAGTTTTTATTTAATTTTAAAAAGCACAGTATGAACTTTTATAAATCAGTGATCTTCAATGTAACATATACAAACAAAACCCATAAAAATGATAGAATATACAGTATGTTTTCATATTATAAATGAAATATTTATTCATTTTCAAAATCCCTACCGCAGAATATTTCAGTAAGTATGCTACACTCCTCATATACAGCAAAATTTGAGATACGTTACTCAGAGAAGTTAAAACTCTTCTCCATCACTTTTATCACCTGTTCAGTGCATTTACTATTCTCACAAACGTAAATGTCATCGTCTCCACACATGCACAGATCAGAGCACGGAAGCATGGATTGCTGACAGGAGCACAATTTAGTCAAGCACAATTTAGTAGACTTGTATGACACGAATATTCTACTAGTTCAAGTACAGTAGATGAAGCAGTAGGAGGAGTAGTCATCAGAGGAACGAAAACACCATTCTGAATAGTCCAGCCATAACAGTTGTCAGGTGAAGGAAATTTAGGTTTTACCATAATATCATTTTGCCACATTATACATTGATAATGTGCCCGTAATACTGCAACATGAAGGACTGGCTGTGTTGGAGGCATTTTTATTTCCATAGGCATTTTTATAGGCAGATATTTCTTCTGAAACATAATCCATCGTGCATCATTAACACTTGAATTCTTGGCATTGGGGATGTATAACATACACACAAACTTTTCCGAGGCACTGAAAATGGATTGAGATGGTTTATGTTCCAATCCATTTCCGTAAAAGCACTGAAACATTGGAGTCGCACATTTGGAAAGTATTCCAGCAAAAGTTTCCCCTCAAATCCACCAGTTATGTCACAGCCAGTAAAGCAAGAATTGCAACATTGGTATCAAGTGAGTAGATGTCATTACAAGCTACACCTCGATTTGTTGCATCAACATCATGAAGTATTATCTTCGTATCTGCTTCTTCCTGGGAACTAGAGAGGTGCTATACATCACAGTGTGAAGAAGCCACTTTGTTACTACAAGCAACAATAGTTTCTAGATTGTTCTTAATGCACCATGCTAAATACCCCGTCATTTCAGATTTAGGTTCTTTATGTGACAATAACATCTTCATAGGAACGCTGTTAATTCCGGTTGAATCAGTAATATAGTAAGCCGTTGTCACACCATCAGCTAAACACTTCACTTTTGTCTGATTCTTTACTCCAATTGGGTAAATCGTGTCTGTAAAACACAATTTGAACTTCATCTTATTTGTCGAAATAGTTCTTCGCACGACAGATGAAGAGATCAGCCGCTAAGTTGGTAAGCTGAATCAATACAACTGTCTCGGGATATCTTTAGAGACACTAACTCTGCCCCATTTCGACGGGATGGTCGACGGAATTCAGTTTCACTTATATTTTCAGACATCAGTTCCTTAACTCTTTTCCGAGATACAGAAGGAGTGGAAACATTGTTTATAGCTAGGATATTTTCGTACGTTGTTTGGATGACAGACCCCTTCTTAGAAAATCCCTTACGAGAGTAATGAATGCAATTTCTGAGGCAGCTTCTGCAGTTGATGAATTCGGACAAGTTGAACCTGATGCTGTTCTTAACACATGGCTTACGTTCTTCGTCCTACATGGGAGATGATATAGTACATCTCTAGCATGCCCATCTTCTTGGTTGATTTGTATTATATTTTATTTGTAGTGTTTCGTTCCTACTTTTCTTTATTGCATCACTGAGTTTTTTCTGAGACTGATCAATGATAGTTTTCTGAGAGGATTTTCTCGGGTGTGGGGTCCGTTGCAAAAGAAACATTCACTTTTTCTGAATAGAACACACTGAGAACGTGTCAACCTGGAAGCGTTGGGTATATCTAATTCCATTAGCTCAGACAGAGAAGACAGGTTCTGTTTTTCAAACCTTTGCTTTAAACGGTGAAGTTTACTACGGTTGAAGATGGCTTGATAGCAACTTCTATACGGTGAAGCCTTTCGCCCAAGTAATGTGTCAGACGTGGTTCCTCGGAATCTTCCAGTTCCAGCCACACACTGTTCGTCACAGTACTGAGCGTGGTCTCTGATATAGTTTAGCACTTCTTCATGTGAGGTTGGATTTTCAACTAATTTTTCCTTGGTACTGGTTTGGCAAATTATGCACAAACTATAGTCAGTGGATAATTTCAGAATTTTTAAAGGAAGTATCTCTTGATCAATCGTAATTGTATGATTTTAAATGAAATGAAATGAAATCTTTAAGTTTTAAGTCCTACGTGTATGCCGGTTAGGCTAAAGGAGACGTTGATGATGAGAAATGAATGAAATGGTGGAGTGAAGAAAGAGGGAGGAAACGGGAGAACCCCGAGAAAACCCACGAGCACGGTGTTTGTCCACCATAAAGTCCACACGGCGCGAGCTGGAATCGCACTAGGGAACCCAAGCACAGGAAGTGAACGCTCTACCACTGAGCCACCTATCATTTTAAGTTCCGCTTCTTTCGAAGACCTGAACTAAGTCGTGGCTAAGCGGTTAACATACGCGCCTTTGGCGTGGCAGACCCGGGTTCGATTCCCGGCGGGAGCTCATGTGGTTCGGATTCCACGTTAATCAGTAGGTCCACGTCTCATATAACCTCACTGGTGAAAGGGACGCTAAACTAAAATCAACTCAACTCTTTCGAAGACCTAATGATTAACGTCTTCTTGGTATTTATCTTATTCAACAATTTTGGGGCTCAACAACTTTCTCCTATTGGAAACTCTCTCTCATTATGCACTCTATTGCATGACACTGAACTAAACTGAACTGAAGTGCATTGCTCTGCACTACACTACACTACACTTCACTTTCCCGCAAGTTGTTAGTAAATCAAGGACTTAATCTTAAGTCGCTACAGGAACAATGACTTAGCAAGCGTTTATATACACAAGATTGTAATTATGAATTAACCTAAATATTATTACACCTACTAAGACAGGTTTAATACTTTAATAGTGCTTTAAACAATTAAAAGGGGGACACCGTAGTCAAGCAGCTAGAGCGTTGGATTCATGTCCACGTGGTCCCGGGTTCGATTCCCGCCCGGTGCTTCCCTAATTTTCAGCGTCCACCCAGCGTCGTGTGGCAAACTGGGGAGCCATGTGAATAAAAGACGTGACGCTCACTTGGTCTATAAATTTCCCGATATGCTGGTTAGCGATAGAGCGATCCAGAGCTCTGAACACGTGTTCGTTGTTGGGCTGGACGTAGTTCCACCAGTCGCTAACAGATGGCGTGGAGCGGGCCGTTAAGCCAAGTAGTTTGGTTTTAAACAATTAAAAAAACAATATAATGCAAATGTTCGTTGTTATATTTTAAATCACCAATGACTTGGAGCACATTACATAGTGCCATCTATTGTCCACACTTTTGGGACTAAAAAGGGGAGAGGGGGCAAGTGCGACAAGGAGGGCAAGTGCGTTTACCCCCTTATCGCCAATAAGATGTGTTTTGTGATATCTTCGAAGAGGCTAGAATTCAGTGTGAGACTGTCGTTAATCAAGTGAACGTCAATGTGGAAGTGTCTGCCCGAAATTCGAACCTGTGTGGAGGGCGTTCTATAAGAGAACTTCCACTGAAGAGAGGTGGTGGTGTGACGAGGGAATAAGTTAATATTTAAATTCTCATCAGGTGATAATTAATTAATGCACTTTCCAGAATGCAAATTCCCTACTGAAGTCAACAGGTGACTTCCTACTGGAGCTACCACCACCACACATCTTCATAGATCATGAGAAACAAAATGATAGTACAATATCTCAGGGATTTGAATAAATATCTCAGGGATTTATATATGTTACCTTCAGTTACGGTCACTGATGCTACTTGTAAAGGAGCGTACATAAATTTCAACAAGTTTAAAAGAAAAAAAAACTTAAATTTGTGTTATTCTCAAGATGACAGGTAGCAGCCTGTTAGATTCTCCTTCACACTCATAACTGAGGAATGTAATAGTTCTATGGGGCGATACCTTCCTGAACCCCAACCAGGAAGGTTGTCAGAATACTAGAGAAAAGTTTTGGAATATTTCCTTAACTCTCCATCCTGTAAGAAAACACATCTGAAAATTAGCTCTTTGGGTACTTACCAAACAGGAAAAAGGAAACCCTCTGGCTACAATTAGGCGGTACGATTTATTTCGTAAATGATGCAGGTTATTGCACATAAACACTTGATAAATGCATTTTCACAAAACACTAAAACGCCAAACACTGAAAAATGGTGCACCACTGATAACACTAATGAAATATTATAATTTTCACACTTTTTAAGATTTCGATTTTAGAAACTTGTAATGAGATGAAACCAAGAGATGATATTTATAAATATAAGTATTAGAGGACTTCACCGATCAGAACATTTTATACAACATACAAAATAAATTCTATTTCCTCATTCGCTGACAGTTTATGTGTCTCTGTTCTTCTTTCTGTATGGAGATAAATCAAAATAAACGAAATAACAAAATTATATCGGGATGCACAGTTCCATTGTATAAGACGATAAAGCTCCACTTTCCTGGATAGTTTCTGCACTCGAAAATGAGATTTGACAGTTTATGCGACGATTAAACACACTCCGCCTTATGCAGAGTAGTTTCGAACTTTGATTAGCTTCATACTAAAGCACTGACTACTGCAGGAGACTTATGTTAGTCGAGCTCTTTAGTATGGCGCTGATCGCACTTCAAAATGATTCTGCATAAGGCCCACTGGATCCTACCACATCATACTAAGGTCGGTCCATGAAACATGGGTAGTTCCTCGTGATACCCAGAATGGTGGTGATGAACTTAGTGCTCTAAATAAGCATTGTAGTGCTAAACAGCACAATAAATATTATTACTCTGTCTCCTTCATTAAAAGTTCAGGAGATTCCTGTCCATAGGCGTAGACAGGAAACCAGCTCTTTTGAGACATGTTGTAAAAATTAAAGATCTGCACTTATGAAGATAAAACGTTAGTGCGTTGCACTGTGTAAAAATCAACTTAGAATCCGTTGCACTGAAATTTTTAATGAATAAGTGGCCATTATAGCCTACAGTTTTCTGAAGAAAGCTAATGCCAACACTTTCACTTCAAGATCTGTTAGTGTGTGTGAGCTCGGAGAACGTTGTATCACAGTTTTAAAATTTTATATATATATATAAAAACACACGTGATGATAATAGTTGTAGGATATCAAACAACTGAGTATTATATAAACACACACACGACTACCGGTATAGAACTTCTGTTCTATACAAGTCAACGGAAGTCCACGCAGCTCGTCCTGCTGACGCTTCCGAGTTTCAATAACAACTAACTCTCTGTTTTGCTCTTTTTCTCTTCATCGCTTTGGTTCTTGCCGAGAAGAAAGAGACTCGCTCTTTTCGGAATTGTTTTGAGAATTGTCAATAGCCGGAGGCTAAATTCTGGGTGGTCTCTGCAGACACAAGGGCCAGGACCGGCAAAACTGCACAGATATATCAAAGCACACTTGATAGGTGCTGCTCTCACTGCAACTGGCGGCAGTTCTGAAAGTTCTTGGACTATCAGGTGTCCATTGCAGCATCAAACGTAAACAAATACATATTTTGTTATTACACACTATATACAAAATAGTAAAACATTTTACAACATACATAAAGATATGATAGGTAAAACATAATATACTTTCACGTATATTTACTCATGACACTCAATAGATAAAGTATAGGGATTCATTTTTCCATGGCATTCCCCTTCTCGTCTGCAATTTCCGTCTGCCATTTCTCCAAGAAAGGAGAGAGAAGGAGAATTAGCTGGTACAGAAAAATTTTGAAACAAACCAAAGATCTAAATGTCTTTGACGAAAGGAATCACGTTTAAAAATCAAAATATGAATTATAACGTACTTTCCAAGAACTTGTGAGCGTAATACGATAGTATTAGTAAAACATATATGAAAATAGTCAAAATAAAATACACAATTTCAAACAAGCAATGCATCTCGGGAAAAGTAGAAAAAGGTCCGCTGACTTACGGCCAAACGACGGTTGATACTGACGCTCAACGCCAGAGAGGTGAGACATTCTTTTGAAAGGTGTGAAAAGCACACGTATAGAAATTCAAAATACATCATATCATTGCTAAATTTTTTATGATTTTTGAAACAAAGAGTACAGTGCGTTGTGCGCTCAATGCTTCCAACTAGGGTTTCTTTACAGAGGAAGTTCCTAAATGCTTCCTATAACCATATTCTCTTCCTATTCATGGTTACCCTAGACATTTCTTGTTACACATAGTAGCAAACATTTCTCTGCAGACTTCCAGTACAGAATGCTGTCGCCAAGAAAAAGAAAAAAAATTCGCTGTACTCGCTCTTGCTGAACCAAGAACTCCAAGTCTGCCTTATACGAAGTAGATGATATTATATGTTTTTCTTCCCATATCTTGTATGCAGAATATTCAAATACGATGATACATTAATCTATTTGCATACTACTTTCCGGTAATGAGATGCATGTGATAGACATAATCACATAAATAAACCTAAGATAAATGCACATATAAACAAATAAGATAAATATCAAAAGGATATTAATACTACCGTATTTCGCTCTGTGGTGTTTACCAAATATCATATGTTAAATATTACATAATATTTAAATGAATCTAATTCTAAAGCAATTAATTTAATTACAAATTAACATATTGATATGTAAATGTGCACTCATCTGCATTTTGATATGCAGATGAAGCAGAGGGCACTCGGCTTCACACACCTGAACAGGTAAATTTCTGTTTTCATTCAATTTGAAGTAAGGATATCAGCATATCAAAGTCCAGAATACCCATTATTGCAAATGAGTTGATGAGTAATAGGCAATATGTGTCTCAACATGAAGGTTGAGTTGTCACATGAAAGTTTGGTAGAAGTGCAGAACTCCTAGCCTCGTGAGCAGGCGCGAAAGAAAGACTGAGTGCAGAGTGGGGCAAGTGCGACCAGGAAAAAATAAGTGGACGCACTTGCCCCCCCCCCCCCATTTGCCTCATGCGCCCATGACGATCCATGCAGAAAACAGAATGAGTGAATATGATATATGTCCCATTATAAAGAATTCACTTCTACGAGTTTTCAGTTCTAAGAACATAGTAAATGCGTTCGAGAAAGCCGGCATATTTCATGTGAACTCAAAATATTTTAGAGGACAGTGAGTTTCAAGCACCGAATTGTATGAGACCAGACTTTAGAAGAGAGGCCAAATGCTGCAGCTGTTAGGGCTACGCAGGAGAAGCCGTTAGCAGATGATGATGGTAGCACTAAAAACATCAGGGAAACAGCGCAGAACTTCCTTCTGTGCCTGTTGATACTGATCGGCCTACTGTAGGACAGAGTACTTCGTACGTTCCCCTTATTGTGATATCCCCCTTGCCAACAAAGAAGGACATTACTTCTAGAAGGAAACGAAGATCTTTGCACCGTGAGAGGTCTGAAGTGATCACCAACTCTCTGTACAAGAAAACTTGAAAGACGGTCAACAATCCAAACAAGAAAAATCAACGAAAGGTTCCACAGCTGTGATGAACCCCAACCGTGATGACAAGCCCAAAACCTTAAGAAGAAAAGTGCAAATTAATGAAGGTCCCGCTTCTTCAGTGGCAGCTGCCGAAGAAGACAACACTTGTGTGTATTGCAACGAAAACTACACCAACATTAATATGCAGGCGTGAATTATGTTCATGAAGTGCAACTAATGCATGCATGAGGAGTGTCCTGACAATGAACCAGGGATGGATAATTTTGTTTGTGACAATTGTCGTTAGTTTCTCTCTTCCCTACTGAGGACAGAAAGTACCTATGGACTACATTATTTTTTGTTGTATTGATAAAGATTATGGGATGATAGCCGTAGGCCTAATGTGTAGCCCTGTTGGCCAACATTTAGAACGCAGTAAATGTTTATTTAATTTTTAGTAATACTTATGCCAGTAACAGTGACATGTTAACAATTCGTTGTTCGTATGCAATTTCACTTTGTCATATTATAACTATTTTCTTCTTCATTTGTAGTTTATGAAACATTGGTGGACTCCCTTGCCCCACTAGGTGGGGCATGTGAGTCTTCTTGGTATATCTTGTTTTCTTATCTTATTAAATCACACTAGGTCAGCAGTC